>NC_060140.1:788697909-789947909 GCF_021461385.2 Schistocerca piceifrons | reverse complement strand
TTAATTTTTGGTAAGGCGGGTGCCAGGTTGAGATTCATTGGGAGAGTCCTCAGAAAATGTAGTCCATCAACAAAGGAGGTGGCTTACAAAACACTCGTTCGATCTATACTTGAGTATTGCTCATCAGCGTGGGATCCGTACCAGGTTGGGTTGACGGAGGAGATAGAGAAGATCCAAAGAAGAGCGGCGCGTTTCGTCACACGGTTATTTGGTAAGCTTGATAGCGTTACGGAGTATTTAGCAAACTCAAGTGGCAGAGTCTGCAAGAGAGGCGCTCTGCATCGCAGTGCAGCTTGCTGTCCAGGTTTCGAGGGGTGCGTTTCTGGATAAGGTATCGAATATATTGCTTCCCCCTACTTATAACTCCCGAGGAGATCACGAATGTAAAATTAGAGAGATTCGAGCGCGCACGGAGACTTTCCGGCAGTCGTTCTTCCCGCGAACCATACGCGACTGGAACAGGAAAGGGAGGTAATGACAGTGGCACGTAAAGTGCCCTCCGCCACACACCGTTGGGTGGCTTGCGGAGTATAAATGTAGATGTAGATGTAGAAACCTTTTGTAAGTAGAGCAATATTCTTAATGAGGACAAAACACCACAGAGAGTAATAGATCTAAAAACTGCGGGATGTTATGTGTAGTTGCTGCAATAGGTGACAGACAGTTACAGAGACTCTGAGCACTATGGGACTTAACATCTATGGTCATCAGTCCAGTTACAGAGAGCCCAGTATATTTTGTAAAAGGGTTGTCTATGATGCACAACTGCTACTACACGTAATTATGTAGTTGAATAGTAGGTTAATGCTATAGTGGTTCTAATTGCAAGACTGGCATGTAAAAAAGCTTGAGGAAACCAATACCAGCCACTGAATTGTGCAGCTTGGCAGTGAGGAAAGTTAACTTTTTAAAAATTTAATGGTTACTTTATCATGGTCCTCGTGGTAATGAGTACAGCTACAGTCGCTGTAAACATTCAGTAATTCCTATTGAAGCATGACAAGTGTTATCCCGTATGAACTGCTCGGCTAGCGAGAGTCCAGTTCGCTATATGCATTTGTTTCGCAGCACGCCTGTAGTATTTTATCAAAGCTCACGTTTTGTTAACTGCGCCATTATACATTCTGTTGTTGACAGTGCGTTACTCATATCTTTCAACGATAGAATTATTCACTTGAGCGCGGGGCGATCTTTGACAGTTACGCAAATTGCAGTCTGCCAGTGAGGCGGCGTAAGCTGAATGGTCGATGTGCCCGGAATCCACTAATTCACGGCGTCAGTTTTGAAGCTCGCGTAACTGCTAAAAGGAAGTCATTACTGGATTAATTTAGGTATATTATGTGGAAATTAATTTTCACTTTGCCGTAAAGTTCTGTCTTTTCTGGTAATGAAGTGATATGACAATTAATTTGTATCGCAGCAATTTCTCTTTGCGCATTCGTGCCAACTGCAGTGTAATAAATTATCGTTTAGACTGAGTCTCACATGAGCTCATGTAATAAAATCTGATTCGTTCTTCATTCACTTTTGAAAAAAAAGACAGATATCGAATTTATTAACATATTATCATCTTCAACAGTACGTACGGTACCGAAGTAGGACCCCAATCTTTCGTTCAACCGTCGTCTGTGTTGTTATAATTATTGTACCGTATATCTTTCCATCGTTTCTTGTTAAAAGTTAAAACATTTATTAAATATGATTTCTTTTCTCACTCCACGAACGTCGAGTACTAACCTTCCAGGCCACTCTCAAGTGATATCAAGCAGCAGCTGTCTGGAAATTATTTTAAAATTTAACAAGTTCGCACCGATTATGGACTTTGAAATTTTTTCCATCAGTGTGTTTAACCGGCTTCTATCAGGCATGATGTTGCATTGGCGTAATGACCAAATTTTTTAACACGGCACACTCGCAGGTCAACTCACTTCTGACACTGCTCCTTCTCGAAGCCTTTTTTTTTTTTTTTTTTTCCAGCGGTGTATCCGGCCCTGACTTCATTTTTACGGACAGCTGTGCGCGACCGCGGCATCGAATAGCGCAGGTGGAGCAGCTCTTGGTACGAGAGGATATTAGACGAATTGACTGACATGACCATTTCCCCAACTAAAATCCCATCGAGCACGCGTGAGGTGAATGTGTGAATGTACATTTCAGCTATCTCTGTAAGGTTTCGAGCTATATTAACGAGGCTACGTATTATCTTGCGTATCATATCTGCATCTACTAGACACAATCGCATCACAGACAAAATGATGAAACTTGTATTGACCATTACTATCCATTATTACAGATACCTTCAACCACTCATTAACCACAAGTATTTTCCCTGAGGCCTGGAAACAGGGACTATTTAAGCTATTTCCTAGAAAGGTTGCTGACACAACACCTGCTGATATCGACCTATTTGCATTCTTCCTACACTGTTCAAGGCCTTAGAATATATAGTCTACGAGAAGTTAATAAACTACCAGATTACGTACAGCCTATTAGACGAATACCAACTGGGTTTTCGTAAACACCGTAGCACAATTTCTGCCTTAACGCACAAGATCTGATTATCATTTGCATCTTAGACTTGAGCAAAGCCTTTGACATCGCAGACCTCGATATTTTACTTGGCGAACTTAGCATCCTAAATTTCTCGCCAGGTGCAGTGAGATGTCTTCACTCATGCTTGACATCTCGCTAGCAGTGCATCAAACCCGGCACCATAAGGTCACAATTGAGGCAGATATTGTCTGGCGTCCCACATGGGTAGGTATTTGATCTTATACTCTTTTCATCGTACGTCAGTGATGTGTCAACAATTTGTTCTATTGTAAACACCACATGTACGCTAGTGATTTACAGCTGTATATCAGTGCAAAACCAATAAACTTGTAGAGAGCAATCGAGAATCACATTACCGACCTGTGTGCACTATCAAAATACGCACAGGAAACACGGTTAAACTCAACCTCTTCCGAACGCAAACGATACTAGTTGGTCATTATAGGCTCATTAATCCGAAATATCGGGAATCTCTACAATCTTTAACCCTAAACGGGACAAATATCAACTTCTCTCCCTCAGCAAAGAGTCTAGGAGTACTGTTAAATGATAATGTAAATTGGATTGAGCATGTAACGGCAATGTCCTGGAAGGCATCAGCATCTCTAATGTCCTACAAAAACATGAAAAGATATTCACTCTTCATCTGAAAAAAAAACTACTTGCAATTAGTGATTACAGCAATGTTATTCTCCAATGGTTTTCTCAGGAAATCTCAAGGCACCTGGAACTGGTTATGAATGCCCGTGCTCGTTACGTCTGTGATGTTTGATTCCCTGATCACATCTCATCATTATATGCACACTTATCTTGGTTGTGTGCAGACAAGCACAGAAGTTTCCATCCCCTCTGTCCTTTCTGCTGTCTTATCAACATAGACTGTCTCTCATATCTCTCCTTGACCCTAAAGCTCTCATCTGAACAACGTGTCAGAAACTTCCTTTCCCATCACAGCAAAATCCTTTCTGACCAACTACTTCTTTCCACCACTCTCTCGAACTGCTTCTCAGTTGTAGGAACCCTTCTCTGGAATAAATTCTCACTTTGAATTAGAAAACTCAGTAACATCTCCAGCTTCAGAAGACAATTAAAGACATATCTACTAAATCAACAATAACGACGACCATTGTTCCTTTACGGACTCGTTACCCCTGTACATCTTTCTTTCCAACCAGGTCTTCCGAATTCCCAGTACCCTTAGATGGCGCACTATCCTTAAATTTCCTTTCCCTGGAACTCGCTATATCAGAAGAGATCAATCCTGCACACTCATAAATTCTTTTTATATTTCCATATAATTATTGTTGTTATTGTCATTGTTATTATTATTATTATTAGTGGTAGCAGCAGTAGTAGTAGTGGTACTGCCAGCATTAACATTATAAATTCATAGTCAGTATTATTTACTTACAATGTCACTATAGACAATAAAATGATTTTAGTACTATTTGTAATATTACAGCCGTAATACCTTAGGTAACTTTGATGCAAAAAAGGTACTGTATGTGTGGTACCCTGGCCCGAGGGCTTATTTTCTGCATAAAGGTATTGTAATGATCATATAGTCCTAGAACACTTGTTTGGGGACGGGGAGAGGGGAAGAGGCGGGCGGGGGGGGGGGGGGGGGGGGGGGAGAAGATGGATTTGCAGCAGGAAGAGCGAAAATGGTCGATGTTAGTATCAAATCCTAAATTTTAAGCGTCACTAGGTCAGTTGATAACGCGGCTTCTTTAGTCGAATAGAACTTTCTGAAAAGTTTAGAAACGAATAAAACATTTTAGAACATTCTGTAAAGACATTAAATGGGCAGTGGTCACAATGTTCTTGCCTATCAGTGTATCAAATGGATTGTATGCAGACTTACGTAATACTTAAGCCAAAAGAACGTATAACGCTTCAGATTTTGTATTAGTTTTAGATACCGCATTCCAGTCATGTTGTGATTTTCAACTGGGCTGACAGTTATCGTGATTTTCCTTGAGTTTCGAAGTAACATTTCATTAAAAAGGTTGTCAAACTCTACAAACTTCTCTATCCATTAACAAATGTATTCTACCCTTGCAATTATTTGCCACCTCCTTTTGTTTTCAGAACTGTGTCAGATGTCTTCGTAGTATACAAACACTGTTTTATGTTTCATCAAGATCTGCAATTGTTCCTCTCCAGTCTTTTACCGTAATTGTTTTCGTTCCTCAATTTTCTAAAGTGGACTGAGTCTGCTTATTTGATGGTGGAGAATGAAAAACATTAAGAACATTATTTTAGCCTGCCCGTGCTGGAATCTTTTGGGGCAAAGCGGAAACGCATTCACGCAGATTTCACTCTGTTCGATATGTTCTGCATTAATCGCACAAATGGCACAGTGGTTCTATAGACATTTAAAAAAAAAAAAACCAACTAATCCATCGGGCTGACTGAAATTTCATCTAATAGTAGAAAAAGAATTTTCGTTTTTAAAAGAAGTAAGGATCGTGTTTTATGCTTAACGAAGTATAAATTTCCAAATAATTTTTACTAATTATTAAAGATAATTGGAAAGGAACTTTTGCATTACTGGATGGATATTTTAAATACGTTACCGAACGAAAGAAGTACTAAAACACGTGTTTACAGGAATCATAAGGAAGAAAAACCAGCTATGAAGCAATAGGACCTAACTGTTTGCTGATACTATTGCGTTTTGTGTGTTCACGGAACATGATTCAACAAATAAACAGGTTCTACCCTATAGAAACAAGTGAATGTAGGAAAAGAATGGAAAAAGTCACAACCTAGATGAAAGTTCAAATTGAGCACAGGGAGTAACATTATTTTCTGAGAACTGTAACAAAAATAACGGATTGATGGTGAGGCATATCCTGTCACGGGTTACCGTATTTTATTTAGTAACTTTTCTGGACGCTATTGCATGATGGCGTAGCTATGACCTATTTGGCGAAGTTAACACGTACATGTGTTAGGTGTTCATCAAGATGTCACACACCCGCCAAGGTGGTATGGCACACTAAACACTGATTATACTCGAGTGAGGTTTCACACAGGGTGCCCCGATCAGCGGAACGCATGTGTAATAAAATGCTGACAGAAATTTGCAACAGTTCCTACGCTGAACTCTGAAATCGAAACATCTCATAAGTATAGGGAAAGGAAAAGTGAGTGGGGAGTGAAAAGGGAACGTTTATTATAAAATGCTATATCAACTTGTCTAATATAAAGTCAGTAGCAATAAGTAACTGAGAGACAATTGCGTCACGATATTCAGTGAAGGTACCGAACTCGCGTGGATCAAGTCCTAATGGAAGCTTTATGCTGTTTCATGTCACTAGATCAGATTGTTTGTTAAATATGGTGAAGTGTAGCCGTATTTTCTGTGTGACCGTAATAAGCGTGTGTATAGTATCGTGTAAACTCGTGATTTGTTTGTGTCATTGTGATGGTAACGTTGATGATGAAGGTACCGGCGCATAGCCTACTCCTCATTAACAGCTCCAAAAGGGCTGCAGAGGCTAATGTCCCAATCTGACGGTCGCAATTCCATCCATACTGTCGCACTTGGCGCACTCCATGAGACACTGTAGAAAGATTTGACATTTAATCCAGTCTTCTTCTTTTTCTTTTCCCTTTGTCTCACACCAGTGCAGAGCCGAACGGATTTGGCACGGTTAACTTACACTGACGCCATAAGCCCTTCCTATCGCCACCTCGTTACAATCCCCCCTCCCCCACCCTCCCAACTCCCACCATCGCACCACCCTAGCGGGATATGTGTAACCCAATTGTCTGAGTGTTGTTGCCGAGCGGTCTAGGGCGTCTTGTCACGACCCGCGCGGCTCCCCACGTCGGCGGTTCGAGTCCTCCCTCGGGGATGGGTGTATGTGTTGTCGTTTTGTCAATAGCGCAAGTTACTTAAGATTAAGTATTGCGTAAGCTTTGGGACTAATGACCTCATCAGTTTGGTCCCATAAGACTTCACCACAAATTTCCAAAATTTCTGAGTGTTCTGAATAAAACGTTGCCGGTTATTAAGCAGCGTCATTTCGAATAAAATCCTCGAGCTTTCGATTACCATCTCCGCCATCGTCGTCAGGAGTTCACTGACTACTGGCGCTGTTACGGTTTCTTGCTTATATAGGCATGATGACATCATCAGCAGCCAATCAGATAGACCCAATGTGGCGCGCACGCGTAAGCCGACCCGGGCACCTAGCGGAGCTATTGCCCGTGGCAGCACCGGTGACGTCAGGTGGCGCCAAGCGCAGGCGCCACGTTTGAAACTGCCGCTCCGGCGTCGCGCGCCTGTCTTTGCTTTCTTTCGATGTTCAACGCCCGCCCCCATGCCCTGTTGAGTGTGTACTCCTGGTCTCTGCTGAAATTGTTGTTGTTTAAACGCATCTCGGCCGCTTCCTTTATAACGGAGTCCCAATATGTAGATGCATGAGGCAACACTTTTGTGTTTTCGAACTGTATTTTATGTTCGTTTTCTAGGCAATGCTCCACTATGGCCCGCTTGTCAAGCTCCCTTTGTTTTATAAGGCGCTTGTGCTCAACACAACACTCCGCAACCGTGCGAATTGTTTGTCCGATATACATACTGCCACATTCACAGGGTACATCATACTCCTGACGACGATGGCGGAGATGGTCAACGAAAGCTCGAGGATTTTACTCGAATTGACGCGGCTTGAAAACCGAGAACGTTTTATCCATGTATGCCGTCGCGAAAGGCTCCTAAGACATTCTGAGTGTTCTGTTTATTTGTGGAAAGTGAGGGAATCGTGTAAGTGAGAAGAGACTTCGGTAACAGCCAGTTATTCACCTAGTGGGAGGCAGGGAACCGCCTAGAAACCACTTCGAGGCTGGCTGGCACACCGACTCTCGTCTCACGAATCCGCCGGGCGGATTCGATCTGTGGCTGGTGGACTCCTCGTATCGGGAGCGGCGCTTTAACATGCACAGTTATGCGCGCTGGTACTTGGCATTGAATCTAGGGCACTTGCGTAACTTTTCAACAGCAACTTTCTCCCCTTACAAGCGAAATAATGTCGGTAAAAATTTCATCCTACACCGTGGTTCGAAACTGGCCACTCCTTAGTTGGGCACCACTAAGAAAACGCGTACAAGGGATCCCGTCTGCAGAGTCAGGCTGTAACGACTGTGACCGAGGAAACATTGCAGAATTTTTTTTTACGAAGAACACAGTAACAGTGCAATGATGAACACACTGTCCGAACACCTATCTGAACACCTGTTAGTCGACATTAATAAGTCGTTTTCCACCCTTCACCTTTAGACAGCTTGAACTTTTCTGGGTAACATGAGGTGTCTGAATGTCTATGAAGTAATGACAGCCCATTCTTCCTGAAGAACCGAAAAAGGTAGTGATGTTGGATACTGGGTCTAGCACCATGTCGACATTGTAGCTCGTCCCAATGGCGTCACATTTGATAGGCCAGTCAGTTTCAGGAATGTTATGGGTCACAAACCCGTGCCTCATAGTGTATACTGCCATTCTGATACAAAGTATTATCGTCTCCACACTGTTCCTCTACTGTACCAGTACACAATGCTGCAAAATGTGTTCATATAGTTCCACATCTAGAATTTTCTTCAGAGCATTGAGAGGACCACACCCCTACCTACGAAAAACACCCAAAGCCTGATGTGATTCTTGAGTTTCTCTCGCCGTATTTGATAATCAAAATATCCACGGGTGTGCTGCCGGTCTATAGTGTCCAACGGGTCTATAGTGCCCGTTGGACACTATAGACCGGCAGCACACCCGTGGGTATTTTGATTACCCAAAGCCTGCTTCACTTTTTGGCAGTACAAGTGATGAAAGGTGACTTTCTACAGAAATTTGCCCTTCATCTGATTGTCACAGGGAATAGAGTGGTTCATCACCCTAAATCACTCGTTTCCAGTCGTCCACTGTCCAGTGACCACGCTCTCTACACCACCTCGAGCGTCACTTAGCACTGACTACAGTAATGTGTCGGCCATTGTATCCCGTTCTTCTTATTTATATTTCACAGTCATTGGCAGGATGGATTTCTGGTAGCACTTTGGAACTCACGAGTGACTGCTTCCGCAGATCTGATGCGATTTCGTACAACCACCCTCCGCAATGCTCAACGGTGCTGTCCGTCACAATGTGAGGTCTGTCTGGACATTGTTTATCTGCAGCTTTTCCTTCGCGTCTCCGCCTCACACTCAGATCCCAGATTTCCTTGCCCATGATGTACTCGAAGTGGCTGAGCCCTCTTGATCGATCCAGTCTGCTACTACTGCTTCCCTACTGACAACTCGACACTCCCTACCTCCTCTTACATTGGTGAGTCCACCTCTAATAACATTGCAAGAGGTCCATGACTAAGGAATTTATTGCTAGCGCACTCGAGCAGATGTAATTTCGATGGATTGCTCACGCGCTGCCTGCGATATGTACGCTATAAGAGAATCTCTGGCCAGAGAGCAGTAGTAGTTGTAGCTCCGGCAGTAGGAGTAAGTAGTAGCTAGCAGTCGGGTGTACGGAGTTGGTGGGGCCGGTCGTGGGGAGAGATGGTGGTGCCTGAGCGATGTAGTATACGGTAAAACCAGCCGCGCACATATGTAGTTTGTTACAACTAAATTTGTACTATTGTTATATCAAGTCTCATTTAAATGTTTTCAAAAATCTTTTAATAATAATCTTTCTTATAAAAATTAACTTTTGACACTCATTCGTCTGAATTTAAAGATTTTCCTAATTTCTCCTATCCATGGTCATCCCGATTATCGTCAAAAATCAGTTGTTTCTTTTTATGCACGACAAATCTAGCGGCCAGCATTGCACTGGACTGTGGCAGAAAAATTTCTTATAGGAGCAGGTATATACGCGTTATCCGGCGACTTCATTGAGGTAAGAATTTTCAGTTTATTCAGAATGATCTTTCAGGGCCAAGACGCAGCAGTGCTGACGTCCAAATTCACCAGTTTAGATTGACAGACAGTTAATTATTGAAAGGTTATATGTGAGACAGAATGTTATTGAGAGATTAGTCACATTGCATTATTGGTAGGATACGGAATTTATCTGTGGGGAGGTTACGCTAAAATGTGAATGTTATAACTATTTTTATTGTTGGGAGGTTACAACATCTATTGCTCAGTTCTGCATTACATAGGGGTGTCGGGATATTTTTGGTCGGAGGACGTGCTATAGTTTCAGTCTCGCCTCAGATAAAAACATGTAAATCATTTACGATAGGTTATGTAGAATAACGAATCAGATGTAATGGACCTAAATTTGTCAGGTTAAGAAAAAAAGTAAATAAGTTTGTTAGTCAGCGCTATGCCTCACCCTGATCTTGGTACAAACATGAATACTGGTATCAATTCATGTTTTTCTTATTCATTTTTAGGGTTCCTTACCTCAGTCGGCAAAAACGGAGCCATTATAGGATCACTTTGTTGTCCATCTACCCGTCAGTCTGTTAAGATCCCTTTTTTTCAATAATGTGTAGAGGTATTAATTTGAAATTTATGTCAAATACTAACGTCTACAATCCCATGGCGGTGTAAAGCAATTAAGATTCTGGGTCAATGCAAGCAAAAGTTGCTATCTTTAATGTCATATACAAACATAAAAAAAAGTTTTGCATCGCCCCGGTTCCCAGAACTCTTGAAGATAGACGTTGGCTGTGGATATTGTATCACACACACACAGTCCCTTTTACTGTTGAGAGATGTCACAAAATCCGCCCAAAGAAGTAAACAACCACGCATGAGCAGCACCTTTTAGATGGAGGGGGTTCCGACAGCCGGTCAGTTCCAGTCATTCCACCAGGAAGGAGGTACACGCCTCGTGTTGTCAGTAGTTCAACCATGCTTAGACGGTCAGTACCGCGGTTCGGTCACGTCAGCATTTTTACTTTGTGCCAGGAAGGGCTCTCAACAAGGGAAGAGTCTAGGCGTCTCGGAGTGAACCAAAGCGATGTTGTTGGGACCTGGAGGAGATACAGAGAGACAGGAACTGTCAATGACATGCAGGCTTTCCAAGGGCTACTACTGCAGTGGATGACCGCTGTCTACGGATTATGACTCGGAGGAACCCTGATAGCAACGCCAACATGTTGAATAATGCTTTTTGTGCAGTCACAGGACGTCGTGTTACGACTCAAACTGTGCGCCATTGGCTGCATGATGCGCAGCTTCACTCCCGGCGAGGGAGTGAGTTCCAAAGTGTTACCAGAAATCCATCCTTTCAATGACTGTGCAGTGTCATGGCAAGGTCCATCTTTGCAACCACGACACCATGCAGCGCGGTACAGATGGGCCCAACATCATGCCGAATTGACCGCTCAGGTTTGGCATCACGTTCGTTTCACCGATGAGTGTCGCATGTGCCTTCAACCGGGCAATCTTCGGAGACGTGTTTGGAGGCAACCCGGTCAGGCTGAACGCCTTAGACACACTGTCCAACGAGTGCAGCAAGGTGGAGGTTGCCTGCTGTTTTTGGGTGGCATTATGTGGGACGGACGTACACCGCTGGAGGTCATGGAAGGCGCCGTAACGGCTGTACGATACGTGAGTGCCATCCTCCGACCGATAGTGGAACCATATTGGCAGCATAGTGGACTACAATTCGCACCCCCATCGTGCACATCTTGCGAATGACTTCCTACAGGATAACGACATCGCTCGACTAGAGTGGCCAGCATGTTCTCCAGACACGAACACCATCGAACATGGCTGGGGTAGATTGAAAAGGGCTATTTATGGACGACGTGACCCACCAACCACTCTGAGGGATCTACGCCGAATCGCCGTTGAGGAGTGGGACAATCTGGACCAACAGTGCCTTGATGAATTTGTGGATAGTATGCCACGACGAATACAGGCATGCATTAACGCAAGAGGACGTGCTATTGGGTATTAGACGTACCGGTGTGTATAGCAATCTGGACCACCACCTCTGAAAGTCTCGCATTAGCAATAAAACGGAGGAAATGATGTTTATGTTGATCTCTGTTCTAATTTTCTGTACAGGTTCGGGAACTGTCGAAACCGAGGTGATTCAAAACTTTTCTAGATACTCGTAAACTCAGTCATGAAAACCTATAGACGACCTGTACACCATAAGAAAAGAAAGAAAAAAACACACGAAGAAATTATCCTAATTGGATGAAAATCCATACATGTGATGTACATAAAAAAACGAACAAATAATTAAATTTTCAGATAAATTGAATGATTTATTCAGAAGAAAGAACTTCACAAATTGAACAAGTCAGTAACACCCCTGGCCCTTATAAAAGCATTGTTCGGCTTGGCAGTGATTGATAGAGGTCCTGGTGTGCTCCTAATGGATACTGTGCCAAATTTTGCACAACTGGCGCCTTAAATGGTCAAATTGCCGTGCTGGTTGGAGAGCCCTGCAGTAATGCTCCAAATGTTCTCGATTAGTGAGAGATCTGGCGAGCTTTCTGGACAAGGTAGGGTTTGGCAAGCATGAAAATAATCAGTAGAAAGTTCTACCATGTGCGGGCGGTCATTATCTTGCTGAAATACAAGCCCAGGATGGCTTGCCATGATGGGCAACAGAATGGGGCGTAGATTATCGTCGACGTATGGCTGTGACGTAAGGATGCTGCACATGACAAACGAAATGGCACCCCAGACCAACACTTATGGTTGGCGGGCATATGGCGTGCGACAGTAAGATTCGTATCCCACTGGTGTCTGTGGGCTCCAGACACATCTTCGTTGGTCATCGAGGCTCAGATCGAAGCAGGAGTCATCAATGAAGATAATTTTACTCTAGTCAGTGAGATTCAAGAGCGAAGACGTGTCTGGAGATGTCCTGGGCAGTCGCAGCATACCAACCTAAATGTTGGCCCGACAACCAGGAGTGATATGTCTGTGGTGTCAATATTGTCTAGAAGATACATTCAATAGATGATCAACGAGAAAACACAGCGTTACTTTCTGTTATTCTTCCTAGAACCCGCCGAAACGAGTTTGATGTCCTAACACTCTTGGTATGGAATAAGAGAATATATTCCACAGTACAGAAAGGCACCAGAGTGGCCAAAAACTGCAGGGTGTATCGCTGGTAATCCATATCCTCCTATTTCCATCTATTGTACTATAATTTTTTTTCATTTATTTGTTACCTGAAGATGACATTTATGTATCTTTATATATTGTAAATGTTTTACTATTTATGCATTACATCGATGTATAATTGGTTTGTTTTGTAAATATTATTTCTATTTTTACGCTGGGTCTGGCCTAGGGAAAATTATGCTATCGAACGACTACATCGATAGGTCGTGTGGAGAACCAAAGTGTTTAGGATCTTTGGTAGTGTTAACTCTGTCGCATGGAGCGCGGGCAGGGAGAGTCTGGCTGGAGTACGGCGGTGGAGCAGGTGTGTGGTGTAGCGCTCCCTCGAGTTGCCGTGCGTTCGGGGTTTGGCAGCATGTAATTGCGCTCGACTCGCGATGATAGTTTCTGACATGGTGTCGCGGACGGGAAGCATTAGCTGGCGCACATCAAGAGCCCGGTTTCGGCTGGTGACTGTGTCGAGAAGAAGGCGCACCAACATCCAGCTTCTGCAACAGCGACGGCCAACAATGAGTGACTGTCGCCTCCTCCTCGATCGACGACTTCAAACCTTCAATCAACCAACAAGGAAGACTGGAAGCACGTAAAGTTTTAGAACTGTATGGCAGATCTCAGCTTTTCAAACTGTTTCAAAATTACAGCAACGTGGCATGAACCTTTGTTGCTCATTGTCCCAATTGCATTACCAAGCAGGGTCCCTTCCTTTTCAGGAATGAACCCGTGTGTCGTTGAAATTCAAACGCCAGCATTAAAGTAATATCATTCCATTTCACTGCTTTAATTTCAAAATTCAGTTAAAGTATTCATAGCTGGCTACAATATTTAGATTACACAAGCACAAATTAAGAGAGCGAGTTTTGTTACCATATTTTAGCTTACCTGTGACTGCAGCCCACCTTGGTACGTACTAAATTTTACTATTGTTAATTGTTCAGAATCATTTAATTCAAGTTCAAAGTTAAATCTCTTATTTCTAAATTGCATAGATTCAAGTAGCTTTTGAAATGTTTGTTGAGGTAGCCCAAGACTAACTTTATTTTATTGAATTTCGTAGTGCTTCAGAAACAAAGTTCACTACTAATTTCAGTCACTAAATTAACTTTCAATTTTCCGGTTTTATTAATTCTTTTGCTAAATTAAGTCAGAGTGTAGCGAAATTTATTACTTCTGACAGACATTCAGTTTTCATACAACACGTGTCAACCTTCAGTTTCCCCGCTTTTAGTGCTAAATATATGTGCATTAATCTTTCATTTTCAGTTATTATAGTAGTTGTCCATAGGACTGGCAACTGTAATCTTCCCCAAATGTCAAATATCTAATTAACGCCAATTAATTGTTAACGTAACGACCGCACATTTACTTTCTTTATCAACTTTACCCCTTTTCAAAATTAATTTCCACCAATTTCATTTGCATTTTTCCTTTCATTAAGATGTAACCCTTTCCTCCCTCTTTACCGACAGATTAACTTCGGTGACCATTGCTTTTCCCAAATTTCCATTAGGTACACGCGGTTTAATTTTTCACTGTCATTAAGGTCGATAAGTGAGGGGAAGGTTAGAAGGGGATGATAGAGACTGAATGTATCCTTCAAATATTTGGTGTCCTACTTTGAGATGAAGAAACTGTCAAAGGGAGCAACTTTAGCCGGCCGCAAAAATTTCAGCTGACGCCCTAAATGCTAAAAAATCACCAGTTATCATATACTGCTGACACACTGCTCGAATAAGAATACGCAGTTCGGCTATGTGTGCGACCAGAATCAGTCCCATCACAGGGAGCAGCCACTGTGACAGAAATAGAATGAAATGGTCATGTGACACTGTTGTTGGCCAGCAGGCCCAATCCGGTTAATTTCGGCCACCAGGTAGCAAATCTTATTTCAGCTGACGCCACACCGTGCGACTTGCGCGTCAGTGATGATGGAATGATGAGAACAACGCAACGCGTAATCCAGGAGCGGAGAAAATCTCCAACTCGGCCGGGAATCGAGCCCCGGCCTGCTGTATAGCAGCAGACGCGTTACCAATCAGCTAAGCCGGCGGACTGCAGTGACAGAGATGGAAATTCATATTTATGATTCTCTTTTGAGGGACCATCTGGTCTGGAATCCCTTGTCTGCAGGCATCAAATAGAATTCTTACTGTAAGCATTTCTATCGCCGTGTGGCTCTGTGACATACTTGAAGAACGTTGATTACTTTCTGTTTTTTCTCTTAAACCATACTGCCACCTCGAAACAGGTATTTGATATACACATCTACATACAGGTGATCAAAAAGTCTGTATAAATTAGAAAACTGAATAAATCACGGAACAATGTAGATAGAGAGGTACAAATTGACACACATGCTTGGAATGACATGAGGTTTCATTAGGAAAAAAAAAGTTCAAAAAATGACCGACAGATGGCGCTTCATCTGATCAGAATAGCAATAATTAGCATAACAAAGTAAGAAAAAGCAAAGATGATGTTCTTTACAGGAACAAAACCAGAATCACGCATTTCTTCGAAGAAAAAAGGCCCGATAACGGTAGATGTGGTAAATCCAACCCATACCGTGACTTTCTCGTCGTGCTATGGAGTTTCCACGACAGTTCTAAGATTTTCTGTAGCCCAAATTCTGTAGTTGTGGGTGTTGACAGACCCTCAGAGCGTGAAATGAGCTTCGTCGGTCCACAACACGTTACTCAACCAATCGTCATCTTCCGCCATCTTTTGAAACGCCCACACCGCAAATGCCCTCCGCTTCATTAAATCACAAGGTAACAGTTAATGATGCCGATGGATTTTGTACGGATAGCATCGGAGGGTAAGCCTAAGTGCCAACCAAACAGTAGTGTATGGAATGCCGGTGCAACGTGCGACTGCACGAGCGCTGACTTCCCCGTGCAGAGACGAACCCGCTACAGTCTCCATTTCTTCTTGAACTGTCTCAGCAGCATTACGCCTTGTGCTCGGTCGGCCACTACGCGGTCTATTGTCAAAACAACCCGTGGCTTCGAACTTCGAAACCATTCTCGCCACAGCCGCATTTGTCATCGGATCTTTACCCGTGCGAATCCCCTTCCTATGGCGATAGGATCGTAACGCTGAACTAGCACATTCCCCATTCTGATAATACAGCTTCACTAAAAGCACCTTTTCAGGTAACGTCAAGATGCTGCGACTGCTGGCGCATCTGATTCTCTGTCTCATTACAGCTCCTTTTATACACGATTGTCACGCGCAGTCACTGACATTTTGCTGTCCAGCGCCATCTGTCGGACATTTTGTGAACTTTTTTTTTGGTTCTAATAAAACCACATATCATTCCAAGCATGTGTGTAAATTTTTGCCTCTGTATCTACATTATTCCGTGTTTTATTAAGTTCTCAAATTTATACTGACTTTTCGATTACCCGGTACATTCTCCACAAGCCACCGCATGTTGCGTGGCGGAGGGTACGCTGTAATTCTACTAGTAATTTCCTTATCTATTCCATTTGCAAACAGAGTGAGGAAAAACGACTATCTGTATGCCCACGTAGCTACCCGAACCTCTCTAACCTTATGTTCATAATCCATAAGAGAAATGTACCTTGGCAGCAGTGGGAGGCAGTTAGCCTCAAATGCCAGTTCTCTAAATTTCCTCAATAGTGCTCCGCGAAAGGATCATCCCCTTCCTTGCAGTGATTCCTATTTGAATTCACCGTGGTTGACTAAGAATCTATTTGATTCTTCACTTACCAGTAATATCGCTCCATTACGACATCAACTTTAAAACGTAAGGGACTATTCCGCGACAACCGTCCGAATACTTCTACGGAAGTTTCTCGCACATTCCGCGAACAACCACACGTTTAGAGCACATATCTAGCAGGTGTTACCTCTGGCGCCCTCTCGCCGGTCATTATATTCCACGGCCGCGAGGGCCCGTTTTATGTCGTGCGCCATGCTCGCTCTCGCCTCTCCCCCGCTTCTCCATTCTCTTTCTGCTTCTGGCCGGACGCGTGACTTTTTTTTTACTTTAGTCCGTCACCGCGCTGGCCATTCGCTTTTACGGCAGCCGCCCTGTACCGTAATCCGTTGGTCATAACGAGCTAGGCACATTCTGGCGAATGCGATCGATGAGTCGATAGCACAACTTCCCCACCCTCCACACCCTTATGGTCTAGCTATCGATCGAATCAACGCCTTCCCCGGTCCACCCATCCCTGTATCCTCCTCTCTCTCTCTCTCTCTCTCTCTCTCTCTCTCTCTCTCTCTCGCTCTTCGGGGCACAAGTTTGTGTCCCCCGGGACCTGCCGTTTGCCGTTTCCCAGCACTCACAGACGCACACACATACACACACACACACACACACACACACACACACACAGATCTCTCTTGAAGCCAGGGGCCGCCGTGGGAAGCGATAAATCGTCGCCAGCCTGCGGCAAATTTCCTTTCCAATTCATTTTAGAATCGCCGAGGAGGTAAAAGATTCCCCGCGACCAGCTTCCATCGCACGGTACTCTACATTTGTCTACGCACGGAACGTAACTCATGGCGACGGTGTACCATGGCTCCCAGCCGAGCTCCACGCGGTCGCACCGAGTGAGAAACGTTGGTGCCAAAAGAACAGGAAGTGGAAACACTGTCGGCGCAGTAACAATGCAATCCGACAGAATGGCGCACACATTCGAAGAAATAAAATTCACATAAATATCCGGCTGGTGAAGATTTATGGGGGTGGGTCCAAGAATGAATTGCTATTCAAGTCAACAGTGTTAGGACATCAAACTCGTTTTGGTAGGCACTGAGAAGAATAAAAAAATTAATACTGCGTTTTTTATTGCTCACCTATTACACATTACCACAGCAACGAATTTATTGAATGATAATTCCTTATCACGTTCTCAATGTTAGAGAATAACTATTATTTATAACACGGTCAGCTGATTTCGGCTGTTAGTCATTTTCAAATGCGTGCTGCTACATTCTTACGTTTATACAACCGTTGTCGGTGCATTTGTATACACTCACAAAGGGTGACGGTGTAAATTCAGGAATATAGGCGTCTCTACTCGAAAATGGCTAACAGACGAAATCATGGTATAAATAATAGTCATTCTGTAACAATGAGGATGTGAAGTAGAAGTTTCCATATCTAGATTGTTTATTGTTCTATTTAGACAGGCCAGATTAAGGCGTTCAGGACCTCTGTTACATCAGACCAGAAACTTTTCATAAAAAAATTTATTACTAAATACTGCGGAGCAATCTTTTCAATTTCTGTCCGCTGTTGGATCTCTGCTATAATGGGAGTAAATATACAGAGGGGTTCAAAAAATAATCCACTGTTTAAAAGTTCATAACTGGCAAACTAATTAAAGGATTGTCTCATCTTTGGTAGTGTAATAGTTTATAGTTCCGACAATCGCCACACAAGCGTTGTACTGCGTTGTTTTGTTTTGTCAGATGACAGTCGCCAGATAGTCAGTGTTTTGTTCTTAGTTTCATCTAGTTACTCGAGTAAACATGGCTACCGCAAGGCTTACACTCGATGAAAGGAAGTAAGTTTTGAAGTGGTATTTTAAGTACGAAAACATTAATGAGGTTCAACGGCAATGGCGAAATGAGTATCAAACGTTTAACTATTCGTCGCATTCGAGAGAAATTTGAAGCCAAAGGCTATGTTACAGATGTACACAAACAACGATCTGGACGACCTGTAGCAGTAACAAGTCCAGCTAACTCCCGTCGTGTATTATAATAATTCACTCGCTCACCACAGAAGTCCGTGAGACAGTGTGACCGTGAAACTGGAGTGAGTCGCTCAAGTGTTCGGTGAATTTTGAAGACAGTAAAGTGGAAGTGTTACATCCCACGATTGCTACACGCAATGAACGAGGACGACCCAGATCGTAGAAAGGAGTACTGCGAGTGGTTTACTAACATTGGTGCGCAACGATGAAGAGTTTGCAGAGATGATTGTGTGGTCTGATGCGGCACAGTTTAAACTCAATGGTACAGTAAATCACCACAATTGCATCTACTGGGCCGCCGATAATCCGAATGACCATATAGACAAAGCCATGAATTTGCCAGGAGTAAATGTGTGGTGTGGGTTATCTTACCGGGACTTGGTTGGGCCACTCTTCTTTGACGGCACAGTTACCGGTAAGGTGTACCTTCAGAAGCTTCAGACATCCATTTTACCTGCCATCCGAGACTTGCATGGAGACGGAAAAATTTACGTTCAACAAGATGGTGCCCCAGCCCACTACCAAAATCGTGTTAGGGCGTGTCTCGACGAAAATTTACCAGGAAGATGGATAAGCCGTAGAGGGGCTGTGGAGTATCCACCACGTTGCCCAGACCTAGCTCCTCTTGACTTTTACCTGTGGGGAACACTAAAGGACGTCGTTTACAGACAAAAGCTACGCACATTGGATGAACTCCGAGAATCCATATGTAAATATCCTACTGAACACGTTGTAGTCAGTAGTTCGTGCTGCAGTTGTGTGTGGATGTTAATGGTGACCATTTCAAACAACTGCAATGATATCTTGAAGTTGGACTTCAAGCTACACTTTCACCAAAAATGAGACAACTCCGTCAATTAGTTTGCAAGTTAAGGACTTTTAAACAGTGGCAAACAGTGGATACATTTTTTGGACCCCTCTGTATTTGCCAAAGTAACAAAAGTGACTAATAATAATGTCAATAATAATAATAATAATAATAAAGTCTGAATAATATGATATTAATTACCATAGTGCTTTTGTTACTGTTATCTCCAAAAATAGGAAGTATGATGACATAAGAGAGTACGGAAATGACTGTAACTTTTAAGAGAGGCTGTAAAGCTCTCTAGACAATAGGGAGAGCAAGTGAGGGGGAAAGGGATGTACGTTGGGCTGAGGCTAAACAATTATGTGGAAGAAGTAGTTACTGTGACGCAAAATGTACAGTAAACTGTCTTGTAAATCTGGAGGAGGAGAAGGAGGAGATTAATGTTTAATGTCCAGTCGACGACGAGGGTATCAGAGACGGAGCGCAAGCTCGGATTAGTGAAGGGGGGCGACGGAAAGGAAGCATCCCGGCATTTTCCTGAAGCGAATTAGGGAAATCACGGAAAACGTAAATCAGGATAGCCGGATGCAGATCTGAACCGTCGTCCTCCCGAATGCGACTCTAGTGTGATAACCACTTCGCCGCCTCTCTCTATGTCTGAAGTTGGAATGGAGTGTAGTTTCTCCAAGAGTTTAGGAAACTTGGATCAAAATAGTCAGAGACAGTGTCTATGTTCCTTTGTAAGTAGTGGTAATAGTTTGGTTTGTTCATAACGAGTCTTTCTGCTGTACTGTTCAGACAGAACTATTAGAGCCGTCGATGAATAACAGGGGACTGGAAAGGCGGTAGATTAAACAGAGGGTCTGACAGTGTCTGTGCTGATCTGGATGAAGCTATGATAATTTTAAGCTGTGTAAGGCGTGTACTGTTTATCCTACTAACATCATATATTACGCCATATTTTAAACACGTATCATAACTACTCAGTAATATGCATTGAAGTAAGTTCGCTGCTCCGTAATTTGTGTAGAAAATAGTCGCAGGATATACCTGCCAAAGGAATTCACTGTCTTCGATGTGATGTTGATTCCCCCACTTCTCAACCATATGAGATGTGACCGTACATTGAAGTTCCTCATGTGTTCCTATTCTTCAGCCCAGCATCTAAATATTCCGGTAGTTAGCCATTCGACAGGATAATGACGTACTGCACCTTATTCCCGTTTTGCGATTACCTTCCCGTCTCCAATACTCTCTATTACCGGTTTTGGATATTATCGTCTTTTTCTATCTCACACTTTGTCATACTACCACAGTGGTAAATTAACTATTAGTCGATGCCACAGCAGATGTCCCTCCAAGCTGTCCAGTTTTCTGGTCGTGGTCTTCCATAGATTCCTCTATGTCGTTTTGGTATTCTGCCAATACGTACCTTTCATGTGCATTTAATTTTTAACAGTACTTTACAGTACCACATTTCAAATGCTTCTAATTTATTATTACACACCAAATTAGTAAGGAAACAGGAGAGTAACATTTTTTAGGTTCGAACAGCCAGCGTTACTCGATCATGTTGAAGTGTCAACAGCCACCAGCTGGGAAGCATAAACATTTCAACGCTCTTACTCAGTCAGGAAGACAGCGAGTGAGACTCCGAGCTAGCTCAGCAGAAAATCTTTAGAAGAATCCAGACCAAACTGCCTTCATAATGTTATTGTAGTCTGGTGCCAGAATGTGGCATGTTAAAACTCGGCCGAGCTTTACAAATGATTTATTGGTTTCCACTATAGAGCTTCATTCACCTCGGTCTGCGCACGGGCCCCGCATTGCTGAGGAAGCACCCCTAGCGGCCTGTGTAACGCAATGCTGTGTCATGCCGGCCTTATTTGCCAGCTGTAGAGTTCCGATTACGTCAGGATGGCTGCGCCAGCAGCCGACTCAGCGGCCACCATCCCCATTGACTCTGCGCTGCTCCACCAGGAGTCATAGGCCGGCCTGCTGCTGCTACTTCCTCGGCTGGCGTAGCTGGAAAGGAGACGGTAATGACCGCCTGCGCTATCTGGTGTCTGAATTTGCGGCGCGCGCCTCGGGAAGTCTCCGGCGTGTGTTGGGAGCCGAGACGACTGCCCATGGTAGCAAGCCAAAGAGTGGCCCGCCGCTGGCTGGCTGTGGACCCAGCGTCGGCCTCAGAGGGTCAAACCAACGACTGGGATGCTGTCGTCCCATCTGTTGCCGCGTGTGGCCTGGCTGTGTGACGTGACATGCCCCACCGTCCAGGAGAGCTGCCACACTTTAATGCCCGGCACTGACTTCAAAGGCTCGAACCAACGACCCGCTGTGGTCTGGGACGCTGGCGCACCATCTGCTGCCGTGTGTCGCCGGTAGTGTGACATGCCCTACCGTGCAGGAGAGCTGTCACACTACAATGAGTCTCGTTAGACAACGACACCTATTTATACTCGGCTGTGCGCCTCTTTTTTGCTAATGCATCACTCCGAGTCACATATACCCCACACCCCAGTTGTGCCAGTGGGCCCCTTCCGCCTACAGATTGTGACATGCGAACCGCTGCCTTTACGCTTTTCAGCTGTTCGATGGGCCCTGTGGCCTTCATTTCACTTCGCAACCGCTGGTCAAAGTAACTTACTGCAATCTGACCCGCACCTGGCTGTAACGTGTGCGCTCCAAAACATGCACCAAATCTAACTTCCCTATCTTAAACTGTGGTGCCACTACATTATATTAGAGAGACTAGGTAGAGAATCTAGGTAGGACGCAACCTCACCTAGCAGGGGTAAGACGCTATAACAAATTCTCCAAGTAAATGTAGCAGATATGACGACTGCTGACAATTCGAGAACAGCACAACTGATTCGGTCATCACGTATAACGTCGTAGAGTGGAGCCTCTCCTTAACAACATACGAGCTGCCTTCTATAAGTAAAGCAACACATTTTCTTCCTGAAAGCAGGTTGTTTTTATTCAAGATTCAAAAATAAACCATAATATTCCCCAACCTATTTGCTGCAAAACCCTATTTGTCAATATAATCTCCGCTCAGTGCGATGGCCTTACGCCACCTTACTAGGAGGGCCTGTCTGCTCACATGGTACTACTCTACTGATCGTGTGTTGGAGCAGCCAATGTCTTACTGCATCAGCTACCACCTTATGACCCACGTTCTTTTTCCCACAGAGTGCATCCTTCATCGGGCCAAACATATGGAAGTCGGAAGATGCGACATCCGGGCTGTAGGGTGGATGAGGGAGAACGGTTCAATGAAGTTTCGTGAACTTCCCTAGTGTGCGCAGACTTATGTGAGACCTTGGGATGTCGTGGATAAGGAGAAAATAGTTTCCATTTTTTGGCGACGAATACATGGAAGTCGTTTCTTCAATTTCCTGAGCGTAGAACTATACACTTCGTGTTGATTATCGAGTCATGAGAGGAGATTTAAAACAAAATAACCCCTTCAGAGTGTCCGCACGTTCAAGGATTACAGGACTCAAGCTGTCTGATATCGGCCGGCACGCGGAAGATGGGACATTATTGCTGCAGTATCATCAACGACTACACCGTGGCGTTTTGCGGCCTGCGATCAGATGGCGTTCAGCTCACGGCCGGTAGGCGGCGGCACCAGCGCCGCTTAACAGCGTAGGCGTGACCGCGCGATCGCCCCTAAGCCGCTTCCCCGGTAACTCCACCAACGCCAGCCGACGTACATGCGGAAGGTAGCAACCTAACAGACGGCAGGCCGACCATGTAATGCCACACCACCGCGGTCTCGCCGTGACGTGCGTACTCCCTGCGAGCCCGGACTAGTTAAAAGCACACGCCCCGCCACGGACGGCAGTGCCGAGTCAGGCTACAGTCTCGCGAAGTGTTTGGACTCACGCTTGTAACTACGGACATGTACTACTGTTGTGTGATTGAGATAGGGACTCAGTGTACAATTCCGTCTGACAGTGTTTGTAACTCAGATCTTGTGTGCATTTCAACTGAGAGATTAAACTCGTTTTTCCTCTCGCGTCTTCAGCCTTTGTTGTTCCGCCCTTATCGGACACAACAGTTGCGACGATAGACTCCTCGCCCAGCGATTTACCGTGCTTTTGTTCGCTGCCTGGTCGCTGTAGACCTTCGACAAGCTCACCGAAACGATATCTGAATCAAATTCACACGTCGCAGTCAAAGCCATCTGCAATCAAGGATTCCGACGGGGTGTTCCTACCTCGACAGCGGGCAACGAACCGCCGCACCAGGATGTCATTGACTTCCACTTCGAGTTGGAGCAGCGTCCTAGGCAGCCTAGAGTCCGCTGTTAGACTCAGCAGATTCCTCTCTGGATTACGTAGCCACCAGCCGTCACAGAAGACACGACAACGATTTGTAGCCTGAATAATAAATGGAAAAATATTGAATGCTGTTTTATCGCGTCTAACGATGCCGCACAGTTCGTCGGTTTCCATGCTAGAATGAAGTTAAAATTGTAGTAAATTTCCACCTTAATGTTTTGATCCTTCAGCCACGAATCTCATATACTCCTTCTGGAAAACAAAGAGGATCTTAACGTGTCTATAGACGACGTATTAGCCACAACTGCGTTAAGAAGCTGGTCAAATGAAAAATGCTTGCGGATAGCGAGGCAAAAATCTATATCTCGTATCATGAAATGCTTAATAAGGTATCCACATTCAGTGAGTTAGAGGAGCGTTTGATTCAGAGGTATAGGAAATAGAACAGTACAAAAAATTTTTTTTAGGGTCAAACTCACAATTTTAAAACAGAAGGTGAACAACACTGTGGAGTTTTATGACAAAATACGCACAGACTTATGAGCTGACGCACAAGCCAGATGTGGACAGAGTCTTGCTCAAAGAAGCGGAAAATAGAGCGTTGGACGTGTTTCGCAGAGGGATCCACCCAGATTTTTCACGACAGAGGTGAATGGCAAACGCTGAGGATTTAGCCGCAGCATTTTGGGTTGGAAGACTTTTGCAAGAAGTGGATAGTGCAACTAGGGCGCATAATATCTTGTTGTTGTCTTCAAGCCGAGGAATGGTTTGATGCTGCTCTCCATGCTACTCTGTCCTGTGCAAGCCTCTTCATTTCCAAGCTACTCCATCCCACCCCTTCTCAGTGTGCTTACTGTATTCATCTGTTGGTCTACGAATTTAACTTCCCAAATTTAACTTCGGTAGTAAACTAGTGATCTCTCGACGGGTCCTATCAACCGGTCCCTTCTTCCAGCCAGTCTGTGCCATAGTTATTTTCCCCCCAATTATATTACTTCCTCGTTAGCTACGTGATTTACTCTTGTAATCTTCAGTATTCGTCTGTAGCACCAGATTTCAAAATCAGTATTCTCTTCTTGACTAAAGTGTTTATCGTCCATGTTTCACGTTTAAATCTGCTTCACCAGCTGCGACATGGTCGCGAATATAAAAAGCGATCCAGGAACTGTCAATTTTTTTTTAAATTCGAGTCTTTGATCACAATATAAATTCCTTCGACGATCACCGGTTTCAGTCGGTAATGACCATCTTCAGATCTACAGTATAAAAAATATACATCTAGTGGGCAGTCTATCTTTCAAAAGAATACAGCATTTCATATTACAATATACTATCACACAAACTGGGAAATGTACAGATAAAATAAGGTAACGCGTACCTCTTCTGTACCACGTCCTGATGTGATAAAGCCGTAATGGCGTCGTCAAAACGTATAAATACACTCACAAGGGAACCTCCACATCGCAACCCCCTCAAATTTAGTTATAAGTTGGCACAGTGGATAGGCCTTGAAAAACTGAACACATATCAATCGAGAAAACAGGAAGAAGTTGTGTGAAACTATGAAAAAAAAGCAAAATATACAAAGTGAGTATCCCATGTGTAAGATAAGCAACATAAAGAAGAGTCTGAGCTGAAGAGCGCCGTGGTCCCGTGGTTAGCGTGAGAAGCTGCGGAACTAGAGGTCCTTGGTTATAGTCTTCCCTCGAATGAAAAATTTACGTTTTTTATTTTCGCAAAGTTATGAGCTGTCCGTTCGTTCATTGACGTCTCTGTTCACTGTAATAAGTTTAGTGTCTGTGTTTTGCGACCGCACCGAAAAACCGTGCGATTAGTAGACGAAAGGACGTGCCTCTCCAATGGGAACCGAAAACATTTGATCGCAAGGTCATAGGTCAACCGATTCCTCACAGGAAAACACGTCTGATATATTCTATACGCCACTGGTGACGGCATGTGCGTCACATGACAGGAATATGTTGTCGACCCACCTAACTTGTACACTTGGCGAGTGGGTAAAATGATTCTTCTACCTTGCCCGATTTAGGTTTTCTTGTGGATGTGATAATTACTCCCACAAAAGTGAAGAAGACATAAGAGTTTGTCACGTAAACTGAAAATAACAAATTAAACTTTTCACTCGAGAGAAGACTTGAACCAAAGACCTCTCGTTCCGTAGCTGCCCACGCTAACCACGGGACCACGGCACTCCTTGGCTCACACTCTCGGTGATGTTGCCTATATTGTGCATGGACTACTCAGTTTGTATATTTTGCTTATTTCTTCATAGTTCCATACAACTTCCTCCTGTTTTCTCGATTGATCTGTGTTCAGTTTTTCAAGGCCTATCCACTGTGCCAACTTATAACTAAATCTGAGGGGGATGCGATGGGGAGGTTCCCTTGTCAGCAAAACATCGTCACGTAGAAGTAAAATGTGGTGTAGAATAGGCCACATCGTCCACACAGTTATTTTGCAACTGAAGTACAGTAGCTACCAGAAATATGTTTCCCTATATGCTTCATAGATGTCGCTACTGTGGGCTTAGATGTGTTCTTCATTTGCGTAAGTACCATAATCTGATTAAAACACATTAGGTAATATACATGTTGCAGACTTTTAAATTTTGATAACTATTGTAGAAACCAACCGTGATAAAATAAAAGACGAATACAGTTAACCATATAAGAGTATTGAAAGGAAATATATAAAGATAACAGGTATCAAACTTTTATGGTGAGTTTACGGTTAAAAATAAACTATGTAGGTAATACACTCCCTATAGCAACCTATAAATTACCTATGAAAGACCGAGAGGTCCATCTCCGGCGGTAATTCGTTTGAATACCGCCCTTCGATTGTGCCATTCCGGTACCAATCGAAGCGATAGGTGTTGCAGATGCCAGCCAGCCAGCCAGCCAGCCAGCCCGTCAATGTGCAGCAGTCCAGCCAGCAACGATCCTCGCCAGCAGCCAGCAGCGGTCCCCGCCAGCAGCCAGCAGCAGTTCCCACCAGCAGCCAGCAGCCAGCAGCCAGCAGTCAGAAGCCGCAGCCTGCAGTCCGCAGCCTGCAGTCCGCAGCCTGCAGCCCGCAGCCGCCTGCAGCCCACAGCCCACAGCCTGCAGCCCGCAGCGGTCCCCGCCAGCAGCGGTCCCCACCAGCAGCCAGCAGCCACTAGCTGTCACAGCCACCAGCGGTCGCAGCCACAAGCGGTCGCAGCCACCAGCGGTCGCAGCCAGCAGCCAGCAGCCACTAGCTGTCACAGCCACCAGCGGTCGCAGCCACAAGCGGTCGCAGCCATCAGCGGTCGCAGCCAGCAGCCAGCAGCCAGCAGCAGCAGCAGCAGCAGCGGAAGCGTCCTCACTGGCCAGCCAGCCGGGTGGCCCCCCGCCAGCGACAGCAGAGTGGGGTTTCGGCCCCAGTCTCCTCCATCCTTCATCGTTCTCCGTCCCCTATTACTCTGTCTCTCGTCGCCCTGCCCGTCCTTCGTTTGCTTCTTTGTCTTTGTTTTTCCCCTTATCATAATGTCAACCCCCACCACCTCTTCTACAGCCACCACCACTGCCATCATATACACCTCCCCCTCCGCCGTTGCCATCACTATGACGTGGTGTGCCCAGTCACCTCCCCCCTCAGTCCATCCCCCCCCCTCCTTACTCTCCCATCTCCCTCACTATTTGTCGCTCCTTCCTCCCGCACCTCCTCTGATCCCTTCCCGCCACTCCCCCCCTCTGCTCCTTCCGTTTTCGCGGCACCTGCTAGGGTGGTCGCCCGGAGGACCACGGCCCACGCTCAACTCTCCCCTTCACCTTCATCATCACCGTCGCCTTCGCGATCGCCCTCACCATCTCCGGCGCCGACTCCAGCACTGGGACCTGCCAGTCCCCGCCACATTCCAGTTGCTCCCATCCCCCACACCTCCTCCGCTGCCGTCAAACGCCCCAGTGGCACCCCTGCCTCCTCTACTCCTAAAAAGGCTCCGCCTCGTCCCCCATCCCCGTCCCACGATGCCATGGATGTCTCCCCGCCTGTCCCTGCCCCTTCCTCCTCCCCCTCCCCCAACAGCTCTCTCCCGTCCTGATCCCTCCCTCTTGAGGCCTGGAACCTCACCCTCTTCCTTTGCCAGCATTTTCCCGGTGCCCCCATCTCCCTCCTCACTCCTCGCTGTGATTCGGTCATCATCTCCTCCACCAGCCCTACCCTTCACAAGGATCACCTTTCCCGCATCCCTGTCACCCGCTTTGGCCCTCATGCCTCCCTCACTCCTGCCCCTTCCCCACCTCCCTCCCGCCAACCCCAACCTCCGCATTGTCCGCCGACCCTCACCGCCGTGATCACTCGGCTTAGTCCGATGATCACGGAGGAGGAGGTGTTGGCGGAGCTTCAGGCACATCCCCATCTGGAGGTGTGTGCGGTTCACCGCATCCATAACTCTGCCAACCCTACCCGCTTTATGCGGGTCTTTTACGAGCACGCCCCCTCCATAGACCGTCTCCTGAAGGATGGTGCCCTTCACTTTAATCAACGTTATAAAGTTGACCCCTCCCGTTCCCCTCCTCAATCCCTCCGCTGCCAGAGGTGCACGCAGTATAATGCACACCCGACTTCTGAGTGCCGTGAGGCCCCCACCTGCCCGCACTGTAAGCAAGCCCATTTCTTACGGCAGTGCCCCAATCTCCAGTCCCCTCCCTCCTGTAATACCTGTAACCTCCCTCATCCTACCTACTCCCAGAAATGTAAGGGCCAACCTCCTCCTACCACTCCTGAACTCACCATTCCTGTCCACCCTCTGGACGCCCCCACCCCTCCCGGGAATTCCCTTCGCCCACCCCCTACCACTGAGGACATCATCAGATTCCTCACTATCATCCTCCAAAATGTTTACCTGTTCCAGTGCCCCCACACTATCCAACAGATTTCCCTCACTTCCCATTCCGTTTTCCACCTCCAAATGTACGCCACCTACTCCAACAACCAGGCCCATTTCGCCTTTGCCCGTCTTGACACCCTTGTCTAAGTTCCTGTCATGGCGCAACAGCACTGTATCCTTTTCAACAACATCCACTCCCTTCCTGCCAACAAGAACCTCTTCCTGCACACCCTTGCCACCCACTGCGTGGATGCCTTTCTCCTCAATGAAACCTTCCTCCAACCCCACCACACCGTCCACACTGCGCCCTACCTCCTTCACCCCTCCGATAATCCCCTCCTGATTGCGCGTGGCGGAGTTGCCATTGGTCACCACTGCCAGATCCCAGTTCGGCTCCAACCCCTCCTTTCCGACCCCACCGAACACCTGATCCTTAGTCTCTTCTTCCCTGGCCTTACCGTCACCTGTGCCACCATCTATGTCTGCCCTAACGCCCCTATTCCCTTCGACTTCCTCTCCCACATTGACTGTACCTTCTCCTCCTACGTGATCGCCGCCGATCTCAACATCCATAGTGGTTCTGCCGCCCAGTTACGGTGGTGGCATCGGTTCCTCTCCTCCCTTCAAGGCGACATCATCCCCATCCCCCAGCACACCCGTCCCAAATCCAACTCCACTCCCGATGGTATCCTTTCCTCCCCTAACCTCCTTGGCCGCATAACGGTGGATGTACTGGAGCCTATTGGTAGCGACCATCTCCCTGTCCTCATCACTGTTTCAGATGGTCGTCGCCCCTGCCCCGACCCTCGTAATGACCCTCCCCCAGAGTGCATCCATGACTATTCCTGTGCCAACTGGAATGCCTACCGGGATATCCTCTCCACCCAGGTCGATAGCCACCCCTTCACCTACCACCACGCTGACGATGTAACACATGCTGCCTCCTTTCTCCAGCAGACCTTGTTTGAGGCCGTGGAGGCCCATGTCCCTACTGTCGCCATCCACCCCCACCGTCCTACCATACCCCCACAGGCCGTCCTCCTCCTCCTCCGTGAATCCCGCCGTCTCTACCATGCCTTCCTCCACACGTGTGACCCGGACAGACTATGACGCCACCAGCAACTCCAGCGACACATTCGAAATTTGCTCGCGGCTAAGAAACGCCGGAACTGGCGACAGATATGCACCCATTTAAATGCCACCCTACCTTTAAACTCGTCCAAGTTCTGGCCAGCCTTCCGTTGCCTTACTGGAACTAAACCCTCCCCCTACTATCCTCTTCTCCATGATGATCACCCGTTCCCTGACACCCTTAGTAAGGCCAATCACTTTGCCTCCTACCTCTTCAATGTCTTTTCCATCCCCGATGATCCCCAGTTCGATTACTCCCTCTTCCCCAATGTCCTCGATCGAACTGACACCTCTGTCCGTCCCCTCACACCTAGTTTCCAGTACTTGGACAACATTGCACACACAGACCTCAATGCCCCTATCACTACACAGGATCTCATTGCTATACTCCGCATGAAACGCAACACCGGTCCTGGTCACGATCGTGCCACCTACTGTCACCTTCGTGAAGCTCCTGTCTCTTTCCTCTCCACCCTGGCCAGGCTCTACAATGTAGTCCAGTCCACCGGTTACTACCCCGACCTGTGGAAAACCTCCCATATCCTGATGTTCCTTAAACCTGGTAAACCGCCGTCTGCCGTCTCCTCCTACCATCCCATCCGCCTTACCTCGGTCTTCAGCAAGGTCCTGGAATCTATCCTCACCCGCCGCATCCACCAGCATCTCCGCCAACACCGCCTCCTTCCCGTTACCCAGTGTGGCTTTCGGCCGTCCTTCTCTTCCGACGACCTCCTCCACCTCACTCATCTCCTTTCCGAACAGCTCAATTCCCGTCGCTCTGCAATCTTCCTCTCCCTGGACCTCGAACGTGCCTAAGATGCGTGTGGCATTCTGGTCTCCTCTTCAAGCTCCAAACCTTCGCCCTTCCCATTAACTACGTCCGTCTGATCGGCTCCTTTCTCTCCCACTGTCTTTCCTACATCACCATCCATAACACGGACTCCTACACCTTTTTTCCCTCCGCCAGTGTGCCCCAAGGCTCTGTCCTCTCCCCGCTTCTGTACCTTATATATACGGCGGACATGACGCCGCCGTCATCCCCCGTCCACCTTCTCCAATTTGCCGATGACACTGCCTTCCTTGCCCTTGCCCCCACCCTGCAGGGCTCCCAACACCTTCTCCAATCCCATCTTGACCGGTTCACAGCTTGGTGCAACCAGTGGTTGCTCGAGGTCAATCCCTCCAAAACCCAGATGATCATTGTAGGCAAAACCACCCCTTCCTTCCGCCTCCTTGATCTCTATCTCACCATCTATGGCCGTCCTATCGCCCTCACTCCCACCCTTAAGTACCTTGGTGTCACCCTCGACCGTCGCCTCTCTTGGACCCCCCATCTCTGGACAATCCAAGCCAAGGCACGCTCCCGACTCTGTCTCCTCTAGCTCCTCTCCGGCCGTATGTGGGGTCTGGATCCCTCCACCATACTCCACACCTATAAATCCCTCATTCGCCCTATCCTTTGTTATGCCCTTTCAGCCTGGATCTCAGCCCCCCTACCTTTTATAAATCCCTTCAGATCCTTGAACGCCATGATCTCCGCCTCGCCTATCGCATCCGTCTCCCCTCCCCCCCTGCGGATCCTGTATGACCTCATTCCGTTCCCCCACCTCCTCCTTTTCCTTGAAAAGATTCGGATCCTGTACACCTCCCGTAAACTCGATCCTCCCCACCTGCTTGTCTCACCCCTCCTCTCCCACCCCCGCCCGCTGCCGCCCCTGTATTCCCACATCCCACCCGATCTCCATCTCTCCACTTGTGAAGATGGCTTCTGCCAGCTCCCCCTCCCTGAGGATGTTCTCCTCCCCTCCATCTACCCTTCCTACCAACTTTGATCCTCCATCCCTCTTCCTGTGTTTGCTCCTTTGGGCACCTCCCTCCCTTCTCTCCACCCCTTCCCTCCCTCCACCATTTTTCCCCACTCCTCCCCCGGCTTCCCCTTCAGCCCTTCCTCCGTTTTTCCTCCGTCTCCTCCGCCATTGGCATTCCTGCTCACCCCTCTCCCTCCCACTCCTCTTTCCACCCCCTTGGCAGGTCCCCGGACTCGTACACGATCTGTGGACTTTCGCGCCCCTGAGATCATAGTCATCAGTTTCACGTGTGTGTGACGTCGTTTTGTGTTTTTAGTGTCCTACGTCACGCTTCTACGTTCACTTGTGCCGTCGGATTCATCAGTGTTATGTGCGCCGTGTCAACGTGTTTTCAGTGTCGTTATCGTCGAGTGTGAACGGCTCCGTGTTTTTTGTGTATCTGTGACCACTATTTTTTGCCCATCACTAGGTTCATTCTGATTCTCCATTCTGTGTTCTGTTATTGTTAACACTATGGCTGAAGAGCGGCGTAGCATGCCACTGACAGCCTACCTCATTGTTTAGGTATGAAAATAACAATAAAGGAAAAAAACAACCGAGCGGTCTAAGGCGCTGCAGTCATGGACTGTTTGGCCGGTTTCGGCGGAGGTTCGAGTCCTCCCTCGGGCATGGATGTATGTGTTTGTCCTTAGGATAATTTAGGTTAAGTAGTGTGTAAGTTTAGGGACTGATGACCTTAGCAGTTAAGTCCCACAAGATTTCACACACATTTGAATATTTTTGAACGTACGAAAGATAATACGTCTATATGACAAAATAACTAAAGAAAAGACAGATCAATAATCAGTGCGCCCTCTGCTGGCTCGGCCGCCAGGATGTTACGTAGGTGCGCAGCGATAGTGAGAACTTAACCAAATGGTTCAAATGGCTCTGAGCACTATGGGACTTAACATCTTAGGTCATCAGTCCCCTAGAACTTGGAACTACTTAAACCTAACTAACCTAAGGACATCACACACACCCATGCCCGAGGCACGATTCGAACCTGCGACCGTAGCAGTCTCGCGGTTTCGGACTGTAGCGCCTAGAACCGCACGGCCACAGCGGCCGGCAGATCTTAACCACTAGAGGGCTTCTTATACATCGTGATACGTCTCCCACAGAAAACATTTATACAACATACTAATAGTTAATAAATAAAATTACATTGTCTGGCCATGCAATCCCTGAATAGGTGGGATACAATCAGTTACAGGATTAGAGCGACGCATGTACGGAAGTAAGGCAAATGCATACTGTTCTCGACAGAAATCAGCAAGAAGGCTAGATATAAATGAGCGAGGCATTAAGTGGTTATCGTAGTATGTAGGCGTTGGGCACAGAATCGCTTTGTCGATTGAATACCCTTCTGGGCTTATGCCTTTGGGCGTTGTAAATTTCCAACTTGTCGAGAGCGCGACCCTACTCTGCCCTGTGTAGCTTATGCATATAATTCTCAATATCCCGTATAGTGTGACCAGTTTCTGCTAAATGCGTTCCCAATGCTGTTTCGTTATGCGCCTGCAAATGCTCCCTGAAACTTATTTTAAAGGTACGGCTGATTTCACCGATATAAATTTTGTCACAACTGCTACAAACGATTTTGCGAACCCCAGAACCATCAAATTTATCAGAATTATTACTCAAATTATGTTTTTTTACGTGGAGTTTCAGAGTGTTTTTAACTTGAAAGCCACATCTAACCTTATATTTCCTGAAACACTTTTCTATTCGCTGGAACGTTTTTCAGTAAAATTTCATTGGAATAGTTTTCAGTTTTTATTTATTACTTCTTTTTTCTGGGAGATTGTGAGCCTGCCTACTATTTACTTTCTGCTTTTTTTATCCTATTGTACGGGCGCATAACATCATTTGCAAAAAAACCGTTGGCTACTGCAGTTTGCCTTAATATATTAAGTTCTTGGCGTATTTCATTGTAGATCAATGGTAATCGAAAGAGTCGGTGGATCATAGAGGTGAAAAAGGACCTTTTATATCGTGGCGGATGGCATGAACTGGCTCCGATAACAGTATCTGTCCATGTAGGCTTTCTGAAAATCGAAAATTTATGTCTGTTATCAACCTTCTTAGTAGTAAGGTCTAAATAGTTAATGGAGCCCACATTTTCTATTTCTGTTGTAAAAGCTATTTTTTGGTGCATGCTGCCTATGGCTTGAGCAAATGCGGTAACCTCATTCTCGCCAACCTCTAACAGTAGCACGATGTTATCGACATAACGTTTATAATATATAGTCTTATCTTTTAGTTGTGGAAACATAGGAAAGAACTTACATTCTAACCCTTTCGTAAAAATGTCTGCTAACGTACCAGCGAAACTCTTACCTATCCCAAGACCATCTTTTTGTTATTCTCGGCCATAATGGCTATGTTTGTAAATCGTGATTGTGTGGGATAATAGTTTATTTGTATTTTATGCTACCAGTCATTTTTTATGTTCAATTTAACAAAACACAACGCGTTTTGAACATGTTCTGTTCATCTTTGGGCGCTAATACATACATACACAGTAATGTTACTTAAAAATAAAGCGTATTAAACTGGATTAATCTCGAAATATTTGTCCATTGTTCATTACTGTAGTGGCTGGTGAGGCATTTAGGGGTGAGGAGGTGGGCAGTGAATGGCCAGCAATCGAAGTCAGTGGTGTCTTCTGCTGGTTTTCTTCCTTGGGTTTGACTATGTATGATATCACAGCTTGTATAGGATGCAAATAGTTTTGCATCAGTTGTGTGTTACGAAAACAGCGTGAAAGGCTTTTATATGACAGTTGATCACTTACGATTTAATCACCAAGAATGTCGATACAAAACCTCAATAATCGATACTGACTCACATGCTACAAGTCCGCCACCTTGTAATACGTGCATAATGTTTACATGTATGTCGAAACAATTTGTGCAGTGAATTACGTTGGAAATCAGTGACAAAACACAATGTACAGTAGTTTAATGTTAATCAACAGCTCCGACATTACACCAGTGATGCAAGCGAAGCTGCAAGGTGATAAATCGTAAGAGATCAACTGCCACACAAAGCCTTTCACGCTATTTTCGTAACACACAAATGACGCAAAACTGTCTGCATCCTATACAGGCTGTGATACCATACATAGTCAACCACAAGGAAGAAAACTAGCAGAAGAAACCACTGACTTAGATTTCTGGCCATCCACTGCCCCCCTCCTGCCCCCCTCCCCAAATGCCACACCAGCTGCTACAGTAACAAACAATGGACAAAGAGTTCTAGATTAATTAGTTTAAGATGGTTTATTTTTAAGTAACGTTTCTCTGTATGTATGTATGTACCAATGCCTGAATATGAACAGAACATGTTCGAAACGCGTTATATTACGTTAAATTAAAACTAAATTAAAAAAGTGACTGGTAGCAGAAATTTCAAATAAATAATCATCTTTTTGTTGATATATTTTGCCATTGAAAGTAAAAAAATTGTAAGTTAACGCAACTTCTAAAAGTTCTATTAACTCTGCAGTACTAATCTTGTCGTTATCAGGAGAAAGAAAACTGGTGTTCTGGGTATCGGAGCGTGCAATGTTACATCCTTTAATTAGGCAGGTAGGTTAGAAAATTTAAAATGGGAAATGGATAGGTTCAGGTTAGGTACACTGCGAATTAGTGAAGTTCGGTGGCAGATGAAACAAGACTTCTGGTCAGGTGAATACAGGATTATAAATACAAAATCAAGTAGGGGTACTGCAGGAGTAAGTTCAGAATGAATAAAAAATAGGAGCGCGGGTGAGCTACTACAAACAGCATAGTGAACGCATTATTATAGCAAAGATAAATACGAAGCCCATGCCTACCACAGTAGCACAAGTTTATATGCCAACCAGCTCCGCAGGTGACGAAGAGATTGATGAAATGTATGATGAGATAAAAGGGAGAGATGAAGGGAGACGAAAATTTAATAGTCATGGATGACTCGAATTCGAAAGTAGGAAAAGGAAGAAAAGGAGAAGTAGAAGGTGAATATGGAATGGGGGTCCGGAATGAAAGGAGAAGCCACCTGGTAGAATTTTGCACAGAGCATAACTTAATCATAGCTAACACTTGGTTCAATAATCATGAAACAAGATTGTATAAATGGAAGAGGCCTGGAGACACTGGAAGGTTTCAGATAGATTATATAATGGTAAGACAGAGATTTAAGAACCAGGTTTAAAATTGTAAGACATTTCCAGGGGCAGATGTGACCTCTGACCACAATCTATTGGTTATGAACTGTAGATTAAAGCTGAAGAAACTGCAATAAGGTGGGAATTTAAGGAGATGGGACCTGGATAAACTGAAAGAACCAGAGGTTGTAGAGAGTTTCAGAGAGAGCCCTAGGGAACGACAGACAAGAACTGGGGAAAGAAATACAGTAGAAGAAGAAGGGGTAGCTTTGAGGGATGAAATAGTGAAGGCAGCAGAAGATGAAGTAGGTAAAAAGACGAGGGCTATTGAAATCCTTGGGTAACAGAAGAAATATTGAATTTAATTATGAAAGGAGGAAATATAAAAACGCAATAAATGAAACAGGCAAAAAGGAATACAAACGTCTCAAAAATGAGATCGACAGGAAGTGTAAAATGGCTAAGCTGGGATGGCTAGAGGACAAATGTAGAGACAGGACATTACACACTAATCTCCTCCTCCTCCTCCTCCAGCCTCAAATGACAGTTTATTGTACATTTTGCATCACTGTAGCTACTTCTTCCACGTAATTGTCTAGCCTCAGCTCAACGTTTATCCCTTTCCCCCTCACTTTCTCTCCCTATTGTCTAGAGAACCTTAACGCCTCTCTCTTAAAAGTTACTGTCATTTCAGTACTCTCTTATGTCACTATCCTTCCTATTTTTAGAGATAATGAAAACAGTAACAAAAGCACTATGGTAATTAATATCATAGTTATTCAGAATTTTTGTTATTATTATTATTGTTATTAAGACGAGGGCTACTAGAAATCCTTGGGTAACAGAAGATATATTGAATTTAATTGATGAAAGGAGAAAATATAAAAATGCAGTAAATGAAGCAGGCAAAAAGGAATACAAACGACTCAAAAATGATATCGACAGGAAGTGCAAAATGGCTAAGCAGGGATGGCTGGAGGACAAATGTAAGGATGTAGAGGCATATCGCACTAGGAGTGAGATAGATACTGCCTACAGGAAAATTAAAGAGACTTTTGGAGAAAAGAGATCACCTTGTATGAATACCCAGTTCTAAGCAAAGAAGGGAAAGCAGAAAGGTGGAAAGAGTATATAGAGGGTCTGTACGAGGGTGATGTACTTGAGGACAATATTATGGAAACGAAAGAGGACGAAGATGAAGAAGAAATTGGAGATATGATACTGCGTGAAGAGTTTGACAGAGCACTAAAAGACCTAAGTCGAAACAAGGCCCCGTGAGTAGACAACATACCATTACAACTAATTTGGGAGAGCCAGCCCTGACAAAACTCTACCATCTGGTGAGCAAGATGTATCAGACAGGTGAAATACCTTCCGACTTCAAGAAGAATATAATAATTCCAATCCTAAAAATGGTTCAAATGGCTCTGAGCACTATGGGACATAACATCTGAGATCATAAGTCCCCTAGAAATTAGAACCATTTAAACATAACTAACCTAAAGACATCACACATCCATGCCCGAGGCAGGATTCGAGCCTGCGACCGTAGCATTCGCGCGGTTCTGGACTGAAGCGCCTAGAACCGCTCGGCCACCGCCAATCCCAAAGAAAGCAGGTGTTGACAGATGTAAAAATTTCCGAACGATCAGTTTAATAAGTCACTGCTGCAAAATACTAACATTAATTCTTTACAGACGAATGGAAAAACTGGTAGAAGCCGACCTCGGGGAAGATCAGTTTGAACTCCGTAGAAATGTTGGAACACGCGGGGCAATAATGACCCCTCGATCTTAGATTAAGGAAAGCCAAACCTACGTTTCTAGCATTTGTGGACTTAGAGAAAGCTTTTGACAATGTTGACTGGAACACTCTCTTTGAAATTGTGTAGGTGGCAGGGACCAAATACAGGGAGCGAAAGGTTATTTACAATTTGTGCAAAAACCAGATGGCACTTACGAGAGTCGAGGCGCATGAAAGGGAAGCAGTTGTTGGGAAGGGGGTGAGACAGGGTTGCGGCCTATCCCCGATGTTATTCAATCTGTATATTGAGCAAGCAGTAAAGGAAACAAAAGAAAAATTCGGAGTAGGAATTAAAAACCATGGAGAATAAATAAGAACTTTGATGTTTGCCGATGACATCGTAATTCTGTCAGAGACAGCAAGGAACCTGGAAGAGCAGTTGACCGGAATGGACAGTCTTCAAAGGAGGATATACGATGAACACCCACTAAAGCAAAACGAGGATAGAGGAATGTAGTCGAATTAAATCGGGTGATACCGAGGGAATTAGATTAGGAAATGAGAGACTTACAGTAGTAGATGAGTTTTACTATTCGGGGAGCAAAATAACTGATGATTGTCGAAGCAGAGAGGATATAAAATGTAGACTGGCAATGGCAAGGAAAGCGTTTCTGAAGAAAAGAAATTTGTTAACTTCGAGTATAGATTTAAGTATCAGGAAGTCGTTTCTGAAAGTATTTGTATGGAAGTGAAACATGGACGATAAATAGCTTAGGCAAGAAGAGAATAGAAGCTTTCGAAATGTGGTGCTACAGAAGAATGCTCAAGGTCAGATGGGTAGATCACCTAAGTAATGATGAGGTACTGAATAGAATTGAGGAGAAGATAAATTTTTGGCTTGACTAGAAAAAGGGATCGGTTGGTAAGACATGTTCTGAGGCAACAAGGGTAGAGCAATTTAGTACTGGAGGGCAGCGTGGAGCGTAAAAGTCGTAGAGGGAGACCAAGGGATGAATACACTAAGCAGATTCACGAGGATGTAGGTTGCAGTAAGTACTGGGAGATGAAGAAGTTTGCACAGGATAGAGTAGCATGGAGAGCTGCATCAAGCCAGTATCTGGACTGAAGACCACAACAACAACACTAATCTTGTTACGAGTTAGCAGATTACGTTTAATGATCTGAATCTTTTCCTTTATCGGGACACTACTCTAGAGGTTTTTTACATATAGGGAAGCTAGTGTCGCATTGTTTGGAATATGTATATCCTTTATCGGATTATTTATTTATTTATTTATTTATTGTTCCGTGGGACCAAACTAAGAAGTCTCCATGGTCATGGAACGAGTCAATACATGAAATTATAACACGATATTAGAAACAGATAAAATGAAATATAAAAAAAAACATATTCAGGTGACAAGTCGTAAGTTTGAATGAAGAAAATCAACAATGTAACACTGGAATTTGCTTAATTTTTTAGCTCTTCCAGGAGCTCCTCGACAGAATAGAAGGAGTGAGCCATGAGGAAACTCTTCAGTTTAGACTTAAAAGAGTTTGGGCTACTGCTAAGATTTTTGAGTTCTTGTGGTAGCTTATTGAAAATGGATGCAGCAGAATACTGCACTCCTTTCTGCACAAGAGTCAAGGAAGTGCATTCTACATGCAGATTTGATTTCTGCCTAGTATTAACTGAGTGAAAGCTGCTAACTCTTGGGAATAGGCTAATACTGCTAACAACAAACGACATTAAAGAAAATATATACTGTGAGGGCAATGTCAGAATTCCCAGATTTTTAAATAGTGGTCGATAAGAGGTTCTCGAACTTACACCACATTTAGCTCGAACAGCCCGTTTTTGAGCCAAAAATACCCTTTTTGGATCAGAAGAATTACCCCAAAAAATAATATCATACTACATAAGCGTATGAAAATATGCGAAGTAGACTACTTTTCGTGTTGAAGTGTCACTTATTTCAGATACTGTTCTAATGGTTAATAAAGCAGCATTTAGCTTCTGAACAAGATCCTGGACATGGGCTTTCCACAACAGCTTACTATCTATCCGAACGCCTAGGAACTTGAACTGTTCCGTCTCGCTTATAATATGCCTATTCTGTCTGATCAAAATATCGGTTCTTGTTGAATTGTGAGTTAGAAACTGTAAAAACTGAGTCTTACTGTGATTTAGCATCAAATTATTTCCCACAAGCCACGAACTTATTTCATGAACTACATTATTTGTTACTGTTTCAATATTACACACAAGATCCTTCACTATCAAGCTGGTGTCATCAGCAAACAGAAATATTTTTGAATCACCTGTAAGAAACAGTAGTGGCCCCAGCAACGACCCTTGGGGAACGTCCCACTTAACAGTGCTCCATTGGGACTGAACATCACTACCACTCTCAATATTGCGGAGAATTACCCTCTGCTTTCTGTTCTTAAAGTAAGAGGCGAACCAATTGTAAGCTACTCCCCTTACTCATTAATGGTCCAACTTCTGCAGTAATATTTTGTGGTCAACACAGTCAAAAGCCTTCGTTAAATTAAGGAAAACACCTAGCGTTCGCAACCGTTTATTTAATCCGTCCAAAACGTCACAGGGAAAAGAGAATATAGCATTTTCAGTTGTTAAATCATTTCTAAGACCAAACTGAACATTTGACAGAAAATTATGTGAATTTAAATGCTCCAGTAACCTTGTATATACAACCTTCTTGATAACTTTAGCAAACATCGATGGCATAGAAATAGGTCTAAAATTGTCAACATTATCAATGTCTCCCTTTTTATAAAGTGGCTTCACTACCGAGTACTTTAATCGGTCAGGAAACCGACCACTCCTAAAGGAAAAGTTACAGATATGGCTGAGAACTAGGCTAACATACATAGAACAATACTTCAGTATTCTGCTAGATACCCCGTCATATCCATGAGAGTTCTTGGTCTTTAGTGATTTAATTATTAACTTAATCTCCCTCTTATCAGTATCATGGAGGAGCATTTCAGGTAACAGTCTCGGAACACTTTTTTATAAGAGCGCTATATGATTCCCTGTTGGGACTAGGTTTCTATTTAGTTCACCTGCTATATTCAGAAAGTGATTATTAAATACTGTACATATATGCGACTTATCAGTAACACGGACATTCCCACTACACACTGATTCTATATCCTCGACCTGTCTCTGCAGACCAGCAACTTCCTTTACGACTGACCATATGGTTTTAATTTCATCCTATTTTATCTGCATACCACATACTTTTTGCCTTCCTAATAACATTTTTAAGCAGTGAACGTGTATACTGCTTTAAGTTTGTTGTTAAGAAACTTATTTAGTTTGCAACATGGCGATGACAGATTGTTAACAACTGGGCGGACTGGGTTTCCCTTCTTATGTATCTTAACCTGTGATCTTAGTTGGGATAGCTTAGGATTCATCATTTTTAGCGATTTATTTTCGTAGCCGTTAAGCAGAAATTGGGAGCTGTCTTCCTTTTTCCGTAGATCTATCTGGAACTTCTACTTTGGGTCTTTGTGGACTTCTATTATCTTATTTTCAGAAAGAATTCCTGCGCGAATGAGCATGGCCTTCTCTTTTTCTAACTTTGTATTAAGATTTTTTTAAGGGGAACCGGAGGTGGTCAAATCCAAAAAATTACAATTTTTTTTGCTACCGAAAATTAATTGGAACATTCCTCTTTAATGTAAACTTTGAATTATGGTTCTAATCGCCCTAGAAGTGGAGTTATTACCATTTTTCCCCACGCCTGAAGAGGAAATGGGCGGCCGCTGAATGCATCTAACACCCTCTCGTGACTTCCTGGTGAACTGCTTGGGATTTTCTCGGCCTGTTACGCATACAGCGCCTTATGTTACGCATACAGCGAGTATGCAAGGGTTGGCTACATTGTTTTCTGTGACAAATGATGCGCTAAGAGCGCGGAACATCGTCTCTTTGCTGTTTACTGTTTCGAATTAGTTCAGTGTTGCGCCTGTTGTTGGTAGTATTATACTTCTTGTGTAAAGCGTTGTTCTGGTTACGATGCCACGTTTTAGTAACCGTGCATATAAGAAGAGGAAGAACGTAGGGAAAAGAAAATTGACACTAATACCAAGTTGCAATACTACAATTACTGAAACAGTGCGTCCTTCTGCTAAGCAACACATGGCCGGCCATAGCCCTGTGACATCATCTAGCAAGAAGCTGACTGGTGGAAGTGACAGATTTCGTGAATATGTTAGTGACAGTGACGATATTAACGAAGTACTGAATATTGGATTATTATCTTCTGTGCTGAAAGAAAGTGTTCTGTGCAAAATGTGTTAAAGTGTAGGAGTGGGACTAGAGATAACAAAGTACTTTGGTTTAGCTTGTGAGATGAATATAATCTGTGCATGTTGCAAGTATCAAGTCACTTTCTACAATTCACATGCCAGTCTCTTTGGTGAAAATGGACGATCTAGAGTGTTTGATGTGAATGTTCGACTTGTGTATGGTCTTCGATCCATTGGAAAAGGGTCTGCTGCTGGTAAACTGTTTTGTGGTATTATGAACTTTCCATCGTCTCCAAGCAAATTTGGGTACTACTGTGAACTGGTAGGATCCTCTGTTGAAGATGTGGCTTTGAAAAGCATGAAGGAAGCAGTGGAGGAATCTGTAGAAATGAACGGTAGTTCTAGGGATTTGGTAGTGGCATTAGATGGTTCCTGGCAAAAGAGGGGTCATAAATCCCTGAATGGGGGTGTAACTGCTACTTGTGGTGATAGTGCAAAAGTGATAGATGTTGCAATATTATCAAAACATTGTAGGCGCAAAAATAAAATCAAAGGAGAGCACACTGGAACCTGTGAGGCAAATTTTAGTGGATCAAGTGGAGCAATGGAAGTGGATGGAGTGAAACAAATTTTTGAATGTTCAGTTCCCAGATACAACGTTAGGTACAAATACTACCTTGGGGATGGTGACTCCAAAGGTTTCAAGACTATAGAGGAATTGAAACCATACAGAAATGAATTTGTAGTTGAAAAGTTGGAATGCATTGGGCATGTGCATAAGCGTATGGGTGCACGGTTTCAGAGGCTCAAACAAAGTGTGGGTTCAAGTAAGCTCAGTGATGGAAAGACAATAGGAGGGAGAGGCAGGCTTACTGATGAGGTGATTGAATGTCTACAGAGATACTATAGGTATGCTATAAGGCAAAATACTAGTAATGTTAGTGACATACGAAAAGCAGTGTGGGCATTGTTCCTTCATACTGCCTCTTCCAATGAATCCCCTCAACACAGCCTGTGCCCAAAAGATTCCTGGTGCAAATATAATGCAAAAAGGACTATGATCACAAACATGGTTTGCCAGCAGCTGTGATAAATGCAATAAAATCAATTTTTCCATGACTTAGCACAGCCAGAATTGTTACACAAATGTCTACACGAAAAGACGCAGAATCCTAATGAGAGCATAAACAATTTGATTTGGAAAGTGATTCCTAAAAGGGTGTTTGTAAGCATAAAAACACTGTGCTTTGGGATTTATGATGCCATAGCAACCTACAACCAAGGGAACAGTGTGAAGTGTGAGTTCTGAAGGCATTAAGATTTACAGCTGGGGTGAACACTGTACGAGCACTAAGAAATATTGACAGAGAAAGGATAAGAGGAGCAGAAAGAAGAGAAAGGCATATGAAGTATGATGGAACAACAGGCCAGAAAAGAAGACAGAAGAGGAAGCTTTTGGAGGATGAAGAAGAAGACCCTGATAATCCATCCTATAGTGCAGGAATGTATTGAGAAACTTTGATAGCCATTTCCCGTAGATTAGAATTTTTCGAATATAAGGAACATTTTCTCAAAATCCACTCAAGCTAGAGAGATGAAATTTTCATACAGCACTCCTAGTGGTCAAAATTACATTGTAACACAGCCATTTGTCAATATGTTCAGTAGTTTCATTTCAGTTTAATTATAAAGCAATTATTTGTAAAAAAAATTTGGGTCATTAATAAAAAAAATAATTGGAAGGAAACTAGAAAAGATACTCCAAAATCCTTCTGTCATAACTGCAATACTAAACCACTCTATATCTAAAAAAATTAAAATTTTTCTATTTGGTAGTTTATTCATAAATGTTCCTCAAACTTAGTGATTTTAACATGGGCAGCATAGGCACTCTGGCTCAAGATATGACTCTCGTGACTGACTGGATAAAGCTTTATTAACTTTAACGGCTTTGTCCGCAACTTCTAGTTTCGTCATCTTATCTGCTTCACAAGCCATTTTAGTTTCACCTATGATTCTTATAATGGTTCCATTATTAGTTTTTGGAGTGACATTATGTTGTAAACCTTTATTCAGCAAAGTATTTTCATCCTCATTCAATTCGATATTTGTCAAGTTAGCTACCCTATCATCAAGATTGTCCTTACTGACTGAAACCGATCCTCTTCGAAGGAATTTATATTGTGATCAAAGACTGGAATAGTAGAAACATTTGATTCAAATCTGTATTCGATGTAACAAATTTCTCTTTTTCAGAAACGCTTTTCATGCTATTGCCATTGCCAGTCTACATTTTATATCGTCTCTGGTTCCACCATCATCAGTTACTTTGCTGTCCAAACAGCTAAATTCATCTACTCTAATGAATGCAAGATATTTAGATATGGTACGGAATATTATCGTTTTGGTCAAAAAGGGCTTTTAAAGGTGCAGTGTCGCCAACAACAATGCCATAATTGCCAACAGTCCGGGCATAGGGCTTGGGATTGTGAATTTAGGAAACGGACGGTAAAACGAGGAAAAGAAACAGTTGAGCCCCAATGGGAATATTCCTTCCGTTATGAAGCGTTTCCAGTAAATCGCAGTGCTGTTAAAACGTATGCAGAGACAGGTTGTTGCTTGAAAGATTGTATAAATAAAAGGAAGTATAGCTTTACAATAGATACTTGGGCACCCATATTGGTTGTAAGTCTGTTATCTCGTGGACTAGAGGAAACTCAAAACGCCGAGATGCATTGCCGTCAATATGGGGTGAGAAAATAGATTCAATGAGGACAACATATCTCAAGTTTAGTAGAGGAACCACATGGTTACGGCAGCAAATGGAAACGTTGTTAACTACAGAGCACGGATTTAATGCGTTACTGGGATCAGACGCTCTGGTTAAGGCTAATGCTGAAATCGACCTTTGGAAACAAACAGTTGAACTCAATGGAGAATTGTTTTCGATGGTGAAACCTTCCCGTCTCCTCAACATCTCTTTTGTTACGCACCTTACATTCCACAATAACCTATGAAACCTTCCCTTAGGATTTCTATCTCTTGCGTAATAATAATAAATGAAATCTTCATTTTGAAATAAATTTGCTTTCTCGATAATAATAAGTGCAATCTACGAATAAAAATTTAAATGCTGCTTATTAAAAGTGATTTGCTGATTATTTCGACGAAACACAGAATATGTCGTCGTGACCTGCAATAACCCAAAACTGCCATCTGACTGCTACATCGAACTGCGACATGAATATACTTACTCTGTTTTACTGTACTCTATTAGCATAATAAGTGGCTGTATTTATTACCAAAGCTGACGTTATTCTTTAATAGCAAAGCTGACGTTATTCTTTAATTAATTTGACTGAAGTTACGTAATTCATAGTTAAACTTTTTCTTGACAACAATAAAATTTTGCTAAGTTTTACGTTCATGGTTTTTGGGATGGATTATAATCATTAATGCAATATTGTTGGAAAAAATTTATTATATTATGGAAACGATTCTGCAGATATTTACTGTTGGTAATGAAATGATTTTACAAACCTTCAAATGGGACTTACTTTTTACAATAATCTTACAACTAGCATTGCGCAAACATACCTTCAGTAGTCTTGAGTTTCTCAAAAAAATAATTCAATAATATTAGTTCCTCTTATGACAGTAGTTAGCTGATGTCTCTGTACATCCGTTTATAATCTCTTGAAAATCATAGCTGGTGGCTGGCAGGCACACTGCTCCTGTCAACCTCTCGCTTCAGACCTGCTACAGACTCGCTTCACATCTCGCTTACTACTGACTTCCTACGAACGCTAAAGTGCGGTCTCTGCCGCCAACAATGCTTTCTGGTGCAGACAATCCCTGCTACCATTACAAAATGTATCAATGCGCGTTCTTTCCCGCTCTTTTCTTAAAATGTATCCATACGTGGTCTCCCCCACTCTTTTTAAAATTATATCAATGTGCGGTCTCTCCCGTCAACAATACTTTGGTGCAGACATTCTTTGCTACCACAATTATTTCCAAAATGACAAATATTAATTATTCCTACTTAGTCCTATTAATAAAATATAAACATCTTTCATAAATTGTGGTTTGATAATAGACAATAGAAATATACACATCTCACATAACCCTCCACTGCTTTTCCTTAAAATTTTCCTACGTCATTAAGTCATTTGGACTTGACGTAAGGAGAAAATTTGATTATAGAAATATTTGTAGTAATAAGTAAGTTAATGATAGAATATTTCTTTCAACAAAGCACATACATATACTGTCATAAGAATTTGTTTTCCTAAGTCTAACAAAGAGAATATTCATAAGAGTATACATCAAAATATACAAATAATATGAGTCAGTAAGTTGGAAGTCCCCCCCCATGAACCATGGACCTTGCCATTGGTGGGGAGGCTTGCATGCCTCAACGAAACAGATAGCCGTACCATAGGTGCAACCACAGTGGAGGGGTATCTATTGAGAGGCCAGACAAACGTGTGGTTCCTGAAGAGGGGTAGAGCCTTTTCAGTAGTTGCAGGGGCAACAGTCTGGATGATCGACTGATCTGGCCCTGTAACATTAACCAAAACGGCCTTGCTGTTGTGGTACTGCGAACGGCTGAAAGCAAGGGGAAACTACAGCCGTAATTTTTCCTGAGGGAATGCAGCTTTACTGTATGGTTAAATGATGATGGCGTCCTCTTGGATAAAATATTCCGGAGGTAAAATAGTCCCCCATTCGGATCTCCGGGCGGGGACTACTCAAGAGGACATCGTTATCAGGAGAAAGAAAACTGGCATTCTATGGATCGGAGCGTGGAATATCAGATCCCTTAATCGGGCAGATAGGTTAGAAAATTTAAAAAGGGAAATGGATAGGCTAAAGTTAGATATAGTGGGAATTAGTGAAGTTCGGTGGCAGGAGGAACAAGACTTCTGGTTAGGTGAATACAGGGTTATAAATACAAAATCAAATAGGGGTAATGCAGGAGTAGGTTTAATAATGAATAGGAAAATAGGAATGCGGGTAAGCTACTACAAACAGCATAGTGAACGTATTATAGTGGCCAAGATAGACACGAAGCCCGTGCCTACTACAGTAGTACAAGTTTATATGCCAACTAGCTCTGCAGATGATAAAGAAATTGAAGAACTGTATGATGAGATAAAAGAAATTATTCAGGTAGTGAAGGGAGACGAAAATTTAATAGTCATGGGTGACTGGAATTCGACAGTAGGAAAAGAGAGAGAAGGAAACATAGTAGGTGAATATGGATTGGGGCTAAGAAATGAAAGAGCAAGCCGTCTGTTAGAATTTTGCACAGAGCATAACTTAATCATAGCTAACACTTCGTTCAAGAATCATAAAAGAAGGTTGTATACATGGAAGAATCCTGGAGATACTAAAAGGTATCAGATAGATTATATAATGGTAAGTCAGAGATTTAGGAATTAGGTTTTAAATTGTAGGACATTTCCAGGGGCAAATGTGGACTCTGACCACAATCGATTGGTTATGAACTGTAGATTAAAACTGAAGAAATTGCAAAAAGGTGGGAATTTAAGGAGATGGGACCTGGATAAACTGACTAAACCAGAGGTTATACAGAGTTTCAGGGAGAGCAAAAAGGAACAATTGACAGGAATGGGGGAAAGAAATACAGTAGAAGACGAATGGGTACCTCTGAGGGATGAAGTAGTGAAGGCAGCAGAGGATCAAGTAGGTAAAAAGACGAGGGCTAGTAGAAATCCTTGGGTAACAGAAGAAATATTGAATTTAATTGATGAAAGGAGAAAATACAAAAATGCAGTAAATGAAGCAGGCAAAAAGGAATACAAACGTCTCAAAAATGAGATCGACAAGAAGTGCAAAATGGCTAAGCAGGCATGGCTAGAGGACAAATGTAAGGATGTGGAGGCTTATCTCACTAGGGGTAAGATAGATACAGCCTACAGGAAAATTAATGAGACCTTTGGGGAAATGAGAACCACTTGTATGAATATCAAGAGCTCGGATGGAAACACAGTTCTAAGCAAAGAGGGGGAAGCAGGAAGGTGGAAGGAGTATATAGAGTGTCTACACAAGGGCGACGTACTTGCAGACAATATTATGGAAATGGAAGGGGATGTAGATGAAGATGAAATGGGAGGTACGATACTACGTGAAGAGTTTGACAGAGCACTGAAAGACCTGAGTCGAAACAAGGCCCCGGGAGTAGACAACATTCCATTAGAACTATTGACGGCCTTGGGAGAGCCAGTCCCGACAAAACTCTTCCATCTGGTGAGCAAGATGTACGAGGCAGGCGAAATACCCTCAGACGTCAAGAAGAATATAATAATTCCAATCCCAAAGAAAGCAGGTGTTGACAGATGTGAAAATTACCGAACTATCAGTTTAATAAGTCACAGCTGCAAAATACTAACACGAATTATTTACAGGCGAATGGAAAAACTGATAGAAGCCGACCTTGGTGAAGATCAGTTTGGATTCCGTAGAAATGTTGGAACATGTGAGGCAATACTGACCTTAAGACTTATCTTAGAAGAAAGATTAAGGAAAGGCGAAGCTACGTTTCTAGCATGTGTAGACTTAGAGAAAGCGTTTGACAATGTTGACTGGAATACTCTCTTTCAAATTTTAAAGGTGGCAGGAGTAAAATACAGGGAGCGAAAGGCTATTTATAATTTGTACAGAAAGCAGATGGCAGTTATAAGAGTCGAGGGGCATGAAAGGGAAGCAGTGGCTGGGAAGGGAGTGAGACAGGGTTGTGGGCTCTCCCAGATGTTATTCAATCTGTATATTGAGCAAGCAGTAAAGGAAACAAAAGAAAAATTTGGATTAGGTATTAAAATCCAAGGAGAAGAAATAAAATCGTTGAGGTTCGCCGATGACATTGTAATTCTGGCAGAGACAGCAAAGGACTTGGAAGAACAGTTGAATGGAATGGACAATGTCTTGAAAGGAGGATATAAGATGAACATCAACAAAAGCAAAACAAGGATAATGGAATGTAGTCGAATTAAGTCGAGTGATGCTGAGGGAATTAGATTAGGCAATGAGACACTTAAAGTAGTAAAGGAGTTTTGCTATTTGGGGAGCAAAATAACTGGTGATGGTCGAAGTAGAGGGGATATAAAATGTAGACTGGCAAAGGCAAAGAAAGCGTTTCTGAAGAAGAGAAATTTGTTAACTTCGAGTATAGATTTAAGTGTCAGGAAGTCGTTTCTGAAAGTATTTGTATGGAGTGTAGCCATGTATGGAAGTGAAACATGGACAATAAATAGTTTGGACAGGAAGAGAATAGAAGCTTTCGAAATGTGGTGCTACAGAAGAATGTTGAAGATTAGGTGGGTAGATCACGTAACTAATGAGGGATTGGGGAGAAGAGAAGTTTGTGGCACAACTTGACTAGAAGAAGGGATTGGCTGGTAGGACATGTCCTGAGGCATCAAGACATCACAAATTTAGCATTGGAGGACAGCGTGGAGGGTAAAAATCGTAGAGGGAGACTAAAGGATGAATACACTAAGCAGATTCAGAAGGATGTAGGTTGCAGTAGGTACTGGGAGATGAAGGAGCTTGCACAGGATAGATTAGCACGGAGAGCTGCATCAAACCAGTCTCAGGACTGAAGACACAACAACAACAAGTTCGAAGTGTACATCAGGTAGTAAAAGTTATTTATATCTCGAATAGTAATGAATGACAAAAAATTAGAACTTTGTTTATGTTTCATTATAAATTTGTTTCACTGGTAAAATTGGCATCTATTAGTATCATATCCAAGGAAGGAAAGGAAAAAAAAAAGCAATTGGATAGCATGGTCAAAGCACTGGCAACTGTGAATGCACTCAAATGTCCGTTTCTTTCCCTCACATATCACAACACCAGGTTTCGCCATGTGATTCCGTCTTCTCTTTGATCCATAGTTTTAGTGTAACCAAACACTAAGTTAACCGTCGAATTGCCTGAGTTGCCGCAGCTACATCACGTACGAGTTCCAACTCCTACTGTTCATTAGTAGTGATGGTGCGCATCTTGGTATGCAAGCACCTATTGACGTACATCATAACTGTGTTGTGCATTGAAAGGTGGCTACACTGTGCCACTGCGCCAGAGATAGCGCCAAAGAGTACTATTAAGCCGCCTCCACAGTGCCTGTTTAGAGTTCGTGAAAGTCAGTGCGTGTTAAGATCTCATGGCAGTCAGTGGTTGTTGAGAGTTCGTAGAGGACAGTGTGTGTTAAGAGCTGGTGGTTGTCGTGAAGTTGGAGTAAGATGTTGTAGTAAAGAGTGTTGTTCCATGTCTTATGCAGTTATTTGATGGGAGAGATAGCAGATGTTATTGTAATGAGTGAATTTCGTCAATATATATGAAGGTAAAACTTACAATGTTCTTTTATTAATTGTGTATCTGAAATAATGCGTCACTACAGGTTCAGTCAACAAAGCATCTGGCTTGTGTTCTTGTATTAGAGTGAATTCTGGTTTTCTTACGCAATTACAGTTTTTCTAAATTTCTTTTGTCACGTCAGCATAGTTGGTATTTAAAAAAATTCTTGTCTTGTTGGAAAAGAACCGTGCCAGATGTGGACGTTGAGTCACACTCCCACATACAGAACAGTTACATTTGTGCTTGGATTTTGTAGGTTTTATAGTTGCTGGGGACTTAATTAATTAACTGTATTTACGAAAATTTTCTTACATTGTTTGTTGCAGTCAGATAGCGTAATAATACTAGTCAGGGCCAACCGATTACGAGACACTGCGTAATCGGACATACAGCAACGAAAAATAAATAAAAAACATTTTCAATCATATATATTTAAGAAAGCCCCCATGCACGTGGCGACCGCTGCTTCGGATCGTCCCTTGGATTCTTCTGATTGTGAAAATTGTAGACTGTAGTATTGTTGTAGTAATTTGTAGTTAGTAATTGTAGTCTATTTTGCATGTGTAGATTTGGTAATTGTCATTCTTCTAATGGTATTTTTTTTTCTCTCAGAATTAAATTTGTTGTCTTGTCAACGGTTTGACAATTTAGTGCAATTATTTCAATTGTTCGATTGATCGTCTTTGAGGGAAACATCTAGTGTGAATAGTGTTGTTGGAGATAAAGAGTCACGGTGTGTAATTTTCGTACAGTGACGAATCTTTCGTATATTTTGTAAATGATTACGCGATCGATGAAAAAGACAAAAATGATGAATAGTGAGAACGAAATTGTTGACATGGCGAACTCGCCAACACAGGACAACTGTATGATGAATAATGGAGTTGAAAATAATTTAATAAGTCGGGAAGACAGTCCGGAACCATTTCAAAATTTTTCTCAATCGGAAAATTCAGAGAATCTGAGATTAACGACAGAAGATTCTGAAATAGTATCGAACACAGATAGCCTTACAGCTGTGACGAAGGAAGTTAGTTTTGCGGGAGATGTTAGGGGCGAAAAGAATTCTGAACAATTTAATATGGAGCAGTTGATGAGTGTACTATTAAATTTTCAATCTGAATTAAAAACTGATATGGGAACAAAGTTAGACTCACTGGGATCACAGATGCGAACAATTAAAACTGAGATGGGAACTTTACGGGCTGAATTAAAAACTGATATGGGAACAATGGAAACTCGGTTAGCATCTGAATTTAAAACAGAGATGGGAACTTTGGAAACGCGGATAGATTCACGAATAGGGACATGTTTCAAAAATATGAAAGATGAATTAAAGAAAGAAATCAGGGAAGAAGTACAACCGATTCTGAATTCTCACAATAATAGCTTAATTTCAACAAAAATTAGACAAGAGGAACAGGGCAGGGAACAGGAAGAAGAAGATCGCGTGATAGTACAGAAATTTTCAGAGTTAAATTTACAGCGTGCGCACGATAAGGAAGAAATAATTGAAAGAATCGAGGAATCCGTACCAAATGACATAATAAATAACTTAACGCAACAGTGTGAACAGTTAACTACTAAATGTGACAATACCGAAACCCGAGTCGCGACACTTGCAGAAGACGTAAATAAACATAAAGAACAATTAAGTGACTCATCGGAAAGAGTTGAGGAGATCTCAGATAAATTGACAAGTGTTAGTTTAGCAGTAGGGTTTGAAGAAAATAATTTGTTTCATTTACGGGATGCAACAAGAGAGTGCCAGGCGCGCGAACTTGACAATAATCGACGTTCGGACTGGGACAGACGCGGTAGGTCTTTGTCGCCACGAGGCGAAAACTTTGACTATAAAAACTTTTTGACTGTCCGGAAATTTAATATCTTCCGCAATTCTAAGAACGACATACATCCATGTTCATGGCTAGATCAATTTACGTACGCACTTCCGCCAGATGTGCCACTAAGTCACAAACTAGAAATTATGTGCGGCTATTAAGGTCCTCAGGGGATTCACTACTCTAAGTGAATATGTGCCGTAGCGAGCATAGGGCCCCGAGCTGTAGTGGTGCTATTTCTCTTTTAGTTTTCTGTACCGCTGCCTACTCTTTTACTATTCTTTGCATCTGTCAAAACAACTCTTCGACTATCAATCTATCTAGTGAGTAAGTAAACAATAACCTGATATGACTAATTGTACCCAAAAGTGACTTCGAAAATTACCGTTTGGACTTACTGTATCTTCAGCAGCATTCATTCGTAGCTTAAATGAAATTTTACCTGTTTATCTTCGTGACAATATTACTTCTTATGTTGACGACATTCTTATTGCTAAACGTTCTTGGAGTGAGCATAACAAAATTTTGGATTCATTGTTACGTATTTTTGCACGAGTTGGCATTACAGTGAACTTAGAAAAATCTGAATTTGGTCGTTCTCAGGTGAAATTTCTCGGCCACATTATTTCTACAGAGGGTATTCTTCCTGATCCAGAGAAATTAGAAGCTATTCGTAATTATGCTGTTCCTACTACAAAACGTGATGTTCGTAGTTTCCTTGGTGTCTGTAATTTTCTTCGACGCTTTGTTAAATTGGACGATTTGGCCACACCACGTTTATGTGAACTATCTGGAAAGAAATCTAATTGGTGTTGGGATGAGGAAGCTCAGTCAGAATTTGAACAACTTCGTGATGCTTTAGTTGCTGCTCCACTTCTTTCACATCCGGATTTATCTAAAGAATTTTGTTTGGCGACGGACTCATCATACAAAGGCCTAGGTGCACATTTATTTCAAGAGATAGAAGAAAACGGCGTTGTGGTACAGAAAACTATTGCATTTGGAAGTCGTGTTCTCTCTAAATCAGAAAAGAATTATTCGATTACGGAACTTGAAGCTTTGGCTGTTGTTTGGGCTTTTACAAAATTTCGCACATTTTTGTTTGGCAGACATACTAAGGTTTACACCGATCATCGAGCTCTGGAATTTCTTATGTCAACAAAATTAACTCACGGCAGATTGTCACGATGGGCGTTGTACCTACAGGAATTTGACTTTAGTATTGTTTACATACAGGGTTCTTCTAATATTGTTGCCGATGCTTTATCACGTGCACCTATGGGTTTGAAACGAAGTGCTGAAGAGGACTGCAAGGAAAACAATTTTTGTTTGATGTATATTCAAGGTGTTGCGTTTGAGAACTTTATTTCGTCTTCGCTCCAGGATATCGCTAAGGAGCAAAATAAGGATCCAATCTGGAAGGACATTAAGGAGAAGTGGAGGAGAAAGGAAAGCGTAGCGATTAGACAGCATTATCTAGTTCGCAATGACATTCTTTTTAAACGAAAATCGGTCGACAACTCCGTTTGGTTAGTTTGTATTCCTGATGAGTGGGTCAATAAATTGATTTGGTATACGCATCTCAGTTATGCACACTTTGGTCCCCGAAAATGCTTTCACAAATTACGAGAAAATTGTTACTTCAGTAATATGGAAAAACGTATTCGATCTGTTCTTGCCAAATGTAAATTATGTCAAATGGCTAAGCCTCCAACGATTTCTCACAGAGCACCGTTGTTTCCCATCATTCCAGCGAAATTAAAGGAGATGGCTGCAGTCGATTTGTTCGGTCCAGTGGTTCGTTCTACTAATGGTTTTGCGTACATTTTCGTAGCAGTGGAATTGACATCAAAATATGTGTGTTTTACACCTTTACGCAAAGCAACAGCTCGTTCAGTATCTAACGCTTTTATCAAACATTTTCTTAAAGAAGTTGGTCATGTTAACAAGGTTATATCAGATAATGGATCACAGTTTCGTTCTAAAATTTGGCTTCGTACTCTACACCGTCGTAAAATTAAACCAATTTTCATTTCACTTTTTCACCCTCAATCTAATGCTTCAGAGAGATGGATGAAGGAAATCAATAAATTGTGCCGCCTTTATTGTCATCAGAATCACAGAACGTGGGATCAGTATCTTCATATTTTTCAAAACATTCTGAATGATCTCCCTAATGATTCAACTTCTTTACCGCCTCTATTGATATTAAAAAATAAAGTACCAGCAAATCGCATTTCTGAAATCGTTCCTTTTCCGCCTTCACGGAAACTGCGGCATTCTGAAGTTGTCAACCTGGTTCTACGAAATATTGCATCTGCGGCTGCTAGAAGAGAGAAATCAGCTAAGCGTCCTGGTCGTTCAAAATTCTTGTCAGTTGGTCAGAAGGTATTAATTAAGTCCCACCGTTTGTCTCACAAAGGAAAAGGCTTGTGTCGCAAATTTTTTCTGCTTTATAACGGTCCATATAGAATTCGCAAAATTATTCATGATAACACTGTCGAAGTAGAAACTCTTAAATCACGACGCTCTAAAGGAATACATCATATATCAAACGTAAAGATTTTTGTGGAATGACATACTTGTGAGAAACTAACAGCTAGATGTAAACATGCGGAGAGTACAAGGATACCGCGCTGTGTTTTGGCGGCGGCACATACTCAAAGCAACAGTGAAGTCTGCGCGCCGCACAAGGCAGTCGTTGACCGCGAACAATAGCTTCCTACGTCATGCGCCCACAGCTGATCGAGCGCTCAGTGCGAATGCACTGACAGACATAAACAAATACACAGTTTAATTTCTCCGACTAAATTCAGTATAAAGCTATAGTGACTTGATGAATTGTGTTATTAACATTCAGTATTTTTCAGGATACGGTTGTATAAAATATTTAAGAACTACAGGTAAATTCTGTGTGTCTCCGACGTTAAGACGACTTGCTATCGAGAAAATTTTAGAAAGAATGTAATTTCGAAGAAGAAACTAATAAACTAAAAAAGGTAACTGTTAATTGAGTTCATTTTTCAGGTAACATGTTTCCACTTAGGTACGTACTTTAGACGTAATTTGCTGCTCGCGATTACGTGATTCATGCCTTGTGCTAAATTTTATGTTCTATGAAATTACTTGTGAAGCGACGTGCTTGCGTACGTTAACTGATTTTGACAATGATTATTAATGAACTGGATTGTGACTTGTATATATTATACATCGCTTGGCTACACTGCTTTTTCACTGATGTCATTTTTTTTTTAATTATGTGCCTGCTGTGCTTATTTATTTGAATTATAATTGTAACCTGATTTATTGTGCTGATGTGTTTAGGTATGTAAGTTATACTTTGTGATTTATCTGCTTGCGCCTTCATGTTTATTTATTAGGATGACATATGAACATTTATTTGCTTATGCTGATATGATGCTAATGACTTGTTTATTACGTAAGATATATGTTTACTGCTATGCGTATGGATTACATATTTACACATTTCTGTTTTGTTGCCATAACTGCTCTTTAATTTGGTGTATAGAAATGCTGATATACTGTGTATAAACATAGAGTTTAGGTCACACTACTGTATTAATTATAGATCGTTCGCTTGGCAGAGCCTCGTTGTAGGAATTGTGCTGCATCCACTTGTTGCTTATGCTGATATGATGCTAATGACTTGTTTATTACGTAAGATATATGTTTGCTGCTTTTTGCATGGATTACATATTTACACATTTCTGTTTTGTTGCCATAACTGCTCTTTAATTTGGTATATAGAAATGCTGATATACTGTGTATGAACATAGAGTTTAGGTCACATTACTGTATTAATTATAGATTGTTCGCTTGGCAGAGCCTCGTTGTAGGAATTGTGCTGCATCCACTTGTTGACATTCTGTTCTTTACTGGTCTATTTACTCGATATTGCTTGTTTTGCTTACGCTCAGTGCCTTATATTTTTAAGATAAGAAAATTCACTGCTATAATTCGACGAACGACATTAGTACAAGAAAGTCATTGAAGTCACATGAGCTGAGGTTTTATGGAAGCTGTATAAATTTATGCAAATAGGAAGGAGGCTAACGACATGACAGACCGAAACTAGGTTTAGACCATTAACAATTATTAGACTGCATTTTTCGTAAGCAATCGAAATAGGAAGTGACACTTGACACAAAAAATACTCCACATGTTTGCTTCTGCTATGATTCTTGAAGTGGTGTACACACTGTGAAATATTATGATCATTCACACTCCGTAATCGTACTTAATTACTGAGAGTTATTCGAACTAAGTCTGTTAGAGGTCAGGTATGCATTTCTTTTATTTAATGATGGACAAGGAACCAAAATGTATCTTATAATTTATAATGAGTAGAAAATTTGGGTCAGATGGATTACACAGAGGTTGTGTGTTGACAATGTGTCTTCGGATTGTATGAGATGATGAGGTTTGCATTAGGATTTTATCTGTACTTGTTCAAGGAGACTGACTAGAGGAAAGAGTTGTTATGGAAGTGAAATGATATTGGTGCTGAGGTTTATATGTAGCGACGTATTATTGAGGTATTGAGAGTATATTAAGTTGTTGATTATTGGAGTTTTTGTGGACAAGAGGTAAGGTAAATGATATTGATGATAAGACGTATTGAAGAGGTATTATTGAGGTATTATTGAGATTGTGTGAAGCTGATGATTATTGGAGTTTTGGTGTATAAGAGGTAAAGTAAGTGAGGAGCATATTTTTTTTTTTTTGTTGGTCTTATGGAACAAGGAGGATGAAGATAGCAGACTAGAACACTAAAATAGAAGGAAGATTGTCTATACACACTTTGTTAAATCAATAAGCAGTATATACTTTTTTTTGGAGAGAGGAAGTAATTGCATATCTTGGCTCACTGACAGTTGTTCATCAACAGTACATTTTGATCTGGCTTGGCAAACATTGGTCTTGACATGATGACTATGACGTTGACTTAACTATTATTGACTGTTATACATTGCTGCCAGTACTACTTGATACACATGATGAACATCAGATTTAGACAGAATTTCATTTACACAATTAACACTATTCAATTACACAGTAGTATTTAATGTGGATGAGAGATGCGTGAGTGTGTTTTGTGTGTTTTCCTTTCCTAATCCTACCCACCTATCTCCTAAATATTATTTTATTTGTTGGTAGTGGCTTGCACTGACACCCATGAATATTATAGGTTTACTGGTATTTGTGTATTGTAATAGTTAATAGGACAATTATCTGACATAATTTGTGTGTTTGTTATGATTTGTATGTTACTGTAAAAGCATTTGTATGTGCATTCAAACTATTGTTCATGCCTGAACTGTCTGATTAGTGAAGATAAATATTCTGAACTGTTACCTGCACTTTTCAACATGATGTGTGACATTTAGTCATGTTCAATTTCTGCTGATGAACTGTGTGATCAGTGATTGTAAAAAAAAAATTATGGACTGTTACTTGTACCTTTCCTTCATGATTGGTGCCACTAGGACATGTTTAATTTCTGCTCATAAACTCTGATGAACAGTGTGATCAGTGCTAGTGAATTTTATCGAACTGCTTCTGCTGAGAGAGGTGACTTTTTGCTGTCTGCACCTACTCAACATTGCTGGGTGCCTCTGATGGACTGCTTCTACTGAAATAATGTCACTTGTTGCTGTCTGCACCTGCTCAACATTGCTGGGTGCAACTGATGGACTACTCCTACTGAAATGGTGTCACTTGTTGGTGTCTGCACCTGCACTCAATATTGCTGGGTGCAACTGATGAACTGTTTCTACTGAAATGAAGTCACTTGTTGCTGTCTGCACCAACTCAACATTGCTGGGTGCCACTGATGAACTACTCCTACTGAAATAATGTCACTGGTTGCTGGGTGTACCTGCTAAACTTTACTGGGTGCAACTGATGGACTGCTTCTACTGAAAAGATGTCACCTGTTAGTATCTTTTTTTTGTATAATTAATCATTGAGAGCATTTTATGTGAACATTTGTATAAACTGATTTTTTGTATATTGTGTAAACTATTATGTAAAGCCACATGCATGAAAAGAAGTTGTATTGCTTACTGTATTTCATATATTAGGTTAGTAAAAGTCAGTGCAAAGCCAAAATTTTAACTAATTATGTGATGTTTAGGTATTAATATTATCTTTTATTTTTGTCTGTATTTTTCTGGACGAATTTGGTGGTATTTTCACCACCAATGCTGGCAAAAATACCATCAAATTCTGGCCTGTGGAGGAGGGGCATATGAAAGGTGGCTACACTGTGCCACTGCGCCAGAGATAGCGCCAAAGAGTACTATTAAGCCGCCTCCACAGTGCCTGTTTAGAGTTCGTGAAAGTCAGTGCGTGTTAAGATCTCATGGCAGTCAGTGGTTGTTGAGAGTTCGTAGAGGACAGTGTGTGTTAAGAGCTGGTGGTTGTCGTGAAGTTGGAGTAAGATGTTGTAGTAAAGAGTGTTGTTCCATGTCTTATGCAGTTATTTGATGGGAGAGATAGCAGATGTTATTGTAATGAGTGAATTTCGTCAATATATATGAAGGTAAAACTTACAATGTTCTTTTATTAATTGTGTATCTGAAATAATGCGTCACTACAGGTTCAGTCAACAAAGCATCTGGCTTGTGTTCTTGTATTAGAGTGAATTCTGGTTTTCTTACGCAATTACAGTTTTTCTAAATTTCTTTTGTCACGTCAGCATAGTTGGTATTTAAAAAAATTCTTGTCTTGTTGGAAAAGAACCGTGCCAGATGTGGACGTTGAGTCACACTCCCACATACAGAACAGTTACATTTGTGCTTGGATTTTGTAGGTTTTATAGTTGCTGGGGACTTAATTAATTAACTGTATTTACGAAAATTTTCTTACATTGTTTGTTGCAGTCAGATAGCGTAATAATACTAGTCAGGGCCAACCGATTACGAGACACTGCGTAATCGCACATACAGCAACGAAAAATAAAAAAAAAAACATTTTCAATCATATATATCTAATTAAGCCCCCATGCAGCATCTTGGTATGAAAGCCAATTGTTGCCGTCTGGGTATGAGCGAATAAAAAGAGTATTTTGATGTATAGTGTAATTATGTCTGATTTTTGCGTTAGTTTTGTCTCGCCAAAGCGTTACAATCTGTTTTAGTGTTTCATCTTTCTGCTGTTCTCTCTCTATGTCTTGTAATGCTGATGATATAAGGTTTTCGAAAGCTACTTGTGTGATATACATAATACTATGGTTGTTGTGGCAGAAGGTATTTTCTTTCTCTAGTCGTTTATGGTGTATAGATCTCGATAGTGCTTCGGTAGCAATATTCTGCGTGCCTGGAATGGGTACAATAGTAAAGTTCCGCATTTCCTGTCGTATATGTGTCATGTTATTTGGATGGCTTTGTTCCTGTCTTGAATCGTAAAGTACGTTGTTATTAAACTGCTGTTCAGTAAATTCCCGTGCGTATTCTCGATTAAAATTTTCATTTTCGCTGTGAAAGCGTTTATTACGATTGTTATTGTCAAATCGTGTTTGCTCCAAATTAGCATTGTTTGTCTGGTTTGCGTTATGTCGATAGAAGTTCTTATTAACAAACGCATAAGCTGCCTGGTGTACCTGTAGCAATTGCGGGATGTCTCTAAATGCGTACACGCTGTCCTTTTGCTGGCCTGTTAATAAAGACACTTTTAATGCTCTGGGGAGTTTTGAAATACACAGCTTGTAACCTCCCCCTCACTTATCGACCTTAATGACAGTGAAAAATTAAACCGCGTGTACCTAATGGAAATTTGGGAAAGCAATCGTCACCGAAGTTAATCTGTCGGTAAAGAGGGAGGAAAGGGTTACATCTAAATGAAAGGAAAAATGCAAATGAAACTGGTGGAAATTAATTTTGAAAAGGGGTAAAGTTAATAAAGAAAGTAAATGTGCGGCCGTTACGTTAACAATTAACTAGCGGTAATTAGATATTTGAGATTTGGGGGAAATCACGGTCGCCAGTCCTAAGGACAATTACTATAGTAACTGAAAAAGAAAGGTTATTACACATATAATTAGCACTAGAAGCGTGGCAACTGAAGGTTGACACGTGTAGTGTGAAAACTGAAAGTTTGTCAGAAGTAATAAATTTCGCTACACTCTGACTTAATTTAGCAAAAGAATTAATAAAACCGGAAAATCGAAAGTTAATTTAGTGACTGAAGTTAATAGTGAGCTTTCTTTCTGAAGCACATCGAAATCCAGTAAAATACGATTAGTCTTGGACTACCTCAACAATCATTTCAAAAGCAACTTGACTCTGCGCAATTTAGAAATAAGATATTTAACTTTGAACTTGAATTAAATGATTCTGAACAATTAACAATAGTAAAATTTTGTACGTACCAAGCTGAGCTGCAGTCACAGGTAAGCTAAAAATATGGTAACAAAACTCGCACTCTTAATTTGTGCTTGTGTAATCTAAGTATTGTAGCCAGCTATGAATACTATAACTGAACTTTGAAATTAAGGCAGTGAAACTGAATGATGCTGGCGTTTGAATTTCAACGACACTCGGGTTCATTCCGGAAAAGGAAGGGACCCTGCTTCGTAATGCAATTGGGACAATGAGCAACAAAAGTTCATGCTAAGTTGCTGTAATTTTGCGAGGCAAATGGAACAGTTTGAAAAGCTGAGGTCTGCCATACAGTTCTGAAACTTTACGTGCTTTTAGTCTTCCTTGTTGGTTGATTGAAGTTTTGAAGTCGTCGATCGAGGAGGTGGCGACAGTCACTCATTGTCGGCCGTCGCTGTTGCAGAAGCTGGATGTTGGCGCGCCTTCTTCTCGACACGGTCACCAGACGAAACGGGCTCTTGATGTACGCCAGCTAATGCTTCCCGTCCGCGACACCATGTCAGAAACTATCATCGCAAGTCGAGCGCAATTACATGCTGCCAAACCCTGAAAGCGCGGCAACTCGCGGGAGCGTCACACAACACACTTGTTCCACTCGCTACTCCAGCCGGACTCCCCCTCTGCCCGCGCTCCACGCGACAGAGTTAACACTACCAAAGATCCTAAACACTTTCGTTCTCCACACGACCTATCGATGTATTCGTTCGATAGTATAGTTTTCCCTAGGCCAGACCCAGCGTATAAATACACTCCTGGAAATGGAAAAAAGAACACATTGACCGGTGTGTCAGACCCACCATACTTGCTCCGAACACTGCGAGAGGGCTGTACAAGCAATGACCACACGCACGGCACAGCGGACACACCAGGAACCGCGGTGTTGGCCGTCGAATGGCGCTAGCTGCGCAGCATTTGTGCACCGCCGCCGTCAGTGTCAGCCAGTTTGCCGTGGCATACGGAGCTCCATCGCAGTCTTTAACACTGGTAGCATGCCGCGACAGCGTTGACGTGAACCGTATGTGCAGTTGACGGACTTTGAGTGAGGGCGTATAGTGGGCATGCGGGAGGCCGGGTGGACGTACCGCTGAATTGCTCAACACGTGGGGCGTGAGGTCTCCTCAGTACATCGATGTGGTCGCCAGTGGTCGGCGGAAGGTGCACGTGCCCGTCGACCTGGGACCGGACCGCAGCGACGCACGGATGCACGCCAAGACCGTAGGATCCTACGCAGTGCCGTAGGGGACCGCACCACCACTTCCCAGCAAATTAGGGACACTGTTGCTCCTGGGGTATCGGCGAGGACCATTCGCAACCGTCTCCATGAAGCTGGGCTACGGTCCCGCACACCGTTAGGCCGTCTTCCGCTCACGCCCCAACATCGTGCAGCCCGCCTCCAGTGGTGTCGCGACAGGCGTGAATGAAGGGACGAATGGAGACGTGTCGTCTTCAGCGATGAGAGTCGCTTCTGCCTTGGTGCCAATGATGGTCGTATGCGTGTTTGGCGCCGTGCAGGTGAGCGCCACAATCAGGACTGCATACGACCGAGGCACACAGGGCCAACACCCGGCATCATGGTGTGGGGAGCGATCTCCTACACTGGCCGTACACCACTGGTGATCGTCGAGGGGACACTGAATAGTGCACGGTACATCCAAACCGTCATCGAACCCAACGTTCTACCATTCCTAGACCGGCAAGGAAACTTGCTGTTCCAACAGGACAATGCACGTCCGCATGTATCCCGTGCCACACAACGTGCTTTAGAAGGTGTAAGTCAACTACCCTGGCCAGCTAGATCTCCGGATCTGTCCCCCAATGAGCATGTTTGGGACTGGATGAAGCGTCGTCTCACGCGGTCTGCACGTCCAGCACGAACGCTGGTCCAACTGAGGCGCCAGGTGGAAATGGCATGGCAAGCCGTTCCACAGGACTACATCCAGCATCTCTACGATCGTCTCCATGGGAGAATAGCAGCCTGCATTGCTGCGAAAGGTGGATATACACTGTACTAGTGCCGACATTGTGCATGCTCTGTTGCCTGTGTCTATGTGCCTGTGGTTCTGTCAGTGTGATCATGTGATGTATCTGACCCCAGGAATGTGTCAATAAAGTTTCCCCTTCCTGGGACAATGAATTCACGGTGTTCTTATTTCAATTTCCAGGAGTGTACAAATAATCTTTACACAACAAATCAATTATACATCGACATAAATGCATAAATATATATATACAAATAGTAAAACAATTACAACATATAAAGGCACAGAAATGTCACATATTCAGGTAACAAAATAAGGAAAAAATTTACAGTACAATAGATGGAAATAGGAGGATATACATTTCCGGCGTTACAAGCTGTATTAATGTTGATTGACTGTATAGCTCACTGAGGTATTGGTTCTGGTCAACCATATACTCGAAAAATTGTGTGATTGTTGGGAAAGTAGAATTCTCGGAATTTGGCAGACTAATTAGCCGATCTTAATGCTACTCTGTGTGGTATCTGACCAATATGCTGCTACAAATGCTTCCTGGAATGCGTCTACTGAAAAACACTGTCTAGCAATTGGTCGCATTCTTCTCGCTGGTTCCCCTTCAAGAAAACTAATAATAAATTCTAGCTTATGTTGAACTGGCCATGATGGTGGGAGTGCACACTGAATTGTTGGATCCAGTCCAGTGGATGTATTTGCATCGTGTCGTCTTTAAATATTTTAAACTTTCTCACTGAATGGAAATATTTGTTGTCGAAATCGTCATGTCTTTGTGTGTAATTATTTTCGTAATTTTGTCCATATGAATTTATGTGTCGTTCTGCCTGATTAAGATCTCTTACCCTCTGAAGTCTACCGACATTATATGTATTGTGCATCTGAGGCATGTCATAATGGTGAGTGTTCTGTTGGAATTGATTGTCTACAGTTGTTTCTTGTTTGTCAGCTATCCCTTGCTGTAAAGAATTGATTTTCTGATGTAACAAATTATTACTTGATTCTAGGTCTCCGATTGTTTGTTGCACATTTGTAATTTGCGTATCTTTACTGTAAGAAATCTGTTGAACTGAGACTGGTGTAGTGTCATCTGATTTACTGTCATTGTTAGTATCTAACAGGTCTATTCTTGTAGTGAGTTCGTTGATCTTTTCTGTCAGTTCGTTTCGTAATTTACGGTTACTTTTTGGTTTCTTTCTTAAAATCTGCTTTCAATTTTTCTGGGTCTTGATTGATTTCTGTGTGTCCATTATAATTATCCGGGTTGTTATGCCGTGGTCGGTTGATGAATTCTGTGTCGATTCCCAACGTTTCGTCTCCGACTGCGGGAGATATCTTCAAGGGGGTCCATAGCTCAATGGAAGGTCCAACACACCCACTGGTTCGCTACTGACGGCCGCTAAATTCCGTGTCTGCGCGCTCCCACGCCGCGGCGTGACGTCACGTGTTTTGAAAACGTCAGTGCAATTGGCCGCTGTCCGTCACCGTCGATCGCCGTTGCCATCACCCAGTAGTGGACGGGTGGTATACGTCTTCTTTAACACCGGCATCCATATACCGTTTAATTTGGCGCCCTCCTCCTTTCGGTTGAAATTATTTGGGTGTTTAGCGATTTCGATTGCCTCCCTGTAGAGCCTTTCGTAATATCCGCTTTTGGCCGCTAGTTCTTGCGTATCCTCGAAACGAATATTGTGGTTCCCTGGCTGGAAAGCATGCTCCGTAACAGCTGATCGTTCCGTTTCTCCTCTTCTACAATTTCCCTTATGCTCTTCCAAACGTTTAGAAACAGTTCTTTTAGTGGTACCCACATAAACATCACAACAGCTGCGTGGGACCCTACACACTCTAGGTTTTTCCAGTGGATTGCGAGCGTCCTTGGCAGGCTTAAGGTATTCCTGTATCTTCCTGGTGGGCTTGAAAATTACGGTAATATTCCGCTTCGTCAAGATCCTCCCTATTCTTTCCGTTACATTTTTAACAAACGGCAGGAAAACCTTAGATTTTGCAGTAGCCTGTACGTCAGTATGATTTCTGCGTGGCTGCCTCAACGTACGTTTTATTTCGCGGACGAATATCCGTTCTTCATTAGTGCATTGTGGAGATGTTCCATCTCAGCGTCGAGCAACTCAGGTTCACAAATATTTCTAGCTCTGTCCGCTAACGTCTTAATAACACCCCGCTTCTGTTGCGGGTGGTGGTTCGAATCCCGGTGCAATTAACGGTCCGTGTGCGTGGGTTTGCGGTATACTGAGTGGCCCAAACTACTATTTTCGTTTCTAAAAACAAACACATCGAGGAAATGTAACTTGCCGTCTACCTCCTCCTCCATTGTAAACTGAATTCTCGAGTTTATACTGTTCAGATGTTCGTGGGACCGGCTTAGTTCCTCCCTACCATGTCTCCACAGCGCAAACGTGTCATCCACGTATCGGAACCATACATTTGTTTTTTTGCTGACAGTACCTAAGGTCTGTTCTTCGAATTTCTCCATAAAGAAGTTTGCAATTACGGGACTTAGGGGGCTTCCCATAGCCACGCCATCCGTTTGCTCATAAAACTGTTCATTCCACTTGAAGTATGTGGTCGTCAAACAACACTTAAACAGTTCTGAAATATCGGCAGGAAAAATTCGATCCAGCTGTTCCAATACATCATTAAGTGGAACCATGGTAAACAGAGATACCACATCGAAGCTGACCAATATGTCCTCCGGCTGGACCACTATGCCATTCAATCTGCTGACGAAATGTGTCGAATTCTTTATATAAGAGTCAGAACGGCCCACATGTGGTTTTAGCAGCGTAGTCAAAAACTTTGCTAACGAGTAAGTGGGCGAACCAATGGGACTTAGTATCGCTCTTAACGGCACATTTTCTTTATGAATTTTGGGCAATCCATAAAGCCTCGGTGGTAGCGCAACCGAATTTCAGAGACCTTTCTGTACACTCTCTTCAATGGAGGACTTTTTTATTAACCGCGACACAGTTCTGAGAACGCTGTTAGTGGGGTCCTTATTCAGGCTTCCTATATGCTTGCGGATCCAATAGATCAGTAATTTTACTCCGATAGCCGGCCACATCCATAACCACCGTTGCGCTTCCTTTGTCAGCTGGGAGAACCGAAATACTATTGTCGTCATTCAGGAGATTTAAAGCTCTTCTCTCACCCACAGTTATATTACTTTTCGGCGGTTTTGCATTGGCTAATATTCTTACTGTTTCTATACGGATTTCTTCAGCTGTTACGGAATCCACACTGCGAATTTCTGCTTCTACACTGGCTATAATTTCTTCCGTGGGCACAAAACGCGGACTAACAGCAAAATTTCCTCCCTTGGCAAGCACAGATGTCTCATCGTCAGATAACGAACGTTTGGACAAATTGATAACGGTGCGGGAAACGTCTAAATGCCGAACAGTCTGATTAGGTAGCAAATTATCAAACTTCTTCTTTGTCTACTAGACGTTGTCAACATACGCTTCCCCATGGTATCATGCAGTAGTCTATCAATTTTATCCCAGTCACCACTGCACAGTTTATTACTGATCGTAATATGGAGAGACATTAACTTACAGTTTGTGCTTGCCAAGTCCCGTCGGTCTGCTGAATGCGCTCTCGTAGTAAAGCCTCCTCAGTCCGTTTGAAAATGCGTTGTGCCTTTCCCGAATAGAACGGTCGCTTTATCTTCAGAAACTTCGGTATAACGCCGACGGCTCTGCAACGAGACAGGAATGTGTTCTATTTTGTCAGTTAGTGTCTGGACTTCTTCTGTTAATTTATCCTTAATATTCTGGATTTCAGTGTCTGTAGAAATTTTCGCCTGAATTGTGTGTGAGTTCGTAGATCAGCAGACTAAACAGGACATAATAGAACACAATGATACTCCTTGATCAGCAAGTACAGTAATTGTGCTGAAAAAGTCACCTGATGGAACAAAGAAATATCGATTGTGTTGTCATTATAGATTTTTAAACGTTTGTACACTAAGCGATGCATATCTGAATCCTAAAACAGACAGAATTTTGAAATATCTGCAGCAGTGTAAATTTTATGCTATGATAGATTTATGAAGTATGTATCATTAGAAGGTATATGTCTAGAAGACAGGCCCAAAACAGTTTTTACATCATTTGGTCACTATCAGTATTGCAAAATGGCTCTTTGATTAAAAAAAACCACACTTGCAACATTTCAGCGCTCATTAGATGGCGCCCTTCAAGGGTTAAAACTAAAAAAGAATGCAATTTTCTGTTTGGATGACATCACCGTTTTCCTCAAAAGATCTAGATGGAAATGGAAATGCCGTGTGGCTAGGGCCTCCCAGCGGGTAGACCGTTCGCCTGGTGCAAGTCTTTCGACTTGACGCTACTTCGGTAACTTGCGTGTCGATGGGGATGAAATGATGATGATAAGGACAACACAACACTCAGTCTCTGAGTGGAGAATATCTCCGACCCAGCCGGAAATCGAACCCGGGCCGTTAGGTATGACAGTCCGTCGTGCTGACCACTCAGCTACCAGGGGCGGACAAAAGATCTAGATGCAGAGTGCCTAACTGAAGTTTGTGATAAATTGAAAACAGTTTGTCTCACATTAAGCATGACAAATGTCATTTTGTCTAGTCACACTTTACTTAGCTGGGGAATATTGTTGTCCAAGACGGGGTGAAAACGGATTCTCATCATACTTCAACTGTATGTGATTTTCCAGTTAGGCAGTTAGTCATTTCTTGGACTGGCGAATTACTACCAAATATTCGTCAAAGGGTTTGTAGAAATTGTGCAGCAACTGTTCCTTATCGGAAAAAGGATTTAGTTTCAGTGAATATCAGAATGTTAACTAGCATTTCAAAATTTAAATTGCGTACTGCCTTCAGATCCTGTATTAGTTTTTCCTGATTTTACAAAAGAATTTATATTCACATGTGACGCAAGCAATACATTTTAAGTCGAACTGTAGATGAACAACAGCATCTCGTACGTTATGTGTCTTGCCAGCTGAACAGGGCCGAGTGTGATTCTGCTACAGAAAATGAGGTGTTGCTTCGATATACGGTATTCGTTGCTACTCACATGGCCATAAATTTAAATTCGTTATGTCTCATGCATCCTTGAAGTGGTTTCTAAGATTAAAAGACTCTTCAAGTCGACTAACACGATGTGCACTGAAATTCAGTGAGTTTGAATATGAAGTACTTCACATGCCTGATATCAAGCACACCAATACAGCTACGCTCAACAGGAAAATTGCAGTGTTGCAAGTATCAGCACTGAATCTAGAACTTTTGAAAAAGGCACAGGCATGGGTTACAAATGTCAGCTTTACAGTAAACAACAACATTTTCATATATGATAAGGTGTACTGTGTAATTCAGTTATATGCAGACCATGTATCATTGTGCCTGCAGAACTAGAAACTTAAGTGTTATGAGACGCACATGCCCATGCATTATGAGGGCATGGAGATAGGAGAACCACTGACAGATGAGTCGCAAAAAGATTTTCTTGGAGAGCAAGAGGTGGTGATGTACAAAAATATATAAAAAACTGCATTACATGTCCTCAAAGAACAGATTGGAGTGACCAAGAGATACCAAGAGCTTACTAGAATCGGAGAAACCTTTTCAGATAGTAGGAACTGATCTATTGGTAGCGTTTAGTAAAAGTTTATCAGGTAATAGGCGTATGCTTCTGTTGATCGACTGTATTTGAAGATACTTTGTAATGATAGCTATACTTGATCAAAGAGTGAGCACTGTGGCTCAGGCCATGGTCAACATTTGGTTACTTAAGTTTGGTATACCCGAAACTATAGTCACAGATCAAATAACTAATTTTATGTATCAGCTGATGAAACAGTTACGTCGTCTACTGCAAGTAAAGAAATTGGATACTACTCCATGCACCCGCAAGGTAATGGTCATACAGAATGAATCCACCATACTAATAATGAACATGTTAAGTCACTACGTGAATAGTCAACATTTAGATTGTGATGTCTATTTAGGGTATGTGGTGAATGCGTACAGCTCAAAAACCCACACAAGAATAGGTCTTTCACTGTAGAAAGTGGCGTATGGTCTAAAGATGCTGTTACCATTTGATTTAGTGCAGCCAAAGAAAGGAGTGAAGGCGGAACATGTGAAGCAATTAAAAAAATATTAAAAGAAATTTGGCAATGAGTGAAACGTGGAAATACAAAGGCGTTGGAGAGTCAAGAGCGAACTGGGTGGAGCACAAGTAAATGGGTTCTACTAGCAAATCCATACACCCCTAAAGGTAAAATCAGGAAATTCTTTATGAAGGAATGACTTCACCAGTAATTGTCGAGTTGCAGCTATCGACGAAAACATTGGCTGTACATGTTACTGGAACTAAACCTTGTAAGGGTGCAGTTGATGTGCTACCACAAATACCTGCACCGTTACCGCAGAAAAGGAAATTACCAGATGGAACGAGAGTAGCACAGAGAATACATTATGAGCCTAGATCCAGGAGTAAGTGATAAAATAGCAGCATATTCTGTTTAATTTTGCGTTTACCTAAAGTAATAGTGTTATTTTGCTGTGTTAGTTTTCTGTGAGATACACATTTTTCCTGAGATGTGAGGGGACTCACGATAATTACTTTCTCCTAGGTGGTGTCAAATAAACATCGAAATGAATTATTGTGGGTATGATGTTCTTGTATATAAGTGGAACAGAGGTGAATAAAATCCACCTACTCGAGAATGGAATCTTGTTCTTACTACAGCCATCTCACGAGCCAAAACTGGTTGTTGAAACTCATTTTTGACATCTGGGAGGTAAGAAATGAAATCTAACATTTACAGAATTTGTTCGTAGATGTATGTACGGAAGCATCAAAAGAAGAAAGTATGTACAGAATGAATACCAGGAATTGAAGTTTCCTCATGAGAAGCTTCGGTCTCATTTGCAGCAGATGATAGAGATAGTGCCAGGAACGGCAGCATGAAAAAACAAGTTGTTTAGATGCTGGTGGGAAAATATTAAAAACGATATTAGGGACGGCAGATAATGATGATATCGCAAGTTTAAATAGTACTTAGGGATAGTACAAAAAAGTCAAGGAACATAGAAACAACATTTAGTTGGCATGGGACACAAATTACCAGTATGGAACTGGGTGTGTTGAACACATAAAACCGAGTTGCAACAGTAAACGAAAGGAACCATGCAAACATTTGATAACGACTTAAGAGAGATACAGAGTCAGTTGAAAACGCTAGTTGAGAAGCCGATAAAAGCCAGATTGCTATACGAACTAGCAAATAGCTTGTGAGATGGGAGAACAGAAATTGAAAGGATACAAGTAGCAATACAAAAATGCCACACTTGGGCAGTTACGCACAACGCTGATAACACCACAGCAGTTTCTATTTGGATTGTAGCAAGCGGGAAAAGAATTTCCAACAGTATACGATATGTTATACGACTAATAAAAAGTAATATAGCACTCTCCTTTCATATTTCTCCAGTTGAGGTTTATTCGGATCGAGCTATGATGTAAATTAGCATGAAATTTCCGGTTGAAAATATATATTCTCTTTACTACTGTTTCGTGGTCTGTCCATATCCGGCCAAATGGAAAACTGTCAAGAGGGTACAAGTGCAAACAAATGAAGCGTACTTGTATCAGAATAAAGAGATACACATGTTGTTATGTCAGTAGGAGACCTAAGCAGTTGTGTCTAGGAATTAGCCACCATCTGTCTAGCGCAAGTGGTTCGAACTTACAAACGATTGTGTGAAATTCAGTTGTTCCTGGGAAATATGGAAGGACCAGAGTGTAAAAAAAGGTAATATCAATTCTGCAACCACATTTTAAGGGTATTGGCAGGCACTGGTTATATTCTGCGGTTTTGCCAGGGACGGCTGTAGTGAAATGCTACAGTACAACGTTTAGAGTTAAAACAAAGTGAAATACGGAACCAAGAGTAGTCAGTACAAAGCTTCATCTTTTGCTAAGATTACAGGTACCACAGATAGTACAGGAACTCGACCAATTTTGTATTGGATGGAGAAACATTTTAGTGTGTTATCCACGCAAAGCATAACCTTCCTGAATAATACCTTACATTTCACTTTACTGCGGGAAATAGATGAATTGGTCATTAGTCATTGTAAATTTTGTACATCAAATGTTACAGTATGCGCGGAAATATGAAGAGAAGCTTAAGCAAAATATCGTTACGTAGTGTTAACCACTAGTGCTATGGTGATACTAACTTTTATTTGTGCAGTCCACTTTTGTCTCAGAGAGAGGATAAATCGTTCAAAGGGAACAACCATCCATGAAACTCCTTTGGCTGGGTTTGTACTAGCACGTAAGAGAGTTTAGAGTACAATGCAAAGAGAAGAAAGCCGGAAAAACAATGCTGAGCTAAGGTAAGAGTTTCTTTGTGCTTAAACGAACAAAAGGTTCAAAGTAGATGTAAATGGGTAAGACAGTTAACTAAACAGATAGAAACGGGTAAAATTTTATTAAAATGGAGTTGAATGTTATGCGAGAAATTAGTAAGGACGCAGGAGACCAAAATTTCCATCATCATCCTGACAGGACCGGTAACCTGGAGCTCCAGCCTCAGGCCTGATCAGCCAAGGATCGAATTAAGGGCCTCCTTGCCACCAAACCGCTGGATTTCCCATGCGCCAGATGAAGGACCGAGTCTTTCACCCTGGCCGTCTATGCACCCCTCACTCACCACCACTTCGGTAGGCAGCCAGCACGTCCTGCACTCAGCCAGTCATGCCAGTCTGCTGCATACAGCTAAGCCACCCTGCCAGAAGTGCTCTTGTCACGAGGTCGATCAGCTGGGTGAAGCTACTATCTGTCATGGAGTCGCTTTTATCTCGCCCAGATGCTCCATCCTCCACCCTGTCACCCACGCTTGATACAGTGCTAACATCTGCATCAGATCTCACATGAATTTCTGACTGTCAGTAACATCTTCTTCTTAGCTTTTCTGTGCACTGAGAATGTTGACCAGTCTTCCAATACTTTACTGCATTTGTCACAAGGGCTGAATTATCTTAGAAGCTTACCATTGACAGTTATTTCCCATCACTTTTATTCCTCGTTAGGAATTTATTTCACCGCGTTGATTCGTCGATACAGAATTTAAATGACACTGGTTATCTGCTAAGAATATGTTTTACCCCATTCTAAACAAGAAATTGTGTTTTATAATGATCAACGTTTGTTGTTCCCATTTGTTTTCTGTAGCTGTAGATTACTTGTATATCTACAGTCTCAATCGTTGCAAGTTTTCTAATACATATATCACCTAAAATGTTGAAGTCTTGTAATATAATTATTTGTCAAGCCTCTCTGTTTCAATTGTGGAGGCCATAACTGGTTTCTGGAGCAACGAGACCTTATCTACTCTGCAGATGATTTACTGATCGTTCCCTAAACCTCTTAAATTAGCTGTGGTGGAGGCCAATAGGGCTGGCTCAAATGCTAGTGGTTTTCACAGGATGGTTCCCAGAAACGGTTATAAAATATTTCTGAAAGTCCTGACAGCGAGCAGCACATTGCAGCAAGGACAGATTTTATTATCAGGAAACAACCACTGGAAATTTCTGTAGTCTGTTCCTGAGGCTGACTGGCTGAAGGTACTAAATGTTAAATAATTTCGAGGAGCTTCTTACACCATGCGATATAAATATATCCATTCGTCAGCACTTGAGAGGCACTAAAGGAGGGAAAACTGGGCAGTATGCAGTTTTCGAGCAAGTTAGATCAAATGCAGAACAAACTCCCAGTGAAGACAAGATGATTGCTTGGATCAGCGTTAACATGTCGCAAGGCACCTAAGAAAGGCGCGGATTTCGGGACTTGATAGGATATTCGCAGCAGGAGACTCAAGGAACTCAGGGGTCTGAATAACACTATTTATTTGAAATTACAATGAAATGGATACCCCCTACCTGCATACAGGCGTTAATATAAGTCAACGGGGACAGTAGAAAACGTGGGTCCCGACCGAGACGCGAAACCGGGATCTTCCGTTTACATGGCAGACGCTCTATCCATACGAGCCACCGAGGACACAGAGGATATTGCGAGTGCAGGGACTTATCTCTGGCACGCCTCCCATGAGACCCACATTCCCAACTTATTGACCCCCGCAAGGGGTATTCATTTCATTGTAATTTCATTCTAAAGAGCTGCATGGTCACCGATGGTATCTGTTCTTTCGGACATGTCCGAAATAACAGATACCATCTTCACTGTTCACCGGCCATTTGATCATCTTCTTCTGTGCGGATGCACAAACAGTGCCCGAACTCTTACGGGAATCGGCAAAAAGCCGTGAGTAATGAGTGTAATGGGCAGGGGCACTACGAATATAATGAGGGAGAATAAGTTGGAAATGTGGGTCTCACGGAAAAACGTGCATTAGATAAATCCCTGCAGTGGCATTGTCCTCATGTGCCCTCCGTGGCTCAGATGGATAGAGCGTCTGCAATGTTAGCAGGAGATCCGGGTTCGAGTCCCGGTCGGGGCAGAAATTCCCAACTGTCGCCGTTGACTTATATCAACGCCTGTATACAGCTAGGGGCATTCATTTCATTGTATTTTCGTCCTAACGAGCTGCATGGTCACCGATGGTATCAGTTCTTTCGGACATGTGCGAAAGAGCAGATACCATATTAATATACACTATTTATTTGCGTTCAGACGAACAATTACACTGAGTGCTAATTATGAATATTGCAAAAATCAAAGGATGCAAGTGGTTGCACAACAGAAGTTAGTGTCTGAGTCCATGAGGTGACAGGTAAATTGCTAACTTGCAGCATTACGAAGTACCAACTGTGAGTGCCACAATCAGTGAGAAAACAAACTTTTCCGAGTTTACCCGAAGCTGGCGACGAGCGACACGGAGTTGGCGCCCCATCTATGTGACTGACGTTTCCTCTGGATAACAATATATGGCTTCTTAAAGAACTGTGTCAGCGCACTATTTTTCTCTACCTATAGTGGGCCAGTCAGTCCACCGACTCTTTACATGAATCACCCAATGTGGCGTGGAGCTCTGCATCTTCCTTATGCCTCTGGCCAACCACGTTTTAGTCCTTTCCCTCCTCTTATTCTGCAGGTAGGGATGCAATGCATGCTTGCATGTAATTCAAAAGGCCCATTGTGTTACAAATAGGAATAACACAGGCACTGCAGTATCGTATCAAACTTCCAGATGTCGTAAACCAATGTGTTTACAACCTGTATTCGTATGTCCATTATATACAAGGTGGTCCATTGATAGTGACAGGGCCAAGTATCTCACCATTGGCAGCGCCATCTAGCGGGTCAACCATAGCACCATCTGGTTTCCCCCTTCAAACTAGACGAGTTTCATTCTTTGTAGTTTTTCGTTTGACGCTTATTTCGTGAGATATTTGGCCCGGTCACGATCAATGGACCACCCTGTATATTCCCTTACAGGGCAGCCATTTTACTTGAAAGTTGCTTGCCCAGTTTTGGTTAATAAAGACGATATTGCAGTGCTTGTGTTATTCCAGATTAGTATGTAATGTTCCTTGGGACATGCATGGATTCTCGTACGAGTACTGGATGAAGACACATGGTTGACAACATATGGAAGATTGGGTCTGCATGTGAGTCGTGCTCCGGTAGCCAGATGGTGAGGCGGGATATGCGGGTTGAAGTCCCTGTCCCGCACAAATTTTCATTGTCATTCCATCACACATCTAATGGTTGCCCATATTCGCAACAGCGAATACATTTCATTTATTTCATGTACTCCAGTAATGTAATGTCAACAGCGTTTTGCATGCGCTGCTCAATACGAAAGCATTGTTGGGGTCTATTAAGAACACCCTAAGTCCTCAGAAACCAGACTGCCACATTATGCGGGAAAATACGCGTAGTTCAGACCATCCAGACGATAGAAGAAAGCTGCATGAAAAACGAACACAATACAGATACGTAAAAACCAATGAAGTCATCCATCACGGAACACTAAATTCCCAAAGCACACAGCATGAACTGTGACTGTACCATGTTGTTAAGGCAGGTGAACACATTGTGGGACTGCACTCTCAACAGATATGTCGAGGTCTCACAGTATGATGAACTGATAAAGACAGTAGGTGTTGGGACCCAGCACTGGCCATGCTCAAAGCACACAGATAGTCAGCGAGAAGATCCACACATACCAAGAGCTGAACACACCACGGAGGCATGCCTTCTTCTCCGCACAGTGGCATCCCGACATCAGTAGCATCGGCTCCGAGTCAGAGATCGGCGATTCGTGTACCAGCAGCGCACTTCCCCTTCTTCCCCCCCACCTCACCCCAGCCGCAGGCCCTTCACCATCACGGCCTTCGGCCCGACTCACCAGCGGAGCCGCATCTAGGTACCGTTTGCGCGCCTCACAGCACGAAAAGCGGGAGGGGGGACGCACAGCGGAAGCAGTATCGGCGAATCCCCTTTATCACTAGCAACAAGAATACACTCATACAACCTACTAACCGGCAAATGCCCTCTGCAGCTCTCTCTAGTACCACAGTATTCCCTGATGTCCTAACAGACGTCCTACCATCCTGTCCTTTCTTATCAGTGTTTTAAATATATTCCTTTCGTCGCCGTTTCTATGGACAATCTCCTCACTGCTTACGTTACCAGTCCATATATTTTTTCTGTAGTAACATCTCAAATGCTTCGATTTTCTTTTTCCGGATTTGTCACAGTCCGTGTTTCACTACCATGCAACGCTGTGCTGCAAACGCACATTCTCAGAAATTTCTTCTTCAAATTAAGGCCTATGATACTAGTAGACTTCTCTTGGCCAGGAGTGCCCTCTCTGCTAATACTAGTCTGCCTTTATGTCGTCCTTGCTTTGTCCGATGGGTTATTTTGCTGCCTAGGTGTCAGAATTCCTTAACTTCACCTACCACGTGATCATCAGTCCTAATCTTAAGTTTCTCACTGTTCTCATTTCTGCGACTTCTCATTACTTTCGTCTTTCTTTGACTTACTTTCAATCCATTTCAGTATCCACTAGAGTATTCATTCCATTCGCCAGATCCAGTAATAGTTCTTCATTTTCACTGAGGATAGCAACGTCAACAGCGAATCTTATTTTGGATATCCTTTCGCCGTGAATTTGTATCCCACTTTTGAACGTTAATTTTATTTGCGTCATTGCTTCTCCTATGTGTAGACTGAGGAGTACGGCAGTTTGCACCATTTTATAATGTCGAATGCTTTTTCCAGATCAACAAATCCAGTGAACGTGTCTCGATTTTTCTGCAGTTGTATTAGTTATCTATATATAGCACTGGCTGTTGAGTACCTTTACAGATGAAAAACATCATAACAAAAAAGCTAAAAAATTCCGAATATATGCAGCTGTTAGATGTGGCAGGCTAAACTTTCAGACTGTCAGTTTTAATGTATCTGTTCGGCATTTCTAAGGTATAATTTCAAACTTCGTAACCATTTCGATTGAATGTGCATTCAACATTGCAACGTGGGAATGCCGTCGAGCTCTCCGTCCATATTCTACACTCATTAGAATGTTCATTCCATTCAACAGATCCTGTAATTCCTCTTCAGTTTCACTGAGGATAGCAGTGACACCTTACTAACACATTTTTCGTAGAGCTGATAGAATAACTTTTTGTGTTGTTCATCCTCAAGTAAATGCGGGTGAGGGGACGGGTGGCTTGAAGATAGCAAGAGTCAGCTTGCTGTGATATCATACTATTTGGATGACGTAACGCTCTGAAAAGTGTCAACCTAATTTGTATCATAGGTCTGTAAATAGAGCTTTTAAGTTTGTGTTGCGTGTATTTATCTAAACTGCATTAACAGGAATGTCACAAAAAGATGAAAGTCTGTTTTGTTCAAGGCTTACTGCCAACAGAATTTTGTCTGAAAATGAAGTTATTAAGGAACTTGTCATCTAGGGTATCGTCTTTGATTAGAAATTAAAACGTCGTGCGTGACGGGCTCAAATCCAGCCACGACTTAAATTTTGAATCAACATCATATACAGTACCGACCAAACACTTCCGGCACAGGAAACCATCCTCGTTCTGTCAACGGCCTTGTCAAAGAGGATGGACGAGCGGACAGACATTCTGGGCACACTCTTGTCCTTGGGGAGGGAAGCTGCCGCAAAAATGCGGAAGAATTAGCAATGATCGACGTCATGGGGATGAAGATGGCAATGGAAACCTCTGATTTAAAGACACATAACGTGTTTCCACAGTACATACCGCCAGTAACTGGAAAAGTGTCACGATGATCTCTCTATTGGCGAAAGATTTCAGATTAGTCCCCTGTTCAGATCTCCTGGATCAAGATGGAGGCTATAATAAATTAATAAAATAATAGATAAATTATTGTTATTGTAGACAACCTTACAAGAAAAAATTATAGATTAGGGTACTAATTTATTGATTTCAAATATGTGCAACACAGAGTATTTTACTTGCAGGCGCGTTGTAAAAACACTAAAAATGTAATTTTATATGAACATTGAAAGTTTTCGGTAATAGTTAAACTCGAGTTAGTGCCAGTTTGCTTTCTGAGAAATGAATAAAACTTATTTTGACATTGGCGTACAACTATTTGAAAACTTAATTTTGAACGGAAATTCGTGATCACGCTACACGAAGCGAAATCATTTCCTGGAATATAAAACAATTCGTCTGCGAGTAAGCAATCCAATTTCAATGAAACATTCATATCCCATCTGACTGCAAACAAAATGACTCAAATTAAAATGTTGGCTCTGAGTATTGGTAATCCTTGTCCTTAACCTTGCAACAACCACATTATGAGAATTGTTATTGTAATTACAAAGCAAATGAACGTAAAAATTAACGCATCTGATTTTCTGCAAAACTGCTTGAAAATTCACAAGAAAGCACTTCACTGAAATATTGTACTATTTATTAATAATCTAAACTGATGTAATATTATTTTCACACATACACTTTTGATAATCACTGTGACTAACACTGGACATGAACTTTTATGGTAATTAAATTCGTTGGCCTACCTGTCTGCATGGAACGCTCATCTGCTCTGAAACCTTTGGATATTAGGAATAATGATGTAGCTGTCAAAAATCAAATTTCATTTGCTGTACTTGCGATATGCAGTGCAAGACCGTATGTTATCAATTCTCATAAGATGCTTCTCAATACACAATTCGCGACGTGCAATGCCAGTATACAGACAGTCATGAAAGTAAAAATTGCGACCGCCGACGGAATGAAATGGGGGCTGCAAATGCTTCTGCTCTCTAGTTCTCGTCGTCTAACTCGGGAATGATCTCCTAACCTTTCTACCGTCAGACACGTGCACTTAACACCTGTTAAAGTGCGTAAATAAAATACTCTGCTGCTGACCGACAAGTACAAACATTAACCGTGGTACAGTCTAGGAGGCTGATGCCGGATCGAGTGCGTGTGTTAATTTCATTAAAATTCATAAGTTTTTATTCATAACTAAATACAGTTCACTGCTGGTATTTTACAAACAGTTACATGCCGTTTTAATTATTGCTCGAGCTCCCAACAGCGATTCTGAACACGCTATAAATTTTAATAAAAGTTGTTGCATACTGAAGAACATCGCTTGACATTTAGCAAATCGATCAGTTCGCTAAAACACGACCTAATACCGATGATATTAAGTGTCGGATGCCACAAAATATTCAAAGTCCCCACTGGTTTAAATACAATTAAAGTCTAGTGGCACTGTTTCAGAATCAGTCACCCAAACGTGATGAAAATATAGTCCAACTTGGACGTATCAGAAACTAAGTCCCGTTGGTATCCCAAAATACAGTTCGGAAAGCTCAAAAATAAACAGAGTCCTACTATAGCGCTTCAGCGGCCAAGTGTGGCGGCACTCGAATGGAAACTGAGTCCAACAGCTGTGATTGGGCAGCAAAGTCCCATTTGCTTGCAAAAACAATCACAAAAAGACAGAACGCGTGTAAAACACAATTCACTACTGTGTTCTACACAGAAAATATCCTAAATCTAGATTCTTCGTGGAAAACTCTATCTTCCATTTCCTCGCACACGCGAAATTCGGCTAAGTTCAACACTTCTGGTATCGCAAAAAGTATCACGAAAGCGTCGCGACGAGCAACACAGGTCCAGCGGCGGCAAAGGTGCAAAAAATTCTGTCTTGCAGCTTTGTGTCACTCTGCTTAAATACCTTCGATCCGAAATTCCCCAATGAAATGGTAATTAAATCAAGACCCTAAGCTGTCGACTGGCGTTGATATACATCAACGGGGACAGTTGAAAATGTGTGTCCCGACAGGGACTCGAACCCGGGATCTCCTGCTTACATGGCAGACGGTCTATTCATTTGAGCCACCGAGGGCACAGAGGATAGTGCGACTGCAGGAATTTATCCCTTGCACGCTCCCCGTGAGACCCACATTCCAAACTTAATGTCCACACACTACATTCGTAGTGCCCCTGCCCATTAAGTTTGGAATGTGGGTCTCACGGGGAGCGTGCAAGGGATAAATTCCTGCAGTCGCACTATCCTCTGTGCCCCCGGTGTCTCAGATGGACGCCGGCGCGGTAGCTCAGCGTGTTCGGTCAGAGGGCCGATTGTCCTCTGTAATAAAAAAAAAATGAGTAAAAGAATCGACGATCATCTTGAACGGATGTCATGTAACGTTCGCCCAAACCAAACAACCTAACAATATCGAACAAAATTTAAAAAAAAACAAAAAGAACAAAAAAATATATGGATAGAGCGTCTGCCAAGTAAGCAGGAATCCCAGGTTCGAGTCCCGGTCGGGGCACACATTTTCGACTGTCCCCGTTGATGTATATCAACGCCTGTCGACAGCTTACGGTCTTGATTTAATTATCATTTCATTCTAAGAGAGCTGCATGGTCACCGATGGTATCTTTTCTTTCGGAAATTCCCCAAGTTACGTCACGTAACTGTTTTTCATTGTCCACCAGTTTTTTGCATAACTTTTACATAGAAGAGAAGTGTTAATTCCATTTGTGCCATTATACGTGAACTCAAATTCTCGTTATAGCTGGAATGGCTTGTCCAGAATTAATATTCTGCAATTATCTTTGCAGAATGCCAGAATAGTTTTTGTCAATTTGTGCCACTAAATAACATTACAGTTCCTTATAAGGCACCACTTTCAATAAGGATTTGAAGCGCTCTTTCTGATGCTCTGATCAGAATTCATGTATATACAAAGGTTAAACAAATATGGGCAAAACTTTGTAAAAGTTATTAATAAACAAAGACAACATAGTGTTATATCCTAGCCAGTAATGCCAACCGAGCCCGCTGCCAAAAGGTTGGCAGCATCAAAGTCCGGACGCCGTCCGCATAAGCAGCGCCAGCGATACAGGAAATCGCCGCAAGTCTGCGCGCGCCACCGCTGGCTTCTGGCTTCTTAAGCGCTGGAGTCGCGAGCGCTAGGACAGTTCTGTATTCGCCGCTCAGTTGTATACTCGCCACCGAATTGTGTACTTGCTAGTCAGTTGTGTGTTCATCGCAGCAGAGTTGTTGTTTGTCGTCAGCCGACGCTGGCCTAGCCGCTCCGACTCGAACTAGACAGATTTCTGTAGACACGGAGTTCACTATTGTTTTTCTGTATCTTCGTTAATAAAGATAAGTACCGACTTTTATTTAATCAGAGTGTTTGGGTTTTCATCTTTCTGTTCACTGTTCCAGCGGACCGGTCGGCCCGCTATTAAAAGTGTGGCGGTGACTTCGTAAGCCGTTTCTACAGCGAATTGTTTGTCGCTACGAGCGCCGCCACAAAGCATATAATAATTACAAATATCACAGACTTAAGTTATTTAAATGCAAATAATGACACCTGCTACCATACACTCTCTTGCTGTTCTAGCACCTGTCTTGCGTTCTTTGTTTTAATTAATTATTAACAACAAATTAAGAAAATTGGTATTTAACCAGTGAAATATTAATGCTGAAAATTGTACAAATATGTCGGTCGCTGCATTTCGACGAGACCTTTAAAATGTGATCTTGCCCTACTCTGTACCCGTATTGGCTCAAAAGTTATAAATTATTCAATAAACTGAACATATTGCAGATTTGATTATTTAATATCTTTTGATATAAGATACATACAAATACATACTGCAACGGGCTTGTCGCCATTCGAGGTGGTATACAGCAGGAAAAGGCCGCCTACCTTTGACGTTTTGATTTCTAAATTATGAGTGGGTGGCGATTCGGTGAGAAAGTTGGCCAGAAGAACTGTCACAATACCGTGTGGGGCAATGGGTAATAGTCACTAGTCCCTATTCGTCAAAGGGGAAAGTGAAGAAATTTTTAACAAAATAACAGGGACCACACCAGGTCGTGGAAATCAACTCGCCGGTCAACATGAAGATACAGTTCCCCACGAAAACATCAATTATATTCGTCAGTCGCATAAAACCATTTAAGGGGATGATAGAGGGGATACCTCAGTTGTCGGCAACCAACCGAAAGGTGAAGGTTACAAAGGGTAAACAGAAGGAACCTGGAATTGGTGAGCAACGTAAGGTGCATAATGTGCCGTACAGGTTAAGGTTGTGTAAGCACGTTGTATAATTGTAATTTGTTGGCTTTTTTGGTGTAGTATATCAGGGAGTATGTATTTTTTGCCATAGGGATAACTGTTGTTTTTCTGGGAGTTGTTAGTTGTTCACGTCGTTATTAAGGATACTGTTTTTAGTGGATTGTGCGCTCTTGGAAAGAGGGAGGGAGGGGGGTTATAGAGTGATTTATGATCTGTCCGAGTGGCCAAGTACGGACAAATATGCGGACATACGAAGCGAGTTCGTTTCTGAGGGAAGTAAATGGGGCGAGTTGTGGAAAGGAGTTTCTGCCAACCCGAACGAACATTCAGAGGGTGGGTACACATTGGTTATACTCCGTATTCGCGTGGAAACTGTCTGGTTGAATTGCTAAGAAGGAGGCAGACCGGTAGGGTTGAAAAATCTCGAAAGCGGAATGATCATTAATTGCTCGATTTGTAATGTTGTCGGGTCGGAATTTCGTCTTCCAGCTACGCTGGAAAAGGCCGGGAGATACGGGAAAATTTCAATTAGATTACATCATGGTCAGACAGAGATTCCGAAATCAGATACTGGATTGTAAGGCGTATCCAGGAGCAGATATAGACTCAGATCACAATATAGTAGTGATGAAGAGTAGGCTGAAGTTCAAGACATGAGTCAGGAAGAATCAATACGCAAAGAAGTGGGATACGGAAGTACTAAGGAATGACGAGATACGTTTGAAGCTCTCTAACGCTATAGATACAGCAATAAGGAATAGCGCAGTAGGTAGAACAGTTGAAGAGGAATGGACATCTCTAAAAAGGGCCATCACAGAAGTTGGGAAGGAAAACATAGGTACAAAGAAGGTAGCTGCGAAGAAACCATGGGTAACAGAAGAAACACTTCAGTAGATTGATGAAAGGAGGAAGTACAAACATGTTCCGGGAAAATCAGGTATACAGAAATACACGTCGCTGAGGAATGAAATAAATGCAGGCCGAAGTGGCCGTGCGGTTAAAGGCGCTGCAGTCTGGAACCGCAAAACCGCTACGGTCGCAGGTTCGAATCCTGCCTCGGGCATGGATGTTTGTGATGTCATTAGGTTAGTTAGGTTTAACTAGTTCTAAGTTCTAGGGGACTAATGACCTCAGCAGTTGAGTCCCATAGCGCTCAGAGCCATTTGAACCATTTTTTTGAAATAAATAGGAAGTGCAGGGAAGCTAAGACGAAATGGCTGCAGGAAAAATGTGAAGACATTTAAAAAGATATGATTGTCGGAAGGACAGACTCAGCATACAGGAAAGTCAAAACAACCTTTGGTGACATTAAAAGCAACTGTGGTAATATTAAGAGTGCAACGGGAATTCCACTGTTAAATGCAGAGAAAAGAGCAGATAGGTGGGAAGAATACATTGAAAGCCTCTATGAGGGTGAAGATTTGTCTGATGTGATAGAAGAAGAAATAGGAGTCGATTTAGAAGAGATAGGGGATCCAGTATTAGAATCGGAATTTAAAAGAGCTTTGGAGGACTTACGGTCAAATAAGGCAGAAGGGATAGATAACATTCCATCAGAATTTCTAAAATCATTGGGGGAAGTGGCAACAAAACGACTATTCACGTTGGTGTATAGAATATATGAGTCTCGCGATATACCATCTGACTTTCGGAAAAGCATCATCCACACAATTCCGAAGATGGCAAGAGCTGACAAGTGCTAGAATTATCTCACAACCAACTTAACAGCTCATGCATCGAAGCTGCTTACAAGAATAATATACAGAAGAATAGAAAAGAGAATGCGCTAGGTGACGATCAGTTTGGCTTTAGGAAAAGTAAAGGGACGAGAGAGGCAATTCTGACGTTGCGGCTAATAATGGAAGCAAGGCTAAAGGAAAATCAAGATTCTTTCACAGGATTTGTCGTCCTGGAAAAAGCGTTCGACAATATAAAATGGTGCAAGCTGTTCGAGATTATGGAAAAAGTAGGGGTAAGCTATAGGGAGAGACGGGTCGTATACAATATGTACAACAACCAAGAGGGAATAATAAGAGTGGACGATCAAGAACGAAGTGCTCGTATTAACAAGGGTGTAAGACAAGGCTGTAGCCTTTCGCCCCTACTCTTCAATCTGTACATCGAGGAAGCAATGATGGACATAAAAGAAATGTTCAGGAGTGGAATTAAAATACAAGGTGAAAGGATATCAATGATACGATTCGCTGATGACATTGCTATCCTAAGTGAAAGTGAAGAAGAATTAAATGATCTGCTGAACGGAATGAACAGTCTAATGAGTACACAGTATGGTTTGAGAGTAAATCGGAGAAAGACGAAGGTAATGAGAAGTAGTAGAAATGAGAACAGCGAGAAACTTAACATGGGGATTGATGGTCACGAAGTCAATGAAGTTAACGAATTCTGCTACCTAGGCAGTAAAATAACCAATGACGGACGGAGCAAGGAGGACATCAAAAGCAGACTCGCTATGGCAAAAAAGGCATTTCTGGCCAAGAGAAGTCTACTAATATCAAATACCGGCCTTAATTTGAGGAAGAAATTTCTGAGGATGTACGTTTGGAGTACAGCATTGTATGGTAGTGAAACATGGACTGTGGGAAAACCGGAACAGAAGAGAATCGAAGCATTTGAGATGTGGTGCTATAGACGAATGTTGAAAATTAGTTGGACTGATAAGGTAAGGAATGAGGAGGTTCTACGCAGAATCGAAGAGGAAAAAAATGGTTCAAGTGGCTCTGAGTACTATGGGACTTAACATCTATGGTCATCAGTCCCCTAGAACTACTTAAACCTAACTAACCTAAGGACTGCACACAACACCCAGCCGTCACGAGGCAGAGAAAATCCCTGACCCCGCCGGGAATCGAACCCGGGAACCCGGGCGTGGGAAGCGAGAACGCTGCCGCACGACCACGAGATGCGGGCGAATCGGAGAGGAAAGGAATATGTGGAAAACACTGATAAGGAGAAGGGACAGGATGATAGGACGTCTACTAACACATGAGGGAATGACTTCCATGCTACTAGAGGGAGCTGTAGAGGGCAAAAACTGTAGAGGAAGATATTGGAATACGTCAAGCAAATAATTGAGGACGTAGGTTGCAAGTGCTACTCTGAGATGAAGAGGTTAGCAGAGGAAAGGAATTCGTGGCGGGCCGCATCAAACCAGTCAGTAGACTGATAAAAAAAAAAAAAAATAAAAATAAAAAATAAAAAATAAAAAAATAAAAAGCTACGCTTACAAGCTCAACTGTTACGACAATTTCGCTGAATACGTTGTACTGTCCAGACGGATCTCTGAGGGTATAACCCGTTCAAAATTTAACGTATTTAAATGGCACACTCAATCCGGAGTTCCTTGGACAGATTAGCGGAGTCCCAGTAGGGAAGAATTTCCATGGACCGAATGTGGCAGCATGCAGATTCTTTCCGAAAAGAGCAGGAGCACAAAGTGTAGTGGTGAGCGTATCGGCTAGTGGTTGTGGCGTGTTTCTAGCAGGCTTTTGCGTGATATATTTCTGGGTATGATGCAACAGGGTGGTGGCTGTGGACGTGCCAACACACCAATTACCAGTATAATGGTTGACTGGCGTTGGTGCGGGAAACAATTAGTTTTAAGATCTTAATTAGTGTATAAGGGCATGATCAGGGATACATAGTAGTAGTAAAGCGTGGGCGTAAGTCCTGTATGGTGAATTCGGGGGATATATATTACCAGATTTAAGGTGGCTGAGTGGGAGCACAATGTTAAAGATTCAGGACGAATTTTCTCAGAAGGGAGCAGGTATGCTTCACCACGGAGAAGTACAGGCGTGGCTTTAGAGAATTCTTGTAAATTTCGCGCAGCTATTGCTGGAAGATAGTAGTTAAGTGATCGATTGCCTCATTGGACGGCACGAGCAGGCAACGTTGATATTTTGCAAACGATTCTGCAAGGCTGCGGCCGAAGCGGGTTGAGGAAACCTGACATTAAATTACTAAAGAGCACTCCACTTGTCCAGTCCAGAAGAACTACGTCGGAGGCGTAGAGAAAAGACGTATAAATGAGTGAGCCCGGAGGCTCAAATTGGGCAGTTGTGTCTCCATTCTGTCCGTGTCTAGAACGGAAGGGAATAACGATTGTTTAAGTTGCAGACGAACCACGGAGACCATCTGGTGATGGATAGCGGCTGCCAACTGATCTGCTGCCATCCGGGGTGGCCGAGTGGTTCTAGGCGCTACAGTCTGGAACCGCGCGACCACTACGGTCGCAGGTTCGAATCCTGCCTCGGTAATGGATGTGTGTGATGTCCTTAGGTTAGTTAGGTTTAAGTAGTTATAAGTTGTAGGGGACTGATGACCTCAGAAGTTAAGTTCCATAGTGCTCAGAGCCATTTGAACCATTTTTTTGAACTGGTGTGCTGAAGATACCTTCAACTTCCGCTGCAGGGACACGTCATAGCTGTGGTGAGGCGTATCGCACCTTGGAGCTGCACCGGCTCAAGGAGCGAAAGACCTGCGAGCCTCCGCACTCTGGGTGACTTCGTCTGGCGGACTGAAAGCTACAATCCGCCGGGCCGAGGACGGGGCGCGAACTCGCAGCCTACTGGGAGCAGAACTGTCTGCGGTCACTGAAAAAGCAGGCCTGGTCGGATGGTCGGAGCTGCTAAGGCTGGCTACAACGACGGCAGCCGGATGTTTTCCTTCGGCGCTCTACATGGGGCCCTCGAGTCGCGATTGAGGAAGCACTCCGCCATGTTCCGGGCTATAGGCTGCAGCTAACGCACACGATCAGGGTGTGAAGTATCTGAAGCTTCAACGTGGTAGGGAAACTACAAAATCTGAAAAGGGAAACGAATCTAGATGTAGTAGATCTAGATATAGAAGGGTCAGTGAAGTGAAGTGGAAAGAAGACAAGGATTTCTGGTCAGATGAATACAGGGTAATATCAACAGCAATAGAAAATGGAATAACGGGAATAGGACTAGTTATGAATAGGAAGGTAGGGCAGAGAGTGTGTTACTGAACAGTTCAGTGATAAGGTTGTTCTTATCTGAATCGACAGCAAACCAACACCAACAACGATGGTTCAGGTATACATGCCGGCGTCACAAGATCAAGATGAAGAGATACAAGAAAGTGTATGAGGAGACTGAATGGGTAATACAATATGTAAACGGATATGAAAATGTAAAAGTAGTGGGAGACTGGAATGCAGTTGTAGGGGAAGGAGTAGAAGAAAAGCTTACAGGAGAATATGAGCTTGAGTCAAGGAATGAGAGAGGAGAAAGACTGACTTCTGTAAAAAGTTTCAGCTACTAATAGCGAATACTCTGTTCAGGAATCACAAGAGGAGGAGGTATACTTGGAAAAGGCGGGGAGATACGGGAAGATTTCAGTTAGATTACATCTTGATGAGACAGAGATTCCGAAATCAGATACTGGATTGTAAGGCGTACCCAGAAGCAGATATAGACTCAGATCACAATATAGTAATGATGAAGAATAGGCTTAAGGTTAAAACACTAATCAGGAAGAATCAATACGTAAAGAAGTGTAATTCGGAAGTACTAAGGAATGACAAGATACAGCTCAAGTTCTCTAAGGCTGTAGATACAGTAATAAGGAATAGCTCAGTAGGAAGTACAGTTGAAAAAGAGTGGACATTTCTAAAAAGGGTCAATACTCTTTCAGACATGCTTCTGAGTGAAAGCATGAAACAAAAATGTTTCTTCAAAAAGTTTCTCCTTATACTGCTTGTAAAGCGGGAAGCTTTATTAGTAAATAATGGTATTGGTTTACGAGTTCTCGGTAAATAATTAATTTTAAAGCTCCTGATAATAGATGTGAAGTCACAACGCATACAAACGAAAGTACTTAGTAAAAACATCATGAAAAGCGATTATGTATTTTACTCCACTGCTAGCTTATGGTAGTGGTCCAGCTGCGTCCAGAGACACCAACTTCAGGGATTTAGTAGGGATAATAGGACATAGTTCTGTTAAACTCGATCGGTTTGGGTGTTTCACCTATTGATGAATAACACGTGTTTTGATGATTCTGTACCGTGTGTGGGACATTAGGGAAATAACAGTATAAAAGATATTGTCTGTGCACTATGATGCCCCGTAATGTCCACAAACGTGGTGGGTGTATTTGATAAAGTCATCAGTGTGTCCATCAGGTAAACATACGCACCACTGGAACGACTCTGGTGTACAATGATAAAGCACCACTCCTTGATGCAGAGTGTAGTACTTACCAAGCTCTTCACTGTTGTCTTCTTCTAGTTTTTGCTTTACATTCCGCTAACGTGCATATTCTTACTGTAACTTACTCATATTTCAACACAGGAGTAGTATGGACGATATGCATCATCGTACATAATACGAACGCGAATATCGGAAGTTTGTTCCATCAGCTCGCTGAAATCGCAAACCTTGTGGCAATCGTCAATGTGCATCTACTATGATATTCTGTTGTCCTTTTACGTATACTATTTCAAAACTGAATTCTTGTGGGCATAGGCAGCGGCAGCCAATGTGATAGTGTAATAATTCTCCCACTCCCTGCAATGATGCATTTGTACTTAGATAAAAGTCGTGGTTCACATCAGGGTGATGTAACAGGTTAGAATTGACTAGCGCCTCTGCAATTGAGTCAAAATCTTTCTGACACTGCACCACCCACAACCAGTAAGTTTAGTAGACCATCTCTGTTCATCAGCTGGTGGCACAAACTTTCTGAAAAAGGACGTTAATCCTAAGAATTTTATGAGTTATCTCCTATTTTGGGGTGAAGGAAAATTTTTTTCATCGATCTTTACTTTGTTTAGTAATATTCCTTCTGACGAAGTAAAGTGACCAAAAAATTTTATTTTCTGACGTCGAAACTCAGACTTTTGTAAGTTTACTGAGAGGTTGTAGGCTTTGGATCTTTCTTACACTTCACACAGCAATTCCAGGTGTTCTTTCCATGCTGTGATGGCAATCAATAGGTAATTCACATACGCAGTCAATCTACTTAGCAGCTCTGGGCCCAAGGCTGTATCCAGGGCTGCTATGAATATTTCTCCAATGTCATTTAGTTTGAAGGTAGATACATGGAATTGGTAACTTCTAACTTTGCAAGCAAATGCTGTATACTTCCTGGTATCAGGACGGAGGGTTATTTGCCAGTATGTCAATCTATGCTAGTCAAGTAATGTACATTGTGAAATTGTAGCAATTGCTCATCTAAATTTTCTGGCTTTGCCTCAACTGAGATAATGATCTTGTAGATTTAACTGGCAACTAACATGAGATGGACCTCGCCATTTGGGTTCTCAGTTGCCAGAAGGGGACATCAATATGGAGACTATGATAGTTCAATTATTTCCCAATTTATCATTCTCCATATTTCTTTGTTTACCACTACTTTCTTGCCCACGGTATTGTGTACAAAGAGTAACAAAAGGTTTGGTGGGGATACACCTTCATGTTACGCACATAACCCTGATGCTACCAGAACGTTCCTAAAGATTGTTATATATTATTAAAGTTGTCGTCTATTTCATTTCTTTGGGTTACAGACAGGTAAGAATACTCTTGCACCTTATAATGTATGATTCGCCGTTCGGTAGGTGTATCTGACTACTGGTTTCCATGCATTTTATTTACGAAAAATTCCTCTTGGAAAATGATCTACTTCATATTGGTTGGTATCTTGACTTGTCCTCAGCTTGACTAAATCAAGAGAGACTGTATGATCTTCAACTTGAAATTGACACTTGCCTCCACTTAAGTCTATTTTCACTTCGTACTCTTGAAAGGAGTTCATACTCAGAATACAGCTGACTATTAGTTTTTCTGTGATAAGAAAGTCACACCTTTTTACAGTATCATTTACCTTAATAGGTATGCGTTCTTCTGTTTTCACTACTTGACATTTGATGCCCACTGCTGTTAGAATTCTGTAGTCTTGTGAAGGTAAGATAAGTACATGTACATTTCTTATGATTTCCTTTAATGAACTGATTGACATTACATTCGCTGAAGAACTCATATCAAGAATAAAGTGTACAGGCGTATCACCTACATTTGCCTTTCTTCCTGTCTGTATCACTTTTTTCTGCCTCTCCACCATTACAAGTCTCACCAGAATACAGCTCATCTCTCATATTTATCCTGGTCATCTCTTAAAAAAATGTATATGTTCATTCCATATACCCCTATTCTTCTACTGGACGTCTTCGGGGGCTTACCACGACCGATCGGTGTTTTCCATTGGTGGTGTTGGAACAGCATTATCAACAACCTCGACGATGTGTCCCAGGTGTTCGGTATTGCTCCAGCTTGTATCTTGGTAGCAGCTGAAACCTTGGTCCACTTGCCTAAACTCCCTTTTTGCATTGGTACAATCGTCATTGGCCTACACTCATTGTGTGTTTCATTATTTCTTTACCTATTATCTATATTGGCTTGCCGCAGGTTGTACCGGTTTGTGTTATCGTGACTGCGTCATTGTCGCCACTCAGGATTGTATCCACGATCTTCTTTTCTCTGATAATGATTATTTTCTTCGTGGTTATTCTCTCTGCTCCTATTGTCTTGTGGCGGCACATACGGATGCCAACCGAGACCATTGTTATTTTTGTTATGTGGGATTATGAATTACCTTTACAGTGGAAATTCGACGGCACACCCGAGTTATTCATTTGGTCTCGACTGCTCTCGTAAATCAGATCAGCAGAGTCAAATATGGAAAGAAAGTGTTCCACATCAGTCCCGGTATAGTGACTAGCTTTTCTAGAATATGAGGTGGCATTTAACCTTTCAAAATTTTCCAGTACATTCACATGGGATATAGGTTTGCTCAAATATCTTACTGTGTTAATACACTTTTCAAATTATTTTCTTAATCCTCCCCATTTGTCATTGAACGGTTGTGGCTCAAATGTTTCTCTCCATAATCGTTCGTGAACGGTTGTCTACCAAACTTTGTCCAAAACGGGCTATTCGAATTGGTCTGCTGCATTGTTTGTTGTTCAGACAAGCTAAGTGCCAGCACACTACGAAATGCTCATATGAATACGGCTGGGTGAATAGGTGTACGTTTTTCGCTTCAGTAGTGAATACCTGAAATTGTCTGTGTTTCAAAAGAGTTTCGTCAGCTAATATCGATAAAAGTTAATAATCTGCTCCCAGTGTATGTAAAATTGATATGTATGGTGTTGTGTTTAACTCGTTTGTTTCGTCATTAACGGCGGCAGTTGATTACGTGTGTCGGAGGTTCTTTCGTTAACGTCGTGAAACTGGAAGGATGGAGAGTTACCCTCTCATCTGCCTTAAAAAACCGTCTGGCATGGTTGTTATGTTACCTTTATCTGCTTCATTCGAAATGACCTATCAATGTTCAGCTCCAAATTACTTTGTTGCACTGCAGTTTTGCTATCGATGTCTACTTTATGATCAATGTTCTTTCCTTATTCAGACACAGACTTTTCTATCTCCTCGACGTAAGTTCTGAGCTGTATTACAAATTTTTATGCAACTGTGGTGTTAGTGTTACATAAGCCTACTCCTGCCCTGTCGTTTAAAACGGTACTAACACGCTTTTGTTCAGGCTATATAAATCCGACCTCCTATGACAGTTTTTGTGTCTTGTCAGGAAGATGTTCTAAGACTATCTGCCATTCAGAAACCTCTGTCTGAATTTCTCTCACAGTTTCTGCTAATTCATCGCGCGCAGTTTTAAAATCTTCTCCTTTTGACGTTAGCTCATTTAATATAGCTGTAGTTTTCTGTCGTTGTTGTTCTAGTTCTTATGGAAATTTCTAATCCAATTTCTGCTCGATTTTGTAAATTGTTGATCGAGTTTTTTATTTTAAAATTTCAAACATATCCTTTCGCGCTGTTCGTATCAGCTGAAGCAGTGTTGCTAATGTTTGTGATGCTCATAAACATTCTCCGTTCGGGCGACGTTAGGCTATCTGAATTTTCCTGTCGTCTCCGATACCTCTTTCTTAACTTCTCTGGAAAAAAAAATCAGGTGTTGACTATTGTGTTAATTCACATTGCCTACATTGAAATACTATCTAGCGAAATTTCCTAGTTGATATTTTCCGTTAAATCGAGATCGTTATTGTCATTAATGGTGGCGCCATTCTGATGACGTCCCATACCGATTGTTTGCATCGACACATAAGCATTTATTACTTTCTGAGTCTGGGTAGTTAAAATATCTACATCAGTTTGTTCACTTTTAGTTCGTTCCATTTTAATGGCTAAACATAATTATGTTCACTCGTGAAAATATTACTGTGAGTCGTAGTTATTCTTTATACATCGGAAAGTTTTTAGTGCCTCTACAAGGAAGAGTCAGAAATCTAGGGAAGCCATCTAAAATTAGTGATCGTTATAATGGCATTCAAGTTTAGATTAATTATCTAGTTACGTGTCGAGGGGCCTGAAGATGGTGCCAACGACGCACCGAAACTGCTAGTCCAACAAAATAATTAATAAACCTATGGCTGTCGACATTTATTTTCTTCAAGTCTTTGACCAGCCGCAGTCCCACACCTTTTATACAAGACTAAACTGGAGACACGGTTCATTAACTACGAGACAGCTTTATACAACATGGGCGCCACATTTGTACAACTCTAAGCCAATCTGTATTTTGTAATGCACGACTTATTATCATCAACTACCAAATTACACTTTCTCATTCTAAAAATAGAAAAAATAATTATACTGGCCTACATATTTAATGGTTGCTAGTCAGTATTTATTAAGAAAAGTGACGATTCTGAAAAGAATCTCGTGATTTCCCTACCCCACTTCTCTCCCTCACTTTGCAGACACCCTCGTCAGCTTCAGTTCAGTTCCCTATTTTTGGACACTGGGGTTTACAGTAGTGGACAATGTTATGTGAGTATTCAAATATTCAAATGCTGTCACAGACTTTTACGTGAACTGGCAGTTGCTGCTAGTGCCCCGTTTGAAGAGCCACTTTGCAAGATCGCTAATAGCTAAGAGTTACGCACGATAAAACCGTAACACAGGTGCCATATTTGCAACGGTATGTTCGCCGACCAACGATTATTCAGATGAACAGCGAGTCCGTTGGCTACGTACTAAAAACAGTCGTCCACGCCTCTAAATGAGATGCAGTAGTTAGTAAGCCAGTCTGTGAAGTTGTCGGTATCATATGATACGAAAAACTGCAAGGAAATGAAACGGGCAGGAGGAATTGTATAACATTTACGTAACACCGTCGCTTCCCATGGCACTTTTAACGATAAAGTCGTTCTGGATAGAATGCCCCGTCGGCATAACATGAGATAGAATCCATTATTGGACGACCGTTTGCTTCTGGCCGATGTAGACCTGTAAGGTTGTCCGGCATTTCACTGGTTTTAGTCGTTTTGAAATGTCGCTTTACACAAAGACTAAGTCTATCCATAGTTATACACCTCTGAGTATGTTAACTGAATTGCTGCATGCACTATTAACGTGCGACTATTGTCAGCGGACTAAGGCCCCACTAATCACGTAGACACAACCAAATAACAGATGTACATGCACCTCCATCCTTAGTCATCTCTCCTATAAAAAAATCAACTAATAAAATGAAATATATATATAATATGATAAATGATCTACTCTTGCTCAAACGCAGCACCTCTCCTTCTGTTCTCGGTTTCAAATAAATTGTTTTTTTTCCATAACCGTAATAAGCATATATAAAATGAAAAACTCCTGATCCTGTATTTCTATGTGTATGTTCTAGCAAAATAGCTTTCATGTGCTATATATTGGCATATCTCTCCATTCGGATGTTCTTCTTGTGAGGTGTCTTTGTGCAAGAACATCCTTAAAAAATTTTATTTACCACACCCGAAATTTTATTACCAAGGAACAATTACTGTATGTGTATGGGCTAGATGCGCGCGTGTCTATCAGCAGAAAGATACAAAAATCTGTCTCATTTAAGTATCTAAGGTGACGTACTTTTTCTTCGTCAGCTCAAAAGTTACTCCCATAAAGATCTTATCTCACATTCATCCGAAGATAATTTATTTTTCACAGATTATTGTAAGCCCTCGCTTCCTGAATGTGGCCTTAAATCTGTAGTGTACCAGGAAAATTGTGTTATTTATACAAACCAACTCCGAAATCAGATGAAACCGAATTAGTTGCCATTTCTGTTACTGTACCGGCCCAGAGAATAAGTTTAACTGTAGTGTTCTTTACGATCACGAAGGTAAAAAAAGAAGGGAGACGGCACTGTAGATTTACACTCTACGTAGTTGTGAAGCAAGAGAGGGCAGGGCCTGCCGCCATCTTAAACAACCCAGACATTAGCAGACGACTACTTACGATTGCTTCTTGTTCATTATTTTTGTCGTGTGAGTGCAACAACTGTTTTAAATACTAAAAATTACAATGCCTAGATGAATAACACAGTGCCAGGAAGGTAATTTTGAACATTTTTCTCTTTCTAAATGCGTATTTGCTCTAGTAATACGACACGTTTGTCCTCATTATCGTAACTTTTTTTGTGTATTTTGAAAATCGAAACGAGAAGCAATTGATGTGAAAACGCATGGTTTCTTAATCCATTTCATTCCACTTTTATGGCATTCGTATCGACAACAAATGAAGCTGGAACTCCGAAACCAATGCTTGTTTACTTACTGGTGCTGTTTCTTGTTCGTTACATTTTCGGCTTCAAACTCATGTACATAACATTTATAATCTTCACGTTTGTAAAAAAACTTACCTACAGTATTCTTCTATTATTGGGTTTTCAGTGCATTAGTTTCACTCCAGTTTACGCATCTTCTCACTCTGAATTCTTATCTACAGGCATGATTTGTCATTCTGTGTCTAACCAATAACAGTAATTTTTACAGGGTAAAAAGACGATATAATTTTTAGTTTCAGCATTGTAGAATACTATAAATGTGATTAAGGGAATGGTTTCAAACGCTGTATAATAGATATTTTGCTTTAACATATATGTAAGCCATTTTTTTTAGTAATGATAACCTATGCTGTGTAACAGATAGGTCTCCTTTCCAGTAGGAACCTATTTGCTTATTTTCCCGGAATACTTCTCTCCAGTAACTGTCAGTTTTTTTAGGAATAACCATACATATCACAATTATTGATCATCTGCTTCAGTTTACTTTCGAATTCCATTTTGGCGTTTTCAAAGTATATATGTCTATATTCCTTGTGATTAACAACTGTTTGTTACATAGTGAGTTTCATGTTCTATGTATCATTTGCGTGATAAATCCTAATGATGTGGAACGAGACATTTTATATCCATTTTTTTGTAAATATGCTTCCATGGTGATCATTTATTAGAACCGTGATTTTTAATTAAAGAGAGCCAGATGTTAGTAAGTAATTCCTTCACATCACCATTTATACATCACAACAATAGACAGTCTTATGCGGCTTAGGAGGAGTTTTCACAGAGAAACGCCTTCAGCTTAAACCTTTACTATGCCATCTGTCAGGTATCTTATTTCACTGGGTAAGAGATCTAAACTTTTGTTGGATAAGCGATCAAGAATTTTGGTAGCAGCATTGTGAACCCCTGTTTGGTTACAGACAACTTTAATGCTGCCCAATAGTGTCCATTTTTTCTTCTGGTATTGCAATTATGTTTATCATTATTCCTGTTGAAATGCAGTGGATTATTCACAAGACACTTCATGAGGGAATGAATAACTATGCAGGGATGTGGATAGATTGCAACTACCACGCCGAGCGGCAGGGAAGCACGATGAAAAGAATGTTTACCTAAGTTTTCGGCCAAAGCCTTCTTCAGAAACCAAGCAAAGTGTGCGCACACACACACACACACACACACACACACATCAATACACACATAAAAAAGTTTTACATCACCTAGGTTCACAGAGTTCCAGAACCTGTACATAAACATCATTTTCCCCCTTTTTATTACTCATAAAAACCACGCATTGAACATTGTACCACCATATAGCGAGACCTTCAGAGGTGGTGGTCCAGATTGTTGTACACACCAGTACTTCTAATACCCGGCAGCAGGTCCTCTTGTATTGATGCATGCCAGTTTTCATCGTGGCATACTGTCCACAAGTTCATCAAGGCACTGTTGATTCAGATTGTCCCACTCCTCAACGGCGATACAGCGTAGATCCCTCAGAGTGACTGGTGGGTCAATGTCGTCCATAAACAGCCCCGTCCATAAACAGCCATTTTCAGTCTATCCCAGGCATGTCGATAGGGTTCATGTTTGGATAACATGGTAGCCACTCCAGTCTTCCGATTTATTTACATTCCTGGAAATGGAAAAAAGAACACATTGACACCGGTGTGTCAGACCCACCATACTTGCTCCGGACACTGCGAGAGGGCTCTACAAGCAATGATCACACGCACGGCACAGCGGACACACCAGGAACCGCGGTGTTGGCCGTCGAATGGCGCTAGCTGCGCAGCATTTGTGCACCGCCGCCGTCAGTGTCAGCCAGTTTGCCGTGGCATACGGAGCTCCATCGCAGTCTTTAACACTGGTAGCATGCCGCGACAGCGTGGACGTGAACCGTATGTGCAGTTGACGGACTTTGAGCGAGGGCGTATAGTGGGCATGCGGGAGGCCGGGTGGACGTACCGCCGAATTGCTCAACACGTGGGGCGTGAGGTCTCCACAGTACATCGATGTTGTCGCCAGTGGTCGGCGGAAGGTGCACGTGCCCGTCGACCTGGGACCGGACCGCAGCGACGCACGGATGCACGCCAAGACCGTAGGATCCTACGCAGTGCCGTAGGGGACCGCACCGCCACTTCCCAGCAAATTAGGGACACTGTTGCTCCTGGGGTATCGGCGAGGACCATTCGCAACCGTCTCCATGAAGCTGGGCTACGGTCCCGCACACCGTTAGGCCGTTTTCCGCTCACGCCCCAACATCGTGCAGCCCGCCTCCAGTGGTGTCGCGACAGGCGTGAATGGAGGGACGAATGGAGACGTGTCGTCTTCAGCGATGAGAGTCGCTTCTGCCTTGGTGCCAATGACGGTCGTATGCGTGTTTGGCGCCGTGCAGGTGAGCGCCACAGCATACGACCGAGGCACACAGGGCCAACACCCGGCATCATGGTGTGGGGAGCGATCTCCTACACTGGCCGTACACCACTGGTGATCGTCGAGGGGACACTGAATAGTTCACGGTACATCCAAACCGTCATCGAACCCATCGTTCTACCATTCCTAGACCGGCAAGGGAACTTGCTGTTCCAACAGGACAATGCACGTCCGCATGTATCCCGTGCCACCCAACGTGCTCTAGAAGGTGTAAGTCAACTACCCTGGCCAGCAAGATCTCCGGATCTGTCCCCCATTGAGCATGTTTGGGACTGGATGAAGCGTCGTCTCACGCGGTCTGCACGTCCAGCACGAACGCTGGTCCAACTGAGGCGCCAGGTGGAAATGGCATGGCAAGCCGTTCCACAGGACTACATCTAGCATCTCTACGATCGTCTCCATGGGAGAATAGCAGCCTGCATTGCTGCGAAAGGTGGATATACACTGTACTAGTGCCGACATTGTGCATGCTCTGTTGCCCGTGTCTATGTGCCTGTGGTTCTGTCAGTGTGATCATGTGATGTATCTGACCCCAGGAATGTGTCAATAAAGTTTCCCCTTCCTGGGACAATGAATTCACGGTGTTCTTATTTCAATTTCCAGGAGTGTATCCTGAAGGAAGTCATTCACTAGATGTGCACGAAAGGGGTGCGAATTTACGTCCATGAAGACGAATGCCTAGTTAATATGCTGCTGACATGGTTGCACTATCGGTTGGAGGATGGCATTCATGCATCGTACAGCCATTACGGCGTCTTACATGACCACCAGCGGCGTACGTCGGCCCCGAATAATGCCACCCCAAAACAGTAGGGAATCTCCACATTGTTGCATTCGCTGGATAGTGTGTCTATGGCGTTAAGCCTGAACGGACTGCATCCAAACACGTCCCCGACGATTGTCTGGTTGAAGGCGTATACGACACTCATCAGTGAAGAGAACGTGGTGCCAATCCCGAGCGGTCCATTTGGCAAGTTGTTGGGCCCATCTCTACCGGGCAGCATGGTGTCGTGATTAGAAAGATGGACCTCGCCATGGACATCAGGAGTGAAGCTGCGCATCATGCGGCCTACTGCGCACAGTTTTAGTCGAAACACGACGTCCTGTGGCTGCACGAAAAGCATTATTCAACATGGTGACGTTGCTGTCAGGGTTCCTCCGAGCCATAATCCGTAGGCAGCGATCATAAACTGCAGTAGTAGCTCTTGGGTGGCCTGAGTGAGACATGTAACCGACAGTTCCTGTCAGTCTGTATCTCCTCCATGTCCGAATAACATCGCCTTGGTTCACTCCGAGACGCCTGGACACTTTTCTTGTTGCGAGCGCTTCCTGGCACAAAGTAACAATTCGGGCGCAACCAGACCGCGGTATTAACCGTCTAGGAATGGTTGAACTACAGACAACACGAGCTGTGTACCTTCTTCTGTTGGAATAACTCGAACGGATGGGCTGTCGGATCCCCTCCGTCTAATAGACGCTGCTCATGCTTCTTTGGGCAGGTTTAGTGCCATCTCTGAACAGTCAAAGGGACTGTGTCTGTGATACAGGATTTACAGTCAACATCTATCTTCAGGACTTTTGGGAACCGGGGAGATGCAAAATGTTTTTGATGTGTGTATAATCATAGACACAAAACCCACACAGAAATGACCGCTCTCTCCGGTTTTTCTAGCCAGAATTTTTTTAAAGAGGGAGGAAATGTGAACAATGAATAATTATCAGCGAGAGGACTATGGGGCATGAGATGCTGCGCCAACAATAAGTGCGGTCTCGTAGCCGTGTGTTATGCGGGGACGAGACCGCTCGTAGAGAGTGGCTCGAATGTCTGAGCGTTTGCGGTCTAGAAGGGAACGAACAACACAGAAAAGAATAAGAGTAAACAGCGCAACCATAATTCACGTATACAAAAGAAAAAAATGCTTGAATCGCTCTACTTACGCATAAAATATGATTCTTTTAAACTTAAGATTACGTTAAGATAGATTAGTACACTCGTAAACGATGCAAGCTGGTAGTTTGATGAAACAGCTACGTCTGCACACATTGAAAGAACCAGATGCTATTTGGGATACAACCACAAAAATCGACAGATACCGTTAACGGTCGAAACTGTGCCACGGACGCTTCAGAGTGACAAAATGGGGAAGTATCAATGTTGTGAATCATGGAGGTGTTAAGGTGGTGAACCCTTTAATGGTGGCGTTTTGTTATTATTGTTATTATTATTATTTGTTACTGGGTTTTGAAAAAAGTATTTAATTTTATGTTATTCTGGTTTTTAAACTCAAATACAAGTCTGAATAAAATTAAAATCATCTTTGACCAAATGAGTCTTCAATTAAAGTAAGAATATTACGTAATTGAAAAATTATGTAAAAATATTTCTAAATATTGAAATTTGAATGCAATTTGCCAGATATTACCATCATATTTTTTAGCTAGGCTCCTCTACCGGGATTGTCTGTTGGCGAGTATAATTTTGGAACGTTTTGTGAAAAGTGAAATCTAAGATGCAGGTTCTGTTATGAAAGCAAACCAAACGTATTACACTGATTGGTGCCGTTAATAAGCGATCGTTCACTAATAGACATCCCCACACACAGTAAGCCACAGTTAATTATAAAATTCATGAGAAGAAAAAAGCTAAGGAAAAAAGGTATGATTAGTCGTAACAACAAACACAATGAAATTAAATAGTTATTATTATGCAAAATGAGCACAAATAACAAAATCTCTAAGTAACATAGACCAAGCGATGTATTTTATATCGATACCAGATAATGACTGAACAGGAAGAGACAGAACAATAGAGCTGCGAGTCCTTCTTAGCTTAAATGACAGTTACAGAGATATTAATTTCATTGTAATCGCTATGTCTATTGTCACCAATAATATCGTCTCAGCGCTACTGTGCGAAATCCGCTAACACTTGGGGAAAGATTACAACCTAATGCTGTAGGCTGCATAAGATGGCGGACGCCAGCTTCAAGCTTGTAACGTAATGACAGCTCCCTTCTGTTCCTACCTCCATATTTACGACCCATTAGTTCGGATAGTGGCAGTGTCTATGTTATATCAAAACACTTAGATAACGTATCGTCCGTTTCGTTGTAAGTATTGATCCTTCACTGTTACATATTCTACACTAATCGGAGAGATACGTGCCTATAACCTCACGAAATTTGATTTATTTGCTCTTTTTAGTTATAGTTCGCGTATTTCTTTACGCTGGAAATCGTAATTACTGACACACAGTTGAACGTAATAGTCTAACTACATTTAAAGTCGAACGTTCATTTCACTTCACTGAACCTTTTGAAACGTTCTAGTTCAAGAAAATTTCAGTCTCAGTTATCACTTAGATTTATTTCCTGTCGTCTAATATATTAGCAAAGTCCACTTGTTCACTGGTGTAAACTTTTAGAATCAAAAGATAAATTTTATACTTTCCTGAGCGACAAATTTAATCTTGTCTTTAGTAAAGTATTTTCGTAAAGGGTCATGTCACTTCTTCAAAAAGTTATCGCAAATTTCCAAAATAAATCAGAGCACTGATAGCCTACAGTTGATTTCAACTTCACAAAAGTGCTAATGGCGCACATGGCGTACGGAGTTTTATAATTTAATAACAACATAACAATACAGCTCTTGATCTTTCAAGAACGCAAGATCGACTGACAGTTTTTTCAGTTGAAATTATATTTTCGTTCTTTCTATATTGTTATAAAAAATAAGCGCAGCAAGAACATGATGCTTTTGGAATCTTCTGCATCCCTCTGGCACCGACTTTGTGGTGAATATGTCCGATGGCGTTAACTATTTTCTCGGATGCGAAGACTGGCCGTCACTGCCAATATCTTGCTGCGCCGCTCATACAGAATAAAATAACACGTTTTATGGTTACATGCGAATAATCCAACGGACAGTGGTCGCTGAATGAGCTACCACTGCCGCCATGTGTTTTTTTTTATTATTTATTGAGTCCTTTGAGTGGTTCATGGTGCGGGTTCCTGGTATCACGTCCCAGTTCATGAACCACGGGCAACGTATGAGTGGCCAAGTAAGTAGTCCTGACAGTCGGGATACCAGTTACTTTGGAATAAGGCTGGGCATCTCGGACATATTCCGAGTCGTGGCCACCTTTGTGCTCCGACGGCAAAAACTACCAAAGCCACCGGTTAGTCCCTCAACCGTTAGGGGTAAAACTCAATGGGATCCGAGGCAAGTAAGGCTAGCAACCTGCTTCGCTGGTACTATAAATATGATGCTGGCAACAATCAGAACAAAATGCCTCGGACCTTTGGAGCTGACGGAGTCCCACCTCTAATTGACAAACCAGGGACTCCTAAGATACGACTCGGCAAACGAATGGTAACGAGATGGGGAGCTATTAATATCAATGGGGGCTACTCTAGGAAGAAGGTAGAGCTGGCAGAGGCTGCAAGTAAGATGGGACTGGACGTTTTAGCTGTTAGTGACGTTCGGGTAAGGGGTGAGAAAGAAGAGGAAGTGGGAGAATACAAGGTCTACCTGTCAGGAGTCAAAGCAGGAATAGTACAATGTGGGGTAGGGCTTTTCATCAGGAAAGAAATGGAACCCAGCGTAGTTGCAATAAGGTATGTAAACGTACGACTGATGTGGATAGATTTGACAGTGTCTAGCAAGAGAATTAGGATTGTGTCAGTATACTCGCATTGTGAAGGGACAGATCAAGATAAGATGGATAGTTTTTATGACGCACTCAGTGATGTAGTTGTTAGAGTAAAGGAAAAGGACAGTGTTTTCTGCTCATGGGTGATTTTAATGCCAGGATTGGAAATCGAACAGAAGGGTATGAAAAGGTTATGGGTAAATTTGGAGAGGATATGGAGGCCAATAGGAACGGGAAACAATTCTTGGATTTCTGTGCCAGTATGGGCTTAGTAATCACAAACTCCTTTTTTAAACATAAGAACATTCACCGGTATACTTGGGAAGGCAGGGGAACCAGAACTGTCATTGACTATATAATGACAGATCAGGAATTCAGGAAGGCTGTGAGGGACACACGTGTATTCAGGGGATTCTTTGATGACTCTGATTACTGTTTAATCTGCAGTGAAATTGGTACTGTGAGGCCGAAAGTGCAGGAGGTCAGGTCCATGTGTAGGAGGATAAGAGTGGAGAAACTTCAGGATAAGGAAATCAGACACAAGTACATAACAGCGATCTCAGAAAGGTACCAGTTAGTTGAATGCAGTCAATTGCAGTTACTGGAAAAGGAATGGACAAGGTACAGGGACACAATACTAGAAGTGGCCAAAGAATGTCTTGGAACAGTAGTGTGTAAAGGTAGGATGAAGCAGACAGCTTGGTGGAATGACACAGTCAAGGCAGCCTGTAAAAGGAAAAAGAAGGCATATCAAAAATGGCTATATACTAGAACTCAGGTAGACAGAGAAAGTTATGTTGAAGAAAGAAACAAAGCCAAACAGATAATTGCAGCATCCAAGAAGAAATCTTGGGAAGACTTTGGAAACAGGTTGGAGACCTTGGGTCAGGCTGCTGGATAACCATTCTGGAGTCTAATCGGCAGTCTTCGAAAGGGAGTTAAGAAGGAAATGACAAGTATTTTGGACAGGTCAGGAAAACTGCTGGTGAATCCTGTTGATGCCTTGGGCAGATGGAGGGAATATTTTGAAGAGTTGCTCAAGGTAGGTGAAAATACGATCAGTAATGTTTCAGATTTCGATGTACTATGGGACAGAAATGATGATGGAAATAGGATCACATTTGAGGAAGTGGAGAAAATGGTCAATATATTGCAGTGCAATAAAGCGGCTGGGGTGGATGAAATTAAGTCGGAACTCATCAAATATAGTAAAATGTCAGGTCTTAAATGGCTACACAGGATAACTGAAATGGCGTGGGAGTCGGGACAGGTTCCATCAGACTGGAAGAAAGCAGTAATCTCACCAATCTTTAAACATGGGAACAGAAAAGATTGTAACAACTACAGAGGTATCTCTTTGATCAGCGTTGTGGAAAATCTTCTCAGGTATTGTTGAAAGGAAAGTGCGAGTGTTAGTTGAGGACAAACTGGCCGAAAATCAGTGTGGGTTTAGGCCTCTTAGAGGTTGTCAGGACCAGATCTTTAGCTTACGGCAAATAATGCAGAATTATATCTATGTTTTATAGATCTAGAAATGGCATATGACCGGGTTCGTAGGAGGAAGTTATTGTCTGTTCTACGTGATTATGGAATAGGAGGCAAACTTTTGCAAGCAATTAAAGGTCTTTACATAGATAGTCAGGCAGCAGTTAGAGTTGACGGTAAATTGAGTCCATGGTTCAGAGTAGTTTCAGGGGTAAGACAAGGCTGCAACCTGTCTCCACTGTTGTTCATATTATTTATGGATCATATATTGAAAACAATAGACTGGCTGGGTGAGATTAAGATGGGTGAACACAAAATATGCAGTCTCGCATATGCGGATGACTTAGTTGTGATGGCAGATTCGATTGAAAGTTTGCAAAGTAATATTTCAGAGCTAGATCAGAAATGTAAGGACTATGGTATGAAGATTAGCATCTCCAAAACAGGAGTAATGTCAGTGGAAAGGAGATATAAACGGATTGAGTGCCAAATAGGAGGAACAAAGAACAGGTGGACAGTTTCAAGTACTTAGGATGCATATTCTCAAAGGATGGCAACATAGTGAAAGGCCTGGAAGCGAGGGGTAGCAAAGCTAATGCAGTGAGCGCTCAGCTACGATCTACTCTCTTCTGCAAGAAGGAAGTCAGTACCAAAACTAAGTTATCTGCGCACCGTTCAATCTTCCGACCAACTTTGTTGTAAGGGAGCGAAAGCTGGGTGGATTCAGGTTACCTTATCAATAAGGTTGAGGTTACGGATATGAAAGTAGCTAGGATGATTGCAGGTACTAGTAGATGGGAACAATGGCAGGAGGGTGTGCACAATGAGGAAATCAAAGAAAAGCTGGAGGAGGAGGAGGATATTAGTGTTTAACGTCCCGTCGACAACGAGGTCATTAGAGACGGAGCGCAAGCTCGGGTGAGGAAAGGATGGGGAAGGAAATCGGCCGTGCCCTTTCAAAGGAACCATCCCGGCATTTGCCTGAAGCGATTTAGGGAAATCACGGAAAACATAAATCAGGATGGCCGGAGACGGGATTGAACCGTCGTCCTCCCGAATGCGAGTCCAGTGTGCTAACCACTGCGCCACCTCGCTCGGTAAGAAAAGCTGGGAATGAACTCTATAGATGTAGCAGTCAGGGCGAACAGGCTTAGGTGGTGGGGTTATGTTACACGCATGGGAGAAGGAAGGTTACCCAAGAGACTCATGGGTTCAGCAGTAGAGAGTAGGAGGAGTCGGGGTAGACCAAGGAGAAGGTACCTGGATTCGGTTAAGAATGATTTTGAAGTAATAGGCTTAACATCAGAAGAGGCACCAACGTTAGCACTGAATAGGGGATCATGGAGGAATTTTATAAGGGGGACTGTGCTCCAGACTGAACGCTGAAAGGCATAATCAGTCTTAAATGATGATGATGATGAGTCTTTTGATCATATGGAGCACAGTGTATAGGATGACATTGGACTTATTACTAGGTTCAAAACGATACATATTTAAATAACCATTTTTCAACATGCTACCAATTTCAATAGTTGTAGTTCTTACAATGATACAATGTTACAAATTACAGTAGCTTTAGTTCTTAACAGTTATTCTGGTCCAAGTATTCCTTTACTGACTAGAAACAGTGGTACTGTAGATATTCTCTTACAGATCTTTCAGAAGCACTAATATTTTGTACCCATTTTATACTATTTGATAGTCTATTATAGAGTTTAATACCCAGATAGCATGTACCTTTCTGATACAAACTGGTACTGGCTGGGAGTATATGCAAGTTATATTTTATTCGAGTATTATAATCGTGTATATCTTTGTTTTTTAAAGTATTATCATCATTTCCAATCATATACTTTTTTACGTACATTAGTGTGTCAACAATAAACATACATGGTAGAGGTAGTGTATTCAGTGCTTTAAATATTGATTTGCAGGACTGTCGAGCACCACTCCGTCATAATCCTAATGGCTCTTTTTTGTATTCTGAAAGTCCCTTGAGCTGCTGTGGAATTTCCCCAGAATATGAGTCCATACTTGAGATGGGCATTGAAGTACGCATTATAGGCACACAATAGTGCCTGTTCATTTATGCATCATTTGAGAACCCTAAGAAGATAACAGCCCGTGCTCAGCTTGCCATTAATTTGTTCTATGTGTTTGTCCCATTTTAAGTCTCTTTGTATCCAGATGCTGAGAAATTGTGTAGCCTCATCATTTGAAATAGGCGTTGATTGATTTTTATTTCTGGATATATTAATGTGGTGTTTTGGTGGTTATGGAAATTTAAGGCTACTGTTTTGTTGTAGTTTATTATCAACTGATTTTCTGCTGTCCAATTACTTACATGTTTTGTAACTGTGTTTACTTCTTCTTGTATATCTTCATTTTTTGCTGCTTTTACCAGTATTGTTGTGTCTTTAGCAAACAGTATTACTTTGTGGGAATCAATATGTATATCCAAATCATTACCGACCGTTGTGGTACCCCGTAAATGATTGGGCTTTCTGATGATACATATTCTGTGATTATTCGTGGTTTATCATCTACGAGGGTTATTCCAAAAGTAAGGTCCGATTGATTGCCAAATTGAAACCACAGTGAACATCAGAAATGTTTTACTTGTAACAATTAGCTACATCTTTCAGCTACTTCTCTACGTAGTCGCCGTTCTGACTTAGACTTTTGTCATAGCGTTGTACCAACTTTTCAATAGCCTCATCATAGAAGGCAGCCGCCAGTGCTTTCCGCCAATTCTCCACGCTGGCCTACACCTCGTTGTCTGTGTCAAAATGTTGTCTTCAAAGACAGCGGTTCATGTGACCAGAGATGAAACTCAGGGGGAGACAATTGCGGACTGTATTGTGGGTAATCTAACATTTCCATTTGAAAACGATGCAGGAGCATCTTCATTGCCCCTGCAGAATGCGGCTGAGAATTGTCGTGAAGACGAAACAGCACGACAGTTATGTAATGTTGGCTGCATAGCTTCAGGCGAAATTTCTCACCAGGCCCTCGTACTTGGCGGCAGACACTATTTTCTAGACATCTTTACGCACTCACTGCGAGCTCAGAAATGAGAAGAGCGACGTGATGCTAACTGGGGTTATACTAGAGACACTACCCAACACATCTGTGCAAAGCTTTATCGGATTTTCATAGTCGTTTCCATTTCGCGACCGATCGGACCTTACTTTTGGAATAACCCTCGTATATGTCTGATGGATACTTTTTGTTTACGGTCGCTGAGAAATGAACGAATCCAATCATTTGCAACCCCCTAATTCCATAGTGCTCTAGCTTCTTCAATAGGGTTTTGTGGTTTACCATATCAAAGGCTCTGGTTAGGTCCAAAAATTTACCTGTTGTTTGTTGTTTTTCACCTATTGTTTTTAATACCGTAGATGTGCATTCATAGATTGCTGTCTCCGTTGATTTCTTGCTTCTAAAGCCATGTTGAGTATTAGATAGCACACCATTTTTGTTTATAAACTTTAACAACTTACTACACAATTTTTTCTATTACTTTTAAGAAACGGGATGTTAATGTAATTGGACGATAGTTTATTACTTCAGCTTTGTCACCAGCTTTGAAAATAGGGATGACTTTTGATGTTTTTAGTTGATCTGGAAAGATGCCTGACTCTAGGGAACAGTTGCATAAGTGAGTAAGGGGGTCAATTATATTTTGGATACAGAGTTTTAGGATTCTGTTCGGTATACCATCAATTCCTGCTGAGTATGTTGTCTTTAGTTCTCTGACAGCCTTCAATGTCTCCTCCCTGCTTACTTGGTCCACAAACATTGAATATTTATTACTGTTGCACTTGTTTACCACTTGATGCTGAGTTGAACTAAAATTAGTTTTTATTAAATTTTCAGCTATCCCAGTGAAGTATTTGTTGAATATGTTTGCTGTTTCTCTAGGCTGTAAAATCTTTTTATTGTTGTGTATCAAGACAATGTTCTCTTCAGTTCTCTTATTTTTGCCAGTTTCTTTTTTAATGATGTCCCACATAGCTTTCACTTTATTTGTAGAATTATTTATGTAGTAATCATTGTACATTATTTTTGCCTGTTTAATGACCTTTTGTAAGATTTTAGTGTATGTTTTGTAGTGAGTATGCATTTCCTCAGAGACATTATTTTCTTTGCAGATTCTGTGGAGATCCCTTTTTTTCTGGCAGGAAGTTCTGATTCCCTTAGTAATCCAACCGTTTCCTCTTGTCTTCTCTCTTATATTTACCATTTTTTGAGGGAAGGCTGTACCAAAATGCTTTACCATTTTTTCTAGAAAAATATTGAATTTCGAATTCAGATTTTGCTTCTCATAGACATCAGACCAGTCTTCAGTATGCAATAGTACGTTAAAGTGGTCAATGCTTTTCTGCCTGTAGATCCTTCTCTTGACCTTTAGTAAGTTATTCTTAACCGGTCTTCCTTCCTTTGTGGTGGTAAGTATTTGAGCTTTGTGGTCACTGTATCCTGTGTTAAACACTTTTACTGACCACTCCAATTTCTCTTTATCAATCAGGATTTGATCTAAACCTGTCTGACTGGTTGGTCTTATTCTCGTTGCAACTTTAACTGTGGCTGTAAGGTTACGTGATTTAATGAGATGGCCAAGGCGGTTTTCTGTTTACATTTACTAAGAAAATCTATGTTAAAGTCACCACATACTACATCACATCTTGTTTTATGCAGCTCATTTAAGAAAATTTCAATTTTTTCTAAAAATACCTCAAACTTTCCCGTTGGAGAGTTGTACACTGTAGCTATTATCAAACCTAATTTTGGAATTTTTATCACTGTCATCTCAAAGTCTTTTTCACAACTTAGGGAGGTGACATCATCTATTTTAGTAACCTCTATATTATCTTTTACATATATGGCTACACCTCCATAGTCACCACTAGGTCTACAATAGTACTCAGCCAGAGTGAAATTGTGTAGGCACACAGATTTAATTAAGTTCTCGTCAAGCCAGTGTTCTGAAAGACACATTACGGAAATATCCTCTAGTTCATGCATTAATAAAATATTTAGTTCTTCTACTTTATTGCTTAGGGACTGAACATTTTGGTGAAAGATCTTTATTACAGAATTTGTGGGAAAATCTACAGTACCACCTACCTTCAATTTAAATATTTCTTGTTTGTGCAATTTGTAGCTACTGCTTTTGTCAGTAAAAAATTATCCAGATGGGGAGGCTGCCTGATGTTTCTTCTAGTTGGGCGATATGAGTCTTCCCTAGTGATCCATTTTTGCGACGAGACACTAGCGCCAAGCTGTTGAAATGGACAAGAAAAAACACGGTGCGTTCGCCACTATAAACATTTGAGAAACACATGCGAAAATCACTTCACAGTTGTCGGTTGAACACTGTTATTCTGCAGCAAAGACAGAAACGATTAAACGCGCCCTGAGCGCATGAACATATAAATGGAGTACATATTAACTCGCTATGAGCAACAGGGTACAACAAGTAAATACTTGATACTAAACAGGTTACACTTATTAAATGAGCAACATCAATAACGTCGAATGTGTTATCGAGATCATATGGCTCTGAGCACTATGGGACTTAACACCTCAGGTCATCAGTCGCCTAGAACTTAGAACTACTTAAACCTAACTAACCTACGGACATCACACACATCCATGTGCGAGGCAGGATTCGAACCTGCGACCGTAGCGGTCGCGCGGTTCCAGACTGAAGCGCCTAGAATCGCTCGGCCACACCGGCCGGCATCGAGATCAAATTTTCATACTTCTGCACCTAATTTCTTTTTTGTAAGTGTAGTGAAGAATTTTATTACAGGAAGAACATTGTCCTTTATTTGTCTAATACCTTTTGGTATGACATTGAACCGTGGATTTAACTTTCAAAATGTTTTCTTAAAGAATTTCCTTTACTTACCAGCGATTCATCAAGAACATTAACACACTATGTGAGCGTGGAAGTAGTTGCCAAGTTGGAAACAAATCAAATTTCAACCAACAGAAATTTTATTCATAAAAGCCTTTTCAGAAACAGATTTAAAATTTATAAGCAGAAAAGCACCCTCGAAATATCAAGTTACAGTTATTCAGAGGCAGAGTAAAAAATTTTTATTGTTACAATAGGAGCCTGTGGGCTGAGAAGCTTTCGCTCCCTTACAACACGACCGCCCACAACGACCTCTGAAAAACTACACTGGCCCAAATCTGCAGCACACCAGATTATTTTAAACTCAAAAATTTTAACAAATCACACAAACACATTAACTATGTACCCCGTAAGAGGGATGGAAATGGTACAAACACTCACACTAAGAAATTATTTTCCACCAAAGTGCAATTTGTTTTTAAAAGGGCTCTTACGATGGAAGTGTGTCAACTTTATAAAAATGACTATTTAAATAAAACCCATGAAATTCAAACTTACATAAAGTGTACAACATGCTCTACATTACACATATACCGCCTCGCAAGATGATAGGCGAGATAAGAACATATTTCAGGAATTCGGCCTTTACCTTTATTCTATAAGTTCGTTAACACCGAACCCGACAAACATGACAGAGGCAGCTATTAACGTATGGCAGATCGACAGACAGACAGGCAGACAGATAGACAAACATTAGACAGACACTAAATGCCTAATAAATGCGGACGGGAGACAGACGAGCAAGCTGAGGGCGAGAGACTGACCAAGAAAACAAGTAGAATTTAACAAGTAAATGAAACAACATATCACAAATCACTGAACTTCTAAAACTGCGATGTCTGGCGAAGACCTGGCGCCGGACCCCCAAAACGCTCTCCCGAACCGTCCGCTGCCAGCTGTTTCAACGGACGCAGGAAGGCGCGCCGATCTCCCGTCTCACGGCGTCGCAGCTCGCACCGGGAAGACAGACGTCGTGGGTTGACTCCTGTTGCTCTCGTGTCGGCCGCGAAGCCACTACCCCTCGCTATACGGCGCGGCCCACACGACTGCCGTGGCGACCTCATATGCGCCGACACTCAAGACAGATAAGTCATCTTGTGTCCCAGTGCGCGACCGACCAACCGATCGATCCAACCGCCAATGCCCATTGCCTAAACAAACTCGAGCAGTCTGGCGGCCTAACGCATACTAGCACTCCGGACGACAAATAGACACTGACTGAAGCACACTGAGCCGGCTAAGTGAACTCGCCGAGACTGACTAACTGACCCAACCTTACTCCTACTGACCAACTGCCCCGACTCGCTTCGACTGACAGACTCACCTCCCTGCCGAGCTCATAGCGCCCCTTAAATGCACGTGAACAGGCCACCTTTCCCACCAGAGGGAGACACCAAAGCTGCGATTGCCACAGCGGCGCCACCGCCAGAAACGGAGGGCGACTGCTTCACACTACGCGCTGCGGTGCGCTCTTCAAAACTGGAAATTTTACCACGGCTCAGACATTTTTCATTGTATGATCACAATGCTCTCCTGCTGTACTTGAGGTATATACTACTCCAGCCGTTAAAGAAAGAAAATTTTTGTACCGTATTTACTCAGGGATGATTTGGGACGTTTCTCCCATAGTTGCTACTCGTTTTCTATGGAATTAGGACAAATGTCGAAACGGAGCCAAAGCAATAACCAAGGTATCAAATCCGATGCAGCCGAAAAATAGATATTTGTAACAGGCAGATAATATTGCAAGCGAATTTACGCGCGCCACTGAATTATGTGCAGTGAATGGTGGTTTGTAGTTTTTTTCAGCGATGCAGATGCATATTTATGTGCTATTTTGTAAGCTATGTTATTCTATTCTTTTGTGTGAAAATCTAATTGCCAACTTGATTAACATTGAGTGTAAAGTCTAAAGGCTTACTGCTGTGGACAAAGTTTATTATTGTTAAGACCATGAATGATGTGTCCATGTGTTTATCCTGCGATCCAGACAGAGACTTAGTAAATTCTGTTTTACATGTTGGGTCATATGTTAGAACTCCGAGAACCTTTTTTGGACTGCCACCTGTCGGAACAACCTCTATTTCTTGAACATCTCAAGAACATTCTTTGATAAACTAGTCTCAGGTAATAAGTTTTTAAACATTACTGATGTTTGAATACAATATGTTAAACCCTATGCATCTCTTCACCAGGGGTAGAGTAATGTTCCAAACTTATCATTAATGGTATTATATGTCTGCTAGGAATAATTAATCTCTGCTGCCACTCTAACACTAAGACTCCGTATCTCATCGTTGGATACAAATTCTGCTTTCTTTTATTTAATACATGAGAACATGGACTAGCTCCGTCCTCTCCTGTCTGTTCGATGTCAGCATCATTAGAAGTAGGATGCGATTGCGACTGCTCTGATAATTACTGCAGTAAATCTCACTTTCAATGTGATATAGTAACATTTCGACATGTATATATTATGCACTCAGTTGCATACGTCTAAAGTATTTTTTCTATGGAGAAACATTTAAGCTCATTTACATAAGTTAAGCTAAACATTTCTCTCAGTTTTTAACGTTGCTGTACCTAAACAGCCAATGGTATCTAATGTTGTGCTGCGCTCTATATGTAAACAGATAGTGTGGATTCAATTTTGCGTAGGCGTTCCAATTACCTTACTGACTGTCAAGACAATAACCAAAGAGAAAGTACTCGATTAAACACTGTAATAACTGTTAATACTTACTCTCGTCTGAAATACTTACGGGGAGTTAGAACGGAATTTTTTTCACGTTTTCGAGTTTATATCTCATTATAAAATTTGCAATTTTACCAATAAAATGATATATATATATAGGGTGAGTCACCTAACATTACCGCTAGATATATTTCGTAAACCACATCAAATACTGACGAATCGATTCCACAGACCTAGCGTGAGGAGAGGGGCTAGTGTAATTGGTTAATACAAACCATAAAAAAATGCACGGAAGTATGTTTTTTAACATAAACCTACGTTTTTTTAAATGGAACCCCGTTAGTTTTGCTAGCACATCTGAACATACAAACAAATACGTAATCAGTGCCGTTTGTTGCATTGTAAAATGTTAATTACATCCGGAGATATTGTAACCTAAAGTTAACGCTTGAGTACCACTCCTCCGCTGTTCGATCGTGTGTATCGGAGAGCACCGAAATACGTAGGGATCCAAAGGGAACGGTGATGGACCTTAGGTACAGAAGAGATTGGAACAGCACATTATGTCCACATGCTAACACCTTTTTATAGGTCTTTTTCACTGACGCACTTGTACATTACCATGAGGGGTGAGGTACATGTTCGACGGGCATTTCATAGGACGTGGAGGACGCATACATTGGCCAGCCCGTTCTCCTGATCTTACACCTCTGGACTTCTTTCTGTGGGGTACGTTAAAGGAGAATGTGTACCGTGATGTGCCTACAACCCCAGAGGATATGAAACAACGTATTGTGGCAGCCTGCGGCGACATTACACCAGATGTACTGCGGCGTGTACGACATTCATTACGCCAGAGATTGCAGTTGCGTGCAGCAAATAATGGCCACCACATTGAACATCTATTGCCCTGACATGTCGGGACACACTCTATTCCACTCCGTAATTGAAAACGGAAACTACTTTTGTACGTGTACCTCACCCCTCATGGTAATGTACATGTGCGTCAGTGAAAAAGACCAATAAAAAGGCGTTAGCATGTGGACGTAATGTGCTGTTCCAGTCTCTTCTGTACCTAAGGTCCATCACCGTTCCCTTTGGATCCCTACGTAATTCGGTGCTCTCCGATACACACGATCGAACAGCGGAGGAGTGGTACTCAAGCGTTAACTTTAATACGGCACTGATTATGTATTTGTTCGTGTGTTCAGATGTGCTAACAAAACTAACGGGGTTCCATTTAAAAAAACGTAGGTTTGTGTTAAAAAACATACTTCCGTGCATTTTTTTATGGTTTGTATTAACTAATTACACTAGCCCCTCTCCTCACGTTCGGTCTGTGGAATCGATTCGTCAGTATCTGATGTGGTTTACGATATATATATAGCGGTAACGTTAGGTGACTCACGTTAGGTGACTCACCATATATATATATATATATATATATATATATATATATATATATATATATATGTGTGTGTGTGTGTGTGTGTGTGTGTGTGTGTGTGTCTGTAGGAAGTATTTTATTTTATTTTTTAGATATAATCTACACCAGTTGAAAATGTTAAAATTTTTATGTGGATTACTTCGTGATCTAATAAAATCGGTAATTTTTTTATATAGAAGGCTGTGTATTGCTTTTATAAAAGTTTACAGTGTTGGTCATGTCTAAAAGAGGATGGGAACCAGGTTGAGGAAGTTGAAACAAAGTTAGAGAGACAATAAACTTTCGGATGGTAGAACCATAAGAGGCAGGCTGACAGACAAAATGATTCATGAACTACAACAGTATTATGGGATGGCCATTAGAAATAATACTGAGGATTTGTTGAAAATGAAGCAAGCAGTATGGGTTACTGTTTTGCTCAGACTGTCAACTGATGAAAAACCAGTTGATCACATTTGCCCACCTGGACCTGATTTATGGTGCAATTACCGCAGTGCCCAGCATTCAAAACAGTTCATACAGCCATAAACATTCCATCCCAGCAGCAGTCATGGGTATCATAAGATCTATTTACAGAGACGTGGCAAATCCTGAATTACTGAAGAAGTGTCTGCATGGTCAGACTCAAAATCCCAATGGGTCGTTAAATAAATTTATATGGACTCGTTTACCAAAAACTTTTTGTTGGAATGAAGACACTAAAGTTGGGGGGGGGGGGGAGGGGTCTGTGATGCTGTTATTGCTTTTAATGATGGCAATACTGATAGGGTGAAAGTGCTACAGCATATGGGAATTAATCCTGGAGCAAACTGCATGGTGAGATCTTGAACGGATGGACAAGGTTACCATTGATAAAGCAGAGTATGCAGCACAGTTGGCCACTAACGAGTCCAGAAAGAAGAAAAAACTAGGAAAAAGATCAAGAGGATGATATACAGGAAACATATATTGAGTTACAGTTTTTTGAAACTTTAGAAGCCATTCCCGAAAATTTACATTTTCTGTTGCATTTTCCCCAAAATCTCAGAAACCACGTCGAGTAGACTATTCAAATTTTCAGGAAGTAATAATATACATATCCTGAATCTACTGAACTAAAAGAAGAACATAATGTTACGTATAATTAAAATTATTCAGGGTAACGTTAAAAAAAGTACACAAAATTTTAAACGTGTAATTAAAAATTGTATTTCCGAAAGCAGTGGCTGAAATACAATTATTGTAGTTCAGTAGACTCAGCACATACAGTTTAAATCTGGAAATTTGTGGTAAGGTCTTATGGAACCAAACTGCTGAGGTCATCGGTCCCTAAGCTTACACACTACTTAATCTAACTGAAACTAACTTACACTAAGGACAACACACACAATCATGCCCGAGGGAGGATTCGAACCTCCGACGGGGTACAGTTTAATGTCTTCTAGAAGTTTCATGTCAATGGCTACAGTGAATCCTGAAAATCAGGGAATGCAACTTACGAAATTTAGTATTTTCGGAATAGGGCGTTTAAACTACCCTTAAGATACCTTGCAGATTTCATCACATTTATAAGACGTACAACATATATATATGGAGTATCTTTCTGTTAATTGTCTATGGACGCCACAGTAAGCCCTCGACTTCCAGGTTTTGTGATGAGGCGTGGACGTCCAACACCTCGACGCCTCTTCCTTCATTCACCGCCTTACAATAGATGATCATGACAGCAGCTCGCAACCAGCCGACCAGCTTCACTGTTTCCGAGACGCTCGTTCCCACGCGTCGAGCGATATCAATCTGCCCTCGTGTCAGTGCATTTCCCCATTCGAAGCCCGTATCGTCGCTACAGTGATTCCCCAATCGTTTCAGCTCCGCTTATGCGGTGTGTTTAACAATTCATGTCACATACTTCTAGAAGTTGTAGAGGGGATTTGGTAGATCAAGTCTTACGCTTGAACCCATGTCTGGAAACAATATCCAACGGCGCTACAGAGCGTCAGAGTTGTAGGCGCCAGCGTCTGTAAATGTATGTAATATACAGGTGGTTCTGTGGTGAAGTTACAAACTTGCAAAGGTGATGGAGAAGGATAAATGCATCAATTTGAGGTACGGGTCCCTGTATCGGAACGACCGAGGCGAAAGTTACAAGCGAAAATTTTTCTGAAAGCTCTGACAGTGTAATACGCGTATTAGTGCTGTTGTTGCTAAGATTGCACGTTAAGCAACTTCCAGAGGGAGTAGTAGAGACCAAAACAAAAGAACTGTCTAGTAAACATGGGCTCTGAAGTGAGAAGCTATGAGCACTTGTTCGTCTTCGGTATTGTGAAACACCTCTCCTCTACTGAAAAAATGCTCATGGCTCTTTAGATATACATTTTTACAGCTCATGTTTGCTAGACACTTTTTCTTGTTTTGGTCCATACTACCACCTTTGAAAGTTGCCTACACTGAAGACTTAGCAGCAACACTACTAGTGCATGTGTTCCACTGTTAAGAGGTATCAGAACAGCTTTCGCTTATAACTTTTGACAACTCATGCGTTTCCGGTTCACTGGCGACGAAGGCTGGAATTTGAACGTCAGTATCATAACTGGACATCCACTGCATGGCAACAGGTGTCCGTTTCAGAGTAATCACGTTTTATCCTCCACTAGATAGGTAACGTGACGAGTACATCGTGAAACGTCTGAAAGTAGAAGTCCAAGCCAGAGGAGGGAGCGTTGTGGTCTGGGGAATATTTTCGTGGCATTCCCTGGGAGAAGTCATCATTCTGAGAGGCGGAATGGATCAACACAAGTATGCGTATATCCTTTGGGACCATGTTCACCCCATCAAGTAGTTTGCATTTCCTTGGCACGATGACATCTATCAGCAGGACAATGCAACTTGTCGCACAGCTCACAGATTGTGGGAAAGTACCCTACTTAGGGGAGGTTCCTCAGTTTGAGGAGGTCATGTATTTCGTCAAGTAGGTGGTGCCATCATGCGATGTACGTTTGAACTACAGGACAGGCATGTGACTGATCTTGGAGGCCATTGTATTGTGTTGCTGCAAGTAGGAAAGCATTGTTCGCGTTCCTGAAGGTTTTGTTCATTGTTAGAAAGATAGAAATATATTATAAGAGGCCAGGATATGATTAAATAATTATACATACATTAAACTTACAACACTTCAGGATTGCAATAATATAATTATTTTCGTTGTTCAGAAACTGCAAAGTGCACTAATGGAACACGTTTTGCTAGCATGTCCAGGTGTCTGAATTTGGGAATGTCTTGGATTCTTTATATGGGACTCCCAGAATAGGGATCCTAGATTATTCCATGTAGCTTTACGTTCGTCTATATACACTACTGGCCACTAAAATTGCTATACCATGAAGATGACGTGGTACAGACGCGAAATTTAACCGACAGGAAGAAGATGCTGTGGTATGCAAATGATTAGCTTTTCAGAGCATTTACACAAGGTTGGCCCCGGTGGCGACACCTACAACGTGCTGACACGAGGAAAGTTTGCAACCGATTTCTCAAACACAAACAGCAGTTGACCGGCGTTGAGCCGGCCGGAGTGGCCAAGCGGTTAAAGGCGCTACAGTCTGGAACTGCACGACCGCTACGGTCGCAGGTTCGAATCCTGCCTCGGGCATGGATGTGTGTGATGTCCTTAGGTTAGTTAGGTTTAAGTAGTTCTAAGTTATAGGGGACTTATGACCACAGCAGTTGAGTCCCATAGTGCTCAGAGCCATTTGAACCATTTGACCGGCGTTGCCTGGTGAAACGTTGTTGTGATGCCTCGCTGCATCACAGACAGGAGCGCCTGCGATGGTGTACTCAACGACGAACCTGGGTGCACGAACGGCAAAACGTCATTTTTTCGGATGAGTCCAGGTTCTGTTTACAGCATCATGATGGTCGCATCCGTGTTTGGCGACATCACGGTGAACGCACATTGGAAGCCTGTATTCGTCATCGCCATACTGGCGTATCACCCGGCGTGATGTTATGGGGTGCCGATGGTTACACGTTTCGATCACCTCTTGTTCGCACTGACGGCACTTTGAACAGTGGACGTTACATTTCAGATGTGTTACGACCCGTGGCTCTACCCTTTATTCGATCCAAGCGAAACCCTACATTTCAGCATGATAATGCACGACCGCATGTTGCAGGTCCTGTACGGGCCTTTCTGGATACAGAAAATGTTCGACTGCTGCCCTGGCCAGCACATTCTCCAGATCTCTCACCAATTGAAAACGTCTGGTCAATGGTGGCTGAGCAACTGGCTCGTCACAATACGCCAGTCACTACTCTTCATGAACTGTGGTATGGTGTTGAAGCTGCATGGGCAGCTGTACCTGTACACGCCATCCAAGCTCTGTTTGACTCAATGCCCAGGCGTATCAAGGCTGTTATTACGGCCAGAGGTGGTTGTTCTGGGTACTGATTTCTCTGGATCTATGCACCCAAATTGCGTGAAAATGTAATCACATGTCAGTTCTAGTATAACATATTTGCCCAATGAATACCCGTTTATCATCTGCATTTCTTCTTGGTGTAGCAATTTTAATGGCTAGTAGCGTATATATAGATTCAATCACTTTTGCGTTCTGTAAAATTAATTTTAGAATAATCCTACTTACATAACTGTAAACATGTTTTCATTTTCTATGTTGAATGCCATACCAAAGAAAGTATTATAATAGAAGCAGAGAAAGAGTCCCTAACAATAGTACGTTTCTTTTGTAGATGGCACCTAGAAAACTTTGGGATCCCAAACAAATGAAGGTTACCATTTTAGCTATTCGTAGTAAAGAAATGGGGAGCTCGTATAAAGCATCTCGTATCTTCATTGTTCCTCAAAGAACACTGGAACGCTGTGGTACAGACAACAAATTCTCAGATGATTCATGGTCACCAAAATAAGGAGGAAACCTATTTTTGCTCGAGAACTCGAAGAGGACTTGAAGAATTACTACATCCCGATGGAATAACGATTCTATGGTCTCTCTAGAAACGATATCCGAAGACTTGCCTATCAGCTTGCTATAAAAAATAATACTGAAAACCCATTTTCGAAACAAAAAAAACTGAAAGCTGGTAAAAATCGTTATACAACTTCCTAAAAAGGAATATCGATCTCTCTGTTAGGTCTGCCCAAGGACTTTCATTCGCTAGAGTTAAGGGTTTGACAACCAAAGCTATCAGAACGTTTTCTGACAATTATGAGCTGGCCTTTGCTCAAATCAAGAGCAAACGAGCCAGATTGATTAAATGTGATGAAATTGGAATTACAGTTGTGCAACGTAAGCACACTTAAATTTTTGTACTGAAGTGGTTAAAGCAAATCGCTTGTCTACAGTTTGCTGAAAGCGTTGCACTAATTACTGTAGTGACACGCATGACCCCTTTGGGACACTTCATACCACCTCTGCTGGTCTTCCCAAGGAAGAATATGAAGATGGAATTAATGGATGGTGCTCCTCTACGTACCATTTATGCATGCCATCCCTCAGGGTGAATTCAGACAGACATTTTTACATAATGATTTCGGCATTTCTTGCTCCATGTGAAACCAACGAAAGATGATCCTGCAGTTCACATGAACACTTCATCCATGATAGAGCTATTGACATGATTAATTTGGCCAGGGGTAGACGTGTCTGCATTGTGTCTCTGCCGCCTCATAGCACCCGTAAAATGCAGCCATTGGATGTTTAGTTCACTGGACACTGAAGAAATTTAATGTCAAGAGGTTGAGAGATGGACAAAGTGCCTTATTGATTACAATGTAACTGTGTACCAAGTAAGCAACATTTTTCAAAAAGCTTGCATACAGGCAGCAACAGAAGAAATAGCAGCAAACGGTTTCTGGACTGCACATCTCTTCCCATGCAACTGTCAGAATTTCCGACCCCATGAATTTGCTATTGCGAAAAACTGGCTGATCCTTCTGGAAACAGTGCATCTACAAATGTGGATCCACAAGAAGGAACTTCGTGAGGATGTCAAAAAAATGCCGTTACTGAAACACTGAAATCTAAGGCTGTTCCTCAAACTCCAAGATCCGTATTTGTCATAGCAACTGGCATCAGACCTCTTATAAAAATTAGAAGCCCAGTATATTCTAGAAAATACCGCAGGGGTTCTGCTCAGCTGACCACTGGGTCTCTTTATACCCATCAGTTAGCTGACAAAACAAAGGGTGGTAACACCGAAGCAAGTTGGGAATGCAGGGTGTGGTAAGTGCTGAGCAACAAACCAGGCACCTGGACGTGGCACACGAACTGGCAAGAAAGGGACGATCATTGAATCTTTATCGAAGGCCGAAGTAGATGAAACTAAACTGTCTGATGAAAGTGAAGACAGCGACGACAATGAAGACGTGGAGAGCATCTATTGCGCAGGGCTCTTCTCAAACGGTCACAGAAGAGAGAACTGGATTCGGTGCTCAAAATGCATGAAGTGGGCTCATACAGTGCTGTTCTTCAAGTAAGAGATATGTTTGTATAGGTCTCTCTGAAGGTGCAACAAGTGCCAAATATCTGATTACTTGATTTACATACAATGGTCATAAGACCTCTCAGAATTAGCAACCCATTTTCAATACAGACAGTTTTGCTACATTCTCTGTTTTCCAGCATATTTAATGTAAATGTATAACAAGAGCAAAAGCTGGCATGCATCATCATTCTAACGTGTTAAATTACATGTACTTAGTGTTTCCTGTAGCATAAATGGTTTTCATTTTCTTCTATAGCATTCTGTAAAAAAAAAAAATCCACAAAATAGGCGATTTTCCCCGACGTTCATGGTTCGAAGAACACGAGGTTGAGTTTACTGTACTGCCCTGGTCATCAAACTCCGCGGATTTAAATTCAATCGAGAATCAGTGGGACCATCCCGATAGAGTAGTTCCTGACACGGATCCTCATGCAAGAAACCTAGCACAGCTGGCCAGATACTGGAGTCGCCATGTCTTAATAAACCTGTCGGTACCTTTCAGAACCTCACTAACTCTCTTTCTGCACGTCTCCCAGCGATTTGCGCTGCAAGAGGTGGTTACTCAGGCTTTGGAAGGAGGTCACGTTGACTTGACAGTGTACTTTCCTTCCCGTGTCACGTGCCCGCAAAGCAAACAGGCGGCATTCCATCTAGTGGTGGGCTGTGGGCATAATGTTTTGGCCCATCAGTGTACCGAGCGAGGTGGAGCAGTGGTTAACACCCTTCACACGCATTCGGGAGGCCGACGGTTCAAACCCGCTTCCGGCCATCCTGATTTAGGTTTCCCTATTTCCCTAACTCACTTCAGGCAAATTCCGGGATGGTTCTTTTGAAAGGACACGTCGACTTTCTTCCCCATCCTCCCCTAATACGTTGGGACCGATGACCTCGCTCTTAGGCCCCTTCCCCCCAAATCAACCGCCGGCCGGAGTGGCCGAGCGGTTCAAGGCGCTACTGCCTGGAACCGCGCGACCGCTACGGTCGCAGGTTCGCATCCTGCCTCGGGCATGGATGTGTGTGTTGTCCTTAGGTTAGTTAGGTTTAAGTAGTTCTAAGTTCTAGGGGACTGATGACCTCAGAAGTTAAGTCCCATAGTGCTCAGTGCCATTTGAACCATTTTTGAACCCAAATCAACCAACTAATCCCTCAGTCTATATCCCAATACCGTATTATAAACCAGTAGTGCATAAAATGCACGCAGAGGATAGTCACCTCATGCCGAAAGACTCCACATGTCTCTATGCCATCCAGAACATTTTGACATTGTTTCGACAGGGCTAATTTGGTGAGAATTAACAGTTTTTTTCGGGTGTGCCTATCCAGCTGAAGCCACATGCTGATGATTAGAGCCCTTACAGCTATCAAACAGCGGAGATGTTAATTGCTACGTTTCACTCGCTCTTGCAAATAGTCCCAGGAATTTTCTATGGGATTAAGACTGGTGTTTTAGTTCACCACTCGGGATGGGAAAATGTGCCTGACTGTTCGTAAAGCTCTGTGAACGCTGTTGTTACATAGGGGACAGAAGTGTTCGTAATAAAAGGTGTTTCATAAAGAATGTAGTACTTGGAGAGTATATATTTCTTAAGGTGTAAGACAGCTATCAAACTACGGGGATGTTAATTGCTACGTTTCACCTGTTGTTGCGAATAGTGGCAGGAATTTTGTATGGGATTAAGATCTGGTGTTTCAGCTCCCCAGTCGGGGTGGGAAAATGTGTCTGACTGTTCGTAAAGCTTTGTGATAGCTATTGTTACCTTGGGGGACAAAAGTGATCATAATACAAGGTGTTTCATAAAGAATATATATATTTCTTAAGGTGTAAGACACACAACTATGAAACTTGGGACATATTAAGGACTCTTCAAATATATTACAGATGTTGAATATGCCCTCCACTAAAGAGACGAACAACATCACATCGATACTCGAATTCGTCCAATAGTCGGGTAAGCATGTCCATCGGCACTGATGTTGCTGCAGTACCGATCCAGTTCAGCTCTTTGAGGTTCTGTGGTAGGGTTGGTGCACAAAATTTGTCCTTAATGAAACCCCACATGAAGAAGTCACAGGGCGTCAGACCGTCAATTCCGGTGACCCTGGTGGCGAGCTGAGAGGTGCTCAGTCGCTCGCTGTTTGACGGCCAATCCAACGGGTGCTCAGTCGCTCGCTGTTTGACGGCCAATCCAACGGTTCGGTAAGATTTCATTCAGTTATGCACCCACTTGTCGACTCAAGTGCTCAGTCTCGCTGAAAAATGAGGCTGCTCTCGTTCAGCCTAAAAAAAAGACCGTTTTCTTCCATTGCAAGATACAGCTAACCGTTAACAGTGTTTTCATTAATAAGAATGGGCTGTAAAGAAAAGAGTGTGATATCGCACAAAACAAATTGACTTTGGGTGAATTTCCTACATGTTGTGTATGTGTGTCCCGTAGACCTAAACTACGAACATTGTGTTTGCTTACTTTCCCAATGTAATTTACGATTTACGATTTACGATACCATGGATCCCAGCTCCTGTAACTCTAAAGATTATTATTATTGGAATTTTGTGTGGAGAATTTAGATGGAGGTGACGATCTTCATGACGGCGCTGCTCAACAATAGAGGTACGTGAGTGTGTTCATCTCCTTCCCTTCGTGGCCGCCAATGGCAATTGCAATGTTTAGGTCATATTTGACGCGACATTCAGAACCTGCCGTACTTCTCGTTTAATTACGAAGTCTGATTATTTTCTTTGTCGGGTGAATAAATGCATTTTAATCACAATTCTTTTTACCTAGGCCACGGGGAATGATAGTACTTAGAATGTACGTGCCTCTATCCCGAGCGTACGTTCGCAAACAACTGAGTGTGTACCAACGTAACTATACTTATGACCCATTTCCCTTACGGTATTAACTCTTATTTTGAATCACTCACTCGCGAATGTAAGTGGCCTCATATTTTGTGTAGTCAGTCGGGTGTATTCCTTAATAACGTTACTTTTAATATTCAGTGGCTTAGTTTCCACAATTGAGCTTTGCCTTTGTCGCAACGGCGATTCACGCGAAATACTTATTACGTGACATTCTTACTAACTCTCATTTCAGAATTACGACACCGGCTGACATAAGTTTCTAACAATTTAACAGGGCGGTTACAACGGCGACCGTATGCCTTGACCTTTGTTTCAGAAAAAAAGTGTACAAATTTTAAGTTCAAATATTTAAGTAATTTGCTATCCATTATTGTGACTATAACCAACTGTTTCTGTTACATGTTACGCCAACTACTTGCCAGACAAGAAAATTACTACCTAAATCAGTCAAAAAATTCACAAATATTTATCCCAAAAATCTGGAAAAGAAGGAAGTTTTGGAACATTAAACCTATTAATAAGAAAACCGACCGGCAAAAGAAAATACATCTGGTAAGGGCAACAGCACTATTACGCTTTTGGTTGACCATAGATGTGGGATACAACCTTATTTTTGCGACACCCACTGCGTAGTACGCATTTTTTTCAAAATTTCTTTTTCATATAGTTTTGTAGATTTTTGTAAATATATTATACGTAAATGTATCACAAACTGGCGGATAATTTTCATTGATTGCGCGCTTAGAAGTCACTTATCAGTCTTTTGTTTCACCAAAGACACATTTTGCTACATTGAATTTCACGAACGAGCGCGATGTCATAGGTGATTTGTTTATCTGTAGTACGAACCGCAATAGTAGTGAAGTTCGGCTGCACGCTGATTTACGGCTATATACAGGTATGGTGAAATTAAAATCACAAACCGAAACGATGGCTCAACCTATGCCTAACACAGAAGTATAAAACAATGCAGATACAGATAATGCAGTCGCAGCGACTAGTGGTACTCAGTCGCAAGCGACAGACGATAATATGTCGACTTTGGAAACTGTTCGAAATTCCACAAATGTACAAGGTCAAGTAGAGCCAGACATTATACAGATGTTTAGAGTAATGCAGACAGATTTGATGTCACAATTTGTAACTCAGATAACAGCCCAAATTAATACACAGATAGACAAGGTTACAACACAGATAGGGAGTGTAACAACTCAAATGAACAAGCTAGACAGTGATGTAAAAAAACCTTACTGATACGCGCATAACCTAACAACACAACTGACAAAACTAAAAAGAGAGGTACTGGATCTGGCAATATAAGTGGCGCGAAGATTTAAATTTCATGAATCAGGATATTTATAATTTGAAAACCACAGTTAAGGATGTGCCAGATCAGATACATAAGTTAACTGAAAATTTCAATTCTATGAGAGTACAGCAAACCGAGTTCAATACAAAAATGTAGGAAGCAGTAAATCAAGTTGAGGACATGACAAAACAGCAAAACCAGTAGTTTGAGGACTTTATAGAAGAAAAAGACACACACATAAACCGTACTCTACAAACAGAGTTACAAAAAGCAATAAGTAACGTAGTGGAACACTTATACACTACAAAAAACACATCTGTAGTTAAACTGCAAACTGACATATGCCAGATACAGAAAACAGGGCTTACTAGGCTTACAGAATCAAATAGTCGAGTTAACAGGAAACTTAGTACAATTAAAGAACCACACCAAGACGCAGGAGAAGAGCTTGACAACATACCCACAGGTAAGAGCGATACTGCAATTAGTGACTATCCTAGCCCGTATGTGCAATTAGTGACTATCCTAGCCCGTATGTACACGTGTGTTCACCAAATTATGAGATGTACCGTAACCAACGACACCATGTTGAAAGAAAGAAACAGCAGATAGCTGAACCCACTTTGTCATCAGTTTTGTGAGCAGAGAGTCTTATAAAATACCGGCAATATCAAGTGTTTATCCCTGAAAGGAAGTCTTTGCATCCGGTAATTTTTATAAAGTCGTTCTAAAATGTATTGCCTAAAACGTGGTCGGAAAAGCAAAAGATACAATATGTTAGAGGTTACATCCAAGGCGATGGAGCGTTGTGGGCTCTGGAAGTGTCAGAAACTTGTCAGACATTAGAGCAGCTAGAAAACGCGTTTCTTTTAAAGTACTGGTCACATGGCGTTCAAGAGAGATTAAGAAAATCCCTATTCAAACCTGAACAACCACTCCGTCTTCAGGTCACGAGTGGCCTACCGGGACCATCCGACCGCCGTGTCATCCTCAGTAGAGGATGCGGATAGGAGGGGCGTGGGGTCAGCACACCGCTATCCCGGCAACCCTGAACAATATAATCCAAAATTTGGATCATTGTGAAAGTATTTTCAGAAATATTTAAATAAGACGAGATTCTGGGACTAGCCAGTGACACACTCTGACACCCTACACATTCTGAAAGCTAAACTACCGCTTAATATTCGGGAAAAGCTAGGAGAAGTACCCGAAAGCAATTTGAGTATTTTCTATCTCTCTTGGATTCTATTGACTTAACTAATACAGGGCCACATCAACCAGAATAATTTCCGCAGCTGTGGTGGCCCCCAGCCTCCGCAGTGCCAGCCGCAATACGGCGTCAACAATGCAGCATGCGCGGCTGAGTCAGAGCGACTTTTGTCGATTCCGCCGCAGAAGCGCATAATCCAGGCCTAAGTTCTGGAGGCAATTTTAGTAATAACTATAACAAAAATTTTAAGCCAGGGTATAAAAGGAAAAGAAAAAATGGTGACAGGATCTACTCTGGCTACTCTGGTAATGAAATTGGAATAGGAACGATAACGGGAATCAGTGGGGTAACGCTAACAATAATTTTCAGCCTCAATTCAGCAAAAACAACACAGCTGACCCACGAAATGTGCAGTGGCAGTACTAGATTTGCCCCAAGCGCAAAGTAACATTACGTCTATAAACTCAGGGCAGAATCATGATCGGAATGCGCAACAGAGGATAACACGTCGGGAGTGAATATTAAGAAGTGACAAAAGAAACACTTACAAACAGTAATAATGGTGCGTTAAACTAAACGTGGCCTCATTATGTTCCTCTTTGTTGGCCATGGATAGCCGTGGGGGCGATCCATGCTATCATGGTAGTAATTTTCTAAGTTATCAAGACGAAAAAAGATATTGATCTCTATTACAGGACAAGCTTAACACCGTAAGAAACACTTTGACAAACAGCTACATGGTGTTACCAGATTTGTGGTTAGAGAAAAAGTATTACTTAAGACCCATGTGAAATCTTCTCTGTTAGCCAAGAGAAACGCTAAGTGGAAAATAAGGTATACTGGTCTGTACATTATTGTACATATTCCGCAAGACGGATGTTATTTACTTGCGTATCCTCACAATGGTAAAATCAAAGGAGTCTATGCAGACAGAGACTTGATGAAATTCTACCATGTTTAAGTATCACCTACACATCTATCTATGCGCATAAGTGAAATAAGTAACCTATGGTAAAAAGAAGGAATACGATTAGGGTAAAGTGAGTATATTTTATGCAGCTACGTGAATCAGAGTATTTCACTGTCATTGTTTACATTTGTCAGTGACTGTGGACACAATACACAAGCAGGTTAATGTATAGACATCAATTGATGACTAGCAATGTTAGCACATGGTGTGTGTGCAAGGTTTGACTGAATAGTTTATGATCACAGTGGTATTTTAGTTTTCAGTTTATGTACGAAGGATTCTGGAGCGAACAATTAGCACAGACCTCGGAACAAAGTAGCTGTATGATTTTTTATGACACTTGTGTATCAAGGCCGTAAGGTACAGGGTAAGTCAGAAAATATTGGACTCCCTAACGTACTGCATAAGCATGTGGTCAGACAAGTACATGTCATGTTGCAGAGAAATTTTTTTTTTTACTTATTCACACCACTAGGGATTATCTATAAATACATCGAGCAAAACAGTATTAATTTTTTTGTGTGCTCTGATGATGAAATGATTTCTGGCTGCTAATGAAAGTTTAGCGTGGTGTATACGATTGCATCTAAAGATACAACCTATGACTAAAAACTATTGTGATCTTACTGAAATACAAATAATTTTTCAATTATACACACGTTAGAGCGCAAATACACTGTTAAGGTACGATTTGTAAACGTTATCAGGGTCCAACTTAACACCGTCTCTTATAATAAAAAAGAAATATGTACGAGGTAAGTTACAGGAAACTGACCGGTACACAAGTTAGGTAATGCCGAAAGAAACATAATTCTTTACAGGTGGCGTTCATCGAGATGCTGCGAGACTTCAATCGGCGATGAGAAGCAACTAAGTTACATTAATGTCACTATGATTTACGATCAACTTTATAAAATATTACCAAGATCACGGAGAAGTACACTACTTGACGGTCAGTAGCATCAGAGATTTTTAAAAATTTTGTCTTTTCTTCTGCATGAAAATACTAAGACTCTATGTTGACTTCAGAGGAATACACACACTGATTTTCTCTTACATTTATGATATTTTATCCAGTCTGAGTTGAAAATATTTTGTGGAAGAAGTAAAGTAAGGAGTGACTAAAGTCATGTTCAATATAAAAAAACTGTGCTCATATCAGTGATACAATGATGAACACACGAACATGAAAACATGTACAAACACAGACACAGTCTCAGGAAGCAGTACAGCGTACAGCTGCCTAGCTTCATTATTAATCTGTTGTTCATATTACCTAGCATTTTAATTTTTTATTTCTGTGTGAATTTAAGTGTAGTGATTTGTTTATTTATGTTTGTTTATTTCATTATATTTGTTTCTGATATGTATACCATACGTTGTTACAATGTTGTGTGACTAAAGATGAAATTCCTCCGCCCCCCACATAGTAACTCTCGGGTAGGTAATGCACAGATTTTGCCTCATTTGGAGACAATGTCTATAAGCACTTCTGGTGCATTCATTTTTTGTATAGTCGTCTCGATGTGTAAGTGCATTTGTAGCACGATACTAAGTTAGGGTAATGCTGTAGTTCCCGAAAACGTGTTCTCTTATGCCCTGTGAGGTGTAAGATAGTATCGCGATAGCGAACATACTAGAGGCACGTATTCTGTGAGGCACGTATTTTCTGAGAGCACATTCAACTACCAATCTGTGTAATGAAATAAATTGAGCAGTATATACATAGATAAGGCTTTGAAAGAGGATACAGGAGCAAATAACGAACGTGGGCATAAACTACTAAAAACTAGCCAGTGGTCACATGAGCTACAAGTTTCTGAACGGTAAAAAATGAACGGAACAGTTTATAGTTATCCAATGTTAGAGAGTTATTCAGTGACAGTGATTTATTCAGTGACATGTGAGTTATACGCATGGAGGCAAGTGAGAATAAGGTTTGTACCATGAGCCTTCTACTTCGAAATAAATGAGACTTTGTGAATCGAGGAAGCCTCCTACAGTACGGGTGTTTGTGCACTAGGAATAAAGTGCAGTATTTACCTTTGCGCAGGGAACGTAGGAGGTGCCCTGTGGTCCCTTCTCACAGCCAAGGTGTACGACGAGTTGAAGCAGGTGCAGTAGTTTCGTAAATGCTGCGAACGCCGCGCAAACACTTCATAAAGATTTATTGACCGGCACGCGCGGCATCGCTACCCGGCAGTGTGTTCACGGCTACTGGACTTCAAACGGTGCGTGAAGGTGCTACAAGACTAATTGTTGCGTATGTGGTTTCTTGTGTCTGACGCATTATTGACTGACGGAGTGATGCAGGAGGACAATTTGAAAGGAAAGCGAAATCTACCTTCAAGTGGACATTCATCATAGTGCAAAGAGATGTAGAGACAGGATTTCCTGACCCACTAAATAAAGTCTTACCATTATAGCGCATGATCTACATCCTACATTGCGAAATAAAAACGACAGCCATGTTCATTGAACTTAAGGCAGAACAGCACTCTGTTTAAGTATATGTTAGTGTTATGTTAGACCAAGTATTAATCTCTGTGAATTTTATTTGTTACATGTTTCTCCTGCCCATAATGAGACACCTATAAAACTCAGAAAGGTGATATACTAGCACGTTCTGAAATAGTTGCTGGTATAAAAGATGGAGGCAGTGGAGAGCATAAGCAACTAAAATGAAGAATTTATCACACTTGCCACTCCAGATACCCTTGCTAACCCTACAGCCTGATCGACAAACCAAAATATCCGACGTTCTTGTGAAACTTTTTTTTTATTTCCAGGAAAAATGTAATTTTAGACTTATAGGAAAGACTTGTGCAATGTAATTTTGTTGTCAGCATGCTATTGAAAATGTTATTTGTACGCAGGAACAATAACGCTACAAACCAATCATAACGAACTGAACTACGGACTTTTATAAAATCTAATGTAATATTCATGTATTTGATGTAAAGAACGATGCAGTAATTTTTGTGTGCAGTATGTAAGTAAAGATATATTTTGTGTGCCCTAGTGTATATATTTTCATTGCTAAAAACCCACAGATGTATAGTCTGCGAGAGAAACGAACAATAACGCTACAAACCAATCATAACGAACTGAACTACGGACTTTTATAAAATCTAATGTAATATTCATGTATTTGATGTAAAGAACGATGCAGTAATTTTTGTGTGCAGTATGCAAGTAAAGATATATTTTGTGTGCCCTAGTGTATATATTTTCATTGCTAAAAACCCACAGATGTATAGTCTGCGAGAGAAACGAATGTTAAGAGTGATAAGCTAAGGGCCAGGCCTGGCAACACAAGAATATAAGCAAAGTGGTGATGAGAAATCCCTTGAAAGACAAGAACAGTCCAATTCAAGTACGTGTGTAAAGAAGTGAAAGAACTACCAATGTGTAAAGTGGTTGGGTTCATTGCCCGGAATTTGACATTTCTTTGGACAATTCGCCCATGGGGGCATTGTAAAGGAACTTCATAATTTTTTCTCATTGATAAATTTATGGGTAATTATTCTACACTCATACCAAAGATTAATTTGAAATGTATTTAACACTGACGGACAAAAGAAGATCTACGCTCTTCGTTTGTTAAAAAAAAAAATGTGCGTGAAATCTTATGGGGCCCAACTGCTAAGGTCATCAGTCCCTAAGCTTACACACTACTTAACTCAAATTATCCTAAGGACAAACACACACACCCATGCCCGAGGGAGGACTCGAACCTCCGCCGGGACCAGCCGCACAGTCCATGACTACAGCACCTCAGACCGCCTGGCTAATCCCGCGCGGCTCTTCGTTTGTTAGTTTTAGTAACAATTACCATTCATTGTTCTCATATCCTGGTGATTAGACGTACAAACGAAGTACTCGGTATTGTCAAGTGAAATTGTGCTTAATAATGAAAGCAACTTTTGAAACAATAAGATTTTCTGATTTACGATACCATGGATCCCAGCTCCTGTAACTCTAAAGATTATTATGATTGTAATTTTGTATAGAGAATTTAGATGGAGGCGACGATCTTCACGATGGCACCGCTCAAGAATAGAGGTACGTGAGTGTGTTCATATCTTTCTCTTCGTGGCCGCCAATGGCAATTTTAATGTTTAGGTCATATTTCTCGCGACATTCAGAACCTGCAATCTTGCTTTTCATTTAATTACGAAGTCCGATTATTTTCTTTGTCGGGTGAATAAATGCATTTTAATCACAATTCTTTTTACCTAGGCCACGGGGAATGATAGTAATTAGAATGTACGTGCCTCTATCCCGATCGTACGTTTGCTTACAGCTGAGTGTGTACCGACGTAACTATACTTATGACCCATCTCCGTTACAGTTTTAGTTCTTATTTTGAACCACGCACTCGTGAATGTACGTGGCCTCTTGTTTTGTGTAGCCAGTCGGGTGTATTCCTTAATAACGTTACTTTTAATCTTCGGTGGCTTAGTTTCCACAATTGAGCTTTGCCTGTGTCACAACGGAGCTTCACGCGAAATACTTATTACGTGACATTCATACTAACTCTCATTCAAAATTACGACACCGGCTGACGAAGTTTCTAACAATTTAACGGGGCAGTTACACCACTAAGTTGGAATGTCGCTTCGTCACTGAACACGATGAGTTGTGCGGGAGTGTTGTAATTATCAGTAGCATTCTGAATATCGTCAGAAAACAGCACGCGTCTATTTTTGTCACCATGACGTAGCGCCTGTAATAGCTGTAACTTGTACTACTTCATAACCGACCGATGCCTCAGAGCACACCAAATTGCTGTACGCAGTTGTAAATCCCGAATGGCACGACGAGTTGATTTTGTAGGGGTACGTTGGGAATCGGTTTGAATTCATGAGACATTTTCGTCTGAAACACGAGGGTGGCCACGGCACTTTCCTTTACATTCAAATCCTGTGTCTTCAAACTGTCGGTACCTTGTGAGAATGTTTCATCCATTCGGAGAGTCAGTTTGGTGCAACCTGAAGTCTTTGCCCTGTTATCAAGGAATTACGCTCCACAAACTCGAGAACACAACTTTATTTCTGATGCGGATGTAACCAAGCAAACAGAAGACAATCGACTTCTAGCGGCAATGAATATACCTAGACAATATATTCGTTCCTCCAATAACCGAGCCATGACGCAGCGATCAATAGTTTTGAACAACGTAATACTGTAATATGCGTAGCTTTTTCGAAACACCTTGTACAATAAGCATGAAGGCGTAGATGAAAGGGCAACACTTGGTCACCGAAAATGATCGTTAAACGTCTCATTTGAAATGGACGCCTTGTATAATTTGAAAAAAAAAGAAAAGAAAAAGAAGGAGAGAGCCATCGGATCACTGGACACACTTCCAGTCAATTTGTGTTGCCAAAGAGGTATAGCGTTTTGCGATGCTGTGAGAAACGCTAATGACTTCAGATGCCGTTGCATATTCGAGGGTTGGAACTTAAATAGTGGCAACTATTTATTCACAAACGACACAAAAGAGTTACAGGATTGCACCTGTTACTGTCCGTTAGAGTAGTCACCAGCGTTGTGTAGAACCCGTTGCCAGCGATGTGGAAGGCGTAGTACACCGTTAGCAGAGCCTGTTCTGTTGATGGTGCGAATGGAGCTGTCTACTGCCTGTCGAATCTCTGAAACACTTCTGAAGCGAATGCCACGAAGTGGTTCCTTCACATTCGGAATCGAATCAAAGTCACAAGGACTTAAGTCCGGGGAGTATGGTGGATGGTACTGTACATCCCAGTCCCATCGACCGAACAGAGTAGACACAGATTGCGCTGTATGCGCCCGCACATTGTCGTGCAAAATAATGGGCGGGTTGCGCAGAAAGTGTCGCCGCTTCTTTCGCAAAACTGGTCGCTGGTGATGCTCCAAAAACGAACAGTAATACTGTGCATTGATGGTCGGCCGTGGAGGAACGTAATGCGTTAGGATAACACCATCACAGTCGTACACGAGAATCACCAAAACTTTAGACCGCTCCATTCGCACCATCAGCAGAACAGGCTCTGCTAACGGTTTACTACGCCTTCCACATCGCTGGCAACGGGTTCTACTCAACGCTGGTGACTACTCTGAAGGACAGTAACAGGTGCAAACATGTAACTCTTTTGTATCGGTTGTGAATAGATAGTTGCCACAATTTAAGTTCCAACCCTCGTATTCACAGAAGTTGCTTAGAAACATCGATACTCACCTGCATTCACTAATTCCTGTCGGATTTGAAATTGACTGTTATCGAAAAAGCTTGATAGTCGTCTCCAGTCCCTGTCGGTTAGGAACTTTTCACGACTACTGATATTACACCGTGTTACAAGGCTAAGAGTGGTGCACCATTCCATGTAGGTACGTTGAACTGTTTGGTTTGATACACCAACAAATGGGACAGCTGCATTCTCGGTGTGGTCATGTGTATGTCCAATCTGTCACATCTTCTCTTCGACTGAATGCCCGACAGAGGGGGTGGACTTAAAAGAACATTAGAGAGCACGTGTCCGCTCTGCGAGAGCGCTACCGTCTCACCACGTGAGTGAGGCGGCTACCAGCGTTCCATGGGACCGGTATATTGGGGAAAAAATATCGAGAATTCGAGCTATCGATATTTAAAAGATATCATTACCGGCTCTCCATGTGTCAAAGAAAATGGTCGATATATCGATATGTCGACAGAAGAAATATCGTCTTACTGGCCTATAAAAATGTCGGCTGCACATTGTAAATATACTGTCGGTTTTAGAGCCGTATATTTAAGAATTGGTTTCCTATTAGATATTCTGTAAAGTCTTAGACATAAAAACTGACCGCCGGCCGGCCGCCACATAGACTAAGTCCGAGTCGTTCACTTAAGGTGACCAATAAAATTGACCGCCCCTGACAACTGTAAGTCCGGCCATCTGCACAATCTGGCAACACTGTAAGATGCGGAAGTGTTAGGAGGAAGTGTTCTCTACTTCCGAGGTAAAATAGATGGAGTAAGCCCGTGGTCTTGCGGTAATCGTCGTGCTTTCTGAACTTAGAGTCGCATATTCGCGTCCAACTGTATTTTTATTTTTTTTACCACATTTCGGTCTAAAGTTGTGAGTCTGATTGAACATCAAAGACAATTCACTTAATATTCTACCCACCCGCAATAACTAGTATTCCAGAAACAATTCCGCAGTACAGCTCGTGGCTGCGTCGCGATCATAACAGCTTACGCTCGGGCGTTTCCTCGCGCTGCAGCGGCTAACGGCCACCGGCCAGACGCCACCCGCCACCCGCCGCCTGAAATCCGGAGCCGCCCATGTGAAGGCGGCGCCACTCTGTCAGTGTATGTATCAATGCCATTTTCGAATTTGAAGTTCTAGTTATTGTCTTGCAGTTAAGCATTGGATTTTGTATACTTGCAAATTTGAACTACAGTTAAGTATTGTAGGTGTAACATCTGCAACACATTTACTTTGGTATAACAGAGGGGTGAATGTAGAGGAGCCAGCTAGAAAGATTTGAACTGTATGAGGAGCGAGTCCTTTTGAGAAAAATACGCCAGAAAAAGATATTCTTGTTTCAACAAAGATCGTTCTGGCATGAATGATTTTCCACATTAAGGAAGTCTCGACTACTGACATATGTGACAGATTACCATCATGCGACATTTGCATTCAACAGGCAAAGTTCAGAAGTCTGGTGTAGGAATACTGCATTCTCTAATTCGAAACAACAAAAATCAACGGAGTGACTATTATTGAACGTCATCAGGTTGCTCATTGAGTATTCCTTTGCAGTACTGTTACTGTTGACGTGTTATGATGCCTTTATCGTTAACTTCCTAAGAAGAAATGAAAGGCTGAGCCCCACCCAAAGACGTAGACTAGAGCAAAGAGTAGTGTGAACATAATATTTTACATCTGATAGCTCCAAAAGTGTGTTTTGGGCTACGAATTCTGTAGTGTTGGCAGAAGAGCCAAAACACTGTTGCTAGAGAAGGCCGAAATGCACGCGTCTAAACTCACGCAGGCTGGCGTGAGGTCTGAAACAGGATACGTAATGAATGCTATAAAGAAAAGTACGTAGCTGCTGGAATACTTAACTTTAATCCACAATTGTAGAACATCGCTCTTGATTGTACATGCTTCATAAAATAATATCAAATGCAATGGCGCCTTGCTAGGTCGTAGCAATTGACTTAGCTGAAGGCTATGCTAACTATCTTCTCGGCAAATGAGAGAGTAATTTGTCAGTGCAGCTTCGCTAGCAAAGTCGGCTGTACAACTGGGGCGAGTGCTAGTAAGTCTCTCTAGACCTGCCGTGTGGTGGCGCTCGGTCTGCAATCACTGACAGTGGCGACACGCGGGTCCGACGTATACTAACGGACCGCGGCCGATGTAAAGGCTACCACCTAGCAAGTGTGGTGTCCGGCGGTGACACCACAAATTCTACCCCAAGGGGTGTGTGCAACACAGCTGAAAGATGTTGCAACAACTGAGACACCTTTCGGTTGCAGTGTCAGAAAATCGAGCAACAAAACTACATCACCTATGCTACTGCATGATAACTCACTCTGTTGGTTTGAGAAACAAAACTATCCAGGGGATTGATAGGAAAATCGTCCCTCAGGCACTTGTATTGATAGGGAAGTCCTCTCTCAAGCACTTGTCCCTCTCGTCATATATTCGTAAAATTTTACCTTTCCCGCTCTTGATCGATCAACCGTCAAGCCAGTTCATTTCTAGACGGAAATGTGCTTATTACTAATATGTCATTTAAATATAAATATATGAACCAACGAGATAACAGTTTGTTTACAGGAGCAGAGCCCCATCCATCATAGCAGAGCAGTACGAGATTGGTTTCAGGGCCAAGAGAGGATAAAGCTGTTGCCGTTTGTTCCACGATCACCGAACATCAACCAGATAGAGAATATGTGGGCAGAGGTAACAAGGTCATTGCCACGTGGACCTACAAATGCAAGCGACCTTTGGATGAATATAGAAAACGTATGGTGGGAAGTAAACCATCACGCTACACTGTCGACGACTTAATGAAATCAATGCCCCTACGCCTTCGAGAAACCTTACGTAATGATCGTGGTTGGGTTGGTTACTAAAAGTATACTCGTCCACAAAACCCATGTGGACAATTAACTGATAGTCGGTCAAGCTTTGCTTTGTCGCAGCTCTTTACATACAAGTACATTTACTTTCAGTCTCCTCCTTACAGTCCTTGCAATGCAAGGTAATTGAAAAATCTCATCCACTAGACGCCAACTGAGGAATTGACTGGTGCATGTGTTGCTCAACACACAGTAGTTGTCACCCTCACTGGAATCAGTGACTGTTTGTGTGTGTGTGTGTGTGTGTGTGTGTGTGTGTGTGTTTTCGTGTTCACGCACAATCTGAATCAATACTTTTAACATTATAGAGACAACCAACAATAAATATTGCATCAAATACGACTGTAAAGTATTTTAATGCGATGGGAAGTTACAAACTGAATTTTTTACCCAACACACGACCTGCATATTACGTTAAGTAAGATGTATTAACTCCACAGTATCGTTAGCAGAGACGGTGCGCTCTTGTTGTCGAGGCTCGCGACAAGTGCAGCGATTAGCAGTGCCCAATGCCGCCGCGATTTGTTTTTGTTGGCTGAGCGTGGACACTGCAGCAGACGCTTCGCCATATACAGAAAGAAATCACCTTGGCTCTGACTACAGTGAGCGGATATCACTTCCTGCGTGTTCTTATAGTAACCAACGTGAGACTCTACTCACAGGTGCCATGGAGCAATTGAAACGTATATCATGTCATTAGTCATCAGAATATTAATCAGTGATGAAATGTCCACTCTATTTGAATCCCCAGAAAATAGGAACCTTCTCACAAAGGAATGTGAGGTGATATCAAAATTTATCCAACATACAAAAATTAACTGCAGGGCTTTCATGTATGCAGTAGTAGCACACAAGTAAATATTATATCTTGGAAGCGTATATTTCATTTCCTCTTCTCATATTAACGCCCTTGTTTTAGAATGAAGTGAGAAAATAAACACGAAAAACTAAATTTCCTGAGAAGCATATCAATCATTTGCTCTTCTCGTATCATAACTTTTGTTTTAGTATGAAGTAAAAAAATAAACAGTTTAAGGTTGTGAAGCATAATATGACACCAGATTCTTATCGTAGGCGCTATCGGAAACGCAAAAAGCAGGGAGCTGTCCATTCTTTTGTCCAACAGTCTGTCTCCTTTCATGCATTACTCCCGCTAGGAGATTCTTATTTAAGGACCTGTGGGCATCAAGTTCTTCGGAAGAACAAGCCTTATGTTATTGTGCTAATTACGGTTTTGAAAAAATGCAACAAAGAAGATTTCCTCTAAAGCAGTGGGGATATTTGCAAATGTCTGTATTCAGCAATGACTGCCAGCTGGCACAACACTTCACAGACTCCACGCGGCAGGCAACACAAATGTGCGTGCACTTCAGACTTCATTCAGTAAGACGTCAGGAGATGGATGGAAACGTCAAATTAACGTCGCTTTACGAGTCGTATTTAATCCAGAATGAGGTGTTATTAAGGTAGTTGAGCGTTCTAGCAATAACACTTTTATAATTCCCATATGAGTATTCCGATAGCCAAAAGAACCCGTTAGTGGGAAACTATCGGGAGCTGCATTAATATCAAACTGCAAGAACTTGAGACAATACGTGGACTCTTCTCTTCGCTGGGTGACCTGTTACTGTTATTTAGGATTCTCTCCGTCCTACGCGTAATGCAAATGGAACTTCAGAGGCGCTTTCCGCTATTCTTGACAAACATCAGCAACTTGTAATCAGCGCGAGTTACAACTGCATGATGATATGGCTCAGGTTGTCAGTAGTTGTGGTGGTGTTATGCTGTCAAACTGCTTACAGTAACGTTAATGGTGGCCCACATAATTTAGGGCTGACTACCAACTTAAGTAAAGATAGTGTTGTGGCGTCGTCGCTTCTCTTTATTTGGCCTTAGCTTGAGTAATCAGATTTTACGAACATAGTACTCCATTCGCCGGCTGCTAATGATACAGTATGACTACAGATATCATAGTGCGGGTATTACATTAATTCTGCAATGAATTGTTTAGCAAATATTACCCTCAGCTATGCAGCTGGAATGACTCATTACACAGGTACTCTATGTTGCACTTGGTTAAGGGATCAGTTCGATGCAACCCTGCTTCTACTGTTCGTAAATACTTGTATACTTCATAAATGATTCAAATGGCTCTGAGCACTATGGGACTTAACTTCTGAGGTCATCAGTCCACTAGAACTTAGAACTACTTAAACCTAACTGACCTAATGACATCAGATACATCCATGCCCGAGACAGATTTCGAACCTCCGACCGTAGCGGCAGCGCGGTTCCAGACTATAGCGCCTAGAACCGCTCGGTCACAACGGCCGGCGTACTTGCATACCGACCATTCGTTATTTGACTAAATATGAACTACAATCTGATTGGCATACATATGACATGGGTTAGCGCCGGTACAAAGCAATGACTAAGGGTTGGATGCCGTTGAAATCCTGTTACACTGATGGCAAGATAAACGTTCGCAAATCACCTCTATTGCCTCAGAAAACAATTGCATCTTAAATATCCAAGGACCGACGTCCACACTGTCACAGCGCGTTGAAATACAGCTAAGACGGCAGATGAATGTTTGTGACCGACTGGGCTTCGTACCTGGACCTCCTGCTTACTATACAGACATGCTAATCACTACACTATTATTTTTTTTTAAAGTTTGAGAAGATTTTCAGCACCAGGTAGACGGAGGCAAAGAGCGCAGGGGTCGAAGATTCGAGGCCTGGCCTCAATGCCTCCCCTATACCTGTCACTGAGCAGCTGCATTATTCCCATGTATTCCATGTTTGCACCCATATATGCCTTTAAATTGTGGAACAAAACTGAAGTAGTAATTTAGGTAAAATAAATTACAGATTGCCGCCCCCAATGGCGTGCGTTCCTTGTAGAACATTACTTATAACAGTGAAAAGGGTGACGGAAAAATACATAACAAACATTTATTTAGAAGTATATTCACAATTTAAGTTATTTTGCACTGGATGCCTATGAGGTCTGTAAGGAAGTCATATATTTTTCAAGAAATGAAAAAATTTCGGAGCCGGGCTGCTTTTGTCAAATTGGAACAGTTCTGATTTTAGATCCAACGCAAAAGAGTATTCCAGCAATAAAAAAAGTGAGAAAACTGTCCACCTCTTCGTAGCCCACATAAAGCAATAGATAAAAAAAATTTGAAACCATTCCTTATATATGTTATTCTTCTTCAGCGTAAAATGTTCTTCAGCAATATAAAACATGTACTCTTCTAACTTCTGTTTGTTACGACGTAAAACACAAACTGTCCCAGAAGCCACGAATAACTGTTATTCTTTGCGGACGTGTAACATTTCCAGTCGGGTTGTAAAGCTTCAGTTGTCGGTGTATGACTTCCTGCGGTTCTGTTGACTGTGCTAATTTCTTCCTAGTTCAGTTCCAAATTCTGTTTCTATTTTCACATAAGAAGATGTGCGTTACAGTTTGTACAAGCCGACATTTGTCGCAGTATGGAGATGGTCTCAATGTGATTTTCCATAATCGCTCCGCTGAGGGTATGGTTTCGTATACAACGTCGTACCATACGGTACTGACTCTAGTTGGTAGAATTATATTGTTGATATTTTTCCAGACGTTCCTCCAGTTTTTTGTAGGTTAATTTACCGGAACTGGTTTGTGAAGACGATGTCTGGTAATATAATCATAGACGGTTCTAGTGTTGGTTTGTGCTCCAATCGCCATAGTACTTTCGGACGTAATCTATCCCCAGGATCTAACGAGAGGAACAGGAGTTTCATGATGCCTGTCTTAGTGGCATGTATTAGTTTAAAAGCACGTCTTTAATTCCAAGTCCTCCGTTTTGCCTCTGCAAAGTCGCCGTGTGGAAGGATACTTTGAAGATATTTTGTTTCCACACATACCAAGAGGCTACAGCTAATATTTTATGTGCAGTGACCTGCAGTATCGGTAAGACTGCTGCGACATGATATATTTTGCTAAATATGTATGTATTTATAAAGTGAACTTTCTGCAGTCGATCTAACAATCGCATGTCATGGTCCTTCAACAAGGTTCCGATGACATTCTTTCCGCTCCCAATTGTTCGTGGCCATGCGCTTGTGATTCGCCCTTAACCTCAAGCCGAGTCGGAGTCTTTCTTCAGTTACATTTAACCAGTGCGCACCTGTTGCACTATTGTAAGAAGACGCAGGTTCATTTGGCTATAAGAATGCGTATGTTCCTCCAGCATGACGGGGCTCCTGCACATTCTAGTCATCAGGTGACACATTATCCAAACCTAACATTTCCCGGAAGGTAGATCATTAGATATGGGCACTTTTCTTGGCCTTCAAGGTCCTCGGACCTTATCTCTTTGGATTTCTGCCTGCGTGGATGGTTAAAGGCAAAGTCTACAAATAAAAAGTAAACCCAAGAGCCGATTTGATCGTTCGGGTTATGAATAGTGCAGCCCTCATAAAAGAACGCAAAGACAACCTCAGTAGCGCTACACGTGATGTTGTCAAGAGAAGTCAAATGTGCATTGACGTTGATTGGTGGATTTTTGAAAATCAACTTTGAATGTCCTCATTTGCCTTTGCTTTGAGTTTGTTAGCGTTACGTACTAACAGCTGTATCTCTGTACTCAATAAAAAGTGGACGCATTTATATGGAATTTTTTTCGTCTGTACTACCACCTGCTAAAATATCTACTATTCCTCCTGAAACACCCTGTATATGGATATATGTGTGGTGTCTGTCCTTTCGGACATGTCAGAAAGAAAATGCTTCATGGCGTTCTGCAACGACCTTCGATCTAGTTGCAGGAGCTGATACAGATTTCAGAGCTGCTTGGCTGTATGAATAAAAGTAGGTGCTATGATTTTTGTAGGGTCTATTTTAATTTTCCTCCGTGCACATACTGACAGAAAAAGATGTGTAATACTGTGGCCATCTTCCCTAAAGAGATTCTAGGCAGTACACCAGACCTGGTACTTTCATTCGTTTTCGACCTGTCAGTAAACCACTATATTATGTCTCCTGCTCAGTGTTGTGGTTCGTTTTTCCACTGCTCCCTGCTTCCAACTGTTACATGGCAAAATTTATTGAAATAGCTAGAAGTTATTGTGTAGTTAGTCGGCATTTCCCCAGCCATCGCCTTACTGATTTGGGATTCCATATAGTCTGACTATATCCAGTTATTTCCAATTTTTAGCCTTTATGTCCCTGCCGCTGCCTCCATTTTAAGCCACAGGTGTAAGGCGGGCATGTATAGCATAATATCCGTTCCAAGAGTGGATGTCCTGCTAATTCCATCTGTTTGTGAAAGCAGGCCAATCTCTTAACTTTGCCAGACTCCCTAGCAGCCACTTTCTGTTCGACTTCGTTCATATCATAGGCCAATAAATTATCATTGGTCTTTTTGCAGGGATATATCCAGTACGTACTAGGTTTAGACTCCAGTTTACCCTACAGCAGCTTCTAGTGCTTATAAGATTATCTTTCGCAGTGGAACATATTCTTTATGTGAGGTGTTCATAATAGTTTTCCATCCAGGGCTACCTCTGGATACACTACAACCCTTGTAACACTACGCTACTGCGCACGATACTTATTAAAGCCTGTACTATGGTAAGTTGACGGGCTTCACCTTATAAGAAAGGATTCTGGTATATATGTTGACCGCGTATACCTGAATGGAGGCAAAATCAGACTTTCACCCACTCAGTAGCAACAATGATACGTCAAGCAAGCCTGAAGAGCAACTACACGTTAGGACGGACAAGAAACGACACAGCAGATGCTACCAAATTGTTAATAATACGGTCGCCAGCCTAATTAGGCATTAACTGAGTTTCTTCCCAGTACAAGTTGATGTACGTTCATACAAAAGAACACGTAATGACACTGCATAATATGGTAAATTTTAGAAACCGAAAATCTACTGAACTAATAATTTCACTTTCTGTACTAATATGAACAAGCCATAAATACACAACAATACACTATAATGTTTACTGCAAACTTCGTACTGTCTATTGATCTGATTAAAATCGGGCATCGGTTACCCTAGAAATAGCAGTTTCGAAAGCCACATACAATATCAATTTTGAAAAAGGTAAAACACTAATGAATTTTGGTTTCATATTTACTTTAACTTTGCTGGTCAAATCAGTTCAGTACACTTCAGAATTTAAATGAATAGAAAAGAAAAAGGGGGGGTTTCGGGGGGGGGGGGGGCCTGAAACTGCGATGGTCACTGTATTGAAATTCTTTGACTATTGAACTCATTAAGCACTCAAGGTTTCCAATATATGAATTACTACTCTTTTTGTCTTATTTCTTGCTTATTTAACTACCATTATTTTTGTCTCAAATTAATTAAACTCCATTACTAAACCAATTTCAACATTATCTTCCAACTTTGTCAGACCTATGTTCTTTACTTGTATATTCATTAACAATAAAATTCCTTAGACATCATTCTAGCATAGATAGGTCTGCAGGTAATTCTTATTAACATAAACTTTAAATCTTCATTTCGGGACACTCGGATTGCACAACATGTGGAAAGGACCCTGTCTAGGTTAGTGATGAGGATAATTAAATGATAGGACAATTCTGGTAAAAGTTAAGTTGTTATTGAACAGTCAGGAACAAAAGTAACACTGGTCCACACGAATACCGTACTAAATGTTTCAACCTGTTCGTGTTGATGCGGTGGCTGGCGGGCGGCGAGATGGCGAGGCGCACAGCACACATACAATCACAGCTATGACTCTTGATGTATCGGCACTTTGCTTCTTCTTAGCGTCGCAATCCTTTTTCATTTAGTGCCTATGGCACATAGCCATGCTGTATAGTCGTCGGAAACAGCACATCCGAGGCTCAATGAAATCACGTTTTCCAGGAGAGCCTCCTCGATCCAGAGCGTGTTTCTCAGACCGATGCCCAACTCCGACTACTACTGCTGAGCCCGTTATGCCGTGCCGCGCCCGTGTGCATTTTCCCGCGCTCGCCTGCCATCCACCTTTTACCGCTCCCCTACAGACAGGGTATTCACCAAAGGTTTTGCATTCCACATATCCTAATACATTGCCTACGTATGGACCAGGCGCACAATTACAATTTTAAACATGTTACAATAGATTCAACATGGGTTACACTTCAATTCTGTTATAGCATTGCTTGAAATTTGACATAAATATTAATATTCACATCGAAAGTTGCTTACAGTTTCTTTAACATAATCACACGAAAAGAAAAAGAAATGAAATCAAAACATTGCTTACACTAATTTATCGAAAATCAGAATAAAAAATTATTATATGTACAGTTGTTGTTACACCCTCTCTAAAGTTTCATCGAGAAACATAATTTTTCAGTATGTGAGCTGGACATGCTTCCCCATAAATAATACTACACCAATTTTCGTGGGGCTCGTCTTTAAATACTTTTTCACAATGTTCAGTGCACATAGGTTTAACAGTACTAGCAAATTTTCTAAGTCTTACTGTGAATAGATCGTCTACTTATTCTTTTCAAGAATAGTCTCCCGCATTCAGCTCATCTATGAGTTCATTCACCACTAGATTCTTCATCTCTAACCCTTTACTCGAAGGTCGTATTACTCGACATCCAGGATGATACAGAGAGCATCCAGAAAGGGTAGTGCTTTTTCCACCTTCCCAACAAGTTGTTGAAGTGTTCCTTCACGTGATTTGCTTCGCAAGTATTATGAAAATGTGGGAGTTCATAGATAAAATTATGTACTCACAACAACAAAAAATATGTCGTCAGAAAACAAAAACGTGGCATTATGAATTTTGCAGTACCTCAAGGTTTTCGCTTTGACACTAAGGGTTACTAAAAGTAGCGACACGGATTCTGCTCGAGCGTTGTCTTACGATTCCCTCTTGGATTTGTATCTGCCTGCTTGTAGCTCTGCTACAAAAGAATTATAAATCCGGTTTTCAGCGAGTCTCGAAAGGCGAACAAAGGCAGCTTGCAGCTGACGGGCAACCACGTTACCTTTTACCTAGGAGCTAGCGAATAGGCGCGGTGTCTTCCACTTACTTATTGACCCAGTAAGCGCTATGGCAGATAAACCGCAACATAAGAGGCGACAGCAGTTGTATTTCCCATGTGGAACGACTTCCGTGAACTCAAAAGGATGAACTGATATCCCTATGTCACATCTCCAGCGAAAATCACTCGGTATTAAATTGAAATGACACGATAATATCAAGTGAATTTAGCAGGATAGTTCTGTGCCATCAAGGAAGTAACTCGTCGGTCATAGAGTTGCCAAACATATTCTGCGCTGTTGCCAAGTTTCGGTTATACCGCCAGGAAGGATACCAGCTGATGTGTTCTGTGAATGACCTCGGAAGTGACTATAGCTCCGTTTCAAAGTTGCGGGTGGCAAGGGCAGCAAGATCCTCATTATATGTCAATGAGTCTTATTCGCATTTCTGTAACTAGGTTTAGGGGTTAAAGTGCAATTACTCGTAATACATCGATGCACTGAATGCAAACTAAATGTCATAAATTAATAAATGCGGCAATTATTTGTGTTTTACTGACTTACTCGGACCGCGCATGTGGTATGCGGAAAAGATGGGAATTCGCGTCTGACGAGGAGCGTGTGTAGATAGGTGCTGAAGAGAGGTTGGCTGCTGTGTCCCGACAGTGCCCACCGTCGGAGGTTCGAGTCCTCCCTCCGGCATGGGTGTGTGTGTTGTCCATAGCGTAAGTTAGTTTAAGTTAGATTAAGTACTGTGTAAGCTTAGGGACCGATGACCTAAGCAGCTTGGTCTCATAAGTTCTTACAGCGAATTTACAAAATTTTAAATCCAAAATACTGCATCTCAGTTCTTACAATGGTGCAATAGGTGCGCACTGGTTAGCTGTAACTGAAGAGAGACTCCAACTCGGATTGTGGTTAAGGGCATAATAACTTAAATTGTGAATATATTTCTGAATCGATGTTTGTTATGTATTTTTCCGTCGCCCTTTTCACTGTTATAAGTTGTGTTCTACAAGGAACGCACGCCGCCGGACGGAGTGGCCGTGCGGTTCCAGGCGCTGCATTCTGGAACGCTGCGGTCGCAGGTTCGAATCCTGCCTCGGGCACGTATGTGTGAGATGTCCTTAGGTTAGTTAGGTTTAATTACTTCTAAGTTCTAGGCGACTGATGACCTCAGAAGTTAAGTCGCATAGTGCTCAGAGCCATTATTGAACGCACGCCATTGGAGGCGGCAATTTGTAATTTATTTTACCTTAATTACTACTTCAATTTTGTTCCACAATTTAAAGGCATATATGGGTGCAAACATGGAATACATGGGAATAATGCAGCTGCTCAGTGACAGGTATAGGGGAGGCATTGAGGCCAGGCCTCGGATCTTCGACCCCTGCGCTCTTTGCCTCCGCCTACCTGGTGCTGAAAGTCTTCTCAAACTTAAAAAAAAAAATAATAATAGTTCAGTGATCAGCATGTCTGTCTAGTAAGCAGGAGGTCCAGGTACGAAGCCCAGTCGGTCACAAATATTCATCTGCCGTCTTAGCTGTATTTCAACGCGCTGTGTGCAGTGTGGACGTCGGTCCTTGGATATTTAAGATGCAATTGTTTTTTGAGGCTATAGAGGTGATTTGCGAACATTTATCTTGCCATCAGTGTAACGGGACTTCAACGGCATCCAACCCTTAGTCACGGCTTTGTGCCGGCGCTATCCCATGTCATATATATGCGAATCAGATTGTAGTTCATATTTAGTCAAATAACGAATGGTCAGTATACAAGTATGCCGGCCGGGGTGGCCGAGCGGTTCTAGGCGCTATAGTCTGGAACCGCATTGCCGCTACGGTCGGAGGTTCGAATACTGTCTCGGGCATGGATGTATCTAATGTCATTAGGTTAGTTAGGTTTAAGTAGTTCTAAGGTCTAGTGGACTGATGACCTCAGGAGTTAAGTCCCATAGAGCTCAGAGCCATTGGAACCATTTATGAAGTATACAAGTATTTACGAACAGTAGAAGCAGGATTGCAGCGAACTGATCCCTTAACCAAGTGCAACATAGAGTACCTGCGTAATGAGTCATTCCAGCTGCATAGCTGAGGGTAATATTTGCTAAGAAATTCATTGCAGAATTAATGTAATACCCGCACGATGATCTCTGTAGTCATACTGTATCATTAGCAGCCCGCGAATGGAGTACTGTGTTCGTTAAATCGGATTACTCAAAAAATGTTTCAAATGGCTCTGAGCACTATGGGACTTAACAGCTGTGGTCATCAGTCCCCTAGAACGTAGAACTACTTAAACCTGACTAACCTAAGGACATCACACACATCCATGCCCGAGGCAGGATTCGATCCTGCAACCTTAGCAGTCGCGCGGTTCCAGACTGCGCGCCTAGAAACGCGAGACCACCGCAGCCGGCTGGATTACTCAACCTGAGGCCAAACAAAGAGAAGCGACGACGCCACAACACTATCTTTACTTAAGTAGGTAGTCAGCCCTAAATTATGTGGGCCACCATTAACGTTACTGTAAGCAGTTTGACAGCATAACACCACCACAACTACTGACAACCTGAGCCATATCATCATGCAGTTGTAACTCGCGCTGATTACAAGTTGCTGATGTTTGTCAAGAATAGCGGAAAGCGCCTCTGAAGTTCCATTTGCATTACGCGTAGGACGGAGAGAATCCTAAATAACAGTAATAGGTCACCCAGCGAAGAGAAGAGTCCACGTATTGTCTCAAGTTCTTGCAGTTTGATATTAATGCAGTTCCCGATAGTTTCCCACTAACGGTTTCTTTTGGCTATCAGAATACTCATATGGTAATTATAAAAGTGTAATTGCTAGAACGCTCAACTATCTTAATAAAACCTCATTCTGGATTGAATACGACTCGTAAAGCGACGTTAGTTTGACGTTTCCATCCATCTCCTGACGTCTTACTGAATGAAGTCTGAAGTGCACGCACATTTGTGTTGCCTGCCGCATGGATTCTGTGAAGTGTTGTGCCAGCTGGCAGTCATTGCTGAATACAGACATTTGCAAATATCCCCACTGCTTTAGGGGAAATCTTCTTTGTTGCATTTTTTCCAAACCGTAATTAGCACAATAACATAAGGCTTGTTCTTCCGAAGAACTTGATGCCCACAGGTCCTTAAATAAGAATCTCCTAGCGGGAGTAATGCATGAAAGGAGACAGACTGTTGGACAAAAGAATGGACAGCTCCCTGCTTATTGCGTTTCCGATAGCGCCTACGATAAGAATCTGGTGTCATATTATACTTCACAACCTTAAACTGTTTATTTTTTTACTTCATACTATAAACAAAAGTTATGATACGAGAAGAGCAAATGATTGATATGCTTCTCAGGAAATTTAGTTTTTCGTGTTTATTTTCTCACTTCATTCTAAAACAAGGGCGTTAATATGAGAAGAGGAAATGAAATATACGCTTCCAAGATATAATATTTACTTGTGTGCTACTACTGCATACATGAAAGCCCTGCAGTTAATTTTTGTATGTTGGATAAATTTTGATATCACCTCACATTCCTTTGTGAGAAGGTTCCTATTTTCTTGGGATTCAAATAGAGTGGACATTTCATCACTGATTAATATTCTGCTGACTAATGACATGATACCCGTTGCAATTGCTCCATGGCACCTGTGAGTAGAGTCTCACGTTGGTTACTATAAGAACACGCAGGCAGTGATATCCGCTCACTGCAGTCAGAGTCAAGGTGATTTCTTTCTGTTTATGGTGAAGCGTCTGCTGCAGTGTCCATGCTCCGCCAACATAAACAAATCGCGGCGGCATTGGGCACTGCTAATCGCTGCACTTGTCGCGAGCCTCGACAACAAGAGCGCACCGTCTCTGCTAACGATACTATGGAGTTAATACATCTTACTTAACGTAATATGCAGGTCGTGGGTTGGGTAAAAATTCAGTTTGTAACTTCCCATCGCATTAAAATACTTTACAGTCGAATTTGATCAATATTTATTGTTGGTTGTCCCTATAATGTTAAAAGTATTGATTCAGATTGTGCGTGAACACGAAAACACACACACACACACACACACACACACACACACACACACACACACAAACAGTCACTGATTCCAGTGAGGGTGACAACTACTGTGTGTTGAGCAACACATGCACCAGTCAATTCCTCAGTTGGCGTCTAGTGGATGAGATTTTTCAATTACCTTGCATTGCAAGGACTGTAAGGAGGAGACTGAAAGTAAATGTACTTGTATGTAAAGAGCTGCGACAAAGCAAAGCTTGACCGACTATCAGTTAATTGTCCACATGGGTTTTGTGGACGAGTATACTTTTAGTAACCAACCCAACCACGATCATTACGTAAGGTTTCTCGAAGGCGTAGGGGCATTGATTTCATTAAGTCGTCGACAGTGTAGCGTGATGGTTTACTTCCCACCATACGTTTTCTATATTCATCCAAAGGTCGCTTGCATTTGTAGGTCCACATGGCAATGACCTTATTACCTCTGCCCACATATTCTCTATCTGGTTGATGATCGGTGATCGTGGAACAAACGGCAACAGCTTTATCCTCTCTTGGCCCTGAAACCAATCTCGCACTGCTCTGCTATGATGGATGGGGCTCTGCTCCTGTAAACAAACTGTTATCTCGTTCGTTCATATATTTATATTTAAATAACATATTAGTAATAAGCACATTGTATTATTATTTTCCACAGTGTTTAAGAATTCAGGCCCTGTCGTAAATAAGTGATCTAGATTCAACCGCCCGATTAAGAATGTGGTTTACCCAGTCTACCAAATGATGAGAGTCGTATTCGGATATCCACATTATGCCTGACTGGCTGAATCCGATTAGAACGATCTGGTATCGAAATGAAATTACAGAAATCGGATAATTTGAACGTCTGTATTGCAACAATGCTGCGCACATAAATTCCTATGATGGAGCAACAGGTAGCAACTGCCTAAGAAAAAGTGAGAAATATGTCTACTAGCAGCAATGTAACGTAATTATAACCCATATTTATGTGATGGAAATACTGAATCAAACAATGCACATCTATTTCAGTGGTGGGAAGATGCGCCATATCGAATTTGCTGATGACATAATGATAATAATAATAATAATAATAAAAATCCCGTGGGGCCGAAAGGGGAAACACTCCCCCATATGGGTGGTACCGAGGAAATCAAATACTTGGGGTGAACCAAATACTAACACAATCCTGAACGGCTACTCAATCCGTTGAACTCACAATCCAGACACGTCTGAGTGAAAACCACCGCTACTCTGGTCACCGTCTGTCAGCTCAATGAGCCGGCCGGAGTGGCCGTGCGGTTCTAGGCGCTACAGTCTGGAACCGCGTGACCGCTACGGTCGCAGGTTCGAATCCTGCCTCGGGCATGGATGTGTGTGATGTCCTTAGGTTAGTTAGGTTTAAGTAGTTCTAAGTTATTGGGGACTGATGACCACAGCAGTTAAGTCCCATAGTGCTCAGAGCCATTTGAACCATTTGTTAGCTCAATGAGCTTGGCTCAAAATATTTGCTTCCAAAGGCTTCAGCACCCTCTGGTCCTGTCCGGTCCTGGCATCACCAAGCTAAACCATCGAAACACAAGCAAAGATGATCTGTGCAAGCAAAGTCAACTTTACCCCAGGTGGTACACAACCCGGCTGTCAACAGGCGGCAGTTGGATTTTCGGATTACGGGGAGTCCAGGTTAGCACGGCAGAGAATATCGAAGATCTCTGGTAAATTTCCCTACAAGCAGAAAACATGCATTTGAAAACTAAACATCGATACATTGATCTAAGCACGAAAACTAAGTAATCTCAAAAAGAAATCGACCAACAAAAAAGTCTCATCGTTGCTCTTCACGAACCACGTGAAACCTTGCATTACAGAAACCATTGCATCTTCAAGAGCAAAATACAACAAAAGATAGCGAAAGGTGTGCCAATCTTTGGCATTGCTTTTCTCGAACACAGATCTATCATCAACTCTGTCAAAGAAATCACACCCAGCAACAATCGACTTATGACTTCCCCAGTAAAAATATATACACTCATCAATGCACATACCCCCACTAACATCGAAAATAAGAAAAACACCAAAGATGTCGAAAAATTCTGGAACACACTCGAAATTACTATGAGCAAAATTCACCAAGATGACGTGAAAATACTAATGGGAGACTTCAACTCTCTATTTGGAACAGAAAAATCCCGTAGAAAAATCATTGCTAGAAATTCAACATACTGAAACGCTTAGACCACTGGCACACGTCTGACAGACTTTTGCCAACAATTCAACCAAGAAAGGATGTCTTCCCACGTTAGGAAAAAACCAGTTCCCAGGTAACATGCTTGGCTACCAGGTGCAAGCTGCTTTCGTTCGCCTTTCGAGACTCGCTGAAAGCCAGATTTTTAATTCTTTTGCAGCTGAGCTACAAGCAGGCAGATACAAACTCAATAAGGGAATCGTAAGATAACGCTCGACCAAAATTCTCGTCTTGCTCCTTATAGCAACCCTTAGTGTCAGAGCAAAAACCTTACGGTACTGCCAATTTCATAATGTCACTTTTGTTTTCTTCCGACATATTTTTTGTTGTTGTGAATACACAATTTTATCTATGAAATGCCACATTTTCATAATACTTGCGAATGGTACAGGAAATGAAGTAAATACAGATCTTTTCGAAGTCAAAAGTCGGTAATATCCTACTAATTCGTGTTAAAATAAGCTCAATCGTCTTACGGACAGTTAATGCTTTATTAAGATAGACTGCCGTCGTGATGTTTCTCTAGTAAGCTGAATTTAATTTGCATTAGTACAGTGAATATTTTAATTGCATTTTCCATTAGTTTACTAATCGCAACAGTAATCATTAAAGAGAAATTAATCAGCAGCTGAATTTTCTTTCACGATATCTATAACAATCTGACAATGCTAAAGTTGTTTGCCAATTCTACACCTGTAGAAACCCACTGGTTCTAACGATGTCATTAAACCAGTGTAGTTTTAAGAGTATTTTCGTCTAGAAATGAACTGCCTTGAGGCTTGATCGATCAAGAACGGGAAAAGTAAAATTTTACGAATATATGACGAGAGGGACAAGTGCTTGAGAGAGGACTTCCCTATCAACACAAGTGCCTGAGGGACGATTGTCCTATCAATCCCCTGGATAGTTTTGTTTCTCAAAGCAACAGAGTGAGTTATCATGCAGTAGCATAGATGATGTAGTTTTGTTGCTCGATTTTCTGACACTGCAACCGAAAGGTGTCTCAGTTGTTGACAACAGATTTCAGCTGTGTTGCACACACCCCTTGGGGCAGAATTCGTAGCCCAAAACACACTTTTGGAGCTATCAGATGTAAAATATTATGTTCACACTACTCTTTGCTCTAGTCTACGTCTTTGGGTGGGGCTCAGCCTTTCATTTCTTCTTAGGAAGTTAACGATAAAGGCATCATAACACGTCAACAGTAACAGTACTGCAAAGGAATACTCAATGAGCAACCTGATGACGTTCAATAATAGTCACTCCGTTGATTTTTGTTGTTTCGAATTAGAGAATGCAGTATTCCTACACCAGACTTCTGAACTTTGCCTGTTGAATGCAAATGTCGCATGATGGTAATCTGTCACATATGTCAGTAGTCGAGACTTCCTTAATGTGGAAAATCATTCATGCCAGAACGATCTTTGTTGAAACAAGAATATCTTTTTCTGGCGTATTTTTCTCAAAAGGACTCGCTCCTCATACAGTTCAAATCTTTCTAGCTGGCTCCTCTACATTCACCCCTCTGTTATACCAAAGTAAATGTGTTGCAGATGTTACACCTACAATACTTAACTGTAGTTCAAATTTGCAAGTATACAAAATCCAATGCTTAACTGCAAGACAATAACTAGAACTTCAAATTCGAAAATGGCATTGATACATACACTGACAGAGTGGCGCCGCCTTCACATGGGCGGCTCCGGATTTCAGGCGGCGGGTGGCGGGTGGCGTCTGGCCGGTGGCCGTTAGCCGCTGCAGCGCGAGGAAACGCCCGAGCGTAAGCTGTTATGATCGCGACGCAGCCACGAGCTGTCCTGCGGAATTGTTTCTGGAATACTTGGGTAGAATATTAAGCGAATTGTCATTGATGTTCAATCAGACTCACAACTTTAGACCGAAATGTGGTAAAAAAAATAAAAATACAGTTGGACGCGAACATTCGACTCTAAGTTCAGAAAGCACGACGATTACCGCAAGACCACGGGCTTACTCCATCTATTTTACCTCGGAAGTAGAGAACACTTCCTCCTAACACTTCCGCATCTTACAGTGTTGCCAGATTGTGCAGATGGCCGGACTTAACAGTTGTCAGGGGCGGTCAGTTTTATTGGCCGCCTTAAGTGAACGACTCGGACTTAGTCTCTGTGGCGGCCGGCCGGCGGTCAGTTTTTATCTCTAAGACTGTACATGAATCAGCTAGCAGCCTGCTTATACCCGTCAGAGCATGAATTGAAAGGAAAACGATGCATGTTCATTCTAGGCGATGACCACTTTGATAACGAAGGTAACGGCACCTAAGTGCCACAATGAAACGTGTCCGATGGGTCTGTCGTTCGGTTTCGTCACATATCGGATTTGTCAGAAACACTTCGTGTCGACTTAGCTGTTTTTTTTTTTTTTCATTTCTGTTAACGCCAGCGACCTAGCGGTTGTAGTGTCAAACTCGCGCGGTGAAGCTAAACGTTGCAGTTTTTATCGGTACCACCGAGAGTCGATTACGTCAGCGGTGGTGGTAAGTTCCTATGGGACCGAACTGCTGAGGTCATCGGTCCCTAGGCATACACACTACTTAATCTAACTTAAACTAACTTACGCTGAGAACAATATGCACCCGCGCCCGAGGGAGGACTCGAACCTCCGACCGGAGGAGCCACACGAACTAAGGCAACTAAGGCAAGGCGTCCTAGGCTGCGGGGCTACACCGTGCGGCGATTACGTCAGCATTCCCCCCCACACGTCTCCGCCCACCGGAAAGACAAATTTTGTCACTCAGGTTTTTGTTCACCATTTACAGCAACTGTTTTAAAGAATACCGATGTGAATAATAGTTGCGATAAAAATTGTTTTTTAAACCAGTTGGTGTGCTATTTCTTTACATCGGACATCTTGTTATTCCATTCACACTGTCACCCCCAGTACAGTCGGACTTCTTCTTTTGTGCCACCTGTACTTACTTCACACACTCAAAGAGAAAGGTTGGACGTGATGAAAGCTCAACAAGTAGTAAGACTCCTTCACATAGTGAAAATTAAATTATGTTCAACTAAATTTTCAAAGCACAGCTCCAAATGTCTACCGAAAATTGTGAAAAAAATAATACAAAATAAAAACATAGCTATCGATAATCCTATTTTGATACCGATACATCGATATATCTGGAGTAAAATATCGCCAATATATATAATCTTGGATAGAATGTCGACAGGTTGATATTTTATCAACAGCCCTAATAGGCGGCCGCCCAGCGCATAGCCAGTCAGTTCAGTGCTAGCGCTTGACACAGTCGAATCTACCTTCGCTGCACTACGACTGCTTCATAATTACGCTGATTGTCACCCGGTTACTCTCTTTGGTCGCGTCTTGCATTTGTCTCTGCTGCTATGGGGCTTGCCGTCATCGTTGTGTTGAAGACTTCGCTTAGCGTCTCGTTGTCATCTACGTTGTTTGTCCTCGTCCTGGTGTGTTGTTTTGCCCGCAGTCTGTCTGTCACGTCCCGCTCGCCTACCGTTATTTTGGAATACTCTTCCGCAGGCGGCTCTGTACCGGCGGCTCTGCACCGATATCCGACTGCGCGCGGATATAGGAGATCCATCTTAATGCGCTAATTCCTACAACGCGACTGGTAGATACAGACCTCACCACAGCCGTGAGATACATCAGCTGTAGAAGGTCACATGACCTCGACGTATCGGTACTGTCAGCTTGGTGTATGAGTTCGTAGCGTTTTTCCAAAAGTTAATATACATAGCAGATGCACATAACAGAGACTTTACTCATCAATAATATATTGCCATTCACTATTTACAAGTCTGCCAATGCTTGGGTAACTTTTTGATTCTGCAAGTTTAGAAATCACTTGTTTTTGAATCGAAGAACTCATCGAGTCATGTTCAGAGCGTATTTTCATCCGGAAGAGGAAGTTCTTTGAAGATTGTCCGACAGAGAGTGGTAAATGTGAAAATTTGAGCGCGCAAGATCAGGTGAATAAGTTGGGTGTGGAATGACTGCCCAACCCAACTCGTGTATAATGATTTTTGTCAGTCTAAAAGAACGCGAGCGACGTTAGCTTGGAGTAGCATAACTGCGCGCATTCTTCCTGGACGTTGTTCTTGAACAGCGTCTGCAGGACATCTCAGTCTTTTGAAATGGCTCTGAGCACTATGGGACTTAACATCTATGGTCATCAGTCCCCTAGAACTTAGAACTACTTAAACCTAACTAATCTAAGGACAGCACACAACACCCAGTCATCACGAGGCATAGAAAATCCCTGACCCCGCCGGGAATCGAACCCGGGAACTCGGGCGCGGGAAGCGAGAACGCTACCACACGACCACGAGCTGCGGACTCTCAGTCTTTTGACAGCAAGTGTCAGCAGAGATGTGTACACCTCGGGGAAGTAGTTCGTAGTTCACCACACCATAGCTCTTCCTCCAGATGTATAACATATCTTTTATTGATGTGCTCAAGTCTCTGTACGGGGAGTTGTGCTTTGTTTGCGCTCAGTCGTTCCTTTCTTTTCCTTATACTGGCATAAAGACACCATTTATCGTCAGCTGCAGCAACCAGAGGTGCACATATGGCCACGCGCTGATTTTTGTGATAGGTCCACATATGGCCACGCTCTGATTTTTGTGATTTCGGCTTAGAGCGTACGGTACCGTATACCCGATTTTTGAACCTCCATCATTGCCTGCAGATTTCACACTATGTTAGAATGATGGTAGTTCATCTCATTTGCCGGTTCTCGAATATACTGACGTGGATCATTGTGGATTAATGCGTTTAAAGTATCTTCATCAAACCCCGAAGGTCTTCCTGAACTTGAAGAACCACTACTGTCAAAACGATCCTCTTTAAAACGAGAAAAGCATTTTCTTGCCGTGTTCTGTGTGTGATGTCCTTAGGTTTAAGGGGTTCTAAGTTCTAGGGGACTGATGACCTCAGATGCTAAGTCCCATAGTGCTCAGAGCCATTTGAACCATCTGATTCTCATTAAATGAAACCACAACAACCGGAATACCAACATGCGAAAGAAATACGCTACGAACTTAGGCAGCGCTAACCTACATTAACAGAATAGCAAACACACCGGTGCATTCTTTTGAAGGGGTGACTGTTTTGTCCGGTAAGCTTATTCGTCCACTGATCAGTAACAATTTTTTAATTATACTGTTTACGTTCTTCCGCACGTTCTCTTGAACATGTATTACGGAGAGTAGGAGCTTACGTAACACTGTGCATTTAATTATAATTATGAAGGTTATAGGGCCACAGAGGGTTTAGGGAGCAGTGGAGGGAAGTGAGAAGGCGGCAGCACCCGGGGCGCGCATTTTGGCGCGTATTTGCGAGCACCGCCTGTTGCGCGCAGAACAGAGCTCTGTTTGCGGATCAGCGCTCTCGCGAGTGACTAATCCCTATGTTTGCGCCAACTTGTGCCGGCGGCCCGAGAACAACGGTGACTGTGCTGCCGCGTTCCGGCCAAGTTATATTCCGCGCTGAGGCGCCATCGTTCACTGCCCCAGACCGCCTCCCAGCTACTTAGTCTGGTGCGGAGTCGTTAATTTCCGCAGGTGCCGAGAAACTAAGTGGTATTTTGCGAACTGCAATTCGTATACGGCCTCGGCAGTGTCGAAAGTTTGCTCACAGCATCGGCCTTCGAGAGGTGTGGAGTGTTCTAGGACAAAGTGCTAGTGCGAGTGTGTTTCAACAAGGAAGTTGCACATTAACATGTCAGACCAAGTAACTTTTATTGTGTGCGACACTACGCTTCAAACGGACACATATATTTTTCAGCATAATCACCAAAGTCTCCACAAATACGAGTGGAACGTTCTACCATTCATTTAGTTCCTCGACGATAGAAATACGCAACTTGATCATCGATCCCTTTTAGAATTATCCTCATCTTTGGAAAAATCTTTTCGCCCAAGCTGTTTTTTTCAGCTTGCCGGAAAGATGGAAATCGCACGGTATAAGATGTGGACCCTCGTCTGTGGGGCCTTCCTCAAACTACTGGCACCATTTTACTACGGCTGGACGGCTGGACTAGACATTACGTTTGCTCCATTACATCTGCTGCTCACGCCGGGGAAACGAAAGCCATGGGATAGCGTAAGGCACATCTACAGATGGCGGTAGTATCGCGAACACAAGGTGCAAAAGGGCAGTGCGTTGGCGGAGCTGTCATTAGTACTCAGGTGATTCATATAAAAAGATTCTCGACCTGATTATGGGCCGGCCGTAGTGGCCGAGCGGTTCTAGGCGCAACAGTCTGGAACCGCGCGACTGCTACGGTCGCAGGTTCGAATCCTGCCTCGGGCATGGATGTGTGTGATGTCCTTAGCTTAGTTAGGTTTAAGTAGTTCTAAGTTCTAAGGGACTGATGACCTCAGAAGTTAAGTCCCATAGTGCTCAGAGCCATTTGAACCATTTTGAACCTGATTATGGCCACAGAACGGGAATCAACAGACTTTGAGTATCAGAATAGTTGTTGGAGATATATGCATAAGACTTTCAATTTCGCCGGCCTCTGAGGCCGAGCGGCTCTTGGCGCTTCAGTCCAGAACCGCGCTGCTGCTACGGTCGCAGGTTCGAATCCTGCCTCGGGCATGGATGTGTGTGATGTCCTTAGGATAGTTAGGTTTAAGTAGTTCTAAGTTCTAGGGGACTGATGACTTCAGATCTTAAGTCCCATAGTTCTTAGAGCCATTTGAACCATTTGAACCTTTCCATTTCGGAGATAGTTGGGGAAGTCAGTATTCCGAGGTCCACAGTTACCACGGATACCATATTTCAGGCATTACTTTACGCCATGGACAACGCAGTGGTTCACGGCCTTCACTTAACGACCGGGTGCAGCGGCGTTTAAATGGCGTTGTCAGTGCTAACAGACAAGCAATTCTGAGTGAAATAACCACAGTGTATCGGTGTTTACGTAAGTTGGATAAAATTCGTAGCTGTCGAGTTAGACTGCAATGTGCTTTGTCGTTTTTATTGAGGTGTCGTGATGAAAATCATGTCCCAACATTTGCTAAGGTTGTGCACCATATTAATTCTCCTGCCGCTAATCGTATTAAGCAACGTGCTGGCTTGGCTCTTGTTCGCGAAAGGATTCGTTTTACTCGTCGACGTTTGGATTCTGTTTCCAAAGAATTGTATCGTTTTCATTTAATGGTTGCATCTGAAGTGTCTGATTTCACTTGGGATTGGTTGGACGGTGCCTCATGGACCCAAGCTGACTGGGAGTACAATTCCGTTACTGCCCGGCATTTGGCAAAGTTTGAACGTTTTCATCGCGCGGAGTCGGATGTTATATCTCGACGTTCTGTGATAAATCTCACAGAGAAATCTTTTGACGACGCAACCTTATCCGTGCTAGGGAAGGGTTTAAATTTTGCACCCACTCCGAAGAATTTGCCGGTAGTTGATTTTATTAGTTCAATTGAACAGGCAGTTTGCAAACTACCTCCTGACGCTGCAGAGGAAGCTAGGAGGGAGGCATGCCGTGTTTTGACTAGGGCTCGTCCACCCAAGAGTAATGTAACAGCAGCAGAGAGGGCTGCTTTACGCTCTCTCAAAGTTGATCCCAGTATTGTTATTTTACCTGCTGACAAGGGCAATGCCACCATTGTTTTAAATAAAAATGATTATGTACAAAAGATGCAACGTTTGCTATCTGATTCAACGTATCGCAGAATCGATGCTGACCCCACGAAAAGTGTTGAGAGAAAGACCAACAGCGTCCTGAAGAAAAGTGGTTTGTCGCAGGACACAATCAAGAGGCTTAACACCTATAGTGCTGTTCCCCCTAGGTTATATGGCCTTCCGAAGGTTCATAAGGAAGGGGTTCCTTTCCGTCCTATAGTGAGTAACATCGGCGCTCCGACATATCGTGTATCCAAGCATCTTGCTTCTCTGTTGAGTCCACAAGTAGGACGGTGTGAACATCATATCAGGAACTCAGCTGATTTTTTACGTCGTTTGGAGGGACTGAGGCTGAATGACTCTGATATTTTAGTGAGTTTCGATGTGGTCTCTCTCTTCACTCGTGTTCCTCTGTCTGATTCGTTGCGGTTAATTGAAGCCAGGTTTGGTGCTGATTTAACTAATCTCTTTAGGCATGTGTTGACATCCATTTACTTTTTATTTAATGACCAGTATTACGAGCAGACAGATGGAGTTGCGATGGGTAGTCCGTTGTCTCCTGTGATCGCAAATTTGTTTATGGAAGACTTCGAGGAACGTGCATTGGAGTCGGCGCCTTTAAAACCCGCCTGTTTCTTTAGATACGTTGACGATACCTTCGTTGTTTGGCCTCACGGTAGGGAGAATTTGAATGTCTTTCTAGAATATCTGAACTCGATCCACCCGAACATTCGTTTTACGATGGAGGTGGAAGAGGATGGTTGCCTTCCCTTTCTCGACGTGTTGGTTAGGAGGAAGGATGATGGATCATTGGGACATGCAGTCTACCGGAAACGTACTCACACCGACTTCTACTTACAAGCTAATAGTTGTCATCATTCGGCTCAGCGTGAAGGGGTACTTCGTACCTTGGTACACAGGGCACATGTCGTTTCTGACGCTGAGACTTTGCCAGCTGAGCTGTCCCATCTTGAAGTTACATTTCGTCAAAATGGTTATAGTGATAGACAGATTGAACGTGCGTTGCGCTATCGACCAACTGTACATCGGGTGATTGATGATAGTTCTGAGTCAACACCTAAGTCTACTGCCTTTTTGCCTTACGTAGGAAACACGTCCAATAAGATCGGTCGTATTTTACGGAAATACGATGTGAAATGTGTTTTCCGACCTCCATCTAAAATTAGAGCACTTTTGAGTTCCGTTAAGGATGATCTTGGACTGCGTAAGGCGGGTGTATATCGTATTCCTTGTAGCTGCGGCATGGCATATATTGGTCAAACTATCAGGACCGTGGAGGACAGATGTACTGAGCATAAACGGCACACACGATTATAGCAGCCAAATAGATCTGCTATTGCCGAACATTGCTTGGATACTGGTCACCCCATGTTATATAATAACACCGAGATATTGGCATGCACGTCCAGCTATTGGGACAGTGTTATTAGGGAGGCAGTTGAAATTAAATTAGCGAGCAACCTCGTTAACAGGGATGGAGGTTTCTGTTTAAACTCTGTTTGGAATCCGGCTCTCTCCCTTGTCAAAAAACAGAGGAACAGAGTCAATGCTGCCTCACCTGCGAATTCATAGTCTCACTATCGATAGCTCTGACTTTGGTCATCTTTGGTGGCACCAGTGTTCAGTGTGTGTGTGTGTGTGTGTGTTATCATTCCTGCTTCTCTCCGAGAACCGAGGTATTAAATTTGCATGTACGCCGCCTGTCCGTTGCAGTTTGCCTTGAAAATGGCGGGGTGTTCTCCCGCCGAAATATCGGCGGTCGCTGAAAGTGTTACCTGGCTGAATTCCCGGAAGTTATTTGAAACCACAGTGTGGTACGTACTTCGAACGCATCTGTCAGGGCAGTGCGGTTAACAGGCTATAACAGCAGACGACCGACGCGACTTCTTTTGTTAACAGCACGAAATCGCCTGCAGCGCCTCTTCTGAGATCGTGACCGCATCGGTTGGATCGTAGACGACTGGAAAACGTGGTCTTGTCTGAAGGATCCCTGTTTCAGTTGGTGACACCCAATGGTGGCTCCCTTAAAGTGTGGCCTAGATTTAAATGGAATAGACTGGGTCTTCGGTTATGTTCGGCTACCTGCACACCATTTGCAGTCATTCATGGATTTCATATTCCAAAACAACGATTCAATTTTTGTGGATGCAATGCGCCATGTCACCGGGCCACAGTTGTTCGCGATTCGTATGAAGAACATTCTGGACAGTTCGAGCTAACGATTTGACCACCCAGATTGCCCGACGTGAATCCCATCAAATATTTATGGGACATGATCGATGAATGTACTCACACGATATTAAGAGGTATCGCATATCTTTTCTCACCTCAGTGTATGTCGCAACAATTTCGCAGTGTATCTGTAAGCAATATAGACTTGCTAACCGCAGGAATCTGACCACTGCGCATACTCCAACTATCGAGAACGTTTCCAGTTGCCACGTCATTATCTTGGTCACTACGATGTGTCTCTTATACTACTGCAATCTGCAGGAACGCCGGAACATACGGGGTGAAAAGTATTTAAACCGACAATGTCTGGCAAGTTGTAGGGGACATTTTTTCCTATGAGGATTATTTAAACCGGTGGAGGCCGTATTACGATCTTCAGTTGTTAGAGGCCGTATTACGCTCTTCAGTTGTAGGCAACTGCTGTTCACCAGTGTAGTAGTGCATTGTCTCTGTTTACTAATGGAGCGATACACCTGGAGTGAGTACACTGATATGGAGTAATACGTAGCGCACCACAACGGACGAGCTGCACAGCGGGTTTATCAACAACAATATCCTAATAGCCGTATCCCGGATCATACGACCTTTGCTGCTGTGTACCAACGTCTACTTGAGACCGGGTCATTTAGCAGATTACCTGGACAGGGACGCCGTCGCACGGTAAGAACGCTGCAATTTGAGGAAGTTGTCTTGCAGCATGTGGAGCGGAATCCTTCAGTCAGCACTCGTGCAATTGCACGTAACATGGGGACTAATCAGACGAATGTAAGGACAGTCCTTCGACAGCAATCGTTCCGTCCATTTCACTTACAGCGTGTCCACAACCTGGAGCCAGTTGATTATCCACCCAGAGCACAGGTTTCGCAGTGGTACCTGGAACAGTGTTAAATGCATCCTACATTTCCATCCTCTGTGTTGTTTACCGAGCCGGCCGGAGTGGCCGTGCGGTTCTAGGCGCTACAGTCTGGAGACGAGCGACCGCTACGGTCGCAGGTTCGAATCCTGCCTCGGGCATGGATGTGTGTGACGTCCTTAGGTTAGTTAGGTTTAATTAGTTCTAAGTTCTAGGCGACTGATGACCTCAGAAGTTAAGTCGCATAGTGCTCAGAGCCATTTGAACCATTTTTTTGTTTACCGATGAAGCAACTTTCGGGCGTGATGGAGTCTTCAACATGCACAATTCACACGTTTGGAGTGAGGATAACTCACATGCCACAGTTACTAGCGCTCATCAAGGGCGGCTCTTCGTTAATGTGTGAGTCAGTATTGTTAGGGGCTGTTTAATTGGGTCGTATCTGCTACCTAGGCTATTAAATGGCAGGTATTATTACAATTTTCTCGCCAGAGCATTGCCAAAATTGCTGTAAGACGTCTCGCTCCCTACAAGACAATCATGTGGTTCCAACATGACACGGCACTGGCAAAATTCATTCGTCGTGTGCGGCGATCCCTGGACCGACGGTTCCCAGAAACTGGACTTTTTTGTATGGGGAGAGATACGCAACCTTGTGTACGCAAGTCCTGTTGCATCAGGAGAGATCTGGTTGCCCGGGTAGTAGCAGCAGCAGGAACAATTCAGGATACTCCTGGGGCTTTTGCCCGTGACAGACAGAACACGATCCGACGGTGTAACCTTTGTTTACGTGTCAAAGTAACTGAAATTGGGTTGTGTTAATGTGTTGTCTCTTGGTCATAAAAAGATGGAAAAGTGTTTGTTGGCTTAATTAATTTGCCGCCAGAGAAATCTTCCTCTACCGGTTTCCATACTCCTCGTAGGAATAAATGACATTAGGGAAAAATATTTGTCTTCATGTCCCCTACAACCTCCCAAAGTTTGTCGGTTTAAATACTTTTCACCCTGTATACACTCTCCTGACAATGCGCCAGTCTTGTTGCGCAACAGCTTAGTGTAGGATGACGTGTGCAAGTAGCTTCCTAAAGTTCCTACGTGACACTGGGGTATATCTGAGGACAGAAAAGTGATTCAACGGTGCCTGTGCGGGAAAGACCATCCACTGTATATGAAACTTCCTGGCAGATTAAAACTGTGTGAAGGACCGAGACTCGAACTCGGGACCTTTGCCTACCACGGGAAAGCGCTCTACCATCTGAGCTACCCAAGCACGACTCACGACCCGTCCTCACAGCTTCAATTCTACCAGTACCTCGCCTCCTACCTTCCAAACTTCACAGAAGCTCTTCTGCGAAGCTAGCGGAACTAGCACTTCTGGAGGAAAGGCAGAACTGAAGCTGTGAGGACAGGTCGGGAGTCGCGCTTGGGTATCTCAGATGATAGATAGCACGGAAGCTCAGCGTGTTAGGTCAGCACTTCCCCGCGGAAGGAAGTTTCATATCAGTGCAGAGTCTGCTGCAGAGTGAGAATCTTATTCTGGCATCTATTGTATAGTTTTCTCGTTTTTGCCACAGATACTTTGAATTCGCTTTCATGTGTCTGTAATTTATTTCAGTAGACGTATCCGATTCTTTAACTATCGATGAAGAATACTTTTGCTCTGAGGTGGCGTGAACAACGGAAATAAGTTTTGTTTGTTATTGGGAGATCTCCGTTTGTGAACTGCCGACAGCAAAAGGGTTACCGTCGTGGAGTTTCAGTTAATTTAGTTTTGATCATGACTTTTTGACACTCTCTGAGATTACAAAGGTAGCAATGTTAAAATACACGGAGAGAAAGCTTATCCACAACTTGCACAGCAACCAGACTGTTGTTACAAGAATCGAAGTGCATAAAAGGGAATCAGCTTGTCCACCAGGTTACTCAATTTTTGCATTGAGGAAACAGTAAAGGAAACTAAATAGAAACTTCGAAATTGAGCTCAAAAATGGCTCTGAGCACTATGGGTCTTAACATCTGAGGTCATCAGTTCCCTAGAAGTTAGAACTACTTAAACCTAACTAACCTAAGGACGTCACACACATCCATGCCCGAGGCAGGATTCGAACCTGCGACCGCAGCGGTCGCGCGGTTCAGCACTGAAGCGCCTAGATCCGCTCGGCCACACCGGCCGGCGAAATGGAGCTAAAGTTCAATGAGATTAACTAAGAACTTTATGGGTTACCCGTTAAATTCTGTCGGAGACTGCAGACACTTTGAAGATCATTTGAACAGAATGGGTACTGTCATGAAATGAGGTTGCGGGATGAAAATCAATAAAAGTAAAACAAAGCTAAAGGAATGTAGTCAAATTAAATCGGGCGTGTTCAGACAAAAAGATTAGAAATGAGACACGGAAGTAGTAGATGACTTTTGCTATTTGGGCAGTAAAATAAATACCGATGGCTGAAGCCGATAGGATATCAAATGCAGACTGGCTACAGGATGAAAAACTTTTCTGGAAGGGAGGAAGTTTAGTTGTTAGGAAGTATTTTCTTAAGGTAATTTTTGGAAGCGCAGCCTTGCACAGAAATGAGACGCGGACGATGAAAAGCTCAGACAAGAAAATAAGAGAAGTTTTTGAAATGTGGTGCTACAGAAGTATGCTTAAGATCAGGTGGGTAGATCGGATCACAAACGTGGAGTTGCTCATTTAGAGAGAAAGGAAACTTATGGCACAACTAAAGACTGGATCAGCTGGTGGCACACATGTGGTATCGTAGCCAGTCGATACCACGAAGGGGGTAATCGTTGATGTCAGAAGTGACAGCGACCAGCGACGCCCGACCAGTAGCCGCTCGAGTGCCACGCCCCCTGAGCTGAGGCGCCACCGGCGATATGGGTACCGATTATAAGAGACCTCCCGACGGCACTTGTGACCAGTTTTTATGGAGTGGTAAACGAGTTCTTGATGAGCTGTTTCGTAGCTCCATTCTAGATCGGTCTAGTATCGACACATTCTATCGCAACTTTTTTCACGAAAGTAATACTTCAAGATTGGCCTCAAGATTTTTTTTATATCTTCATTGTGAACAGTTCAAGTGTGTGACTTATGCCGGGTTTGTCAAGGACTTGTATCTGGAATTCATCAAGGAGCCATTGTACTGAAATTTAGTATAATATAATAATTTCTCAGAGCTTCTGTTCTCTCATTCCTTTTATGCTGTCTCAGAATCCCGAGCGGGCAAGACTACTTTCTGCAACGAGATCGCCTGGTCGCTTCAACACACCTGAGGCATCAGGAAATAGTCAATTTAGTAATGTAGGGAACTGTCGAGGGAGGGGACGGGGTGGTGAAATTTTTTGAGGGAGAAAAGTGTTTGACCACAGTAACTAGGTTCGTATGGATGTAGGTATCAGTAGGTACATAGGGTAGCAGAGATTTGCACCATGGAGAGCTTCGGTCCGAAGACAACAACAACAACTACCACTACTACAATCACAACAAGAACAGGAACTAAAACTGGAACAAATGCACAGAAATGTGTGCGACTCAGTGATGACATAAAATTTCAAATGAGACGAGTCTCGTAAATATTGTTTGCAAAAGTGAACGGAAACTGTCGCATTTTAAATTAACAGTGACAGTGGTGAGTGAGCTGCCGAAGTCAAAGCGAAAAGCTGTCTTGATTGCTGTGAGTATTTACTGACTCTCACTTGTATCAGCAGGGAGCACTTTTACTTTCTGAGTCCCACTGTTAGAAAGTGGTACCTCTTTTAAATGACTAGAAAATAACATCTATCCATATGTTACCAATCGTAATTCAGTATTCATCAATAAGTGTTCTGAAGTGCAGTGACTTATTTTAAACCCTTCTCTGCCTCCATATTTATACTGTAAGTCTGAAGACGTCTGAGAGATCTATGCGTTTTGGCTAGTTCTCTGTTGAGTAAGGCTTTTGCTTTTAGTTCCACATTAAATAAAGTTGGCCGCTCTAGAGAATTATTCAGTGTTCATCTTCTCTTGTATCGAGCTTATTGTTCCTATCCAGTGGACGGGTCAACATCAACAGTGCCAAACACCCTCGCCTAATAAAGTTCCTGATGTAAACCAAATTTTTTCAAAGCTTCTAGTGATAAGGAATTATGCGCTAGCACCTTTTCTTCAGCTGACAGACAGAGATTGACAATGAAAAGTTTATTCACCATCACGGTTCAACTGGTTGTCTACATCGCACTAGCGTACGCTAGCGACATTCCTGGCGGAGGCCGGTTTTTGTGACACTAAACATTAGTGTGTTTCTGATGTCACAGCATCTGTACGGTTTAGGGTCGCAAGGTCCCCCCACATGTTTGGTCCGGAATGGGATCAACTTCTCAAACACTATTGACAAAGATAATTTACTTCTGATTCATAACGACTACCACCGATTGTATGCTCTTCAAGAGTGAAGTATTATTCGGGTCATTCTATTCCAGAAATTTCCTTAACTCACTTTTTGGGAAATGGAGTTCTAAGCCTTATAATTGTTTTGCTTTCTGATCCATAGAGAAATAAATTTTCCAGCACGATAGCAAAAATTGCAAATGCTCATGTAATTTACTGAAGAAAAAATTAAAGCGCCTGTCTGAACGGGGATCGAACGCGAAGTACGCCATCCTTATGTTATACAATTGCAAAATTATGCACTACGTCCTTGCCCTGGCATCTCTGAAGAGAAGCTGCAAGGTGCCAACGGGCTGTGTCTAAAAGTCGAGTGAACCTTCCCGACTCGCAGATCGCTATCCTCCGACTCAGATATGATATAACAAACTGTGGAAAACGAAAACGATTATGAAATTAATTCCAAAATTAATAATGATCAATGGAATTAAGCGTTTCCTCTGACTACCGAAATTAAAGACGTGCACTTTTACCAAGAGGGAAACCAAAATACGATTAGTTCTAAATGTCTACTCTCCTCCAACCAAAAAATTAAAAGAAAAATTTTAAGCCGGCCAGTGTAGCCGAGCGGTTCTAGGCGCTTCAGTCGTGAACCGCGCTGCTGCTACGGTTGCAGGTTCGAATCCTGCCTCGGGCATGGATGTGTGTGATGTCCTTAGGTTTAAGTAGTTCTAAGTTCTAGGGGACTGATGTCCTCAGATGTTAAGTCCCATAGAGGTTCAAATGGCTCTGAGCATCTTTTTTGGTAATTCCTTTAGAAATATAACTGAGCCGTGGGTGGCTCATGTTCGTGCCGTCTATTAAATGGTTCATATGACTCTAAGCACTATGGGACTTAACATCTGAGGCCATCAGTCCCCTAGAACGTAGAACTACTTAAACCTAACTAACGTAAGGACATCACACACATCCATGCCAGAGGCAGGATTCGAACCTGCGACTGTAGCAGCAGCGAGGTTCCAGACTGTAGCTACTAGAACCGCTCGGCCACCCCGGCCGGCGTAAGTCCCATAGAGCTCAGAGCCATCTGAGCCATTTGAAAAATTTTATCACAGAATTCGTACAATATTCAGTTAAAATAAACCATAACGGAGCAGCAAAGTCCGCGGTAATGATATGTGAGCATCTGTTGACTTGGACATCCGATGTCTGTTCTTTTACGACTAGTGTCCCGCCTGTAGCCACCAGGTGCTACAAGATTGGTTCAAATGGCTCTGAGCACTATGGGACTTAACTACTGAGGTCATCAGTCCCCTAGGACTTACAACTACTTAAACCTAATTAACCTAAGGACATCACACACATCCATGCCCGGGGCAGGATTCGAACCTGCGACCGTAGTGGTCTCGCGGTTCCAGACTGTAGCGTCTAGAACCACACGGCCGTTCCGGCCGGCGGTGCTACAAGGAACTGGTTGTATGAATAGAATGGACCGTAAAGAAACGGACAGGTCCCCTACAGTTTTCTTTTATTCCATACTGCAGTGGACATATTTCCCTTATCTTTGAATGGTAACCATTGCGCAATTTGAAAGTTGGTGGTAATAACGTATGCTCTACATCCTTGGCAAAGATCGGATTTCGGAATTTAGTGAGCAGCCCCTTCCGTTTAGCGCGTCGTCAACCTGCAAGTGTATGCTACTTCAAATTTTCTTTGAGATTTGTAATGCTCTCGTGATGGCTAAATGTACAAGTCACGAATCTAGCCGCTCTTCTTTGGACCTTCTCAATCTCTTGAATTAGACCCAACTGGTAAGGGTCCCGTACAGACGAACATTACTCTAAGACTGGAGGAACAAACGTATCGTAAGCAATTTCCTTTGTTGAAGGACTGCATCGCTTCAGGATTTTACCAATAACCCGCAATTTAGAGTTCGCCTTGCCCGTTACTTGTGTAATTTGATCATTCCATTTGAGATCATTTCGAATAGTCACACTCCGATACTTGACGGATGTTACCGCTTCCAAAGACTGGGCATTTATTTTGTACTCGTAAATTAATGGGGATTTTCGTCTTTTTATACGCAGTAGTTTACACTCACTAATGTTGAGAGATGACTGCCAGTCATTACACTACTCATTTATTTTCTGCAAATCCTCGTTGATTTCTTCACAACTTCAGTGTGATACTACTTTCCTGTAAACCATAAATTATGCACTGTTTTCAAGTATGTCGGAAAGAGTATCACACAACAAGTAGAAACCGACCGCAACTCAAAAGGGAGAAAGGTCCGGAAAATAGCACTGACCTCACTGGAATGTAGGTTAATGTGAGCTTCGTGGCATAAGCTCACTGAAATGGGGAATGTTCTGAAACATGCTCTACCAAGTTTAGTTCTACCCGTTGAACGGGGCTGTCCCAAGTCTCTACAGATACATCAGTCTCCTTCTGTTCGTGTCCAGCGACGTGATGATTCCTTCACCCGGTGCAGAGCTGCCAACTTCACCTTCTGCCTGCACACTCAAACAGACCTCGCCGGCGGTGTCGTGAACTTGGCCACGCGCCGCTCTGAAGCCACCCCTTGATCTTTTCCGCTCTGTGTGCAGACGGCGCTGCAATTGCCAGCTGGAACCTTGACTGTTGACTGCCAGACCAAGATTCCACTCCATGGTCCCAATATGTCTGTAAAAGACTCGGAAATCGACGCATACATGCTTTGAGGCAGCAAGCGCGAATCTGTTGCTTAGCAACTGTGAAAGAGTCTAACCGTGCGCAATATTGATAGGAGCAGTGACAGCTCTTTCCCCTTAAACCAAAACACCCTGTGGGTTGGAGTTTACAACAGTTTAAGTACCAGGAACTGTCATAACAAGTCCTAATTGTACTGTGTCTTACCTGTACGTTGGTCCTCAACCACAAGGCTAACTGGTGCGAAGACTTTTATAACTTTTCGTCCCACAAAATGGGGTAACAGCTTACTTGAAATTTTGTTATCAACCTGTCACTGAACACTGTAATTCTTAATTAGAACTACTTTGTGCTATTCAGTTTGGTGGGGGTGCCTACTCTAGTTGTAACGCTTCACCTCTCTATGATGGCGGTGGTCAATATTAATCTTTGCCTTCCATCAGTTATCGTGGATGACTTCAGAGGTCATCTGCTTCGCGAGGAGGTCGTTCACAGACTAAATATTCGACAAGTGGTAACTGACAGACAAAGAAGATATTAATGACACCGTGGTCGTGTTATGGGCCTCGTGAGTGGAGGAGTTAAACGCCAGGTTCAACCTGTAACCTCCCCCTCACTTACCGACCTTAATGACAGTGAAAAATGAAACCGCGTGTACCTAATGGGAGTTTTGGAAAAGCAATCGTCACCGAAGTTAACCTGTCGGTAAAGAGGGAGGAAAGAGTTACATCTAAATGAAAGGAAAAATGCAAATGAAACTGGTGGAAATTAATTTTGAAAAGGGGTAAAGTTAATAAAGAAAGTAAATGTGCAGCCGTTACGTTAACAATTAACTAGCGGTAATTAGATATTTGAGATTTGGGGGAAATCACGGTCGCCAGTCCTAAGGACAATTACTATAGTAACTGAAAAAGAAAGGTTATTACACATATAATTAACACTAGAAGCGTGGCAACTGAAGGTTGACACGTGTAGTGTGAAAACTGAAAGTCTGTCAGAAGTAATAAATTTCGCTACACTCTCACTTAATTTAGCAAAAGAATTAATAACACCGGAAAATCGAAAGTTAATTTAGTGACTGAAGTTAATAGTGAGCTTTCTTTCTGAAGCACATCGAAATCCAGTAAAATACGGTTAGTCTTGGACTACCTCAACAATCATTTCAAAAGCTACTTGAATCTACGCAATTTAGAAAGAAGAGATTTAACTTTGAACTTGAATTAAATGATTCTGAACAATTAACAATAGTAAAATTTAGTACGTACCAAGCTGAGCTGCAGTCACAGGTAAGCTAAAATACGGTAACAAAGCTCGCGCTCTTAATTCGTGCTTGTGTAATCTGAATATTGTAGCCAGCTATTAATGCCATAATTGAACTTTGAAATTAAAGCAGTGAAAACGAGTTAGCTATATTACTTTAATGCTGGCGTTTGAATTTCAACGACACTCGGGTTCATTTCGGAAAAGGAAGGGACTCTGCTTGGTGATGCAATTGGGACAATGAGCAACAAACGTTCATGCTAAGTTGCTGTAATTATAGTTACGAAAATGGAACAAGATTAAAAGCTGAGGTCTGCCATACAGCTCTAAAACTTTACGTGCGTCCAGTCTTCCTTGTCGGTTGATTGAAGGTTTGAAGCCGTCGATCGAGGAGGTGGCGACAGTCACTGATTGTCGGCCGTCGCTGTTGCAGAAGCTGGATGTTGGCGCGCCTTCTTCTCGACACGGTCACCAGGCGAAACGGGCTCTTGATGTGCGCCAGCTAATGCTTCCCGTCCGCGACACCATGTCAGAAACTATCATCGCGAGTCGAGCGCAATTACATGCTGCCAAACCCCGAAAGCGCGGCAACTCGCGGGAGCGTCACACAACACACCTGCTCCACCGCCCTACCCCAGCCAGACCCCCTCCGCTCTACCCGCGCTCCACGCGGCAGAGTTCACACTATCAAAGATCCTACACACTTTGATTCTTCACACGACCTATCGACGTAATCGTTCGATAGCAGTTTTCCCTAGGCAAGACCCAGCGTAAAAATACAAATAATATTTACGAAACAAACCAATTATACATCGACATAAATGCATAAATATACAAATAGTAAAACAATTACAATATACAAAGAGACAGAAATGTCATATCTTGAGGTAACAAAACAAGGAAAAAAATGATAGTACAATAGATGGAAATTGGAGGATATGCATTTCCGACGTTACAAACCACGGAATAGAGCTGCCCCACTTTGTCTGGGCTTCATAGTAGAATATCATAAGAGGAGACTTCAAATTACGATTCACCCACTCAGAGAATGAAGGCTGAGTGTATAAAGGGTTCATGCTGTATGAGATACATAACACTGAAAGCAAAATCTCTTACATTCTATCACAGTATAAGTATGTATGTGTGGGTGCAGTTATCACTGAATAATTATATATTTTTATTTTTATAATTATATATTTTATGATTTTGGTTGAGGTGTCTTTAAATATTGTGGGATAGCATGAGACTTTTAATTAACTTATACCGCGATAACATTCGTACGGACATCGGCTGCCCCGAAGTACGTACGATATAATATTTTTTAAACACAACGCGCGACTCACCGCCTTCTAATAAATAGTTTGCGTGATCGCTGCTATTAGAAAAGAAAATATGCTTATTCTTACGCAAACTGTAATTGTTAATATGGGTCTCAGGGGCTACTGGTTATTTATGTACCAAACTACATAAAGATTAACTGAGATATTGCTGAGCTTATTGAATGGAACGATTTTCAATATTTCTTGTTCCTTATTTGCAAGGCAAAACTGGAGAGAATCTCATCTGCCGTTAGGTAGACAAAATGAAACATACTGAACTCATTCAATGCTGTGGATTTTGGTAAATGAAATCTATCACTACTCTTTTTAACTTTGAAATGAATGAAAGATCGAAATTGAGAAGTCTCTCCCATTTACATTTAATATTATGACATAAAATTTTAATTAAATAATACAGTCAGCATAATGGCCGACTAAATCCTGCTATGGGAGATGATCTCCCTGCACTACGAAGTTCTGTAAAAATTTTGTTAATTATAATTAATGATTTCTATCATGTGAGGTGACAAATAAGTCAATAATACACGCTTTCTAACAATTATAAGCATATTTTACTAAATTACAACGAAACTTACATTAAATACCGTCCTGCTATACAATAGCGGCCTACCGCTAGACGAAACAAAAAACAGGAGAGCTGATTCAATCAAAGCATTGTCTCTGATCTTCATGGCCTATGTTACACAGAGATTATACCAAAAACTGTGTTTGTTAATTACATCGATATTTGTGTTCTGATAATAATAATTTACGTTCTTTACTATTTGTTATACATCGCGCAGACGTACTTAGTCTTTAGATAATTTATGTTTCATACGTCTTATAGCAGAAACTTCTTTTCTCTTTCTCGAAATATCCATTTATGTGACGTACCGTCACAATTCTCCTGAAACAAATGCAGGTGCATTGTCACTCAGTAGAGACTCATGCGGCCCAGATTTGGAAAATATTTTAATAAGATGCGCAACTAAAACCTAATTGTCAGTCCAGCTGTTATTCCACCTCTTGTCCATCGGCCTCACAACCCGAGTAGAATGAACGAAAGACTGGCTCGGGTTGGAATTCGTCTTGACAGACTTACAAGCATCACACTTATTCATCAATTATCTGACGTTTTTGTTCAGGGATGGCAAAGTGTACTACTCCTTAATCTTCTGGATGGTCTTATACTCGTATATTCCCAGGTGTCCGCCAAGCAGAAATTCGTGAAAATATTTGAAAACTGGTGGCAATAACTGCTCTGGAAGACAGATTTTCAACCTGCTATCCCCGCTAGTATCCCTTTTGTAACTGGTAACCAAGCTCTCCCGAACCAGTTGCAAGTTTCTGTTTCAATTCCTGAATGCTAGGGTCTTTCTCATGCCTTTCCTTGAAACCTCCAGAAAATGAGATTATCTCAGCAAACACCGCGGAAACCCAGGCTCCACCGTCAGTGTTTCGAAGATTACCAGGTTCACCGACATCCGCTTCAAACATTTGGTTTAGAACGTAGGCTACCAGATTGTCGGAGTCTCTTATACACTCCTGGAAATGGAAAAAAGAACACATTGACACCGGTGTGTCAGACCCACCATACTTGCTCCGGACACTGCGAGAGGGCTGTACAAGCAATGATCACACGCACGGCACAGCGGACACACCAGGAACCGCGGTGTTGGGCGTCGAATGGCGCTAGCTGCGCAGCATTTGTGCACCGCCGCCGTCAGTGTCAGCCAGTTTGCCGTGGCATACGGAGCTCCATCGCAGTCTTTAACACTGGTAACATGCCGCGACAGCGTGGACGTGAACCGTATGTGCAGTTGACGGACTTTGAGCGAGGGCGTATAGTGGGCATGCGGGAGGCCGGGTGGACGTACCGCCGAATTGCTCAACACGTGGGGCGTGTGGTCTCCACAGTACATCGATGTTGTCGCCAGTGGTCGGCGGAAGGTGCACGTGACCGTCGACCTGGGACCGGACCGCAGCGACGCACGGATGCACGCCAAGACCGTAGGATCCTACGCAGTGCCGTAGGGGACCGCACCACCACTTCCCAGCAAATTAGGGACACTGTTACTCCTGGGGTATCAGCGAGGACCATTCGCAACTGTCTCCATGAAGCTGGGCTACGGTCCCGCACACCGTTAGGCCGTCTTCCGCTCACGCCCCAACATCGTGCAGCCCGCCTCCAGTGGTGTCGCGACAGGCGTGAATGGAGGGACGAATGGAGACGTGTCGTCTTCAGCGATGAGAGTCGCTTCTGCCTTGGTGCCAATGATGGTCGTATGCGTGTTTGGCGCCGTGCAGGTGAGCGCCACAATCAGGACTGCATACGAACGAGGCACACAGGGCCAACACCCGGCATCATGGTGTGGGGAACGATCTCCTACACTGGCCGTACACCACTGGTGATCGTCGAGGGGACACTGAATATTGCACGGTACATCCAAACCGTCATCGAACCCATCGTTCTACCATTCCTAGACCGGCAAGGGAACTTGCTGTTCAACAGGACAATGCACGTCCGCATGTATCCCGTGCCACCCAACGTGCTCTAGAAGGTGTAAGTCAACTACCCTGGCCAGCAAGATCTCCGGATCTGTCCCCCATTGAGCATGTTTGGGACTGGATGAAGCGTCGTCTCACGCGGTCTGCACGTCCAGCACGAACGCTGGTCCAACTGAGGCGCCAGGTGGAAATGGCATGGCAAGCCGTTCCACAGGACTACATCCAGCATCTATACGATCGTCTCCATGGGAGAATAGCAGCCTGCATTGCTGCGAAAGTTGGATATACACTGTACTAGTGCCGATATTGTGCATGCTCTGTTGCCTGTGTCTATGTGCCTGTGGTTCTGTCAGTGTGATCATGTGATGTATCTGACCCCAGGAATGTGTCAATAAAGTTTCCCCTTCCTGGGACAATGAATTCACGGTGTTCTTATTTCAATTTCCAGGAGTGTATATCTCGCAATTGCCTGATCATCGGTTTGGAAAGTTAACTTTTAATGCTCAAGAGAGAACTTGAATTTTTCTTGTGCTAATAAGACCACCAACTCCCCAAATTCATAGTCTTAATATTTTACCTGTTCAGGCATACGTCACAAGACGTCTGTCACCATTTTGTTCCTGCAGCAAAATTGGTGCGACACTTGGATTAGAGACACCAGTCTGGACTTTCAATGCCCCGTGGAAATCCGGGATAGCCAGAAAGGTGGCATTGCGTAAGGTGGATTTCAAAGAGCCATAGTCTGCCTGCTGGCTTTCTCTCCACTGAAACGCCTCATCTTTCTTACGTAACTGATTGAAAGGTGCGGCCATCTAAGCAAAACTAGGTATGACCTTCTAAAAAATTCACCATTTCTATGAAAGGGGCTACTCCGTTCTTATTCTTAAGTGGTCGGAACTTGTGGATCGCGTTAGTTCACTCCTGGTCTATCTTCAACCCACTGACCAACACTAAATGCCTTATGATGGAAATTTCCTCACAGGCCACATTAACCTTAGACGGCGCTTCAGTAAGGGCAGTGCTACGCAAGAAGATCAGTACGTGTCAGATATGCTCATTACGCTCAGAATATGTGCGACTATATATGACAACTTTGGCCAAATAATTATAAACAAATTTAATCACGAAATCTCCAAAACATGAATCCAAGTGCCTTGAAAATAAAGCCACTCCAGAAGATAAACAAAAACGAACCCAGTTGAACTCATATAAATGTCTATCAGTGCAAAACATGGCTGAGATCTAGATCGGAAGTAAAGCGTCCCCCACGAACCAATTGAAGAAACTATGGAGAAGGGAATCGACTCCAACTTGATCTTTTGATTTAGAGCTCTATAATCCACAACTGTCTTCACCAGGCGCAATTGGGAACCAGGAACATCGTCGAAGCGTAAGGGATTGCGCAGCCCCTCCCGCCGGAGGTTCGAGTCCTCCCTCAGACACAGGTGTGTGTGCTGTCCTTAGCGTAAGTTGTTTTAAGTAGTGTGTAATTCTAGGGATCGATGACCTCAGCAGTTTGGTCCCTTAGGAACTCCCACACATCTGAATTTTTGAATTTCATCTGATAACTGCATCTGATATTTAATTTTGCTTGTTACTCTTAGCTTGTTACTCAGAACACTGGTAAATTCCCTCAGTAACTGGAGCAGTAGCTACGCCTCGCTGGATTGTAATGACCACGCTCAATTTCTGTAGTCTCCGACTGAGCACATGACACACGTCGAACACCACTATGCTCACACAACTTACACAACTTATAAGGGCAGAATTTACAATAAAACTGATTGCCAACATGATCTAAAACCAATCAAGTACCTTGAATAAAATCGCAAACCAACAACAGAACTTTACTTTCCCTTGGCCACGAACAACTTGGTATTGTATTGTATGGAACTGGGGACCTAGAAGCGACGGAGAGGCTTCCTCCCGCTGGAGCCCGCAGTGGTACACAACCCCACAACAGGCTACAGCAGTCCACTCGAATCACACCGAACCCAGGGTTATTGTGCGGTTTGGCCCCCAGTGGACCCGCCCGGGAACGCCTCACACCAGAAGAGCGTAACCCCAATGTTCGCGTGGTAGAGTAATTATGTTGTACGCGTACGTGGAGAAAGTGTTTGCGTAGCAATCGCCGACATAGTGCAACTGAGGCGGAATAAGGAGAGCAGTCCGCATTCGCCGAGACAGATGGAAAACCACCTTAAAAACCATAAACAAACTGGCCGGCTCACCGGACCTCTACACTAATCCGCCGGGCGGATTTGTGTCGGGGACCGGAACGCCTTCCCGGCCGGAAGGCAGTGCGTTAGATCGAACGGCTAACCGGACGGGCTACGAAGAACCTTACTGGCCACGACAAACTATCAGTTTACAGTAAGCTCGTATCCACCCAATTAACGGCAATAAACGACCATTCACAGTGCGATAAGCCTGACTAATGGGTTGCAAATGAAGGAAAGTAAAATATGTCATAATTCCTCAAACACCAAGTATGCTCTAAAATAGAGATGCTGCTGTGAATGGTCATCTTGTTGCATCCTTTCTGAGGTATTGTTTACAGCCTCTTCCTCCGTGACCAGAACATGCAGAGCCACACTGGCCATTCCAGTTTGCTGAACATACTCTGATAACGTCTCATTACGCCCCTGCACACGATAGAAATGATGACTAATGAGATCCTTCATAACACTAGTTTATAGTCTCTCCAATACAATCCTTTCTTGTAACTCCCTAATGTACAATAACCACACTGTTAAAACAACCACGATTTTAAGAATATGGATTTAGTTTTCCTAGTTAACAATAAACGACAAAAAGCTGACTATTTCTAGGACATTCTCGACTGAGAGATTCTCAACAACATGAAACATAGGCATCACTGGGTTGGTTAACTTAGCATAATGGTACTCTATACTCGTAATTCACTAACGTTTCCTATCATCTCGCTGTTAGCCTCACCTGTATTTTCGTGAGATAGAGAGAGAGAGAGAGAGAGAGAGAGAGAGAGAGAGAGAGAGAGAGAGAGAGAAAGAGAGAGAGAGAGAGAGAGAGAGAGAACGACTTCCTCCTTATCCACAAAGGAAGTGACACTTCTCTCTGGCACATTCAACTTAAACTGTAATTCCATAACTGTATGTTGCAATTCATTAATTGTGATAGCATGTTATTGATTAGGATTAACTACTCTCAACTGTGCATATTCTGACCCTTACAGCTCCATCTACTGGTCAAATTTTCGTTAATTTTTTTCTTTTGTTCCATGATGTTTCCCTCTGCGTCAATAATATATCTGTCGTCATTCTGAGTAGTGATTTTCTTTCTACAGGGTTTTGAAACAGGAACTCTAATAATGGATACCCTGTTTTCTTGGTAATTTGGAAGCCGTAAATTATGTTACCTGAAGACATGTACAAAGCTTCTAACTTTCGTACTTGACTTACTATGTTAAACTTTTAAGGTTATTCTCTTAATGAATAAATTATGACAGCGTTTTAAACTTTTAAAATTGCTCAATAATTGTATGAAATACTGAAAATTAATTTTTTATTGCGTCTGGAAACCACTTGGATCTGGCATTAGATGAATGGGTGACCGTTTTAGCCGCTGAGCTATGTAGATAAACACTGTACCGACGAGCGCTTTTAGTGAGGAACATTCCTATGAGTATGCATAGTTAAAGCAGTATCGAAGTTTACCAGCTGGTAGCTTCCCTATGAACTTTAGTCTTGGCCCTTATGAAATCGGAATTTGCCAGGGTTAGGGAAGTGACGAGGAAGGACTAGGCCCATATAACTGACGTCATTTATGCTTTTGAGAAGAAATATTTTTTTAAGTAACAACGGGTCCCCTTTAAGAAAAACAGGTAGGAAAATTTTCCATTTTCAATTTACAGACTTGACGGCGTTCAAAATGGCGAATGACGCAGTCACTGAATTAAAATAATAACGCGTCAGACAAAATGCACGGAAATAAGACTTTAATATCATTGGCCTTTAAAAATTGATATTTAGAAAATTAAATTAAAAAAAAAATTGGACAAACCAGCAAATAAAAATAATGAAATCAGTTCTAGATAAACTTCTTCAAGCGAAATCAAATCCAAGACATTAGGCGGACCCCCAGACGATAATTATTAACTATTTAGCAAGACATAACAATTCGCATTTACTGATTACCCAAAAAGCTTACACCAAACATACACATCAAAAATAGTTTTGCATCACCCAGTTCCCAGAACGTCTGAAGACAAACGTTGATTGTGGGTATTCTGTCACCGACACAGTCCCTTTGACTGTTCAGAGATGTCACTAAACTCGCCCAAGCCAGCTGGAGTGGACGAGCGGTTCTAGGCGCTACAGTCTGGAACCGCGCGACCGTTACGGTCTCAGGTTCGAATCCTGCCTCGGGCATGGATGTGCGTGATGTCCTTAGGTTAGTTAGCTTTAAGTAGTTATAAGTTCTAGGGGACTGATGACCTCAGAAGTTAAGTCCCATAGTGCTCAGAGCCATTTGAACCAAACTCGCCCAAAGATGTAAACAACCATTGATGAGCAGCGTCTATTAGACGGAGGGGGTCCGGCATCCGATCGGTTCCAGTCATTCCAGCAGGAAGGAGGCACATGGCTCGTGTTGTCTGTAGTTCAGCCATGCGGTTCGATCGCGTCCGCATTGTTACTTTGAGCCACGAAGGGCTCTCAACAAGGGAAGTGTCCAGGCGTCTTGGAGTGAACCGAAGCGATGTTGTTCGGACATGGAGGAGATACAGAGAGACAGAAACTGTTGATGACATCCCTCGCTCAGGCCGCCCAAGGGCTACTACTGCAGTAGATGGCCGCTACATACGGATTATGGCTCGGAGGAACCCTGACAGCAACAACAACATGTTGGATAATGCTTTTTGTGCAGCCACAGGACGTCGTGTTACGACTCAAACTGTGCACAATAGGCGACGTCCATGGCGAGATCCATCTTTGCAACCATGACACCATGCAGCGCGGTACATATGGGCCCAACGACATGCCGAATGGACCGCTTAGGATTGGCATCACGTTCTCTTCTCCGATGAGTATCGCACATGCCCTCAACCAGACAATCGTCGGAGACGTGTTTGAAGGCAACCCGGTCAGGCTTTGTGGCATTGCGGCATTGTGTGGGGACGACGTAGCCCCCTGGTGGTCATGGAAGGCGCCGTAACGGCAGTACTATACGTGAATGCCATCCTCCGACCGATAGTGCAACCATATCGGCAGCATATTGGCGAGGCATTCGTTTCATAGATTACAGTTCGCGCCCCTATCGTGCACATCTTGTGAATGACTTCCTTCAGAATAACGACATCGCTCGACTAGAGCGGTCAGCATGTTCTCCAGACATGAGCCCTATTGAACATCCCTGGGATAGACTGAAAAGGGCTGTTAATGGACGACGTGACCCACCAACCGCTCTGAGTGATCTACTCCGAATCGCCGTTGAGGAGTGGGACAATCTGGACCAACAGTGCCTTCATGAACTAGTGGATAGTATGCCATGAAAAATACAGGCATGCTTCAAGAGGACGTGCTACTGGGTATTAGAGGTACCGGTATGTACAGCAATCTGGACCACCACCTCTGAAGTTCTCTCTGTACGGTGGTACAACATGGAATGTGTGGTTTTCATAAGCAATAAAAAAAGGGCAGAAATGATATTTCTGTCGATTTTTATTCCAGTTTTCTGTGCAGGTTCCGCAACTCTCGGTAGCGAGGTGATGCTACACTTTTTTTGATGTTTGTAACGTACAGTTAAATTTAGAACAAGGTTACAATATGTATTAAACAGAACAATAACATTAAATGGAAAATTCTCTGTGCGAAGCCAATTAATCAAAAGTCTCTTGGCCGAAAGCAAATTTTCATTTGCAGTGCAAATCAGATAATATAAGATACTCAGCTCGAAGTCTAACCGGGGCAGAGATGACCGCACAAGGGAGTAATACACAATACGCATCAACTGGTCAGGCACCAGATACAAGCTGTCGGCAGTGGGAAAGTGAAAAGACCCTAAACGGCTCACCCAACTTTCATAGGCTGTGGAAAAGAGAAGAAAGTACAGAAGCAAACAGAGGAAAGACCGCGAAGTGTCATCTTTGTTGCTGGAGAGCCTTGTCCACACTCTCCCATATCCACCATGACATACTGGCAGCAAACAGCTTACAGAGTTAGGACTGAAGAGAAACGCCCGGCTAGCAGGTGGCGTAAAAACAAGGGGGTGCTGCGGACCCAAGTTTTTAGCCCCGCTCTCGGCTCGGCGGAGCAGAGTGTAGAGAAACAACTGGAGGAGGCTGCAGTATTTACCGACCTCCGAGACGGGGCGTCTGAGCGTCCTGCTGGCTGTTGGTTTATTCACAGGACGGAGCGGGCAGGTGCGTGTGTGTTGGCTGTCTCGCCGGGCTGTCTGTCCCTCGGGGCGGCGCAGTCACAGCGGCAGAAGTGCCGACCTCAGCTCCGCCTCTGTGCCTTGTGGCTACCTGCGTAAACTACGATAAGAGTTCCTCTGGCTTCATGTGCGACCGTTACCTTGGAGGTGGCAAGGGTGGAACACATTTATAGAGCTGCCTACGGTGTATGGCACTGTAACACTGGCAGAGCGTTGCGGGTTGTTTTGGATACATTGCAGTGCTCTCCATAATTTCTGTATATTGTCCGTTTAATATTGTTGTTATAAATATCGTGATTTTTGAAGTTTTCATTCGTTTCGTGACTTCCGTGATTCAGACCCTGCATCCAGTGAATAACGGTAGTGTTTACAAGCTAATGTTAAAGTAAGCCCGCATTATAATTGTTACGTGTTGGATTCATTACAGTGATTTACATTATTTCCTAATAGTGTCGGGTCAAGATCATTGTTAGAAAATATTGTTCATTTTAGTTTTCACTCACTTCTTGTCTTGTACGGTCTACTTTTAATGGACACCTATCGAGTTATTCAGCGTCTGCCTGACGCCTGGAATTTAGCTGCACAGCTCACCGAAACATAAGTTTTTACTAATTATTACTTTATTAAAGTTTAGGTGTGTTGTAGTGCTATTTAATCAACTGTAAGAGTAGCGTCGTCTGTGACAAATGTGGATATGGTTGTAGGTTCATTGGTAAGGGAGAAACATGTCAGGATTGTGCGATGGTGTTTCACTATGAAGAATGCAGCGGAGGGGCCAAAAAAGTGTCAGATGAGGCTCTTCCATTAGATTATGCAGTCGAGACAAGAATTTGATGAAACAGAAAAGAAAGATTTACAATCGTCAGGCAAATTAGAAATGACACGTTCTGAGTTAGATAGGTTGAAGGGGGAAACAAACAGCAGAATACGGAGGAAGGTGACACTAGGCAAAAGCAGAAGACATCAGAGATCACGTTTCAGATTCTGGTTAGCAATCAGTTTGATTTGTTACCTGAAGTAGGAGGAGAGCCTCAACCAGGATTTGTGCTTAGTATGGAGCAGCAGACTCGTAGGAACCACTTTAAGGCTAGGTCGACAGAAGAATCACTTAGAAAGAAAAATCTTGCTGCCAGAGAGCAGTCACGGAAGATTCGTAGTGCAATTGCTACAAGTAAAGCTCTGTATAGAATACGAGGTAACAAGCATCGTGTGCGGCAAGCTTTGCCAAAGGACAGCGCAGCCCTTGTGCACAGATTTTTGATGGAGGGGGTAAGGTACTTACAGTAGCAGGAGCAGGAAACAGCTTGGATAGAAGTTTACAATATAGCATTAAAGGTGATCTGGAGGAAATATGAGCAGCAACAGCACACACTTGTGTGGTGTTTGTCAAAGTTTTGCAGTGGCATGACCAGCCCTGGATCAACACTGTGTTAGCTGTGTGAACAAAGAGCTTAGTCAACTGCTTTTCACTGAAACAAAGTCTAAAACCCAAGCTGTGCCTGTTGTTGCGACTGGGAGATAGGGATACACTAATCATATCCTGCACCTGAGTAGTAGGTGGAAGGAAAGGTTAGCTGAGCATTTTGAGAAAGTTTAAGGGAGGGCAAAAAGCACACAAGATAAAATCCCTCTTGGTACTTAAGTCAAAGGGGCACCTTTTTAGGTTAGAGTCAGTTTACAGAGTACATTGAAAGAAAATAGAATATAGCAGAATACAGTAAGACACGTAACAGCTGCCAGAAAAAGAAAATTAATTTGTTTCATATGAACATTAGAGGATTGAAAAACAAGATAGAAAGGCTAATTGTATATCTAGAAGATGTAGAACTTTCTGAAGAGTTAGATATTCTGTGCCTCTCTGAACACCGTGTAATCACACGCATGGAGAAGTTAAATATGAGGGGTTGTAGACTTGTTTTATTTTGAGTAGAGTTAACATGGAAACAGGAGGAGTTGCAACATACGTAAAAGCTGGTCACAGAGTCAAAAATGTTGAAACAAGTAGGTGTCTCGTGAGCTGTTATGGCAAAATAACTCTTGATAATTGTAACAGTCTACGGATCCCCTCCAGGATACTTTCAGCTATTTATGAAATATGTAACTGCATTATTGAGCTACCTATCAGACAAGAACAAACAGTTATTAGTTTGCGGAGATTTCAACGTAGATTTTTTAAAAATTACTTACAGTAGGGAAAATGAACTAGAATTATTATTTGGGTGTTTCAGTTTAATTTCAGTAGTCCTTTTTCCAGCTTATGTTGAGCGAAACAGTAGACAGCGCTCAGTCTGAAACAATTAATGTGTACCCAATTGCTGATGGAATATCCTATCATGAAGTACAACTAATTGAAAAAATACTATGACACCTTACAACCTGGAGGCAGGTTCATAGAAAGCAGTGAGGCTTTTCACAGAGAAGAGAACACAGTGTTTCGAGAGTAAGCCAAATGGGGTGGCATGGGATGAGAAGATATAGAGAAAGATGGTAAAGTCAAATTCGATTTATTTCCAAATTTTAAAGTTGTTATCCTAAAAATTGTGCAGAAGGACCTTTAAAAACAAGTAAACTGTGGCTAAATAAGGGAATTAAAATCTCGTGTAATGCAAGGAGAAATAGGGAAATTTGTCAGGATCTGTCACTATTTACATATTACAAAAAATACTGTAGTACATTAAAGAAAGTCATGAAAATGTCCATATGGATACATGGGATAAATGTCCCGACAGAAAGAAGTAATGCAGATTAAATATTAAAACTATATGGTTTGGTGTCCAATGGGAGACGTGACAGCCAGTCAGTGTACAAGATACCATCAACCTTAAACGAAATGACAGTGCAGTAACTGATAACTCACAAAATGTAAGTACTTTTAACAATATTTTCTAAATTTACCAGAAAAAGAGGATTAAATGGTTTAGTTGAAGGAAGCAGAGAGTATATTAAAATGGGATTCCACAAAACTTTAAGCAACTAGAAGTAGCACCAACATCCTTCACTGAAATTAATAGAATCATAAAAATTTTAAAAGCAAAAAGCTGATGTGGTGTTGATGGAATTCCAGACAGAGTTCTGAAAACTTGTTCCAACATATTAAGTAATCATAACTTTAGATAACAATATTGGGAAACAGCGATTTGTAAGTTAAGTAAAATTTGTAAAAAAACGGTCTCGAACGCACAGTCATTCATTAAAAATATTATCGGTCTCGGCCCTTAGTAGCAGGCCATCTACACCATCCAGCTGACGATGATGAAGCTCGGAAAAGCTGGACTGATCCCAATCGCAAATCTGCGACTCGGTTCAGCACATATTTCCAAGTGTTGTCATCATCAGACAGATGGTGCATTATCTGGACTGCTACTAGAGGCCGAGACCGGCCGTATTTTTAATGACTGGTTGTGCAATCGAGGTTATTTTTTAATAATTTTAATATGAGTAATGTTCTTAGTGATGTATGCAATGCATCACTGGCATCTGAAATTCCTCCAGACAGGTTAAAATAAGCAACTTTTGAACTTCTTGATAAGAAAGGTGACAAGACAGACTTGAAAAATTATCATCTAGTTCCCTTACTGACAGCTTTTTCCAAAATGCTGTGAAAAGTACTCAAGATTAGTCTCAGGCTTAGGTGGAAACAATACACTTAGTATATGACTGTTTTGATTCCAGAACGGTTACTCGACTGAGAATGCTATTTATACACTCTCTCATCAAATAGTACAAGTCGTAAATAATAAAATATCGCCAGATCGTATTTTTTGTGATTCTTCCAATGTGTTTGATTGTGTAGATCATGTTACTCTCTTTGAAGAACTCAAGTCTTATGCACTGCTGGCTTGAATCATACTTAACAAACTGAATACAAAAGGTTGTGCTAAATAATTCAAACAATGTCACTAAGATAGAAAATTTTAGTGACTGGGGAGAAATCATGAACGGAGTCTTACAGGGTTCACTTTTGAGTCCACTCCTACTCCTTATAAAAACTTGAGTGACCTTCAACTTAAGGTGCAACAAGTAGAATTGGTAGTTTTTGCAAATGATATTAGTGTTATAACAAATCCCATTATACAACAGAATAGATGGTAATGATACTCTCCAAAGAGGTTCTCAGTATTTGGTCTCTCTCTAAAGGTTGAAAAAAAGAAACACACTATAATCAGTTCTGTACAACAAAGAGACTCATACCAACAATTCATATAGCTCTTGACTAGGCATCAATTAATGGGGTAGAATCCTTCTAATTTTTGGTGTATATATTGATGAAAACTTGAACTTGAACTGAACTTCTCACACAGTTAAGTTCATATACTTTTGTTCTTCATACAGTTGCTAATCTTGGAAACAAGCGAATCAACATCCCAATTAATTTTCAGATTTCCACTCAATAATATCTTATGGAATGATTTTCTGGTGTTAATCGCCACTAAGGAAAAAAACTGTCGATTGCAAAAAAGCGAGCTGTAAGAATAATATGTGGTATTCACGACACCTAGGGACCTCTTCAAGGAGCTAGGCATTTTAACTGCTCCATCACAATACATACATTTACTGATGAAATTCGGTATAAATAATTAATCATAATTTGAAAAGGATAATCATAATTTGACAGGACAGCGATGTCTAAACCTACAACATTACAGGGAAAAATGACCTTTATTACCTATTACTGAATGTCAGTGACTCAGAAAGGATTTCAATGTGCAGCAGCAAAAATTTTTGACAATTTGGTTAATAACATAAAATGTCTGACAGTTAGCAAAGCAGATTTTAAATGTCAAAGTGGTTCGTATTTCACTGACGAATTTCTGTTTAAAAACAGGTAGACCATTTAAAAAACTTGTTTTTAATTGTGATTGGATGAGTGGGACTAAAATAATAATGCGATCATTAATGTTAACAGTAATCATGTATACATATTCTGTAAACTGACTCATTCCACATCATTTCAACAAAAAATTCATTCATATGATGTATGGACATGTAACTATTAATTAGCTAACTGTTATGTAGCCATCAGGATTTATTTTCAGTTATCCTGATTAATCAAATATTGAGGCATTGATCATGTCAGACTACCCAGTGCCGTGTTAACAATGAAAATGAAGCAAGTACATTCATAATACTTTTGTGTGTTTGTAGAATTTTAAGTAGAGAAAAATTGATTCTTATTGACATAATAAATGTGAGATTGATGGGTACAATACTCCTGACACGATTTTCTACCAGGAAGCATAATATAGCCACATAGCAAATAATAATAATAATAGTAATAATAACAATAATAATGCATTCATGTACACATGCATTCAATTTATGTTATAATCCATGCATAGACAACACTACTACTATATCAAAACATACTGTGCAGCTGGTGGTATCTACTATATTACTGCAATGGCTGAAAGATTTTCATGAATTTACTATTGCTTTATGACGATAGGTTGTAGAATAAATTATTAAACAAAGACTAGTGCATTAAATGTGTTTTAACGATTTAATGTCGAAAGAAGTATGGAAATAGTTGTTGAAAAGCTGCATGTTAAAACAAGATGTCAGTCTCAGCTGGATTGTTACAGTGGAAGTCGTGATTTTAGTAGTAACTCAGTGGCCCTTACATATCGTCATACAAGGCAATAAATTTTTTCTTTCCTTCTTCATTTATAGCCATCAAACTTGTGACAGGCCATGATTTTCTTCCAGGTCTCACATTTTCACATCACTGCATTCCTAGCACACATATCACTACATTGGTAGCCAGCCACAGAATACTGAGCAACGTGTTAGCTAACTAGTGCAGTTCTGTTACAGACATATTTATATTCTAAATGTGAAGCTGTGTTTGTCTGTTACCTTTCATGAATGAACCACAGAACCAATTTTGATGAAATTTGGTATGGAGATAGGCTACTTCATAAAGTGTGTAATACAAGATATTTGAATCGCTTATTTGAGGAACCACACATATCCACTTTCAGCCAAATGGAGTGTAATGTGTAAGTGATAACAATGGATGTATCAGAACATCTCCACCTCTTTTTAACAGTATTGCTATATTCTTGAAAATCCTGTTGACTTGAGAAATCACACATGGGCAGGATAAGACGTTTCTCTATTAAAAATTCTGATGACAGCAGTCTGTACCACAGGTCCATATAGTATCCTTTCACTATAAACAATCCCATTAGTCAGTGTACGACTACAATTATCTTGATGAGAAACTTAATGTGAAACAGGTGTTTCACATTCCAGGCAAGTAAAATGAAGTAATTGGATTGGTAACTGCAAGAGCTTACATAACAGTGTGGTGAGTCATATATTTAGGCAACATCTTCAGACTCACTGTAGATGTGAAGAAATTGCAGAAATATTTACACAATAAAGAGAATGTCAAAACCTTCTGTGACGAGATATTCTCCTAGTCTAATGTTCATGAAAGAAGATGCAGCAGGGTATCTTTAATAGAAGACATTGTTAAGAAATTACTAATATTCAGAAATTTGACATTACTTTGTTGTGCAAGGGACGATTTAATTATAAAATTTGATTACTTGACGTGTGCGACCCTGTGTTGTGTTTCAAATATTTTGTGTATTAGCAGTAAATAGATTGAAAATTGGTTCCTTCTGCTTTGACAAGTATATTTTTATTTGTTTGACAAACCACATATGTCCATACACTTTCAAACCACCAGGCATCGTTATGAAAAGAAAATTTAGAAGGAAAGGAAATATCTGCTTATCTCACTGGATAAAAATCAGAAAAAAGACCAAGAGCCATAACGTGCAGACAGTTTACTTTTCTCCAACGTACTGATAGTGGATATATGTGGCTCGTAAAGTATCCGATTCATTTAGTAATTTGTAGAAAATCACGTGACTTAGGGAAAACATATACTCTGTTCTCCCAAGTACATATAGATTTTGTGAGTGCACTGCTTTCATCAGAAGGATATCCCTACATATTTACCACAAGTGACAGATACACTCGGTGGGCTGAGACAGTCCGGATCAGTGGCATCCTGGGGAACACAATAGCAAAATTTTTTTAACAGCCTAGATATCATGGTTCCGCTGTTTGTCGCACATTACTACAGATCAGAGACGGCAGTTCGAATCGCCCCAGAACCTAGGACTCTCCAAGTTGCATGGGCTCCAACACCACCATAGAACCAGCTACCACCGGGCAAGCAAAGGAATGTTAAAGCTCTCGCATCGGATATTCAAAGTTACGCTTATGTTGTAATCCTCTGTTTGTTAGCATCCTCGAACCTTCCATATTTCAAAGATAGCATTCATATTATATATGTCCTCTGACTGTATTTACATTGGAGGCTTATTTTAAAGAACTTTACTGGTGCCTCAGCGTCGTCTTCTCTTCTCTGGGTTGGTAGCATTCCTTGTGAACGGATGGATGGAGAAAGGTTGTGTTATTTTACGATGACATTATAATATTACGAACCTTTACTTTAGTCGTTTGTCATTCTGTTCATTTCATGACCTAATCTGTTTTTTAAACATTTTTAGGAAAGTAATAGTCGTACCTCGGTCATCTTAACACGAGATACAACTGATCGGCTGTCACTGTCGCGACTTTAAGCGCAAATTGCACGATCAAAGTTAGAACCAGCAATCACTTAGATTATACTCTCCACGAAATCCGATACTATTTTGAATAGTCATCCTTCCATGAAATCAGCAGAGACATTGAAAGTCCTAACAATCATTTCACGGTCACGGATAATAGTGTTAAGTGTAGGTCGCCAATACAGGCTTTGACGATTTTGATTGATCCCGTTAGCAATATAATCGGACTTTCTCTCCTTCGCTTATCTTATTCCTTAGAACAACATTTAAAAAATCAACGTTCAGAGGAAGAGTGTTTACAGTTTGTCACGAAGACAGTTGGACATTCGCGCTGCCGTTGGTTTTATTGGGCTTCTGCACAGCACGTACGCCGGACTTATGGATATCGACAGCAGAGATGGTCAGTTGTGAGATGTTACGCCTATGCCAGAGAATTTTAAAAGAAAAAATACCAATGGACGCGGAATTGCCGTATTTGCTACAGCAAGTGAAGGTGCAGATAATGGAGCTGTGTACTTCACCGGCATCACGCCGTCGGGAACATGAGATTTTCGTATGCAGATATCAGAAAACGTACTCACTTGTATTGTTAGGACGGGTACAGTGCTGCCCCCTAATAACCATCACTCTCTGGTCCGTTCAGTTTTTTAAAACGTGACGAACATGTAACACAAATACAATACCGCCTAAGTTGCACTCGTCTAGGTTTAGCGTGGCTGGGCTACTTCTTTGTAGTGAAAGAGATGAAAATTCAGTTTTTGTTGTTATTCAACATTAAAATAACTTCGGAGAGGTTGAAAACATCAGCCAACCAGTTGAAAATGTAGGTTTACTGGAATCATTGGACTAGGTTACCATAATTTTAGAACTATCTTCTTCAGAAAGTGTAATGGACCCTAAGAATTGCATTAGCGATTTCAAAAGTGTATTTAATGAATACAAGGAAGTAACCCTCGTAGAAGAAACAAAAGGACTTTTTATTACTTGGCACAAGAAAGGAGGCTTATTGGGAATAAATAAAAAAAATGTCGTGTTACTAGGGTCTCCCGTCGGGTAGATCGTTCGCCGGGTGCAAGTCTTTCGATTTGACGCCACTTCGGCGACTGGCGCGTCGAACTGCGAATCAATAGCCTCAGAGAAGTGTTACATGTAGAAACTTCCTTCGAGAATACAAGACTGTTGAGTTTGTAACTAAGAAAGTAAAAATAATCCCTCTGAAAAACAAATAGATAACCAGTCTAAGAATAAGGCTATTTGTGATATGAATAAACCAGCGCCTTTGGTGGCTGGCGCGAAAAATGTTTTGACAGCCGCGATGTAAATAAATGCACACACATACGACACAGCACAGCACGTCACTGCACGAGGAGGACCGTAATCTCAGTCGCTACAAATATACACTCCTGGAAATTGAAATAAGAACACCGTGAATTCATTGTCCCAGGAAGGGGAAACTTTATTGACACATTCCTGGGGTCAGATACATCACATGATCACACTGACAGAACCACAGGCACATAGACACAGGCAACAGAGCATGCACAATATCGGCACTAGTACAGTGTATATCCAACTTTCGCAGCAATGCAGGCTGCTATTCTCCCATGGAGACGATCGTAGAGATGCTGGATGTAGTCCTGTGGAACGGCTTGCCATGCCATTTCCACCTGGCGCCTCAGTTGGACCAGCGTTCGTGCTGGACGTGCAGACCGCGTGAGACGACGCTTCATCCAGTGCCAAACATGCTCAATGGGGGACAGATCCGGAGATCTTGCTGGCCAGGGTAGTTGACTTACACCTTCCAGAGCACGTTGGGTGGCACGGGATACATGCGGACGTGCATTGTCCTGTTCGAACAGCAAGTTCCCTTGCCGGTCTAGGAATGGTAGAACGATGGGTTCGATGACGGTTTGGATGTACCGTGCACTATTCAGTGTCCCCTCGACGATCACCAGTGGTGTACGGCCAGTGTAGGAGATCGTTCCCCACACCATGATGCCGGGTGTTGGCCCTGTGTGCCTCGTTCGTATGCAGTCCTGATTGTGGCGCTCACCTGCACGGCGCCAAACACGCATACGACCATCATTGGCACCAAGGCAGAAGCGACTCTCATCGCTGAAGACGACACGTCTCCATTCGTCCCTCCATTCACGCCTGTCGCGACACCACTGGAGGCGGGCTGCACGATGTTGGGGCGTGAGCGGAAGACGGCCTAACGGTATGCGGGACCGTAGCCCAGCTTCATGGAGACGGTTGCGAATGGTCCTCGCTGATACCCCAGGAGCAACAGTGTCCCTAATTTGCTGGGAAGTGGCGGTGCGGTCCCCTACGGCACTGCGTAGGATCCTACGGTCTTGGCGTGCATCCGTGCGTCGCTGCGGTCCGGTCCCAGGTCGACGGGCACGTGCACTTTCCGCCGACCACTGGCGACAACATCGATGTACTGTGGAGACCACACCCCCCACGTGTTGAGCAATTCGGCGGTACGTCCACCCGGCCTCCCGCATGCCCACTATACGCCCTCGCTCAAAGTCCGTCAACTGCACATACGGTTCACGTCCACGCTGTCGCGGCATGCTACCAGTGTTAAAGACTGCGATGGAGCTCCGTATGCCACGGCAAACTGGCTGACACTGACGGCGACGGTGCACAAATGCTGCGCAACTAGCGCCATTCGACGCCCAACACCGCGGTTCCTGGTGTGTCCGCTGTGCCGTGCGTGTGATCATTGCTTGTACAGCCCTCTCGCAGTGTCCGGAGCAAGTATGGTGGGTCTGACACACCGGTGTCAATGTGTTCTTTTTTCCATTTCCAGGAGTGTAGTTACACTTTGCCTTTAGACGAATTTAATATTATATAAAACATAGTTTTAACCGAACCATATGTATCTAGTGCACCATTTTGATATTGCAGCCACTATGAAAAAAGACAGAAGGGAATTAAGGGCAGTTGTCTGTGGCCATTGATTAATATTATGGGGCAAGTTGAAAATTTGTGCTGAACTGGAATTAAAACCAGAGTCTCCTGCTAAGTAGGCAGATGTGTTTGCTACTACACCATCCAGACACAATGGTCATCTCAACTGAATGGAATTAAACACATTAGCTGGCAGCAGATTCTCATTTATATCAACGTGGCAAGTTACAAATTTGTGCTGAACTGGGCTTCAAGCCCATGTCTCCTGCTAACTAGGCAGATGTGCTACCCACTACACCATCACTATCCTAGCACACCTGTTTCCAGACCAAATTCTCATTTTATATCACCCACTACCGATGTAGTATCCCTGTTCATTACCGTCATTACTCTCGGCATCCCGCCCATTCCCATGAGAGTTATAAATTGGTGTACACCTGTGCTGAAAGGATCATTGGCTATCATCACCTTGATTATATATGTGGTGTCTGTTCCTTTGGAATGTCTGAAAGAACAGACACCTCTGTTGGGCGAGTTGAAAATTTATGCTCACAATTGAGCAGGTTAAGAAGACCTAGGTTCAAGTCCCGATCCAGCACAAATTTTCGCCTACAATGCGGCAGGTAGAAAATACCTGGGTTCGAATCCTGGTCTGCCACAAATTTTCAGCTTGCCCCACTGAGGTGTCTGTTCTTTCGGATACGTCGAACTCCTATGGAAATCGGTTGGATGCAGCGAGTAATGATGCTAATGAGCAATGGAACAGTATCAGCAGTGTGTGGTATATGTTGAGAATCTGTGTCTGATGGGAGGTGTGCTTGATAGCCCATGTAGTTCCGGTGATCTTTCCAGATGGTGTAGCGGTCAGCACATCTGCAGGAGACCCTCTTTCGAATCCTCGATGCAGCACAAATTTTTAACTTGTTTCATTGATGTAAATCAGTGCCCATTGGCAGCTAATGCCTCTAACTCCTTTGAGAACCATATGTCATAATTATCTTGACTGACCTATTTGACAACATAAAATAACGTCACAAGCCATGATGTCAGCTGAAGCTGACCCTTCTTCGTATGCAGGTAGGCAGAGTCTTTCTGACAGCATCAAAAGGAAGGTGACACATAAGATGTATCACTCGATGGGAACAATATTTTCCATGAAATCAATATTGCGGTGTCAACAATAGTAAACTATACTTGAATTCTAACTAATGACTGCTTTTATTCACATGTTATAAGAAATGCAGTGAAAGAGATGAAAATTAAGTTTTTGTTGTTATTCAACATTAAAATAACTTTGGAGAGGTTGAAAACACCAGCCAACCTGTTGCAAATGTAGGTTTACTGGAATCATTGGACTAGGTTACCATAATTTTAGAACTATCTTCTTCAGAGAGTGTAATGGACCCTAAAAATTGCATTAGCGATTACAAAAGTATATTTAATCAATACAAAGAAGTAACAACTTAAGGCAAAAAATTGTAAGACAAGAGTACTCACATGTTACGAGGGTCGGTCAAAAAGTAATGCCTCCCATTTTTTTTCTACTTAAAAAAATTAAGTTAAGTGAAAAATTTGAATTTGGCGCCATTCCTCAAACCTTCTTCTGCAATCCACTGCAGTAGTAACTTTCTGTGTCAACAGGTGGCAGCACAGCAGAAGTTTGTAAGATGGCCGACATCGAAGTTCGTTTGAGACAGCGTTGCGTGACTGAATTCTTGAATGCAGAAGGTGAAACGCCCATACGCATTCATGAAAGACTGAAGAAGGTGTATGGTGTTGTGACAGTGGATGTCAGCACTGATAGACGATGGGTTCGTCGTTGTAAGGAAGCTGAAGGGCAAACACCGTTGACTGACGAAAAGCGGAGCGGCAGGCCGGTGAGTGCAGTGACTCCACACAACATTCAGCAAGTTGATGACATCATTCGTGGTGACCGTCGGGTGACTGCAGATGAAGTGTGTCGCATTATTTCTCTTAGTAAAGGCAGTGTGATCACGATTATTAAACAATTGGGGTACTCAAAAGTTTGTGCACGGTGGGTTCCAAGAATGTTAACCGATCAGAATAAAGAGGCAAGGAAAACAATAGCCTCCCAACACTTGCAGCGCTTCCGTTTGGAGGGAGATGAGTTTCTGAAAAAAAATTGTGACCGGGGACGAAACATGGGTGCATTTTTTTGAACCCGAATCAAAGAGGCAGTCAATGGAGTGGCGTCACACAAGCTCGCCGAGGAAGAAAAAATTCAAAACTGTGCGATCGGCAGGGAAAGTTATGGCAACAGTTTTCTGGGATACAGAGGGTGTGATTCTGGTTGATTTTTTGGAGCAGGGATGCACAATAAATTCTGTTCAATACGTCACAACCCTCAACAAACTTAAAGCACGTCTTCAGCGAGTTCGCCCAACAAAATCAATGGCAGATGATCTTCTTTTGCATGACAATGCAAGACCACACACCAGTCGTCACATCTCTGACGAGATTGTCAAAATTGGATGGGAAGTTTTGCCTCATCCCCCATACAGCCCTGACCTGGCACCATCAGACTTCCATCTGTTCGGGCCACTAAAAGAAGCTCATCGTGGGATTCATTTTGAAGATGAGGAGGCCGTCAAAACATCCGTGCGTCAATGGCTTAGGAAGCAGAGCTGTGATTTTTACCGTGCTGGGATACATGCCCTTGTTCAAAGATGGACCAAAACTGTAGAGATGGGCGGAGATTACATTGAAAAATGACAAAATGATCCTCAATGTTGTGGTTTTCAACCTATGTAATTGCATTTAAATTTCCTGACAATTAAACGTAGAAAAAAAAATAGGAGGCATTACTTTTTGACTGACCCTCGTATATCACATGCGAATAAAGTACATTGAATAAAGCCAAACAGCTCTTGTCATGATCCATCTAAAGAAAAAAAAAATTCACAAGCCTTAGCTTAAGAATGTAGCAACATAGCGTGTCAGATGTGAAGATTAGATGCCAAGTATGGTACCCTATTGACATAATGCTCTTGTCAATTTAAAATCTGACATATACAGTAAAACACACAACGGCATCTAGATTATAACAGTATGCATACAGCAAAGAGAAAAATTAACTGTCCCAATTTTTGGGCTAAATATGTGTGCATCAGAAATACATGTACACTGTATTGAGTAGTGTATGGTAATTAATTGTGCCTTGTGTAAGGCCATTGATAATCTTAAAAAATAAGAATTAAACAGATATAAAAATGCGTGTACAAATGCAATCTGAAAATATTTTTATAACGGAGCAACACTGCAGCATTTCACCGTGCATGTTGTAAAAATTGCTATTAACAGTAACAAAAGCCGTTAAAAAGGGGGAGGAGGGAACATGAACTAATATTTATTAAAACTTAATTGTTAAAATGGAAAAAACTTCTGCTGAGCATTAAAGAAGTTTACAAAAAGTAGCCGAAGCAGAACACCCAACAAATTCCAAGTTCAGATTAGGTTCAAAAACATACAAGAATTGTTGCAGGCACCACAGACGCCTACCACAGCGGCAACTCCGCAGACAGACCCGCAATGCAGGTTGCCGACTTCGATGTCAAGTCTGGCCGATGCAAGAGTGTTTACAAGCAAGTACCACAATTGACAACGAACAAGTAGGCACGACCAACGTCCATCAGAGGGCATCAACCAGCAGCAGAGGAAGGGGGCGCGACGATCACCGACCTATATCCTGGCGATCACGTGTGTGAAAATAGACCGGGCCGGCGTTTCAGCGGGCAGTTCTCGACTCACGGAGCGCAGAGGAGGTCGGCCGGTCCTGCAGTGTGCCACCTCGTCCATCCTCTCTTCCGCAACGATTGCGGGACGTCGGTTCCGTCTTGTTAGGCTACTTACCAGCTGCTAACAGCCGATTTCGACGTGAAACAGTTGTACAGGAATAGAGTCGAAGGCAACTCTGATTATATGAATTATTTGTAGGAACATAGTTTACCCCATCAGGCCAAAAGTTTGTTAGACTAATAAAATTTGAGAGACGTAAACGTGCTACAGGGATTCTACGTATTCTTCATCCTCCCCCTTGTAATTCGGTACAACGCACAAGGTGCATTCCACAGTTGTTCTTCACAACACAGGCACTGAATTTCGCTCAAAGCTTGTCATATAATCAGCTCAAACTATTCACACGCCACATTGACCTGAATGTTGATTATGTCGTCAAAGCGTTGACCAGATGAATTTCCACATATATTCATTTTGCGATAGATTCATACTGGTAACAGCAAAACTTGTCATCAGTGATTATTTAAGAACTGTCTGCGTTTTTAATTTTGATCATGTCGCAGCAGGCATAAACATATAATTGTTTTTGTGAGTCAAGGCATGCTGCACAAAATCTGCACACATTTTTGTCTTCTTTGAAACATTCTAGTTAATGTATTGAACACTTGAATTAGAGATGTTGCTCCATTAAGATTTGTGATACAACAACTTTGACAGACAGCTGTCGCACATCAACCATCCAATACTGCCTGCTCACAACTGACTGGTCTAATGTACATCTGTTGTTTACAGTAGCTGCCACCGTAGTTACAGTGCTGACGCAGGGAATTAAACCAGTCTCAGAGATTTTTGGATTGGTGGTGTAAACATGGTGTCTGCAAGCTAGAAACCAATATAATGTCAAAAAATTAAATTTATGAAATGATTATTTCGTATGAGTCTCACTACTGAGAGGTAATTACTGAAGATACGAGTACATTCAGAGTCAAAATAGAACGAAAAATGTGTTTTGGAAGAAAATCTGAGCAAATCTGAAAAAAAATTCCTTAATTTTTAAAGGAATTAATTATAAAAAAATGGTTCAAATGGCTCTGAGCACTATGGGACTTAACTTCTCAGGTCATCAGTACCCTAGAATTTAGAACTACTTAAACCTTACTAACCTAAGGACAACACACACATCCATGCCCGAGGCAGGATTCGAACCTGCGACCGTAGCGTTCGCGCTGGGAATTAATTATACTAAATTGTATTAATACATAAGTGACTTATAATTTCACGCTACCTAAACATTGTACTTGAATGTGACAAATTTTCTGCTGGCAACTTTGACAATTAGGCCTAGAAAGAACGATGATACCAAAATTCAATTCGATTACCAGCAGTGGATAATATTTTTTTGTGTAATTTGTCTTTTCTAGTCAACTTTCGCGATAATAGGTATGACAATATTTTTATTTTGCTTTCTCTGATCTGAACGTGTTTCGATTACAGACAAATATAACACTGACTGGTCCTTGTGTTTTATTATTGTACGAGGGGCGTTCAGAAAGTAAGCTCCGATCGGTCGCGAAATGGAAACGACTATGAAAATCCGATAAAGCTTTGCACAGATGTGTTGGGTAGTGTCTCTAGTATAACTCCAGTTAGCATCACGTCGCTCTTCTCATTTCTGAGCTCGCAGTGAGTGCGTAAAGATGTCTAGAAAATAGTGTCTGCCGCCAAGTACGAGGGCCTGGTGAGAAATTTCGCCTGAAGCTATGCAGCCAACATTACATAACTGTCGTGCTGTTTCGTCTTCACGACAATTCTCAGCCGCATTCTGCAGGGGCAATGAAGATGCTCCTGCATCGTTTTCAAATGGAAATGTTAGATTACCCACAATACAGTCCGCAATTGTCTCCCTCTGAGTTTCATCTCTGGTCACATGAACCGCTGTCTTTGAAGACAACATTTTGACACAGACAACGAGGTGTAGGCCAGCGTGGAGAATTGGCGGAAAGCACTGGCGGCTGCCTTCTATGATGAGGCTATTGAAAAGTTGGTACAACGCTATGACAAAAGTCTAAGTCAGAACGGCGACTACGTAGAGAAGTAGCTGAAAGGTGTAGCTAATTGTTACAAGTAAAACATTTGTGATGTTCACTGTGGTTTCAATTTGGCAATCAATCGGAGCTTACTTTCTGAACAGGCCTCGTATTATTTATTTATTATACCTTGTAATGCCTACATTAAAGGTTATGTATGTCTAGTTCCAGTCACCTTCTGGAATAAATCTAGCAGTGCAAGGGTTGTGTTACAAGGTTACCATCAGCTTATTTCACCCGTTTGGTGGTCAGTTGCTCTTTCTTTTTTTAACCAACCTTTGCTTGTATTTGCTGTTTTACAGCAGGTTTCTAAATTTTTTATATAATTGCCGTTCCTGGCGTGTAAGGCCTTCAGCCGTGATTGTGGTCATTTGCTCGAAAAAATAATTCGATATTTGTATTTTAGCAATAAGCCTTAAAACCTTATTTACTGCCATTCCTGGGGTCTGATACCTTCTGCCGTGTTTGTGGCCACTTACTTTTTAATATTTAAATACCTGCAAGTTGTGATTGCAGCGAGTTCTTAAACATTCTTAATTTATTGCCATTCTTGGCGTGTAAGGCCTTCAGCCATGATCACAGTGGCTTGTTTGTTTTAAACATTATCTGTATCTGTATTTTATGGCGATTTGCTAAATTGTAACGCACTAAAAACACTATTATTTAGACAGTTTTTTATTCCTTCATTAATACCATGTGGTATTTTTTTTATTTATTGTTGAGTCTGGAATTACTGTTTTAAAAATAAATGTGTGTAACCGTAAAAGGCAAGAAGTAGTAACTGATTACGGCCCCGTCAACAATCGTAACCGATTCCTGCCTCCCCTTGACTGTCGAGTTTCACTAATTAACAGAGAAATACGTAATTTAGTATAGGAAATGGGCAAGTTCTCTACTACAGACCGAACGCGGCCGCATGGCAATCAAAATTACAGCAACAAGAAAAGCAAGTAAATATTTTTTCTGTGACTTAACAGAGTCAAATCAATGAAACCTGTAAGATGGTCAAAATCTAAACAGAGTTCTTAATACAGTTATCGAGCAGGAAGTTCGAGTGCCAACCACAAATGGTACCAAACTCGCGCCACATGGAGGCGTAAACAAGTAACCGATATACGCGGCGGAGCACTAAAGCCAGATCTAAGGCGTTAGCTTGGCTAACGAATCCCTGACTAACAGCAGATAGAACATAACCTTTTGAATAATATTACAGCCACCTATGAGACAGAAGCAACAAACAAAAATTAAAGGTCTCACAGAGAGAGAGACTTAATAATTAAGATAAGAGGCCCTACCCTTACAAACAATAAAAGACGCAGACAGCCTTGGTAGTATAAACACCCAGTAAGACAACAGATTACGTTGTGGGCTGCAGTAATAGTACATAAAACGGACCCACTTAATGTATAAATGTGCGCCGCCACAAATCCGACGCCTTACAGCAGACAACTAGGAAGATAAGCCCGAAATTAAAAAATAACACTTAGATTGGAGAATTAAATAAGAAGCACCTTCAGTAGTTTTATAGCAGTGTGTATACAATTTCCCTGCTTAGTGACAGGAACGGGATCAGTAACCAGAAGTATGATATGGCAGCAGATGTGAATCTCGAACAAACAACCAGAATACTACCGAACAAAGCAGTGATAATACTGGTACAGGAACTGTCAGCTATAGCTGTGGTTACTGTCGACGATCGGCTCAGTCACATCCGATAAACCAAATCGGAGGCTCACCAGTCATATCCAGGGAGAACAGCGTGGAGCCGACACACAACTTCAACACAGTGGCGATCCGCCATCCGCTTCCAGGTCCGGTGGATCGCTGAAGCATACAACACGCTCCTTCTCTCGGTATTCGCCCCCACACTAAGGTGATGATCATTCGCAGTCCAGGAACCTGCTTGAGTGTTTCTTTCTCGTATCGCTGCTATGTTCAGAGCGGTGACTGTTAACGGTCGAACTTGCACACACATCAAAAAAGTTTTGCATCACCTCGGTTCCGAGAGTTCCGGAGCCTGTACAGAAAACTGGAATAGAGCTCAACATAAACCTCATTTCCGCCAGCTTTATTGCTCATGAAAACCACACATTGCATGTTGTACCACCATACAGTGAGACCTTCAAAGGTGGTGATCCACGCCGGTACCTATGATACTCAGTAGCACGTCCTCTTGCATTGATGCATGCCTAAAACAGGCATACTATCCACAAGTTCACCAAAACACTGTAGGTCCAGATTGTCCCACTCCTCAACGGTGATTTGGGGTAGATCACTCATAGTGGTTGGTTGGTTACGTCGTCCATAAACAGCCCTTTTCAGTCTATCTCAGGCATGTTCGACAGGGTTCGTGTCTGGAGAATATGCTGGCCACTCGAGCCGAGCGTTGTCGTTATCCTGAAGGAAATTCACGAGATGTACCAATGGGGCGCGAATTGTCATCCATGAAGACGAATGCCTCGCCAATATGCTGCCGATATAGTTGGCATTCACGTATCGTATAGCCGTTACGGCGCCTTCCATGACCACCAGCGGCGTACATCGGCCCCACATAATACCACCCCAAAACAGCAGGGAACCTCCACCTTGCAGCAGTCGCTGGACAGTGTGTCTAAGGCGTTCAGCCTAACCGGGTTGCCTCCAAAGCCGTTTCCGACGATTGTCTGGTTGAAGGCATATGCGACACGCATCGATGAAGAGAACGTGATGCCAGTTCTATGTGGTACATCTGTCATGTTTTTGGGCCTTCCTGTACCGCCCTGCATGGTGTCGTGGTAGATCAGATGGATCTAGCTATGGACGTCGGGAGAGAAGTTGCGCATCATGCAGCCTATTGCACACAGTTTGAGCCGTAACACGACTGTGGCTGTACGAAAAGCATTATTCAACAGGTGGCGTAGGTTTCCTCCGACCCGTAGTTAGCGGTCATCAACTGCAGTAGTAGCCCTTGGGCGGCCTGAGCGAGGTATGTCATCGACAGTTCCTGTCTCTCTGTATCTCCTCCATGTCCGAACAACATCGCTTTGGTTCACCCCGAGACGCCTGGACACTTCCCTTGTTGAGAGCCCTTCCTGGCACAAAGTGACAATGTGGACGCTATCGAACCGCGGTATTGACCGTCTATACATGGTTGAACTACAGACAACACTAGCCGTGTACATACTTTCTGGTGGAATGAATGGAACTGAGCGGATGTCGGAACCCCTTGGTCTGATAGGCGCTGCTCGTGCATGGTTGTTTACATCTTTGGGCGGGTTTCAAATGGCTCTGAGCACTATGGGACTTAACATCTGAGGTCATCAGTCCCCTAGAACTTAGAACTACTTAAACCTAACTAACCTAAGGACATCACACACATCCATGCCCGAGGCAGGATTCGAACCTGCGACCGTAGCGGTCACGCGGTTTCAGACTGAAGCGCCTAGATCCGCTCGGCCACTCCGGCCGGTGGGCGGGTTTAGTGACATCACTGAACAGTCAAAGGGACTATGTCTGTGATACAATATTCACAGTCAACGTCTATCTTCAGGAGTTCTGGGAACTGGGGTGATGCAAAACTTTTTTTGATGTGTGTACTAGCCATCAACTGCGGCACACTACTCGCCTCGCCGAGAGGTTCCAACTCGGCCGCCTCAGTTCTAAAGATTACTAGAGACCGTGGTGCGACCTATCGATCGCGCAGCAGTGCAATTGTCATTGACTAATAAGACTAATTTTTTGCAGATCGGAGACTATGTAAAATAATTTTGTTGCTCTTCTTGGCTCGTTCTCTTCACAAGATGTGATTGCTTTGTCTGCTAGCCGCCGCCTAACTCATGCCACCAGATCCACCTTTTCTGTTCCTAACAAGCCAGTTTCGATGTGGAGCAACCTCCCTCCAAGTTTTACGTCATTACAATCATAAACATCCTATGCATGTACCAGTACTACAAGTAGAGTTTTAATATTTACATTCTTGTACAAGACATCACTTTTAAAATTGTATCCATAGATTAATTACAATTGCATAAATGATTATAAATAATTAACAAAACATTTATAAATATGTTACCGCAAAGAGCATGGTTACACGGATGTCACATTAAGTAAAGTAGATGATGAACCTGTATGAGGTAGGTACAGAGAATATCCATATTGTTGTTACACTGGCACATTTGTGAGATCACGGCATAGTAGTAACAGTTTCTTAACATTAGCGTAATAGATGTGTTTCCTCAGTTATAACTGACTTTCCACATTCCCCTGTCAATAATGAGATTTTATTAAAAGAAAGGAGTCTTTGTCAGCACTCAGTGTAGATACTGTAGATATTTCGAATAACTTGTAAAAAGGAAAAAGACCTAACTACTTTTTCAGAATGCAATTACCCTGGGTGATCACTTAGTCCGGAAGAATTTATAGCTTGGTTTCTGACTAACGAGGGATAACGTAAATCGTCCATTTGTAAACGAGGGGATGCAACTATATTTCTGAAATTCAAATGAATATTGCTTTTGCTTGACCATTTTGGAAAACATGCATCCAAGCTGCACTGGTTAGGTCACTGGCAAGACAGATCTTATCCCTGGTCCAACAAATGTAGGCACGGCGTATTCTACATACGCGCAGCTTCACCACACTCAATATTGATACTTTGCGGCTGCTAAGGGGGTCGTCATGGCGAGTCGATCTGGGGAATTCGTTCATCGGAGCTTTTCTTGAATCTGAACTCGTACACTTAATTAGCGTATTCAGTCTCTGAATGTTGCTGTATAGACAGGAATAAATTCTTATCACACACAAAAGACAGTGAATTTAATGGAAGAGAGGAAGAAAATTTAAGAATGTACCTAATGCCGCCGACGCTAGGCAATGCGGACGTCTAAAAAATGATTTTGGAAGGAAGTGCAAAACCCCTATGCAGGAATGGCTGAAGCCCAAATGCAAGGATGTAGAAGCATTTATAATTAGGCGAAAAGTAGATACCACCTATATAAAGATTAAAGACCGCTTTGGACGAAAGGTAAGAAACTGTTAGAACATTAAGTGCACAGAAAGTAGGCCTGTCTGACAATGGGATTGTACACCGATGTGATTCAAAGGACAGGCTATGTAGACCACTATTACGACTTCGACATAAGTAAACAGTAATACGGAACTCTCAACCGTTTTCGAGAAGATGGAGTTCGAAAATATTCAAAGTGCATATATATGTTGCTTGTCTACTGTAGAGGAACAGCAACGTTGTTGAATGGGAATAATAACTGGTAGTGATGGACGACATGAAGCACAGTACATAAGTAATTGACGTGGGGCGCTATACTTACAACGAGAAAAGGTACAGACTTCAGCACATGGGAAAACATGATAACAGATATAAGTAACATTCATATCTGACACAGGTGAGACTCCCAAATAGAGGTCGAAATCAGACTCTAAGTAAGGAATGCACACTCGTTGGGCACTAATCCACGTTTAGCACCTGTAATTCATGATGGCTACCAAACTGTTCAGGAGACCTTGGCGGATATTGTCCCACTCCTCTCTCAAGGCGGTTTTCAGTTCTTGCTCGATCGAGGAGAAGGTGTTCATTGAGAAACACGTATGCTAACAGCATCCCAGGCATGCTGTATAGAATTTAGGTTTGGGGAGTACGCAGGGCATTTCATACGTCCAGTATCTTCACATTCCATAGTGTCTAACACCTCAGCGGTCATGTGTGGGTAGGTGTTGTTGTCCATAAATAGAAAGCCGGGACCTGCCGCACCACTAAACAGAGAGACAATATCCAGAATAATCTTCCTGCAACACCTCTGTGCTGTAATGGTACCTCACGCAAAGACATGCAGCGATGTTCAGCCACTGTACATAAGCTTGTCCAAACCATAACGCCTAGGCCATAAGGACGACGTTCATAAACATACTATGGTGTGCAACGTGTTCCCCTCCTCTCTTCACACTCATTGGAAGCCAAAATCATTGTTAACCAGTGACGCGGGATTCCTCGGAGGACATCACTCTGAACCACTGCTGCTGATTCCAACCAACAATTTCCCTACGCCAACGAACTCTTCCTCGACGATGGAGTGGTTAAGGGGAATGCATTTAGAAGGTTCCAAGCACACAAACCAGCCTGATTTAATCGCCGCAGAATGGTTCTGGCAGAGGGATGTGTACCGGTAGAGACTGGAAGGCCTGCAGCGATCTGCCTAAGAGGTCTGATCCTTTCCGCCACTAGCGCTACGTATCGATCCTCTAACATTTATACCTTCAGAGACCTTTTTTAATCTCGAAAATACACTTCTGGACACACCCACCACCGCGGTCACAATAGTGGCACTTTGACGTGCTTCAAGCCGTCCAATTGCTCGTCCGTGATCATAAGCGCTCAAATGATGTCTTGAGGACATGTTGCTATACCACACGGTACATTTCACTTATCGGTTCCAGAAGAAATTTTTCAAACACCGTACGTGAACTGCTGAACGCAGAAAGTGCGTTCGTGCCCAAGCTTCGATGCAGTTAACACTTTCAGCCTTCTACATTTTCTTTTACGAGGGGCGTTCAATAACTAATGCAACACATTTTTTCTCGGACAATTTCGGTTGAAAAAATGCGGACTTAGTTTTGGGACATCGTGGAATATTACCGCTTCAGTCCCTATAGTTTTATTAAGTTTCGATAAATGGCGGCGCCTTCGAAGTGGCATCTGTAACGGAAGTGCACTCCGAGCAGAGAGATGTCATCGAGTTCCTTTTTGGCGGAAAACCATAGCATCGCAGATATTCATAGGCCATTATGTGTACGGAGACCTGACAGTGAACAAAAGCATAGTGACTCGTCGGGCGAGGCGTCTGTCATGTAACATTGTTGTGCAAACCTGCCCGACTTCTCGCGTGCCTGCCGACCGCACACACCTGAGACTCTTGCAGAGTTGGAATATGTGTACTCTCCCACTCGAGGAGATCGGTGGATTACAATCAGACACCTCGTTGCACTATGAACGTTTCTGGTAGTAGTGCTGACGAATTCGTCCACCAGTTGGGATATTCAAAGGTGAGTGCCTTTTGGGTCCCTCGTCGCCTAACAGAAGACCATAAACGACAACGAAGGACCATCTGTGCGGAGTTACTTGCCATGACGAGACTTATCGTGCCAATTTTTTTGTTGAACATCGTGACAGGCAATGATGACACATGGGTTCATCATTCCGAACCGAAAACGAAATGGCGATCCAAGGGGTGGCGCCTCACCACCTCTCCTCTGAAGAAAAAATTCAAAGCCACACCCTCGGAACCGAGCGAAATGGCGCAGTGGTTAGCACACTGGACTCGCAGTCGCGAGGACGACGGTTCAATCCCGCGTCCGGCCATCCTGATTTAGGTTTTCCATGATTTCCCTAAATCGCTCCAGGCAAATGTCGGGATGGTTCCTTTAAAAGGGCACGGCTGAGTTCCTTCCCCATCCTTCCATGATCCAATGAGACCGATGACCTCGCTGTTTGGTCTCTTCCCCCAAACAACCCAACCCAACCCAACACCCTCGGCCGGTAAAGTCATGGCGACGGTCTTCTGGGACTCTGAAGTGGTTACTCTTGTTAAGTAGGCTGTTTAGGTTTTAATGTTGGTAGCACCAAAACGCTGTTTAGGTTTTTATGTTGGTAACACCACGTAGCGCTCTGTACGAAAATCATTGACTGTGCTGTGTGCAGTCTGTGGCTGGTTGGCATTGTTGAAATATTCGCTATTGTAGTGTTGGTCAGTTGGATGTGAACAGCGCATAGCGTTGCGCAGTTGGAGGTGAGCCGCCAGCAGTGGTGGATGTGGGGAGAGAGGTGGCAGAATTTTAAGAGCGGGCGATCTGGACGTGTGTCCATCCGAAAGAGTAAATTTGTAATACTGGATATCATGAACTCATATATATATTATGATTTTTGAACACTATTAAGGTAAATACAGTGTTTGTTCTCTGTCAAAATCTTTCATTTGCTAACTATGGCTATCTGTAGTTAGTGCCTTCGGTAGTTAGAATCTTTTATTTAGCTGGCAGTATTGGCGCTCGCTGTATTGCAGTAGTTCGAGTATCGAAGATTTTTGTGAGGTAAGTGATTCATGAAAGGTATAGGTTATTGTTAGTCAGGGGCATTCTTTTGTAGGGATTATTGAAAGTGAGATTGCGTTGCGCTAAAAATATTGTGTGTCAGTTTAGAATTGATCAGGATAAGTAAAGAGCGAAATGTCTGAGTACGTTCAGTTCTGCTCAGCTGTTTGAAAATCAAGTAACGTAAGGAGTATTCAAGCACAGTAATTCATAAATTTTTCTAAGGGGACGTTACACTTTGTTTGACGTACTACGTACTAATGTAGCTATCAACTCTGAAGTGTACTGTGCTACCCCTCAGAAAATGAAATAAAAAACGACTTCAGCGTGTTCGTCGCCACAAAATTTTAAACGAACCTCTCCATCTCCATGACAAGGCCAGGCCTCACGCATGTCTGTGAACTTGAGAGGAGCTTAGAAAACTCCATCATCCATCATCAAAACGTCATCCATCCGACTTCTACATGCTTGGTTCAACTTCACCGGAAGTAGTACGTTGATCAGTGGTTCCCAAACTGTTAAAAACCAAATGATTCGAATCTTTCTCAGTCACTAAACTAACGTTTTCCAAAAGATCGTTACTTTTATCACAATTTTGTAAAACTCTAATACTGATTACATAAGTTACCAATAACGACCTTTCCTCAATTAGTAACATTAATGCGATGGAGGTTACAGGATCCTCACATAGTCCACACACTACACACATATGTTGTGCTTTGTCCCGTACATCGCTGATCATAAAAGTGAGACATATACATAACAAATGCTAAATACCTCAAGAAAATGTTTTCTCCCAATTGTAAATAGTCCAAATATTGCTTCATTACTTGCTTCGAAACAGATAAATGAATTAATTGACAGCACGACACAGCAGTAACCATATAAGGACTGCTATTGCGCCTTACTAATTATTATTATTATTATTATTATCAGTTATTCTGCTCCCCAAATAGCAAAACTCCTTTACTACTTTAAGTGTCTCATTTCCTAATCTAATTCCCTCAGCATTACCCGATTTAATTCGACTAAATTCCATTATCTTCGTTTTGCTGTTGTTGATGTTCATCTTATATCCTCCTTTCAAGACACTATCCATTCCGTTCAACTGCTCTTAGAAGTCCTTTGCTGTCTCTGACAGAATTACAATGTCATCGACGAACCTCAAAGTTTTTATTTCTTCTCCGTGGATTTTAATACCTACTCCGAATTTTTCTTTTGTTTCCTTTACTGCTTGCTCAATATACAGATTGAATAACAGCAGGGAGAGGCTACAACCTTGTCTCACTCTCTTCCCAACCACTGCATCTCTTTCATGCCCCTCGACTCGTATAACTGCCATCTGTACAAATTGTAAATAGCCTTTCGCTCCCTGTATTTTACCCCTGCCACCTTCAGAATTTGAAAGAGAGTATTCCAGTCAACATTGTCAAAAGCTTTCTCTAAGTCTACAAATGCTAGAAACGTAGGTTTGCCTTTCCTTAATATAGCTTCTAAGTTAAGTCGTAGGGCCAGTATTGCCTCACGTGTTCCAATATTGCTACGGAATCCAAACTGATCTTCCCCGAGGTCGGTTTCTACTAGTTTTTCCATTCATCTGTAAAGAATTCGCGTTAGTATTTTGCAGCCGTGACTTATTAAACTGATAGTTCGGTAATTTTCGCATCTGTCAACACCTGCTTTCTTTGGGATTGGAATTATTATATTCTTCTTGAAGTCTGAGGGTAATTCACCTGTCTCATATATCTTGCTCACCAGATGACCCAAGGCTGTCAGTAGTTCTAATGGGCCTTGTGTCGACTTAGGTCTTTCAGTGCTCTGTCAAACTCTTCACGCTGTATCATATCTCCTATTTCATCTTCATCTACGTCCTCTTCCACAATATTGTCCTCAAGTACATCGCCCATGTATCGACTCTCCATATATTCCTTCCACGTTTCTGCTTTCCATTCTTTGCTTAGAAGTGGCTTTTCATCTGAGCTATTGATATTCAAGCAAGTGGTTCTCTTTTCTCCAAAGGTCTCTTTAATTTTCCTGTAGGTAGTATCTATCTTACCCCTGGTGAGATAAGCCTCTATATCCTTACATTTTTCCTCTAGCCATCCCTGCTTAGTCATTTTGCACTTTCTGCGGATCTCATTTTTGAGACGTTTGTATTCCTTTTTGCCTGCTTCATTTAGTGCATTTTTATATTTTCTTCTTTCATCAATTAAGTTCAATATTTCTTCTGTTACCCTAGGGTTTCTAGTAGCCCTCGTCTTTTTACCTACTTTATCCTCTGCTGTCCTCACTACTTCATCCCTCAAAGCTACCCATGCTTCTTCTACTGTATTTCTAACTCCCATTCCTGTCAATTGTTCCTTTATGCTCTCCCTGAAAGTCTGTACAACCTCTGGTTTAGCCAGTTTATCCAGGTTCCATCTCTTTAAATTCCCACCTTTTTGCAGTTTCTTCAGTTTTAATCTACAGATCATAACCAATAGATTGTGGTCAGAGTCCACATCTTCCCCTGGAAAGGTCTTACAATTTAAAACCTGGTTCCTAAATCTCTGTCTTACCATTATATAATCTATCTGATACCTTTTAGTATCTCCAGGCTTCTTCCATGTATACAACCTTCTTTTATAATTCTTGAACCAAGTGTTAGCTATGATTAAGTTGTACTCTGTGCAAAATTCTACCAGGCGGGTTCCTCTTTCATTTCTTCCCCCCAATCCATATTCACCTACTACGTTTCCTTCTCTCCCTTTTCCTACTGTCGAAATCCAGTCACCCATGACTATTAAATTTTCGTCTCCCTTCACTATCTGAATAATTTCTTTTATTTCATCATACATTTTTTCAATTTCTTTGTCATCTGCACAGCTAGTTGGCATATAAATTTGTACTACTGTAGTAGGCGTGGGCTTCGTGTCTATCTTGGCCACAATAATGCCACACTATGCTGTTTGTCGTAGTATTTTTTTATTCATTATTAAACCAACTCCTACATAACCTCTATTTGATTTTGTATTTATAACCCTGTATTCGCCTGACCAGAAGTCTTGTTCCTCCTGCCACAAGACTTCACTAATTTCCACTATATCCAACATTAAGCTATCCGTTTCCCTTTTTAAAGTTTCTATCCTACCTGCCCGATTAAGGGATCTGACATTCCACACTCCGATCCGTAGAACGCCAGTTTTCTTTCTCCTGATAATGACGTCCTCCATATTCACCTTCTATGTTTCCTTCTCTCCCTTTTCCTACTGTTGAATTCCAGTCATCCATGACTACTAAATTTTCGTCTCCCTTCACTACCTGAATAATTTCTTTTATCTGATCATACATTTCCTCAATTTCTTCATCATCTGCAGAGCTAGTTGGCATATAAACTTGTACTACTGTAGTAGGCACGGGCTTCGTGTCTATCTTGGCCACTATAATACGTTCACTATGCTGTTCGTAGTAGTTTACCCGCATTCCTGTTTTCCTATTCATTATTAAACCTACTCCTGCATTACCCCTATTTGATTTTGTATTTATAACCCTGTATTCATCAGATCAGAAGTCTTATTCCTCCTGCCACCGAACTTCACTAATTCCCACTATATCTAACTTTAACCTATCCATTTCCCTTTTTAAATTTTCTAACCGACCTGCCCGATTAAGGGATCTGACATTCCACGCTCCGATCCGTAGAATGCCAGTTTTCTTTCTCCTGATAATGATGTCCTCTTGAGTAGTCCCCGCCCGGAGATCCGAATGGGGGACTATTTTACCTCCGGAATATTTTACCCAAGAGGACACCATCATCATTTAACCACACACTAAAACTGCATCCCATCAGGAAAAATTACGGCTGTAGTTTCCCCTTCCTTTCAGCTGTTCGCAGTACCAGCACAGCAAGGCCGTTTTGGTTAGTGTTACAAGGCCAAATCAGTCAATCATCCAGACTGTTGCCCCAGCAACTACTGAAAAGGCTGCTGCCCCTCTTCAGGAACCACACGTTTGTCTGGCCTCTCAACAGATACCCCCCGTTGAGGTTGCACCTACGGAACGGCTATCTGTATCGCTGAGGCACACAAGCCTCCCCACCAACGGCAAGGTCCATGGTTCATGGGGAGGGGGGTAATCATGCTAATCGTGCTATTACGTAGTTAAGTGTCACTGCTAATCCCACTCTAGCCACTAATCTTGTCACTATGTACTGTCGTAGCCTTAGTGAGTCAGTGAGGCATTCTGGTCAGCGGCGGCGGCCTAAATACATGGTGTCGAGAGGGCGCTGGCGACTTCTTGCCTGTCGGTGTGTCTCTGCCCCCTCTCGTGATAGGCGCTACATCTTTGCTGACAGGTGTGGAGGTGGCAGCTTACGCCAGCACAAGCATTAACAACCTGAAGTCTTCCAATATCTGCCAGTTCAAAAGTAAGGAGTGCAGAAATCAAGTGATTTACGAACAGTAAGTATAGAGCACACATTTTAAATTGGTTGATTTTTAATGGGGTTGCAGTGTGCAAGTCGAACAAGTGTGACAGTTAAGAGGACTAAAGCAGAGGAAGTATTTTTTGTAACATTTGTCTGCCCTGACAGTGCGTACGTAGCTTACTTATCTGAGAAGGAGTTCTGAGTACCACTTGCGATGCAGCGCGAACTCCTTTGTCTATCATTATAACGCACACACACACACACACACACACACACACACACACACACACACACACACACACACACACAATTAAATATCATTTATCTTTCATCATTTTAAAAATAAAAGTGTTCCAAGAACTGACTTTCATTCTAGTTAGATGCTAAAGTTAGTGATTGTATGGAGGAGCGTGGGTGGGGTGGGGGGGGGGCAACATGCGATGGGTGAGGACGGGTTAGAGCGGGGCTACTAGCTAATGTCTAATTGCACTCAGGGGTAATGGTCGAAGGAAGGTTGGAAACCATTGACATAGGTGATAGGGAGGCTAATGATGCAGCAAGAAGTTGGCTCCGACGTTGACGAGAACAGTGGTACCATGCAGGCATACACACCTTTCCAGTAGGTTGGTGTAAGAGCGTCACATTTAACGGAGATTATGTTGAAAAATAGGGTTTTTCAGCCAAGAGCGTAAGTAATCATATGATGTATTGGAATCACAACATGCGTTCACAAAAAAGTGTTACATCACTTACTGAACGCCACTCGCACTATCACTGATTAGGTGTTCCGTAGCAATTATCGGTTGTTGCACAGCAATTGGCAGTTCTTCTACAGGAATTGTCAGTTCTTTCTCAGCAGTTTCCAAATAGTTTACTTTGCATGGTCGCTAATATTCAAGCAGTCTGCGGCCGAGGGACTAGGCGCGTAGCTTCATAAGCGCGAGAACTCTTCATCGAATTTCGCTGCTGTTCCCATGTAACTCTAACAACAGATTTGTGGTGACTTTGCATAATTATTAGTACTGAACGATTCGTTAATTATTTACATAGTATTTATACTGAAAAATGGTGGATAATATTTTTTTGGAAAGAGATTGGAAGTAAAGAAAAGCGTATGCGAGAACTTTCTATCATATCAGTATAGTAACTTCATTTAAATTATTGCCTTTACATTTTTGCCAAGTTTAATATGTAACCTGTAGAGTACTGCACGAACCAGGATGACAGCGATCGTAGGAACATGGAAAACAGTAACTTTTACGACACACAGCATATGTGATGAACGCCCAGTTATTGCATGTGCGTGATTTTTCAATGTGTCTATTGCAAAGCACACTTGATTTACATGCAAATACGGTTCTCTGTCATCACGTAACTTAGCGGTGTACCAAGCATATCGAAGGATATCACCGAATATTGATACAGATGACTGATGGTGTGCGACTGATTGGATATTTATGCAGTCTTCTATCTCTCTATTCTTTTCAACGACTTATTCGCAGTTTTGTAGATGCTTTATGACTAATTGTAGGCTTTGTTCCACAATGTCTACAATTCGTTGGTTGGTTGGTTGATTTGGTGGATGGGACCAAATAGCGAGGTCATTGGTCCCATCGGATTAGGGAAGGATGGCTCTGGAAGTCGGCCGTGCCCTGTCAAAGTAACCATCCCGGGATGTACCTGAAGCTATTTAGGGAAATCACGGAAAACCTAAATCAGGACAGCCGGACGCGGGTTTGAACCATAGTTCTCATGAATACGAGTCCAACGTGCTAATCACTGCACCACCTCGATCGGTGCGTACTGTTTGTCCGACGCAAGATTGGTCACACTTGCAATGCATCTTGTGGACCCGAGGTGTTCTGAGACTTCCTGAGTTTTTAACTTGTCGCAGAAATTAGTGGGTTTTGTCGGAGGACTGAAGATCGATTTGATGTGTTTTTCCAGTAGTCAGCTTATCTTGCCCGACACGGAGCTACAGATCGGCTTGGAAGAAAATTTCTTCTTCTGCTCCCCGTCGGTGGTCTTATTGTGATTCTTGATTGAAGTCACTTCATTTATGTGATAAACGTTATAGCCGTTGCTCATGAAAACTTTTCGTAGGTGGCTCAACTCATTGGGTAGGTAATCAGCGTCTTCCACGATGCATCGATATTTCTAAAACGGTGCGCTTCTGGGCCAGGTAAAGGTGGTATGCCACGCAAGTACAGAAAGTAGTGGGTGGGTTTTCCATAGGCACTGTGGCCATGCCGACCATTTTGTTCATGGTAGACGAGGACATCGAGGAAGAGAAGTCCATTGCCTTTAGGGAATCAGATTAGGAAATCACACTAAAAGCGGTACACGAGTTTTGCTACTGGGTCAGTAAAATAAATGATGACGGTTGAAGAATAGAGGATATAAAATACTGACCATTTAAGATAAAAGGAATTTTGTGACATCTAATGCAAAATCGGACGTTAGGAAATTTCTTCTGAAGGTATTTGTTTTGAGTACGCTCATGTACGGAAGTGAAACTTGGTAGATAAGCGGTTCATATAAGAAGAGAATAGAAGCTTCTGAAATGTCGTACCGTAGAAGAATACTGAAGATTGGGTGGATTGATTGCTTAACAAATGAGAAGCTACTGAGTAGAATGGGGCGCAAAGAAATTTGGGCCATAGCTTGACTAAGAGAACGGATCGCTTTGCAGGACATATTCTGAGGCAACGAATGGTTCATCTGTTATTGGCGGGAAATGTGGCGGGTAAAGTTATAGAGAGAGAGACCCACAGTTGAATATAGTCAGCAGGTTCAAATGAATGTAGGTTGCAGTAGTTATTCGGAGCTTGCACAGGATAGACAAGCGTGTAGAGCTGCATCAAAGCAGTCTTCGAACTGAAGACAACACGCTACTATTATAGTTCAGCAGACGAAATGTACGTTGAAGCTGAGATGTTTTTGTTGTTGTTGTTGTGGTCTTCAGTCCTGAGACTGGTTTGAAGCAGCTCTCCATGCTACTCTATCCTGTGCAAGCTTCTTGATCTCCCATACTTCCTGCAACCTACATGATGTTCTTACTCTGTTGATATACTTTAAGCAGGAAATAGGAGTGAATCATGTATGTATTATACTTTGGTTTTCTTCTGTGAGTTTGGTCAGGGTATGTGACGTCAACTTCGTTGGCGGAAACGCATGTAAAAATCTTTGTGTGAACAGGCACGTTTCTGGTGATGGTAGCAGAGGAAACTGTTTAGGATGTGTTAAACGGCCCGAGCTGTATGCTGTAGCTTTTGTGGTAAAAGTCTTTATTTATTACATATATTGCAGATGATCCTCAGTCGGCCTCTCATGTGATAGAATAATGTAAATAGTGCATTATATCGTGAGATGAACGCACATTCATTCAAGTCCCACCGTAATCGCTTCATGACAATTTCGTGTGGATAAATAGTGGGTTCAAAAATGGCTCTGAGCACTATGGGACTTAACATCTGAGGTCATCAGTCCCCTACAACTTAGAACTACTTAAACCTAATGACCTAAGGACATCACACACATCCGTGCCCGAGGCAGGATTCGAACCTGCGACCGTAGCAGCAGCGCGGTTCCGGACTTAAGCGCCTAGAACCGCTCGGCCACAGCGTCCAGCTTTTCATTTTGATGTCACCACACTTCCGGCTGTGTTGATGCGGCCCATCACGACTTCTTCTCCTCCATAAGTCTCTTGACCTTAGAATAGCACTTACATCCACGTCTTCAGTTATTTGTTGGCTGAATGTAATCTCCCTCTATAACTATTGCTCATAAGACCTCGCTATAGTACAGTCATTTTAATACAATCGCTATCACAGATTTGTTGGCTGTCCTCAAATTGCTGTTTTTAACCTACAGAAACTCTACTGGTCCAACACCGTGTTTGTGTCTACAAAAGCGGAATGTACTTGCAAAGTATTACTAAGTAACGTTAAAACAATATTTTACATATATCTTAATTTTGACACTGATCACCACATTTTCCCAGCCAGGTAACTACGTGAAATAGAGACCATTTAACTTATGATGTGCCATGTACGTGCGTCAGTAGTTAATAGTTAATTAGCGTCGGCATCGCACGGATGTACCAGTAAATCACAGATTACAGGTGCAGTTGGCCGTTAAATCCGTCAAACGCTAACCGCATTGCCAGTGTCGCAGCAGTGTAGGCGCTTCGATACTACAACTGCTACAATGATTATTGATTTCATAACATTTTACACCACTCCTATGATTTTGTTGCCTGTTTTAGCGCAATTCACTATTTATGGCCTTCATTTTGTTACTGTTATAATTTGACACTGTTGATAGAGCTATCGTGGCATGACAAGCCGTCTGCAATGATTTAGCAGGCCGAATCGACCATAAATTATTGATATGAGCTGTCACAGTGAATTTTGGCGTTATTGCACCCTGGTGGAGCATTTTCACTTTCTCGTTTTGAGGAGCAGTGGCGTGAAATGGGCGAGGGGAGTGACGAGGGGCAGCGTTCTATTTCCTTTGTTTATTGTCCTTCTAACAGATGAGAAAGTACGTAAATTTAGTTTCTACATCGGAATGCGGACGCGAAGCGTGTCCGGATGACTGAGGCGATTAAGGCAACTGCTCTAGAGAAGTGGAGCATACAGGTTCGAGACCCAGTCCTGTAAAAATATTCAACATCCCCCACTGATTTATTTCATTGCCTGTAGGCGGACGAAGTCTTGATTTCTTGTTACATGTTACCATTTAGTTTATAACTGATGTCAGAGTAACTTATCACTTATATAAATGTGAAGAGGCTTGGAAATACATTTTTGAAACAAATGATATTTGCATGTGCCGCACAAACTGTAGTAGCACTTCTGTCATGGAGTGGAAAGGGCCTGCTGTGCTCCAGTTCAGCATTTGAACAAAACGAAAGTATCTTGATAGAACTTTAGTTTAGTATTTTAACAGAATGTACCCTTTTATCACAGCTTGGATCTTGAGTTCAGAAAGAATATTTTAGATCCTGATCTGATTTGCACTAGACGTTACCAAAACGCACTGACCTTATTTCTTGATAAAAAAACTTAAGAATTTACTACCAACTAGTCCCCGAAAGGTAAACCTTGTCTGTTGGGCTTACGATTATAGCCAAGGAAGAAGCTGTGGCCTCTCTGGCGTGTATCACGTAGATTCGTATAGTGACAAATTACCTGTTTGCCTTGAAAGCTCAGAAAACGGAATGATATCATTATGAGCCTCAAAACGCTTTGAACTATTTGTTAAGAAAGTCTTAATACAAATTCCACACCTGCAAACGCCGAGTAATTGCGATTCCGCAACGAGAACACGACTAAATTAATATAAAAAACAGGGACTGTCACATAGGACATAGACCCATGAAATATTCGCTAGTCCCACTATTTACCACCGGCTTCTGAGGCCGAGCGGTTCTAGGCGCTTCAGTCTGGAACCGCGCGACCACTACGGTTGCAGGTTCGAATCCTGCCTCGGGCATGGATGTGTGTGATGTCCTTAGGTTACTTAGGTTTAAGTAGCTCTAAGTTTAGGGGACTGATGACCTCAGGTGTTAAGTCCCAAAGTGCTTAGAGCCATATGAACTAAAACGAAAAAAAAAGATAGGGACGAGAGGAACATCTTTGAAGAATGGGATTCGGTCCAGCCAAAGTTCCTGCAAAAGCCAGCCTTCATGTTCAGAATCATACGAGTATTCAGTATTCCAGAATGAAATGACTTCATACCTTCTGATGATACGTCTTTCACACTGAATGTTTTGCAGATGAAGTCATCTCCTATACTGTCTCCACTTGTGGTCACAGTTTCACATAACGGATGGTCCTCAAAGAGCTGGAAATATTCCAGTTCCAATGTTGGTCGAGCACTTTTAGGATGTATAAACTCCTGGCAGCGGACGGAGTGTGGGCTCTTGATAAGATAACCATTAGGGTAAATCTTCCAACTGGAGCAGATGAGATGTGTTCCCAGTCTTAAGTTTCTCATCTGTTCTGACACCTTGTGTGTCCTTCAGACCATGCAACACTTGTACCCAGCGGATACGGTCGTCCAGAACATCCATGATGCCCTACTCCACCTACAGCGGCAGGGGAAGGAGGTTTCTTTCTGCTGGGTGCCGAGGGACGTGGGTATTAGGGGAAACGAACTGGCGGATGTGGCTGCCAAAGATGCATGTTCCCTCCCTCACGTTTTTGAATGTGCCGTCCCCCTCCATGATGTTACCTCCCTTTTGCGTTTTCGTGTTATGCGTCAATGGGAAGAGGAGTGGCTGGCAGTCGGTGAAAATAAGCTGCGTCTGGTGAAGGGCACCACGCGGCCATGGCGTACGTCCTACCAGTCACGCAGGCGGGATGAGGTTCTCCTCACTTGCCTCCGCAACGGGCACAGTCCCTTAACACATGGTTTTTTACTCCGGCGGGAGGACCCCCCAATCTGTAGTGCTTCTGGCGTCCAGATTACTGTCCGCCACATTTTACTTGACTGACTTTTATTCTCTGACCTGAGGGCGGTGGTTTCCTTGCCACCGGATTTACCCTCTATTTTGCAAGACGACGCAACGACTGTGGTTAAGGTCTTACGGTTTTGTGTCCTGTCCAAATTGCTGCCTCGGATTTTACGGAGAGGATTTTAATGTGCTGCTGGGTGGCTGGCTCACCCAGGTTTTAGGTAGGAGGTCCGCCAGTCACGATTACATACTTGTTTCACTTCGATTTCTGTTCTCTTTTCCCTGTGTTTCCTTTCCTTTTTTAGTGCGTTTCTTCTCCTCTTGTTTTGTCTCTGGGATTTGGAACTGCGTCAGGTCTGTGTCTTTTAGCCGATCTCCTTGTTCGCTGTCCGTCTTCGTCCCTTCACCGCATGTGTCCTTGTGGGCCATGTATACATTTGAGACATTCAATTATCATTAATCCAGAATGATACAAGTATCAGCTTCCGGCGTGGAAGAAGGCTGTTGACCGCATCTCGTGGTCCTGCAGTAGCGTTCTCGCTTCCCACGCCCGGGTTCCCGGGTTCGATTCCCGGTGGGGTCAGGGATTTTCTCTGCCTCCTAATGGCTGGGTGTTGTGTGCTGTCCTTAGGTTAGGTAGTTTTAAGTAGTTCTAAGTTCTAGGGGACTGATAACTATAGATGTTAAGTCCCATAGTGCTCAGAGCCATTTGAACCATTTTTGAAGAAGGCTGTTGACGCCGACATTATATCAATTCAACGTAGGGAAAGCAAAACGGGTCATTCAATGTTTCTCATTCATCATAAAGCATGTGAGATAATTTTCCGTAACGTTCATAATCATCTAAAAATAAAAACGAAGTAAAAATACATCGGAAGCTTATTCGAATTGAATATAATGTAAGATACCAAACGCTTTGCACCTCGATGTCTAATTTATCCACGTGCAATCTTATCCAGTATACACATAGAATATCATTATTACCACGGAAATGAAGAAATATGTTGGTAAGGATGGAAGCAAGAATAGACGCAGTCAACAAATATTCGATTCCTCATGGCATTCATTTCATTTGAGGCGTAAGAAGAGATAAAGCGGGATATTACTTTCGTTAACACGAAAGATATGCCGCACATATTGATAACAAGGAAGTCTGCGTCTTCATACGATTCCTCATTTCCCAACGTAAACCGGCTCTGCCCAGTTGGTAATGAAGGAACGTGATATTTAATGCGGATTCTGGATTATAACGTCTTTCTCTTGAGGTTCCCAGAGGTAAAATAAATCTGTTTGTGCCTCTTAAAAGTAAATGCCTGAACCCACGCATTGCACCTGTGATAGTTCGTTCCACCAGACCATTGTGGCCACATTTCCCAGCCCCAGGAGTGTGCTGTAACGGCTGATGTGCTTAGCTTACAAAATTAGTCACGGTGGAAAAAATGCGAGTCTATTAAATGGTCAAGTAGAAGCAAGCTTCTGACGCAGAGATTATGCTATTCTCATGTCAGCAGGATGTAAAGACTCTACTAGGCATGTTCGAGAAAATCCACTGTGAAGTGTGAAGTTGCCGGAAAATTCGATTATTACTGTTATTATTACTATCATTTTATTCATACCGCTGCTGGAACACAAGTGCTTGAAGATCATTTAATGCCTTTTGGTCGCTATAGAAGTAGTTTCCGAAGAACAGGTGTTTTTCCTGTCTGCGGAATCCTTTTTATGTTAATATCAAATATCAGCAATTACTCGTAGATTACATTAAAATTAAAGTAATTGAGAGAGACGTTACTTGATAACAAAATCGCGCTACCTTTTTTCATTTACTTGCGCCTAGAAATGGCTGTCGAGTACTGACAAACCAAAAGGCAAGAGATCTTACTGCCTTCCGATATGCATCGCTGTCAGTTCTTCCACATGATTTGGTCGACATGACCTGTTTCAAGTTATGTATGAAATACAATGTTTTAGAAAATCTATTGTTTCCCTTTGAAATAAACAGAAGTATTTTCATTCTACGTAACTATATTTATGAAATGCCACATTTGCATACCTCTTGAGTATGACACAGCATACCAATTAAACACAGACCCAATCAAAATCTAAGTGAGTAGTATTTTACTAATTCGTGTCGATAGAGGCACGCTTGTGTACAGACACTCAGTTTTATTAAAACAGACTTTCGTCGTAAGGTTATCGTGGTTAGTTTTATTTCATTTCTTATAATACAGTTAAAGCTGTCAAACAAAGTTTGAAGAAGAATAAAATCTCACTGTCACAAGACAGCTAATGTAGAAAATACTTTTCTGACATATTATGGCACGATGCGCTCTCCCTACAGATCTTCGAGATGCATCTGCTGCCTGGTACCTATTAAACCTGAATAGAACAAAATGTCACAGTAGTTAGCCCTTTCTCCACATGCAACTACTTTGGGTTGAGAAGTGAAGGGAATTATGTTCAAGGTTCCATTAGATTGATAACTTCAGCAGACAGCAGAATTGCGTTTTAAAAAATGTAGCACTGAATGTATTCGAACTCGCGACATCTTATCTACGCTACTAGCTGACACGCAGCTACAACAGCTCCAGAGCTCGACAACTATTCCTCCAGAACTTTTGGATTCCACAGCACTGTGAGATTATGCATATGGCCAGGTCTTGACTTCTGAGAGACAAACAGTTACAGCTTTTCTTTTGGACTGAACGACGTTTTCTACAAACAGATAGCGCAATAGAATAGCTCAAGTGGAAAGGAACACTTCCTATTTAAACTTCTGCATCCTACACTGTTGGCACTTCTGTGTAGGTGGCAGTTAGGTGATTTTATTTCGGTGATTACAAAATAGAGTCAAATGTATGCACTGGGTAGCCGAGGCAGCTAGTTCATGGTGATTCGGTCAACCAAGTAAATGAATATACTGAACATGCTGCAAATTACTACAAGGAGCCTGTGTGTCAGAATTCTCAGCCAGTGTGGCGCAACGGCGTTACGATAGAAAAATGAGTCGCAGGGAAGAGGATTTCGTGATCTGTTGGACGGATGGTAGGTTGTTATACCTATGGTCTGGGATCGATTCCCACTTCTGTCAATGATTTTAGATAGGGAGAGACAGATTCCATTCTCTCCTGGCAACACCAAGTGAAGAAGATATAATGGCAGTGTGGTCTGAAAATTCACATTAAAGATGATATTCCTTCTCTACCAAGTAGACGGTAGGTTGAACCACAATAAAGTCTGGAGTGGCGACGTGTAGAAACTCTATCACCAGTAACCTTTCTTATACTAGTTATTTATTTCAAGTGACGAAACAAACGCTATGTATGGTCACAGGACACTTATTCCATCTTTTATCTGAGCTTCTGTATGTCGATAAAATTGGTTCTGAACTGGGAATGCAACTCAGACCGCCCTTAACGCGGAATTTGATCTCTTCGTGACAATACAGCTCGGCTACAATTTGTTGTTTGTTCAAAACTGCAGATTCCTCAACATCTCCACAATGGGATCGAATCCTGGCCCGGCACTAAAGAGTTAATTTTGTATTATCAAGCTCTAGCATGAGAACACCTATCTGCTGGAGGATACATATTTTGATTTTTAATGTATTTTTATTCGTTGTCAACACTAACGATATCTGACGTTTTTAACTCCCAGTGAGACAAAGAACTATTTGCGAGATGACTGTAAGTTCAGCTGGTGGAGAAAAATTCGGTAGCTGACGTCTCTTTGTGTGTAGTCAACAACGATATGTGTGGGGCTCTATTCCCAGTGAGCGCTGAACTTTTCGTCATATTATTTCTAGTTCAAACATGCTCACATGTCGCTGGTAGAATATAACAGCGATAGGTGCCGGGTTGGTGCCTGGGAAGGAAAAAATTAATGTTTCGTCTCGCCATTTCAGTTAAAACATCTAGCTACTGCCGCGAAAATCCGATATGTCACATTTGACTGTGCATCGATAGCAATCCGATTAGGTTCTGGGTTCGAATCCGTGTCCAACACAAAGCTTTAAATCACGGCATTTCAAGTAAGTTACTTGTGAAGAAGCAATATTTAACATCTCTCGTAGTTCGTTAACAGGGACAATAGATGCTGGGTAGGAATTCGCGTCTGTTAAAAATGTTTGCGTTATGCAATTTAAAGTTGGTATTTGCTAGCTGATACTGTCTAAAATCGAGGTATATCACTCTCTGTATGCCTAATCAGGAATGACTGTTAGTTTCCGTCAGTCACGAAATCTTTGCTTAGTCTGCATGAGCTGGGTTTGAATAAATATACGGAACAAGACGGTTCATCGTGTCATTTGAAGTTCATACATATTCTCAACTAGCTGCTCGTGAATAACTTAAATTTTTAAAGTCATTTTGTGTTAAATAATAAGTACGGTATGTTACTATGAAGAGGAAATCATGAATACGACGAACTTACTACGTGCATTACCAATCTGACGTAATAATGAGAGTAGTAGCATTTCAGGTATGTCATTTATTGTAATAAATGGAGCTTACAAGCCTTAAGGACAGTCTTATCTGTGATAAGGTGTTCCCTGACATTTGTAGTATCGTGGTATTACTTTACATCTTGAGTTATTGCGATACAGAGCAGTTTTTTCTAGTGGTGACTTGTTGGAACCATTTTCAATAGTCAAACGACTGTACCAAGGAGCGATTAGAATGGCTCTGAGCACTATGCGACTTAACTTCTGAGGTCCTCAGTCGCCTAGAACTTAGAGCTAATTAAACCTAACTAACCTAAGGACATGACACACATCCATGCCCGAGGCAGGTTTCGAACCTGCGACCGTAGCGGTCGCTCGGATCCAGACTGTAGCGCCTAGAACCGCACGGCCACTCTGGCCGGCCAAGGAGCGATTAGAGGACCTGTTAGACAGCTGCGTTATGCCGTTTGCATGCGAATCAGGCGAAATTTAATTCAGGTCGTTCGGATACTTTTGAGCATGACTGTACATCTCTAGGTGAAAACGTACGAAAATGCACAACTGCACTTTTGCGAACTTCTGTTTTATTTTCGCATCAATACTGTTGTGAACCCACCATCTGGTATCAATGCATTACATTATCATCCATTATATATAATCATTTTGATAGTACACTTGATATTATAGATGAGTAGGACACAAGACAGGACATAGATAGTGTCCTTTTGACGTCAACAGTGTGTAACATTTTACTTTTTTGAATAGGACAATGTTCCTCTCCAATAATTTTTAGATTAGTTACAATAAGCTTACGCTGCAAGAAAATTCGCTTGTATTTTTCAATATGTGGTCTGTTGTCGGTTTGAAGGCCTTCCATTACATCGGCAACGTAGTGCAACTCCACCGAGGGCTGTCTGCAGTAGGGTGGAGATAGCAATGTGAAAGTTGCGAGCTGTCGAAGACGATCTTCATATTCCCAATGCGATTAGGACATCGTATACTCTTGACGACGTTTAGCACCTGTGCGGTCAGTCACCCAATTTCAGAATTCATGTTGAGTAATCCTGTTAAATTCCCGTAATATTGTCTGTTTATATTGATGGATAGTCGTCACGTTCACGTGCCGTCTACAACGCAAATTTAATGTTACTATCCTAGGAACTAACCTGCAGTACGTTTTGTATTTCATAATCGGAACTATCTGCATTAACCGTCATGAGAGCAATGTCAGGGAACAGAATGCAGCAGTGCCTTAGTACCTACTTGGGGACCTGCTTGAGTCGTGTTCTAAGGAAAGGGTAGTTGTTGGATCACATTATATTACACTAGCGAGGAGTACCGACTTTTCCTTTTCTCTGCAAACATCCAGAACTAAATTCAGTAACTAAATGCTAAGAATATATTTGCATTGTGCCAACTCAAAGATCAATAGATATGGTTCAAATGGCTCTGAGCACTATGGGACTCAACTTCTGAGGTCATTAGTCCCCTAGAACTTAGAACTAGTTAAACCTAAGGACATCACACACATCCATTCCCAAGGCAGGATTCGAACCTGCGACCGTAGCGGTCTCGCGGTTCCAGACTGCAATGCCTAGAACCGCACGGCCACTTCGGCCGGCAATACATATGGATATAGATATAGATATAGATTTTTATATTGAAAACCATTCTCGTTCTGCGTTGGAATAAACATCATTCATTATTTGCTTATTCTTGTTACGATTATTATTGTCATTCTCTCACTTTCAAGAGTTTTCACACCTATATTTAGTATCGGTGCACATGAAGAGTGGCTATGAAAGATGGGAATACTGAATGTTACGTCATGCAGAATACACTCATTTACTTCGGCTCCTCGTGATCAACGCTACAGGAGAAGTGAGATACATTAAGTTGACAGTGTGAGGACAGACATTCTGGCATAACTCTGCAACTACACAATGTTACCAGATAACATGGTGCTGCGGAATCAAAAGTGTAGTACGGATTTTGCCACAGTAGCAGACAGCTGCCAATTTCGGACGATGACCGTGGATTACACTTCGGTCAGTGCTGATTAGAGTGTTGCAACTGCAAATGGAAGGCTTTGTTTGATAGCCTTGTGCTGATGCTGTCTGAATAAATTGTGCCATTGGATAAAAAGCGGTTTAGTTTTGAGACCTAACCCACGAGGAGGGAAGGCACAGTAGTCTGCTTCAGGAATTCCAAGCAATAAAACACAAGAAACAACTCAGGAAGGGTTCGAACAGCTGCTTTCATGCAGAGACATGCATTTGGAATCTGTTCATTGTTACGGGGTCAAACAAGAGGGTAACATCACTGAAACAATGATCAGGCTACTTAGTATATAATAGAGCATACATATTTCAAGGAGGAAACGTATGAAGACGCAGACTTCCTCGTCATCAATATGTGCGGCATATCTTTCGTGTTAACGAAAGTAATATCCCGCTTTATCTCTTCTTACGTCTCAAATGAAATGAATGCCATGAGGAATCGAATATTTGTTGACTGCGTCTCTTCTTGCTTCCATCCTTACCAACATATTTCTTCATTCTCGTGGTAGTAATGATATTCTATGTGTATGCTGCAAAAGATTGCACGTGGACAAATTCGACATCGAGGTGCAAAGCGTTTGGTATCTTACATTATATTCAATTCGAATAAGCTTCCGATGTATTTTTACTTCGTTTTTATTTTTAGATGATTATGAACGTTACGGAAAATTATCTCACATGCTTTATGATGAATAAGAAACATTGAATGACCCGTTTTGCTTTCCCTACGTTGAATTGATATAATGTCGGCGTCAACAGCCTTCTTCAAAAATGGTTCAAATGGCTCTGAGCACTATGGGACTTAACATCTATGGTCATCAGTCCCCTAGAACTTAGAACTACTTAAACCTACCTAACCTAAGGACAGCACACAACACCCAGCCATCACGAGGCAGAGAAAATCCCTGACCTCGCCGGGAATCGAACCCGGGAACCCGGGCGTGGGAAGCGAGAACGCTACTGCAGGACCACGAGATGCGGGCAACAGCCTTCTTCCATGCCGGAAGCTGAAACTTGTATCATTCTGGATTAATGATAACTGAATGTCTCAAATGTATACATAGCCCACAAGGCGACGTCAGAAACCATCAGGGGAGAACGCCGCATAAAAACCAAACGTGCGCGCGCGTCTCCACTCTGAAGAACCGTATCGGACAATCACGGCAAGCATTTCGCTGAAGAGCTGCCTCGTAAGAAAGCCGAGAAATGGCAGCGTCGTAGCAAGTATTTGTCAACACTCTGATAGTACATTTACTTCCGGGTGTAGGCCGGCATTACCTCGCTAAATTCACTTGACATTCGTTTTCCACATCGAAGACTCGTACGATATAATCCACTGTAGGATGAGACACAGAAAGTATATTTAATTTCTGGACTCCAAGAACGGCGTTCTTCACATAAGTAACACCTGTTTGTGTGTTTTAAGGTTGCGTTTTGAGGCTCAGGCAAAATCGCAGTGACTATAGTCTGTCTGTTGTCGCCAGTGTGTCGTTAGCTCAGAGGTTATTCGTCGTATTGTGGCTTTTCTAACGCGGGACATTCAGAATCGGAATACTCCCCTTTCATTATTAGTTCCGGGACGTGACTATTTTCCTCGGACAAAGACCAATGCTGTGAAATGGATTCGCGGACATGCCATTCACTACCTATTTGGACAAACTGTAGACTCTGTACTCGATTTTTGGACATACCTCAACGACCGTCATTATGTCGTTGTCCGTCACCCAAAATACAGACAATTTTTCTCGAACTTCCTTGGGAGTGCTTTCCACGACCCGCCTCGCAGCTGGAATGTGTTAAGCCAAGAGTGAAGAAGGTTTCCTGTTTGAACCAATGAACATTTCTGAACTATTGAACGGAACACATCAATTTCGAGAAGACGTGACTTAACATATTACCAGCGGGGCGCAGAAGGCGTCTGATCAATTACACAACAAAAATAAACAAAAAAGAGAATGAAAATAAAAATAAAATTCAGAAAAAAGGAAGATTTTGTTTTGTTTGTAAGGATAGCCATAACCTTGAATTCCCATATTTCCCCTGCTATATAGGCAGCTCTCTGGGGTAGGTTTAGTCAGGAGCCAACGCCTGAAGTGGACCAGATTTTTTTTTTTTTTGTTATAGGATGAAAAGTGGCGGTGGCACTTAGTTTCTATTTTTAGTGCCATTTTCCTAAGGGGCTTTAAAATAAGAGAGAAAAAAGGGGTAATCGTCAAAAAAAGTAAAAGAAAAAAAGCAAAATTAAAATAAAAGAGGGTCCCTTGTGCGTTGCTGTGCTGGTACTATATGACACAGCAGATCCAATCTCGGTGGAAGCCGCTGACTACAACCTTTTATTTTCCATTTTAATTAATGGAGTTGCAAACTGCTAGTAAAAATTCCTTATACGAAATCTGAAGAATGCCTTTAAACATCAATCTTCGTCCGATTTCGACTTAGTAAATTAAGTTAATATCATGGATGTCTGCTTTGCAAATTCCAAGGTGCTTCACTGTAAAATAGATCCTGAAAAGATTCAAAACGGCTGTCAACGATATAAATTTGAGCTTTGTTCGTCATATAGGTCTAACATGTCAGGAGGTTGTTTATGAAGTGCACATGTTGGTTAATATAGTTTCCTTCTTCTAAATTTTTGCAATAGCATTTAACTGTAGACGTTTTCTAACACCGGCGTTAGCAGTTCCTTTCCGTTCTCTGAAACCTCCAAAACGACAATTTTTTCTGGTTTAAATCTGATGACCTTAACTATCATTTCCGATCAACATTAAATACTTCATGAACCCATAAATGGAACTCCAAATGTGCAGTGTTCCTGCAGTGCTGCAGAGCATGCATTGCAAGGTATTCACACAGTTTATCGCATTGACTTACCATAAGGAATGAAACAAGAACTGTAGCCGGCCGAAGTGGCCGTGCGGTTAAAGGCGCTGCAGTCTGGAACCGCAAGACCGCTACGGTCGCAGGTTCGAATCCTGCCTCGGGCATGGATGTGTGTGATGTCCTTAGGTTAGTTAGGTTTAATTAGTTCTAAGTTCTAGGCGACTAATGACCTCAGAAGTTAAGTCGCATAGTGCTCAGAGCCATTTGAAGAACTGTAATACACTTTACACCACAGACGCTCACTCTGGCTTGACGAAAACATCCGAACATTGACCAAAAGTTGTACAAATAATTGAGTTTGAAAGGAAAAGAAACGAGGTATGAAGCATTTATAAATTCATCGAATGTAGCGAGGTGGTCTAATTTCGGCCCAGTCTATAAAATTAATTTCGGGCCATACTCAGCTCTTGCCGATTAATGTAATATAATACCCGCCTACTAATCAGGATGTCTGTCTCCGTTGGTTTTCAGCGTGAATGGAAATTGTAGAAATTTTCTGTGGAGCAACATTTAGTAATAAAGCGTTTTAAATCATCAAAAGCGATGAGCGGTAGCAGGCGTTTTCGATAAAGAACGGGGGAGTGCAGCGCCGCTGTTGTCGCCACGGCCGCTGCTGGTAGCCAGCCAGTGGATCTCGGAGCTTTGCCGCATACGGCGTCCAGAGGACAGTCTGCAGGAAATCTGCCGCAAAATCGTTGCTGGATAAAATTTTGATATCGGTGTGTCAGAAAGCGAAATGGATTGAATCTGCGCTACCATTACATTCACGTCTCCAGCATTCAGACAGAAGAGGCTATAAAAAAATTTTATGCCAGCTGCTCTCGATCCACTAACATTATGAACAGAAACAACGCACGCTACTGCTAAACCACAGGCGTAATCAGCCTAGGGTTTCTCTATCATGGACAAGTTTTCCTCCAGGAAGTGCCGCAGTCTACAGTGTTGCCAGATTGTGCAGATAACCGGACTTAGAGAATTAGCAAGTTGGCCAGTTTTTTTATCCCATGTCGCGATCGGCGCGGACTTAGCCACTGAAGCGGCCGGCCGCCGGTCGAGTTTTATGTCAAAGAGTGTACGTATAGCCATCTCGGCTGCATAAAATAATTGTCAAATTGACCTGGTTGCTCTAAGGTGGTCTTCATCAGAATAAAAATTACATAGGATTACCTAGAAAATATAATGACATTGCTCAAAAATACAATATAATTAATAGGATTACTTGCATATACTGTACAAGTAGTTTACTTACAGGTAATCACACTATAGGTGAAAAACATCTGAGCAAAACGGCTCTTGTCAAATGAAATAATCACAAGAATAAAAATTAAACTGTGAAAATATGTTTGTCAATTGGAATAAAATGTTCCATCGAAATACAATGGCAGTCACGACGTCGCTTAGAGCCAAACAACTGCATCAAACCGCCGCTACGTTCAAATTAGACGGCTAAGAGGCCAAGGCAGCCAGGAGTTGGGCACAAAAAACAGATTCGCGCCATCTAGCAAGAAGTGATCGAATTACAGACAAGAGAAAATGAGGTACTGTATAGACAATTTAACATTACAGGCGCCAACAGGAATCAGTGCATGAAAATTACAACATACCATAACGGTCTTATTTTATAAATGAAATATGGTTCAAATGTACATAAAAAATGTAAAACTGGAAAGGAAAACGATGTTCAAGAGTCTACATTGAGGAGAGTATCGCCACTCACACCATTTTTAATTAGCGGCTCTATGCCTTGAAAAAAGTTTTTACTGCGTAATTGCAACTGTTCGTTCAGAATGAGACCGCCCTTCAGAGATAGGTGGTCAAAAATCTTTAGCTCTTCTGAGATGTTAAGCCTAAAGCTTTTTCTCCGAGTGCAAGATTTGGATGTCTTTTACATCATTTGGATTATGCCCTGTGATTAAAAGATGGCCAGAGACAGTTGAATTGTGAACATTGGTGCCTTTTTTGCCGAGAAGGTGTTCCTTAAATCTTGTCGAAATAGCTCGGCCTGTTTGGCCTATTTAATAGGCTGGACAATTGCCGCAAACAATTTTATAGACACCAGATTTATGCAGAGGGGAAAGCGTTGGTTTCACGTTATGTGTGATATTACTTTTTTAAGAATTATTAGTGGAGAAGGCTACTCTACAGTTATATTTATTTTGAAGTAAACGCTATATTCTATAAGAAATTGGACGCAGCAATGGTATGGAGAAGAAACTCTTTCTTTTCATTAGGTTCGTTATCAGGAAAGCCTAGGGTAGTGACTCTCTTATTGGTTTTTCTGCTAAAGATACTATCTACTATAGAAGGATCATAGCCATTATTGGCAGCCACAGTTTTAATCAGATTGATTTCAGAATTGAGATTTTCAGAAGAAAGGGGTGTGGAGGTAGCTCTATGAATAGCTGAATGAAAGAAGGCCATCTTACGAGAATGCGGGTGTACTGACGTGAATGGAATAATTTAATCAGAACTGGTTTTTTTTGCGGAAGAAATTGAAGCTACTATCGTAAGAGTGAGAGCTAGAAAATTCAACTGCAGATACTCATTTTCGCGTTCACAGGCGAAAGAAATATTTTCATGAAACTCGTTGAACGTATTAAAAAGTTCATCAGTACCGTCATTAGGTCCTTTGTATATGATCAAAATGTCATCGGCGTATCTAGCGTATGAAAAAACGTCTACAGTTGATGCTGAAAAATTACTGAAAAATTTTACTTCTAGAGAATTAATGAGCACATCTGCCGGGACACCTGCTAAGCGGTTCCCCATTGCAAGGTCACATGATTGCTGATACAATTTTCCATTAAATTCAATATAATGGTATTTTACTATAGTACGAAGTAAATTCATGAAGCCGGTGATTTGTTCATCAGATAATTTTCTTTTTGTGTGCGCGTTTCGAAGTGGCCTGCGGGATACAATTCGTGTCAGTTGTTGTCATAGCGTAGATGTTAGCGCATGACAGTGTTCAGCCTTTGTCACGGTTTAATCCTTACTACAGTCTCATGTCCAACTTCTGTATCACTCTCTTGTTCGGTTTTAGGAAACAAAACGAAGAGACATTTGGTTACGCCGCCTCTGGCAGGCCGCTTGAATTAGCACCAGCAACGGCCTGGATGACTAATTTCAATACTAATAAGCCCGGAAACTACGCAACAAATATTTTTCAGCACAACCTATCTTGCAGCACCCTTACAAGTTTTTCAGACTGTTTCTGATCACCCCATAGAATCTCGTAATTGGTAATCAGGAATTAGTCCTATTCCAGATCTTAATACTACTACTAACCTTAGACCGCAACTACAGAGCTCACCCTTTTTGTCGCAGTGGGGATATGCTACTTGTAAAAATGGTTCAAATGGCTCTAAGCACTATGGGACTTAACATTTTAGGTAATCGGTCCCCTATACATAGAACTACTTAAACCTAACTAACCTAAGGACATCAACACATCCATGCCCGAGGATGGATTCGAACCTGCGACGGTAGCAGATGCTTGGTTCCGAAATGAAGCGCCTAGAACCGCTGGGCCACAACGGCCGGCGATATGCTACTTGTAGATTACACTATGAAACCAGGAGGCTAGCATCTTATTACGTGTAACCTAGTCAACAACCGTAAAGTGCGGCTATTAGCGCCGTTCGCAATAGCACTGAAAACAAACCAACCTTCGTGCACATCCACAGGGTAGTCTCTGCACAATAACGACCACTACGATGTTCGTCTGACAGATATCTTTTCAAATCTCAGCCACTGACAAGTAATCCCAACTTCAGTCTCCAAACATGAACACAGCAGGTTAAGACACTCATAGTTCGCCACAATACTATGCAACATTGTAGCAGTGAAACGTCTGCATGTGATTCGTTCCACTGATCTTTGACAACAACCTTCGGTTTTGCTAAATTTCTTAACGACTGAAATATTCGTTACGACTATGCCTGGAGAGAAAGATGGACGAGAGAGTGCCTGATATTACAGCGGCATTTCTCAGCGGCGTTTCAACGCTAAAGGGGAATATCTTTTTCAATTTCAAATTTATAACTATGTTCTGTATGTACATGTGTAATCTATTGTTATAAATTAACATCATATCTTTCCTGACCCACTGTCGTCTGCTAGTGCGAATGTTTGGTTTGTCTGTTGCTGGCGCTTCGGGTTACCTGAACTGCCAGGTTTCCGTGAATGTTAAGGGCATTTTAGCCAATCTTTGTGTAGGGCTTTGAATACGACTACGATGGGTCAGAGAGGCATTAGTGGCCATTGTGAGGTTGGTACGGGTAGAAACCGCTTACGCTCTCTGAGCCCTTCCAGGCTGCTGTGGAGACCACAGAGACGGGGCAGGTTAGTTTTACTCTTCCCAAGGACGCCAGTGAGTGGGGATACTCTGAGTAGTATCTCAAGTTGGTAAGTTGAAATATGTAAGAGTTACCTATGTTTGAGTTTCCGGTAGTCACCAGGGTGACTACTGCCAATCATACAGTACCAACTAATTTAGTCAGAGAACGGTATTGATTTTATTAGTGATGAGTTTAGTCAATGAGATCTTCTGTGCAACTTCAATTTGGCGTTAGTTAGTTACGTATTCCATTGATCAATAGCACGGAAAACCGTTATGATGTGGAACGTGTCAAATGCACAAGAAATGCGCACAGGAAAAAAGTTTTTTTTACATTATAGTGTTATACCTAAATTTTTCTGTTATCTATCCAATTCCCTTAAATAGCACAAAATGCATATACTATATATCCAGATTTATTTACTCATATTCAAGAATTCATCTATGGTATAGACGGAGTTGTCAGGGAGGTATGATTTCAATTTGTTTTTGAAACTATTACTACTGTCTGTCAGACATTTTATTTCATCTGGTATTTTCTAAAAAAAGTTTTACAGTAGCGTATTTTACCCCTTTCTGTGCCAAAGATAGGTTAAGTAAAGGACAGTGTAGGCCTTTCTTTTTTCTGGTATTGTAATCATGAATGTCACTGTTGATTTTAAACTGGTCCATGTTGTTGAGAAAAAATTTCATTACTGAGTAAATGTACTGTGAAGCAGTTGTAAGAATTTCTAACATTCTAAACAGATGCCTACAAGATGTGCGACTATGAACCCCATACATTATTCTAACTACTTTCTTTTGAGCAGTGAACACCTTTTGCCTCAGTGTTGAGTTGCCCCAGAATATTATTCCGTATGACATCAGAGAGTGAAAATATGCAAAGTATGTTAGCTTACTAATTTCTACATCCTCAAAATTGGCAATTATTCTGATTGCAAAAGTTGATGAACCGAGTCGCTTTAGGAGAACCAAAATATGAATTTTCCGATTAAGATTCTCATCTATATGTACACCCAAAAACTTAGTATGCTCTACCCTGGCTACTGGCTTCTTTTGATGTGTTATGTTTATAAAAAATGATTCAAATGGCTCTGAGCACTATGGGACTTAACATCTGAGGTCATCAGTCCCCTAGAACTTAGAACTACTTAAACGTAACTAACCTAACGACATCACACACATCCATGCCCGAGGCAGGATTCGAACCTGCGACCGTAGCAGTCGCAGGGTTCCGGACTGAAGCGCCTAGAACCGCACGGCCACCGCGGCCGACCTGTTTATTGAAGGAATTATACTTTTTACAGCAGAAAATTGGATGTACTGTGTTTTTCAAAGTTCAGAGCAAGCCCATTCGCAGAAAACCAATTAATAACTTTTCCAAAGACATTATTTGTATCGTTTTCTATCGGACTTTATTTTATTGGATTAATAATTATGCTTGTATCATCAGCAAACAGTTTCAGTTCAGCATCTTGTTTCACATAAGAAGGGAGGTCATTCACATATATCAAGAACAGGAGGGGACTAGCGATGCCGCTACGTGACGTACAGTTTTAGTTTGTCAGTTCCGTGTATCACGTATGAAAGTGTCGTGTGCTTTGTGGAATGCTTGGTTAACTTTAATTTAATTTACCGTCCAATTTGTGTTTCTTTCCCTCGGACTTAGTAGCCCGTACTCTGCTGCACCAAGTGCGTTTCTTTGCAAACCATGAGACGCCACATCTACGTAAATACCTCTCCTGATGGAACTGAATCCCCAGTTTCATCGCAGAGTAGAGGAGTTCACGTTTGGTAAATTTGTTTACAAAATTACTGAGTTGTGAGGAATTTCGGAAGTGGGCTCTGTTCTCTAAAACGGATTGTTAAATCCAGTCGCGCTCTGACCCAATAAGCTTCATGTGGAGTAAGGAAGCTATCTTTCGTTGTGTGAGTGATCAGTGTGAACGTGGTATGTGTGATCCTGATAAACTGTAACCAGTAATTCAGCAGACTTGCCCCCACACGTATCGGTTCAGTTGTTCCGTTGTATAATGCACTATGCGTCGCTATTCACGCACCAGTATTCCAAGAAACTGTGTTTTAACTTAACACCTGTCCGTGTGTCTGTTACATATAGTGTGGAAATAAATTTTAATTATTGCTAAATTCGTTGGCGCTACCTCTCACAGCGCGATTCCGCTTCTTAGTCAGGATGTTTAAAATCAGTCAGTTTGCACTTCCCTGTAATAACGTTTTGATGAAATATATCATTATTATTCTATATCCAATACATAGACTGGTATTTCATTAGATTATCAAACGATCTGTGAGGTGGCGCCCTTTTATCAGCTCAGTTAATTAATATTTAAATAAATTTGGTCCAATAACTATAAATTTTGTGTTTGGTACTTGTTTGAGGCAAGCCTACCTACACTCTACTTGCATAGTGATTCTTGGGATTTTGGATAACAGAAAAAGACATTTAGGTAGCTGATCCTACCAGCTGGCAACGGCCTTGCCGCAGTGGGTACAGCAGTTCCCGTGAGATCACCGAAGTTAAGCGCTGTCGGGCGTGGTCGGCACTTGGATGGGTGACCATCCAGGCTGCCATGCACTGTTGCCATTTTTCGGGGTGCACTCAGCTTCGTGATGCCAATTGAGGAGCTACTCGACCGATTAGTAGCGGCTTCGGTCAAGAATACCATCATCACGACCGGGAGAGCGGTGTGCTGAGCACACGTCCCTCCTATCCGCATCCTCAACTGAGGATGACACGGCGGTCGGATTGTCCCGATGGGCCACTTGTAGCCTGAAGACGGAGTGATCCTACCAGTACTTTGCAGTAGTAAAAGACGACAAGTATAATTCGGCAGGAAGGCACCGGCACACCCCCATACAACAGACAATTAACAGATAAATGAACAACTGTCCAATACAGAAGCCTCCTCAGCATGACGTCGATAATTTTAACCGAACACGCATGATACCTGAACCTGAAGGAGTATAAACCAAAGAACCGAAGTATCGACCCAGGTACCTGTTGAACGGTGTGATAAGGACAGTACCAACTTTCAGCTAAGAGGAAAGACAAGCAGTGTAAAACAGCACCCACGATATCCATTCGCTGTTTGCTCTATTCATCAACGAAATCCTTGCAAGAATCCATTTTCCACCTTATTCCACAACCCCAGGAATCCAATAGCCTGTGAGACATCAGAGCTGAAAAGATCTACTGGTCCTAAAAAGTACGCTCTGGCACTCACCACCACCACCACCACCACCTATCGCTGTCCTGCAGAGTTGCTTGCCCCGTCATTCCACGCAACGAAGAGAGACTGCCTCTCCCTCCGAGCGCGCCTTCTCAGCCTGGAGCGATCACGTGACAACACCGACTGCTGCCACACCGGAGAGACAACAGCAAACGGCACCGCTTCCATAAGCGCGTCGATTCAAATTGCCGGACGCTTGAACATCCTGCACAGCACTATACTGAGCAAAATTTTCAGATGCAAAAGTGAGTTAGGTGCTACACCAAGGGATTTTACGATGTATAGTATTCCTTAAAGGATTTGCGTCACTAGCCGAAACTTTCACTGCAGGTTGGATAATGTCTACTGTCCTGAATGAATACTCATACTTTTGGTATAATACACTGCTGGAAAAAATTAGCACATCTGTAAAGATGACGTAGATTTTGATCCAATGACGGCATATCCAACCTGAGGGATAGTAGACGTACTGATAACAGTTTCAACATCGTCCGCCAGCAGATAGTGGAGTAGATACCACAGTTCCATCTGTGTCTACCCTTTATTAGGGAATTCTGTTCACGCCCCATATACAGGGTAGTCCATTGACATTGACCGGGCCAAATATCTCACGAAATAAGCATCAAACGAAAAAACTACAAAGAACGAAACTTGTCTAGCTTCAAGGGGGAAACCAGATGGCTCTATGCTTGGCCCACTAGATGGCGCTGCCATAGGTCAAACAGATATCAACTGCGTTTTTTTTAAAAATAGGAAACCCAATTTTTATTACATATTCGTGGAATACGTAAAGAAATATGAATGTTTTAGTTGGACCACTTTTTTCGCATTGTGATAGATGGCGCTGTAATAGTCACAAACGGATAAGTACGTGGTATCACGTAAGATTCCACCGGTGCGGACAGTATTTGCTTCGTGATACATTACCTGTGTTAAAATTGACCGTTTATCAACTGCGGAAAAGGTCGATATCGTGTTGATGTATGGCTATTGTGATCAAAATGCCCAACGGGCGTGTGCTATGTATGCTGCTCGGCATCCTGGACGACATCATCCAAGTGTCCGGACCGTTCGCCGGATGGTTACGTTATTTAAGGAAACAAGAAGAGTTCAGCCACATGTGAAACGTCATCCACGACCTGCAACAAATGATGATGCCCAAGTAGGTGTTTTAGCTGCTGTCGCGGCTAATCCGCACATCAGTAGCAGACAAACTGCGCAGGAATCGGGAATCTCAAGAACGTCGGTGTTGAGAATCCTACATCAACATCGATTGCACCCGTACCATACTTATATGCACCAGGAATTGCATGGCGACGACTTTGAACGTCATGTACAGTTCTGCCACTGGGCACAAGAGAAATTACGGGACGATGACAGATTTTTTGCACGCGTTCTACTTAGCGACGCAGCGTCATTCACCAACAGCGGTAAGGTAAACCGGGATAATATGCACTATTGGGCAACGGAAAATCCACGATGGTTGCGACAAGTGGAACATCAGCGACCTTGGCGGGTTATTGTATGGTGCGGCAGTATGGGAGGAAGGATAATTGCTCTCCATTATATCGATGGCAATCTAAATGGTGCAATATATGCTGATTTCCTAAGTAATGTTCTACCGATGTTACTACAAGATGTTTCACTGCATCACAGAATGGCGATGTACTTCCAACATGATGGATGTCCGGCACATAGCTCGCGTGTGGTTGAAGCGGTATTGCATAGCATATTTCATGACAGGTGGATTGGTCATCGAAGCACCATACCATGGCCAGCACGTTCACAGGGTCTGACGTCCCCGGATTTCTTTCTGTGGGGAAAGTTGAAGGATATTTGCTACCGTGATCCACTGACAACGCGCAACAACATGCGTCGTCAGCTCATTGTCAATGCATGTACGAACATTACGGAAGGCGAACTACTTGCTGTTGAGAGGAATGTCGTTACACGTATTTCCAAATGCATTGAGGTTGACGGACATCATTTTGAGCATTTATTTCATTAATGTGGTATTAACAGGTCATCACGCTGTAACAGCATGCGTTCTCAGAAAAGATAAGTTCACAAAGGTACATGTATCACATTGGAACAACCAAAATCAAATGTTCAAACGTATCTACGTTCTGTTTTTTATTTTAAAAACCCTACCTGTTACCAACTGTTCGTCTAAAATTGTGAGCCATATGTTTGTGACTATTACAGCGCCATCCATCACAAAGCGAAAAAAGTGGTCCAACTAAAACGTGCATATTTCTGTACGTACTACACGAATACGTAATAAAAATGGAGGTACCTATGTAAAAAAACGCAGTTGATATCCGTTTGACCTATAGCAGCGCCATCTAGCGGGCCAACCATAGCGCCATCTGGTTTCCCCCTTCAAGCTAGAGAGTTTCGTTCTTTGTAGTTTTTTCGTTTTACGCTTACTTCGTGAGATATTTGGCCCGGTCACGATCAATGGACCACCCTGTATATCCTACCAGACCTGTTGTCAATACAACACACGCACAACAGTAATGAACTCTGGTGGCCGTTGGATCTCTCGCAGAAAATTACAATTCTAATTATTTACATAGGCATTGATGGTGTGTACTCTTATGAAGTGACAATGAGATCTTACCATGTATTCTAGGTGCTGAACATTTTTTGCCAGACGGTATCTCTTGGATTTTAGCAGAGTTCACTTACTTGCTCTCATGTTACCTATCAAAACTTGTTCAAATGGCTCTGAGCACTATGGGACTTCTGAGGTCGTCAGTCCCCTAGAACTTAGAACTACTTAAACCTAACTAACCTAAAGACATGACAAACATCCATACCCGAGGCAGGATTCGAACCTGCGACCGTAGCTGTCACGCGGTTCCAAACTAATGCGTCTAGTACCGCACGGTTTACTTACCACCCTGTAGTTACAGTGTGATTAAGAGGTAACTGTGACTTCTGCAAATCATAACAGAAAGACACGAATAATTGTAACCAGCCACTTACGCCCTGTCTCCATTATGTCAGAGGATAATACAAGAGGCGTTCAATAAGTAATGCAATTCCTTTTTTTTTCTCTGCCAATCTCGGTTGAACGAATGCTGAATTTGTTGTGGCACATCATGGATTATTCCTGCTTCAGCCCCTATAGTTTCATGAAGTTGCAAGCGGTGAGCTGTCATTGAGTTTCTCTTGGTGGAAAACCAGGGCATCGCAGATATTCATAGGCGGTAGCGTAACGTCAATGGAAACCCGGCAGCGAACAAGAGCACGGCGAGTCGTTGGGTGAGGCGCCTGTCATCGTAGCAGCAACATCGCTCAAACCTGTCTGATCTTCCGCGTGCTGGCCAACAGCACAAAGTTGTGACTTCTGCAATTCGAGGTGAACGACGGATCACAATCACACGCCAATCTTCTCAACTGGAAATCTCTGCTGACACTTTCGTCAGCCAGTTTTGTTACTCTAAGGTGTGTGCCCACTGGACGTCGTTAGGGTAGTAACAAGCGGCCACACAGGTCCCCCAGTAAAATGGCGAAAGATCGTTGACTCTAAGCTAATTCCACACCAAGCAGGTTTTAGAACTGGGAAGTCCTGTAGCAGTCAAATTCTGGCACTGACGGAACACATCGATTATGGGTTTGAGAATAAACTAATCACCGGGCTGGCACTAGTCGACCTAAGTTCCGCCTATGATACAGTAGATCACCGGACACTACTGCATAAAACCTACGAGACCCTGAAAGACTACCACCTAGTCAAGGTAATCGAATCCCTGCTCAAAAATAGACAGTTCTTCGTAATGCTTGAGGGGGAAAAAGAGTCGATGGCGGAATCAGAAAAATGGGCTAGCCCAAGGGAGCGTGCTGGCGCCAATCCTATTGAACATATATGCAAATGACCAACCAACTCCAGACAAAACCAAAACTTTTGTATATGCAGACGACCTGGCAATAACTGCTCAAGGCAACAGGTTTGAAGCCATCGAGGAGAAACTAGAAACTGCCCTTTCTACAATGTCAACCTACTACAAAAAAACTCTCTAAAACCTAATCCCTCCAAAACTCAATTGAGTGCATTCCATCTGAACTCGAGGCAGGCAAAGTACAGGCTCAATGTTACCTGGGATGGGACATTACTAGAAAACACAGATACTCCCACCTACCTTGGCGATGTGCTGGACAGAACATTGACATACAAATATCATTGGGAAAAAAACACGCAAAAAAGTAGAAGCACGAAATTCCCTAATAAGAAAGCTGTCCAATAGCAAATGGGGTGCCAAACCTACCGTGGTCAGAACTTCAGCCCAAGATTTGTGCTTCTCAACTGCCGAATATGCCTGCCCGGTATGGTGCAGATCCGCCCACGCAAAAAAGGTAGATATTAGCTTGAATGAAACATGCAGGATAGTGACAGGCTGCATGAAACCAACCCCCATAGAAAATCTTCACAGGGCCGTAGGTTTCACAAACCCTGACTCACGTAGGAAAGCCCATGAACATACCGAGAAGCTAAAACAAACCTTTGATGACCGTCACTCAGTATTTGGCCTAGAGTGTGGCCCCAGCAGACTCAAATCCAGACTCCGTTTCCTAAGTTGCGCCTTAGATGAGCCCCCCATCTACTATCCACTAAGAGAGGACCCACCAAGCGGCGTTTCTGGTGATTGAAAAACCTGGAGAATGCTTAACCGCATCAGAACTGGGGTGGCTCCTGTGAAATCTAATCTGATCAAATGGGGCTTGTTGGACGAAAATGACGACAAATGCGACTGCGGCACTCGACAGGACAAGGAACATCTTCATCTGTCCCCACAGATCCACCCTCGACGATCTATGGCTGGCTAAAGAAGAAGCATTGGACATTGCCCAATACTGGGTAAACAAATTGTAGTTTCCGGACACGAAAAAGTAAAAAGTAAAAGTAAGGCGTAAGGATGTCGCATCGAATGGAATGACGATTACAATGAAAATATAGGATTCTGTAGCCAAAAGAGTGTGGAATAATATGTTGTATTGGAATCCTTAATAACAACAAGCTGCTTTCAGAAAAGAATAAGCAAATAAATAAAATGTGGTGCATTGCTTATTGAACGCCTTCGTATGTCGATTGATTTGTTTATAAAATTAAATACTATAATCGTTCCAGTTACTGAGTACAGTACCCTTCTCGGATACAGAGAAGCAGTAGGTCTTTCTACGTCACTCTTCGCTGTCAGCTTGAGAGTAATGGCCGGTGGCGCTGATGAGTGTTATTGTCCACGCAGTAAGAAGTGGAGCGGACACGGGAGTAGATCCTGCACATTTGCCTCCGCCCTTGATGTTCCCGGGGGACTCCCTGGCAGCCCGGCTCGCAGCAGTCGGCTGATTGCCGTCGGGCCTGGCGTAATCAGAGCGCCACGGCGAGCCACGCCCCTGCTCCGGCCACAGCTATTAGCGGTCAGTGTTGACCTGGCGGCCGTGTTTGCGGCAGCCATCGCCGCCTGTTTGCGCGCTTTGATGTCGGCCACATCGCATTCACCGCGCGTCACTGGCCGTACCTCTGGCCGGACGCATAGCTTAGCGCGCCAAAGCTGCTGCCTATGTGTCGTTCCTTCCGCTGGCCGGCACCCTGACGGCAAGTGTAATTGGACAGGCGTAAATAGCTTTGGTACCGTTAGTGGCGAGTCGAGTCTAGCTGTAAATACCTACCACCTCATAACTCACCTTGCTTAACACTGATACGGATGGTTGGTCCCTCCGCTGATAGGTATTCAATGTTATTAAAAAAAGACGGACTAAGTTTGTTTAATCACACAGTGAAGACTTTTACGACTGGATGTCACAGTTGCTGATGACTCTTCTGGGCAGAATGGCCCTGGTCGAAGGATCTTTCCAGTTCCTGGAGTTTCTTCCAGAGCTGCACTGGATATCTTGATTGAAATGATAAATTATTATCCACGGCTGTGTACAGGGTGAAAAGTATTTAAACCGACAAACTCTGGGAGGTTGTAGGGGACATCAAAACAAATATCTTTCCCTAATGTCATTTTTTCCTATGAGATTATTTGTCCGCAGCTCGTGGTCGTGCGGTAGCGTTCTTGCTTCCCACGCCCGTGTTCCCGGGTTCGATTCACGGCGGGGTCGGGGATTTTCTCTGCCTTGTGATGACTGGGTGTTGTGTGAAGTCGTTAGGTTGGTTAGGTTTAAGTAGTTCTAAGCTCTAGGGGACTGATGACCATAGATGTTAAGTCCCATAGTGCTCAGAGCCATTTGAACCATTTGAGGATTATTTAAACCGGTGGAGGCCGTATTACGCTATTCAGTTGTTAGAGGGCGTGTTACACTCTTCAGTTGTAGGCAACTGCTGTCCACCGGTGCATTAGTGCATTGTCTCTGTTTACTAATGTAGCGGTACACGTGGAGTGAGTAAACTGATATGGTTGGTGCGTAATACGTAGCGCACCACAACGGACGAGCTGCACTGCGGGTTTATCAACAACAATATCCTAATCGCCGTATCCCGAATCATACGAAGTTTGCTGCTGTGTACCAACGTCTGCGTGAGACCGGGTCATTTAGCAGATTACCTGGACATGGACGCCGTCGCACGGTAAGAACACTGCAAGTTAAGGAAGCTGTCTTGCAGCATGTGGAGCGGGATCCTTCAATCAGCACTCGTACAACTGCACGTAACATGGGGACGAATCAGACGAATGTAGGAACAGTCCTTCGAGAGCAGTTACGTCCATTTCACTTACAGCGTGTCCACAACCTGGAATCAGTTGATTATCCACCCAGAGCACAGTTTTCGCAGTGGTACCTGGAACAGTGTGAAATGCATCCTACATTTCCATCCTCTGTGTTGTTTACCGATGAAGCAACGTTCGGGGGTGATGGAGTCTTCATCATGCACAATTCGCATATTTGGAGTGAGGATAACCCACATGCCACAGTTACTAGCGCTCATCAAGTGCGGTTCTTCGTGAATGTGTGGGTCGGTGTTGTTGGGGACTGTTTAATTGGGCCGTATCTGCTACCTAGTTGTTGTCTCTTGGTCATAAAAAATGGAAAAGTGTTTGTTGGTTTAATTAATTTGACGCCGGAAAAATCTTCCTCTACCGCTTTAAATACTCCTCATAGGAAAAAATGACTTTACGGAAAAATATTTGTTTTGATGTCCCCTACAACCTCCCAGAGTTTGTCGGTTTAAATACTTTTCACCCTGTAGAAAAGTCAACGAAATACATAAGCATAGTGATAATTGCAACAGAAAAGAAAAAGCTGTGAAATTCTGCAGAATCTATAGATAGGTTTTTCACCCTGACAGGCGACACTAACGCATATGTTTTAGGGTTAGATAACTTTTGCTGTTCCGATACCAAACAATTTAAAGCTGATTGCACCATCTTCCTCATAGTCGGGGGGTGGTTGGTTGATTTGGGGGAGGGGACCAAACAGCGAGGTCATCGGCTCCTTCAGATTAGGGAAGGATGGGGAAGGAGATCGGAAGTGCCCTTTCAAAGGAACCATCCCCACATTAGCCTGAAGTCCGCCCCTGGCAGCTGAGTGGTCAGCGCGACAGACTGTCAATCCTAAGGGCCCAGGTTCGATTCCCGGCTGAGTCGGAGATTTTCTCCGCTCAGGGACTGGTTATTGTCCTAATCATCATCATTTCATACTTCGAAGCGCAAGTCGCCGAAGTGGCGTCAAATCTAAAAACTTGCACCAGGTGAGCGGTCTACCCGACGGCAGGCCATCGTCACACGCCGTTAATATTATTTGCCTGAAGCGATTTAGGGAAATCACGGAAAACCTAAATCAAGATGGCCAGACGCGGGTTTGAACGATCGTCCTCCCGAATGCGAGTCCAGTCTCCTCGTGGTCGTTCTATCCTTCTTCTACCCTTGGGTCGGTAATCACAACTGAACATCAGAATTATTTTGTCACAATCAGACTTGGAGTGTCTTGCGTCAGTGGAGGAGCAATGAGAATAGAGGTAAACAATGTAGACAAATTTGTAAGTTCAAAAATGATTCAAATGTCTCTGAGCACTATGGGACTTAACATCTGAGGTCATCAATCCCCTTGACTTAGATCTACTTAAACCTAACTAACCTACGGACAGCACACACATCCATGCCCGAGGCAGGATTCGAACCTGCGACCGTAGCAGCCGCGCGGTTCCAGACTGAAGTCCCTAGAACCGCTCGGCCACAGCGGACGGCAAATTTTTAGTAGGCTACAGAAACAAAGATCCTTCTTTCTGGAGTAAGAGATTTACAAATGGAAGTTCCGTTGGTACTTTGAGTCGAAACAAGTAAAGCAAGTAATGATTAAATGGGTGAATGCCAAAATGAGTAACAAAAGGTTCTAATCTGGACCAGCTGTGAAATTTCAGTTCAGATTACCACTTGCAACATTTGGAAGTTAATCATATGATCGGTACTCAGCTAGCATATGGCCAGAGCCCAGTATCTAAGGAAGTAGGGTCACTGCTGCATAGCTACTGTCCAACTAGAGTCCCTAGCGAGAGCTCTGGCTAAGCCACAGACCGAGCTGCCAAATAGGATCGTGGAGAGTACCGTCGCTTTGTATAGCCGAAGTTTCACTGTGTTGGTCAATTCAGTATTCGTAAAAAAGTGACGAGTTGTTTGGCCAAGTCATAAGCCTTGACCTTAAATTTTATCTACTGTTAATAAGTATCGAAATTCACTACAGTCTTGAACTCTTTTAGATGTCATATTGAAGAATCATTTAAAGCATTTCTACGAAACTATAATTTTTAGAAATTTAATGTACTTACAGTTTTTTAAAGTTTTAAGGTTTATTCAGCGGACTCTGTACATCTGTTTCGTTGGCCTAATATGTATGCACATGACATTCCTCTTGCACGCTCTAGTTTTAGCATAACTTAGGGGCGTTATTAACAAGAAATCTTTGCTGTCACTATTATATTAATATTCTACGCACTGGTTTTCAAAAAAAGTTTTTGTTCTTTTTATCCCAATATTCCTTGTTCTCATTTAACAGTCGTGTAATCCACAAAAAGCGCGAAGCGTCCACGGGCAAGCTGTTTACTTTCTTGCCGTCAGCACGACATAGCATGCTGCCGCGTCCCCTGTTCGCGGTTTCGTGTAGATAGGAGAAGCGGTAAGTGTGCTTTTCAGGTTCTGCTTATCCGCCAATGGCTATTTACTTGACGATATTGTCTAGGTGGTGTATCCTTCCATTGCGAGGCATCCACTTCTAGGTTTTTCATTATTGCCCAAAATGAGGTCTTAATAGTCTTCATTTATTTTCTCCTTACCAATAGATCACTATGGTACGGTTGTATATATATATGTATGTATGTCAAAATATTTATTAGAGTATCAAGTAAAAACTTGAAGTAAAACGGTCAAGAAGTTTTCGAGATTTTTGATAATGATTATATTTACATTGATTGAGTTGTCCCGATATGCTATTGGTCTTTATAGTTACCTAAGAGTGTTTAGTAACTATGACCCAACTAAAATCTGACAACCTGGTAACGCGTTTGCAATGAAAATTCTCAGAAAACGAGAAAATGTGACGTTCAAGACATCAGCTTTACATCGACGCAGTCTTAAAGAACTCAATCCGCTGATCTGATGTTATCAGTTCGACATGATATTATTTAAAGATGTCTGCTAGAACGATGAGAGGTCTGTACATCCATATAAATTCAGATAAGGAACGGGAAACATCTATTACGCTAAGAAACTGTTAGCGGAATTCATAACTGTGGTCATGGAGGTGCTTTCTTTAGAAACTTGTAGTGACACATAGGTCAACACACCAGGTCTGAGCACTTTAAGAAGGCAGTGACTAAGTCAGTCGTCGAAATATTGTGTAACTCGTACTGGACGAGCCCACAAGCCCTTGATTGCTTGACATTGAGAAAACATATGCTATTTTGAACTGGTAGTCCATACAATGCCTTTATTTAGTGAAATACATTCAGATTAAAACGTTTCCTACAGAATCCTACACGTGCCTGCAAGACGAGAACTCGGAACTCACAATGCTGACATGATGGCAGTTGAAGGCCGTACAACACTCCTTATTACAATAAGTAGACCAGTACTACATGGATCTGCATCATACGTTTCCATGACAATATAGACAAAGCTACTTGACAGAAAACACTTAATGTGCAGAAGCATGTAGTCGTTCTCTTGAGACTCAATATGTAAGTGCAATAGGTAAGGGAATGACTATCAACAATACAAGGTACCCTTCACTGAACACTATGACGGATTGTACAGTATATATGTAGTTGTAATTTTGGAATAGAAATTTTTAGTGACACATCTAAGACCACTTTGGTGTTTACAATGATTACACAGCGTTTGGAAGCCGCGCGGAGAGGCCGCACGGTTTGAGGCGTCCTGTCACGGGCTGGACGACCACTCCCGCCGGAGGTTCGAGTCCTCCCTTGGTCATGGGTGTGTGCGTTGTTCTTAGCATAAGTTACTTTAACTTAGTTTAAGTAGCTTGTAAGTCTAGGGACCGATGACCTATGCTGTTGGCCCCTTAGGAATTCACAAACACACAGCGTTTGGAAAGTACATGTTTAGCAAAACGTCTTTGAGGATCAACGGAAACGAAAAATGATAACTATGAAAAACAACAGAATAGGAAATGTATGTAAACTCTATAGTGCATGTAGGCAGCAGATCGGTCAATTCTGTGTCCAGATCAGATATTTCATGTCAATGTCAGCCCTTACGAAAGATTCCAAGAAATAAGTATTCTATTTGAAAGGATAGTTGCGTTGGTCTGCAAGAAATAATCCAATGTTCAGGCTAGCATTACACTTCTAAGTGATTTTTAACCGTTTCCTCACATAAATTATGTTTTACGCTGTCCATCAGACATGTAACATATGCCATGTAACATATCCCGCAAGACACTTGAGGAATCTGAAGGTGTGAGCAATACATGAGGGTTTCTCATGTTCATAATCGATTGGCAGGGTAGTAGGGCCTCTGTTTGGGACTTTATACACTTCCACAAGATATATAAATCATTTGCTGCCAAATGCCGGTGTGATTCCTTCAACAAGGATGCTTCTGCAGGAGGTCTTTTACTGGTCATAATAGTGAGTGTCAAAAGATGTGATATGAAACGACCAAATGTGTAGGTTTGGGGAAATTCTACAACGCTACTAAGTTATAGGATACTGGAATACGTTCGACTCTCGTAAAATATTTCCAAAAATCGTCGAACTTAGTGTTATTCAAGCTCACGGCGAGTGTGGTAATACGAAACCTACTGTGAAATACTGTGGATAAAGTTTGGATTTTGAAAATTTTGGATGAATTCGGAATGCGATGGGAAACATAACAATTCATGTGTTGAACGGTGGAGTCTATATAACACTTCATCCCAGTGTGCCTCCATTGTATGGTGAAACTGTAACAAAGTTCAAAAATGGTTCAAATGGCTCTGAGCACTATGGGGCTTAACATCTGAGGTCATCAGTCCCCTAGAACTTAGAACTACTTAAACCTAACCAACCTAAGGACATCACACACATCCATGTCCAAGGCAGGATTCGAACCTGCGACCGTAGCGGTCGCGCGGTTCCAGACTGAAGCGCCTAGAACCGCTCGTGTAACAAACTACCCTACGTCACAGTAATGGTAATTAAATACCGCCAAACTATAACAAACTGTTCCAAAACTGCAACAGATATCATGCTGCAAAAAATTGTCCCACAGTAGCCAAAATTTTTCGGAGCAAGATGAGTGACCTTATTACAACCGGAATGGTGACCAATCAGAGATGATGATCCTGAGGGTACTCGCGCAGTCGGTATGGTTCTAAGTTTAAAGTTCAAGATGGCGATCCAAGATGGCTATGTGTAATGTCAGTGGTGAGCGAAGATGGTAGACCTAGGGATATGAGCACACCCTGCAACTTTGCCAGTCCAAAACAGTTGTTAGAATTTTTGTAGCACAGCAGTTGTCTACCCACACCACTCATTCTCAGCACCCTGAGTGACCAACCGTCACGTGGACATGCTACCTGTGCACCCGTTACTTAGTATCTGAAGTCCCTACTGATCTTCATATGGGTGCCAATTTCTGTTTTCGACGATCCTATGACGTTCTCTGATGAGTCAAGTGAACCTGAGAGATGTCATGGTGCTCTTCGATGTAGAGATTCAGTATCCCATGCTCTGTTTGCTATAGGTCCCACACACTTGAACAATATTCTATTATGAAGGAGGCACATGTGCTTTGTAAGCATTTTGGTTTGTAGATTAACTACATTATCCCACTATCCTACGAATGAACCAAAGACTACCACCTGCCACCTGCCTATGTGATCATTAAATTTCATATACCGCAAATCGTTACGCCCAGGTGTTTGCATTAGTTAGGTGATTCTAACTGTGACTCACAGCATACTATGTTTCTGCATATTGTAAAGAGCACAATTTTACACACACTTGGTGTCGGGGATATAAGGACTGATATTTCTACTGATGACCGAGAACTGTGTTCTGAGAAACATTACATCAGTATTTATTTCATTTGCAGACTAATAGTTATAACTTTATAGGTAGTATGTTTTAGGTAGATTAGTACCTACAAGTATGCACGGCACAAACTGTTTACTTTTCCGTGAGTAGCAGGTAAAATACAGAAGTTTGGATGCCTGGATGCAAAACGGATTGGCTATACTGATAGGCATGGTCAACTTCACAGAACAGTTACTACCATGCAGAAAGCATTAGATAGCAAATTATTTGACGTGTTTGTGTGAAGACTGTTAGACCCAGAGGAAAGACAACTAATGCACTGAAGGTACAATATCTGTAGCGACACCCATAACACCCTGTATTACTTAAGGCATGTTGCCAAATTTTGCACCAATTTGAAATGTCGACAAGATCTGACTGAATAGTTGTACTGTTATTCCCACATAGTGACTGGTCATAGGTAACAGAACTATCTGCAAAAAGACTGAGGTCATTATTACACAACATGAACAACAGTCCAACGTCCCAGGGTATGCCAGAAGGTGCTTATGTATGTGTGGATAACTTTTCATACAACATAATATACTGCTTTCTACACTGCAAGAAATTCTTGCTGCAGATAACGATTTTCGTTTGACACCTGACATGAACACACTTTCTTCATAATCGCTGATGTGGCTCTGAGTCAAATTCTATTTGCAAGTCATCTTCCTGACTGGCTTGATCTATATCTTTCAGGATGGCGTAATATACTGCCCAGTCAAAGTAATGTGACTACATGTAAAAAGCCTGAATATCAACGTTTTGCAACTCAGAACACTGCAAGACATGTGTGAAGAGAGTCAGTGAGGTTGTGGAAGGTACTGACAGGGATGTGAAGCAATGCCGAATCCAGTGCTATTGTCAGCTGTATTCTATTTATCGGTTGAGGATCCATGGCGCGAACATCTGGATCGAGATAGTCTCACAGATCCTGGAATGGCTTTAAATCGTAGAATTTTGTGCTTTGCAGAATGATGAAAACATTCCCCTGGCCATCACAGTCCTTCCTCCAGGCAGGATCCCTCCAACGATTGTTGCAGGGTGTTCGCTCTCAAATGTTTCACTCCGTAATGCTAACGGGCATCGGTGAGATAGAGCATAAAATGTAAGTCATCTGAAAAGGCCACCTGTCGCTACTCAGTGGACCTCCATTTGTGGTAGCGTCGTTCAAATTCTAGCCTCCATCCCTGATGAACAGCAGTCAAGAAGCGTGCATGAATTAGGCGCCTGCTGTAGAGGCCCATGTACAGCAATGCTGACGAGACACTGTTGGTAGCCCCTCGGTTCATTTTGGCAGTCATTCGCTCAAAAGCTGCACGTTTATTCGCCTGTGCACATCTCAGCATCTGTCATTTGCCCCTGTCATCTATGGGCCATGATGCACCTTAGTTGCCTCGGCGGTGGTTTTGGATAGCGCAGTTTGACGATGGTATCATGTGAACAGTTTACAACCTCAGCCATTTCGGAAATGGTTCCACCCTTCGGCCGAAAGCCAATGACCATGCCCCTTCATTATGGCAACGACTGCGCTGTTTACCGAGTCCCGCTGTCATGCTGTACATACTCTACACTGCTGCTGATGCCACGTGCCGTCTGTGAGTGGTTTTGCATGTTGACGTTGAACATAGGCGATGGTGACAGTAATGTGACTGGACCGTGTATGTAGTTTGAATGTAGAGAATCATATATGCGATAGCGGAATAGCTATCTACTCACGGATGATGCAGTGGTTTGTAACAGTGCGAGACTTTGTATACTAGCAGTCGTTTATTTTTAGTATCTACATTAATACCCAAAGTAGCATTAGAGATTTTTTTGAAGAGGTACCTGTCGACTCCTTGATTTCAGCCTATCCTCTCCCACCGCATCCCACTGCTGCGCCTATACTCTTGCATCTCACCTGTTATCTATCTTAACACTCTCCACACCCCTGCCCAAGATGGCTTCCATCAGCTTTCCCTCCCTGCAGATGACCGTACCTTTCCCCCCTCCTATCACCGTTCCTTTCTCCCATTGGCTTCTTCCCCCCTCCTTTCCCCCTACCCATCCCCTGCACCCAGTGGCAGCCACCCCCCCCCCCCAATCTCATCAGCGTATTCAGTGTGCCGAAGATCATCACCGATATGCTACAGTGTTCACTTCGTCTAAGTGCGTCAGTGTTCTCCTTCAGTGTGCTCCTCTGTTCGCATGTGAAACTGTTTGTCTACGTTTGTGTGCACTGGTGATCTTGCTTGTACAACCAGTACCTTCCGCGAATACCTTCATTTCATTTCTTATGTATCTCTCCTGTTTTTACCATTCATGTAGTCTGTTTTTCTGTCGCCATGTCTACTATCTGTTTTTCTGTTTGCCGAAGAGCGGCATCTGTAGGCCGCTGCGAGCCCGTCTCGTACGAGGCATCAAATTACAATAAACAAAAAACAAAACAAAAAAATAGATTTCTGTGACGGCACTAAATAAGCTCTATCCAAAGCAAACGGGGGCACAATATAACTGTACTTCTCTATTTTACTGTATTTCTCCGGCTAATGAGCTTATTGTTGGTCACTAAACTTCATCGTTCACGTACTAGAGGCAGCCAGGTTCTGTGACCTATTTGAACTTTGGATTGCTACGTTTTGGGCACATGCGCTTCGAAACGATCAAGTCAATAAAAGGGATGTTTGGGGTTTGTGTAATTCCGCTTAAAAGAATGCTTCTAAATAAATAGCTTGATTTCAGATTTTAAAAAAAGTCTGTGAACCATATATCAGTTCGAAATATGAATGCTTGTTACGCTGTTAACGAAAGCATGTCATAGTTTATTCTGATTTCAGCTCTGTTTACTGTCAGTATGCTACGATCACGGGTCCCTTTGACTACGCTGCGGGCTAATGTTTCCAGCATGGCATCTATTTGTTTTTCATCAACGGAAATCGGACGGCAGATTCATACATTTACATTGGTTCATTGTGATTCTGGAAACTTCACAGTTTTGGAGTAAAGCAGTACTTTAAAGGTACTTAGGATGATATATTCAGTTCGATGCAGGTATTCAAAATACGAATGACTGCATAAGCAATTTATTTACTTTCCGTAGAGCCGATCATTTATCAAATAGCTACTTAATGAAGACACTGTACTGTGGTCTTACAAATGCTACTGTTTGTTATTCTAGCTCGTGCAACATTGTCTACACAAGGCAACTCCCACATTAATTGTATTTGCCAAATACACTGGTGTGAAACATGTAAATGTGACACTCAGAGAACACTCCACCACCCAGTAGTTGCTATTATGAGGTGTCTTCCGTGCATTTGGCAGCTATGCGGATTCCTCACAGAGCCAAATGGGGTCAGGGAACAGCTATGGCAAAAACAGACGTAAACGTAGATTAGTAACAATTTACAAAGATCTCTTCAGAGATAATTTACATTGTTTAACTGGAATATAAAGGTCCTGCATAGCAGAATAGTTCTGTGTTGACCTGCACTGATCTATCTTAAAACGCTGGTATAGCCCTTCTAAACTTACGTCAGTTGTGTGTGGTCCAGTTTGGCTCTTCTTGGCGGCTACTATAAATGAGTTGTGAGACACTGTCTGAGACACTCTCCTGATACTGTTTTGAGGTACTGCTTGATGAGTACAGCTGTGTGTCTGCTTGTATTTACATCTGGCAGATGGATGTCCATTTGGGAACTATTTGCGTATCATAAAGCGCATAATTAATATAGTCCTAGTAGTGTGTATACTTTCTGGGGTCTGACCCTAAACGCGTTGCGTATGAGTAGTAAGCAGCTCGTCCACTTTGTTACGTATCGTCTGGAGGCCATAGCATGAGTTTCATTGAATCTGCTTGATAATGAGTAATGCGTCTCCTGCAGTCAATTAATTCAGACTCTCTCCTATAAAATATTATAATAGTATCTTTGGCATTCATACGGCAAACGTCAACACGCTGTTGCAATTCATGGAGGTCGCTGACACGAACTGCTTTGTAAGATATGACAGCAGCATGCCTTGGAAGTTTGTTTGTTGGGTTGCCTATCAGCAGGTGTGGACCAATTTGATGTAACAATATGAAGCAGGTGACCTGTCTACATGTTTTGACACTGGTGCCCCTGGTTCAACTACGCCATGCCGCGTATTACGGACTGAAACGTGGAGAGCTGCTCTACCTCCTGATATGTGCCATTTTCATGTGGGACTTGTTTTTGGACAATCGTCTTCTGAAATTTTATACACTTTCAAATCGTCCTTCTCACACCGTTTCCAGGATAACCTCGCCACCTCATCCGTATCCCTACCCCCTCCACCTTTATCTCAATTGGTAGAAACGGAACTATTACAGTATCACTTTATTGTCCGTACGTCTGTCTGTCTTTCCAACTGGTAAAAACCCATTAGGAACGGGTCGGCGTACCAAGTGTAAAGTCTATGGTACCGTGATGGCGCAAAAAAGTTAAGCTTCTTAGTAAATGCTCTCAAATAGTACGGCTACTTATGTCACATATTTTGATACTCACAAACTCACTCATTAAAACCTGCAGGGTACTTTCGCGTTGACATATAATCGTAAATTTGGCAAGAAGCAACATTTCACAGAACACTAAAGGAAAAAATCGGAAAACTGTTGATTTGTAGTTACATCACACAAAAAAATTCTTTTGTCGTTTGTTAACTTGCCTCGGATTTAAAATTACAACATTCCCAAAAATCATGGAATCCTTGGGACCGATCTTCTCAGTTTCAATGTTGATAACGGGTAAAACTTATCGCGACTTTCGATTCCCGGAGTGGATGAACTTTTCATACACGTAATTATGTTTTTATGGAACCCTCAGTGCGTAAGATCTAATCGCACCTTTTCCATTTTTTTCACTCTCTACACTATGTTTACTTATATAATATTTTCTCTTTGGGCATAGCACTCAAAAGAGAAACAAATGTATAAAATTTAACATGCATGAAATATACTTTTCACTTAACATTGATTAGGGGATACATCGGTGCCTCACAAAACGCCTAAAAGGACTAAGTGGAAGGACTGGACCTTGGAGGTTAGCAGAACTTCATTCAGCTTTTATTACACACAAAATTTTATTCATGTAAACAATTAATTCAAATAATAATTGCAACAAAAAATTTGCCAGACGAGTGGTTACGAGATATTTAAACAGGCACAGGCTTTGATACAATAAATCTGATGCAGATACAGTAAGTAAAAGCAACAAACTAGGGTTAAATAGCAACTCTCTGAACAGCTTGTCGTTTCATTGAATTATTGTACCATGATTAATAGTAGAATGATAGGCATCAATCGTTGCAGATAAAATGGCAGGAGCCAATTTACGTTAACGCAATTTCATGTCATTATAGTAATGCGATTACAATAAAATGCTTTCGATGTTAGGCATCTCGAGAACTAGACTGAAGACAAACTGAACACTGACAAAATTGACTTACAGATAAGAAAGGGCACACTTTCCAAATGAATTCGTAACTGAATAAATAGAATAAGCAACTTTAAACAAACAAGTCTTTCATCTGATACACAACATAGCCAACGCCTGAAAAGGACATGCACTCATTACATATACAGAAATTCTAAGTTTGTGAACCTTGGTTCTGTAGACGACACTTACCTAAAAGTTTTGGTTCACCTCCGTTCCGAGAGTTCCGGAACCTGTACAGACATAAACATCATTTCCGCCTTTTTATTGCTCATGAAAACCACACATTGCGTGTTGTACCACCATACAGCGAGACCTTCAGAGTGGTGGTCCAGGTTGCGGTACACACCGATACCTCTAATACCCTGTAGCACGTCCTCTTGCACTGATGCATGCCTGTATTCTTCGTGGCATACTATCCACAAGTTCATCAAGGTGCTGTTGGTCCAGATTGCTCCACTCCTGAACGGCAATTATGCGTAGACCCCACAAGAGTGATTGGTGGGTCACGTCGTCCATAATCAGCCGTTTTCAATCTATCCCAGGCATGTTCGATAGGCTTCATGTCTGAGCCGCGCGTGTTCGTGCCATATCTCATTTGACATCCCGTTTTTACCGTGCTACCACCTCGTTCTGTTAATTTCAATTGCTGGTGTCACTGAGTTGCCGCCTTGCCTGCACGTGTGCGGCAGCAGCGGCGCTTATCGATATAATCCCTGGCGTATTATCTTTGCTGACTGCTATTACTTCCCGGTTGTCGTGTGTTCGGAGTTAGTTCGGATCTGCCAGTGAGTTGGGAGGCGCTAGCAGCGCAGTTCGGACCTGGCAGTGTCTGACTTAGGACACGGCAGAAGTTCAGTCGGGGCGCGGCTGCAGTCAGGTACGGACAGCCATGACTCCCCCAACGGTTGCCGATGCATATCACTTGATTGCGAACCATCTTGGTTGGTCGTCGGTCGGTCGTCTTGTCGGACGACATGTATGTTGGCTGGCGATCGCTAATGTGTTGCATGCGTGTGCCGACTCGTGATTCGTCCTTGTCATTGCCCAGTCGCTGCCGTTAGTATTGTCTAGTCCTTCGTGCAAGTGTTCGTGAAACTGTGTGTAGCTTGTGATGTCGACTGCTCAGTTATTTTAGTGCTGTCTGCGTGCTGATGTGTGGCAGTCGGTATGTTGGTGTGGATCAGCCAGGAAATCTCCGCGCGGCGCAGTGGGCCGGGCCCGCTGGCAGTCTCTATGCAGTGTCGGAGAGTGTGGGAGCTGTTCCGATTGCTACGAGGTTCGCGGCTCACCGACACAGGACATCAGAGTTAAATGGTGATTTAATTACCGAACCCAGTCTGTTCACATTGTGCCGTTGGTTTTCATGGTTGGCTGTTGGGGGTATTCCCGTGAGTAACAGCGAGTGTTCGAGTTGGCGAAAGTTTGGCCACCATCCGGTAGAGTTTAACTGTATTTTGGTTATTTGAAGTCCAAGTGCACCAGTGGAATTTTTTGCCTTGTGGCCGTTAGCGTTCCAATTACCTGCCCTGGCCGCGTTGTCGCTGTCCAAAATGTGTGTGTAATTTTGACAGCTTGTGCGTACTTGGTTGGGCGGCGACGCCTTTTACGTTTTGGCTTTGGAGTTCCTTGTGTACTGGTTGGTTGGAAACCAAGTCGTCTTGTCGGTGGGTCCGTTGACTGTCACTTGGTTGGGTTGCCGGCGGATCGGATATAGTTGGGCCGACTACCTGTCTCCCCCAAGCGAACGTTAATATTTCAAGTGCAGACAGAGCCCCGGAAACTTCTGAGCGCCGCTGGCTGTCCTGCCTTTTTTTTATTGGTGTTAGAGTGTGTATTTTAATGGCTCCTACCGATGGTTTAAATATGGATGCTTTTAGTTGGGTTTTAAATAATGGGCCTTCTGCCGCTTTAAAATAGAAAGTTCCTTAATTTTCAAGTCTTGCATTGTTTGGGCCTTCAGCCTCACTAAAAAATTTTTTTTGTTGGATAAAGCTTTGGACCTTCTGCCTTTAGAAAATTCATTGTAGATGTGTTTTCCAGTCATGGGCTTTCAGCTGTCTTAAAATTAAAATTCCTTACTTGCAAAGTGTTAGATTGTTTGAGCCATCAGCCTAATTTAAAATATTTTTTTTTGGTTAAAGCTTTGGGCCTTCTGCCTTTTGAAAATTTATTGTAGTTGTGTTTTAAATCATGGGCCTGCAGCCGTTTTAAAATTTAAAGAGGTTGTGACCTTAAGCCATAAGATTGTGTGACATATTCAGTCGATAGTTAAGCTCGGAAATTTGCGCTGTGATGTTTGGGCAACTAAATAAAGTTGTATGTGTTCGAGTGTAACTGACAGCCGCTCATTTTTAGCCCCTTTCCACAATTCCAACTACCTGTTCTGTCCTGCGTATGTAACCACGCGTTTCAATGTCTGGAGTACATGCTGGCCACTCTAGTCGAGCGATGTCGTTATCCTGAAGGAACTCATTCACAAGATGTACACGATAGGGGCCCGAATTTCCATCCATGAAGACGAATGCCTCACCACTATGCTGCCGATATGATTGCACTATTGGTCGTAGGATTGCATTCACGTATTGTACAGCCGTTACGGCGCCTTCCATGACCACCAGCGGCGTACGTCGGCCCCACAGTTCCTGTCTCTGTGTATCTCCTCCAAGTCCGAACAACATCGCTTTGATTCATTCCGAGAGGCCTGGACATTTCCGTTGCTGAGAGCCCTTCCTGGTAAAAAGTAACAATGCGGACACAATCGAACCGCGGTGTTGACCATCCAGGCATGATTGAACTACAGACAACACGAGCTGTGTACCTACTTCCTGAACAGTCAAAGGGACTGTCTCTGTGATACAATATCCACATCAACGTCTACCTTCAGGAGTTCTGGGAACAGGGGTGATGCAAAAAAATTTTTTTAATGCGTGTGTCTGAACTCCAGGTGGCAACCAAGTACAGACAAAAACGTCGTACGTAACAAGCAGCATAGACAACGGCCAGTTGTCCCGCTGGACCACCAATTGTCAGCCCGACCAGTAGTGCGAGGTATACAAATCTCAGAGCGACTTTTTCTCACATATACTCCCCCAAACAGTATTAACTTCAAAACAGGCAACTGTTGGTGGATGTACCTGGAATATAAACGGAACGTTAGAGTCTAGCAATTAAGAAAGACACAGACAGGGCCCGAATTCGTAGGTCAGACTCACAATCCAGGCTCAGAGATTCAACAAATCGTAATAAATTACAATGCAATAAATCGAGCGTCCCAATACGATAACAAACATGCTACAACTTAAACTCCGAAAATACACAATCCCATCTTAATAAAACCAAGGCAGTGCACTTACAACAGTATTAGATGAAACCACATCAAAATTTGTACCAAAACACGTTAAATAAATAGTCTCTGTCTCCTGGCAGTAACCAAATCGCTCACAATATTACCCCAAGGAACGGCATAAAATGAAAAATTAGCCTTACGATAAATACTCATCCTCGCTAGACTCAAGCATTCAAGAATCCACAGAAGATCTGAGGGAATGACTATACACTGCTGCATCTATCTTTTCACTGATACACAGTGTTCTCTGAAATAGACTAAACACTAAGATTAAGAAATATAAGACAGTAAGCCCTAAGGTTTAAATGGTAAATCAGAATATCGACGCAATGAGACACCAACACGAATTGCTGCAGTCAGAATGGCACAACTACTTTGGTACCGCGAACCACAAGATAAACCAATGGCCTTGCCGCAGTTGTGACACCGGTTCCCGTCAGGTCACCGAAGTTAAGCGCTGTATGGCTGGGCTAGCACTTGGATGGGTGACCATCCGGTCTGCCGAGCGCTGTTGGCAAGCGGGATTCCCTCAGCCCTTGTGAGGCATACCGAGGAGCTACTTGATCGAGAAGTAGCGGCTTCGGTCCCGTAAATTGACATACGGGTGGGAAAGCGGTGTGCTGAGCACATGCCCCTCCATGCCCACATCCAGTGACGCCTGTGAGCTGAAGATGACACTACGACCGGTCGGCACCGTTAAGGCCTTCATGGCCTGTTCGGACGGAGTTAGTTAGTTAACCACAAGATAAATTGTGCACAGAGTTTCGTGACGGGGAATCAGCCAGCCCTCTGTCTCAAGTTGACCACACTTGCAACACGGAGGCCAGGAAACGTGTGTCCAATACATTACGTCAGTAGAAGCAACAGCGTCGGACAGATACGTTACGAGTCAGGACCAGCAACAAATGTAATCGGCTAACAACCGCCAAATTTCTTCGCTACGCAGTCCATACCAAAACGCGTGCAATACAGCCAACGCCGATCCGAATGGACGTTTTCATAGCGACAGTATTCTCCGGCAAGGTTGCTTGTCGTGTTCAGTGCCAATCATACGCTGTTAGTAACTGCCCATCACTCTCAACGTTCGCTCGGTCGACCCCCTTTCCCCGCGCGCGCCAGTTCACTAACGCATCACGAGCGCCGAAAATATACTCTCTCTGGAGCAGAATCGATAAGACGAAAGCCGGCACATTAATATAAGGTATTACGGCCAGGAAAAAAAAAAGAATAAAAGTGAGATAGTGTTAATACTTCCATCCTTCTTTACCTCCTCTGCATTACTGCAGGTGACGTGTTACTGAGCACATTTGTTCTGTTCAAATGGTTCAAATGGCTCTGAGCACTATGGGACTTAACTTCTAAGGTCATCAGTCCCCTACAACTTAGAACTACTTAAACCTAACTAACCTAAGGACATCACTAACATCCATGCCCGAGGCAGGATTCGAACCTGCGACCGTAGCGGCCACGCGGTTCCAGACTGTAGCGCCTTTAACCGCTTGGCCACACCGGCCGGCATTTGTTCTGTGCATGCAGTACACGTGAGGTGCCTAGTTGTTTCCACTGCCCTGTGTGGAATACATAAGTTCTTGTATACTGCACTAACTTGCTGTTCTCTTGATGATGATGTCCCCAGAGCAGAAAACAGCACGCAGGTCGTGGATTCTTTTTCTTGAGGCTGAAATTAACATCGCAAGGAACTGCTGCTACGAATAAACTATAACTCATTTGGGATGCCATTCGCGTTTTTATTGATATAGACAATAGAAACTATTCTTGATCACAACGTATTGAACATATCTTTCCACAGTCATTATATCTGGCTAAAATAACATGAAATACATCCTGCCACAGACGACATGTCTGTCTACTGGAACGGTCAGAACTGGAGAGCCGGCTGCCCGAGACATTTCGCGCGCCAAGCGTGACCCGAACGCCACCGAAGTGCATCGGCAGTAATATCGTCAGTCTTTTGTTCTAGTAATACTTTGATTTTAATAATTCTGAAATGACTGATTCATAGCTGGCTGTTGAGAGATGTTTATTTAAATAAATGAAGTAATGTGGATGACTGGTTTAATTAATAAAAGCAACTAAAGTTTAACGTTTTGGCGCCCTACCGCCGAACACAGCAGCCAATCACAGAGCAGCAGCATCATGCAGGCGGTCTTTCTCACGGGAAATACCGAATCTAACATCTGTCACCGGTACCTCATCCCACATTGCGTCATTTGTAACGTCTCTTAGCGAAAGACATATTATGTAATAAAGAGAAAGCATTATGTGTCATGTTTTGTTCTTGTATAGAATTATGTACTGGCCTTTTTTTATTTAGATAATATCTGTGTCGGCGAGTACTGAAACCGCCACAGACGATACTTATTAAATAACAAACAAAGATGAGAATATGTGACTACTATAAATAGTAAAAACCGAACATTGATTTCTCTGTCGTCTTCTTGGAGTTACGTGAGTAGGAAGAGCCTGTGACGTTATATTATATGCTTGCGTAGCATTCTTTTGTCAAGATTGTGAGAGGGACGCCATTAGACATAGCTTGGGAAAGGTGTGTAATAACTTGATTTGTTTAAATGTTTTGAATAGAGTTACTTAGTGAAACCTTGCATTATGATTTGTAATAAGCTTGCCTGGTATTTAATTCCATCCCTTTAAGAGATTTTCAGTTATTTAAATATTATTCGTGGTGCAGAGCTGCGCTACGAACGAACGAGCCGCTGCCGCGGCGCATTCAAACTGCATTAAATGAAATCAATCGTACCGCAAAGAAGCGGGCAGGTAATAGTGAACTAAAATTATTTCTTTCAGCTTTCGGAATTGCAGAGCAGAGCAGCAGATTTTATGATGTGTTTTACAGGTTGACGCGGGCTGCTGATAATATATTATTAACAGTGCAAAAAGATAATTTACCTTCATAACATAAAAGAAATCTTGCTGTGCGTAGTTCTGGTCTGGCCAACCTTATAGTAAAAACATCTTTTTCTATGACAATAGTCTCATGTTCTCGTGTTAGTCGTGGTACTTATTGGTGTTTTACTGTTAACAAAAATCCACTGCAAAATTTTGATGTTGAACAATCATTGCGTATTGTAACTTCAGTATTGATAACGAAGTAATTTTCATTAACCGTTTCAATAACTATAAAGTAAGGGAGATATGTTGAACTTTACGGCGAGTTACAGTAACGAAAAAAATGTTCCTTTAATAGAAAGCCAGATCCAGAACAATAAGGACATAATCTATTTTGTTTTGTTGAAAATTAATGATCCAAAGAAAGCCACAGCACAGCATCACTAAAAGGTATTTCGGGGCTCTTTTCGTAGCAACATATTTTAACTCATATATTAGTTGTTACGCGAGTAATAATAAAACAAAGCAAATAGAAAAGAGCCAGCGAAACATCTCTATGCTTCTTGCATCTCCACTGCCCTGGCAATAGCTTCCTGGAGCCTAATATGATGGCTGATTAAGCCAGAAATTTACAGTATGCATGAAAAAAATAAATAACGGAACAGAATAAAATTCCATCTCTAAGTCACAGGTGACATGTAAAACGATTGGTATCTCTTGCTTCTGTTTTCCCCTTGAGTACAAGTTCTATTCTCCTGCAATCGCTCGTCCCTCCGTCCTACTGCGGGTGACGTAAATTCGTATTGAAGGCAGCTTACATTTCTTCCATGACACTGGTGGCTAAAACACTGCCACAGGTATCACCAAACGGTGGCGACGCGTGAATGCGGGAGGCCGGATACAGAGGCCCGTGAGGCCAAGCGAGTGCGACTGCTTGTGTGAGTCGTCAAGGACCCTTTGTCCGGGCCGACGGCCGACGGCTGCTGGAGAACGGAAAAGCGCGCCAGGCTGAGTGGCGCCACTCAGCAGCTAAAGGGAAGGCGACACCGCCGCCGGCCGGCCATATTGACGTGCACTCCGGCGCGCAAACACGCCTTTGGCAGCGGCGCGCCGCAAGTGAACGCTCCGTGGCCAGCGCTTTCTGTGTGGCGGTCTCTCTGAGGGGCGCGGGGCGCCACAGGCGCCACAAAGTCCAGCGCGGCTAGCTCGTAGGCCGTGCTGCAGGCTCTAGTCCCGGCGACAGCAACACGACACAACATTTCCTACAGACCTCTCAGTCTCAATTCGTGTTTCGTGTCTTTTGTTTCAAATCACTCTATCGAGCAGTTTACAATTAACAGTGAGTTTCTCTCTTTTGAAGCAGAACTAGAAGTTTGGAAGGTAGGAGACGAGGTACTAGGGGAATTAAAGCTGTGAGGACGGGGCGTGAGTCGTGCTTGGGTAGCTCAGTTGGTAGAGCATTTGCCCTCAAAAGGCAAAGGTCCCGAGTTCGAGTCTCGGTACGGCACACAGTTTTAATCTGCCACGAAGTTTCACATCAGCGCACACTCCGCTGTAAAGTGAAAATTTCATTCTAGAAACATACCCTAGGCTGTGGCTAAGCCATGTCTCCGCAATATCCTTTCTTCCAGGAGTCCCAGTTCTGCAAGGTCGCAGGAGAGCTTCTGTGAAGTTTGGAAGGTAGGAGACGAGGTAGTGGCGGAATTAAAGTTGTGAGGACGGGGCGTGAGTCGTGCTTGGGTAGCTCAGTTGGTAGATCACTTGCCCTCGAAAGGCAAAGGTCCCGAGTTCGAGTCTCGGTCCGGCATACAGTTTTAACCTGCCACGAAGTTTCACATCAGCGCACACTCCGCCGTAGAGTGAAAATTTCATTCTAGAACTAGATTCGCTTTTATCTTCTTCATGTGCCGTCTCCTCTAAGAAGGTTGGCTGTCATCATGGCAATTTCTGATCTTGATTTGGCTGATCTAAGGAGTTCTGACGTTGAACAGTTGTACCAATTTTTTAAATTGTCAATCCAGGATGTCCGTCTTCTACCCCTCGTTCTCTTCCCACAAATTTTCCCTTCTAGTATTATTTGCAATATTTTGTAATTTACTCCCCTAATAACATGGCCTAAATATTGTAGCTTCCTTACTTTAATAATTTTAATTAATTCTTTTTCCTTTCCCATTCTTCTTAGGACATCTTGATTAGTAATCCTCGACACCCAACTAATTCTAAGTATTCTTCTATATGCCCACATTTCAAAAGCTTCTAAACTGTTCATGTCCTTCTTTTTCAATGTCCACGCTTCCATTCCGTATAATAATTTTGAGAATACATAGCATCTTAGCAACCTCATTTTTGTGTTTAAACAAATGTCTCTCGAACAGAATGCATTTTTCATCTTATTAAAGATACTTCTGGCCTGTCCTATTCTCGATTTAATTTCTTCTGAGCTTTCAATCTCCTCATTTACAATTGTTCCGAGATATTTAAATTTACGTACTTGATCGACTCTTTCCCTATTGATTGTAAGATTTTCTTGTTGGTGTGTTTTAGATATCACCATGAACTTAGTCTTGTTTACGTTAAGAGTCAAGCCAAATTCTTCACTTTTTTCTGCGAATTTGTCAAGAAGTAATTGTAGATCTTTGAGGTTTCCAGCTAGCAGTGCAGTGTCATCAGCAAACCTAACATTGTTAATGTTTAGCCCATTCACTTTAATGCCAGCTATGTCATCTGATAGAGCTGCCTGGATTATGTCTTCTGAATACATATTAAACAATAAGGGAGAGAGAACGCAACCTTGTCTCACACCCCTCTTTATTTCTATATCATTCGGTAACTCATTTTCTACCTTCACGGTTGCGGTTTGATTGTAGTAGAGGTTATATATAATGCGGATGTCTTTCTTATCAAGTGTTTTCTTTTCTAACAATTCTATGAGATGATCATGACGAACTTTGTCAAATGCTTTATTATAATCCAGGAAGCACACATATAGTGGCTGGTTAACCTCCATACATCGTTGCGCTAATATGTTAAAAGCAAACAATGCTTCTCTTGTACCGAGGGAACTTCTAAAACCGAATTGTGTTTCACTTATACCTTCTTCTACTTTTTTGTATATTCGTTGGTGTATAACTTTTAGAAATATCTTTAAGGTGTGACTCATTAAGCTTATAGTACGGTGATCATTACAAGTTTTGGCATTAGCCTTTTTGGGTAATGTAACAAAGGTAGATGTCAACCAATCCCTAGGAATAATTCCCGAATTATAAATATCATTAAACAATCGTACAAATATATCTATATGGTCTATTCCTATGAGTTTCAGGATGTCATTTGGTATCTTATCCGGTCCAGGGGCTTTTCCTGTCTTTGATTTGTTGATAACATGTAATATTTCTTCTTTCGATATGCTTGGTCCTCGTTCTCTGATCATGTTATCATAAAATTTTTGATCTTTTCTTGTATCTTCAAATAGTTCTTTGTCATATTCTGTCCACCTGTCCAGTTTACCTTTAACATCAGGAATTATTTTGCAATTTTTATCTAACAATAAACTTGTACTTTTTTTTATTAAGTCCAGCTAAATCTTTAACTTTTTTGTGTAAGTTGAAACTATCATGTCTTGTTTCATAACTCTCAATTTCAGAGCATTGTTCCTTGTACCATTCTTCTTTTGCTCGCCGTGTTTCTTTTCGTATTTCTGCATGTAATCTTTTATACTCGCTTTCATCTCTATTTTTAAGTATTCTTCTTTGTTCCATCAATTGTAATATCTTCTCTGTCATCCACTTCTTTTTCATGTTGTCGTGTTTGGTCGCCATTGTGTTTTTACATGCATTATTTAATGTGTCTTTTATAAGTTCCCATTTGCCATCAATGTCTTCTGTTTGATTATTCTTTATCCTAACTAATTCCTTATTAATCTCTTCAGAAGTCTTTTGTTTAGTCAAGGGGTCTCTTAGAATAGTTGTATTTATATAGTCCTTCTTTTGTTTCTTTTGTATGGCTTTCAGTTTCACATGGAACTTTGCTACTAAAAGGTTATGATCAGAAAATATATCAGCTCCTGGATATGTTTTCACACCATGAATAGAATTTTTGTACCTCTTGTTTATAAGTATGAAATCAATTTGATTTCTGCAAACTTCTTCATTACAGTCTCTTGGTGATTTCCAAGTATAAAGTCTTCGTTTAGGGAGATTTAAAAAATGGGTTTGTAATAGACAGATTGTTTTCCTGGCAAAATTGTGACAGCAAATCTCCTCTTTCATTTCTTGTTCCTAAACCAAAAGGTCCAATAAGATCACCTTCACTTCCTTCACCTATTTTGGCATTAAAATCTCCCATGATGATAATAATGTCTCTGCGTTTTGAGGTTCCTATTGCTTGTGTTAATTCTTCATAAAATTTTCCTATTTCTTCTTGGTCTTTGTCGGCTGTTGGAGCATAGATTTGGATTAAATTAATATTTGTTTGTTTCGTTTGTAAATGTAGACTGATTACTCTATCTGAGATTGGTAAAATGCTTTTGACAGATTTACTAGCATACTCATCTAAAATTATTCCTACCCCATTCCTGTGCTGGCTATCAGAATTTCCCGAGTAATATACTTTCATGTTGTCAATGGTCATTTCTCCTGAGTCAGGCTATCTTGTTTCACTTACACCCAAAATGTTAATTTTTAGGCGTTTCATTTCTTGTATAACATTATTTACTTTGCCTGGTTGGTATAATGATCTTACATTCCAAGTTGTTATTGTTGCATTATTTTTGTATTTACTTGTGGCATTGTTCAAGGCTCTCCCCCCCGGAGATCCGAGTGGGGGAGTTGAAACTCCGGATAATTTGACATTGAACCCTGCCATGATGAGTTTTCCTGGGGATATCCATTGGATCTTTAATGCTGTGGTTTCCCGTTGCCTTCAGCATCCTATGCCGTTGACCACCCTTGGTGATTCTTCCGTCTTTAGGAGTGATTTCTCACTCCAAGGACAAGAGGATGCCCTTGCTCTACCAGCTCATCCGCCCTCTAGAAGGTCGTTGGCTTAGTAGAGGGTTCTCCTTATCCCGGGAGAAACTCGGTCGCCAGAGCCTCGTTAGCGTAGCAGGGGATACCACGTGCCGGAGAGGTTGACATTTGTGTGGGAGAGGCTATTGGTGACGCATCCCACACCTTACCCCCCTTACCTTTTATAAGTACCATGTTTTACCCGTTTGTTTCTAAATTACACGGTTTAGCCAAACGTTAAAATCCAGAATGAACAGTAGGTCATTTTCATGTATAGAATACAGGAAACAGTAAGTGGTCTTAGAGTCAGGGAACACCTGATTTTTCTGTAAAAAGGGTGCTATAAATGGCATTCAGGGTCCTCTTTTTCTCATGTAAGTCGAACAATGACCTAACACACAATATAGCAAGACCAACATTTTTTACAGATGACTTTTGTCGTCGTGAAACGCATGTAATGTGATGTAAATGATTAATTGAGAAGAAGGATGCTGGATAACAGTAACTGATGGCTTACAGAAAATAGTGTGTTGCTTAACTGCACTATAACACACATTGTATACAGTTTCTTATGGCTTTGTGTTTTGTGAAAACGAAATTTTCGTGTCACAAGAGATTACATTATTAGTGAAGTCGAATTGTTCTAATTATTTATTTTAGATACTATTATAAAAATTATATTTGATTTTGTAATACTCTTTTGGTAGTTGATTTATTATTTATCGTATGGCTAATACAGACGTATCATAAAATTAAATTACACGGTAGCGTTCTCGCTTCCCCAGCACGGGGTCCCGGGTTCGATTCCGGGCGGGGTCAGGAATTATCACCTGCCTCGAGATGACTGGGTGTTGTTGTGTTGTCTTCATCATTATCATTCATCCCCATTACGGTCGGAGGAAGGCAATGGCAAAACACCTCCAGTAGGACCTTGCCTAGTAAGCGGTGCGGGTCTCCCGCATCGTCTCCTACACTCTGTTAAGGAGTATGGGAGTTCATCATCCTCATCATACATATGTAAATATTAACACACAAGAAACTTAAATTTGGCTTTACAACTGAATATCCAGTCCTTCAATCCAGAACACTGCATCTGGAGTTGCTAGCAGGAAGTCCTCTTCAGCACCGTGATAGGCTCGAATCCTGCATTCACTGACTATGTGGTGAACGGTCTGGTATGGAGCCCCCCAGTAACAGGCTGGATTAGGCAGCTTCTTTCACTTAAAGAGAGCATCCTTGTACCGGATTCTGCTGAGAGTAGTCCAGGTCTTGCGTGGTAGGTCGAATCCACTTGGAAGTTCAGCACCTGAGAAGATGTTACACAGGCAAATCTGTCACTGCTTCCCACCGACCTTTACATTCTTCAAGGGGTTTGAAATACTTAGCAACCATGTCAGCAGCATAGCACAAGTTGTATGGCGTGATTTCAGTCAGTTTCGCATTAGTCGTATATGAATTGTGTAGTGATTATTCCATGATCAAGTAGCTTTGGCTAACATGATCCCGCGGAATCTGATCAATTAAAAAAAAAAAAAAGGAACAGAATTCGATAGTGAGAAACATGCTTCGCAGCTCACCATCATAAATGAGGTTCACCAACCACGAGCGGCCTTTTTTTGAAGCACTGGGAATTATTCTAGTATGTTTAGTCAGACAGTCTACAACTCAACACCATTCTTTGATGGGATATTTGAGAAACCAATATCCATATAACCTACTGATCAGGTATTTTCACTCATTTTCCTAAATAAAATGAGTAAAATAAAATGTCTAAAAAATAAAAAAGCCATTTGTGTTCAAGGGATTTCTGGTTAAATACTGAAGGAGAAAAGTCATGTAACAAACCAGCTGACAAGTGCTCCTGTCAGAGCACGAAAAAGGCGAATATGCTCCTCTTTAAAAGACTAACGGAAAAGTGGGGAACCAGCTGTCTCAATCGTCATTTCGCCTTCTGCATCAAAAATTTTGGTACGCGAACATATTGCACTCTTTTAACACAGATCATGTTAAATCCTTTTACCTAGTTCTCTTCGTAGTGAATCTTTCATGCTCATCATGTCTCTCTGTCACTGTCTGTATGTGCCTCTCTCCCCCTGTCTCTTGTTTCTTCCATTGACCTCTACTACTGACCATATCTCCCACTGTCACTTGCTTCACTCCTGTCTCTCGCTCCTTACCACTGTCTCCTCCTCTTCTGCCACTTCCACTGTCTCTCTGTCCCATTGACATTATCTGTGTCCCATTATTTTTCTTTCCCTTTGCCACTGCCTATTTCTCATTTACAGTCTGCTGTTTTTATTTTCAATCACCGTTGTCCCCTCTCCACACATGTCCTTGCTAATGGTTTGTTTGGTGTTTGGACCCATAGACTAGGAAACTTTAACATATGAGTATAAGGAACGCCGGAAAGAGTGCAAATTTTTTCGTGTGAAAGTTGTTCGCCGGCCAGGGGGGCGGGGCGTCAAGACCCCCTCCCCCCCTATGTACGGTCTCCACTCTTCTCTCTTTTTCGCTTTTCATTTCCGGTATCTCGTCTCTCTCTCCCAGTTGCACTGTCTCCTCTCTCTTCACCTTCACTACTATCTCTCTGCTACACGCTTTCAGCTCAAAAATTACGATTACTTTCGGGTGCCAAAATTTTTGATGTGGAAAGCAGAATGAGGACTGAGGCAACTAGTTCCTCATTTTTCTGTCGGAGTCTTTTTAAAAAAGTGCTTGATCGTCTTTATTGTGCTCCTACAGGATCATTTTTCAAATGATCCCTTTCTTTTCCCTGTTATAGCGCTGTGAGCTGCTTATACGAAACGAATTCTGTAGGTCAATAATGTTTTAACAGTTTAGTAGCGTATTTAGACACATTTACATATTGTGACATATGTGAATAACAAATAAGTACGCATAATATAGATTGAAACAAAATCGCCTACGCAAGTTTACTTTATACTACTGTAAATAAAAATAAAGAACACTTCTAGGCTACTTCTACAGTATATAAAAATCCCGTGTTTGATTCGCAATTGTAAAAAAAATTGTGTGACAAAAATAGTTTTTGCAATCTGCTAGCGCCGCCAGGTGGCACCATCGAATAAATTTCGGGTCAAGACAGCTTGTAGAGTCCTGAAGTGCTCCTTATACACAAGCAGCGCGCCAAAGGATTTATCGATTACAAGTGGAGACTAAAACATAATTTGGTGATCTCAGAGCACTCGCGATTATCCCAGAGCCATTGTTACGTGTTCACCACGTCAATTGAAACCACATTTACACCTCAGACCGGATAGTTTGTGCATATTTTACGTGCATAGGTATGACACCTTCGAACTTCTACTTCTCGGTGACGGATAATCATATCAAAAATGTTTCAATATTCTGCAAGAGCATCATCTTAAGAACATACGGTAAAAATTTCGAGGACTTGCCACGAACAACAATTATAGAAGTCGTCGTTCCTAAAACTGGTGTGTTTGGTACCCAAAAATTACGATTTTTCGTGTTTTCTTGATAACGGACGAAGATTTTCGAAAACGGGAAACTGGAGTATCTAGGCAAAAGCCTAAAAATGTGCAGCTAAAATCTGAGCCATTTTCTATGGTTAGTTATTGAGATAATTGTGGCTCTCGGTGCAAAAACGGCTAAAAACCGGTTTTTGTCGTGTTATTAATAAGTACGGTAACTCTGAACCTCTGGACCTCAACAACTGATAACGACACTGAAAAAAGTTCCCCAAGAACTTCATCTTGAGAATATATGGTAAAAATTTCTACTATATGCCATGAACAAAAACTGTAAATGTGGCCATCTCCACAACTGGTACTTTCGGTAGCCAAAAATCACGGTTTTTCGGAATTTTCTCAATAATTACCTATGAACAAATGTTACTTCTGTAAACCGTCTAAGGCTAACCTAGACCACACCTAATCTGAAAGAACCAATAGGTTTGGTCAATTTTCCTGGACTGCAGTTAGTGTGTAACCTTTAAATTTTGATCCTGTACTGTAGAATAGCCACAATATGATCTTCTTCCGATAGATCAAAAAATGTATGCTAGACCAAGGGCTACCCAAAACACTTGACCCCTTACAGCTAAAAAAAAAAAAAGACCCCTGAAGAACTGTATTTCCGTAGGCAACTTGTTGGAACATGTTCCTACAGTGCACTGTCGTGTACGGATCGATAATAAGTCTCATTGCTAAGTCAGGGCAGTGTAACGAAGAAATTAAAATGTGGATATTATACTTAATTACAAGTATTTGATAGCGGTGTCCGAGAAGATTCGCTTGGTATAACAAACCTGAAGTACCTCCACCAGAAAGTTAAAATCAAACAGTTATTTAAACAGAAACCAGCCGAAACATCAAGAAAACATCAACAGTTAGCAGAGCAAGCTATAAAATTAATGGACAGAGATTTGACTTGTATAGAATTCTAAATCCTGAATAAGTCTAGCATCTCCGACTGACTGATGGACACGGTAAAATGGATCTCGAATTATTTTTGCCAGACGATGAGTCGACAAAATATCTGCTAGCACACGAACTAAAAACTATAAATACAGATGTGCTGAAAGTTGCTTACTAAATTGCTCTTTCATTTTACCGACAATTCTCAGTTACAAAAATCGGGAATTTAACTTTGCAATATTCAGCAAAGAGATCCTATGGTCATCTTCGATCAGCCGAGCCAAACTCTTTGAAGTGTTTCTCTGTGACACCACTGAATCGTGTTTACATATTTGGAAAGCTTCCTATCATGTTAGTCAATGAGGGACGCACGCGAGTCAAAGAGGCCAAGCGGATGTAGAGAGTCGAATACGCATTCCATTGCACGTGTTCTGGAGTCAGCGCAGGTGGTTCGGAGAACCGCAGTGGTGGCGATTTCGGGTGAGATCATTCCAATTACTTTGCCATGGTGTTTAATAGGCGAAGTGTAGATCATTTTAATAGTGTGATCTATATGTTTACACAGTTGTTTTGCAGTCATTTGGTGTGAAGAACTATAACATAACGTAGTATCCAAGTGCCGGAGCTGCACAAATACTCATACTTCGCTTGCCTTTCGTAAACTGGAAGCTGATTTATGGGATCCTGTAATATCCATTAAATTTGTTGTATTGCAGATTCACTATTTTTATCCTCGTCTGTATTATAGACTGTACATTGTCTTTCTGGAAGACCTACCTTGAGAACATATGACTTCATACTTTTTGTGAGAATTTCATGTTAGGTGTACTGAGAATTCATGCGGTTTCTGTCAACCTCTGCAAAGTTTCGAGAACAATATGGAATATATATTCAATATTCCTGTTCATTATTTTACTCAAACGATTTTTTTATTTATTATTCAACATTAAATATCGATGTGTCACCATCCTGTAGACATTTGTTGCTACAGACCTTATTTTATTCCTGATAAGCCTGTGTGGGCATAGTTAAATACCTGAACTGCATCAGCTATTTATCCCCCTCAAAGTAAAAATCCCGATCTGTGCGTAGGTGATCTGTAGATGCAGAATGCTAGGTTCTTGAACACTATCATTGAATGCTGATGACTGTGGAAGACTATTAATTGTGCTTCAGTGTATATGGGTGACATATTTCGTGGCAGCAAGCCATTTCTTATTTTTAATAATATGTGCGGCTTTTACTTTTGAATTACATCATTATATTATTCGTTTGATAAAGCATTTCAGTAGTATTTTTTGTCGAGTCTAGATTCAGTAATTACGAATACGAGAGAAAAATCTCATGGCACTGCTTTCGGCTATAAGGTTAAAGTATATGTAATATATATTTGGACAGGATTTGTTGAATGATCACCAACTATTAGATGATAAAGTACACAGCTATGCAAGTTCATTTGCTGTTGTGCATTTTGAAGTAGGTGTGCGTGTCTTGTGGCAACTTCTTGACATATCTGTGGTCATATCGGGTATACAATTTGGATATTGGTTCATAAATATACTCATAATACGACACAGATTAATAGACCAATGCTTTAACTAACTCCTGACCATAGTAACTTATCTATTATCACCCTACACACGTCTTACAAAGTTCACCACTACTCGTAGAGTACAGAGAGTCTGGCCCACATTAAAGAAACTCTCAATATTTGACTGCTACAGAAACTGATAAGGGAAAAACTTTAGTGTTACTTAATAAGTAAGAATATATTGAAAAGGTGTCTGTATTTACCAGTCCTACAGAATTTCACTAATTACTTGATGTTACTATGATTAAATATTCTACAGAACCTGTAAATTCAAGTTTACTGATAGTATCTCCAAACGTCTCACAAACATGAATCCAGTAGCACCCGGATTATGTAGGTTACCTAAGCTAAAAAAAAGAACAAAAAACAGGGACTGGAAGAGGACTTGAGTTTTTGTACCTTGCAGTAAATTAAAGCGTTATTTTTACAAGGACAAAATTAAAATTAAAATTTACGGTACCTAAATCTGTTTTAATAATGGAAAAACTGATGTACCTATCCCACCTATTGTCAAGCTAGTATCATACTATGTCAGCAACCTATTTTACAATAATACTGTTGGGGGACATACGTGAACTTTAACAGAACCAGAACAAATCCTTTGAAGACATAGGATTTAAACTGGCACCGTGAAAGAATTATGTCCAATTTCGGCAGATTTTGCTGAAATGTGTACGGACAAATTGGAACAAATACTTTTAGATGAAGAGCCCCTGACTTCTAAAATACAATACTGGAGCAGGATTATGGACGATAGGGTTGTGGACGACGTATTGTGGTTCTAGGAAGGTACAGCCGTCAGTTAAACAAATTTTTTCGACATTTAATTCAATTTAGAAACAAGATCGCAGTGGAGCTAAGAGGCGTCTCAGTCAACTTCAAGGACGTCATCGTTGACGTTAGTAAGCAAAAAAATTTATGTAAGATATACAGAAAGTAAGTTCTACTGACACAGTAATACTTACCAAGTTACTGCCCAAACAACAATAAGCTGTGAAAGGCGTCAACAAATCCGTCTCTCATACATTTTTGTGGTATCTTTTCCCGCCCTGTGTTGCTCATATTTTCCATTATTTGATATTTTCTATGCCAGGGAGGAAGTTCACGATGGGAACCTAAATTGTGTGTGTGTTCGTTCTCACCTTAATTACAACTGACAGGCGCTACAACAGTACCTATGAACACCTGTCAAGAAAAGGGGATGATTCCTTGTTTGAATGAATGCAGGTGTAATTACAAATGGTCGAAAGTAGGAAAACTCAGGTGAAAGTTCTTGTTATAGCTTAGTTCAAATGGTTCAAATGGCTCTGAGCACTATGGGACTTAACATCTGAGGTCATCAGTCCCCTAGAACTTAGAACTACTTAAACCTATCTAACCTAAGGACATCACACACATCCATGCCCGAGGCAGGATTCGAACCTGTGATCGTAGCGGTCGCGCAGTTCCAGACTGGAGCGCCTACAGCCGCTCGGCCACAGCAGCCGGCGATAGCTTAGTTCTTGGTATAGCTTAGCAGAGACAGCATGGGAAAGCAGTTGAATGTTACTGTCGAAACCAGCTCAACTACCGACAGTCTGTGACGACACTGTGTTACAACACACGACTTCGTACCCCTATACGTGCGGCCACGTAGTTGGTATTTCCGAATCTAAACGATGGGACGCCGTCTTCAAAATTGCCACCTCTGAAAAGAGTGGAGATTTTTAGGCTAAAAGAATCAGTCGTTCTCTCTCGTTTCTTCTGATTAGCGGAGACACCAACTATTACTGGCATTATCATCATTGTGATTGACCAGTGCGCCTCACCAAATCTGCTCGCTCTCTCTTTACAGAGGCGGGACACTTTAGATTTTAATCAGAACTTACTAAGACGCGGACGAGGCTAGTTTTAGCAAGCAGTCATTTCTCCGTGCTCAAGTAAGTAGGCTTATGGTATGGTGTTTCTGTATGCATGCGACAGCAGATTTTTGATTGGAAGTTACTTTGACTTGAGATATTAATCCTAATCGTTAAGAGCAGTGCGGCATTTATTAATGGAGAGTGGTGAACTTTGCTTTCCAATTTTTGTGGGTGAGGAATTGCGCTTTCATGTTAGGTTTTCTTAGTCTACGAATACCTGGTGACTAATAATGATCGGTACGCTGTTTCTGTTTGCTTGTATGAAACCACAGGATTAATGTTACTACGGCTGTTAAACAAATGTTCAGTATGCTGCAACTTAGTTCCTTAACCTTTGCACCAACGTGCATGTCAGCATGTGTTCCATCTTCCTATATCTTGAGAGAGAATTAGTCGTAATATTTAGTAACGGGTAAACTTTGATCAGCCGTTCTGGAGTAGGTTAATTAGGTTTCCTGTGCAAAGTTTTCTCCTTAGAAGAGACCCTATGGCTAGTAATCGGTTTTCCAGACATTATCCATTGATTTTCCAAGATAACTGCAGTCTGTATCAGATTTACAGTGTCAATCACAAACCTCAAACGTTTTATTTCTTCACCGTTTCACAGATTTCAAACTTCTCCTTCCTTTACTCTGCTGCATGCTGTACGTTAAGATTGACTAACATGTGGTTTAGGCCAAAATTCTGTCCCACCCCATTCTCTTGCCTTCCTTTCGTGTTCTTAGACTAATGCAGTCTTTAGTAGTAATCAGTCTTCATTGCAAACTTTTATTAAAAATTATTAATCACAACGGTAACTTCTTATCAGACCATATTACATTAGGTTGTGAGCAGAGACGACGAGTGGACCACTGACAAGTGCCAGATGATTCCTCCTGTAACTGCTAAGCATCTTCCGGTATTGACGCTATTTAAAATTTCAGGACTAGTAGGATGCTGTCGATGTGTAAAACAATTTAAATTGCAGCACCATAATGAGCAGCAATTACCGAACTTTTACTTATAAAGCATAAAACAAAGTCGAGATAAGACTAAACGGTAAAAAATTTGTAGGTGATATAGGGTAAACTGGGGGGTACGCAGAGTTACCGCGTCTGACAGCAATAATGTCTCTAACAAGTGTGGGCATCGTTCTAACACGACTGGGCCTAGGTGACTAGTATAGATATTTCATTTCATGAGCCTTAACTCTGATCGTGGTAGTGGAGGCTGAGTCGTGGCGTGTCAATATATCGACAACTAATAGCAAGATTACTTCAATGGGGACAGATCTGGAGCATGTTCGAGCCAAAGCAACAGTCCCTTAGTTAAGGAAAGCTGCAACTGTGGTAGCTGCGCTGCCAATCCGTCAGCTGAAGCAAGTACCTGGTGATTATAATTAAACTTTCCCTATTTAACACGTTATAACATAAAAACTAATTACAGCACGAGTGCCAAATTTGGTAGCATTTGAGCCGTGGCTCCATGGAGCTAGTAGGATGTTTTGTCTGGCGCCACTGACTCAGGTGTAGTATCGACTATCCCTCTTGCGGCCCCGTTGCAATATCTTTGAGGAAGAGTTGATATCTGTGGGTTGTGTCCTTAGAAGGTCTTTGCTTACCGATTTATATACGGGCATCGCGGGCTCAAGAGGGGAAACGAAATTTGCGGTTTGGCGGTAGCGTCGCGACAAGAGGTGGTCACGAGGTACGAGCGGCCGAAGCCACAAGCAGCGCAAGGCGGGCCTGCGCAGTGCGAGGATACCGGCGTACTTCACCGGGGTCAGAGTCGACTACAAGCAGCAGGCAGACTTCCGTCGGTTGGTTGGCAACATTCGTGTCGGACGACAGCTTGTGACCTGGCTGCCCTCTTTTACCTGGCTTTATTCGCCATCACTCAGTAACTGTTGCGAACCACCGTGGATCCATGGAAGTGCTTGCTGATAAATGGGAGTAACATTCTGTAATCCTCGTTGTCATATGTTTCATTGTCTACGTGTCCTCCATATTGTTTTCTGGTTTGTATCCGACCCTCAGAGTTTTACGCTGCTCCCGGCGGAGGTTTGAGTCCTCCCTCGGGCATGGTTATGCGTGCTCGTCCGTAGGATAATTTAGGTTAAGTAGTGTGTAAGCTTAGGGACTGACGACCGTAGCAGTTAAGTCCCATAAGATTTCACACACATTTGAGCATTTTTAGTGTTGTGACTTGGCAAGAGAACCAAGCCACTCTGAGGAAGCCGAAAGGCACGCGTTTAAGCTCACGCAGGCTGGCGTGAGGTCTGGAACAGGTAAAATAATTATACTAGCAAGAAAAGTACGTAGCTGCTGGAATACTTAACTTTAATCCATAATTGGTGAACATCGGGCTGACGGTACATGCATCACAAGATAAATAGCAAATGATAATGACACCTTGCTAGGTCGTAGCAAATGACGTAGCTGAAAGCTATGCTAACTATCGTCTCGGCAAATGAGAGCGTAATTTGTCAGTGAACCATCGCTAGCAAAGTCGGCTGTCCAACTGGGGCGAGTGCTAGGAAGTCTCTCTAGACCTGCCGTGTGGCGGCGCTCTGTCTGTAATCACTGATAGTGGCGACACGCGGGTCCGACGTATACTAACGGACCGCGGCCGATTTGAAGGCTACCACCTAGCAAGTGTGGTGTCTGGCGGTGACACCACATTTAGTTTTACTCGGTCGGCTCTTTGGTCGTAAATATAGGCAGCCACTTTGAGCCGAGCAGAGGTCTGCTGCACTTTCTTACAGGTCACGGGCCATATCCGACATATCTATGTCGATTTGGAAAACGGGCGACACCAGCGTGCGACTATGGTGCTCCAGATGGAACACCCGAACATGTCGTCTATGACTACACGTTATATGACGATGTGGCGCTCGAACTTAGGAATCAATTACCAAACAAAGACACATACACACTACTGCGACGTGCCGAGACCTTCAATGTCCTCAACAATTTGGCAAATGAAATATCCCAAAAGATCTTGAGGGATTTTATTAGTAACCAACACGGTTAGAGATCAAAAAATAACCCGATGAAGACTTAGGTGCACCTGCAATTTCCGCCGAGCGCGGTACTGGCCGGTTGCTTCACAACTGGAATCCGCCGCGCTGTCGGATCAGGGGAGCAGGAGCACCATTCCCGGACTTGACATATGCACTAAGATTTGATAGGAAGTAGTTACACTAGAATAACGTTAAATTAGAATACTAACATCACTAACATAGGTAGGGACTGCAGCGATTCCAAAAGTAGTAGGCCAGCCCATTGCCAGGGGCACGCTCACTGGGATTAGCTCAGTGAGCAGGCCGTTTTAGTAGGTTTGTTTTTCGTCTGGCACACCTGTAACGCTGCAGAGTAGCTAGACTTAGAATAACCAGAGTAGTCAAGTAGTTAGATTAACCCTGTCCATAGTAAGTGCCATTAATTAACTAGTATAAGCTGCTTGTTTTTCAAGTATAATAATTGGACCCACTAATTACATAAGGTGGTGGGTTAGTGTGTATCATACAATGTTTGTTGCTTATAAATAACTTGTATCACAAAACCTTCTTTTCAATTGTTTTATAATGTTGTTGTATCAATAAAGTTTAAAAAAAAATAAAAAAAATATAGGCAGTAGTATTGTACTAAGACGCTAGTTGTCGTTTGAAAATTTCTCCCACTGTTATATTGCCTTTTCTTTCCGTTTTGTACCCGATCATTAAAGTTCTAATCAATCAGCTCTTGGTCGTAAATACAGCCGGAACAATTGTACTAAGGCACAGGTTGCCGTTAAACAAAAGAGGGACCTTTTGGTTCGATTTAGCTTTGATTGTAATTGCATTTCTCAGTCATTAGTTATAATCTGAACAACCTGTTGTACTAAGCTGTTCGTTTACGTGTTTGAAAGACCGGGTCATTATTGGTGTATTTTAGCTCGATCTTGTAGTTCCGCCGAGTGAGTTCTCTTGTAATAAGTGTCCACAAGTAATGTTTTAAGACGTTCCTTCAGAGTGGTCTTAATGACTAACAATCCGTTTAACTTCGAAAATATTAACAGCGAACTGTCACCAGAGCTTTAGACAAAATAAAATTGTCAGAACGGACGGGTTGGTATCCAGACGCACCTTGGTTGCCGATTGAAATTAAGAGGTTGGTTGCTTTGAAGTAAGCCTTATCATTGTCATATTGGTTGCCAATCTGTTTAACCACTAAACACAGGTGCGCATGTTAACCCCAAACCTTACGACAAGTTACATAACCAAGCAGTAGACATCTTTTGACGATTAAGGCACGCAGTGGTGGACAAACCTGGGTACTATCGTCACTGTGCGCTCAATATAGACACTCAACTGAACCATACACACAAATGATATGAGACGTAGCTCATTACGCCAGAAATAAGAAATTACTAATATCAGCAGACATCAACGCCAGGTTAACGGTCGGTAATGCAGACAGGACTGATGAGAGAGGGCAAATTGTTAACGAGGCCATACGAGAAAACAACATGTTTGTTTTAAATAAAGAAGACCAACCACACACCTACATCGTTTATGCTGGCGAAATGAGCAACATCGACATCACGTTAGCCAATGCTACGAGAATTAGCAGGAACACCAGCTGAATAGTCATACACATGCCGCAACCAGCGACCACAACATCGTCATCATAGAAATTCAGCAGAATACAACGTACCGGACCACGTAGGACTTACTCTCAGTAAAACTGATTCGGATACATTAAGGATCCGTGTACAGTAGGAACTAGACATTACCGGCAGCACTGTCTACGGGGCACATAAACTAGCCGAGATGCAGCAGACAGCGCAACATGTTGCAATACCACTTCTAACAGACATATGACTACTGCACCCTGGCGCACTGAACTAACCAAATGAAGGCAGGACACAAGACGGAAAATGAGACTTTATCAGGGAGCAATCACAGATAGAGACCGAGAGATCAGACAACAAAACTACAGAGTCGCTAAGGATCTGTTCAAAAATAAACTACACGAGACAAGAAGGAAACACTGGGAGGAACACTTGGCAACGCAGTTACAAACTACTGCCTAGGGTTAACCATATGAAACAATAGCTGTAAAGATAAAATCTCAGTTCTGGCCACGTTAAGGGAGAACAGCTGTACCATTACCCAGGGTTGGAGAAACACAGCACATATTCTACGTAACGAAACGCCTTCAAACTATAATCCCACGACGGACACAATGCCATAACAAAGACTAAGAGATGAGCAGGAAACACATAATTCGAAACGTTACTTACCAGTTTTCACGGGAGAAAATCAACACTCCCAACCTAGTCAACATGCATTCAGAAACATTACAACAGGAAGCCCCACTAATAAAACCTTACTTGATAGGTCTACTAAATGACGCTCTGAGGGTGGGTTTGGTGCCTAAATCATAGAAAATGGCCCATACTGCTACCATCAAAAAATCTCAACAGCGACACCCTTTGATGAAGATACACAACATAAAAATTAAAAGAGAAACCACCACATGATACCTGGACCCACACATTGACGAAAAACACAGTTTCACCCAACATCTACCCCTAACTGCCCGTAAAGCAGAAAAAATACAAACGCGCACCTATGAACACTGCTCTGGTACCGCGCACCGCGGATTTTGAATCCGTGCCAGACGGCATGGACGTCGAAGACCCCTAGAGGTCTCTGCACCATCGCGCCGTAAGCCTTGGCGGCGCGCGCCTCCTAGCTCACGTTTAATGTGAGGGTGCCACGGTGGAACACGCCGTCCCAGCGGCCAATAGCGGCGCCTCCGATCATGTCTTTAAGCGCCTGCCTCTCGCTCAGCCACCTTTTGACCGTGTCTGGCATCCCGGGCTCCTCTTCAAAATCCACACCTATGCTCTCCCCATCAACTTCGTCCGCCTCGTTGCTTCCTTCCTCTCCCATCGTCCCTCCTATGTGTCTATCCACAATTCCAACTCCCGTACTTCCCATCCCTCTGCCGGCGTGCCCCAAGGTTCTGCCCTTTCCCCTCTCCTCTATCTCCTGTACACTGCTGATATCCCCAGACCTCCCCCACCTGTTCCTCTTCTCCAGTTTGCTGATGACACCGCCTTCCTAGACCTTTATCCTACCCTTCAACGGTCCCAACGTACCCACCAAACCCACCTTGACCAATTGACCGCTTGGTGCAACCGGTGGTTCCTCTGTATCAACCCCTCCAAGACCCAGGCGATCATCATCGGCCGCACCACCCGCTCCTTCTGTCTCCATGATTTTTACCTCACCATTTATGGTCGTCCTATCCACCTCACTCCTACCCTCAAATATCTTGTCCTCACCCTCGATCGCCACCTCACCTGGACTGCCCATCTCCTTACCATCAAAAACAAAGCTCACAACAGACTCTGCCTCCTGAAACTCCTGTCCAGCCAGATGAGGGGTGTGCATCCTTCCACCATCCTTCACACCTACAAATCCTTGATCTGCCCCATCCTTAGTTATGCCAGCGTAGCTTGGATTTCCGCCCCTCCTCGGTTCTATAAAGCCCTCCAAATCCTCGAACGCCATGTGCTCCACCTCGCCTTCTGCATCCGCCTTCTGTCCCCCACGCACATCCTCTACGACCCCCACCTTCTCCATTTCCTTGAACACATCCACAGACTATATATTGTCCGCCGCATTGATCCCCATCACCCCTTGGTGTCTCCCTTCCTCTCCACCCCCACCCCATGCCGCGCCTTACCGTTGTGTCCCACCCTCTCTTCATCTCCACATCCTCCACCTCCTTTCCCAATGCAACTTCCACCATCTACCCCTCCAGGATGATGAACTTTGTCCCGACATGTACCCTTCCTACCAACTCTAACCCCATCGTCCTGCCTCCTCTTCAGGGCTCCCTCTCCTCCCCTCCCTTCTCCTGAGCGGATTCCCCCTATTACTCCCTTTCAGTGTCTTTCCACTCCCTCCTGCCTTGTCTTCCCTCTTGATCTCCTGCCCCACCAGTCTGCCTCTTAGTGTACCTGCCGACGCCCCTACTCTCTTCATCCCGCCGCCTCCCCTCTGCCCCTTGCTCTACCCCTTCTTTTCCATCCTCTTTGGCCTCTCCCTTGGCAGGTCCCACCTGGCAGTTTTATTATTCATCACGTGTGCTCCAAGTGGGTTTTACGTGTGCTGTTCTGTGGTGTTTTTAATACTGTGGCCGACTTTTAACCTGTGCGTGTGCCTTCAGTGTCTTCCTTGTGTTCTAAGGATCGCCAACTGTGTTTTTTTTAACTTTAAGTCAACCTTTTTTTAATTGTCCCATCTATGAACGTCTGTGTATTTTTACCTCCGTTATCTCCCCTTACTCTGTTTTATGTCCCCCTTTTTTATCGCCTTACATGTAACATTTTATTCTTGTCTTAGTTGTCATATCGCTCGGCTGAAGAGCGCCGGATCGTGCTGCTGACAGCCCTCCCCTGCCCATACGGGGTAGGGGAATGAAATCACAATAAAGAAAAAAAAAAAAAAAAAAAAGCTCAGCCAGTCAGTCAAATAATTGCGTGCGTCTATTGACATCTCGCCTCAGACAGCGTATTTAGGTTACTTTCTTTTGTGGACGTGGTTGATTTGTGAGGTTTTCTCGTGACTCCGTTGTTTCTTGCTTGTTGTGGTTCGTAAGGTCTCGCTCGGTTGTTCTTCGTTGTTTGTGTCCGTCCTCTCCAGTTTGTGTTGTTGTTCGCGGGCCGCTCCGTGGGTCCGCAGCGCTTTCGTTCACGGCAACCCCATGACCGTTCCGGTCGCAGTTACAACAGCTACACAGTACACACTATCAATAACACACATTAGAACATACCACTGCGCTGTCTATGAATCGGAGGTGGGCTTCGCAGCGAGTATATGGGCGCATAGCCTTTCTCTAGTGACCAACAGGGCAGCAGTGAGGTGTGGACAAAGGAGTGTACTCCTGAGGCTGTCGGAGGAATTCCACATTACCTCAACAAAGGCTCTATGTCTGGTGTTGTGTGTCTTCCTGATTCACGTAACGATGATGATTTTTCGGGCGCTCAACTGCGCGGTCGTCAGCGCCCGACACTTTCCCAACCTGAACACAGTCCAATCTCGCCACTTTTTACGAATGACGATGGAATGATGAGGACAACACAAACACCCAGTCCCCGGACAGAGAAAAATCCCCAACCCGGCCGGGAATCGAACCCGGGACCCTGTGCTCCAGAGGTAGCAACGCTAGGCACTAGATCGCGAGCTGCGGACGATTCACATAACAATTACCCGTCAGGCCACTTGCTACTGGCTTCAGATAGGAAGACATCATAAGATTAGGCAAATGATAGGGGAAGACATCTATCACAAACGACTGGTCATTTGGCAGTTGGACCTCAGGCACCGAGAGCGGGATCAAAGTGAGAAAGGCCATAAGGTTCACAACTCTTCTCCAAACATCAGGGAACGGCTACGGGTGGCTGATGTCAATCGGGCGTGGCATGGTTCAGGTCCTTACTGGGCATGCCATGTGTACGCTTCTCACTTTCAGCGGAAGGAAACTGCCAATGCGATGAACATCTACCCTCTGAACACATCGTGCTGTGCTGTGGGTGGCACTCACACGCGCAGTGAAACGAAACAGGAATCACAACAGAAACACTACAACACATACTCAGGGACTCAAGCAAAAGACGACAGCTAAATTAACTAAAATATTACATCTCCGAGACAGAACACATCATCTGTAGACAAATGAGATTTTACGGGCATCGTAACAGACGTGGAAGATACGACTGGGTAAGTTCAGATGAGGACTCCACTACTACGATCTCCTCCAACACCGACACAGAACATATAACACAGTAAAAAGAACATGTAGACACCCAGTTGTAGGAACACTAAATATAGATCAAACCAGAGAGACGAATGTTATAGTATCATTGCCGATTATTGTACCAGGCGACTCATTAAAACTATTACTATAATAACACAGATTCTTCAACATATATCATAAGTCAGAATAAGGGAGAACGCACATGAAGAGACACAATTCATAGTATACACTTGTGAATAGTAATTCTTATCATACAGTATGCAAACACGATGTAGAATAAACAACGTAGCGTCGTTGATTGTTATAAAAGGGGCCACAGTCAACTTGTAAAACCTGTAAGAAATCTAGAAATAAACAGACTGTCACATACCTTAGTAACCTTGGGAGGCACGGCGAAAGGACGTTAGGCTTGAGACAAAATTCCGAGACCTTCCTGGGCAGCGCAGGTGAAGGCACCTCTACAACTCAATCATCCTATCCCCTTTTATCGGTATTTTTAAATCAGTCTCTTATTTTCTTTTATAATTTTATATTTCCAATATGATGATTAATAGTTTTATAAATGCACTCCTGGCCATTAAAATTGCTACACCACGAAGATGACATGCTACAGACGCGAAATTTAACCGGCAGGAAGAAGATGTTGTGATATGCAAACGATTAGCTTTTCAGAGCATTCACACAAGGTTGGCGCCCGTGGCGTGCTGACATGAGGAAAGTTTCCAACCGATTTCTCATACACAAACAGCACTTGACCGGCCTTGCATGGTGAAACGTTGTTGTGATGCCTCGTGTAAGGAGGAGAAATGCGTACCATCAAGTTTCCGACTTTGATAAAGGTCGAATTGTAGCCTATCGCGATTGCGGTTTATCGTATCGCGACATTGCTGCTCGCCTTGGGCGAGATCCAATGACTGTTAGCAGAATATGGAACCGGTGGGTTCAGGAGGGTAATACGGAACGCCGTGCTGGATTCCAGCGGCCTCGTGTCACTAGCAGTCGAGATGACAGGCATCCTATCTGCATGGCTGTAACGGATCGTGCAGCCACGTCTCGATCCCTGAGTCAACAGATGAGGACGTTTGCAAGACAACAACCATCTGCACGGACAGTTCGACAACGTTTGCAGCAGCACGGACTATCAGCTCGGAGACGTGGCTGCGGTTACCCTTGACGATGCATCACAGACAGGGGCGCGTGCGATGGTGTACTCGACGACGAACCTGGTCCACGAATGGCAAAACGTCATATGTTCGGATGAATCCAGGTTCTGTTTACAGCATCATGATGGTCGCATCCGTGTTTGGCGACATCGCGGTGAACGCACAACGGAAGCGTGTATTCGTCATCGCCATACTGGCTATCACTAGGCGTGATGGTATGGGGTGCTACTGGTTACACGTCTCGGTCACCTCTTGTTCGCATTGACGGCACTTTGAACAGTGGACGTTTCATTTCAGATGTGTTAGACCCGTGGCACTACTCTTGACTCGATCCCTGCGAAACCCTACTTTTCAGCAGGACAATGCACAACCGCATGTTGCAGGTCGTGTACGGGCCTTTCTGGATACAGAAAATGTTCGACTGCTGCCCTGGCCAGCACATTCTCCAGATCTCTCACCAATTGAAAACGTCTGGCCAATGGTGACCGAGCAACTGGCTCGTCACAATACGCCAGTCACTACTCTTGATGAACTGTGGTATCGTGTTGAAGCTGCATGGGCAGCTGTACCTGCACACGTCATCCAAGTTCTGTTTGACTCAATGCCCGGGCGTATGAAGGCCGTTATTATGGCCAGAGGTAGTTGTTCTGGGTACTGGTTTCTCAGGATCTATGCACCCAAATTTCGTGAAAAATGTAATCACATGTCAGTTCTAGTATAATATATTTGTCCAATGAATACCCGTTTATAATCTGCATTTCTTCTTGGTGTAGCAATTTTAATGGCCAGTAGTGTATAATCAGCTGCCACTTGCACAAAGAAAGAGGACAAAAGCTCTCCACGAAGCCCAAACTCCACGTAGAGCTGCGCGGGCAATTGAGCCTGTGACCTCAGTTGCGTAACAAGAGAGAGCTGTGCGGTGGGAGGCGATGGTCCCTGCTAAGTGGATCGAGTGGAGCACTAAGGCCCGCACCAAACTTTTAGATGGCAGGGCCTAGTAGCCCAAATGGAACATGTAAGTTTCTGTTAACTCGCTCACGCGTCTCCACCGCCAAGTCAAGGAAGGACATGGCTCTACGGTATGTTTTCGAAACTTTCTTGGACAATTTTATGTATTGTCGCCAAACTGAGAGTCAATTATTCTATTTGTGCTCTACATGAAAAGAGGGTTGTTGGTTAACGAACATTTATCATGTAGTTATTATTGTGCTGCACTGTGATTAAGAGTATTAAAACTTGTAATGAAACATTTTTAGAGCAGTGCATACTATTTTGCTGTCGTTCATCGAGCTCGCTAGCGTAGTCCTGTCAGGCCCGTCCTTTTCAACAGGTGCCCGCTAGAAGTAAGTATAGAAGAGTCTTCCATTCGAGAAAAGCAGAGATAGCTGAAAACTAGAATGTGTCACTAACAGTCCACATTCGAGCAAATTTTAAATCAATATAATATTTTCATAAATTCTTTGTCATTTCATTGTATCCATAATGAACTTTGATTTCTTTTGATGCACTTATCGCTCAGTTGTGATGTATACACTTCTGCATTTAGACTTATACTATTAGAGCGAACAAGTAAAGATTATGTAGAGAATAATCAATTTATTGAATGTGTTGCACGACCTGCTTTAGACACACAGGAGGGCAAGAGTTGAGACAGCAATAAGTATACATAAACCCCAGGTCACAACTAGTACGTATAACGCTCCAGAGGTGGAGCGTGTCTGAGGCCTAGTGTAAGCTGTTTGCAGCATCTAGTTGGTGAGTCAGATGGAATGAAGCGCGCTGGCCGAACGAAAATGCAGAACAACCAAAATACAAACAGGAAGACAATTTTGTCGCCGGGAGAAGACAGTGCTCGTTTTATAATCTTACGAAAAATGGTATAGATTTCAATTTTGTTATGTGGTAGGTATCATCGACATCAGCTTGTCGGCGTCGTCAAAGCTGTAGCTGCCTTTCTCTTCTTATATTATACATGAAGATGGAATGAGTCGCCGAAACTGAAATAAAATACATAGGTTACTCTGTGCTTTGTTCATAAAAAAATAGAAAACACTTTTCATAAAGATTTTACACCCTAGGTACAGGGTGACACACGGGAGACGGACGGTTTGAACTGCGTAGTACTGAGGGCGCGGTGGTGGGAGGTGGTCATGGTGGGGATAGTTCTAATCCACACAAGACGCCATTTCATTTACTCATTCACTATGGAGCAGTGGGACTTGCAACGTTGAGTGTTTGTCTATGACACTTTCGTGAAAAGTGGTGAGTCTATTATCGCTACGCAGCGATTGTTTCGTAGGCGGTTTAATGTCGGTCGACATGGAGCTATTCCGAGCCGTAACACAGTCCTCAGATGGGTGGGAAACTTCAGATCAACTGGAAACATGCTAGATAAGAAGCATCCTGGCCCGAGACGCAGAGTAACGGCACCAGAAAATGTTGAAAGGGTAAGGCAAGCGGCAGTCAGAAGCCCATGACGGTCAGCTAGACGTCATGCTAACGAATCACTCGTGAATCGGTTAAACGAATTTTGCATAAAGAATTAAAATTCCATCCCTACAAAATGCTCATTGTCCAACAACTTAAAGGAAACTGATTCTGCTGTACGAGAAGACTTCGCTTACAGAATGCAAGTGATTTTGGGATCGAATGAAAATGAAATTTTATTGATGAGCGATGAAGCTCATTTTCATTTAAACGGGACCGTGGATAAGCAAAACCTACGTTACTGGGCTCCAGATCATCCACACCTTATCCACCAGCGTCCTCTACAATTAGAAAAAGTACAGTCTGATGTGCTCTTGGCTCTGTTGGCATTATTGGACCTTAGTTTTTTGAAGAGAGCGGGGCCACAGTTACTGTTAATTCGGTTATTTACATTCATATGCTTGAAACATTCTTGAAACCAGAACTAAGAAGACGACGAATCCCTTTAAAACGCGTTTGGTTCCAGCAAGATGGGGCAACATCGCACATCGCAAACACTTCAATGACAGTTCTTAGACGCATGTTTCCTGTCCGGATTACCTCACGTTTTGGCAATGTTCCTTGGCCACTCAGGTCTCCCCACTTGTCAGTATGTGATTTTTTTTTTTTTGGTGGGGGTACCTTAAGAACTGTGTCTATAACCACAAACCACGAAATTTGGACGAGCTGAAGAATTCAATCATTCAAGAAATTGCTGCCATCCCTGCAGAGATTTTACTCCGTGTGATGGAGGATTTTGAGAAGAGACTTGAGTCCTGCATTCGAAATGATGGGCATCACCTTGACGACATTATTTTTCACAAATAACTTTGTTAACTAAAATGGCTAATAATGAACTTTGATTTTGTGTAAATAACCATGCATTAATTTTAAAGTTGGCTGAGTATTATTTCATTAAAAACCGTTCGTCTCCCATGCGTCACCCTGTACCTACGATACCAACAAACAACTAAGTTTCATCCCCGTTTGAAATTCTAAACAGAACGTTGTAAGAATAACTGACGCTGTTTGCTAAAATTTCCTTAACTTTGTAGGAATATACACAACTAGCCAACAAAATTGCAACACCACGAAAGATAATTAACTACGAATTACTACTTACGGTGCATGTGCAGTACACTAAGAGGAATACATTACTAAATTTTTAGGTGATATGGAACTACAGTGGGTGCAAAATAGATTAACCGAACTGCCACCTTGGAGTATGAGTGGCAGAAATCCGTCTGGGCGTCGAGTCGAAGTGAGCTCGGTTGGAAGATAAGGCCACGTCACGCCTTGACGTGTCAACGGAGCCAGCTGCCAGTGGATAGCGGGTGGCGGCGTGCTAGTGGCTTGCCAACCCGCGATCAGATGTTATCAGTGGATGAGAGATCAGGAGCTACACTGGCCTGGCGCGACAGTCGAACAGCCACTATATCGAGGGAAGTCAGGACAGTGCAGACAACACGCTTGTTTGGGTTACCTTGTTGAAAGATAACTTCATTGAGATCTGTAGGCAGCACGCAGCCACTGACCTTGACTCGTCAGAAAAATAATGCCTGCAGTCCAGATTACGAGGGCATGGTGAAATGCAATGCCTTCGAATTTTTTATGCTAAAACTATTAAAGATTTTTAAATAAAACAAACATTCTACATCTTTATTCTTCATGTCTACATACAGAGGGGCCCAGAAAAATGTATCCACTGTTTAAAAGTCCATAATTAGGAAACTAATTGACTGAGTTGTCTCATCTTTGATAGTGTAATAGTTTGTGGTTCCGGCAACCGCCACACTAGCGTTGTATTGCGTTGTTTTGTTTTGTCAGATGACAGTCGCCAGATAGTCAGTGTTTTGTTCTTAGTTGCACCTAGTTACTCGAGTAAACATGGCTGGCGCAAGGCTTACACTCGATGAAAGGAAGTCAGTTTTGAAGTGGTATTTTAAGTACGAAAACATTAGTGAGGTTCAACGGTAGTGGTGAAATGAGTATCAAACAGAGCCACCGACACGTTTAACGATTCGTCGCATTCGAGATAAATTTGAAGACGAAGCCTGTGATAAAGATGTACACAACGATCTGGACGACCTGTAAAAGTAACAAGTCCAGCTAACTCCCGTCGTGTGTTACAACAATTCCCTCGCTCACCACAGAAGTCTGTGAGACAGTGTGCCCGTGAAACTGGAGTGAGTCGCTCAAGTGTTCGGCGAATTTTTGAAGACAGCAAAGTGGAAGTGCTACATCCCACGATTGCTACACGCAATGAACGAGGACGGCCCAGATCGTAGAATGGAGTACTGTGAGTGGTTTACTAACATGGTGCGCAACGATGAAGAGTTCGCAGAGATGATTGTGTGGGTTGATGAGGCACAGTTCAAACTCAGTGGTACGGCAAATCGCCACAATTGCATCTATTGGGCCGCCGAAAATCCGAACGCCCATGTAGACAAAGCCGTGAATTTGCCAGGAGTAAATGTGTGGTGTGGCTTGTCTTACCGGGGCTTGATTGGGCCATTCTTCTTTGACGGCACAGTTACCGGTGGGGTGTACCTTCAGAAGCTTCAGACATCAATTTTACCTGCCATCCGAGACTTCTATGGAGACGGAAGAGTTTACTTTCCACAATATGATGCCCCAGCCCACTACCAAAATCGTGTTAGGGTGTATCTCGACGAAAATCTAGCAGGAAGATGGATAGGCCGTAGAGGGGCTGTGCAGTATCCACCACGTTCCCCAGACCTAACTCCTCTGGACTTTTACCTGTGGGGAACATTGAAGGACGTCGTTTATCGACAAAAGCCACGCACATTGTGTGAATTTCGAGGATCCGTCGTACATTCATGTGCAAATATGTAACTGAACACGTTACAGCCACTAGTTCGTGCTGCAGTTCGGCGGCATCGTTTGTGTGTGGATGTTAATGGTGAGCATTTCGAACACGTACAGTGATATCTTTAATTTGGACTTTAAGCTACACCTTCACCAAAATGGAGACAACTCCGTCAATTAGTTTGCAAGTTATGGACTTTTAAACAGTGGATAAATTTTTTAGGACCCCTCTGTATTTATTTCTCAACATTGCCGCCCTGGCGACGAACACATTTCTCCTGAGAGAGCAGTTTGTTGATAAAATCACTGTAGAATGTTTGACTTTTTGTTGACAGTGCCATAACCTCACTTCTGTTTGCACCGCTTCATTATTATCAAAGTGAAGTCCTGGAAGATATTCTTTTAGTTTAGGAAACAAACGAAATAGCATGGGGCCAAGTCTGAAATTTATGGAGTGTAATCGATGACAATGAAACTATGGCGTCGAATTGCTGCAGATGTCGCAGCGCTTGTGTGTGGTCTGGCACTATCATGCTGGAGGAGACCGTGCATCATGTGTGGTGGATGTCTTCGAATTCGTGCTATCAAGTTTCTGAGGGTGTCCTAGTACGTTGCAGAGATTGTGGTGGTGTCTTGGGGCATCATGAATTCGAAATGCACATCTCCTTCAACATTCCAGAACACTGAGCATGACTTTTCCTGCTAATGGCACGGTCTTGAACATTTCTGGTGTCGATGACCCTTTGTGGCGGAACATAGATGACCTCTTGTTTTCGAGGTTATAATGGTTAACCCAGCTCTCACAGTGCTATTAAGGAACCCATCACCCTCACGCCCAAAGCGCGAAAGAAATTATTGACACTTGTCTAATCTCAACAGTTTCATGTCAGGAGTGAGAATTCGAGGAACCTACCGACATAGTACCATTACAGACCGCCGTATCACACGCTGCAATTCGAGGCCCTCTAGCGGCAAGGTTTGCAACGTGCGTCAGCGAAGCGGGAAAGTCGACTGACAAGGGAACCTCCCCATCGCACCCCCATCAGATTTAGTTATAAGTTGGCACAGTGGATAGACCTTGAAAAACTGAACACAGACCAATCGAGAAAACAGGAAGAAGTTGAGTGGAACTCTGAAAAAATAAGCTAAATATACTGAGTAATCCATGCGCAAGATAGGCAACATCAAGGATAGTGGGAACTCGGGAGCGGCGTGGTCCCGTGGTTAGCGCGAGTAGTTGCGGAACGAGAGGTACTTGATTCAAGTCTTCCCTCGAGTGAAAAGTTTAATTTCTTTATTTTCGCAAAGTTATGATCTGTCCGTTTGTTCATTGACGCCTCTGTTCACTGCAATAAGTTTAGTGTCTGTGTTTTGCGACCGCACCGCAAAACCGTGCGATTGGTAGACGAAAGGACGTGCCTCTCCAATGGGAACATGTGATCGCAAGGTCATAGGTCAACCGATTCAGGAAAACACGTCTGATATATTCTACACGACACTGGTGACGGCACGTGCGTCACGTGACAGGAATATGTTGTCGACCCACCTAACTTGTACACTTGGCGAATGGGTAACAAGATTCTTCTACCTTGCCCGATGAGTTTCTCACATCAACTGCAACAAATTAATGCAACAGTTTCACAGTCGCACAGTTTTCCCTGTGCTCTGTCAAAACATACGTTTTTAACGTTTTCAAATTTTTCCATGTGTAGACCGTCAAATCCTGCATATGTCCCAGCAAATCTGAACATGTCCTGGAATTTTGGGGAGCGAAGTTGATTATGTGTGAGTGCCTGAACTTTGATAACTGTCTGAAAATAATAAAAAAATTAAAACTTTTCACTCGAGGGAAGACTTGAACCAATGACCTCTCGTCCTGCAGCTGCTCACGCTAACCACGGGACCACGGCGCTCCTGATTTCCTACTGTCCTTGTTGTTGCCTATCTTGCGCATGGACTACTCAGTTTGTACATTTTGCTTATTTTTTTCATAGTTCCACACAACTTCTTCCTGTTTTCTCGATAGATCTGTGTTCAGTTTTTCAAGGCCTATCCGCTGTGCCAACTTATAACAAAATCTGAGGGGGGTGCGATGGGGAGGTTCCCTTGTGAGTAATATGCATGACATGTAATATATCAACCGATTTTGAGAACAGAATAAAAAATTTGGAGTCGTTACTTTTCAGCACGCCCTCGTACTAGTACGTGAACCAGATGTGGCCGTATTTTGTCCACAATGGTGCTGCATGCCACGATCTCCGCTTTTCTTGGAGCCTTCACACATGGATACATCAGTCGTGATGCTGTTGGCAGAACCTAGACGTATACGAAACTACGATGTGGTGCCACTGTTGGGCACAGTGCTGTTGTTGAGTGCACCACTGCTGGAAAGCCCGTCTCAGCTGCCCCTTTAAGGGAAACAGCACCAATGGTCGCCATGCTGACAGTCAGCAGAGCTCCGCGTCGCACTGTCCGTGTGGGTAGGAATCCACTTCCTGACTCAGAGTATGTGACGTGGCTGTACGATCCCTCTCAGCTGAATAAACAATTTGAATGTCCTCTCAGGCGCATGTCGTATGGGCCATTTGTATTCTGCATGGCACTGAGCATGACATTCCGCACTCCAGCAGTTAAATATTCACTTGGCAGTCGTGGTATCGCAACCAACGCGATGAACACTGTCGCTGAGTGTGAGACAGCAGCTTCGGTGCAGTATTACGAGGGTGAGTCAAAAGAAAACCTTAAATATGTAATAAAAAATCGAAATTTCGCGTCATTATCCTGTAAGTTGGTAAGCGTGTTACAAACAGCCTGCAGAGTGGCCTGTAGGTGGCAACATAGTGCAGATGCACACATACCGTCGCAGTATCAGTATAAAGATGGCCACCCCACTTACGACTTGCACCAGGGAAGAACAGCGTTCTATTATTCCGTTTTTGCGTAGTGAAGAGGTGAAACCTATTGAAATTTATCTACGATTGAGGGTTCAATACGGTGATGCATGTTTGTCACAGCAGCAAGTCTACGGACGGAGGAGGAAGTTCGCAAATTGTGTGACTTCAGTGGCAGATGCTCCTCGTCCAGGTTAGGCACAACGAGTTGTGACTCTACAGAACATTGCAGCAGTTGAATCCATAGTGACACTGAATGACGTTGCAGCATGTTTACAATCAGTCATGGGTCAGCACATCACATTGTGCATGATGTGCTCCAGTTTCACAAAGTGTCTGAAAGATGGGTGCCACGGCAGCTGACTCCTGAAATGAGAGAACGACGTGTTGATGCTTGTGAAGAACTTGTTCGGCGCTTTGAACGAGAAGGTCATGGATTCCTTGCAAGAATCGTTACTGGGGACGAAACCTGGGTTCGCTTCCACCAACCGGAAACGAAGAGAGCGAGCAAGGAATGGCGCCATTCCTCATCACCAAAACCAATGAAGTCTCGAACAGAACCATCAGCAGGGAAGGTTATGCTGACTCTCATTTTGGAGCATTAAACGCTTAGAGGGACCACTGTCACCACACATCTCCTAAAAACTCATCTGCGGCCTGAAATCAAATCAAAGCGACGTGAATTGCTGTCAGTAGGGGTCCTTTTGCAACATGACAATGCCGGCCGGTTTGGCCGAGCGGTTCTAGGCGCTACCGGCTGGAACCGCGCGACCGCTACGGTCGCAGGTTCGAATCCTGCCTCGGGCGTGGATGTGTGTGATGTCCCTAGGTTAGTTAGGTTTAAGTAGTTCTAAGTTCTAGGGGACTGATGACCTCAGAAGTTAAGTCCCATAGTGCTCAGAACCATTTGAACATGACAATTCAAGGCCCCACACTGCCCGTACAACAGTTGAAACAATCACAGATCTGCATTTTAAGTGTCTTCCTCATCCACCATACTCACCAGACCTTGCCCCAAGTGATTTCCGTATGTTTGGACCACTCAAAGAGGCAACTGGAGGAAAGAAGTTCCGTTCTGATGTAGAGGTACGCCACGCGGTGCATAAGTGGTTGCGCGGACTACCAAAAGAATTTTTTTCTAAAGGAATTTATGCACTTTGTAAGCGCTGGAGGACTTGCATTGAGCGTGGGGGAGATTATGTTGAAAAGTGATACAGCTTTGTCCCACTTCTGCACAATAAATATTTAAGGTTTTCATTTGACTCACCCTCGTATCATACCATTGTGCAATTCCGGAATGTACCGATAGACGTTTCCTTTCCTTATGGGAGTAGTTTGCTATAATCAAACATAGGCTTTAATGTGAGAAAAAAAATCTGAGTACGTGGTTTTGGAGCACAGCATTGTATTACGATAGCGAAACATATGCGAAAACAGGAACAGAAGTGAATCGAAGCATTTGAGAAATGTTGTAAAAAGAAAGAAAAATACTTGAAAATTAGGTGGCGTGATAGATGAGATAAGATTAGATTCAGTTTTCGTTCCACAGACCGAAAAATGAGATGATTCTCGTGGGTGTGGAACATGTCACAAAAAAGGAGGTTCGGGATGATAGGATATACGTTAAAATAAGAGATAATAACCTTTATGGTATTATTGAGACCTTTAGAGGGTAAAAATTGTAGAGGAAGACAGATGCTGGAATACATCCAGCAATTAACTGAGGATTTAGATTGATATTGCAATTCTGAGATGAAAAGACTGGCGCAGGAAAGGAATTCGTAGCGGTCTACATTAAACCAGTTAGGAGACTGATGGAAGAAGAAAAAAAGATAAAAAAATTACGAAACAAAATTAGACAATCGAAATATCTGAATGAGAAATCCCCTGTGAATGGAAATCATGAGAATATTCATGCGTGTAGTGTACTTTATGCCAATTTGATTATTTTAGTTACCTGACATTGACGAAAAGTTGTCAGACGGAGGGCGATCTCTTGTCAATGCAGAAAAACTTTCAAAATAGAAGTTTTTTTGCCAATACGATAGTTGATATACATCCTGATTACTAGTTTCAGCAAAGTGGTATTGCCATCTTCAGATCATCTGATACGTGAATTATGAAACCACTATGGTTCAAATGGTCCAAATGGCTCTGAGCACTATGGGACTTAACATCTGAGGTCATCAGTCGCCTAGAAGTTAGAACTACTTAAATCTAACTAACCTAAGGATATCACACACATCCATGCCCGAGGCAGGATTCGAACCTGCGACCTTAGCAGTTGTGCGGTTCCGGACTGAAGCGCCTAGAACCGCTCGGCCACAGCGGCCGGCGAAACCTATATGTGTGGCACGTTGTCCTCTTGCCATTGAAAACATGGTCGTAATCTCGCAGAAAAGACACTCCCATGCAACGCTAAGTACACTAAAGTAAAAGCTGCAACTGTTTCAGCAGGGAAAAGAAGTGTCAGGTGCATCAGATAGAGCACATATACTGTTGTCAGCTGTAATTGCAAATAAGTTTTAGTTTCTACTTTCCTAACTCATTTGTTGGACGAATAAGATGAAGTTTGTAGACAGTTTGTGAAAAGTTTAGTGTTTTCAACTCGGCCAAACACGTGTTTGTAATTATCTGACACTGTCAGGAGAGCAACAAATATCTGAAAAGAGTGTATGTGCTCCGACTGGTGTGTTTGACACCTCTGTGCCTTGCTGATACTACTAAGGCCTTTATTTTAGTGTACTTAGTGTAGCAAAGGAGTGTCATTTCTGTGAGTTTACTTCCATGTTTTCAATCGGCAGATAGAAATGTGCGACTCGTAGGGCTTTATAATTCAAGTATCCGATGATCTGCAGATAGCAATATAACTTGGTGAAACTAGTAATCAGGATATGTACCAACTGCGATCTGGGCAATAAAACATCTATTTTGGAAGCTTTTTCACACTCATGTAAAGATAGCTCTGCTTCTGACACTGTCAGGTAATTACAGTAATTAAATTGGCATAATGTTTACTGCACGCGTGGATACGCACATTTTACAGTGGGTTTCCCATTCAGATGTTTTGAATGTCCTTTTTCTTTTTCCTTCGGCACGATTTCCTCTCCTGTGCCAACATTTTCATCTCAGAGTAACACTTGTGCCTACGTCCTCAATTATTTGCTGGGTATATTCAAATCTCTGTTTTCCTCTGCAGTTTTTACATTCTACAGCTCCCTCTGGTATCTCTGAGATTATTCCCTGCTGTCTAAACAGGTGTACCATTCGTTCCTTCTTCTCATCAGTGCTCTGCATAAATTCCTTCCCTCTCCTGTCCTGCGGAGAATCTCCTCATTTCTTACCTTACCAGCTGACCTAATTTTCAATATTCTTCTGTAGCAACACATTTGAAATGCTTCGATTCTGCTTGTGCTTTCTCATAGTCCAAATTTCACTATCACAAAATGACGTGCTCCAAAGGTACATTCTCGAAAATCTTCCTGTAGAAATAATAAACGGCAATCCGGTGCATAATGGAGGGTTAATGGAGGGTCTCAACTTTTATTGAAATGTCTTCTTCGCAAGGAAATACCAACAAGTGGGTTACATGTTGACGCAGAGGTACGTTAAAATACAGCTGAAAGGCGACAGTCAAATTAAAAATTTTAACGAACGTTGATACCAAGGTAAAGTGGTTTTAATGAACCCTTCCATTTTGCACCTGACTAGCCGTGTATTATTTCTAAAAGATATCATCCTATGGTTGCTGCTCTAGCCACGTACAAAATTCGGGAGCTTTTTTACTTTAATTTGATTATGGTTATCATGTCATCTTCATGGTTTTCCGACTGTAATAATAAGTACTGCGACTGATGACCTCCGATGTTAAGTCCCATAGTGCTCAGAGCCAATAATTACTGCATGTGGCTCAATGGCCAGGTTGAAGTCTGTCATTTGTCCGCCAATTAGCCGATATGCATACCCCTAATCTACACCAGTTAGTCAAGTAAATATTATCGTGGAATCCGAACCATGTGTCGTTCCAGGCCAGTCCGCACATGACTGAGAGATGAATGCTAGGCTATAGGCAGCCTGAAAATTACAGTAGTCCGACCGAGATTCCCTGTAATCACTCAATTCCCAGCACGCACTTTAGCACTTTGTCACCGTGCCCGGCTGCAGTTTTAATGGCCGACAGCATACTCACCACTCAAAAGTGAACTGTCGCCGTAGCTGCGACCACGCCAGGTTGTCTGCCGATGCGGGGCGTTTCTTGCTGCGCGGCTGGCCTGGCACCGCGTGCTAGAACCGCGGCCGAATTGTCCATCGACCGGTCCGCCGTGAAATATCAATATTGTCCGCCACAGTGTTTGCCGCCCAGCTAGAGAGCAAACAGAGCCGCGTGGTGGAGGCGCTGGAGCGTGGCCGTCGCGCCGCGCCGAATACACGCGTGTTTGCACATCACTTTCAGCTCTTGGGGAATCTAGTGTGCACCACGGCTGAGCGACCTCAAACACCCTGAAGCGCTTAATCCAGGGAAATGCGTTTCCAAAGGGTGCGGCGTATGTAACACGGAAGACCAACGCTGTTTGCAAGCTGCTGGGTCGGACATCGCGTTTGGAATCATTACGTAATGCCGGAGGATTACAGTAATCTGTATAGTCACCCGCATACAAACGTTGCCTTCAGTTATAATAGGCTGTCACTCGAATCCGTAGTATTCCTGTTCCAAGTTGTGTCTATTAATTCACTGCGACAAATATTCGCTGAATTAGTACGATGTCGTTCCTGTTTAAAGTTTGTATACTGTTAAGAGGATCGATAAACCATCATAGCTCTCGCGTTAATCAACAGCCAGCGAAAACGTCATCTCTATGTTAAACGGACATGTTCTCTGCCATTGGGGACGAAACGTTGGGTTTAAACATAACATTTTTTTAATCGTGACATTTTCAGCATTGAAAGTTCACATTTTACCATTATTTGTTGGCTGTATTCCTGGCTCTGTCTTCCCCAGAAGCTTTTACCGTCTACTACTCCCTGCAATAATGTGAAAGGTATTTCTTGATGTCAAGATTTTGAACTTGGCTGCGCTTCAGCTACTGTGCTTGCAAGTGTTTCATTGGATTAGAAATAACAGCCAACCAGTTGCTAAATACAAGTTTATTAAACCTTGACCATGATTTCGAAGATTTTAAAACCATATTCTGCAGAAGATGTAGGACATAGGTTAATATCATCTACTCCTACTTTGACTGTAAATAATGTGATTTTGCGCCCTATATTTCCTGAAGACAGTTTGAAAACGACGGTCAAGGTCTAATAAACCTGTATTTTGCAACTAGTTGGCTGTTGTTTCTGACGCAGTGAAGCCGCCTTTCCTGAAGTGTTAGTACAAGTTCTGTCGCCCTGTCCTTTCTTCTTGTTAATGATTTCCCCATATTCGTTTCCTCGTCGATTGTGCGGAGAGATTCCTTATCTCTTACGAGTCCAAGTAATTTTCAATACCTCAAACACTTCTAGTCACTTCTATACCATATTGTGCTACAAACGTGCCTTCTCAGAAATCCCTCACTCTAATTAAAGCCAAAAAGAGCCACTTTTCTTGTGCTTTTCAAGCCCTCCCTGCTTCGTCCTTTGTGTGCTGTTTCTCCGTGGTAGCAGAAATCTTCGAATTTATCTGTTTCGTGCTCCTCAGTTTTGATGATTAACGATAAAGTAATCTTATTTGTGCTACATCTTATTTCTTTTGTATTTCTTGGATCCATTCTCAATCCACAAAATGTGCTCGTTAGATCGTTCATTCTATTCAACGAGACCTGCAATACTTCCTCTCTCCCAATGAGGATGGTAATTTCATCACCATACATTTTAATATCCCTCTCGTACCTTTTCGTTTATTTGTGGCATACCTTCTTCTATGCCAAGATTGAACACTAGGGTCGAAAGACAGCATCCCTGCCTTACACCAGGTCTAAACCAATCACTTCGTTCCTGTCTTGCATTATTATTGTTTTCTTTGGGTTTTTGTACAGTACATTACCTGCATTTCCCTACAGCTTACATCTAATTTTCTGATTTCGTCATGCATCACATAGCGTTGTCGAACGGTTTTACAAGGTCGATAAATCCTATTGACGTGTTTTGATATTTCATACATCTTTCTTTTATTACCAAGCACAACTTTAGGATTGACTCTCTTGCTTTCACCTTTTCTAAAGACAAACCGATCCTCATACAACAGATCCTCAATGATGTTTTCCATTCTTCTCTATATTTTTCCTGTCAGAATCTAGGATGCTTGAGTTGTTAAGCTGATTATGCAGCAACTGTCGCACTTATCTGTTCTCCTTGTCTTCAGGATTGTGTGGATGTGTGGATAATTGCGACGAAAAGGTTACTGTCTAATTTACTATATAATCATTCCGCACTTCCTGCAGTCTCACGGTAGATTCTGAGTACAAATTGTGAGCCGCGTCAGTTAAAGGTTTACATTATAACGTAATACATTCATATGTCTAACTGCGATTTCAGAAGGGGGAGGATTAGTGGATGTCGTTGCGTAATACTTGCTTGGAGACAGAGTGGAAAACTGCTCCCGAAGGCACAACAATAGCGAATGACAGATATAATGGAGATGCAGAATACAACGGAAATCATTGTAGCAAAGCACACGACTGTACACTTTACACTCAGGACGAATACTTCCATTGCAAAAACTATTCCTCCTTTTGAAGACGAAATAAAACTTCTGTTCTACGACTTAGAAAATGATGTACGTTAAAAAGATGCAAGGAATCGAGAGAGATGGAATGAAAATTGGCGGAGAGGGGAGGCAGTTTAAAATTTTGCCTAGTGACGGTTAGTAAAGCGAAATGGAAACAGAAATGAGATTTCAGCATAGAAGCCTACAGAATAATAGCAGCAACGTAAGACGCTGACACTGCTATGACTAGGTCTGTCCTCTGGTTAGCGTGACACGAGAAACCAATTTATTCTTCAAAACGAAGCCTATCAAGTAAATAAGACAGTCTATAAATAAAGCGAGAGATGGAAAGCAATGTTGGGCTCTAGAAATGAGGCGGGATAGGACGGAGAAGAAACATTTAAGCGGAGAGAAATGAAGTTTCACGAATATTTGTTAGACAATAGAAAAAATTAAGCATAGGGACACAATGTTCATTTCCTCCTCAAAGAGAACCTTTTCTTTTACAGACACAGAGGTCCCGTCGTGTTAATTTCCTCTCCTTCATTTGTGAGATAAAAGTGCTATGGCTGGTTCATTTAAAGACTTTTCAGACGAGAACTGTTGCCTCCGTCGCCTTTGATCAAGATCTTCTAAAAGAAATTCTTAACTGAATTAGTGGAGTTCGTAAGCACGTAACATTTTTCATTGATTGAGACCTCATTACATTTGTCCATCAAATTCGAGAGGGTTTGTAAGGGCTTTGCTTCATCAAAAACCCGTTCTTGTAATTTTACTTATGAGCTACAAACCGTCAGCACTACTCGGTAAAATTTGTGTTTCGAGCCATTGCGACCGAATGAATCTCGGTTTAGACGTTAAGAGTTGATGTTTATGTGCGGCAAATTTCGATATATCGTATTTATTACTCGTATAAATGCCGATTTCACAATGTCGGGAAACTGTCCGCATAACTATTTTAGAGATGATTATTACCTATCGCAAGATTATTGATTCCAGTGCGTTTTATGCAAGTTCTAAGGATTCATACAGGGAACTAACACATAGAAGGAGCAATGGTCAGTAGATCGCAATAAGATATAAACAAGTGTCCGCACTGGAAGCACACTATGCCGAACGTAAACATCTGTTGTAGTGCTTGCACTTGTATATGCATGAAACGTTTACACACACACACACACACACACACACACACACACACACAACGTGATTGCCTTCTCGCTATCGTAAGGCTCATGGTATAGATGACATGTGGACAAACTTCGATTAATTGCCTTTTTTTTCAACTACTCCTTTTTCGTACTTGTATGTTGTCTCTAACGAGCCATACTTACAGCAACTGCCAGGAATCTGCAAAAGGTATCGTTACTAAGAGCTGATAGTCTTTAATTAATAGCCGGCCGGAGTGGCCGAGCGGTTCTAGGCGCTACAGTCTGGAACCGCGCGACCGCTACGATCGCAAGTTCGAATCCTGCCTCGGGCATAGATGTGTGTGATGTCTTTAGGTTAGTTAGGTTTAAGTAGTTCTAAGTTCTAGGGGCCTGATGACCGCAGCACTCAAGTCCCATAGTGCTCAGAGCCATTTGAACCATTTTTTCTTTAATTAATGGTGAGCGTTAAGGGTATCGACCAATGAAGAAATGGCGACGCGGGTATCCAACGGTGATCGGGTAACCACCAGGGTGGCGCCATTTGGTTGTAAACCTCACGATAAAGCAAGTCGAAGTCACGGAACAGAATTTTGAATCACGAGAGTTTGTTTTAACTGTAATAAGGGAGGTTGGAAGCATTGTTGCAAAATTTATTTCGAATTCTTTAGCATCACCTATTACGTCTTCCATTCATCATCATCATCATCATCATCATCATCATCGTCATCATCATCATCTGTACAGTACATACATGCAGTATGTTTATGATACTTAATGAATGTCACGACATAAAACACAAATAAAGCTACTGAATATTGATATCTAGGTTTCTAATCTATACCACCGCTGTGGCGCCGGCATTCATAAAATTATTCCATGTGCCCTCATAGCATCATAGGACGCAATCCTCTCTTGTATGTCTGATAGATTGTTTCAGTGCATCACTGTCACAACTCGGAGCCTGCACAATTCCCGATTTATAAAGTGAGTTAGAGCACCGATAACATCCAGTGCGGATACTATTTAATTTGACCCGGAGTTTTCTGTCATATTCGACACCCACATTATCACAATTGTATTTCTCGAATCATTCCAGTCTTGGTAATTTCCGTTGTGTTGCCGTTCTTGTTCCAGAGAACTCCTACCTTGGTGTTACTTCTGATGGCCTACAGTAGTGGCAGATGTCTCGCACGAAGCCTATTTATTCGTGAGACACGTATGTCCTGATGAATGGGTAGTTCCTTATTCTCTTGTATATTTTTGTTATCTCTAAGCAGGATTTCAGTTCTGTGGGTCTGTAGTGGGTAGATATTGCTTATCAGGGAAAGCCGGCGGGCAGGAGTTGGTCCGATCGTACCAGTAATAGTGCATGTCGTGTTGTTGAGCTGCGCATCGATGAGGCTGGTATGACAACTACTGCAGCACAATGAAACAATACTCTGCGGCCGGAAAACCAATGCAAGAAACGACTTACGTATAATATCCATTGAAGCCCCCAGGTTGTGCCACGCATCCTCAAAATGACGTAGTTGTGAGTTTTTATATCGCATGATGTGTTTTCCAGATGTCACTATAAGACAGAGTGCGGACCAGTGTAATACCAAGAAACTTGGGGTACTGGTTGTGACGGAGAATATTGCCATCGAATATTTGAGCTCAGTATTAGTTTGCTTGTAGTTAAAACGAAACTCACAAAAGGCACTTTTACTGGTAACGGGCTTCAGTCTTCATTTTTTTGAAATATGAGTTAAGGGCCGCTATGTCCTCTGTTAGTGTTCCCTCCAATTGGCCAAGCAATTTTCATTGACAAGGCAGAGCGATATCGTCTGTATAGCAGAATTTCCTTCAAATGGAAGGTCAAAAATATAAAGGCTAAACAGGAGAGGTGCGAAAACTGAGCCGTAAGGCAGGTCATTATTTGGTATAATTATTGAGCTATTTTCATGTAAGCAAACCTTAAAGTGTCAATTACTTATCTTATTAATAAATCCAGCCTAAATCTAAAATACACCCGTCAATTATAATGTAAATAAGTCTGTTGAAGAACTTATATCTGCAACTAAGTAGGGAAATAGGCCTAAGGTTCTTGGGAGATCCGTTGATTTGTTACGTTTTAAAATTTCCACAATTTTTATATATTCAGTTCCATGGGAAGTGTTCCTGTCTCCAAAATAATGGCGAAGGAGCGAGTCAGCCAGTTTGTCATTTTCCCCTTGATGGGATAAAAATTCTGAATGTATGTAATTAGACCCCACTTTTAACGTCTGCTACAGTTACCTCTATTTCTGCAGACAACCTTGTGGATTAGGCAACCACAGCCATGAGTAGTTATGTGGGTATTAATAACCGCTTCAGCTCTATTTAGTCCATTATTATTGGAACACTACTGGCACTAAAAGCCACACCTTCGGGTGAACATCTGTATAACAATAAATCCACAAGGAATAACAACCCTGAAATATACACTGGTGTGGTAAATTACTTTAAGATTTTAATTTTTTTTTAAATATGAAAATCTGTTACAGGAGAATATCAAAATGTTAGTACCCACATGACTGAAACATTAGAGCGGAAAACCTCGGAATCTTTCCACCCACCATTCGTTGTCCGTTAGAAAAAAACACTGCTAAATGGCGGTATGTCATAGAAGAAAGCACGTCGATTCCTGTATAGCGGATGAGTCGAAGACAAATCGCGCCATAGTGATCCATTGGTAAGGAGAAAATAAATGAAAACTAATTAGACCTAATTTTGGGAAATTTGAAATTTGTGGTAAGGACTATAGGACCAAACTGCTGAGGTCATCGGTCCCTAGGCTTACACACTAATTAAAATAACTTAAACTAACCTGCGCTAAGGACAACACACAGACCCATATCCGAGGGACGACTCGAACCTCCGACGGGGGGAGCCGCACGAACCGTGACAAGACACCCCAGGCCGCACGGCTACCCCGTGCGGCTCCTAATTTTCCGCAACAATGAAAAACGAAGAAGTGGTTGCCACAAAGTGGAGGGACGTTCTACCTAGACATAATCGTCAAGTAAACAGCTACTGGCGGAAAAGCAGAACCTGAAAAGCACACTTACCGCTTCTCCGATCTATACGGAACCGTGTACAGCGGACGCGGCCGCGTGTTCTGTAATACTGACGTCAAGAAAGTAAACAGCTTGCCCGTGGAAGGATCGCGCATGCGCTGATGATGCACGGACTCGACCGAATGATCGATGGTCTTTTGGGGAATACGTGAATGATGAACGAGACAAAGGAATAGTGGGATAAAAAGTACAAAAACATTTTTGAAAAACAATCTGTAGAATATCAATATGATAGTGACAGTCGACATAGATCTCGTTAATAACACCCGTAAGTTATGCTAAAGCTAGAGCGTAAAAGAGGAACATTATGTGCGTATATTACGGCAACAAAACAGATCTAGCGGCAGAGTCCATTGAATAAACCATAAAACTAATAACTTTAACTACATTAAAATTCTAAAAATTATTGCTTCGTAAAAATGTTTTAAAAGTTATTCACTTTGATAGTTAAAAGGATCCAAGACTGTAGCGTGTTTTGATACTCATTAAGAAAATATATAAAAATTTTAAAACGTACTTTGAAACCTTTCCGCCCCCTGTATATCTCTTGTTACGCAACCTTCCTTTCTACAATAACCTATGAAACCTTCCCTTAGGATTTCTATCTCTTGCTTCATAATAACAAATGAAATCTTTCCTTTGATATTAATTCTCTTTCTCAATCTTCGCAAACAAATTTAAATGCTGCTTATTAAAAGTGATTTTATGATTATTGCGACGAAACATAGAATGTGTCGTCGTCGTGACCCTCAGGCGTTACCTGCAATAACCCAAAACTGTTCCTTACCTTCTTTACTGTTACTGGATCGCCATCTGACTGCTACATCGAACTGCGACATGAATATACTTACTCTTACTATACTCTATTAGCTGCTGGTGGGCTGTCATAATAAGTGGCTGTATTTATTACCAAAGCTGACGTTATTCTTTAATAGCAAAGCTGACGCTATTCTTTAATTAATTTGACTGAAGTTATGTAATTCATAGTTAAACTTTTTCTTGACAACAATAAAATTTTGCAAAGTTTTACGTTGATAGTTTTTGGAATGGATTATAATCAGTAATGCAATATTGCTGGCAAAAATTAATTGTATTATGAAAACGATTCTTCAGATATTTATTGTTGGTAATGAAATGATTGTACAAACCTTCAACTGGGACTTACTTTTTACAATAATCTTACAACTAGCAGTGCGCAAACATACCTTCAGTAGTCTTGAGTTTCTCAAAAAAAAAAATAAAAAAAATAATAATAATAATTCAATAATATTAGTTCCTCTCATGATAATAGTTAGCTGATGTCTCTGTACATCCATTTATAATCTCTTGTAAATCATAACTGGTGGCTGGCAGGCACACCGCTCCTTTCAACCTCTCGCTTCACACCTGCTACCGACTCGCTTCACATCTCGCTTACTACTGACTTCCTACGAACGCTAAAGTGCGGTTTCTCCCGCCAACAATGCTTTCTGGTGCAGACAATCCCTGCTATCATTACAAAATGTATCAATGCGCGGTCTTTCCCGCTCTTTTCTTAAAGTGTATCCATACGCGGTCTCTTCCGCCCTTTTTAAAATTATATCAATGTGCGGTCCCTCCTGCCAACAATACTTTGGTGCAGACATTCCCTGCTATCACAATTATTTCCAACATGACAAATATTAATTATTCCTATTTAATCCTATTAATAAAATATAAACATCTTTCATAAATTGTGGTTAGACAATAGACAATAGAAATATACACGTCTTACGACTTAAAAGGAAGACGTTGAAGAAAAAGACGTAGCTCTTAGTGCCACAAAACCGGTAGTGATCCAATAATAAAGGACTAAATACAGCTGAAGCGGTTATTAAGACCCAAAATACCATTGTTTCGCCTAGGGTGAATGGGAAAGAGAATTCTGAATCGCTTGGAGACTGAGCTTTATCCCTGGGTGATTTGGGCGTTTTTTACTGTTCGGTTAGCAATATGATTCTCTGAAATAATTGACTTCTGATAAGATTTAATAAAGCAGCCACCCAGTTTACGGAGCAAGGACCAATCCTTCAGACTTGAATGTTTGAAATTCAAGTATCCTATAGTCTCAGACCAGCGCATTTTCTTTGCATTATCAAGACTAGGAAGAAGTTCACCCTTAATGCCGATGTCTCCGCTTCTGTTAAATTGTTCATTTAAGTGTGCACTTCTCTCACCCCGTCCTGGAATGTATTCCCTCCTATATCCTCGAGGAAGGTGTTTCTTATCAGATGCAAGGACAGCTCGAACAAAATGGCTGTAGCTCTGGGATTCAGGTGGAATGACACAAACATATTTTTCTAGGTGGTCCGAGAAATCCTGACAGTTTGCCTTTCCAAAACTCCACTAGTGGAGCGAAAATATACTTCGTGTCTGCAGTAAAATACTGTGTGCACCTTGGTAACGCTAAATGAGCTAGAGCGTCTCAGCAGTCAGAACTTTTTTGGACTTCCTGGCTACAAGCATGCAGACTAAATATTAATACTGATCAAGAAAAGTCGCTAAACTGGAAATATATTAATGACTGGAAGGGATCAAGTCGATACTTGATTAAATTTTTGCGAGTATCAACCAGAATGATATGTGAAATTAAACAGATTTACGAGTAACTAACAAAAGTATAGATCGATAGCTGCAAAACATGACAATTATTATTGCATTGACGTGCCCTGGAGATGGAAGTACCATGTGGCTAGGGCCTCCCGTCGGGTAGACCATTCGCCTGGTGCAGGTCTTTCGAGTTGACGCCACTTTGGCTACTTACGTGTCGATGGGGATGAAATAATGATGATGATGACAACACATCACCCAGTCCCTGAGCGAGAAAATCTCCGACCCAGCCGGGAATCGTACCATGGCCGTTAGGTATGACATTCTGTCGCGCTGACCACTTAGCTACCAGGGGCGGACGACGTGCCCTGTAAATAAATGGTAAAACTTTTACAACAAACAACCATAGTGTGCTTCCAAGGTTCTCGGGAGTCCGACCAGATACAATCATCGAGGCTTCTCAATATTTCAGTTAAGAACGGTTCCGTCATCAACAGGCCGTACTGACGGAATTCCATCAATACCATCTGATGATGGCGGAACAGTTGTGAGGCGAAATATCACGGGCCTTCGACGATTGCATCCAGCAGTACACCGAGAATTTTGGAAGCATCATATGCGCTACGAAAGCCTCAGATCGCATATTACCCTGGAAGACTACACTGGTCTTGTGGTTTGATTTGAAAGGCTACAGGCAACTATGAGTTTACGCCAGGGCAGCAATCACTTTAACTAGTAACCCTTCCACTTCTCTACATGGCCATGCATCTGCTGAACTGACTCTGCACTTTGACAGTGGTTGTTGATGCTAGGCTGTATTGGAGGTTATCACTTTTACTACAATCTTAAATAAAAGGCTGAAATAATTTAATGAAATGGTGACCCTGTCATTATTGTAGTCAATTATTGATGGGAGATTACTATATCAACATGAGATTAACCTTGTATTAAAAATTATGGCAAAATTTTATTGATCTTAAAATAGGACAACACAAGTTAAGCGAGATGGCAAATAAATAATTTACTGTTGGCATCACAAATAGACGCAGCAAATAGTCAGCAGTCGAGTAGGTGGCGATAGGTTGGCAAATACCAATGTTTATCTGTTTATGCTATTTACTCAGGCTCAGAACATGGATTATGTAATCTGAAGTTATCTAACTCTGAATACACTTTGATGGATTTATTCTACACAGAAGTTATACTATGTCTGTGCAGCTGAGAACAAGTGGCGAGACTGTAATTCCGTTTGCCCTAACAAGCCGGAGCAGCAATACCATACCCCTTTCTAGATGCGTAATGCTTTCTCAGGTAATGGTCATGGTGCGAGCGTGTGCAGAGCAGCAACGTGTGACGCCTGCAATTCGTTATCATGGGCACGAAATACGCAAAGTAGCAGGCTGGCGATCTGTTAGATGGATTGAAATTACTTTCTGATGGAGCCATGAAACCTCGTCAGATTCCAGCGTGTGACACTCCCATTCGCCGGTCGTACCATAGATCAATTTGACTCACTCATCTGGCATTGTGCGCAAGGAGCTCAAGGCAGCAGACTTGATACAAATAAGATTGTCCTTGACACAACAAGTTGTCCGAGATGACTGAGGTCTAAACTATTGCTACAGCTAAGACTTCACCACAAGCTCCCCAGTCAAGAGCAATGCCAATGCGAAGCCATTCTCAAGACGACTTTCCCAAGTGCAATACCCTCGTAATGAAGAGTCAACACCAGAATCTCCACCCCTGACTGGAGTCCTGATTTAGATTTACAAAACATCGTTCTTGTGAAACACAACTAGCTCTTTATTCGAATGAAGTGCTATTGACAAGAGATTTCAGATTGATTCCGTATTTCTGGATTTCCGGAAGGCTTTTGACATAGTACCAAACAAGCGGCTTTAAGTAAAATTGCGTGCTTATGGAATATCGTCACGGTTATGTGACTGGAGTCGTGATTTCCTGTCAGAGAGGTCACAGTTCGTAGTAACTGACGGAAAGCCATCGAGTAAAACAGAAGTGATTTTCGGCTTTCCCCAAGGTTGTTTTTCAGGCCCTTTGCTGTTCCTTATCTATATAAACAACTGGGAGACAATCTGAGTATTCGTCTTAGGTTGTTTGGAGATTAGGTTGTCGTTTATCGACTAATAAAGTCATTAGAACATCAAAATAAATTGCAAAACGATTTAGAAAAGATATCTGTATGGTGCGAAAATTGGCAGATGACCCTAAATAACGAAAAGTGTGAGGCCGTCCACATGAGTGCAAAAAAGAATACGTTAAACTTCGGTTACACGATAAATCAATCAAATCTAAAGACCGTAAATTCAACTAAATACCTAGGAATTACAGTTACGAAGAACTTAAATTCGAAGGAATACACAGAAAATGTTGTCGGAAAGGCTAACCAAAGACTGCGTTTTATTGGTAGGACACTTAGAAAATGTAACACATCTACTTAGGAGACTGCCTACACTACGCTTGTCCGTCCTCTTTTATACTGATGCGCGGTGTGGGATTCCTACCATATATGATTGACGGAGTACATCGAAAACGTTCAAAGAAGGGAAGCACGTTTTGTATTATCGCGTAGTAGGGGAGAAGGTGTCACTGAAATGATACAGGATTTGAGCTGGACATCATTAACTGAAAGGCGTTTTTCGTTACTACGGAATCTTTTCACGAAATTCCAACCACCAACTTTCTCCTTCGAATGCGAAAACATTTTGTTGACAACAACCAACATAAGGGGAAACGATCATCATGAGAAAGTAAGGGAAATCAGACCTCGTACGGAAAGATATAGGTGTTCGTTCCTTCCGCGAGCTGTATGAGATTGGAATATTATAGAATTGTGAAAGTGGTTCGATGAACCCTCCGTGAGACACTTAAATGTGATTTGCACAGTATCCATGAAGAAAGGAAATAAATCTACAGGGAGTAACAAATAACTGTTTACAATGTATCACAGTCTAGTAGAAGTATTTCGGACGAGCAATTTGGCACAGGACTTGTGTCGTCTACCAAACTGACAAACAACCTCAGATCGTAAACTGAAGGGATCACTGCTGTCAGCTGAAGCGGTATATTATGCCAAATCATCGGCGATGAGCGAAAATGTGTACCGGACCGGGATTCAAACCTGGGATGTCCTGCTTATAGGGCAGGTACATTAACCACTGCACCATCCGAGATACAGCTTTTGTATCCCGCCTGGAAGGCGACGCGTGGGTAGGAGCAGGAAAGGTGAAAATCTCTCGGTACTGCAGTGTGAATTAAAATCACCTTTACTTTAGCAATAAGAGTAATTCATAACTTTGCCCTGAGGCTGAATCCATAGTGGTGCTCGTAGAGCTGAGCTGCGCCTGCTAGAGGGCACTATCGTCATTGTCTATCGTAGTGCCAACTCAACTGGCAGCTACGTCGTGGCATCCTAGCTATGGACACCACATCCCTCTCCCCTGAAACGACGCACCGTCGGCAGGTGGAGGGACCAAGGGGAGGCGCAGCTGAGGGGGTGGTCAGCGGAACTGCTGGGCCGCGCTGTCCACCCGCGATCCCGAGGGGTCGAGGAACACGCCCCGTGGAAAACCTGCCCAGGCCGCGCACCGCCACTGGGTATGCTCAGATGAGGAGGCGGAGCAACGACCTCCATGGGCGACGGCGGCGGCGGCGGCGGCGGCGGCGGCGGCGTGACGTCAGCCTCAGCGTCCACCGGTTCCGGCACTGCGGAGGAACAGGGCGGCGGCGGTGGTGCTGGAGGTGAGGGCCGTGGCGGGGGCGAGAGGCGCCCGTTCGGTGCAGGTGACCGGACCGGCAGCGGCGACGACTGCAGGCGCGTCCGTGGAGGCGCGGGTGGCGGAGGTGCCGTCGGTGGAGTCGCGGGCTGAGGCGGTGGAAGCCGCGAAGCCTCCAATTCTGCCAGAAAACCACCAGCGGCAGAAAACCGAGGATGGCACAAACGGATCTGGTTCCGGTGTCGCTTGACAGTGCCGGAGGGACCAGGAATGACAAATAAGGCGCGCCCAAGCCGGCGAAGAATGTGCCCCTGCTCCCAGCGCTGCCTGCCAGAGAAAACTCGATAGAACACCAAATCATGCGGCGCCAAGCCAGAACGACGCGAAGCAGCGGGAGCGCGCTGCGGCGAGAGCAAAAGCTGTAGGAGCGACCGATGGGCGTGACCATGTAGCAATTCCGCTGGGGAACGGGTGCCACACGGCTCAGAGCGATACGAAGCAAGGACAGTCCAGAGCGTGCGCTCGCGAGAGTGCGTGGCGCGCAACTTGCTCATCTGCGACTTAAACGCACGCACAAAGCGTTCAGCCTCGCCATTCAACTGGGGGTGGAATGGGGCTGAGGTCAGATGGCGAATGCCATTAGCAGCGCAGAACGCTTCAAACTCTGAGGACACGAATTGGGGGCCATTGTCAGAGACAATAACTTCAGGAAGGCCCTCAATCCAAAAAAATAGACGTCAAAGCCCGAATAGTACTGGCAGATGTATTAGAAGTCATAGGAATAACAAAAGGAAAGTTGCTGTACGCATGAATAACTATCAACCAGTGAGTGTCCCAGAAAGGACCCGCAAAATAAATATTCACGCGCTGCCAAGGCGCAGTAGGTGTTGGCCACGGAAAGAAACGCTGGCGGGGAGCAGATTGATGCTCCGCGCAAGGGCAACAATTAGCAAGCAAATTCTCAATTTGTTTATCAATGCCGACCCAAGTGCAGTGACGAGGCGCTAATTGCTTCGTCCGCACTATACCCCAATTACTAGTGCGCAGCAGTCTGAGGATTTCCGACTGGAACGAACGAGGTACAACCACATGAGACAGATCATTGTCAGTTTGTAACAAGATAACACTGTGGTGTACAGACCACTTGTCACGTTGCGCAAAGTAGCGTCGAACAAGTGGATCACGAATATACTGCAAAAGAATCTGCAAAAGAATCTGCAAAGAAGCATCGGCGGCTGTCGCAGAAGCAATGCGACGAAAATCCGCCGGAAAACCATCAGTGAAGTTCTTATCTTGCGAATGAATAAACATGCAGGACAGTTCGGAAGAATCGAACACTTCGTCAGGACCGATAGGTAAACGAGACAAAGCATCAGCATTGCCATGCTGGGCTGTAGGCCGAAACAAAATTTCGTAATTGTAGTTAGACAAAGACCAACGTTGCAACTTTTGGGCAGTACTGGCCGGAACTGACTTTCACGGGTGGAACAACGACGTCAAAGGCTTATGGTCGGTGACCAAATACAACTTGCGACCGTACAAAAAATCTTGAAACTTTGTCACTCCATATACAATAGCTAAAGCTTCTTTCTCGATTTGAGAATAGTTTTACAGGGCAGAATCGAGCAACTTAGACGCAAAAAGCGATCGGGCGATCGACAGAATTAATGCAGTTCGAGAGAACCGCTCCTATGCCGTGAGTAGATGCATCGACAGCCAAAACAACTGGTTTGGAGGGATCGAAAGGAATCAAACAGTGATCACTCAACAAAGCAGATTTGAGCTTGTGGAAAGCAGCGTCACATTCCGAAGACCAAACAAAAGGAACGTACTTACGCCGAAGACGATGCAAACGCGCTGCAATCTGCGCTGCAGTTGGCATAAACCGAATATAATATGTCATTTTGCCCAACACAGACTGAAGTTCTTTCAAGTTCCTGGGCGCTGGCAAGTATCTAATTGCACTGAGATGTGACGGCGAGGGGTGGATACCCTGTCCGTTAATCATATGTCGTAAATACTGACTCTCAGTTTGAACAAAAGAATTTGCACTTGTCTGTTACACTTTAGTCCTGCCTGCAAAAGTATCGTAAATAACACACGCAAATTCTGCAAATGTTCGTCAGGGGTGGGACCTGATACAACTATATCGTCCAGGTAATTTGAACAACCAGGGACAGTGGCACACAACTGCTGCGGGAGCCGAAGCACATCCGAACGGAAGGCTGCGAAACTTAAACAAGCCAAAGTGGGTGTTTACCACAAAATAGCGCTGCGACTGTTCGTCGAGCGGAATCTGGAAGTGTGCGTCCCGCAAATCAATCGTGGAAAAGAATTTTCCGCACCAAGCTTATCAAAAATATCTTCAGGACGCGGTAAGTGGAATGTAGCTACCACTGGCTGGGGATTGACGGTAGACTTCAAGTCAGCACAAATACGGAGACGACCGTTTGGTTTCTTCACACACACTATAGGCGAAGCCCATGGCGAAGCAGAAACGGGTTCAATGACACCACTGTATTGCAAGTGCGTGAGTTCAGCAGCTACGGCGTCGCGCAGTGTGTGCGGTACCGCGCGTGCGCGCCGAAAAATAGGCATGGCATTGTCTTTAACTACAACCTGCACTGCAAAGTCTGTGGCACAACGAAGGCCATCAGAAAAGAGTTTAGCAAAATCATTGCGCAGTGCGGCAACACTGTCTGCATGGTCACTAGCGTTGATGCAAAGTACATTGTCCCGAATTGCGAGGCCAAAAAGTTCAAATGCGTCCATGCCAAGAATGTTCGTAGCATCTCTAGAGCAGAGCACATGGAAAGACACTATACGGGTCGTTGCACCATACGTGGCTTGCAAACTACACACGCCGAGCACAGAGATTTCCTGTCCAGTAAATGCAGTATGGAATGGCAACGACGAAGCGGGGGCGAACCAAGCAAGTCATACGTCGTTCTGTTCAGTAAACAAACTGACGCACCAGTGCCCAGCTACACGCGAACAGAACGTCCACAAATGTTCAAAGTCACAAAAAGTTTCCTCGCATCGCGCTGAATGCGAGAGGAAGTGTCTGGCAAAACATTATTCACATGACGAGCTGTTGACGCACGTGAAGCAGAAGGCTTTGAATAAACGGCATTAACGTCCATGGGCTGATGTGAATCAATCATGGCGGTTGCCGTTGCGGTGACACCCACGCGAGTGTCGCGAACGGGAGACAAGTCGTGAATTAGAGTTTCTCTTACTACACACAGCTTGAACGTGTCCTTTCTTATTACAAAAATAACACTGTGCTTGACGGGACGGGCAACTGTCCCGTGGGTGGGCACGAAAGCAATTCGGACATGATTTCAGTTTCTTAGTGGGTGTCTGGTTTGAGACGTGTTTACTTGTGCGCCGGCCTGGCTGGAGGGCAAGAGGGCACGTGTTGTGCCGCGCTAACAGTACACACACGCGGAAGTAGCCATGTCTAATGTATCTTGTCTGTCTGGCAAGTCCACTACTTCCTACAAAGACGGGTTCTCAAATCTGAGGATTTGTTCGCGAATGCGGTGATCCGCCACATTCTGCGCAATAGCATCTCTAATCGTTATATCCTCATAAGAGCGTCCACATGAGCAATTAAAGTCACAATCAGAAGCTAGTCCCTGAAGGTCCGCTAACCAAGATTTATTCGACTGAGTAGGGCCACGCGGGAGGCGAAAGAATTTGTAGCGTGCAGCTACCACATTTACACTATCACGGAAGTGGGAGTTGGAAGCATCAATCACTTCGTTGTAAGTTTTAGTTTCTGGGCGGGTGGTGGGAAACAATTTCACGGGCACACGGTACAACACAACACCCGCGTTGGTAATGAAAAAAGCAAGCCGCTCTGTACCTGGTATGTAGTATACTGCGAAGTGTGCATCGAGCTGGGCGACGTATTCTGGTCAGCGTTCAACGTCAGGACTGAAGGCACGAAATGGCGGCGCCATCGGCGACGGCGTCGGTACAGGTGGTGGCGCCGGAGACGCCGTACCAGTTGCAGTTTGTGGTGTGACCAGTCCATTAATGGCAGCAAGCAGCTGCGTCATTTGCTGGGCCTGAAAACGTACAAGATCGGAGAGCGAAACCTGTTCCTGTGGCGAAGCCATGGTTTACACATATGAGTCTTATACTGAGGCTAGCAAGAAAAATAAAACACTACCGAGCAAAAAAGGAAATGATAGGGGAAACCTTGTCGCCAACTTTTGTATCCCACCTGGAAGGCGGCGCGTGGGTAGGAGCAGGAAAAGGTGAAAATCTCTCGGTACTGCAGTGTGAGTTAAAATCACCTTCACTTTAGCAACAAGAGTAATATAGAACTTTGACCTGAGGTGCGAAGCTGAAGCGAAGTGTCCCGGCCATCTGCTTTTGATCAAAAGGCTGAGTCTACAATGGCGCTCGTAGAGCTGAGCTGCGCCTGCTAGAGGGCACTGTCGTCGTTGTCTGTCGTAGTGCCAACTTAACTGGCAGCTACGTCGTGGCGTCCTAGCTATCGATGCCACAACAACATTTGCGCACCTGCGCGGAACATCTCGGCACGTCTCACGGGCAATCAACTCTCCTACCGAGCTCCACCTATCCTCAGTCCCTGTGTATAATACTTCCGTTCGCTACTCTGAGATTCTCACTGGAGGTCGAACGTATTTGTGCATCTACACTGAAGAAGGTGGATCCATTGCCCAGCTAAGCGTATCAATGATGTAAATGCATGGCTTCTGTTCTTTTGGACTTTTCCACACTGAAGAAGGTGGATCCATGTCTCAGCTAAGCGTATCATTGATGTAAATGCATGGCTTCTGTTCTTTTGGACTTTTCCACACTGAAGAAGGTGGATCCATTTTCCCAGCTAACCGTATCAATGGTATGAATGCATGGTATATATTCATTTGGACATGTCTGCACTGAAGAAGGTGGTACACTGTCCAGCTAGGCATATCAGTTGTACGAATGCATGGTGTCTGTTGTTTCAGACATCTCCACACTGAAGATGGTGTATCCATTGCCCAGCTAAGCATATCAATGATATAAATCTGTCACGTCGTTTCTTTTGGACTTGTCCCCACTGAAAAGTGTGGATCCATTCCCCAGCAAGGTGTATGAGTTATATGAATGCATGGTGTCTGTTATTTTGGACTTGTCCACACTGAAGAAGGTGGATCCATTACACAGCTAAGCTTATCAATGATATGAATGCATGGTGTCTGTTCTTTCCGACATGTCCACACTGAAGAAGGCGGTCCACTGCCAATCTAGGGATACCAGTTATACGAATGCTTGGCGTCTGTTCTTTCAGACGTGTGCACACTGAAGTTGGTGTATCCATTACCCAGCTAAGCGTATCAATGATATAAATCGGTGGCGTCGGTTCTTTTGGACTTGTCCGCACAGAAGGTTGGTCCATTGCTTAACAAGGAGTATCAATGATACGAATGCATAGAGTCTGTTCTTTCAGACCTGACTCCACTAAAGAAGGTGGATCCATTGCCCAGATAGGCGTATCAATGATATGAATGTGTGATGTCTGTTCTTTCGGACTTGTCCGCACTGAAGAAGGTGAATCCATTGCCCAGCTAGGCGTATCAATGATATGAATGCATGGTGTCTGTTCTTTCGGAAATGTCCGCACTAAAGAAGGTGGATCCATTTGCCGATCTAGGCTGACAAACGGTATGACTGCATGATGTCTGTTCTTTCAGACGTCTCTGCACTGACGAAGGTATATCCATTGGCCATCTAAGCGTATCAATGATTAAAATGCGTGGGGTCTGTTCTTTTGGTCTATCCACACTGAAGAAAGTTGATCCATTTCCCAGCCAAGCATATCAATGATATTAATGCATGGGTCTGTTCTTTCGAACACGTCCGAACTGAAGAAGGTGGATCCACTACCCAGCTAGGCGTATCAGTTATACGAAAGTGTGCCGTCTCTTCTATCAAATGTCTCCGCACTGAAGAAGGTGTATCCATTGCTCAGCTAAGCATATCAGTGATATAAATCCGTGGTGTCGCTTCTTTTGGACTTGTCCGCACACAAGAAGGTTGATCCATTGACCAGCTAGGCGTATCAGTTAAATGCAAGCATTGTGTCTGTTCTTTCAGACGTCTCCGCATTGAATATGGTGTATCCATTGCCCAGCTAAGCATATCAATGCGCCGCATCTATTCTTTTGGACTTGTCCGCACTGAAGAAGGTGTATCTATTGCCCAGCTAATCGTATCAATGCTGTAAATGCTTTGCGTCTGATCTTTTGTCCTTGTCTACACTGAAGAAGTTGGATCCATTGCCCAGCTTGGCAGATCAATGATATGAGTGCATGATGTCTGTTCTCTCTGACATGACCCCAGTGAAGAAGTTGGATCTATTGCCCAGCTATCTGTATCAGTGATATGAATGCATAGTGTCTGTTATTTCGGACATGTTCGAAAGAACAGCCACCATGCATTAATATCAACAGCAAATCGTCATACATAAGCCACTTAAGGTACAAGGCAGGCGCAGCGTGAAACATTTTGAATATCCTCTTGCCGTCTTACACTGCCGGCTTAGTCAAATTCTTATTTTTTTAAATTGCATTAACGTTAGTAGCTTAAATTTCCTGGTGAGAGTAATGACAAAGAAAAACACTTACGTAAACGTTATGTAAAATATAATTTTCTTTACATTTCGGGCTAAATTTATCTTGGCTTCGTAGCAAGAACGATACAGAAATGAAACCAATGAATTGCTAATTTTTTGCTTCTAAAATTCACAATATGTTGATGTAAAATTTAGACATAAGTTAGTTTAACTGTTAGTGGCTCAATAACAACGTTTGCATAATGTTCGAGGATGATTGTAGCAAGAGAAAAGCAATGAACGTCAAACAGTTAAGACTGACTACTCCGGTGGTGTAAGAGGGCGAGATGATATTTGAAACCTTTACGCGGCGCGCATTCGCTGTAGCTTAGGTAGCATTTGCTGGCTAATTTCAGATTATATCCTGACTTGACAGACCGCATGTGTCCTATATTAACATCAGTATGGTACGCTGTAAACACACTGTACAAAACATCTTTACCAGAGTCAGGTGCTGCTTAAAGTCTCCTAAGATACACTATGTGATAAAAAGTATGAGGAAACCTGGCTGGAAATTACTTACAAGTTCGTGGTGCCTTTCATCGGTAACGCTGGAATTCAGTGTGTTGTTGGTCCACCCTTAACGTTGATGACAGCTTCCACTCTCGCAGGCATGCGTTCAGTCAGGTGCTGGAAGGTTTCTTGGGGAATGGCAGCCCATTCTTCACGGAGTGCTGGACTGAGGAGAGGTATTGATATCGGTCGGTGAGGCCTGGCACGAAGTCGGCGTTCCAAAACATCCCAAAGGTGTCCTATAGGATTCAGGTCAGGACCGTGCAGACCAGTCCATACAGGGATGTTATTGTCGTGTAACCATTCCGCCACAGGCCGTGCATTATGAACAGGTGCTCGGTCGTGTTGAAAGATGCAGTCCCATCCCCGAATTGCTCTTCAGCAGTGGGAAGCAAGAAGGTGCTTAAAACGTCAATTTTGGCCTGTGCTGTGGTAGTTCCACGCGAAACAGCAAGGGGTGCAAGCCCCCTTCATGGATAACACGGCCACACCAGAACACCACCGCCTCCGAATTTTACTGTTGGCACTACACACGCTGGTAGATGACGTTCACCGGGAATTCGCCATACGTACACCCTGCCATCGGATCGCCACATCGTGTACCGTGATTCGTTACTCCACACAACGTTTTTCCACTGTTCAGTCGTCCAATGTTTACGCTCCTTACGGCAAATGAGGCGTCGTTTGCCATTTACCGGCGTGATGTGTGGCTTAAGAACAGCCTCTCGACCATGAAATCCAAGTTTTCTCACCTTCCGCCTGTCATAGTACTTGCAGTGGATTCTGATGCAGTTTGGAATTCCTGCTTGATAATGTGGATAGATGTCTGCCTGTTACACATTACGACCCTCGTCAACTGTCGGCGGTGTCTATCAGTCAACAGACGAGGATGGCATGTACGCTTTTGTGCTTCACGTTTTCACTACACTGTCACATCGGAAACAATGGACCTAGGGATATTTAGGAGTGTGGAAATCTCGTGTACAAACGTGTGACTAAAGTGACACCCAATCACCTGACCACGTTCGAAGACCGTGAGTTCCGCGGAGCGCCCCATTCCGCTCTCTTACGATGGCTAATGACTACTGAGGTCGCTAATATGTAGTACCTGGCAGTAGGTGGCAGCACAATGCACCTAATATGAAACAAATTTGTGTTGGAAGGTATCCGGATACTTCTGATCACTTAGTGTACCAATGACTTATTAGTCGGATTTAGTTAGTTAGTTTCATGTTCCATGGATCATCTGCACGATAAATGTGGAACGAGTCATTTTACATTTACATCCCACATAAAGTTGTACATATGGTTACATGTTTTATTTATATTTTTTACAGGGTAAAAGACATACACATGTGAGTTATTAGTTTCAACCCACAGCATTTTACACATTGCGGTAATAGAAATTCTTATACGGAATTGTCAAGGAGAAACTTTCTCAGTTTGTTTTCAAATTTTACTTTGCTGCCTGTCAGACATTTTATATCACTGGGTAAGTGATCACAAATTTTTTTGCAGCATTGTGCACTCATTTTTGTGCCAAAGACAACCTTACTGTAAAGTAATGAACGTCATTATTCCTTCAGATATTGTAATTGTGTAAATCATTGTTCCTTTTGAACTACAGTGGATTGTATACAACAAAATTCATGACGGAATAAATATACTGTGAAGAAGAAGTCAGAACGGCCAACATATGTCTACAATGTGACCATGGGTGAGTATCACATACTTTCTTACATCACGTTTTCGAGCAAGGAAAACTTTTCTCCTCAAAGACGAAATACCCCATACCGTTATTCTGCATGAGGTTACAGAATTAAAATATGCAAAATGTGTCAAGTAGCTGATACGTTCTCCCAAGATTTATAATGATTTAATTCCAAGTGAACATGAGGCTAAGTTGTTTTAGGAGTTCCAAAATATGCTTTTGTCCATTCAAATTCTCATCGGTATGAACACCTATTTATTATTTCCTCATCACGTGTTACTCTTATCACTGTTATTATTTCCTCATAAAAAAATGGATCAAATGGCTCTGAGCACTATGCGACTTTACTTCTGAGGTCATCAGTCGCCTAGAACCTAAGGACGTCACACACACCCATGCCCGAGGCAGGATTCGAACCTGCGACCGTAGCGGTCGCTCGGTTCCAGACTGTAGCGCCTAGAACCGCACGGCCACTCTGGCCGGCATTTCCTAATCACGTGTTACACTTATCACTGGTATAGTACTGCTAGATGTGCAGAAATGAATACGTTGCACATTTTTTTTTTTTTATGAAGTAGTTTAGACAAAAAAACTGTATTTCCAGACAGTTGGTGACGGAAATCCTACAGTGTTACAAAGTAGCGGCGGACACCGGCTTCTCATCTGTCTGGTAATGATAATCACAACGGAGACCGATTACCTGCAGCAGAATAAAAATAAATTACGATTTGGACTGTTATTATTATTCTCACCTTGCCTAGGAAGTTGGATGTAGTAGGCGTGTGAGGACGAAATGTCGTGGAGGACCACAACAAACTAGTCGACATACTGATGATGTAAAAAACTGCACCTGCCACATTATTAGTTGAACTGACATTCCCTATCGAAATCCGCCATTCATTCTTAATTTTTCTAAAATTAACATTGCCGGCTCTCAGACGTACCGATTCTTCATGGAAAACGTCTTCTCAGCAGTGCTTAACATTCCTTTATTTGCACCCCTCCCTGGCAGATGCAGCTCCTTACAGTGCGGTTAATGTGCCTGTGCGTCATCGCTATTGGATTTCCATTAGCCGTAGACTCTCATCGTCCAGCGAGGGGGCCGCAGCACCTCAGCACGCCGGCCCACTTCGCCCGAGAATCCGGGGACGGCAAAGGCGCCACCTGCGAGTCGCGCCACGCCGCGCGTGTTTGCTCTGTGAGGAGAATCGATAGACGCGGCATTCAGCCGGTGCCTCTCTCGTGATGGCTTTGCCGATTTGTTTCGCGACGCCAAGGAAGGCGTCCGCAGTTTTACGTCTTTGTGTCTCGCGTGGACGCAGATAAAGTAACTCTGGTGGAAAATTTTAGACAAAATATCATGAAATCGGGAACACAGGTCGACATGATTTACACAGACTAATAGTCACCTGAATGTCAACGTCACAAGGTCCTCCTGTCGAACTCCACATAAGATTACTTTCTAAGAAACTTAACGGATTCTCCTCCGCACTGTTGAATCCCAGATGCTCTTAGCTTTGCATTTCAACAAACATTCCGACACATATGACCAATATCATAAAAATAACTGTCATATCCATTATGATTTAGGATACATCGTATGTATTCGACTGTTGTTGTTGTGGTCTTCAGTCCTGAGACTGGTTTGATGCAGCTCTCCATGCTACTCTATCCTGTGCAAGCTGTTTCATCTCCCAGTACCTACTGCAACCTACATCCCTCTGAATCTGCTTAGTGTATTCATCTCTTGGTCTCCCTCTACGATTTTTACCCTCCACGCTGCCCTCCATTGCTAAATTGGTGATCTCTTGATGCCTCAGAACGTGTCCTACCAACCGGTCCCTTCTTCTAGTCAAGTTGTGCCACAAACTTCTCCTCTCCCCAATCCTCTCCAATACCTCCTCGTTAGTTATGTGATCTACCCATCTAATCTTCAGCATTCTTCTGTAGGACCACATTTCGAAAGCTTCTATTGTCTTCTTGTCCAAACTATTTATCGTCCATATTTCACTTCCATACATGGCTACACTCCATACAAATACTTTCAGAAACGACTTCCTGACCCTTAAATCCATACTCGATGTTAACAAATTTCTCTTCTTCAGAAACGCTTTCCTTGCCATTGCCACTCTACATTTTATATCCTCTCTACTTCGAACATCATCAGTTATTTTGCTCCACAAATAGCAAAACTCCTTTACTACTTTAAGTGTCTCATTTCCTAATCTAATTCCCTCAGCATCACCCGACTTAATTCGTCTACATTCCATTACCCTCGTTTTCCTTTTATTGATGTTCATCTTATATCCTCCTTTCAAGACACTATCCATTCCATTCAACTGCTCTTCCAAGTCCTTTGCTGTCTCTGACAGAATTACAATGTCATCGGCGAACCTGAAAGTTTTTATTTCTTCTCCATGGATTTTAATACGTACTCCGAATTTTTCTTTTGTTTCCTTTACTGCTTGCTCAATATACAGATTGAATAACGTCGGGGAGAGGCTACAACCCTGTCTCACTCCCTTCCCAACCACTGCTTCCCTTTCATGTCCCTCGACTCTTATAACTGCCATCTGGTTTCTGTACAAATTGTAAATAGCCTTTTGCTCCCTGTATTTTACCCCTGCCACCTTCAGAATTTGAAAGAGTGTATTCCAGTCAACATTGTCAAAATCTTTCTCTACGTCTACAAATGCTAGAAACTGTATTCGACTATTCTACAGATATGTAACAGCGTGACCTCAGGCACTCACTGGTGGACTTTTGCTTTCAATTTCATAAATGTTTCGTCTTATCTGATGCTCCTGTAAAGCTTTTCCTGAATCTGCTGGTTTTCCTGTCATCCATCTCTTCCTGAATCGATGTTTTCCCATCCCTACTTCTCACTTCAGTGCCAGACTAGCGAATCATATATCCATTTAGAGCGTACTTCTTGAACGAACTCTTTTTTCTTTTTTTTTCTTTCGAATAACCCATTTGGAGGGTACGATGAATCAACTTTGGCTACTCTTCATTGTATTAGATTTCTTCAGTTTCCAAATTTCCTTCATCCTTTTAGAGTGTTGTTCCCTTTCTTCTTGGGTCAACTTTCGTCTAGTTATTTTCTTTCTCTCCTGAAATTCTGACTTTTGAACTGCCTTTCTGAAATGTGTTCTGTTTTCTGTTGTGTCTATTGTAACTCCAGCATTTTCAATGTCCTTTTCAGTCTCTATGAACCATGCTGGCTTGGATTTGTAGCTATTGAGTAATGTGAATATCCGCTTGGTTAGTCTGTTGCTATCCATTCTGAATATATGTCCAAAAAACTGTAGTCTCCTCTTCCTCATTACATCAGTTAGTTTCTCCGTTTTCAGATATAGCTCTCTGTTTGGTCTTAACCTGTATTCAGCATTATCGTTTCCTTTAGCTCCCAGTATTTTCCTTAAAATTCTTCTTTCGACCTTCTCTAGTTTCTCAAGATCTCAATTTCTTGTTAGTTTAAGTGTTTCTGCCGCATAGAGAGCTTCAGGTGTGGCCACTGTTTGGTAGTGTCGTAATTTCGTGTTCCAGGACAAGGAATTTTTATTATAAACGTTTTTGGTCATATGAAACACTCTTTCCATTTTGTGCACTCTAGTTTCTATAGCTATCTTTTCTTTGGCATTGTATGTAATCCACTCTCCTAGGTATTTAAAGGAATCTGTTTTGTGTATTGTGTTGTTGTCAACTGCAATATTTTGAGGAGCATCACAGTTTGTCATAAACTTTGTTTTTTCATAGGATGTTTGTAGTCCTACTTTGGCTGCTTGTTTTTGTAGTTCTCTTATTTGTTCTTGGGCATTGCTAGTGAATCTGTAATCAATGCCATGTCATCTGCGAAGGCTAAACAGTCGACAGTGATCTTGTTTGGATTTCTCCCTAGTTAAATCCATTTAGTATTGATGGCCTTCCTCCATTCTCGAACTACCTTCTCCAAGACACAATTGAAAAGCAGAGGTGACAGACCATCTCCCTGTCGAACACCTGACTTTATTTCAAACGATTTTGAGAGCTCTCCCCTAAATTTTACTTTCGATTTTGTATTTGTCAAAGTACCTTTAATTATTGCAGTTGTTTTAGCATCGAGTCCCAATTCTTTTAAGATATGAAGCAGTGTATTTCTGTCAATTAAATCATAGGCTTTTTTAAAATCCACAAAAGTAATTACATATTTTAAGTTCCTCATTTTCCTCATTTCTATTATGTTCTTTAAATTTAGTATTTGTTCTGCGCATGACCTTCCCTTCCTAAATCCAGCCTGATACTCTCCTAGCTGTTTGTCTAGTATCACTTCTGCTCTTTTTAAAGGCGCCTTAGACAAGATCTTATATGTCACTGGTAAGAGGGAGATTCCCCTATAATTGCTAGGATCTGTGTTCTTCCCTTTTTTATGTAGTGGATGTATTAATGCAGATGTCCAGTCTGGTGGTAATCTGTGTGTTGTCCAGATTTCTTTTAGTATTTCTGATAGACACTGTATCATGTTGTCACTAGAGTACTTCCATAGTTCAGCAACTATATTATCCTCTCCAAGGGCTTTATTATTTTTAAGCTCTTTTATGATTTCTTTTATTTCTTCTGTGGTTGGCGGCTTGGAGCCTGGTGGTGTTGGGTTTACAATATTGAAATTAAATTTTTCTTTCGGTGGATAGCAGTTATGTAGTTCTTCAAAATATTCAGCAAGTATTCTACAGTTCTCTATGCTATTGTATGCAGTTTTCTGCGTTTTTGGGTCCGTGAAAAATAGACTAGGAGGAGAGTATTTCTTTAAGTTACTTTTGAAAGTTTTGTAAAAGTCCCTAGCATTGTTCTGTTTGAAGATGGAGTCTATTGATGCTAGTTGGTCTTTTATGTATTGAACTTGGATCTTTTTAAGCCCTTTCCGGGCTTCTTATAGGGAGTTCCTATTTTTATCATTTTTGTTGGCATTCCAAATGTTCCAAGCTCGTTGTCTTGTTAGGATTAGTTTGTCACACTCATCATTCCACCAGGCATGTTTCCATTTTTTGGTAAGGAGAATGGTTTCTTCTGCTGTCTGTACTATATCTTTTTGAAATTGTTCCCATGTTTTAGGTGTTTTCTTTTCCAAAAGTGTCCTGAAATTGTGTTCCTTGGTTAATTTCTGAGTGTCAAACTTTTTAGGTTGATATTCGCTCTTTCTTTTATATATTGGTCTAATTTTGAATTTAACGACAGATAGATAATGATCTGAATTTAAACTTACACTCTTAGCAACTTTTACATTGAGTATCTCTGATGCAGACAGTCTGCTTATAGCAACATGGTCAAGTTGTTTCTCCCCACTGACTGAATTCGGGGATACCCATGTAGTTTGTTTTCTAGGGAGGTTTTTGAAATATGTAGACTTTAGAACTATGTCATGTTCTCTGCATAAACTAATAAGTCTTTCTCCATTTGCATTGGTTCTTTTATGTGCAGGGAATTTGCCTACTATGGATTTGTGATGACGTTCTTTGCCGATTTGAGCATTAAAGTCTCCCAACAATATTATTGTGTTTTTGGATGAAATCTGGTCTAAGGTGTTTGACAGTTCCTGCCAAAAAATTTCTGTTTGTTCTTTTTGTGTTCTGTTTTTCTCATTTGTTGGTGCATGTGAGTTTACAATGGTATACAGTTTGTTTACTGATTTGAAGGTTAATGTTGAAAGCCTTTCATTGACAGATTTAAATTCTACTATCGAGTTTAATATATTTTGGTTTACAATGAATCCTGTTCCAAAATGTGGTACATTCTTCATAACTCTTTTTCCTGGCTTCCCTTTGAAGATTCTGAATCCCTCTGAATCAAATGAATGTTCATCAGTATACCTTGTTTCTTGGAGTGCAGTTACCATTATATTTTTCTGTTTTATAAAATTTATTAACGTTTTAAGTTTTCCTGTTTTTAGAAGTGAGTTTACGTTGAACTTTGCCAAGTAGTTTATATTTTTGTGTTTAATTTTATTTGTTGCTTGCTTAAGGCAGGTTTGAGGGTGCTCCGACTCATCCTTTGCACATTGCTGTAGGCCCCCAGAATCCGAATGCCTACTTTTAATTTCCTCAGAAATTGGAGATTGGTTACTCCCTGGGGTAAAATCTCTTACAAGGTGCGTATCCATTGTTGATTGTTTGTTGGGTTAAGGGAACAAGTCCCCTAAGGATTCTACTCGAGGTTATTAGCTCCGAGGAATGGTTTTCAGCCGCACCACTGGTGGACAGACGCTGACCACTCAGCCTCTTGTTTCAAGACAAACGCCAAGTGGATTTTTTTCTTTGGTTGCCTCTTCCGCTATTTCCGCCGTACCGAGAACTATTCCCTCCGCCTTCACTACCGTTGAGTTCTTCACTGCAGTCCTAGCAAGGAGCCCTTACAAGGTGCTATCACCCGGGCCAGGTGAACCTTGGTTTTTTAACGAGGTTGTTACTCCTCCCCCTCCTCCTTCCTCACCTCTTGTATGGTGAGGCCCCGGGCTTGGGACCGGCGTAGCGGAGTTGAACTCTTTTTTAGTATAAATACTTTTGTCCTAGTTCATTCTCTCTCTTTTTTAGTATAAATACTTTTGTCCTAGTTCATTCTTTCTTTGTTTTTAATTTTTTAAGCCGTTTACTTAGTAATCTTATTTCAAACTCTTAATTTAGTAGTTTACCACTGCCTACTTTTAACTTCCATATGAGAAGAAGAGCCATTTTACAAGTTACGAAACTTCTTCTTCCATCCCATGACCGTAATCTGAACCAGTGTAGCTCTTTTGATGATGACAGTGTTCATCACCTACGCAGTTTTGAGTGGTTAAAATGGCTCTGAGAACTGTGGGACTTAACTTCCGAGGTTATCAGTCCCCTAGAACTTAGAACTACTTAAACCTAACTAACCTAAGGACATCACACACATACATGTCCGAGGCAGGATTCGAACCTGCGACCGTAGCGGTGGTGCGGTTCCTGACTGTAGCGCCTAGAACCGCTTGGCCACTCCGGCCGGCCTACGCTCTTTTAATGCTTATGCAATCTGTCTCCATGACTATTTTGTGTACATTTTTTTCCTAGGTATAATAATTCCAGCACTACAACTGTATCTTTTTCCATGTATATGTCCGAGCAAACGCGGAACTCTGGCGATGGCAACTGGCTTAAGAGGTGTCAGCTCAGATACTGGTGCCAAGTGCAATTTTTATCTCCTGTGTTCTCCCCGTAGTGTGCGAAATGAAGTAGTAGTAGCAGAAGCCTAGGGAAGACACTTAGCAGAAGTAGGGACAGATTAGTGAGACGTCTGTTACGGCATCAAAGGACCGTTAGCTTGCACTGAACGCGACAGTAGAGCGGAAAAAAATATAGTTGGGGCTGGTAATAATGTGTAAATCAGATTATTTAAGATTTTTTGTGTAGTATTTGCTTAAATACGAAAGGAGCACCATGAACAGGGAAAGAGGGAGGACAGTATCAGAAACAGTTGAAAAACCGACGAATAAAAAAAAAGTGAGAAGACGTTGCAGAGTAACAGATCACCACATCTTTCCCCCAGCACCATTTACATAACCCAGTACTTCTTCACAATTACATATTTGACGAGGTTCTACTATGTAGTTGGTGGAGTTCCAAAAACCAATGAGTAGCTTAATCTACAGTGCAATATTTTTTTATGAAAATGAATTTATCATGTATTTCCTTTATTTTTTAAATTGCAAAAGAATTTCAAAAGTATATCAATGGAAATCTGTTATGATATTTGATATATTTGCTAATACGTTGAATGGATTAACTATTGGGTCTACTTGGCATGTTCCCTTTGCGAATTGTGGATGTGAATGTAATTATGTTGCATATATTGCATTGACATTCCTCATATTCATCTCGACATCGTTATGAAGACATTGCGCTGTGGTGTTTTCCATTAGTTTTTTAGTATCTCAGGTGTCATTGCTTCAGAGTTTATGTTGAGTTTCTGATTAGAGAATATCTCATCGTCAGACAGATAATAATGTATAATTACAGTGGCCTTTTATTTAGGATTCCTATTGTGTTGCCTTTACAGTTAGAACATTGCTGTTATGGGACGTTATGTTGCTGTTTCGTAGTATCATTTCATGTATGCTGTTTGTGTTTAATATTTGACTTTTCCTTTGGTTATAGCTTTACTTAGCGTGTGTCCTATTATATATTTATTGCATCTCTTTTAAGACCAGAACGTTATTGCTCTCATCTGACAGATGAATCACCACAGTTGGTTGGGGTTGTTTTGGGGGAAGAGACCAAACTGCGAGGTCGTCGGTCTCATCGGATTAGGGAAGGACGGGGTAGGAATTCAGCCGTGCCCTTTCAAAGGAACCATCCCGGCATTTCCCTGGAGCGATTTAGGGAAATCACGGAATCACCACAGTTATTTGGAGTACTCCCACCATGTTACAGAGACCTAATAATTATATCGTTGAAACAGGAGAACAATAAGGTATTTAGAAACATTATTCACTTGCCAGCAAATTATGCTAATAAAAATTTCTTCCATGAACTGGGTTGCACATGACTCAGCTTTACCCCTAAACGGAATGAGGCCACTGAAGAGTATAGACTGAAACATTTAATTCCCTTACGATATGAGTTTTTACTTGTGTCTATTGAAATAGTGTCAAGAGAGGCAGTTTACATGCTAGGTATACGTGATATGTCAACGCCTGTGCATTAATGCTCTCTATATAATACTAACTACAACAATGGATTAATTGATAAAGAAATTGACATATTACTGATGCTACTTACAAATATTAATAATAAAAGTATCCACACAACCTCAGAGAATGCACTATAACCAAACAGATATATGAAAAGATTTGGGTTGTTTGGCAAAGCTTTACAGTTACACATAAATATGCATATGCTGTGCTGGCATCGTATTTTAACTTTGTCGTTGTTATACCTCAGGAATATCTGCTGGATCATGAAGTGGTTCAATGTTTTCGTTTAAATACAGTGATATTACTCACAGTGCATCTCTGACATGCTTATGGTCCTTTTATAACTGTGAGTAATGTGGGTACTATTCGTAGTGAACTTAACATTGCACCCTGGGTGAATGTGTTTATGTAGTATTTTTTGTTTTAAACATGATTGACGTATCTATTGATATGTTTGAAATGAAAGTGGTCAACAGCTCGAATAGAAGTCTGAGGCAGGACATACTTTTAATTAATCAATGTATCGTGCTGTAAACTCTTGCGTGAAGAAACACTAATGCCTTCCAAATTAGTCTCCAGAAGCATTAATACCTTTTACCGATACGATGTTGCCCTCCATTTACCAGGAGTCGATTCTCCTCGTGCATTCATCTTTGTAGTTCTCCATGCTTTCATTTCCTACGCACTTAGCATCGATTGGCGCCCTGATTCGGTGGCTCGTTAGCAGTCTCAATAGCGGTGTCGTGAGCTACCGGACGTTCAAACGAATCGCACCCGTGATAGCTAGCGCCCTCACACCAAGTCCAGTCTTTCATTGCGTAATTGCATCGGAAACTGATCAAAGCGCCGCACTGCCTTGTGTCGAGGCGGTAAGCTGAGACCTTGCAGTGGTGTCACGTCCCCTGCTACAACTCCTGACTGTCGCCTCGCCTGTGAACCGCTCTTTCAGAGATCAATCGACTGTGGTGGCAAGTTTACGGCACTGGGTACTTGCTGTTTGGCCGTCCTTACTCCGTATACCATTTCCAAAAATAAGACCGCTCAATGTACAGAAAGTTTCTGAGCATTAAAATTGCAGCAGCGTCAAGGAAGCAGTATTGGACGGGTTGTTAGACAAGGTTGTTGCCTTTCCCCACTGTTGTTTAACGCATACCTTGAAAAGATTATTGCGAAAGGCTTAGATGGGAAAAGAGGAGTATGTATTGGTGGAAAGAGAGTAGAATGTATAAGATTTGCTGATGACACGCTTTTAGTGGCAGAAAGTCAGCGGACAGTGAATAACATGCTGAAAGATGAAGCTTGTGTGGAATATGGGATGCAAATAAACACTGCAAAAACAAAGAGTACAAGACACAGATTGTCCAATATTAAAATATGACAATCTACCATTAGCCAAGCAAGTGCATTTAAATATCTTGGAAGCACAATAACTGAAGTCTTGAGAAGTCATCAGGAGGTGAAAACTCGAATTGGCACAGCGAAGGAGTCATTCAACAAAAAGAGGAAACTCCAATGTGGCAAATTAGATAAAGGGCTAAGTTAACGGCTTGGCAAATGTTTTGTCTGGAGTGTGGCACTATATGGGGCAGAAACATTGACGCTGAAAAGAGAGGATGAAAAAAAGCTTAGAAGCATTTGAGATGTGGATGTGGAGGAGAATGGAGAGAATAAGCCGGATGGAAAGAGTGAGTAATGAAAGCGTATTGGAAAGGTTTGGTGAGAAAAGATGTCTGCAGAAGGCTGTAAGAGAAAGGAAAAAGAACTGGTTGGGACATTCATTGAGAAGGGAGTGCTTGCTAGCAAATGCTTTGGAAGGATTGGTTTGCGGGAGAAGACAGAGGAAGAAAGAGGTACAAGTTGATAGACGACATAAAGGGAAGAGGAAATTATGCAGACCTGAAGAGGATGGCAGAAGATCGGACAGTCTGGAGAATTACCATGTGAAAACATGCCTTTTGGCAGAACACTGATGATAATGACCATGAAGGCAGCATATAACAAACTTTAGTTGACACAAAGCGTACACCATCCTTCGATAGGCAAATAGTTAGCATTTCACGGCAACTACATTCTGTACTCAGCGGATTTCTCACTCTTCTTCATCTTCTTCTTTCTTAATTGTCACTTTGGTCTGAGAGACCATTTGCGTTCTCTACATTCCTCCAACAACATTTCTGTTCCTTTCCATGACGCTACTCCAGGCGGGTGTAAAATGAATGTGCGCAACGGAGAATAGTAACCGGTAAAATGAAGATTTGTCCCTATCTGACTACCCCCTTAAGCAGATCTCAGGATCTCTTAATTCTTTAAATTACAATCTAAACATAAGTGAATGATGAAGGCAACTAATCCTACTAAATGATAAACGTTGTTCCTGCTTGTATATTTATTGTAGATTAAAAAAGCCTCTATATTATAAAGTTTACATTTCCTAAGTAAAAGTACTAATCAATTGCCCAGCTCTGCCCCTTATTATGACTGCGCGGTCTAATATCAATAACGCGAAATGACATCATCTACGTACCAAACACTAGAAGACACTACTTTCAAAGATGATCTACGGTGGTGTGGAACCTCAATGGAAATAAACTAACGTGATCACAGCTGTTTAGCTTTTATAGCCCTAATAAGCCGAAGCAATTTGCGATATCACCGTATGTACTGCGTCCGGTGCGTCGAAGTGATGGTTCTCGTACTAGTCTGCGACGGTGGAAGAGCTCCAGCCACAAATAAAATCTTTCAGACACTCGGATGGCAGAAGGCGGTCCTCTGACTAATATACTCTAATACTGTCTTCTCCTCTCTGTGCTCTACATACGAGAAACGCTTACTCCTAACCACAAGGACGGAGTTCAGACAACGTCTCTGTGAAGGTACAGGCAGAGGAAGTGCTCTCAATTACTGAACGCTGCGTACTCAACGACGACTTCCAACCCGTAGGTGAGGTCCAGAATCGTATAGGTTCGCAACCGTACAGTTCCTAACTGTTCTAACTGAGAGCAAAGACAGCAAGTCCGTCTATACCAACAAAAGCTGATATCGGGCGACCGTCACACACGGGCGCTCACAACGGAAGACCACGTCTCTCCACCGCTGGCTTCCCGGCAGGGCTTCCCTCTCAACCATCGTGATTCCGAAAACGAATCATATTCCCGAAACCACGGAATATTCTTCCTCTCTTCGGATTCTTCCGAACGCCGACCAACCATATTTTAGTCTTTTGTCGTCCAGCGCGGAAAGTTTGCAAGGAAAAACCTATACTCGTACAATGGTACGGTTATGAGTAAAAATCCTTGGAAATAACCCAGCCTGCGTGGTTTCCGAGGTGCCGCTTCTTCGTTCCTCTCTTCTGCGTCCAAGATTTTCAGCGTGCGGAAGTGATATCGGGTTATCCTTCCGGCTCCTACTACAATAGCGGCCAGCCGTCACCCTATTGTGCTCTAGAGCTCAGCTGCCACAACGTCCGTCTGCCTACTTCCTGTGCTTAACCAGGACCAACACCTGTGCGGGCCATTCACCTAGAGCCTGCCGTTTCATCTCCACTGGCGTTCCAACCTCGACTAGTATAGGCAATCATTTATCACTCCATTTTTATGATAAAGACACTCCTTCACCTTTCATGCAATAAGCGTTAACAATCTTTTACAAGACGTAAGTGACAATGTCACTCTCCTTTATATATTCATATATACGATGTACAACCTATTACATGATACCTAGTTGTGTTTGTAGATCACGGCAAAGTATGTGGATGAGTGCTTGTAAGGTGCGAAATTATAGCCACCTTAACACCTTACGAAAGTACCGTCCACTGCTTATAATTTTTCTCATGATTCCAGTCTTTTCCCATCGTTTTGTAGGTTTGCATTTTATAACTGTTATACTACGCTATGTGCGTATGTTCTGTCTAAGGATGTGCACAGTCCTGAAGCTATGTTTATGTCCTTCCATTTACTGGTTGTCAGTTACATAACAGAAGACTCACACTTGCTCTAGGTATGAGCCTATCATCATATGCATGTAACACCTATATATAACAATCATGGATATCTGTGACTTGTTCTACTCTATGCCTCGTTATGGTTGATCCGAAAGGAGGGGACCAAACAGCGAAGTTATCGATCCCATCGGATTAGGCAAGGATGAGAAAGGACGTCGGCTGTACCCTTTCAAAGGAACCATCCCGGCATTTTCCTTAAGCGATTTTGGAAAATCACGGGAAACCTAAATCATAATGACCGGACGCGGGTTCGAAACGTCGTCCTCCCGAATGCGACTCCAGTATGCCAATCTCTGCGCCATCTCGCTCGGTCACCTGGTTATGAACTTGTTTTGTGCTGTGAGCCACGTCAGTGCTAATTGTCCCGTTGGGACAACGTTCCTGTCTATAGTTTTTTATGTAGTGTGATTTAAGGGTGCCTAGTGCGGTAGTACCGCCTGGCGACCAAGCTTACGACCACTTAACATGGGTTCTAAAGCGAATCGGCTCAGTTTTAAGTGTCGTCGACGCATTATCTTCATTAAATTACCTCTTCTTGCACCTATACTCCTTATTGGTTTTATGGATATTTTATTTAGAAGTTTTATAAATGTCACAAACCAGTGTGGAGCTGTACTATAAAAATTAGAAAATTTTCTCAATAGGTTATGTCGACGAGACTGATGTGTGATTATATTTCTGGGAGGTATACAATTTTTCGCAAAATTTTGTACATGGCTGCACGTTGAGAGACCGTGAATAGTTACAATTGAAAGAAAACAGCACTCGGTCACTATTTTTAACGAATTAACCAGGTTTCGACACTGCTAGGAGGGTCTTCCTCTGAATTTAAATCAAAGAATGGTCTATAACATGGTCACAGAATTATGACTAAAAACGTATGATACAGAGTATAAATACAGAAACATCGTGAAAGACTGGCAGTACTTATAAGTCATTTATAAAATAATATACCAGTGTTTCATTTAAATTCTGAGGAAGACACTTCTAGCAGTGTCGAAACCCGGTTAATTCGTTAAAAATAGTGACCAAGGGCTGTTTCTTTCAATTGTAACTAGTCACGGTCTCTGAACGTGCAGCCATGTACAAAATTTTGCGATTCTTGCCTGCCTAAGCATCCAAGGCTGTCACCAAATAAAAAGTTTTAAAAAAGAAAATACTAAATACGAGTATGGCTATTGATTTTAATAAACAATGTGAAATAAGGGGATTAGTCCCTCCCTACGCGAAAGCTTATATTAACTTTGCTGTTTGCTAGAAAAATCCTAAATCCTTCAGACCTTTCATGAAAAATCTCATTTCTGATAGAATTAAAAGGCTATATGCCAAAAAAGATCTTCTTAACGAAGAAGCTTATTACCTGTACTTAGAACTGACAAATATTTTTCATATTAATTACAATTTTAACATTGACGATCTCTGGACGATAATTAACGAACATTTAGAAACTTGTAAACTAGGCATAATACAGAAGCATGAAAAGAAACTCAGCAAGCCTTTCTGTCTGTTTCCTAGTGAAAATTGTCGTCAGAGTACGTTTAAAAAAAGCAGTCATACCTTTTACAAAAGAATTCCGAACAAAACTAACATCATTTTTACACAGAATGAAACTGTCCTGCAAGAAAAAGGGCTGAAGTATAATGTCTTGCCCGACCTGTCAGATAGAAATGTGATTGAAAAAGTGCTTGTAAATCTTAAAGTTGGTCTCGATAGTAAAAAAAAAAAAAAATAGATAAGGCTTGTCAAACTCGTATTGCTTATAACGTAGCTAACATTTTCATGAAAAATACAGCCCATGTTCATAGCGTTACGCATAATGATAGAATGTTGGTCGTTTCCATTAATAATAAACTTAAAGAAGCAGAAGCCCTAATTACTAAATCAGACAAATGGTGCTCTTTAGTTATTGCTTATAACTCTGAATATATTTCCAAAACCTTAGATTTCTTTAACGAAAATAATATTTCGGAACAGCATGAGGATCTGACTCAAGTTTTACAAAAAGAGGTCAGGGCAGCCATCAACAGCGCAAATTTCCTACTCAAACAGTTTCAGAAGAAAATGCTCATTAACATGGACCCTCAGGCCCCAAAACTTCGGTCTCAATTTAAAATCCACAAACCCGATATCTAATAGTATGAATGGTGCATACGATGATATGGCCAAATTTCTACGTGAAACTGAGAAAATCATTCGCTTTTGTGAACAATTTTTCCGTCCCAAATAGTCACACCGTAGTCCAAAAAATAAAAGACTTAGAATGCAGTTCAAACACCAAATTAGTTTCTTTCGATATTAAAAATCTTTATGCTAACGTCCCCGTACAGAAAACGCTTACAATTGTAGAAAAAAATTTACGTCGATTCAGAAAAGATATTTCAGATGAACAAATCACAGACTTCATGAATCTCATCTCAATCGTAGTCAAGTACAACTATTTCGAATTTAATGGACATTTGTACAGCAATCCGAGGGTCTCGCTATGGGAAATCCATTAGCTGGTATCCTCGCTGATATTTCAATCAACTCCCTAGAAGAGAAAATTTTTAATTGTATTCCAGCTGCGTCACTGAGCATTTTTTCTTATTCCGTATACGTTGATGATATTCTGATCATCTACAAAGGATCCGCTGACGATGTTGATCGTATCTTTAACCTATTCAATGATCTTCATGAGAAAATTTCTTTTACTATCGAATTTGAAAATGAGGCTCGTCAACTAAACTTCCTTGGCTTGACACTTACTATAGAAACAAATAAAATTTCTTTCAATATTTTTCGTAAAGTGACATATACCGACCAGATCGTTCCTGCATCTTCTACTCATCCACAATCGCATAAAAAATCATTCTTTCATTCTGCTGTTCACCGAGCCATTTCCATCCCACTTTCTAAAGAAAAGTTCAACGATGAAATCAATTTACTTAAAACAATATCAGTTAACAACAAGTATAAACCCAACATAGCAGATGACGTCCTTAAAAAGAAAACTGCTGAAAGAATTACTACGCTAGGCACTTCTGTTATAGAGTCTAACTCGAAAAAATATTTCTCTATTTCTTTAGTGGGGCCTATCTCTTATCAGATCCAACGCATTCTTCGAAAGAAATACGATTGCAACGTTGCTTTTTCTACTAATAACAATTTGAAAAAAAGAACTTCATTCATAATTTACATTCTATTCGTTCCCCTTTAGAAAATTCTGGTGTCTACAAAATTGTATGCGATGCTTGCTCCTCTTACTGGACGTGCTTTCACTACGAGATATAAAGAACACTTGCTAAGAAAAAATGGCACTGCCCTCCAAAATTCGTCTTTTGCTGACCATCTTCTAATTACAGGTCATTGACCTAAAGCCATCTGCGATAGCAACATTTTGCACACCTGAATGAAAGGGCGTAGACTAGATATTCTAGAAGAATTAGAGATTTCCAAACATCTTGCTCGAAAGGATAGCCTCATCCTTAACCAACAGCTACAACTACGTAACAAAAATTTTTTCAACGCTATAAAGCCGTTACTCGATATCTGACTTCGGGTCTCCTTGAGCAGGTTTCCTTCTACGGTAGTGCTATGCTTTATAATGATCAAATGCTTCTTGGCTGTATTTCACGTCAATATTGTTCTCTATAAGTTGTCATTCAGTCCTGTCTACATTTTCATAATGATGTTCTCATGTTTTATCTTACTGTTATAAGCTTGGTTGTAGACAAAATGTTATGTTGTACGCTACTATCATTATGTACCAAATACTGTTAATTTATAATCATTTCTGCTTATATTTCAATGTGAAAGAGCCTAATTGTATCTACGGCTACTAGATGGCGCGCTCGTTGCACTGCCATGTTCACCTGGCCGCATTTGTTAACGCGGACACCTCAGTCCGTATGCAACCTGTAACCGCGTAAGCAACGAGCAGCCCTTAGTGGCTCGACGTCACAATTTGTTGTCTTAAATATCTTTGTGACTAATGCCCTTTTGGCATATTTATTATTTTATAAATGATATATAAGTACTGCCAGTCTTTCACGATGTTTCTGTACTTATACTCTGTATCATACATTTTAGTCATAATTCTGTGACCATGTTATAGACCATTCTTTGATTTTAATTCTGAGGAAGACACTTCTAGCAGCGTCGAAACCCGGTTAATTCTTTAAAAATAGTGACCGAGGGCCGTTTTCTTTAAATTGTTTTATTATTAAGATAATATAGTTGCTTGTGTATAACTTTTGTACAATCATGCAGAATACTACATCAACGATATTTTATCAGTACGTTGTAGACCTGAGAATCTGAGGGTGACAGGTAGTTATTGTCGAAACTGGCCATGAAATTAGCTACTGCACATGAAGCGACCTTGGCTTCTAGAATTGTAAATTTCCGCCCCTGGCTTTCATGGTTGATTCTTCTTTTCTCATCCCTATCATCTCTATACCCTGTTGATATAATCTTTCCATCTTGTTCGTGGCCTTGTTCGACCCGTTGGGCTTTTCACAGATCCTGAGAACGCTACTCATGGTAGTTTTTCCTCCTCAATCCTAATTATGTGTCCAGCCCAAATAAATATTCTTTTTTTTCATCCTTCGGACAATATCAGCTTGCGAGTGTATGTCTGCCGGTTCTAGTGTTTTAATACCGTAATTTCTGTGACTGGGTGTCCCTCTTGGGGCCAAATATTTTCCTTAATATCCTTATCTTGAACAATAACAGTTTTTGTTCATCTGTTGTCCTTAATGTAAATATTTTAGAGCCATATAGAGCTATCGCGAGAATTATACTCTGGTACAGTCCAATTTTAAACCTTCTCGTAACTGTTCCACTGCACAGCACGTCCAATATGACCTACTTTCCGCTGAGATCCTTGCCTTAATTTCAATTTCAATTCATTTCTGCTAACTAAAAATATTCTGAAATATTTTAATATGTACTCTTTTAAAAGTGAATTCGTCAGCTATCAATGGCGTTTGATCATTTGGTGCCTTACTCACGACCATGTATTCAGTTTTCTGCTCGTTAACTTTTAACCCTGCTTTCCTTGCAAACATTCCTATAAGAACTTGTAATAGAGCTGGAAGTCCTCTTTGTTGCCACTTATTAGAAAAACATCGTCCGCGTATGCAGGCTGCTTTGTTATATTACCCAGTTTTATTACAGATTAGTTTAATTTTTGATGTTTTCTGTCTCTTCTCACTCACAAATCGTATTTGATGTTGTGTGTTTGTGAGATGATCGCATTATGCCTTACATAAGAAGGCAAAATCTCTACCACCAGGAGTAGGATGTTGACAGCACCAGGTTCGTGGCCCTCCGGAGACTGAAGATTTTCATTCCACGACACTGCTGCTTCTATTGGAAAGAATCCGACAACCCTCAGGCGTGTATAGGATCTAGGGGATCAGGACAACCATATAGAACGCCACTCAGGCTCTCAAAGGCCTCACACTACTAAAGCCCAAGAATGTTATTCGCTTGACTGTGCAGGATCCTTTAACCATGTCACGTTGTGTCAGGAAATCGGCTTGTTTGCAGGAAGGCAAATACCCACATAGTCTCTGGTAATCCATCGAGGATTGTCGAACAGCAGGAGGACACGGAGTACTGAAACTAACAGCTGTACTTTAATTCAAACGTCGTTTATTCAAAACATGCTACCATTTTTGACGCAAAAAAGTGTCATCTTCATGCCCCAAGCGTAATCTGTCCTCAACGTACGAACCACAATAACTGACAGCTGTACTTTAATTCAAACGTCGTTTATTCAAAACATGCTACCATTTTTGACCCAAAAATGTGTCATCTTCATGCCCCAAGCGTAACCTGTCCTCAACGTACGAACCACAATAACAAAGACCAACGGAGTCTTCTAATAGAAACAGTACAACTCATTAAGCATGTTTAGCCAGCATGAGCAGACAACAAAGTCGAGTGTAGTGGAGCCAAAATCAACTGCATTCCGTAACTTACAGCAACCAATCCATCAATGATCAGACGACAACCGAAACTCCACGGGTGTAGGTGACGCATTTTCGCATCGAAACTGGTAGCTTGTTTTGAATAAACAAATTAGGAATTACAATACGGCTGTTGGATTCAATCTGCATAATTCAAGTAAGTACCCACATGGGCAGCGCCACAATATCTCGAGACATAGCGACTGCTGTTGTGTCCTCATTTCACGCGTTTGAACAAAGAGGGGCGCTGACAGTGGTGGTACCACGCCGTCTTTTTCGACGACTCTCAGTTCTGTGAACGGCATCACGATAAATCTATCAATATATGGAGGCACTGAGAAGAGCGAAGGTTGCTGATTGCGCTCATCCTCATGGGCCCAGCAACTGGCGTGAGGATTCAGGATAACCTTCAGCTGGTAATGTGGACAGCAGCCGTTCCAGTTACACATTTTAAGGCCTATGCTGTACCATCTCTTCGACATGTTCGTGACGTCTTTCAACAAACCATTGCAAGACAACCTCTTGCCCATGATGTCCTGACCTTCCAGTGTATCACACCTACTGAGAAGTTCAGGCCATGTGTTGCTGAGGGACCGACATACTGTCCTTAACTACTCTGTAGACCAGTTCCAAAAGTAGGAACGCTCAATTTACAGAAGGTATCTGGGCGTTAAATTTTGCAGCACCATGAAGACGGCATGCAACAAACTGTGTGCCGGCACGGAGTGCGCACCTTCCTTGGATACGCAAATAGTAACCCTGTGCAACTCTATTTTGTAAGCAGCGGGTTCCTCACTCTCCTACTTTATCTTCTTTTTTCTTAATTGTCTCTTTGGCCTGGGAGAACATGTTGTTGTTGTTGTTGTGGTCTTCAGTCCTGAGACTGGTTTGATGCAGCTCTCCGTGCTACTCTATCCTGTGCAAGCTTCTTCATCTCCCAGTACTTACTGCAACCTACATCCTTCTGAATCTGCTTAGTGTATTCATCTCTTGGTCTCCCTCTACGATTTTTACCCTCCACGCTGCCCTCCAATGCTAAATTTGTGTTCCCTTGATGCCTCAGAACGTGTCATACCAATCGATCCCTTCTTCTTGTCAAGTTGTGTCACAAACTCCTCCTCTCCTCAATTCTGTTCAGTACCTCCTCATTAGTTATGTGATCTACACATCTAATCTTCAGCATTCTTCTGTAGAACCACATTACGAAAGCTTCTATTCTCTTCTTGTCCAAACTATTTATCGTCCATGTTTCACTTCCATACATGGCTACACTCCATAAATACTTTCAGAAACGACTTCCTGACACTTAAATCCATACTCGATGTTAACAAATTTCTCTTCTTCAGAAACGCCTTCCTTGCCATTGCCAGTCCACATTTTATATCCTCTCTACTTCGACCATCATCAGTTATTTTGCTCCACAAATAGCAAAACTCCTTTAAGTGCCTCATTTCCTAATATAAATCCCGCAGCATCACCCGACTTAACTCGACTACATTCCATTATCTTCGTTTTGCTTTCGTTGATGTTCATCTTATATCCTCCTTTCAAGACACTATCCATTCCGTTCAACTGCTCTTCCAAGTCCTTTGCTGTCTCTGACAGAATTACAATGTCATCGGCGAACCTCAAAGATTTTATTTCTTCTCCATGGATTTTAATAACTACTCGGAACTTTTCTTTTGTTTCTTTTACTGCTTGCTCAATATACAGATTGAATAACATCGGGGAGAGGCTACAACCCTGTCTCACTCCCTTCCCAACCACTGCTTCCCTTTCATGCGCTTCAACTCTTATAACTGCCATCTGGTTTCTGTACAAATTGTAAATAGCCTTTCGCTCCCTGTATTTCACCCCTGCCACCTTTAGAATTTGAAAGAGTATTCTAGTTAACATTGTCAAAATCTTTCTCTAAGTCTACAAATGCTAGAAACGTATGTTTGCCTTTCCTTAATCTTTCTTCTAAGATAAGTCGTAAGGTCAGTATTGCCTCACGTGGTCCAACATTTCTACGGAATCCAAACATATGCATTCTATAAATTTCTCCACAATCATCTCTATTCGTTACTAGAGTACCATTCACTGCTTATTATTTTTCTTATGACTCCTATCTCATCCATTTGTTTTGTTAGTTTACGCTTTATAACTGGTATACTACGTTATGTATTTATGTTGTACCTAAGGATGTGTCCAGTACTATTTTTATATGCTTCAATTTACTGACTGTCTGTTACGTAACGTAATAATCACTCTTCCCCTATCTCTGCTCCCGGTAGTACCATGAAAATCTCTTCTTGACCACGCATGCTGTACCAGTCTCACTTCTTCTAGATACTGTTCTCCCCACTTTACTTTCCTCGCCGGATTCTGCGAAGAACCACCTCATTTCTTATCAGACCTCATTTCTCACCATTCATCTGTAACCCAACAGCTAAAACGCTCCGATTCTCTTGCTGTCCGGTTTTTTCACATTCCATGATGCATCTTCACACAATGAGGTACTCCAAACGTACGTTCTCAAAAATTTCCCAGTTCAGATACTAGTAATTCTTTAACTATGAATAACCCTCTTGGATCGTGCTCTTCTGCTATTTATATCCTATTTGTTTCACCCTACATGTGCTATTTTGCTTTCAAGATAGCATAATTCCTTCATTCTTTCCCGATTTTCATATTGAGTTTTCCAACAATTCGTGCTTCCGAATATGAGATCAATGTCGTAACTACAACATTGTCCCATATGTTGCTCCATATTGTTCAGTGTTCTTTCGATCCTACACAGTTGGCATCACGTAACTTATAACATAAAGCAATTGTCACTAGACCCTGTATGGATACCCACTGACACTCCTGGACGACGAACAAGCTATGTCCCTTGCACTCTCTCCTCTCTCGGAAAATTGACTACAGTACCTTAAACTTGTAGCTATGCCCGTTGCTTATCGTCATCTCCTCCCATCTGTCAGTGTAAATAACTGAGTAAGTGAGTCAGAATCCCCCTTCGAGGAGATGCTGAGCTCAGGAAATGGCAAGACATTACTAGCATGCTCTGTAGACGTTGGCACATGATTTTCTTGTAAAATCTTTACGCTGTGATCACTTATTGTACAGTACCAGGGCGTTGTATATCTTCCCCTTCATTGTTAACCACTACTATGAGACCTTTTTTTTTGTCATCATTCTGACTGGTTTGATGCAGCCCGCTACGAATTCCTTTCCTGTGTTAACCTCTTCATCTCAGAGAAGCACTTGCAACCTAAGTCCTCAGTATTGGATGTATTTCAGTCTTCCTCTACAGTTTTTGCCCTCTACAGCTCCCTCTAGTACCATGGAAGTCATTCCCTCATGTCTTAACAAATGTCCTATCATCCTGTCCCTTCTCCTTATCAGTGTTTACCACAAGTTCTTCCCTCTCCGATTCTGCGCAGAACCTCCTCATTCCTTACATTATCAGTCCACCTAAGTTTCAACATTCGTCTGTAGCGCCACATCTCAAATGCTTCGATTCTCTTCTGTTCCGGTTTTCCCACAGCCAATGTTTTACTACCAAACAATGCTGTACTCCAGACGAACATTCTCAGAAATTTCTTCCTCAAATTAAGGCCCGTATTTGATATTGGTAGACTTCTCTTGGCCAGGAATGCCCTTTTTGCCATTGCTAGTCTGCTTTTGATTTCCTCCTTGCTCCGTCCGTCATTGGTTATTTTACTGCCTAGGTAACAGAATTCCCTATCTTCATTTACTTCTTGACCATCAATCCTGATGTTAAGTTTCCACTGTTATAATTTCATTACCTTCGTCTTTCTTCGATTTACTCTCAATCCGTACTCTGTACTCATTAGACTGTTCATTCCGTTCAGCAGGTCATAGAATTCTTCTTTACTTTCACTCAGGATAGCAATGTCACCAGCGAATCGTATCATTGAATCCTTTCAATTTGAATTTTAATTCCACTACTGAACCTTTCTTTTATTTCCATCATTGCTTGCTCGATGTACAGATTCAACAGCATGGGCGAAAGGCTACATCCGTGTCTTACACCATTTTTAATACGAGCACTTCATTCTTGCTCGTCCACTCTTATTATTCCCTCCTGGCTGTTGCACATACTGTATATGACCCGTCTCTCCCTACGAAAAAATGATTCAAATGGCTCTGAGCACTATGGGACTTAACATCTGAGGTCATCAGTCCCCTAGAACTTAGGACTACTTAAACCTAACTAACCTAAGGACATCACACACATCCATGCCCGAAGCAGGATTCGAACCTGCGACCGTAGCTGTCTCGCGGTTCCAGACTGAAGCGCCTAGAACCGCACGGCCACTGTGGCCGCCTCTCTCTCCCTAGAGCTTACCCCCACTTTTCTCAGAATTTCGAACATCTTGCACCATTTTACATAGTCGAACCCTTTTGCAACGTCGACAAATACTATGAACTTGTCTTAACCGCAACGTCAGAATTACCTCTCTCGTGCCTTTACCTTTCCTAAAGCCAAACTGATCGTCATCTAGCGCATCCTCAATTATCTTTTCCATTTTTCTGTATATTGTTATTGTAAGCAACTTGGATGCATGAGCTGTTAAGCTGATTGTGTGGTAATTCTCGCTCTTGTCAGCTCTTGCCGTCTTCGGAAATGTGTGGGTGACTCTTTTTTCGGAAGTCAGATGGTATGTCTACAGACTGATACATTCTACACACCTACGTGAATAGTCGTTTTGTTGCCACTTCCGCAATAATTATAGAAATTTTGAAGGAATGTTGTCTATTCCTTCTGCCTTACTTGATCATAAGTCACCCAAAGCTTATCTAAATTATGATTCTAATACTGGATCCCCTATCTCTTCTAAATCGACTCCTGTTTCTTCTTCTATCACACCAGGCAAATCTTCCCCCTTATAGAGGATTTCAATGTATTCTTTCCACTTATCCGCTCTCTCCTCTGCATTAAACAGTGGAATTCCAGTTGCACTCTTAATGTTATCACCCTTGCTTTTAATGTTTCAGAATGTTGTTTTGACTTTCCTGTATGCTCAGTCTGTCTTTCCGAGAATCATTTCTTTTTAGATGTCTTTACATTTTTCCTGTATGCTGAGTCTGTCCTTCCGAGAATCATTTCTTTTTAGATGTCTTTACAGTCTGTCCGTCCGAGAATCATTTCTTTTTAGATGTCTTTACATTTTTCCTGCAGCCATTTCGTCTTAGCTTCCCTGCACTTCTTACTTATTTCATTCTCCAGCGACTTGTATTTCTGTACTCCTGAGTTTCCAGGAGCATTTTTGTACTTTCTCCTTTCATCGATCAATTGAAGTATTTCTTCTGTTTCTCATGGTTTCTTCGCAGTTACCTTCTTTCTACGTATGTTTTCCTTCCCGACTTCTGTTATCGACCCTTTTTGGGGATGTCCATTCCTCTTCAATGTACTACCTACTGAGCTATTCCCTATTACTGTACCTATAGCCTTAGAGAACTTCAAGCGTATCACGCCATTCCTTAATACTTCCTGACTAATGTCTTAAATTTCAGTCTACTCTTCATCACTACCATGTTGTGATCTGAGTCTACATCGGCTCCTGGGTACGCCATACAGTACAGTATCTGATTTCCGAATCTGTCTCGCCTTGACGTAATGTAACTGAAATCTTCCTGTGTCATCCGGCCTTTTCCAAGTATATCTCCTCCTCTTGTGATTCCTGAACAGAGTATTCGCTATTACTACCTGAAGTTTATTGAGAACTCAATCTTTCTCCTCTCTCATTCCCTGTCCCAAACCCATATTCTCCTGTAACCTATGTTTCTACTCCTTCCCCTAAAACAGCATTCCAGGCCCCCATGACTATTAGATTTTTATCTCCCTTTACATACTGTATTACCCTTTCAAAATCCTAATACACTTTCTCTATCTCTTCATCTTCAACTTCCGACGTCGGTATGTACACCTGAACTACCGTTGTCGGTGTTGGTTTTTTCTGTCGATTCTGATAAGAATAATCCTATCACTGAAATGTTCACAGTAACACACTCTTTGCCATACCTTCCTATTCGTAACGAACCCTACTCCCGTTATACCAACTTCTGTTGCTGTTGATATTACCCTATACTCATCTGATCAGAAATCCTTGTCTTCTTTTCCTCTTCACTTGACTGACCCCTACTGTATCTAGATTGAGCTTTTGCGTTTCTCTTTCCAGATTTTCTAGTTTCCTACAACGTTCGAGCTTCTGACATTCCACGCCCCGACTCGAAGAACGCTTTCCTTCCGTTGATTATTCAATACTTTTCTCATTTAACTTCCTCCTTGGCAGTCCCCTCCCAGGCATCCGAATGGGGGACTATTCCAGAATGTTTTGCCAATGGAGAGATCATCATGACACTTCTTCAATTACAGGCCACATGTCCTGTGGATACAAGTTACGTGTCTTTAATGCAGTGGTTTCCATTGCCTTCTGCATACTCATGCCGTTGATCATTGCTGTTTCTTCCGCCTTTAGCAACAGTTTCCCACCCCTAGGACAAGAGAGTACCGTGAACCTCTGTCCGCTTCTCTGCCCTCTTTGACAAGGCCGTTGGCAGAATGAGGGGTCAGTGCTGATTATTGGTTCAAATGGCTCTGAGCGCTATGCGACTTAACTTCCGAGGTCATCAGTCCCCTGGAACTTAGAACTAATTAAACCTAACTAACCTAAGGACATCACACACATCCATTCCCGATGCAGGATTCGAACCTGCGACCGTAGCGGTCACGCGGTTCCAGAATGAAGCGCCTTTAACCGCACGGCCACACCGGCCGGCAGTGCTGATTATTAATCGAAATATAAGCAGCAGCAGGATCCGCACCTGGGACCGATGGCGTTTTGATTGTGAATCAAAGACGCTACCCCCAGACTACGGATATGTTCTCCGAGGAACCTTTAATTATGTTGGTAGTATCTGTTACCTATGTAGCGTTTTTAGCTGCCTTTTTTCAACACATTTATTTTATAGTAGTAGTTCACTCTCATTTCCTTGAATAATTTATCACACAGTTTTAATCCCAGATAGAAAATGCTGTTTTGGGCTCTTATTTCACTAGTGTATGTAGAACTATTAGTGGAATATTTAGTAAGGTTTTCCCTGATATGCACAACCAGTCTTTAGGTATCACATTTGTGCGATAAGGATACCAAGCTTTTAAAATAGTTCTGTATAATGATTATGACTAATAGTTATTATTCTTAGAGCCCTTTTCTGCAGTGAGTGTCCACGTTTTGTGCCTTTCAGCCCATAGCTAAGAACTGAGCGTACTTAAGAACGGTACGTTACCACAAGACGCTGACTATTACACACTGATGATAGAATCCTAAGAGCTTAACATGATGAAGACATTATGTCTGTGAATATTAGTGCCAATGTCAATGTCAATATTAATTGACACTCTGTATTCATCCCTAAAAACTTTTATGTTTTTTACACAATCTACAGATTTATCATCTTTGTTTATTGCGACAGAGTTCTTTTCCCTTTTTATGTTGAAGTAGATGATGTTTGTTTGCCTTATGTTCAATTTTAATTTACTACCTACTGTCGAATTATAAACGTTATTGAGTGTTTCATTTGCTTACTCTAACAGAATTTATGGTGTTTTATCAGTGAAAGGAATTTCTTTTCTTAAATTAAAGGAAACTTATTACATATACGGGTCACTGTTTTTTCGCGATGATGTCGCATCTTGTGAAAGTAAAAGGAATTTGTTTACCACGTCACACCGTCTTGAAAGTCATTGGTGTGTATTAAGAACAGAACTGTAACCAACACACTACCCTGTTCGCAATTTTGTGGCCGTTTTACGAAAGATTTATCATCAGCAGCGCTGTGGACTGTCTACGTTTTGCACCCTGTTTTCCAAGTAAGACTGGAGCAATCCATTTCGTATGCCTCTTACACCAATGCTTCTAGGTTGTTTAATGGTATTTTATGGTTGACAGTGTCCAAAGCTCTGTAATATTACTCCCGCGTTGGAAACCAAACTCTGTGTGTGTTTTTTTAACACTCACAGTAGTGAAACTGGTCTGTAATTTTCTATGTCCTCAGCATTATCTTTCTTTACAAAAGACAGAACTCGTGCTTGCTTTAGGTAGAGGAGATTTTTTCCCTGAAAGTCATACAGCCAAGGGAGAGTGTTGCACATTGAGGATAGTGTACCTAGGAAAAAACAATGTTCCCACGTCGATATTTCAGTCTAGTGACGACTGAAAATCACACGAAGGAATACTCAATATACTTCCAGCAGTAGTTTCCGCACTTCCGCTGTTGTAAGGCACAGGTTGTGTTTCTTTCAGCATTCGTGCTTCGAATTCTACGCATTTAAGTTACTTGGACGATATTGTTAATTCTTCAGTTGCAGAGTTTTATGGTGAGTAAAATTTGATGTGTCGACCGAAGTGCCGACACAGTGTGGTTTGAGGAGACCGAAATGCACGCTATAAGCTCACGCAGGATGGCGTGAGGTAATATAATGCTAATGGCGCCTTGCTAGGTCGTAGCCATTGACTTAGCTGAAGGCTATGCTATCCATTTTCTCGGCAAATGAGAGGTTCTCCGTCCGTGTAGTCGCTAGCAAAGTCGTCCGTACAACTGGGGCGAGTGCTAGTAAGTCTCTCTAGACCTGCCGTGTGGCGGCGCTCGGTCTGCAATTACTGATAGTGGCGACACGCGGGTCCGACGTATACTAGCGGACCGCGGCCGATTTAAAAGCTACCACCTAGCAAGTGTGGTGTCTGGGGGTGACACCACAAAATTATATATATTTCTGAAGCTATTTATATGAACAGTTAAGACAAGAAGAGAATAGAAGCTTTTGAAATGTGCTGCTACAGGTGAATACTGAAGAATAGATGGGTAGATCATGTAACCAATGAGGAGGCACTGAATAGAATTGGGGAGAGAACAAATTTATGGCGTAACTTGACCAAAAGCAGGGATCGGTTGACAGAACACATTGTGAGACAATGAGGGATCAGAAATTCAGTACTGGAGGGAAGTGTGGGGGTTAAAAATCTCAGCTGAAGACCAAGAGATGAACACAATAAGCAGATGCAGAAGGATGTAGGTTGAAATAATTATTGGTGGATGAAGAGGCTCGCATAGGATAGAGTAGCATTAAGAGCAGCTTGAAACCAGTCTTCGGACTGAAGACCACCATCACAAAAACAACCACAACAACATATAACCTGTGGAAGGTTGGGCAATACTTCAGTCGTGCACCATTTTGTACCCTGAAACAGAAGGTCTTATCCTACGGAATATGTGATATTAACAAATGAACTAAGGCTCCTGTTTACGCAGTTTTACCAGTCTTGAAAATTGAAATTTGTGTTAGTTTGCAATAGGTTCTGTTTGAAAATGTATTTGACTCGTAACTAGCTTTTGATTATGCTTCTAAATAATTTGATTTCAATAATTGATTATTTGTGTGTACATATAATAGTGTAACAGGTAGACTATTAACTGCAATACTGACAAAATTTTCTCTATTGCAACACTTTCAAATTTCAGTGAATATTTTTTCCCGGCTACATGATCACGTAGTACAACGGGACAGTTATTTGACGTTGGGAAAGTCCATATCTTTCTTGAGTAATTTTTGTGATTTCATTATTAAAGTGCGCCGGCCGGCGTGGCCGAGCGGTTTTAGGCGCTGCAGTCTGGGACCGCGCGACTGCTACGGTCACAGGTTCGAATCCTGCCTCGGGCTTGGATGTGTGTGATGTCCTTAGGTTAGTTAGGTTTAAGTAGTTCTAAGTTCTAGGGGACTGATGACATCAAAAGTTAAGTCCCATAGTGCTCAGAGCCATTTGAACCATTTGAACGAATAGTGTACTTTATCTGTTAACGATAAAATGGTAAAAAAAATGTTGTATTACATTTCAGTTATTGGGCTGACTAGAGGCGAAATTCGGAAAATACACTGAAAACATGAACTAAAGGACTAAGTTTTTCTTGTGAATCAAATTTATACGATGTCTCGACACCGCTCCAGAGGAGAAACACTATCTATAATAGCATAATTTTAATTCTTGTGTATTTCTGTGCTTTATCTGTACAGACTATGTACTCAGTATTGCGAGCTCTATTGTTGTTCATTCCATGACTGTGTCCTTTAATCTGCAAGTTATCGTGCTCTGAAACGTCACTGCCTGTGTCGAAGGCTGCGCACATCAATTACGAGTCAATGAAGTAGTTCAGTTTACGTCTGCAGGTTTCCACATTTCCGCAGCCTCACACTACGTCTTACAGGTCGCTGTCTGCCATCTCCCCGGGGATTGGAGGTGGGGTCAAGGACAGGTGCCGGCCGGACGGCGTCCGCCCGCGAGACGGAGCGGCTGCGGCCAGATAGCAGCGACACTCGGGAAATGGGAAACTTGATGGATGCTGCATGCGTCCGGCGGAGGACGTATGTGGATCACGCAGGGCCCGCATCGCTCTCCGGATTGCCGGCAGATGCCGCGCCCGGCAAATTGAATCCAGCGCCGCCACAGCCGAGGAGGCGCGACCGGGGGCGCGAAATGGCGTCACGCCCAGATGCTTCTCCTGTGTGACCGCTTTCGCTCGGTTTATTACTCCTGGAAAATGGGGAGCGCTTCTGGGCGAGCTACTAAAACGATCCATCTGTTCCACTACCTGACCTTCTAGTCCTTCCGCTGGAGTCTGGAGCCGAGCGACCATTACGGTCGCAGGTTCGAATCCTGCCTCGGGCATGGATGTGTGTGATGTCCTTAGGTTAGTTAGGTTTAATTAGTTCTACGTTCTAAGCCACTGACGACCTCAGAAGTTAAGTCGCATAGTGCTCAGAACCATTTGAGCCTTATAGTCCTTCACGCGCTCCTGTTGCCTCTCCCCTCTTGCGTGAAAATTTACGTCACATCAAAATACCCACGAGACGTAAATAGTTGTCTTCAGTTCGAAGATTGATTTTACGAAACTCTCCATGCTACTCTATCCTATGCAAGTCTCTTCATCTACAAACAATTGCAACCTACATACTTCTGAAACTGCTTACTGTATTCATCCGCCGGCTGAAGTGGCCGTGCGGTTCTAGACGCTGCAGTCTGTAACCGCGAGACCGCTACGGTCGCAAGTTCGAATTCTGCCTCGGGCATGGATGTGTTTGATGTCCTTGGGTTAGTTAGGTTTAACTAGTTCTCAGTTCTAGGGGACTAATGACCTCAGAATTTGAGTCCCATAGTGCTCAGAGCCATTTGTGTTCATCCCTTGGTTTCCCTCTACAATTTTTACGACGTTTCCCTCAATACTAAATTGGTGACACCTTGATGCCTCAGAATGTGTTCTACCAACCGATGCCTTCTTCTAGCCTAGTTGTGCTACAAATTTCTTCTCTCTCCAAATGTATTAAGTACCTCCTCATTAGCTGCCCGCTGGGCCAACCTAACCTTGATCAGTCTTCTGTAGCACCATATTTAAAAAGCTTCTATTCTCTTCTTGTATAAATTGTTCATCACTTTTGTTTCCCTTCCATACAGCTGTAAGTAGGCTATTTAGGTTTTTATGTTGGTAACGCCACGTAGCGCTCTGTATGAAAATCACTGACTGTGCTGTGTGCAGTCTGTGGCTGGTTTGCATTGTTGGAATTTTTGCTATTGTAGTGTTGGGCAGTTGGATGTGAACAGCGCGTAGCGTTGCGCAGTTGGAGGTGAGCCGCCAGCAGTGGTGGATGTGGGGAGAGAGATGGCAGAATTTTAGAGCGGACGATGTGGACGTGTGTCCATCCGAAAGAGTAAATTTGTAATACTGTATATCATGAACTGATATATTTGTTCTCTATCAAAATCTTTCATTTGCTAACTATGCCTATCAGTAGTTAGTGCCTTCAGTGGTTACAACCTTTTATTTAGCTGGCAGTATTGGCGCTCGCTGTATTACAGTAGTTCGAGTAGGTAAGTGATTCATGAAAGGTATAGGTTATTGTTAGTCAGGGCCATTCTTTTGTAGGGATTATTGAAAGTCAGATTGCGTTTCGCTAAAAATACTGTGTGTCAGTTTAGTGTTGATCAGAATAAGTATAGAGAGAAATGTCTGAGTACGTTCAGTTCTACTCAGCTGTTTGAAAATCAAATAACGTAAGAGGTTTATCAGCACAGTCATTTATAATTTTTCTAAGGGGATGTTTCGCAGTACATGCCTATACTCCGCAGAAATACAGTACATGGCTATACTCCGCAGAAATACTTTCAGAAACAGCTTCCTAACAGTTAAATCTACATTCGATATCAACAAATTTCTCTTCTTCAGAAATGATTTTCTTCCTATTGCCAGCCTGCATTTTAAATCATCTCTGCTTCGGCCATAAACAGTTATTTACCTGTACAAATAACAAAACTTATGTGCTACTATCTTTATCTGATCCCCTCTGCATCGCTCGATTTAATTCGACTACATTCCCTTATCACTGTTTGGCTTTTTTAAATGTTCGTCTTACGTCCCTCTTTCAGGACACTATCCAATAGGTTTAGCCGCTCTTCCAAGTCCTTTGCTGACAGAATTTCAGTGTCTTTGGCAAATTTCGAAGTTTTATTTCTTCTCCCTGAACTTTAATACCTACTCTAAATTTCTCTATTGTTTCCTTTACCTTTACTGCTTGCTCAATGCACAGATTGAATAACATCGACGATAGGATACAACCCTGCCTTACTCCCTCCTTAACCACTGCTTCCCTTTCACAGCCCTCGACTCTTTTAACATCAGTGTGGCTTCCGTACAAGTTGTAAATAGTCTTTCGCTTCCTGTACTTTATCCCTGTTACGAGCTATCTCTAAGTCTACAAAAGCTATAAACCTAGATTTGCTTTTCCTTAACCTGTCTTGTAATGGAAGTCGTAGGGTCAGTATTACTTCGTGCGTTCCTAAATTTTTACGGAATCCAAACCGATCTCCCCTACGGTCGGCTGCTAAGAGTTTTCCCATTTTTCTGTAAACAATTCGTGTTCAATTATCATCACGACAACATTATGTTTTGACCGTGAAATTAGGTATAGGTATTAGTCCTTCTCCACATACACTCCAATGCAACATATTATTAACTGATAACACGTGGTTTGTCGGGGAATTTGGTTCCAGAAGTCCGCATTTCTGCTGTTCAGGAAATTTTTCCACCTAAAAAGTAATGTTATCGTCGTTCTGAAAATGCCTTGCACGAGATGATTTGGTCATTCGAGGAAACTAGAAGAAATTATTGCTGCCATGTCAGTAGTATACAAAGGGAAGGTGCATGAATCTGAGAGCGTAACAGATGTGCATGTAAATTTATTTTCTCTCTGGCCCGCAGCGTGGTAGATGTCTTCTAATGACATTGTAAAAATGTTACTAAACCAGAATGTTGCTGTAATCGCTGTTGTTTCATAGCTGTAGATTATACAGCAGCAATAAGTGAACTTCAGATCGATGGCCATCTTCAGGTTGCCTACAGCTGCAAAATTATAACTAATAACAATTTTGTTCGATCGTGTGTTGGAACTTACATCCATATTGCATTGTGGTGCTGTCACTGCCCTGTCTTATAATCTTCTTGCTGCATAAGGAACTTCAATTAAGCCTAATTTTATTTTTTAATCATTTAATGTAATTTTCACTTTCGATTGCTGGGAAATTGCAGCTTACGTCTTTTATCGATGGCATATACTATTGTAGTTTCGACAGCTATGATTGACAGCTAATCCAGTGATGATGTATGGCTACAAATTGCTCATTTATTTATATATCGTAATTATCTTTGGTGTCGTAGAGTAGTCTTCGTTATGTGTTCGTAGTGTGTATATCTTCGTTTTGCCGGCCGGAGTGGCCGTGCGGTTCTAGGCGCTACAGTCTGGAACCGAGCGGACGCTACGGTCGCAGGTTCGAATCCTGCCTCGGGCATGGATGTGTGTGATGTCCTTAGGTTAGTTAGGTTTAATTAGTTCTAAGTTCTAGGGGACTGATGACTTCAGAAGTTGTGTCCCATAGTGCTCAGAGCCATAATATATCTTCGTTTTCATTTTGTTTCGACTATCGGGAATCGACCTGAATGATTTAAAAAACTTATGTATATAATTCTTCCGTTTCAGGTGCATTTTTCATTTAATATTTTATCATGGTCTTTCCGTGAGTGTATATAGATTTCGATTTCTTATAAAACGATCTTTTTTAAATTCCTTTGGCTTATATGCAAGATTTTGATTGCTTATGTAAGTTTAGCAGCCACATGTTTTTCTGTTTTCAAGTAGGTGAAAACCGTGGATTGGTTTTTGTCACTAAATGCATAACTTTATGAAATCGTACAACTCGATTCCGGATAATCGAAACAAAATAAAAACAAACGTATAAACACGACAAGAACGTGAGGACTACGCTATCACACCATAGACCATTACGACACATGAATAAATAAACAAATTGTAACCATACACCATACATCATTAACCGTCAATCGTAGCTGTCAAAAATAAAACAGTACATGCCATCGATAAAAGACTTAAGCTGACAATTTTTCAACAACAGGAATCATTAGTGAAAATTAAATTAAACGATTAAGAAATAAAATTAGGCTGAAATTGAAGTTCCTTATGCAGCAAGAAGATTATAAGACAGCAAAACAACCAAAATGCAATATGGATGTAAATTCGAACACACAATCGAACAAAACTGTTATTGGTTATAATGGTGCAACTCTTAACAAAGTGTATTTGCCTACAGACAACCTGAAGACGGCCATAGATCTGAAAGTGACCTACTATTACTGTATAACCGACAGCAATAAAATTATATCAATTATAGCATCATTGTGGTTCCGTATCATTATTTCAGGGTCATAAAGTTCGTGTGTGACTGTGTACTGTGCAGAATGAGCTGGTTCGTTATCGTGAAGCAAAAGCAACTCCCTTGGACAGCTTCTCGCAACACTTCGTCTTGACAACGAGCCGTAAGTACGTCGCGACATTTCAGTAGTATGCTCCCCTGATGAGTGTCCCTTACGAGAACTTTGTTTGAGCATCACGTCATTGCAGCTTTACTCGGGTCATAAACCCAGCACCTTCTCCGTGCTGTTTAAGTGGCTAAGGAAGTCACCTGGACTGGCCTGACACAGCTGCAACTTTTCCGCTGCTGCTCTGTTTCGAATGGGCGTGAGCAGTCGCCGTGCCCAGCGCCTGGCAACTTTTCTCATGTTCAGAATGTTCGGCCAATGTTGAAAACTGATACATGGCTGAACGATGCCGCTATGTCATCGACTGTGACACGCCGGTCCCCGAGCAGGAGGCCCTCCACTTCTCTTGTGACTGCCGATGGTGTGTTACTTGGTTCTTCGTCGGTCGGAACTGTTTGACCGCATTAAAGCGTCTACAACACGTAACCAATTGAGCAAATATTTATTATGTATCATTATTTTGTAGAACTGATAGCGAAAACTTCATGATTATTCCAAGAAAATAGTATTTGCTGTTTCAATATGTGACATGTTATTATTTAAACATAAATATTAATGCATCTGGGTGAAAAGACTAATTTATTAAAAACGTAACAGAATTACGATGTTAAAAAACTAAAACATGTTTTCCAGGGAGCGCAATGCAATTGGTCTTGTAGGTTTCAATTTCTTTCGAAAGTTGTTATGCAGGTTGTTCCAGGAGGAATGGTCATTATTCAGGAATATGACAGGAACGATCATTCAAAGCTTTGCTTTCCATATTCTTCAAACGTGAAGAAACCGAGAAAAAATTCCAGTAAACATGGACTCTAGAATGCATACCCTAAGAGCTATGAGCACTTGTTCATCTCCGGTACGCTGAAATACATCTCATCTGCTAAACAAGCGCTCATTGCTCTTAAGTATTTTTCGAATGATCATTCCTCCTAATGCCTGATCATTGACCATTTCTCCTGAGACAGAGTATCATTCATTTTCCATTCTCAGTTGTGTGCTTTTGCAATATGACTGTAATTTCGATCCCCCTGGATCACCTTCGGGTAGATAGAAACTAGTCATTCTGGAAAATATACATCTGAGACTCGAAAATAAACGATGGATATAGAAATTCTTCATCAGTCCAGTTGCTGTATCAATCAAGTTGCTAAATTCTCTTGCGACTAATATGCCGGCTTTTCCGGTTTTCGTAAAGTCCATGATTCACGTCCACTAATTTTATACTTTAGATGTACATTTCCATAAATTTATTCCTCAAATTATGGTCTACCTTCAATGATAGTAAGCTTCTTTTTCCTGTGCTAGTCTGGTCATGCGCTGCTTTGAGTGCAAGATGGCAGAATTCTCTCACTTCATCTACTGCGTAGTCCTCAATTTTGATATATTTGTCGCCAATCCCTGCTCTTCATTACTTTCATCTTTCTTTGGTTTACTCTCTTTCCACATTCTGGGTTCATTAGACTGTTTACTACACTCAGTAGGGCCTGTACTTTCTCCTCGTTTTGATTGAGGATAACTACGTCACGATTGATATCCTCCCTCACGGAATTTGAAGTCCAATTCTAAATTTTATTGCGTCATACCTCCTCTGATATAGGGGTTGACCAGCAGTGGAGAAAGCCCTGCTTCACGCCGTTTTAAATGCGAGCACATTGCTCGTGGACTTCTGTTGTTGTTCTTCATCTCTCTTCTTGTACAGCTAGTCGTTTCTTCGTACTGTTTTTGACAATTTTCAGCGTCTCTTGCGTTTTCAAGGTCGTTAAATGCTTGTAAAGGCTTTGTAGATTCTGAACTGCCTCTGGTGCCTTTACCTTTCATATCCAGAAAGTATAATCTTTGAGAAGAAAGTCATACAGAAAACGGAAAGATCTGCAGAAAAGATTATTTATCTCCGTGTGAGCCAGATCACTGTTGGACAATCATCCCATCTTTAAAAGAAAATGTTTACCGCTGAAGATCTGCAATTAGCCCTCTATAGCGCCTGCTTATTTCTGATGATAATGTCTTGCACAGTTTTTGTTATTATTTGAATGACAGTTTTACCTAAATGAATCTTTCTTTCCTGTCGGTGCAACAGTCCCCAGCCTTAAGAAAGAATCAGCTTTCTACAGGTCCGAGGCACGTCGCCTGTTGCAGGAAAACTCTAAGGAACGCTCTTTGCTGAAGTCAGCTCAGATACAGTGCAGTATAAAAGGCCGAGCCAAGATTTATGTTTATTAGCAAAGATTTTACAAATCTGGTATAATGGTAATTTCTTTGTGAGACGGAATACCTTCTCAAACATTTGCATATCATAAGAACAACACATCAGATTATTCCTGTGTCTGACACCATCCCGCGAAGAGCCATGATGATGATGAAGTCCCATACTCCTTGACAGAGCTTTGGGGACGGTGCGGGAGATCCGCACCGCTGTACTAGGCAAGGTCCTAGCGGAGGTGGTTTGCCGTTGCCTTCCTCCGACTGTAATGGGGATGAATGATGATGATGAAGACGACACAACATCACCCAGTCGTCTCGAGGCAGGTGAAAATTCCTGACCCCGCCGGGAATCGAACCCGGGACCTCGTGCTCGGGAAGCGGGAACGCTACCGCGAGAGCCAATAGAGAGAAAATTTATACTATTTTTAAATGTACAAGTTTCTGTTATATTATTCTGCCATGCTGATGTTCAGACTACTGCAGCGAAAATATGAATCCTGCACTTGCCGCTACCATTTCTTTAGTTTAAGGTGAAAAGTTACGATGTATTTACAAGCAATCTGTACTTTAACCATTAGTTTATTAGTAGAAATACTCCGAAGTTTACGTCAAGATCTTTCACCAGGGCATCGACCACTGCGCCAGGAGATGCACTGTCCCAGATCAGTATCATCAGTAGCGCCTTTCGCCTGCTAAACCTGTTCAGTGCTTTTTCCAGTCACTCTTCAGACATGACAGTAACGTTGTACAGTCCTAATAAAAGTCAGAGGCTATTTTCAACCTTTCAGAAAAAGACAGTCATGTTGACGCCCTGTGAGTTTCTCATAAATAAATGTAAACAAATCAGATTTCGTTAGTATCAGCGGACTTCCCCTTCGATAAGCTACGCTTAGAATGCTGGTTAATATGCTCAGTTTCAGTCAGAATATCATACAATAGTTAATTTGAATTTTTAAATTAAAATGTTGAATCATTTTACGATACTTGTAGTTGTCCATTTTACGAAATAAGTGACCGCTGTAAATATAAGCAGCAATAAAAAAGTATCCGTTTGAGGGCGTTTGCAGCGTATATGCAACTTAGAGCGACCCCGATGTGGGTATATAAGCACCGACATGTAGACAAGGGATTAGTGTGGCAGTTGTGTCTTTCCGACTTGCATGAGGTAAAAGCGGAAAGCTGAACTATGGCGACGTTTTTACCAAACGCGTCCAAACAGGATCAACATGGTTCAAATGGTTCAAATGGCTCTGAGCACTATGGGACTGAACTGCTGAGGTCATCAGTCCCCTAGAATTTAGAACTACTTAAACCTAACTAACCTAAGGGCATCACACACATCCATGCCCGAGGCAGGATTCGAATCTGCGACCGTAGCCGTCACGCGGTTCCAGACTGTAGCGCCTAGAACCGCTCGGCCACCGCGGCCGGCAGACCAACATGGTTTTATTCTTTTCAGTCGTAGAAATCCATCGACGAATGAAGTTTGTGTTTGTGGCAACATGCCTGACGAAAACTACCATTGTGGAATTGTGTGCCAAGAGGTGCTGCTGCTTCAGACTAACACACATCCCCCTATCGCTAATGTCGTAACGCAGAAGTTACGCGAACTCAGGTGGCAGGCACTCGGGTGCCCGTTCTCTAGTCCTGATCTCTCACCAAGCGAACATCGCGCCCTCGGTTCCTCAAGAAAGGGCTACAAGGATAATCGAGTACTGTACGAGGATGAGCATCAGGCAGTCACCGACTTATTCATGCAGCAGGGCGCACTGTTTTATCGAAAAGGTATCTTCAGCCTGGTGCTTTGCTAGGGATGATTGACTCAATGGTCACGGTGATTTTGCGTGATTGGCATACCGACTGCGGAATACGGAATACAGACCTTTCGAACGGAAATGTTTTGAACGGCCCCTTATAGTTTAGAATAAAGAACTGTTCGTTTCATCTGTTTCTAGCTTTAGAAATATGTTCCAAAAGTTACGCTGCCATGTGGCTTAAAAGATTCATATTCTTCAGCAAATGTAACAGATTTATCTGTATAATAGTGTGTGAAAAATTATGTGGAAGCAAAGATTCTGGGTTGGAGGCATGGTTTGGGTACATTTTAATCTGTCAGGAAGTTGCAAGTACTCTCAGAGACAAGAAGACGCCGAAACATCGAGGCAGTGGAAGATCGGTAGATGGGATTAGAAGCAGCATGGATGGAAACTCCTGAAGACCCGACGGCAGGGAAAAAAAACTGAGGGAGGCTTTCTAACGGCAGTCGATGTCGAATGACTGCATCACAGATTTGCAGAGAGTCAGTTCTAAAAAGGTTGACACTTTCTAATGTTGAGGAGGCTTACAACCGGCAATCGATGTCGAATGACTGAATGACCGTAAAAAGGCTGACACTTTCTAATGCTGTCTTGACTGAAGAAATTGTGGTGTTCTTGGGAAATCGTTCGTCATGTACACAAGAGGCGTCGTGTTTGTATGTATCCACAAGGGAGAACAACCAGGGCTCTTGCACGTCGGCAACGTGGTAATACAGTTTCGGAATGGCGCTAAAGGAAGTCAGTTATCTTCTGGACTTCACAAAAGGTACACTCCCTTATCTCTGGTTCAACTTCGGCGTACAGATGCAGAGGATTTTCAACGTCATAAGTCCACGCCGTCTCGTGGAATGATGCTCGCCGCATTTCTCTTCGCTGTTGGGACACACACTGGCCCTGCATTACCGATTCGCTACACGACAGTTTGACGTCAATTCATGCAATATACAGGGAAAGCAGAAAGTGTTTCTCTGACTATAAACACTGATTTCAAAGGAATTGTGCTAGATGCAGCTACGCCATTTGTTGCGAATGATAGCTTAAATCTTTTTATGAATACAATTTCACACGTGCACCACTTGCTGACCAAACGTCTAGGCAATACTCAGTTTTCCTTTATGTGTTTACCAAAATCTTTATCGTCAACGCCTCTACATCAAATGTGCAGGAGAGTTTAAACATCAGGAACTGGTGCACTGGACACGTAAACTCAGAAAATACACAGGATGGGTTATGACTGGTGAACGTGGTGGCCATGATGTTGCACCGTCTATGACAACCCATCTGTCCGGAAAGGTTTCATTCAAGAACTGGCGAACAAATAATCCCCAGTGCGGCGGTGCACAATCTTGTGGAAGGAGTATATAGAGGGTCTATGCAAGGGTGATGTACTTGAGGACAATATTATGGAAAAGGAAGAGGACGTAGATAAAGATGAAATGGGAGATATGATACTGCGTCAAGAGTTTGACAGCACTAAAAGACCTAAGTCGAAAGAAGGCCCCAGGAGTAGATAACATTCTATTAGAATTATTGACAGCCTTGGGAGAGCCAGCCCTGACAAAACTCTACCATCTGGTGAGCAAGATGTATGGGACAGGCGAAATACCCTCAGACTTCAAGAAGAATATAATAATTCCCATCCCAAAGAAAGCAGGTGTTGACAGATGTGAAAATTACCGAACCATCAGTTTAATAAGTCACGGCCGCAAAATACGAACATGAATACTTCATAGACGAATGGAAAAACTGGTAGATGACCTCGGGGAAGATCAGTTTGGATTCCGTAGAAATATTGGAACAAATAAGGCAATACTACCCCTACGACTTATCTTAGATGATAGATTAAGAAAAGGTAAACCTACGTTTCTAGCATTTGTGGACTTAGAGAAAGCTTTTGACAATGTTGTTTGGAATACTCTCTTTCAAATTCTGAAGGTGGCAGGGGTAAAATACAGGGAGCGAAAGGCTGCTTACAATTTGTACAGAAACCAGATGGCAGTTGTAAGAATCGAGGGGCATGAAAGGGAAGCAGTGGTTGGGAAGGGAGTGAGACAGGTTGTGGCCTATCGCCGATGTTACTCAGTCTGTATATTGACCAAGCAGTAAAGGAACCAAAAGAAAAATTCGGAATAGGATTTAAAATCCATGGAAAACAAATAAAAACTTTGAGGTTTGCCGATGACATCCTAATTCTGTCAGAGACAGTAAACAACCTGGAAGAGCAGTTGAACGTTGTGGACACTGTCTTGAAAGGAGGATATAAGATGAACATCAACAAAAGCAAAACGAGGATAATTGAATGTAGTCGAATTAAATCGGGTGATGTTGAGAGAATTGGATTAGGAAATGGGACACCTACAGTAGTAGATGTGTTTTGCTGTTTGGGGAGCAAAATAACTGATGATGGTCGAAGTAGAGATATGAAACGTAGACTGGTTATGACAAGGAAAGCGTTTCTGAAGAAAAGAAATTTGTTAACATCGAGTACAGATTTAAATGGCAAGAAGTCGTTTCGGAACGTATTTGTATGGAGTGTAGCCATGTATGGAAGTGAAACATGGACGATAAGTAGTTTCGACAAGAAGAGAATAGAAGCTTTCGAAATGTGGTGCTACAGAACAATGCTGAAAATCAGATGGGTAGATCACATAAGTAATGAGAAGGTACTGAATGGAATTGGGGAGAAGAGAAATTTGTGGCACAACTTGACTAGAAGAAGGGACCGGTTGGTAGGAGATATACTGAGGCATCAAGGAATCACCAGTTTAGTACTGGAGGGCAGTATGGGGGGTGAAAATTGTAGAGCGAGACCAAGAGATGAATACACTAAGCAGATTCAGAAGGATGTAGTTTACAGTAGGTACTGGGAGATGAAGAAGCCTGCACAGGACAAAGTAGCATGGAGAGCTGCATCAAACCAGTCTCTGGACTGAAGACCACAACAACACAACAACTGTTTATTGATAAGTTAAATTTTAACTTAAAATCAAAGAAATAAATACTGCTGTTTAAATCTTAAGGCCACGTTTTAAAAGAAATTTAACATGTTTTAGTAATAATAAAAGGCCCAGTTATACGAAAGTTCAGATGAAATTTGCAGTTTAAATCTTAAAGCCACAGTTTGGAGAAATATAGCATTCTAATAATAATAATAATAATAATAATAATAAGGAAAGGGTCAGCTCCGTAAAATATGGGGTGAAATTTGCAATTTAAATTTTGATGCCATAGTTTGGAGAAATATCACTACAAGGTTACTCTTTCCAGACTACTGTAGTCAAACGAAGCCACACTTAATACTCGTCTTGTGTAATGTGTCGGCACTGCATGGACACAAGGCGTGCCTTGAGATGGTAATTTTTAAGCAAACAGTCGGATGGTGTTTCCGGCAGATCGGTTCAGGGTGAATCAGAAGAACTAGGCTGCGAGCAACATGAAGCGGCAGTCCATATAACCCGCTGAATTGCGGTGTCACTAACCAACGATCGGACGGCCACAAAGTTGCCCCTTTCCACAACCGGGGGCCCGCACTAGCTGACGAACTCGATGAAGGCAGATAACCACCAACCGACCGACACGCTCCACACACCACTCGTCCAACAGCCAATTTACTGTGTCGGACGGACGCGGCTTTCGCAGACCAACTTGGCTCAAACAGCCCAACTCTGCTCTCACATAGGAACCCGATGTCATAAACAACTCGGCTCTGACATGCAACTCCGCTGCCTCAGACTAGCTGTCATCCCACCCAGAGACACACCACACAGCTAGCACATTCTCCTAGACCTACATCGACTAAAGATGCTTACTGAACAAATAGTAAATCGATAGCAGACGATCCAGTGGCGCGAGACAAGACCCAAACGAAGTAAAATATAACGCCACGGCTCAATGAGTATCTGTAATCATGGAAAGACTTTCTACTCATCAGGTCAAAAGTTATATCTCTATACTTCCTTACTGTGGTGTGCGTATTGTAAGACCTTCGGTACACACACCATCAGATTATTTGACTTGTCGCTCTAACGAAGTAGGCGAGTGTCAGCAATATGTCTCGTGGTCTTATCTTCTGCAGTTAGGTCAGACGATAGAAAGGCCACTTGCACGCTTAGAGTAGCAGATTGACGGTGACCAACTTTAAACAGAACTTGATTAATTTTCACACACATTTATTAAAATAATAACAAGCATAAAAATTACTTAACTTGGTTTTGGATGCTATTTACTATTGACAATCTGAAGTTCCTTTGGTATTGGTACGTTAATCTTATTCTCACACATATCTCTGATACTTGACAAAAGTGTCTATACATTTATCTTCATGGCTATGTACAGGAATATGGTAATCTTATGAAGCGCAGACTGAAACTTGACTATAGACTGGTACAAATGTAGAACTCGTACAGACTGGTACAGACTAATGCAGACTGGTACAGACTGGTGCAGACAAATGCAGACTGGTACAGACTGGTGCAGACAAATGCAGACAAATGCAGACTGACTAATCGGAGATCTATACACTCGTTATAATACCTCGCGCGTTCATGTATCACTGGGCGAGTGTGATCCGCGAGAAGAAAAGGTTCTACGTTAGCAGCAATCTCATTGGCTGCGTTACATATTAATACGGGGATCGGCGGAAGCAGAATCAGTCGAGTTCGCGATGCCGACGAGCGAGGACGATGCGCCCGCGGCCGGGGCAGCCGCCTCGGACGCGCCAGAGTTGGGCCTGGCCCGCCGGACGCTCCAGCGGCCGCTCCACACAGGACGGATCCCAGGTTGACGACCAAGGCTACGGCACTGGTTCATGACAGGATAGTCTACACACACCACACGACGAAACCGTATTCGGACGTCGGCCATACATCACATCACGACGGATGCAGCAATGAAGACGACCGCCAGGACTACGCCAGAAGACTCGATATATGTCGGGAGGAGGACAAAGAAACGCTGAAGGACATTCAACGCCTTATCCGCTATTCACGGGAAACGCAAGAGCAGGATAACGACACCTGTCTGGCATCTCCATCTGTGGACTCAGGTGTCGAATCACAGCACTCCCAGCAAATGGTCGACGACGCGGAGATGGCAGCGGCCTTTCCAGCAGAAAACGACAACGACTCCCCACACGCAGAGGGGGACTTCACGCTCGTACACAACAAACGGCGCAGAAGCAACGCATTAGCCAAGGACTTAGCCTACCCGGCTAAGAGACGAACGGAGACCATCCCCACAATGAACCGATTCGCCCCACTGACACCTCAAGCTGCACCTCCATCAACCACCAACAAGCCACAGGCACAAACTTCTATTGCCGCAGAACCCGTGGAGAGAGACAAGAATGTGCTTCGCAAAGTGCTCCCAGTCACAATTTATTACACAAAAGATTACGTTCACCTCAATGAAACGCTCAACGGACTTCTAGAGGGCAACCTTAAAGCTATATACCAAAAGGACCGCATCAAATACCACTTTGAGTCCTTCTAAGACCAAAGACGTGCAATAAAATTCTTCACGAACCACAGCTTCTCCTATTTTACGCATCAAGCACCAGACGACAGGGAACTGAAAGTGGTTGTCAAACGCCTTCCGGCGGAAGTTACCGAAGAACAACTTTACTATGCCATCAAGGAAAAAGGCTTCAAACTGCTACAAGTCTACCAATTTAAGGAACGCGACGAGAAGACGAAACAATTGATACCGCAACCTGTGTATCGAGTCACCCTCCCATCCGGAAAAGACAGTGACAAGATATATGATGTCAAATACCTGCTCTACACACGAGTGATAATAGAAACCTATAATAGTAAAGAAGGACCAGTCCAGTGCCGACATTGCCAACGTTTCGAGCATACAGCGAACTACTGCAGCATGCCAGCACGCTGCGTCCGCTGCGGTGGATCCCATAAATCATCGAATTGTACCCATCCTAGGACGGCGCCCCCAAATTGCGCCAGTTGTGAACAAGAACATCCAGCGACCTTCCGTGGCTGCCCCAAATTTCAAGAACTCCTACGGAAATATACTAGAAGGACACCAAAGAAGTCGACCACACAACGGCCTGTAATTGTTAAGAACTCGGCCATGGCAGCGATTCCGGCCACCCAACTACAAACGGCACCTCTCCCTGTGGAAACAATCGCCTCTCGACCACAACCGACAGACAAGACAACAGCGCTCGTACTCCGAAGCAATACATGCCCAGCCACCGACGCCAACACCAGTGGAGACATCATCTGCCTGGTCGACCACCTTTACACCAGCGTTAACAGATATTCTTCAACTACTCACCGCCCTCCAGCAGAAGCTGACGTCTATCCTCTCGCTTGTAGAAAGCGTACTGACAGCTTTTCAAAAACCCTAAATGGATAGACGGCATAACACGAGGAATCTTAACTTCTGCATTTGGAATGCCAACGGCCTGAAACTGAAGAAAATAGAATTCACGGACTTCTTACATCGCCACAAGATAGACTTAGCATTTGTCTCCGAAACACATCTCCGCGAGTCAACCGACCTCCGCTTGAGGAATGTGCACATCTACCGGACGGACAGACGGGACCAACGGGGTGGAGGGACCGCAGTTCTGATCAAAAAATGTATTCGTCACCACCAAGAATGTTTTCCCCAACTCCAGACTTTAGAGGCCACGGCAGTAACAATCCACACGACGCTCGGAAACATCACCTGTATTGCGGCTTACCTTGGCCCAAAGAAGCCTCTCCACCCAGAAGATTTTTACGCCGTTACAGAGGGTTACGACAAGATCCTCCTCGGAGGGGATCTTAATAGTAAACATGTTGCCTGGAATTCCCGTAAGACTAACCCAAAAGGAAATAAGTTGTTTGCACTGGCTGAGAATTTACATGTTTCCGTCCATGGACCACGGGAACCGACGAGGATACCTTACGTCCAGACACAAGACCCTGATGTTCTAGACATCGCCATAATCAAGAACATCAACCCGAATCTCCATCTGCGGACGCTGGATGATCTTTCGTCGGACCACAGACCGGTGTTAGGACTCATAGAGAGGGCTAATTTACAGCTCCCACTGCCGACGACAAGAACTTACGACTGGTAGCAGTTCCAAACGTACCTCAACAACAATGTGCGACCAAACCAGGTTGTTACTACCAGAGAAGCGATTGATGTGGCAGCCGCAGTACTCACAAAGAAGATTAACAGTGCGAAACAACGAGCACTCACGGAGCACCTGCAACCAGAAGTCAATTATGAAGAGTTTCCACCACCACTGCAGGAACTTAAGGCAAGGCGCAATCGATTTCGGAAACGATAGGTCCGTTACCGCCATCCGGACGATAGACGGGAGACTCACAGACTAACCCGAGAACTCCGGCAGAAGGTTCAGGACTGGAAGCAACACATGTGGGAACTCAAAATGGACAACTTTCTGTTACGCACCAAAGATGAATGGCGAATAGTTAAAAGTCTCAGACAGCAACAGCCCCAATTCGAGGACCCCATGGCCTCTTGTACGACTCACTGGCGCAGGCGGAGCTGTATGTGGATACATACCAACAACAGATGACTACGCCCTCCACCGAGGATGGAGATGATGCACTCCACCGTGCAGAGGAGGACACAGCGGCGGAATGGGAAGCTATTCGGGACGCCCCGACTATCACTATACCCCGGCTGACAACGCCGGAGGAAATTCGGAGGATTATCATGTATAGCAAACACACCTCACCTGAAGAAGATAGAATCAGCAATACTGAATTGAAACACCTACCGAGAAAGCCTGTTGTGCTTCTCACCCGGATAGTGAACAGCTGCCTCAGGACTGGATACTTCCCAGAGGCATGGAAGATTGCCAGAATAGTGCCAATACCAAAACCGGGCAAGGATCTCACACACCCTGACAGCTACAGACCCATAAGTTTACTGCCGACGCTGGGAAAGGTACTGGAACGTGTCCTACTGAAACGCATGCTCGACATCCTTGTGGCACACATCATCATCCGACCGGAGCAGTTTGGCTTCCAGGCGAAGCTATCGGCTGAGTTACAACTACTGCGCATCACGGAATCTATCCAAGACAATTTCAACATGAAACGACATACTATTGGAGTCTTTCTCGATATAGAGAAGGCTTACGATAAAGTATGGCGACGCAACTTGATCGTCAAGCTCCGACGTACCACTCCCCTATCAGACTGCTATTTAAAACTTCTCGACAATTTTCTTCAGGATCGCAGATTATATGTTCGCATTGATGACAAGAATTCAACAACACGGCCTGTCCTTGAAGGACTTGCACAAGGATCGGTCATATCTCCACTGCTGTTTAATTTATATATTAACGACCTCCCGACGGTGCCACATGTTATTGCCAGTTTTTATGGCGACGACACAGCGCTCCTGACTGCAGGCACCAGAATGGACCACCTCGTCACACGGATGCAGCGCTAACTACATTTAGTAGACCACTGGATCCACAGGAACAAAATAACGGTCAATGCAGAGAAAACCAAAGTTATTGTCTTCACACGTCGGAGACCCATCGTCAATGAACGCCTACGGATGTCAGACCAGCCACTCCCCTCGACAACAACTGTAAAATACCTGGGAGTGCATCTGGACGCCAAACTGTTGTATAGCCATCACATTATGGAGAAGAAGACGTCTGGCCTCAAAATGCTGCGAGCTCTCCTCCCATTTATGAAGAGCTCATACCTCAGCCAACGCACGAAACTCCAGTTGTACCATGCCACAGCCGAACCATCTATTTTGTATGGATCGACCTCTTGGGGTACTACGTGTGCCACTAACTACAAGAAGTTACAGGTTGTACAAAGCAGATGCCTACGATGGATCACAGGAGCCCGATGGTGGATCCGAAATCATGACATTCATCGAGCCTTAAGCGAATCTTACCTCAAAGACAAGGTCAAGGAGAAGGCACGAACCGTATTTCGGAAGTTGGACATGATACGTGACAGTACACCACAACTCACCACAGTAGGTACGGTAGAAACCTTACGCAACCACCAATATAAAGTACCGAAGGCGATAGTATTTGAGCCTCCGTAAATGATATCCCTACGTAATTCTCCATAATTTAAGGACATATAGTCCTTTAGCACTTCTACACACATGTTTTCAAACACACACCAAAAGCGGGGAGTTAAAGGACCCTTCTGTGTGCCCAAACTAAAGCTGAAAGAAGAATAAATAAATAAAGAGAAAATTTTTACCCCTTCACCCCCCCCCCCCCCCCCCAGAAAAAAACAAAAAAAAAAGGAAGCAGAATTTTTCCGTCTCTATGGCAGTGCCATCTCATAGTGCGGAGACGGACGAGCGCTGCGCCTGCGCTGTTGTGCTTAGCGGGGCGCGCTCTAGTGGGGAAGTTGTGTACGCGCTGACTACGCGGAACTATGTACACAACACTTACGTATTCGATAACGTTAAAAACCTTCGTGCGATCGCCTCTGACTGTGATCTGAGATGTCGCTGTGGGCCGTTAACCAACAGAACTACGTAAATTTCTGTATCTCAATGATACTGTATCTGTAGACGCCATGTCCTTCCTGTCGTGCTGCCTTGAGTGATTTACCTCCAGTGAAATCTTCGCTTCACGTCGTTAAAAGAATCTGCGAAGTCTGCTGCGAATAGCATCCATCATTCTTTCTTAAGGTGCGTGTCCACTAGCAAGTAACCTCCGCAAGTAACTTCAGCAAGTACTTGCAGAGGTGTTTACATTAGTACGAAAATTTGCGCAAGTTGATATCTGCAAGTCGATTCGGCAAGTTAATTTCACGAACTTGCTGCAAGTACTTGCGGAAGTGTATCCACTACAGTTCGCGGCGTTGTGAGACAGGCAAGTTGTAGACTACAATTTCGTGTGCATAAACTAGAGCAGCTGCCAGTGTTGTTGTATTGCTATTGTTAAAGTAACGAAAAGTTCAGAAAAACATAAGTGTTTGGGTAAAGAAATGGATACAGAGGCGTTCACGCTTATGTTTCCAAGAAACACTACTGAACCAACTGAAATCAAAGGACTTTGCTCAGATTACAAACTTTCTGAGAATGTCGTTCGCAGGTTTTGAACACCTCTTGTCAATTGTAGAATCAAATATTCGGAAACAGGATACAATTATGCGGCAAGCTATATCACCGAGAGATCGTCTTTTAATTACTCTTCAAGTTTTAGCCACAGGTAAGAGAATAAAACACATAAATGTCAAATAAATATTTATTGTCAATAGTCGTACATTTATAGTTGTTTCAATAAATTACTTTTTTTTAATTTTTAGGCGATAGTTTTCACTCTTTGGTGTACCTTTTCCGAGTATCCGTTTGCACAGTCTCTCGAGTGTGTGCTGTGTGGCTCTATATGAATGTTTGACAACAGAATATTTGAAGGTTAGTTTTTTGATATTTCATAGCTCACCCTACAATTCGCTTAAGCAGAAAATTTACGAAACAGTTACCTTGTGGATGATGAACTTGGGCAGTATCAGAAATAATTACTTGCTCTGATGGTGTGCAGATGAAACTGCTTTCACCTGTCATCCAAGAATTAATTATAGTTTCATCTTCCTCAGATACTTCGAATATTGCCTTTTGTATTATCCTCCTTAATTTTTTTTCGTCTCGACATTAGCAACCTACGTCCTCAATTACTTGCTTGACGTATTCCAATCTCTGTCTTCCTCTACAGTTTTTGCCCTCTACAGCTCCCTCTAGTACCATGGAAGTCATTCCCTCATGTCTTAGCAGATGTCCTATCATCCTGTCCCTTCTCCTTATCAGTGTCTCCCACATATTCCTTTCCTCTCCGATTCTGCGTAGAACCTCCTCATTCCTTACCTTATCAGTCCACCTAATTTTCAACATTCGTCTATAGCACCACATGTCAAATGCTTCGATTCTCTTCTGTTCCGGTTTTCCCACAGTCCATGTATCACTACCATACAATGCTGTAATCCAGACGTACATCCTCAGAAATTTCTTCCTCAAATTAAGGCCGGTATTTGATATTAGTAGACTTCTCTTGGCCAGAAATGCTTTTTTGCCATAGCGAGTCTGCTTTTGATGTCCTCCTTGCTCTGTCCGTCATTGGTTATTTTACTGCCTAGGTAGCAGAATTCCTTAACTTCATTGACTTCGTGACCATCAATCCTGATGTTAAGTTTCTCGCTGTTCCCATTTCTGCTACTTCTCATAACCTTCGTCTTTCTCCGATTTACTCTCAAACCATACTGTGTACTCATTAGACTGTTCATTCCGTTCAGCAGATCATTTAATTCTTCTTCACTTTCATTCAGGATAGCAATGTCATCAGCGAATCGTATCATTGATATCCTTTCACCTTGTATTTTAATTCCACTCCTGAACCTTTCTTTTATTTCCATCATTGCTTCCTCGATGTACAGATTGAAGAGTAGGGGCGAAAGGCTACAGCCTTATCTTACATCCTTCTTAATACGAGCACTTCGTTCTTGATCGTCCACTCTTATTATTCCCTCTTGGTTGTTGTACATATTGTATATGACCCGTCTCTCCCTATAGCTTACCCCTACTTTTTTCAGAATCTCGAATAGCTTGCACCATTTTATATTGTCGAACGCTTTTTGCAGGTCGACAAATCCTATGAAAGTGTCTTGATTTTTCTTTAGCCTTGCTTCCATTATTAGCCGTAACGTCAGAATTGCCTTTCTCGTCCCTTTACTTTTCCTAAAGCCAAAATGATCGTCACCTAGCGCATTCTCAATTTTCTCATATATTCTAGACACCAACGTGAATAGTCATTTTGTTGCCACTTCCCCCAATGATTTTAGAAATTCTGATGGAATGTTATCTATCCCTTCTGCCTTATTTGACCGTAAGTCCTCCAAAGCTCTTTTAAATTCCGATTCTAATACTGGATCCTTCTAAATCGACTCCTGTTTCTTCTTCTATCACATCAGACAAATCTTCACCCTCATAAAGGCTTTCAATGTATTCTTTCCACCTATCTGCTCTCTCCTCTGCATTTAACAGTGGAATTCCCGTTGCACCGTTGCTTTTAATGTCACCAAAGGTTGTTTTGACTTTCTTGTATGCTGAGTCTGTCCTTCCGACAATCATATCTTTTTCGATGTCTTCACATTTTTCCTGCATCCATTTCGTCTTAGCTTCCCTGCACTTCCTATTTATTTCATTCCTCAGCGACTTGTATTTCTGTATTCCTGATTTTCCCGGAACATGTTTGTACTTCCTCCTTTCATCAATCAACTGAAGTATTTCTTCTGTTACCCATGGTTTCTTCGCAGCTACCTTCATTGTACCTATGTTTTCCTTCCCAACTTCTGTGATGGCCCCTTTTAGAGATGTCCATTCCTCTTCAACTGTACTGCCTACTGCGCTATTCCTTATTGCTGTATCTATAGCGTTAGAGAACTTCAAACGTATCTCGTCATTCCTTAGTACTTCCGTATCCCACTTCTTTGCGTATTCATTCTTCCTGATTATTGTCTTGAACTTCAGCCTACTCTTCATCACTACTATATTGTGATCTGAGTCTATATCTGCTCCTGGGTACGCCTTACAATCCAGTATCTGATTTCTTAATCTCTGTCTGACCATGATGTAATCTAATTGAAATCTGATGTAATCTAATTGAAATCTTCCCGTATCTCCTGGCCTTTTCCAAGTGTACCTCCTCAATTAGTCTTTCTCCTCTTTCATTCCTTGTCCCAAGCCCATATTCTCCTGTAACCTTTTCTTGTACTCCTTCCCCTACAACTGCATTCCAGACGCCCATGACTATTAGATTTTCGTCCCCCTTTATATACTGCGTTATCCTTTCAATATCCTCATACACTTTCTCTATCTGTTCATCTTCAGCTTGCGACGTCGGCATGTATACCTGAACTATCGTTGTCGGTGTTGGTCAGCTGTCGATTCTGATTAAAACAACCCGCTCACTGAACTGTTCACAGTAACACACCCTCTGCCCTACCTTTCTATTCATAACGAATACTACACCTGTTATACCATTTTCTGCTGCTGTTGATATTACCCGATACTCATCTGACCAGAAATCCTTGTCTTCCTTCCACTTCACTTCACTGACCCCTACTATACCTAGATTGAGCCTTTGCATTTCCCTTTTCCGATTTTCTGGTTTCCCTACCACGTTCAAGCTTCTGACATTCCACGCCCGGACTCGTAGAACGTTATCCTTTCGTAGATTATTCAATCTTTTTCTCATGGTAACCTCCCCCTTGGCAGTCCCCTCCCGGAGATCCGAATGGGGGACTATTCCGGAATCTTTTGCCAATGGAGAGATCATCATGACACTTCTTCAATTACAGGCCACATGTCCTGTGGATACAAGTTACGTGTCTTTAATGCAGTGGTTCCCATTGCCTTCTGCATCCTCATGTCGTTGGTCATTGCTGATTCGTCCGCCTTTAGGGGCAATTTCCCACCCCTGGGACAAGAGAGTGCCCTGAACCTCTATCCGCTCCTCCGCCCTCTACATTTGTGTTAATAACATTTGTGTTAATAACCTTAATTCCGATGCCACCTAGTCTCCAAACACCTGTTGTTCATTGACAGGTTTGTGCATAGCTTTTATTGCTTTGATTAGAATAGTATCTGAATTTTTCTTTTCAAAATTCTTCTTTCTTGTGCTTTTTCCTGGACTGCATCTGTCTCATGCTCATTATCTTCCCTGGCGTTTTCTGATCGCTAAAATAGACATAGTAATGTAATATTTATCTTCAAATGGATAAATTTCAGATATAATTTTCTTTTCTATAATTTTAGGTACCTTCAACAGAAGAAGAATGGTTACAAATCGCTACTGGTTTTAAGAATAGATGAGATTTTCCAAACTGTATGGGCGCTATGTTTGGGAAACATATAGTCATACAAGCTCCCAAAAAAAGGCAATGTGTACTTTATTTATAAAGGGAACCACAGTATTGTGCTATTGGCACTGATTAGACCTGACTACAGAGTTATATACTTCGATGTGGGCAGTAATGGCAGAATATCTGATGGTGGAGTTTTTAATAATTGTAGACTGTCAGAATGTTTTGAGTCTAATTCTTTAAATGTACCACTTCCTCGAAATTTACCTGGTAGATCTGTGCAGATACCTTGCGTCATTGTTGCTGATGATGCATGTGCTCTAAAAAATTATATTATGAAGCCTTACTCTTTCAGAGGCCAACCACTGCAAAATCGTGTGTTTAGCTATCGGCTCTCTAGAGCAAGAAATGTGTCTGAAAACTATTTTGGGCTAATATGCACATGTTTTCGAGTATTACGAATGCATATTCTTCTAATCCAGAGAAATCGAGGCAAATTGTCAAAGAAATTTGTGGTCTTCACAACTGTTTACTCACAGAAGAGAGTAGAAATTCCATTTATGTCCCACCTAGGACATTTGGTTCTCAAGATTTACAAACACGAGAAGAATGGCGCAAAGACATATGGACAGAAACGAATATACCGCTGGAACCAATAAACATACATAATTGGTTACAGATGGCCAAGGAAGTCAGAAATGAATTCACAAACTACTTTGTTTCACCAGAAGGGGAACTAGCCTGGCAATACAAACGCCTTTAAATTTCAATTGGTTTCTGATGAGAGTGTAAACATAAATACGTCTGTAATAAAAGTAATAAATACTATATACAGAATATTAAATTTGTTTCACTTATCATATTATCTTCGGTTTCTTTTACTGTGTAGGAACGGAACATAAATTTCATAGAATCAAAGAATTCCCATTTACTATTATATAAGTCGTCTGAACATTTTCCACTTTTCTTATCTTGGATTTATTTAGTTCTTGATCGTACTGCTTACGCAAATTGTGGATTTTTTTCTGTATTTCTTGCTCTGTAGTGTTGAATTCTTATACGATAATTTCCAATGCGTCTTGTTTTTTTAACGGATTTTTAAAGTCCAAGTGTTGTGTGTCCCACAACACGAGAAAACACTCGCTGAATAAGCCATTGTGGTTTTTCACTCCTCCACAGGAACTTCAAGACTGACATTTCGTACTGTACACACTTCTGCAAGTTCCGAAAATACTTCCCGCAGCTGGCAAGTCCAGCAAGTAATTGCAGCAAGCTACGGAGAACCGTTTACACTAGCTTGCGGAAGCTACTTCTCCAAGTTGACGAAACTTCCCGGAAGTCAACTTGCTGCGGGTGTTTCCACATGCAAAGAACTTGCAGAAGTAGCTTCTGCAAGCGACTTGTGGAAGTTTACTTGCTAGTGGACACGCGCCTTTAGCTGTCCGTGTTTACTTCATGAACGTGACATGGATATTTTCGTTTTAATTGAATTTATCATTTCGACTGTCCTCCATTTATTGTATCCCCTGCCAGTCTTTTCATCTCTACCTAATTACAGACATAGAATTAATATTAAATTTTTTGTACTTAACAATAATTAGTAAGACTTTCCGAATGATTCTTCGCTTGAGACTGTGAAATCACATTTAATTCGAGTAGAGCTCTTTTGCTGAAAAAAGCTTTCTTCGTCTACTTCCGAAGTCTTCGTCACCTAGGCAATCCTCTGTAATCTTGCATCCGAGAGAATTGTTTCAGTCTCGATCCCAATTTTAGATGTTATTAACTCTTCTTTTACAATTTTACTTAACTTTTTAGATAACGGCAAGAAGATAACTAAGAAGTTCCAGTACATCCTTTTTTGTGGTTACGAATGACACCTTTTCATTAATGCGCATGAAGGTACACTGATAAGCGAACACACTACGACCAATGCTCATTGAGCACTGCAAGGTTAAATGCCTCTTGTTGACGTTGCCAGTACGTTACATAGTAAGAAAAGTATGTAAACTTAGCACAAGTGGATGGGGGATCATACAGTGAAGATATGCGCTGCAAATCGAGATAATCCACTGAGATAAGCGACTTTACCAAAGGTCAGATTATTACTACCCAGAGCCTATGAACGAGTATCTCTGCTCTGCCTCGTGATGACTGGGTGTTGTGTGCTGTCCTTAGGTTAGTTAGGTTTAAGTAGTTCTAAGTTCTAGGGGACTGATGACCATAGATGTTATGTCCCATAGTGCTCAGAGCCATTTGAACCTTTTTTTTTTTTTTTTTTTTTTTTTTTTAGTATCTCTGAAATTGCGAAACTGGTCGAATGTTCACGTGCTACGGTCGTGAGCATCTACACAAAGCAGTAGAAGGGTAGTGCAACTACCACTAGGCGCTAAGTGGTTGGACGCCCACGACTTTACATAACGCAGGGATTATAGGCTTGTCTGCTCTCTAAAGTAGGATGGATGGCGATCTGTAGCACCTCTGGCGAAGGAGCACAAGGCCGGTGGACGCACATGTGTTTCGAAACACACCAGACAGTGCACGTTGTCGAACAAGGCACTCTGCAGCAGATGACCCATGCATTTTCATGTGCTGGCACTACAACATCGTCAGTTACGTGAGCTCGGGATCATCGAGACTGGACCGTGTGTCGGCTCGTCGGATGAATCGCGTTTTTGCTACACTAAGACGATAGTCGTCTCCACAAACACCATCATCCAGGTGAATCGCTGCTCGAAACACGTGCAGCGCCATGGACACAGGCTGGTGGGAGCAGTATTATGCTATGATAGGCATTCTCCTGCGCTTGCATGGGACCTATGGTAGTAATGGAAGACACCATGTGAGGTACGGATCTTGCTTGATGTCTTCCCTGAAGACGATGTCATCTTTTAGCAGTATAATTGCCCGTGTCTCGAAGCCAGAATCGACTACAATGGCTCGAGGAGTATGATAGTGAAATTGAGTAAATATCTTGGACCCCAAATTCGTGTGATGTGAATCCGATGGTCCCTATCTGCGTCGCTTTTGAGAACCATCAACGCGTACACAAATCAGGGGCCAGTTATTTACCGAAATTACTTGACTTGTGCGGAGATAGAAATCTACTAACAAACTTTAAAATCGATGATACGCAGAATCGGTGATATATTGCGGTACAAATATGGCCGAAGAAGCTATAAAGCTGGTGGCCATAATGTCTTAACTCGTCAGTATGTATTATGTGCTGATAAAGTTACAGTGGAATATGATCGTGCGCTGATATGCATCTGGATTCAACCACTCCCCACAAACATGGCGTGACCGTGAGAAACATGATCTTAAATGACCATTTGGAATGCGTTGTACAATGGATGAATGATACACGGAAACAGTCCGCAGAGATGGAAATTTCTTTGAAGATCTAAGAATTGTAGACACATGCGAAATCGGTTTCTCAGTGATGTTCTATAACTGTCAATGATCCCTGGGGGCAGTACAACATTTCTTTTGTGGGCGACGTCCCAAGTGAGTTGGTTTACTGTTCCCTTCCTCGAATTTATTGTATGTTCTAGTGTGCACCATTATTGCTTGTGATATTTGGTGTTGTTCCCGATGTGCTGGTCCGTAGATAATGAGAGTGAGGTTATACTGAAAGCTGTCTGTTTAACTGCTACTTTAAATATGTGAATAATTTTATTTCAAAAGATCGTGAACTTCTGTAAGTCTACACCTTCTGTGGCCGTCGTCATTGAAGGTAAAATCTTCACTGTTGTTGGGTTTGCATCCATGTTTAACTGAATAGTCAGCTGATCGTGGACACCACAAGATCCAGAAGAAGATCCCAGCAGAGGGATCGGAACATCGATCATACAGAAGAAGTATGGCGCGGCCTAGTAACACAAAAGATTTTACCATCAATTTTTAAATTTCTCTTTCCTGATACTGTGCATAGGTCTTTCTGTAATTAATATTGGTTAATACAGTACAGATTGCACCCGTGGTCTAGCGGATTAGGAAAAAAATTGAACAATCAACGAGCCGGCACGGTAGATCAGCGTGGTCGCTCAGCTGGTTGGTTGCACACTGTAATAATAATAATAATAATAATAACTAAGTGAAACAATCAACGATGAACTTGAACGGGTGTCATGTGACGTCAGCTCCGACCAAACGCGATGAAAAATAACGAGCAAAATGAAAAGAAAAAGGGGTAGCGTCTTTGTATAGTAATCAAAACGTCCTAAGTCTTGGGTTCAAATACCGCCTCCGCTTAATTTTCTATTAATAATCAGCACTGGCGGCCAAATACTTCCGGATCTCCGGGAGAGAAATGCCAAGGGGCAGGTGATAATGAGAAAAAGATTGAACAACCAACGAAACGATACCGTTCTGCGAGTCGGTGCGTGGAATTTCAGAAGCATGAACATGATAGTGAAGCTAGAAAGCCAAAAGGGAAATGCAAAGGCTCACTCTAGATATAGTAGGGGTCAGTGAAGTCAAATGGAAAGAAGACAAGGATTTATGGTCAGATGTGTACAGAGTAACATCAACAGCAGCAGGAAATGGTATACCAGGAATAGGATTAGTTATGATTAGGAAGATAGGGCAGAGAGTGAGTTATTGTGAATTGTTCAGTGATACGGCTGTTTTAATCAGAATCGACAGCAAACTGAGAGAGGAAAAATTTCTCTGTCGCCTATTTTTCATATACAGTATATTATTAAAGATTTTATTACAACCTGACACACATTCAGCGAGACTAGAGAAAGTTAGCGGCCTCAGCAGACGTTAATGGAGCCTGGTAGGGCGCTAAAAGCATGTGGCCTTTTTACGGTTCTTAGCTTGTAGAAACGGCATGTTGGAAGACAGAGCAGCCCCTTGTTGACACAGTCCTCCAGCAGAACAATGCCGCTATACCTGCATTGGCACCAGAGGAAGACTAGGCTGGGGGCGACGGACTGAAGGCACATGTCTAAACAGTGGAGTCCTAAACCGGGCATTATGTGCACAGCCACAAGTAATAAAAATTCCCAAGTTTTCGTGTTCACCAATACTGGGAATAGGACTGTGACCCACTTCAGTCGGCCACCTCGGTTGTATAAGAAACTCCAGTGTCTGAGAGACGTTTAGAGACAGAATCTTTGTTACACCTTACAGCTAGGACTAACAGGCTCCAAGGCACATGCGATTTAGATAAAGATCATTAAGACTGTATCTGTTCGCTTTTTGCCATGGTAATCGACGCGACTTCAGAGAAAAACTCCTTCCCCCTTGGCGAAAAATTAAAATATCCAGTTATTGGCGGTTTCCTTTTTTCAGAAATGCAGGTTTCGTAACTCTTGCCCTGGTTCGACATGAGTTTGTGCTGTCGTGTGGGAGGGGAGATTTAGCCCCTCTAGAGCCCTATGATTGGCTCAAGACGGCGTGAAGGTTGTGTTGTTCGTGCACTTTGCGGCCAAACGCATTTTTTTTTTGAAGAGGTGTAAAGCACTCGGTTGCTGGACTTTGGTCTGGTAAGAAGACTTCTGGTCAATGCTCTGGCATGTGTGGTTGGTGCTTGGGACCTGACCTGAGACTGACTTCCCTTGACTGGGGGAGCCTGTGGTGAAGGTCTTACTGTACCAACAGTGTGACTTCAAATACCTCGGATTACTCATTTGCTGAGGTCACACTTATTCGTTTTTGGTTTACCAGTCTTGACATCTGGTACTTTGTGCGCTCTGTCATTTAAGTGAGCCAAATTGATCCTTGGTATGACCAACGAACGGGTGTGTCACACACTGAAATCTACCATGATTTTAGGGCTCTGGTAGAAAGTAAAGTGCGATCCATCTGCCTGATCACTAGATCGTGAGATTTGCCTTTTCTTTCTTGGCTGCGATCGATTCACAGGTGCCGCCTTACGTCTCGCCTCTGCCACACAAATCTCGCCAGCTGAAACTTACTTCACTGCATGAAGCAAACAGGGTAACGTACAGCTTCTGCGGCCTTGTCATGGCCTACAGATCTCAATCGCCACTTCCTCTCAGATGCACCTTTATAAACTTCTGTACATTTGAACAATCACAATCTGCTCAGCGTCAGAGGAATTAAAATTGTGTTATCCTAATTTTTTTGGCTAGGCTACTCGATTCGCTTCTGCCACCCAGGATCCTGGTCCAGTGTGGTTTTAAACCAACTGTTAGTTGTTTCCAGTATTCAATCATGTTTTCTGTATTTGTATTGGGAAAATAAATTTTGTCATTAAACAAGATTTTGCTTACATTCTCAATCATGTTATGTAACAGCTCCAAGGAATAACTTTCATTATGGCGACCCTGCCAGGATCTCAGATTGATGTCACCTTCTGTGACCATCAGATCATGTTGCCTATCGTTTGACGTTCCTTGCACAGAATTTTAAATTGGTGACTCCTTCTGTGACCGTCAGATCGTAGATAGTTTTGCATTGTGAAGTTTCCGTTCCCCTTGTTTAATGTGGAGTACTGGGTAGACTATTATTCATGTTGCTGATGCCTAGACATAGTACTAATATTTATTATTGTGTGTGTGTTTTCATGTTGTGGTTGTGACTTCTATGTTACTTGATTGATTGTATCCGATGTCGAATGGCGTCGTACTGATTTATTAGGATTGAGGTTTTTGTTTGTGAGTATAGACAAGCGTGCTGTTATCTGAATTTGTTGTCAGGAACTGGGAATAAATAGCTCACAGGGGCGTAATTTAGATTAGAATCTGTGTGGCACAGGAATGTGTAGTTTTTAAATTCGTTTGGGTCAGAATTAGGATGCATTCTTACAAGAAGCAAGGCACATTTGCTACAGAGTAGTGGAAGTAATTGTGTTTTGTTAACGATTGATCCTCGTCAGATTACTAGAGGTGACCAGGTGGAAATTAGACGGGATTCTTAGCTAGATGAGATTGCAGATCAGGCAGAAATGTCGAATGTAGAATCTGCAGAGTATGACATGTCTCAGTCAGGTGACAAAATTGAACAGGAGACCGCAGCAGAACGAAATGTAGGCCCTGCTGGTACGAGCCGTACCATCAGTGAGACTGGCAGACCAGAATCACGATCGAAACGTCACAGAATGATGGAATCTGGCTCATCTAGTCCGGAAGGTGTTAGTGTTTGTTCTCAGTTTGTGGCTCTCATGCGATTCATGCAAGAGGCAGAAAGAAAGAGACAAGAGGCAGAGGAAAGGGAGGAAGACAAATTATTCGTAAGGACGGTCACAGACGGTATAGATGGAGTCAAGAAAGAAAACTGGAAATTTCTGGTAAGGTCCTACGGGACCAAACTGCTGAGGTCATTGGTCCCTAAGCTTGTGCACTATTTTAATCTAACGTAAACTAACTTACGCTAAGGACAACTCACACACACTCATGTCCGAAGGAGGACTCGAACCTCCAATGGGGGGAGCAGCTCAACCGTGACAAGGCACCTGAGACCGTGCGGCTTTCCCACACGACTGTCCAGAAAGAGATAGCAGAAATCCAAGAAGAGCTAGAGAATGTCAAGAAAATGACGGGAGGAATGCGGACCAGGCAAAAGTGATGCCAAAACAGCGTGATTAGTAGCGCAAGTGACACAAAAGGACGCATCAGCGGCCAAAGAACAAGTTAAACTGGCAAGAACTGAGGTGTGTAAGACAAAAAAGCACTTGCAACTCTCGAAAAGTAAGGCCGAAAAATAGTTCAAGAAATTCAGGAAAAATGAGTGAGGTTGCGAAGTGAAGTGAACAGACACAAATAAAACAGGCTGAAATCTTTGAAATAAAGGTCAGCAGACCCGAGTCGCCGCGCAATAAAAAGAGCTGGCTAAGGACTTTTGGCAGGCACATGAGCGGGTCGCGCAATTGCAAACACAATCTCGTCCGGTAGAGCGCCATCGAGAGCATCAAAGAAGTGAAGAAAATATTTTGCGACCCTCCAGACCGCTATATGAGGGCACACCCCTTGCATATGGTCGAAGGCAGTAGGAATATGCTCCTGCCGCAGTAGAACGCGTAATCGAAAATGCTCCGTCCGTAACAAGCAGCATGTAACAGACCGAACTAGAAAACAATTGTACACGTCTACGGAGGTCAGAAGCGTTATTAGGTGAATCTGACGATGCCAGGGGACACCATAATAGTGCATGAGGATCGTTTGGGCACGGATACATGGAGTCACACGTGCAGACGAGAGGGAAAATTCGCACAACAGATACGTCGACCATCCAGAATTCTCAAGTCTAGAGGGAGGGAAACAACAGGTTACATTCAAATACCCGGATGGCACAGTACGATCATGTGCTACCAGAATCTTGGCCAGTGAAGTACAACCTCCAGTTTATATGAGTTATCTTAGAAGGATCGATTGCAGAACATATTTGTGGAGTTGTGGAATGTTTTTACTCCTACCAAGAATTTATGGACGCATTCCTGAGCACATATTGGTCTCAAGACACACAGGAGAGGATAAAACAGGAGATCATGCTAGAAAAGGACATAGAAGCGTCAGGATTCCGCAGTCCTAACAAATTCTTTGAATCCTTGGTCAAGGAGAACCGATTTTTTGGGTCAACCGTACAATCCCAAGGAAAGTATAGGGCACTGCTACAATAAATTACCTTTACGTTATCAGCAACTGCTCATCGGTAGATGCAACGATTCAACTGAGGACTTCAAGAGTGCGCTGTGTGAATTCGAGTACGTGAATGAAATTCACAACTTGCGGGAAAGAAGTAGAAATAATGACCCTAACTGGCCAGATTCGCCACTGAGGAATGACGGGGGAATACATCGATCCAACCGAAACCAAAATTCAAAGTTCAATGGGGATAAACAGTCATCATGGGGAAATAGACGAAGAAAAGGAAATTATAATCATAACAACAACCACTACCGACGATACGGAAGGTGGAGAGAGCAACAGAACTTGTACCAGTGTAATGTCTCTTGCAGCGGTCTCTCCGCGATATTTTCAGAAATTTTATAAATTATATAACTCAGTACATATCTCGAAATATCTCTTCTTATCTTATCGATTCCTAAACTTTAATATACGATGATTATCAATGCAAAGTAGTTTCAAGCCCTATTATTCCTTGGAGCGTCCATTTACTCCATGGAATAGCTTCTCTACTATCTATTTTCTCTTATGAAAAGAATGAGGCAATGCTTGCCGATTAGCCGTGAAAGAAGGAGGATGTATATGTATGTATTGTTGAGCTAGTCGCCATCTTGATGAGATTCTGTATGAGAAGGAATTTAATACATGAACTAAACTAAAGTAAGTATGTTCGCGAATTATTTAACTGATTATTATTGACAGTGTCTGCTTACTACGCTGTGTTGCACGGGATCAGTGGGGAACGTCTGATTTACACTGGACGAACCTGCCGTTTTGTATTCTCAAGATATCCAGTTACTTCAAATAAACAGGCTAACACGGTCTTACCAGCAGATCTCCGGTCTTCCCCATGTGATCACCAAAAGTTAATAATTATTACAAATGTTTTCAGGAAATCGACTGACAATTTTCGTCGCACCTAGACTTCGAAATTGCTTCACCGCCTTATGGAATTTACGTTAAGCTCAATTTAAACAGGATAGAACAGTATTGAACTGTGTGAATGTGATAAGCCTGCTTTGTGAATGAAAATTCCCTTAATATACACATGTTTTTTACTGTCCCGATCAGTGAAGCTAAATCAGGCCGGTGTGAGAGAGTTTTCAAATTTTAGATCCCACAAAAAAATATTAAACCAGGATCAATAGGATTGTAAGGGCTAAGAGCAAAGCAATAGCAGGACATTCGATAGTCAAGGCCAATGGAATGACCAACGTAGCGAATATGTGGAATTGAGGCCACCTAACCCATCGCAGGGTTCATTCAAAGAAAATTCAACAAGGAATTGATACACAGCCGCTGCGGACTCAGCTCGAAACAATGCTGTGGAAAATATCGGATCGAGTGATATTAAGCTGTGACAGTACTAAGATACAAGAGAACTGCCACAGGAAGAGAACGTGCAGTAAGTAAATACTTTTTGTTTAACGTAACGTGATGTAGATATTGCGTTTCTTTGCGTAATTTCCCATTTGTTGCGTTTCATTGTTATGTTGTTTGTCATTTCCATTAGTTTTCAGCATGAGTCCTTGTTGAATGTGCTCAAATGAGTTGAGTATTTATGACATCTTCACGCTTACATTCACTGGCAGGTGGCAGATGGAATTCAAATTCCTTTGCCAGTTATACGTCTTCACTAATTGTTACTTTTTGTGGCATACGAAACCAGGCATGTTGCAATAATAAGTACTCCAAACAACGTAGTACTGCTATTATTTCTTTGGACCTTACAATTGTTGTCCGATTTCCGCAATTGAGCATTGTACTCTGTCATAGCATTCTCGTAGACGAGCCTTCACAAGTATGATCATAGCCAATGATATTGTTTCTGTTTACCTTCTGTGGTTCAAATGGTTCAAATGGCTCTGAGCGCTATGCGACTTAACTTCTGAGGTCATCAGTCGCCTAGAACTTAGAACTAATTAAACCTAACTAACCTAAGGACGTCACACACATCCATGCCCGAGGCAGGATTCGAACCTGCGGTCGTAGCGGTCGCTCGGTTCCAGACTGTAGCGCCTAGAACAGCACGACCACTCCGGCCGGATTACTTTCTGTGGTTTCTTGTACAATGTCTAAGGGATGGATGTACGTCACTTTATGTTTTCTGTGTCGTCTAGGTGGTAAATCGTGCCATAGACCATGTGCGTCTCGATTTTCGTATGTGTGTCGTATGGTGTTAGCGGTCCACGCTTTGGGTGCGTGTCGATGCTGACTTGGTGTGATATGAGCCAACGCCTGTCGTGCGATGTAGCCTACCTTGTGGTGGAATTTTGGCAGCGTCATGTGAACGCCGTCGGTTAAATATTGTGTATGGGGAATTAGCACGGTCAAGTGTAAGTCATGGTAGAGTGGCGAACCCCAGACTCGGAAATAGGAAGCAGAAACGAAATGATGAACCATGGATGAGACTTAAACTAGAAAAATATTTATATATACAGGGTGTTACAAAAAGGTACGGCCAAACTTTCAGGAAACATTCCTCACACACAAAGAAACAAAATATATTATGTGGACATGTGTCCGGAAACGCTTACTTTCCATGTTAGAGCTCATTTTATTACTTCTCTTCAAATCACATTAATCATGGAATGGAAACACACAGCAACAGAACGTACCAGCGTGACTTCAAACACTTTGTTACAGGAAATGTTCAAAATGTCCTACGTTAGCGAGGATACATGCATCCACCCTCCGTCGCATGGAATCCCTGATGCGCTGGTGCAGCGCTGGAGAATGGCGTATTGTATCACAGCCGTCCACAATACGAGCACGAAAAGTCTCTACATTTGGTACAGGGGTTGCATAGACAAGAGCTTTCAAATGCCCCCATAAATGAAAGTCAAGAGGATTGAGGTCAAGAGAGCGAGGAGGCCATGGAATTGGTCCGCCTCTACCAATCCATCTGTCACCGAGTCTGTTGTTGAGAATCGTACGAACACTTCGACTGAAATGTGCAGGAGCTCCATCGTGCATGAACCACATGTTGTGTCGTACTTGTAAAGGCACATGTTCTAGCAGCACAGGTAGAGTATCCCGTATGAAATCATGGCGGCGAATCGAGGAAGTACAGTACATACTGACGAAACTAAAATGAGCTCTAACATGGAAATTCCACATAACATCTTTTCTTTATTTGAGTGTGAGGAATGTTTCCTGAAAGTTTGGTCGTACCTTTTTGTAACACCCTGTATGTATATAATGCATAATGCTTTGTTTCATTTCAGCAGCAGCAATCATGACAGAGGAGACAGGAGGCATCCTTATACTATGTAAAATTACGTGTACACAATCATAAAATGCCACCTCAAAGATTTCAGGCAAATCACCAGCACCTGAGTGAGTCGACGCACTTCCTGTCCATTTCAGCATCAGTAGATAACACTGGCGGACATCGAAAAATAAAAGAGAAGTATACACGGAATAAAATGCATGAAAATTCGCTTTGGTAGTATTAGCAAAGGCATAGAGTAGTACAATAAGTTAGTATTTCGTATTGGGGTAAGTCTACACGTTTGTTGGAGGTATAGAGGTAGCGTCAGCGTAAAATTAAAGTACAAGACAGGAGCAGAACTAACCAAAAAGTAACAAAAACAAGTGCACACACAAACAAAGACACCTCACACCACATAATTTACATCCATAGAAAGTTAAGAGGGCCCTGCAGACATTAAATATATTTTTGGGTTTTCGTACTTAGTAATAAAATATATAAATAAATATATTAACTAAAGAAAAAAAAATTGTATTCGGCAGTATTTTTTTCTGTAAATAGATTATATCGATGTAATGACGTTTGTGAGAGAATACCGCACTTCAGCACACTTGAGGACTGCGCAGACTCCAGAACCAACGCTGCAGACTGGACGTCATTGCCCACACCAGCCAGCAAGGGTGAAGGGAACAGGCAGCCGTAATGACTCAGCTTTGGCAGCAGGTGAACGGGGGACCAGACTGCCCGCTGTGTCTGAACCGACCTGCCAGCTGACGCACCTACGTTACGCAGCCCAGTCACCTACCACTACAGGCAGCACATATCACAAACCAGCTCAGGCAGCGGGACTCCCAACTGGCGCCGGCAGCAACCCCCTAGTGGCCAACGACCCGCCAGGCTGCTAATCGTGGGACAAATGAGTTGCGTTGCACCACAGTCGACGCGCGCGCTGAGCCTAACCGACTCAGCGGGGTGCCGAGAGTGACGTGTCCCATTAGCAACAGGCGAGCTAATCCAATGACCCATGCCGACAGGCGCATTCCAATGCAGAGGCGAACAGGAAGAGCAGGGCTGCCCCACATCTTGTTAGCACTGAATGGATTCCTACGCAAGGGGGCGGGTTGCACGTCAAATGCAATGCTGTCAAGCCATTTGCTGATGGCTAACTGCTGCCTGACCAAGATGACGCCAAGGGTCCAGCTGCAGTCTGTAAGCTGCCCAAGATGCCCTTTGCTGCCCAGATACCAGCTGCTGCAAGACGAGAGGAAACGCCAGAGACATCTACCGCCACCTCTGCCATGTCGTGCACTGAGTGAGAGACCATTCCACTTTGGCGCAAAATGCTGTTCTTCAGTCCTACCAGTCACAGTTTGTGGGAGTTCATAAGTGCCATGTTTTCAATTCATGTGACATTTTCTATTGTAAAATGTTTCTCCCCGGTGACCCTTGTGGAGGGAGCGACAGGATACCTCTCTGCAATATCATTGTGTAATATCTTTTGTGTTCTTGTATGTGTCAATTGAACTGTCTTGATTGTAATACATATATTTTTCTGCACATTTATTAATGCTCTGATTATGTGCCTCTAATTGTTTTACATTGTACAAAATAATACACAAATTTACACAATTTATTAATAAGACAAACAGATCACACATATGATTTCTTTTTTCACTGAGAATTTGAGAATGTATATGTTTGATGATTGAGACCAAATGAGTGATAGAGCAGGGGTAAATCAATGAGCAGAGGACAGTTCATACTCCAGGACATTGTAAATGATTAAGGACATTAGACATCTCTGACCTCAGGATATGGTATGAATGGATATATTTCTTTGCTGCGAGGACTTTTAACCTCCTATCAAATGTTTATCGGAAGCCTGTGATGAAACAATGACCCCTGGGTCTAACATAATTCATACTACACAGAAAAGTTTATATGTACTCTTTCTGTCTTGCAGCTTCATGTGAATGAATGCCTCCTGAAATGAATAAGGTCAAGTTAGGATGTGTTTTAGCTGAGGGCAAACCTGATTAGCAAAGTTACTTTTTTCAAATACACTCCTGGAAATTGAAATAAGAACACCGTGAATTCATTGTCCCAGGAAGGGGAATCTTTATTGACACATTCCTGGGGTCAGATACATCACATGATCACACTGACAGAACCACAGGCACATAGACACAGACAACAGAGCATGCACAATGTCGGCACTAGTACAGTGTATATCCACCTTTCGCAGCAATGCAGGCTGCTATTCTCCCATGGAGACGATCGTAGAGATGCTGGATGTAGTCCTGTGGAACGGCTTGCCATGCCATTTCCACCTGGCGCCTCAGTTGGACCAGCGTTCGTGCTGGACGTGCAGACCGCGTGAGACGACGCTTCATCCAGTCCCAAACATGCTCAATGGGGGACAGATCCGGAGATCTTGCTGGCCAGGGTAGTTGACTTACACCTTCTAGAGCACGTTGGGTGGCACGGGATACATGCGGACGTGCATTGTCCTGTTGGAACAGCAAGTTCCCTTGCCGGTCTAGGAATGGTAGAACGATGGGTTCGATGACGGTTTGGATGTACCGTGCACTATTCAGTGTCCCCTCGACGATCACCAGTGGTGTACGGCCAGTGTAGGAGATCGATCCCCACACCATGATGCCGGGTGTTGGCCCTGTGTGCCTCTGTCGTATGCAGTCCTGATTGTGGCGCTCACCTGCACGGCGCCAAACACGCATACGACCATCATTGGCACCAAGGCAGAAGCGACTCTCATCGCTGAAGACGACACGTCTCCATTCGTCCCTCCATTCACGCCTGTCGCGACACCACTGGAGGCGGGCTGCACGATGTTGGGGCGTGAGCGGAAGACGGCCTAACGGTGTGCGGGACCGTAGCCCAGCTTCATGGAGACGGTTGCGAATGGTCCTCGCCGATACGCCAGGAGCAACAGTGTCCCTAATTTGCTGGGAAGTGGCGGTGCTGTCCCCTACGGCACTGCGTAGGATCCTACGGTCTTGGCGTGCATCCGTGCGTCGCTGCGGTCCGGTCCCAGGTCGACGGGCACGTGCACCTTCCACCGACCACTGGCGACAACATCGATGTACTGTGGAGACCTCACGCCCCACGTGTTGAGCAATTCGGCGGTACGTCCACCCGGCCTCCCGCATGCCCACTATACGCCCTCGCTCAAAGTCCGTCAACTGCACATACGGTTCACGTCCACGCTGTCGCGGCATGCTACCAGTGTTAAAGACTGCGATGGAGCTCCGTAAGCCACGGCAAACTGGCTGACACTGACGGCGGCGGTGCACAAATGCTGCGCAGCTAGCGCCATTCGACGGCCAACACCGCGGTTCCTGGTGTGTCCGCTGTGCCGTGCGTGTGATCATTGCTTGTACAGCCCTCTCGCAGTGTCCGGAGCAAGTATGGTGGGTCTGACACACCGGTGTCAATGTGTTCTTTTTTCCATTTCCAGGAGTGTATGTTGGTTATCAGGATGAGATTCTCCTACTACTTTCAATGATTTCCTCATGTTCGTTTCACACTAAAAAGCACTGAAGTGAGACACTATCCATGCAGAAATCGACAGCAGGCAGTGAGAGAGGACAAGTTACTCCCTCACCTATATTTCATATATGGAAAATTATTAAAGATTTTATTACAACCTGACGAACCTTGAGCAAGCCCCTAGAAAGTTAATGGCCTGAGCAGACGTTGATGGAACCTGGTAGGGCGCTAAAGGCGTGAGGTATTTCTTAGCTTGTAGAAACAGCATGTTGGGAGTAGGAATCAATTGGTGGTGAGCTCATCTCTCAGTAAATCTTGCCGGACAGGCCCACAGCCGTGCAGGGAAGACAGAGCAGCCCCTTGCTGAGACAGTTCACCAGAAGAACAATGCCGGTATACCTGCATTATCGCCAGCTGAAGGCTGGGCTGGGGGCGACAGACTGAATGGACGCATCTATTCAGTGGAGCTGCAAACTGGGCATTGTGTGAAGAGCCACGCGTAATAAAAATTCCCAAATTTTCGTGTTCGCCAGTACTGGAAATAGGCCTGTGACCCACCTCCATCGGCCGCCTTGGTTGTATAAGAAACTTCAGCCTCTGAGAAACGTTTAGAGATAGAATCTTTTTTACACTTCATAGCTAGGACTAACAAGCTCCAAGGCACAGGCGATTTAGATAAAGATCTTTAAGATTGTATCTGTTCGCTTGTTGCTGTGGTAAACGATGTGACATCGGAGAAAAACACCTGCCCCCTCGGCGAAAGCTTAAAAGAATCCAGTAATTGGCGGTTTCCTTTTTTCCAGATACGCAGGTTTCATAATTCTTGCTCTGGTTCTACATGAGTTTGTGCTGTCATGTGGGAGGGGAGATTTAGCGCCTCTAGAGCCCTATGATTGGCTCAAGACGGCGTGAAGGCTGTGTCGTTCGCGCACTTTGCGGCAAAACGGATTTTTTTTTTTTTTCTGAAGAGGTGTGAAGCACTCAGTTGCTGGACTTTGGTCTGGTAAGAAGACTTCTGGTCGATGCTCTGGCATGTGTGGTTGGTGCTTGGGACCTGACCTGAGACTGACTTCACTTGCGAGTAGTTTCGACTGGGGAGCCTGTGGTAAAGTTCTTACTGTACCGACATTGTAACATCAAACGCCTCACACTACTCGTTTGCCAAGGACACACTTATTCGTTTTTGGTTTACCAGTCTTGACATTTGGTATCTTTGTGAGCTTTGTCGTATAAGTGAGCCAAATTGGCCCTTGGTACGACCAGCGAAAGGGTGTGTCACAGTGTCAGATCAATTCAGATTTCGTTATCCACATCTTTTGGGCCAGAATACTTGACTCGCCACCGAGGATCCTTGTCCATTGTGGTTTTAAACCAACTGTTAGTTGTTTACGGTATTCAGTCGTAAATTGCACAGTACAATTTATATCTGCTTTTTTATTGGGAAAATAAATGTTGTCAGTAAAGTAGAGTCTGCTTACATTCACGATAATTTTTTATAAATGCCCCACGGGTTAACTTTCAAAACCAACACCCACAACGATAGTTCAGGTATAAATTCCGACGCCACAAGCTGAAGAAAAATACATAGAGAAAGTATATGAGGATATTGAAAGCTTTATAGAACACATAATGGGAGACGAAAAACTAATAGTCACGGGGGACTGGAATGCAGTTGTAGCGAAAGAAGTAGAAGGAAAGGTTAAAGGAGAATATGGCCCTGGGACAAGGAATGAGAGAGGAGAAAGATCCACTGAGTTCTGTAATAAATTTCAACCAGCGATAGCGAACACTCTGTTCAGGACTCACAACAGAAGGAGGTATACTTGGAAAAGACAAGGCGATACGGATAGGTGTCAGTTACATTACATCATGGTCAGACAGGGGTTCCGAAAACAGGTACTGTATTGTAAGGCATACCCATGAGCAGATACAGACTCAGATCACACTGTAACAGTGATGAAGAGTATGCTGAAGTTCAAGAGATTCATCAGGAAGAATCAATATGTAAAAAAGTTGGATACAGAAATACTAAGAGATGACTAGACACTCTTGAAATTCTCTAAGGTCTTCGATATAGCACTAAAGAATAGCGCAGTAGATAGTGCAGTTGAAGAGCAATGGACATCTCTAAAAAGAACAATCACAGAAGTTGCAAAGAAAGACATAGGTACAAAGAAGGTAACGGAGAAGAAACCATGGATAACAGAAGAAACACTTTACTTGCTCGATGAAAGAAGAAAGTACATAAATGTTCAGGGAAATTATCGAATACGCAAATACAAGCCGCTGAGGAATGAAATAAATAGGAAGTGCAGGGAAGCTAAGACAACGTGGATACATGAAAAATGTGACGAAGCAGAAAAAAATGATTTTCTAAAAGAATAACTCAGCAGACAAGAAAGTCAAAACAAACATCTGTGACATCAGAAGCAAGTTTGGTAACATTAAGAGTACAACGGGAATCCCACTGTTAAATGCAGAAGAGAGAGCGGATACGTGGAATGAGTACATTGAAGGCCTCTCTGAGGGGTAAGTTTTGTCTGATGTGACAGAAGAAGAAACAGGAGTGGATTTAGAAGGGATAGGGAATCCAGTATTAGAATCAGAATTTAAGAGAGGTTTGGAGGACTCAAGATCAAATAAGGCAGAAGGGAGAGATGACATTCCATCAGAATTTCTAAAATCATTTGGGGAAGTGGCAACAAAACGACTGTTTTCGTTGGTGTGCATAATGTATGAGTCTGTCGACATACCATACGACTTTCGGAAAAATATCATCCACACAATTCCGGAGACTGCAAGAGCTGACAAGAATAATATGCAGAAGGATGGAAAGGAAACTGATGATATGTTGTATGACGACCCGTTTGATTTCAGGAAAGGTACAAGCATGAAGAGGCAATTCTGACATTACGCTTGACAGTGGAAACAAGACTAAAGAAAAATCGAGACACTTTCGTAGGCTTTGTCGACCTAGAACAAGAGTTCGACAATGTTAAATAGCGCAAGATGTTCGAAATTCTGAGAAAAATAGGGGTAAGCTATATGGAGAGACGGGTAATGTACAATATGTACAAGAACCACGAGGGAATAATAAGAGTCGACGACCACTTCAAGGTGAATGGATATCAATGATACGATTTGCTGATGACATTGCCATCCTGAGTAAAATTGAAGAAGAATTACATGATATGCTGAATAGAATGAACAATATAATGAGTACAGAATATAAATTGAGAGTAAATCGAATAAAGACGAATGTAAGCAGAAATGTAGCAGAAATGAGAACAGTTAGGAACATACCATCAGGATTGATGGTCACGAAATAGATGACATTATGAAATTCTGCTGCCTGAGCAGCAAAACATACAATGACGGACGAAGCGAGGAGGACATCAAAAGCACACTAACACTGGCAAAAAGCGCATTCCTGGCCAAGATAAGTCTATCAGCGTCAAACAGAGGCCTTCGTTTGAGGGAGAAATGTCTGAGAATGTACGTCTAGAGCACAGAAACCGGAGCAGTGAGAATCGAAAATTTTGAGACATGATGCTACAGAAGAATGTTGAAAATTAGGTGCACTTGTAAGGTAAGGAATGCTATGGTTCTGTGCTGAATCGGACAGGAAAGGAATATATGGAAAACACAGACAAGAAAATGGGATAGGATGATGGGACATTTGTTAAGACATTAGGGAACAACTTCCGTGGTATTAGAGGGAGCTGTAGAGGGAAAAGCTGTGGAGGAAAACAGAGGTTGGTATACATCTTGCAGATAATTGAGGACGTTGATTGCATGTGCTGCTCTGGGATGAACAGGTTGGCACAAGAGATGAATTAGTGGCGGACCTCATCAAACTAAAGACTGATGACTTTTTCTCAGTCATCTGTCATCTGACTGGTTTGATGCAAGGCACCATGAATTCCTCTCCTCTGCCAACCTGTTCATCTCAGAGTAGCACATGCATTCAACGTACTTAATTATTTCCTAGATGTATTCCAGTCTCTGTCTTCTTCTACAGTTTTACCCTCTAAAACTCCCTCTAGTACCATGGAAGTCATTCCCTGGTGTCCTTACAAATATCCTGTCGTCCTGCCCTTTCTGCTTGTCAGTATTTTCCACATATTCCTTTCCATTCCTCTCCGATTGTGCACAGAACCTTACCTTATCAGTCCACGTAATTTTCAATATTCGTCTATAGCTCCACACTCAAATTCTTCGATTCTCTTCTGTTCCGGTTTTACTGCAGTCCATGTTCCACTACCATACAATGCTGGGGTCCAAACGTACATTCTCAGAAATTTCCTCCCCAGAATAAGGCCTATGATTGATGCTAGCAGACTTCTCTTTACCAGGAATACCCTTTTTTGCCAGTGATAGTCTGCTTTTTATGTACTTTTTGTCTGCCCGTCACGGTTTATTTTGCTGCGTAGGTAGCAAACTTCCTTAACTTCATCTACTTCGTGATCACCAATCCTGATGTGAAGTTTCACGCTGTTCTCATTTCTGCTTCTTCTCCTTGCTTCCGTCTTTCTTCTAGTTGCATTGAGGCCATACTCATTACTTATTAGACTGTTGATTCCATTCATCAGTTTATGTCATACTTCTTCTCTTTCACTGAGGATACCAAAGACAGCGACTCTTGTTTCCTCTTCAGTCACATCATACAAGTCCTTCCTTTCACAGAGGACTACGGTGTACTCTTTCCACCTATCCGCTCTCTCCTCTGTATTTAACGGTGGAATTCCCATTGCACTCTTAATGTTACCATCTTGCTTTTATTTTCAGTAAAAGCTGTTTTGACTTTTCTATACACCGTCAGGTGGCTTGCGGAGTATGGATGTAGATGTAGATGTAGATGAGTCACTCCTCCCTACAATCACTTTCTTCACATTTTTCATGCAATCACTTTGCCTTAGATTTCCTGCACTTCCTATTTATTTCATTCATAAGCGACATTTATTTCCGTATTCATGATTTTCCCGCAGCATTTTTGTACTTTCTCCTCTCATCGAACATTTGAAGTATTTATTCTGTTACCCATGGACGTCCATTTCTCTTCAACTAAACTGCCTACTGAACTATTCCTCATCGCAGTATCTACAGCGTTAGAGAACTTCAAGCGGATCTCCTCGTTTCTTAATATTTCCGTATCCCACTTCTTTGTACATTGATTCTCCTAAACTTCTGCCTACTCTTCATCATTACTAAATTGTGATTCGGATCTACAACTGCTCGTGGGTATGCCTTACAATCCAGAATCTGACTTCGGAATCTCTGTCTGACCATGTTGAAATGTGACGTATCTTCCGGCCTTTTCCAAGTGTACCTCATTCTTTTGTGATTCCTGAATGGAGTACTACTAACTGATTTTTAATGCAGAACTCAAATAGTATTTCTCTTTACTCATTCCTTATACTAAGCCCATATTCTCCTGTAATCCTTTCTTCTACTACTTCCCCTGTATCCGCATTCCAGTCCCCTAAGACTATTAGATTTTTCTCTCGCTTTACGTACTGAATTACCCGTTCAGTATCTTCATATACTCTTCCACCTCTTCATCTTCAGTTTGCGTCGTCGGCATTGTAAGGGTACAGTACCCTTACGGAGTATCGGTTATGTACTATTCAGAGATCATACATGGTTTAAGCAAAGACTGCAGTGCAGTCAACAACGTGCGAATGGGTAAGCAGTAGTCGAGTGTTGGAGTCCGTGGGTGGAAGTCGGCTGTGAGAGGCTAGAGAGAGAGGTGGCTCAGTAGCGAGGCCGGAGATGAGTGGCAGAATGGCACACAGTGTTTGATGTTCATAAATGTTTATAAATTGAGTGATTTAATTAATGAATTCCAGTATTTAAAGAAAGGAGATGTTATCATTTAGTCGTTTTCACAATAACGGAAGTGGACAACAATGAGTCGCATGACAAGGAAAAAGATATATATGATGCTAAAATAATTAAAATATAACTTCACCTACAGCGTATGCGAATAATATAGTTCAGTGCGAAACTGGAGGGAGGTTACATATGGCGACGCGTGTGTCGGACTTCGATTCCACAGCAATCTTCGGAAACGACGGAGAAGACAACACAGCAAACGGCGAGTCCGCAGAATTTCAGCACAGCAGCGCTTCGAAATTAAGTGAACTCAACGTTGTGTAGGAATGAACAGGAATAGGAATAATCAACAGTGTTACTGACTTTTAAGTTGCGAGTGAACTTCTCAATTTAGAGCAAGCATAAGTTATAACGAACAGTGATTGTTGTGAACAGTGTTAATATGGCTAATTCGGAACAAAACGGTAGTGTTACTAAAGACAAGGGAAGACAATTTAATAATGTGGTTGATGGTGAACAAATTAATGTAATGGAAAACACTACAGTTAAGCCGACAGAGGACAGTGGTATTCTTAGTTTCTATTTTCGTAACAGAAGTTCAACGCCGATGGTTATCCAGCAAACAGAAACTGCTATTGTCAGTAAAGATTGTATATCTCAATTGTTAGAAGCAATCAAAAATGTTCATGAGGAAAATAGACAGGCGTGTGTAGAAATAAAAGCTTTTCATGAAGAGAATAAACAGGTGCGTGTAGAAACAAGAGCGTTTCATGAGGAATATAAAAAGGTGCGTGAGGAAATAACAAAATTTTATGAGGAAACAAGAACGTTCCATCAGGGAATCAAAAATGATTATCAGACACTAACTAATGCGAGCTCCAAAAAGAATGTCAAGACAAACATGAGGCCATTGGCAGCGAAAATACAGATCATAAAATTCAAGTTACGGACGGTGTAGGCAAACGTCAGATTTTATTTGCAAAGTTAATGACAAAGTTAAGGCTCAAGATGACGAAATCGTCAAAATTAAAAGTTCTTGTAAAGCCAACAAAGAGTCGATAATTAAGATGGTTAACGGCGTACAAACGCGATGTGATGAACTAAGTGAAGAGGTACATGAGATGACAAAAGGTAGCGAACAACGACACATTGTCAAATGGAATTAATAAAGAAATTTTGCGCGATGAAATTAATGCAGTACTACGAGAACCAGATAACAATATTGTTGGTTTGCCGCAAGTAATTCTTGACAATGGACTGAGCGGTCGAAAATTTCATGAATATGAACCTAAAAAAGCCATCCACGCAGTTGCGTTCATTAGACAGTTCAAACATGCGTTTCCGAGGCTTTATACGGAACGTGCTAAAATTGATACTTGCGTCAGTCACATGAAGGGAGAGTCACATATTTGGGGTAAACGTGTATGCGACAATTACACCAAGTATGAAGAACCTGAAACAGCATTTTTTTAAAAAATTTGGTCGAAAGAAAAACAGTGGGACGTAAAATCAAAAATTCTCACACCGCCAAATTAGGCAAGACATCACGGTACAATGCGTGAGTTTATGCAAAGGTACTGGAACGACAATGCATACTTGGACGATCTGGTTAAAGAAGAAGAGCTAATGCTTATGTTAATCCAGAAATTACCACTTTTGGTGCGTGAGAAGTTAGCACTCACACCACAGTTAACAATGGAGCAAGTGTGTTTGCTAATTGACCTAATGGAATTGCTCAACGCCGAACGCGATCAACGTGAGCGACACAGTAATAACAATTACCCGAATCGTCATAACGGCCCAGCGCGGGAAGGAATCCCAAGTTACGAACGACCGAAAGTATTTGATCGCCGAGACGATGATAGACACAGGAGAAACGAATACAATGTACAGGTCAATTCAGGTCAAATCATCCGCCGAATCGGCCACACATAGACACAAACAGAGGACAGTATCGATCGCCAGAACGTGCAAGAAGCAGCACTCGCAATCAGCGAGATTCTGAACAGTTAAACTAAGCAAAGTTTCGGAGACGACCCGCTCCGGAACTCTGTCACAGGGACAAGGGTCGGATATTATGATAAATGCCATAAAGTGTGAACATGTAAATGATGTCAACGAAGATTTGTGTCGAGAAAATGAAGAAACTAATAAAGAAATTCTGATGCCATTTGTGGAAGTCGATGTATGTGGTATTGTTATGGATGCATTAATTGATTCAGCTAGCGACGCAAGGGCTATTTCTGAAACTCTATTTTCGCAACTAAACAATCTTGTCGCTCTTCCCACATTTCCTGTTAACGGCGTACGTATTGTCAGTGCAGTTGGAAACCAAGCAAAACAATTAAAGGACAAGCATTGCTAAGATTTCGTATTCAAGGGGACGAACATGAGCAAAGTGTGTTAATCGTTGGTTCTCTCAATGTTGGGCTTGTTCTCGGAGTTGATTGGTTGTCAGAGATGAGATGCTACATTAATTTTGAGGAGAACTGTCTGCGGACGTGGAGAGATAATAAAGAAAGAAGAATTTTATTCAAAGGGTTTATTATGGATAATAAGGGCGCTGCGGGTGTGAAAATAAGGATGATGCGTTATAGAGGAGAATATGAAGTTGTCACTTTAAACAATTCAGAGAACTGCGCTAAGCTGCAAGAGAGGAACGAGGAGGATACTCTCAATTGTATTCAGACCAAGATTCGAGCGTTAGTGGACTTGACTGAAGCAGAACGAGAAGAACTGAGGGAACTACTGAGATTCTACGTCGATATATTTTCAAAGATACCAGGATTAATTAAAGGATATGTTAGTAAAATTAAAGTAAAGGACCATGAACAATTTCGCAGTAAGTCATATGCAATAGCATTGGCAAAAATGGAAGCTGTTAACAAGGAAACAGAGGATGTTGAATAATCAAATAATTGAGCGCTCAGATAGCGTATATTCAAACCCAATACATGCTGTAGCAAAGAAGGATGGCACAGTTCGCATTGTTCTTGACGCCCGTGCAATGAATCGCATAATTTTACCACAGCGTGATCAGCCGGAAAGTTTGGAGTTTTTGTTACAAAGTTTCAACGGAGCCAAATATCTAAGTAGCCTTGATTTGACTAGTAGTTACTGGCAGTTAATGCTAGAAGAGAAGCTGGCCGGAGTGGCCGTCCGGTTCTAGGCGCTACAGTCTGGAGCCGGGCGACCGCTACGGTCGCAGGTTCGAATCCTGCCTCGGGCATGGACGTGTGTGATGTCCTTAGGTTGGTTAGGTTTAATTAGTTCTAAGTTCTAGGCGACTGATGACCTCAGAAGTTAAGTCGCATAGTGCTCAGAGCCATTTTTTTGCTAGAAGACAATAGTAGAAAGTACAGGTTATTACAAATGATTGAAGCGATTTCACAGCTCTACAATAACTTTATTATTTGAGATATTTTCACAATGCTTTGCACACACATACAAAAATTAAAAAAGTTTTATTAGGCATTCACAAATGTTCGATATGTGCCCCTTTAGTGTTTCAATGAGTTCGAAAGCATCGTTGATGCGAGCTCGCAGTTCTGGCACGTTTCTTGGTAGAGGAGGTTTAAACACTGAATCTTTCACATAACCCCACAGAAAGAAATCTCATGGGGTTAAGTCGGGAGAGCGTGGAGGCCATGAAATGAATTGCTGATCATGATCTCCACCACGACCGATCCATCGGTTTTCCAAACTCCTGTTTAAGAAATGCCGAACATCATGATGGAAGTGCGGTGGAGCACCATCCTGTTGAAAGATGAAGTCGGCGCTGTCGGTTTCCAGTTGTGGCATGAGCCAATTTTCCAGCATGTCCAGATACACGTGTCCTGTAACGTTTTTTTCGCAGAAGAAAAAGGGGCTGTAAACTTTAAACCGTGAGATTGCACAAAACACGTTAACTTTTGGTGAATTGCGAATTTGCTGCACGAATGTGTGAGGATTCTCTACCGCCCAGATTCGCACATTGTGTCTGTTCACTTCACCATTAAGGAAAAATGTTGCTTCATTACTGAAAACAAGTTTCGCACTGAACGCATCCTCTTCCATGAGCTGTTGCAACCGCGCCGAAAATTCAAAGCGTTTGACTTTGTCATCGGGTGTCAGGGCTTGTAGCAATTGTAAACGGTAAGGCTTCTGCTTTAGCCTTTTCCGTAAGATTCTCCAAACCGTTGGCTGTGGTAGGTTTAGCTCCCTGCTTGCTTTATTCGTCGACTTCCGCGGGCTACGCGTGAAACTTGCCCGCACGCGTTCAACCGTTTCTTCGCTCACTGCAGGCCGACCCGTTGATTTCCCCTTACAGAGGCATCCAGAAGCTTTAAACTGCGCATACCATCGCCGAATGGAGTTATCAGATGGTGGATCTTGCATTTCAAGCACGACATACGCTTTTTCGGCTCCTGTCGCCATTTTGTCTCACTGCGCTCTCGAGCGCTCTGGCGGCAGAAACCTGAAGTGCGGCTTCAGCCGAACAAAACTTCATGAGTTTTTCTACGTATCTGTAGTGTGTCGTGACCATATGTCAATGAATGGAGCTACAGTGAATTTATGAAATCGCTTCAATCATTTGTAATAGCCCTGTATACAGCATTTCTTTATAATGGTAGAAGTTACCAATTTCGGAGAATGCCTTTTGGTCCCTCGATTTCTTCAGCGGTTTTTATGAGAGCACTGGATAAAGTTTTAGGCGAAGATTTGTTGCAACATGTAACGTTTTATGTTGACGATATCTTGATTAGCACAGCTTCATGGGAAGAACATTTGGAAGTTATTCATCGGATACTTGAAGCATTTAGGAAAGCTGGAGTGACTGTTAACCTGGAAAAATCGGAATTCGCCAAGTCGCAAATTAAATTCCTTGGGCATATTATTTCGTCGCAAGGGATTGAACCAGATCCAACAAAAATGAACACAGTAAGAAATTTTCCGTCACCTAAGTGCCGTAAGCAACTTAAGTCGTTTTATGGTTTCTGTAATTTTTATCGTCGTTTTCTTTCTGGATGCTTCCTATCTTCTGCTGTCTTAATGGCCCTGCTGAAAAAGGATGCAATATGGAAATTGACTCATGAACATCAGGAAGCGTTTGATTCAACGAAAAACCAACTGTGTGAAGCATCTATCCTTCACCATCCTGATTTAAGTGAAAAGTTTTACCTTGTCACCGATTCAAGTGATTATGCGCTTGGCACAGAATTATATCAATTAATTGAGGTCGATGGAGTTATTGAAGATCATACTAGCGCATTTGCGAGCCGCGCACTTACAAGCTGGGAGCAAAAATATACTGTCACGGAAAGAGAAACACTTGCCATCGTTTGGAGCTTCGAAAAGTTTCGTTTTCATCTATTTGGAAGGCATACTGTTGTAGTGACAGATCACAAAGCATTATCATTCTTGATGAATTGAAAATTGATGCAGTATAGGTTAACCCGGTGGTCGTTAATGCTTCAGCAATACAGTTTTGAGATTCAGTACATACCAGGAAAGCAGAACGTCGTACCGGATGTGCTGTGAAGGCTATCAGAAGGACAAGATTCAGTTTATGTTGCGCATCCACGCCAGAAAGATATAAGGATTCATTTTATGCGAGGTTTCGAAGGCGAGCGTCATATACGCAAGATTCTGCGGAACATCAAACAGGAACACGACGGAGACGAAATATTGAGGATGGTTAAACAAAAATATGACGATCCCAGTGCCGAGAGTAGCGGCAAGATACGTCAATATTATTTAAAGCAAGATGCTATCCTTTACCGGTTAAGCAACTTTAATTCTGATCATTGGAGGCCATGTATACCCAAACATGTAGTGGATGAATTAATAAGATACGTTCACGTGAGCTATGCTCATTTTGGGCCACGTAAATGTATAATAAAATTGCAAGACGTCATCTTCGATAACATGGCACGAAAAGTACGATCAATTCTAAAATCTTGCTATCTCTGTCAAAAAACTAAAGTGTCTACGATTCAGCACAAAGGTTTCATGCATAACATATACCTCAAAATCCTGGTGAAATTTCAGCTCTCGATCTCTATGGACCGATATCCAGATCAAAAGGGAATTTTACTCAAATTTTGGTTGTGATGGATGTCTTTCCGAAATTTGTACACCTTTACCCAAACAGGAAAGCCAACAGTAAGATCATAATCAAGAAACTCAGGGTAGAATACTTCGTGAATTCTGTCAAGCCAGAGTGCATTTTATCGGACAATGGTCCACAATTTCGGTCACACTTATGGAAAGATTTTATTAATGATGAAGGTATTCGGCACATTGCAATTTCGTCTTGCAGACCCGCATCCAACCCGACTGATCGTCAAACGCGTGAACTCGGACGTTTATTTCGTGCACAATGTGGGAATTAACATAAAAGATGGATAGAACGATTGACAGATTTTGAAACAGTAATTAATGGTTTGTCGCATGATTCAATGGGATTGCCGCCATGTGCAGCTCTCTTTGGAAAGAAACCTGACAGTATCTTTCATGAATACATTTCCTTTCCGCAAGAAAAGGAAATTACGCAGGAGGAGCGCTTTAAAATTGCGTTGGAGACGATGAATAAACGAGCAGAAGAACGGAAGATGGCACATGACAAGATAGTGAAGCCCATTACGTACAAAGTCGGTGATTTATTCGAACTCATGCGAAATCATCAAGTGCAAATGAAGAGATAAAAAGTTTCATCACTACTACAGAGGACCATTCAAAATTAGAAAACTTGTTCACCCTAATTTGGTTGAAATTGAAATGGTGCAGTCCAGTCAGTATCATAGCCTACAACATGTAGAAAACATTAAACCGTATCATCTATAAGAAGGGTTGCAAGACAAGAGATGCTCTGTAGAAAAAAAATGAACATTGTGTTATTTGTGTACATAGCATTTTGCCTGTGTGAAAATAAATGGACAATAGTCGGTAGCTATTGTGAGTTAGTTATAGTGGACAGTAGTAGGTAGCTACTGTGAGCTAGATGCAATCAGTTTTAAGCATTTTATACTGTCACGTAAACATTGTGCAGTGCTTGAGTCAGAGACACGTTTATAAGCAATAATAGGAACGCGTGGCGCGATTGTTGTGGTTACTACAGACTGATTGACGTGCGCGCGCAGTGTATTTTGTTTCCCCCTGCCATAATTACGTTTTGTGTTTGTATGTTGGAGAGCCAATGTGGAGCCACCGACGTGAAGCGATGCACGCGCGGTGCGGTCGTCACATGTTACAACTGTAGTGGAGGATGTACCAACCCCTACGAGGACCTCGCACTCAGTGCGACTGTCGCATGTTACAGCGCTGCGCTAGCCTGTCAGGCTGGCGAGCTGTGTGGAACGTGGAACCATGGGATGCTGGCGGCCAGCTGATCAACAACAACAACAAGCTTCACGGTGCGGGAGTCGCTGTTATGACGCTGTTACTACAATTCCACCAATATGCAGAGACAACGAGTGTACAGTCTCCGGCGGCTTCGATGCCACAGCCCTATAATTCATCGAAAGCTACGAATACGTGTGCTTTGCATTGCATCGTATAGGGAAGTGAAAAAACACAGTAAACAGTGAAAGTGTTATTGTTGGGGTATATCCCCGGCGGCATCGATGCCACAGCCCAGTGCGTAGTGAACCAGCGTGTTCGCGTGTGATTTACGAGTCAACATATAGGCAGGGACCTATAGCAGAGTAATTAGATATGAAGTGCTACGTAAAAAAAAGTGTTTTCCAAGGTGATTATTTGTTTATGGATTACTTTCGAAGGTATGTGCCTTTTGTGAAATTTCTTGAATTACTAACGCTGTAAACCGTGTGCCATAAATATAACAGTATCGCATTTTCAAAATATGCTGCCACTTGGAGTGTTAATTCATGTGGGGTAGTAATTGAATATTTTCCTGTGAATATTGTGTAGTAGTTAGAGTTGTCTGTTTATTATTTTGTTTATTTTTTGATCACATTCATTCAGTTAGGCCTATGTTTCTATTCATTCAATACAGTGACTATCTGATCATTAGTATTTAATTCATTACAAAAAAATATTCATGAACAAGCTAATAGACACTTGATACTCATGTATCACAGTTAGCCATACTATTTATTTGGGACGTTAAAGCATTGTGTTTCATGTTGCTATGTTAATTCAATGATATTATGCAGTTGCAAAAGCATTTGCGATTAACCTGACTTACCTTGTTGCTAATTAGCGAGTGATTCAATGATATAATTTGATTAATGTACTGTGATTCAGTGATACTTGAATTCCTTAAACACCATTTTCCTTACACAAATGAGAGTTATTCTTAATGACTTGAGGTTCTCCATTAATAAGCAAATAGTTTTGACTAAATAATGTAATTTTACTTTTTTTTCTTTTTTGTCTTTCTATATATTTTTCTACTTTAATATTCAAATCTAATATCACTATTACATTTTTTCATATTAAAGTATTATTTTGGTGGCGATATGTAAGGATACAGTACCCTTAGTAGTATCGATTATGCACTATGCAGAGATCATATATATGGTTTAAGCAAAGACTGCAGTGCAGTCAACAATGTGCGAGTGGGTAAGCAATAGTCGAGTGTTGGAGTCCGTGGGTGGAAGTCGGGTGTGAGAGGCTAGAGAGAGAGGTGGCTCAGTAGCGAAGCCGGAGATGAGTGGCAGAGTGGCACTCAGTGTTTGATGTTCATAAATGTTTATAAATTGAGTGATTTAATTAATAAATTCCAGCAATTAAGTAAGGAGATATTATAATTTAGTAGTTTTCACAATAACGGAAGTGGACCACAATGAGTCACATGACAAGGAGGAAAGATATATATGATGCTAAAATAATTAAAACATAACTTAACCTACAGCGTATGTATGTGAATAATATAGCTCAGTGCGAAACTGGGGGGAGGTTACAGCATGTATACCTAAACTATCATTGTCGATGTTGGTTTGTTGCTATTCTGATGAGAACAAACCTATCACCGAAATCTTCACAGTAACACCCTCTTTGCCCTACCCTCGTATTCATAACGAATCTTGTTCCAGTTATACCATTTTCTGCTGCTGTTGATGTTATCCTATACTTATCTGACCATAAATCCTTGTCTTCTTTTCATTTCATTTCACTGACACCTACTATATCGAGTAAGCCTTTATTTTCCCTTTTGGTTTTCTGGCTTCCCTACCACGTTCAAGCTTCTGACATTCCTCACTCCGAGTCATAGAACGTTATCCTTTCGTTGCTTATTCAATCTTGTTCTCATGGTCACCTCCCTCTTGGCAGGCCCCTCCTGGATTAAATGGGGGACTATACCTGATTCTTTTGCCAATGGAGAGATCACCATGACACTTTTTCATTTACAGCCCACATGTCCTGTGGATGCACGTAATGTGTCTTTAGCGCAGTGGTTTCCTTTGCCTTCTGCATTGGATTTCATTGCTTTCTGCATCCTCATGCCGTTGATCATTGCTGATTCTTCCATATTTAGGGGTAGTTTCTCACCACAAGGACAAGATGGCGTGAATCTCTATCCCCTCCTCTGCCCTCTTTAAAAATACGTTAGCGGAATGAGGGTGACTGCTTATGCCGAAAGTACTTGTCCGCTGGTCTGTAGCATTTAGAGATTGGTTGCTGGGGTGACAATGGTCCATAAATCCATATAAAATTGTAATAGAGACTCTATGAGCATTCAGAATAGGAAGGCCTATGGAACTGTTAGCGGAAGATATAACATCATGGAGGTGCTTTCGTTAGAAAGATTGAGCCTTAGCATTTCCCATTTGAGATTTTCCCATGTTAAAATTTCTCATGGTCATCCCTCCCTTTGCAGTCCCGGTGATCCGAATAGGGGATTATTCTGGAATCTTTTGTCAATGGAGAGATCATGATGACAGTTTTTGAATTACAGGCTACATACCTGTAATTCAGTACACATTATTTGTCTTTAATGCAGTGGTTTCCATTGCCTTCTGCATACTCATGCCATTGATCATTGCTGAGACACTTTCCCATCCCGCTCCTCCGCTCTTTTTGACAAATCCCTTGGCACAACGTGGATGAATTCTAATGCTGAAAATCTTTGCCCACCAAGGCTGATGATTTTTAGTCAAAATTTAAGTGGTGTCGGTTTTAGAACCCCAACCAAGGATGTTTTGTATACTAATCTAAGACATTACGCCTTTTTTATGTCCCCTTACCATTTTTTTTACCCAGACCCCTTGCATGCCATTCTGCCACACAGACCATTCAGCTTTTCTCCTTGTTTTTTATCCAGACAGTAGGAGAAACTTTGTTGTACCCAGCTGGATGCGAACCTACGACCTGTAGCACTACAGTTTCTTGCCTTATCGAATTTCTTTTATTTACAGGAAAGAACGGACACAGTTTTAGGCTGAGTAGAGACAAGGTGGCCAGGGGCCGAGACCCTAGGCCTGGCCACAATCCCTCCATCCCTCCTGTCACTGTTCTGGTCCCTCACGTGGAGATGGTAGTAGTCTGGGTTTTCTATGCTGTTTTATTATTTTTATTATTTTTTAAATTTTTATTCACTTTTGTTTTACGAGGGCTGTCCAGAAAGTAAGTTACGATTGATCGCGAAATGAAAATCACAGTGAAAATCAGAAATGTTTCATCTGTAACAGTAAGCTACACCTTTCAGCTACTTCTCTACATAGTCGCCGTTCTGACTCAGACATTCGTCGTAGCGTTGTACCAACTTTCCAATACCCTCATCATAGAAGGCAGCCACCAGTGTTTTCCGCCAATTCTCTACGCTGGCCTAAAGCTCGTTGTCTGTGCCAAAATGTTGTCTTCATAGCCAGCGGTTCGTTTGAGCAGAGATGAAACTCAGTGGGAGACAATTACGGGCTGTATTGTGGGTAACGAAACATTTCCAATTGAAACGATGCAGGAACATCTTCATTGCCCCTGCAGAATGAGGCTGAGAATTGTCTTGAAGAAGATACCGCACGATGGTTATGTAATGTTGGTTGCATAGCTTCAGGGGAAAATTCTCACCAGGCCCACGTACTTGGCGGGAGACACTATTTTCTATAACATCTTTACGCGCTTACTAAGAGCTCAGGAATGAAAAGAGCGACATAATTCTACCTAGAGTCATACTAGAGACACTGCCCAACACATATTTGCAAAGCTTTATCGGATTTTCATAGTCGTTTCCATTTCGCGACCGATCGTAACTTACTTTCTGGACAGCCCTCGTATTTATCAAAAGAAAACTTGATGTACAGAAATTCCACAATTCCGGGACTCAAAGAAAATAAATTTATTCTCTAGGAAGAACACAATGAGAGATGTTTCCAAAACACGCAGAAAAAAATAAAGCTATCCAATTACTTGGCGATTGAAGACAAGGTGCAACATACTCGCAAAGAAAACACGATAACGTGGATGCCTCTCCCACTTCCAATGATCGTTCACCATATATTGGCGAATAACGTGGGGTCGGAATCGTTATCACAGCCGGCTCCACAGTGGACATAGTGTCTGAGGAGCCATACGATCGAATTAGTTTTCGACCGAGGGAAAACGGAAGAGACCGAACTCAGAAGAAGTTCAACCGAAAAAGCAGGTTGAGCTGATCGGGTAAGGAAAACCAGTTGTCGGCGAATCCAGTCAGTGTTCTCGTCCGCAAGAGACGAGCCTGTGTGGTAATGTATCAGGTTGATGAGATGTGTCGCGTAATCCTGTGGGACTAAGTTCAATTCGATGGAGGATTTCGTTTGTCGGGATCAAATTGTGAATGACCCTCTACCTCAATTAGGCGACTTCCATCGGGAAGATAGGAGGACTAACGTGAAACCACAATGTTTTCCAGGATATCAAAAGGAGCTGCCATTGCAACGGGGGAGGGGGTTGATTGTGTTCCCCAACGAGAAAGCAAACATATGGTGGTAAGTTGTGTCATCAGTTAAATGTCGGCACCCAGATAGCTTATTATAATATAGAATTCACATAAGTGCCGCAATGTAGAGACGATTCGGCCTACTTCAGAAGGGGGCGGGAGGGGAGGGGGGTCAGACGTGCTGGGCGGCGACACGTGCATAAGCGAAGCGTAACAGAATGAGTAGCTCCAGTATATGTTAAAACGTTACGTCGTATAAACAAAAGTGAAGCCATCAATTTGATATTAGAAAGTCCCAGCCCTCCAAGGGGATGGTGCCTCGCAACTACTTCATACCGAAGTCGCAAAATTTGACTTTTCCAATGGAAACGACTAGACAACTGCATCAGTTACAGCGCCATCATCACGGGGAACTGGAATATTTGAGAAACATAGTACACTTTGCTGAAAATGTAAGAACCTAAGATCCGTACTCTCTGAAGAAGACTAAGGGAACAGCGTTTGTGTTCAATAATTGCCCCTTGAATTCGTAACCTCCACCAAGTGATTGCAGCCATTTTCATCGGGCAGCGAACCACGATAATCCTCAACGATTTGTGACGAGCAACCACCGTTGCTCATGGAATGACGAAGTGTTGAAAACCCTGCAGTGGTATTAGGGTACGTTCCCGTTCATTAATGCGGACCACAGAGAGAGAACAAAAGGAATCCAATATGCCCTTGAGAAAGGATATGTCATCGGTATGACGTAGCTATGCCATAAAATCTCCCGCGTAAGCTCGTACCGAGAAGTTTTCTCCCTTATCTTCCCGGAGTAATTTGTCCATTCACTACGACAGATGCGTGAATACCAGTAAAAAGACTGGATTATAACTGACAAGCAGTATGATTGAGACCAGTCCCCTTGAGCACCTTCATCGAGTAACCGCGACTGATCCGGTCAAACACCTTATTAAAAGCAATAAAAAGCAGGGCTCCAGCCGCTGCAGCCACCGAGACAATGTCCTGGCACTCGACTACAGAAGTCAGAATCGTGCGCCTGGGCACAAAGCTTTGGTGAAGAGCGAGAATTTTCTCTAGCAGTATCGACAAACGGCTATTAACCGCTCGGGCGACAGTCTTACAATCGAAATTAAGCAGTGCGATCGGGCAGGATTTATCAGGACGACTGGTTGTGTTTGGAATTAGAACTATTTTATCAATCTTGAAGGGACCAGGACTCAAATCCCCAGTATCACCTCATTTACCAGTGACGTAATAGTATCGCCTACAACAGGCCAAAAATGTACAACCTTTCTTAGGAATTTCGTATAGTCCCGGTGATTTTTGCCGTGGTGAACCAACAATGAGGCAATGTATATCATCGTGAGTAAAGTCTCTTATAAGTTCATCATTTAATGCGGGAGTAACCATGCAATCCTGGAGAGGAGTAAATGCGTCAGAGGCAATCATATCAGTGTCAGGGACTTCATAAAGGTTTATAAAAGTATTTGTAAGTATAGATCGCTCTGGAAATGTCCGTCGGTGTGATTAAGAGGTAGGATACATGCTCTTTTTCGACGTGCCCGCAATCGAATAAGGTGATACAAGGAGGTCAGTTCATCTTGTAGGAACGAGAGGGGTTTTAATCACAACCTGAGTCCTTCCATTTGTTGTCTCTTTAACTGAAGTCGTTTCGCCTCAACATGGCGCGAATCCATAGCGCAAATCCATAATCCGTAAGGGATCATGTCTGGTCACATCATGAAGTTGTCGCAAGAAGGGTAACCTTCGCCCTCTCAGCACGGTAACGCATTAACGACTTCCACAGCGTTGATTTGGCTTGCCCTGATCTCCATTTCGTAAGAGAAGGATAACGGTCCTGCGAACGCAAGCGATGTGCCCAGACATCTCGAACGATAATCTCGAGGCAAGGATCCTTTAAGGGGAGGCGATACAGCTCTACTGCTTGCGGCACGTGATTTAAAGTTACGGATACGACACAGTGATCAGTGAAACAAGTAGGTATCACGTCTATCGCTGTCCACATAGAGAAACAGAAAGATAAAAGCGAACGAGACTGCTGCTGGAAGTATCTGTAAAGTGAGTTCACCCGACGAAAGTGGGGTAGTGACAGATCCGCGCATCGTGTATTTGCGGTCACCAAGTCTTTTGTTCCTACTGAAATTAAGATTATGGGTCCGATTCACAGGACAGAAAACACGATAAAAATTTCCATCTAACAGAAGTTTATGCTGAGTTTTATGAAATAAATAAACTACATCCTCTTTATAAAAATGCGTCCGTCTACTCTTGTTTTGTACGGTAGGTAGTGGCTGTACGGGAAGTGCAGTCGCAAAGCCCCTGCAAGAGTTTAACGGTGGAACTGCTATAGGACCTTTACGTAATGGCTCGCGTTGCCCCTCACAAACTTGATTGGACACAATGGCTGCAGCTGGAAGAACCAGGTCCGTTAAAGTTAGCCTTTTACGTTGTTCATAAGTGGATCTTAAGACCGTGACATGAAGCGGGCAATTTGTGCAGAGGTTTCCACTAACACTATATATAAAACAGGTCCCTTCTTGTACTGTGTGTATTATATGTACCCGATATCCACATGAGTGCAAATGTCCGTTTGACGACCATGTTCACGGATCTAACACCGCTATTGACTTGTAATGTCACCAAAAGGAAGCAGGACAGTCTTGAGGAAACAGTCATCAACTTCGGGCGGAACGTTGACCATCCCAACATTCGTATATTCCACCTCCGACTTCACCCGAATAACCAAACTATTAGAACCCTAGCGGTGAATGAAAGGGACTTGTTTTCCATGCCCCAAAAGGAGCCGGTCAATATGAACGGGTGTTTGAACTTGACATAACACTCATACGGTTCAGAACTGAAGTAAACCTTGCGAACCTGTTCTAAAGTGATCTTGATCGTATCTACAAGCCAATCGTGAGTTTACGACGAACTTGGTTCCACGTGCTGCGTGGATTCGTCAAACCTAAATCTGACGATACCTTTGCGATTGTATAAATCGTAAGTTATCACGTTCCAAAAACTAAACTGCAAAGATTATTACGTTGAAGTCCGGACGTACACGTAAAACATCATCCGACATTGTACTAAACGCGTTCTCTGAAAATTATTTCGAGCAGTTATTTTCATGAGCCTACACGAATACTAAATGGTTGAGAAAACACACTTGATGTGTTAGCAACCAATAATCCTGAGCTAATAATATGCACCAAACGGATACAGGGATTAGTGAACCCAGGGTTGTCGTAGCCAGAATGGATATTGTAATCCCCAAATCCTCCAACAATAAACGAAAAATATACCTATTCAATAAAGCAGATAAAAATTCACTTGACGCCTTCCTGAGAGACAATCTCCACTCCTTCCAAATTAACAATGTAAGTGTAGATGTGGCTTGAATTCAGAGATATAGTATCGACAGCAGTTGAGAGGTTTATACCAAATAAATTAACAAACGACGGAACTGATCCCCTCTTGGTACACAGAACGTATCAGAACACTGTTTCACAAACAAATTTAAACGAACGCAAAACTTCCAAGAGTGGCAATCTTCTACGGAAGCTCAAAATTTAGCGCAGACTTCAGTTCGAGATGCTTATAATAGTCTCCTTAACGAAAATTCTTTTCGAAGCCTGGCAAAAAATCCAAAGATATTCTGGCAGTACACAATGTATACTAAGGGGATGTCACAATCAGTATCTTCTTTGCGCGGTAGCAATGGAAATACTATTGACAACAGAACTACTAAAGCAGAGTTACTAAACACAGCCTTCCAAAATTCCTTCAGCAAAGAAGACCAAGTAAACATTACAGAATTCCAATCAAGAACAGCTGCCAGGATGAGTAATTTAGAAGTAGATATCCTCGGAATAGTGAAGCAATTTAAATTATTTAATAAGTCTTCCAGCCCAGGCTGTATACCAATTAGGTTTCTTTCAGATGAAGCTGATGCAATAGCTATTGAGCCGTGATAAAAATTGCTGTTTTGAAGAGCGCGCCGCAGCACGTAGTGTGAAGCAGTCGCCAGGCGGAGTGGCCAAGCGGTTCTAGGCACTTGAGTCTGGAACCACGCGACTGCTACGGTCGCAGGTCCGATCCTGCCTCAGGCATGGATGTGTGTGATGTCCTTAGGTTAGTTAGGTCTAAGTAGTTCTAGGTTCTAGGGGACTGATGACCTCAGAAGTTAAGTCCCATAGTGCTCAAAGCAATTTTTGTGAAGCAGTCGCCCTCCGTTTCTGGCTGTGGTGCCGCTGTGGGAATCGCAGCTTTGGTGTCTCCCTCTGCTGGGAAAGGGGAAAGGTTGCCTGTTCACGTGCATTTAAGGGGCGCTATGAGCTCGCCAGTGGGCCAGTCACTTCGCAAGTTGGTCAGTCTGGGTGAGTCTGGAGTCAGTCTGGGGTGAGTCTCTCGTCCCCAGCTTGCTAGTCTGTCTCTCGTCCGAATTTGTGACGCAGTGAGAGAACTCAACGAGTGGTCGCCCGGTCGGGGGCCTAGTTCCTGCAGCTAAGTCTGCGCTGGTGCCGCTGTGGGAATCGCAGCTTTGGTGTCTCCCTCTGGTGGGAAAGGGGAAAGGTTGCCGCCAGTTTGCTCGAGTTGCTCAGGCAACGGTCATTGGCGATTGTATCGATCGGTTGGTCGGTCGCGCACTGAGACATAAGATGACTTGTCCGCCTTGAGCGTCGGCGCATGTGAGGTCGCCACGTGGGTCCAGTGGGCCTCGCCGTATAGCGAGGGGTAGTGGCTTCGCGGCCGACACGAGAGCAACAGGAGTCAATCCACGACATCGATCTGGCCGGTGCGAGCTGCGACGCCATGAGACGGGACATCGGCGTGCCTTCCTGCGCCTGATGAAGCGGCTAGCAGTGGACGGTTCGGGAGAGTGTTCCGGGGGTGCTGCGCCAGGTCTTCGCCAGAAATCGCAGTTTATTAGAAGTTAAGTGATTGGTGATATTTTGTTTCGTTTAATTGTTAAATTCTACTTGTATTCTTGGTGAGGTCACCAGCCGCTTTGTTTTGGGGTCGTCCCACCATTCTTCTCCGTTTGCCCACCCACGGGAAGGTAGTTATTTATGAATTGGGTGGTCCGTTTTTCCCTTATGGAGTAGGGGTGGGTTAGAGCAACCTACGGTTCGGGTTGCTCGGTAATATCCATATCAATCTGCCGTACGTTAATAGCTGACTCTGTAATGTTTGTGGAATTCGGTATGTTAACGAATTTATTGCTTGAAGTGTAACGGCCTAATTCCTGAAATATGTTTTTATCTGGCCTATCATGTTGAGAGGCGGTATATGTGTACTGTAGAGCATGTTTGGCCAACCTTGTATAATTTTATGTAAGACTGCATTTCATGGGCTTTTATTTAAATGGCCATTTTAGTGTATAAAGTTGCCACCCTTCCACCGTAAGACTTTTCTTAGAAGTTAAAATCAAGTTGCACCGTCGGTGGCAAGTTAATCTTTTAATTTTAGTGTTTTGTACCATTTCCATCCCTCCTATGGGGTGCATAGTTTGTGTGCTCGTGTGGATTGTTCAAACTTTTACTTTAAGATAATCTGTTGTGTTGCAGATTTTCACCTGTGTAGTCTTTCAGAGGCTGTTGTGAGCGTCCGTGACTACGGCCGTGTCAAAAGGTAGCGGCCCGAAAGCTCATACACTCAAAAATTTGTTTCTTTCTGTCTCTGAATAAATTGTAATTGATATTTAGAGGGTGCTTTCTGCTTATAATTTTAAATCTGTTTCTTAAAAACAGTTATTAGGAATAAAATTATCATTTGTTAAAAGCGATTTCATTTTGATTTCATCAGCTACTTCCACGCTCACATAGTGCGATTAAATGTGTTAATGTTCCTGATGAATCGCTAGTAAATAAATTAAATTCTTAAGAATATTTTTTGGTACAAACGTTCGTTCGACGAAAGATCTGTAGCCAAAGAGTGGAAAGTTGCACAGGTCATACCACTATTCAAGAAAGGCAGTAGGATTAATGCACTAAAGTATAGGCCCATATCATTATCGTCGATATGCAGCAGAATTTTGGAACACGTGTTGTGTTCGAACATTATGAATTACCTCTAAGAGAACGGTCTGTTGACACACAGTTAAAACGGATTTATAACACGTCGTTTTTACGAAACTCAATCAGCCCTTTACACACACGAAGCGTTGAGTGCTATTGACAAGGGACTTCAAATTAATTCCGTGTTTAAAGATTTCCAGAAGGCATTTGACGCTGTACCACACAAGCAGATTGTAGTAAAATCGCCTGCTTGTGGAACATGTATGAGGCTGGATTCATGAATTCCTGTCAGAGAGGTCCCAGTTCGTAGTAATTGACGAAAAGCCATCGAGTGAAACAGAAGTGATTTCTGGCGTTCCCCAAGTTAGTGTTAGAGGCCCTCTGTTATTCCTTTTCTATATAAAGATTTAGGAGACAATCTGAGCAACCGTCTTCATTTGTTTGTAGATGATGCTGTCGTTTATTGTTTAGTAAAGTCATCAGAAAATCAAAACAAACTGCAAAACGATTTAGAAGAGATGTCTATGTGGTGACAAAATTGGCAATTAACCTCAAATAACGAAAAGCGTGAGGTAATACACATGAGTGCTAGAAAGAACGCTTTAAACTTTGGTTACACGACAAATCAGTCAAATCTAAAGGCCGTAAATTCAACTAAATACCTAGGAATTACAGGTACGAACAACTTAAACTGGAAGGAATACGTAGAAAACTTTCTTGTGAAGGCTAATCAAAGACTGTGTTTTATTGGCAGGACACTTACAAAATGTAACAGATCTACTAAGCAGACTGCCAACACTGCGCTTTCCCGCCCTCTTTTAGAGTACTCACGCGCGTTGTAAGATCCTTACCATGTAGGATAAACGGAGTAGGCCTACAGCAAGAAAGTTCAGAGAAGGGCAGCACGTTTTGTTTTATCGTGAAATAGTGCAGGGAGTCTCACTGATATGATACACGATTTCGGGTGGACATCATTAAAACAAGGCGTTTTTCGTTGCGGCGGAATCTTCTCACGACATTTCAATCACCAACTTTCTCTTCCGAATGCGAAAATATTTTGTTGACGGATACCTACATTGGGAGAAACGATCATCGTAATAAAACAACGGACATCAGAGCTCACGCGGAGTAATGTAGGCTTTCGTGTTTTCCGCGCGCTGTTCGAAATTGGAATAATAAAGCATTATTGTGAAGTTGCTTCGTTGAACCCTCTGCCATGCAGTAAATGTATCCGTGGAAAATTGGAAATTTGTGGTAAGGTCTTTTGGGACCAAACTGCTGAAGTCATCGGTCCCTAAGCTTACGCACTACTTAGTCTAATTTAAATTAACTTACACTAAGGACAACACACACACCCATGTCCGAGGGAGGAGTCGAACCCCCTACGGGGGGGAGCCACACGGACCGTGCAAGGCGCTTGAGACCACGCGACTACCCCGCGCGGCGCCAGAGTATTCGTGTAGATGTAGAAGTATCCAGTTTTACTTAATAGGTCATGGGTTTTTGCGTCTAAGCTGGAAATTATTAAAATGATTTTGAGACGTATTGTTAGCAGTGATTCACTTTCGCGTTGTACCGTTCCAATTACAGAGAGGAGCCTCGATCCCCATTGCTCAGTAGTAGACTACAAATTTGTCACTATTACGCTCTAGTAATTTTGATAAGATCTTATGAATGATTCTCATATTAACTGGTGTTCAATTACTCATATTACGCCTGTTATTGACTAAGTTGCGTGTTTATGTAACACTAAGCTACTAGTGAACCGTTGCGCGATCGATAGGTCGCAACACAGTTTCTAATAGTTCATCTTTGCCTTAGGAGGGCGTTGTTCGTGCAGACTCCGAACGCGAGAGAGCAGTGACAGTGAAACAGGGAAGGAGACACAGTTTGCTCGCGGTGAGGTGACCCAGTGTGACTCTGGCAGCGAGGCGAGTAATTTGCATGCATTTGATGGCTGGTACAATTTCGACAGTTAACAAACACTGGCTCTGAGCGCAGCCGTGATACAAGGAAGAGACACTCATACGGGTTCCTGGATTGCGAGCCATTAATACCTCGGTTGCGGTCGGCTGCAAAACTTTGGACGTGCGAGGAGCGCGCCGAGGGAAGCAGCGTGTTGTGTGCTTCAGAGCCGGCGCTGTGGCCGAGTGGTTCTAGGCGCTACAGTCTGGAACCGCGCGACCGCTACGGTCGCGGGTTCGAATCCTGCCTCGGGCATGGATGTGTGTGATGTCCTTAGGTTAGTTAGGTTTATATAGTTCTAAGTTCTAGCGGACTGATGACCTCAGATATTAAGTCCCATAGTGCTCAGAGCCATTTGAACCATTTCTGTGCTTCAGAGACTGATCGGACCTGGAGGCTGGCGGTGGACCATCGCAGTGTTGTGTGTCGGCTCCACACTGTCCTCTTGGGTCATTGTACGGATTTGTCTGGCGAGCTTCCGATTTGGTTTGTCGAATGCGAGTGAGCCTAGCATCTGCAGTAACCACAGCTATAATTGCCATTTTCCTATACCAGTAGTGTGACTGTTTGGCTCGGTAGTTTTCTGGTTGTTTGTTCGAGGTTCACGTCTGGTTCAACATCTGACTTTAGGTTATTGATCCCGCATCTATCCCTAGGCATGGAAATTGCGTGTGCGCTCCTATGAAACTACCGAATTTGGATTTTTAATTAATGCTGAAATCCGAGTGTTATTTGCGAAGTTTGGCCTCAAATTCCCAGTTGGCTGTTCTAAGGCGTCGGATTTGTGGCGGCACGCATTTATAGATTTAGTGGGTTAATTTTATGTGCCACACCATACAGTACTATAACTGGAGCGCACAATTTCATTTGTTATCTTACTGGGTGTTTATACCAGCGAATTTAACTGTGTTTATTTTTCATTTTTGTAAAGTATTAAAGGAAAAAAAAGAAAAATTTGGAGTAGGAATTAAAATCAATGGAGAATAAAGAAAAACTTTGAGGTTTGCCGATGACATTGTACAATACTGGCCATTAAAATTGCTACACCAAGAAGAAAAGCAGATGATAAACGCGTATTCATTGCACAAATATATTATACTGAAACTGATATGTGATTACATTTTCACGCAATTTGGGAGCACAGATCCTGAGAAATCAGTACCCAGAACAACCACCTCTGGCCGTAATAACGGCCTTGATACGCCTGGGCATTGAGTCAAACAGAACTTGGATGGCGTGTACAGGTACAGCTGCCCATGCAGCTTCAACACGATACCACAGTTCATCAAGAGTAGTGACTGGCGTATTGTGACGAGCCAGTCGCTCGTCCACCACTGACCAGACGTTTTTAATTGGTGAGAGACCTGGAAAATGTGCTACCAGGGCAGCAGTCGAACATATTCTGTATCCAGAAAGGCCCGTACAGGACCTGCAACATGCGGTCGTGCATTATCCTTCTGAAATGTAGGGTTTCGCAGGGATCGAATGAAGGGTAGAGCCACGGGTCGTAACACATCTGAAATGTAACGACCACTGTTCAAAGTGCCGTCAATGAGAACAACAGGTGACCGAGACTATTAACCAATGGCATCCCATACCATCGGGACCGATGACCATAGCAGTCTGGTCCCTTTAATCCGACAAACCAACCTATACCATCACGCCGGGTGATACGCCAGTATGGCGATGACGAATACACGATTCCAATGTGCGTTTACCGCAATGTCACCAAACACGGATGCGACCATCATGATGCTGTAAACAACCTTTATTCATCCGAAAAAACTTTATGCCATTCGTGCACCCAGGTTCGTCGTTGAGTACACCATCGCAGGCGCTCCTGTCTGTGATGCAGCGTCAAGGGTAACCACAGCCATGATCTCCGAGCTGATAGTCCATGTTGCTGCAAACGGCGTCGAACTGATCGTGCAGATGGTTGTTGTCTTGCAAACGTCCCCATTTGTTGACTCAGGGATCGAGACGTGGCTGCACGATCCGCTACAGCTATGCGGATAAAATGCCTGTCATCTCGACTGCTAGTGACACGAGGCTGTTGGGATCCAGCACGGCGTTTCGTATCACCCTCCTGAACCCACCGATTCCATATTCTGCTAACAGTCATTTGATCTCGACCAACGCCAGCAGCTATGTCTCAATACGATAAACCGCAATCGCGACAGGCTACAATCCGACCTTTATCAAAGTCGGAAACGTGATGGTACGCATCTCTCCTCCTTACACGAGGCGTCACAACAACGTTTCACCAGGCAACGCCGGTCAAGTGCTGTTTGTGTATGAGAAATCGGTTGGAAACTTTCCTCATGACAGCACGTTGTAGGTGTCGCCACCGGCGCCAACCTTGTGTGTATGCTCTGAAAAGTTAATCATTTGCATATCACAGCATCTTCTTCCTGTCGGTTAAATTTTGCGTCTGTAGGACATCATTTTCATGGTGTAGCAGTTTTAATGGCCAGTAGTGTAATTCCGTGAGAGACAGTGAAAGATCTGAAAGAGCAGGTAACGGAATGGGCAGTGTCTTGAAAGGAGGATATGAGATGAACATCAACAAAAGCAAAAAGAGGATAATGGAATGCAGTCAAATTAAATCAAGTGATGCTGAGGTATTACATTTGGAAATGGGACACTTAAAGTAGTGAGGAGCAAAATAACTGATGATGGTCGGAACAGAGAGGATATAAACTGTAGACTGGCTATGGCAAGAAAAGCGTTTCTGACGAAGAGAAACGTGTTAATATCGGTTATAAATTTAAGTGTCAGGAAGTCTTTTCTGAAAGTATTTGTATGGAATGTAGCCATGTATGGAATTCAAAGATGGACGATAAATAGTTTAGACAAGAAGAGAAGCTTTCGAAATGTCGTGCTACAGAAGAATGCTGAAGATTAGATGGGTAGATCACCTAACAGAGGGTACTGAACAGAATCGGGGAGAAGAGGAAATTGTGGCACAACCTGACTAAAAGAAGGGACCGGTTGGTAGGGCTCGTTCTGAGGCATCAAGGGATCACCAATTTAGTATTGGGTCGAATTTTGAAGGGTAAAAACCGCTGAGGGAGACCAAGAGATAAATACACTAAGCAGATTTAGAAGGACGTAGGTTGCAGTAGTTACTCGGAGATGAAGAGGCTTGCACAGGATAGAGTTGCATGCAGAGCTGCATCAAACCAGTCTCTGGACTGACGACCACAGCAACAACAACAACAAAAAGGGTGGGGGTCTCTTAATCTTGTTTATTTAGTCTCTCTCAGTGACGATTCTATTTTGTGTTTGTTACTAGTGTCTTACACGTGGCTGTAATCTTATTCAAAATGTTATGTTCTATCTGCTGCTAGTCAGGGGTTCGTTAACCAACCGAACCCTTTTACTTGGTGTTTAATGCTCCGTTCACGGTGTTTAGTGCTCCGGTACTTGTTTTAGTGGTAGGTAATCGATCTTCCCACTCGGCAACTGTATTCGGAACTGTGTTTCTATTTTGGCCGCCTTATAAGTTTCACAGATTTGACTCCGTTAACTAAGTGAAAAATTATTTTACTTGTTTTTCTTGTTGCTGTAATTTTGACTGTCGTGTGGCGGCCTTCGGTCTGTAGTAGATGCATGTCCCTATTCCTGTACTAAATTCTGTGTTTTGTGTTAATTAGGCTTGAGTGAAACCTGCATGGTAGATGGCGCAGGCGCAGCGTCCGGTGGCGGAGCCGGCCAGGTGCAGGTGGTCCAGCACCACTTCATCTTTCCGAGCCCACTACGCCTTGAGAAAACGGGTTTGTATAGGCATCGACGTATTTCAGTGTGTCCTAGTCACTGCCCACCTACCGCAGCTCTCCTTTTAAATTGTTTCATTTCTAGTTGGAAGAAATTGTTGGACCCAATATTTAACATCAATTTTTCTGGTTATTTGTCCTGCTTGCCTTGACACCTCCACTATACAACGATGTAGTAGTTATCATATACGGTGATTATTTAAGGAGTATACTTCTATTTCGGATTGTAAATCTTGAAGTTTCTTTAGAGAAAGAATTTTTTAGCTCTTCCACTGTACTGCTATAGTTTTTAAATTGTATTTAGTCTATTTGATATTAATCAATCTGGTACAGTTTTATGATTATAAATTATTCTGTTTCTTTGTAGTCAGACCCACTGGAGATGTTTCTTCGATAGATGTTTAATAAATGTTACTTAGTGCGTTATGTTAAGAAAAAGAGAAAGTTCACAACCGAATGATGTTCAATCTCCCTTTGGCCCTGTCCTTCTTACCACAGACAGCCTTGTGCAGGTATTGCATACCACTAGTTTACTTTCCTACAAAACTGATTTTTTGGCTTATAATGTAGGGGTCGCCCACTCCCAGGCTGGGAGCTCCTACTGGTTCGTCAGAATGGAAGCATACTTTTACTTCTGCGCCTGATGCGACGACCACAGATCCATAACCACAGATAGCTATCAAACAGCATCCAGTACCCCAACCGCCACTAATGGGTAGTCCATGAGGCTGCCAACGCCATTCTAGTTCAGGCCACCATTTACTCAGAAACCTCAGCTTCGTTTGGATCAGAAGGCCTACCGAACTACTAATTCAGGATCACTGATCTTCTCCTAATTCTCCAAATGTGAACGCCTTATTAAGAATTCCATGATACAAAACATAGGTCTTACCTTCGTACATGATACGTGATCTGGGCGTTCAAAAGCCCATTTTTTCTGACCAGCTACTGAACTCAGCTGTGGCTAATACATTATTTGTAAATGCAATAACGTCTTCTAATGTTTTTCCCGAGAACGAAGTTATGAGATTCGCGGCTGCAAGATAAGCGGATGAGGAAGAAACATTTACTACATTTTTAATTTCATCCAGACCCCACTGTGGCTGCTGCCATGCCAATAGAGCTTGTAACTGCCGATTTAGCTCTTCATTGTATGCTTTCTGCTGTTTTCTGTCCTCTAAACATCTAAAAACTTGACCTATAAGAGCGGTTATCTTATCAATAGTGCTAGCTGCTAGCATCTGATCTGTGCAACGTTTGTGCAATTTACTTTTCCCCTTTTCAAAAACAAACTGGTACCACTCCCAAACAATAACTCAATAACTACATTTGTGACCAAGGCAATGACATCTATTCTTACGCCTAATCACTTACGCCTAATCATTGTCGAACGACACCATGAGGAATCATCTGCTGTGTCCCTGTATCTCCTACACATAGCACACGTCGTAGGTAAAAATTTATCACAAGGTGCACTATGTCCAGTTAAATTTTAAATTTTAAACAGTGCCGGGACAACCTTACTCTTGCCAGCTATTACTCTTAAGTTGACATAAATCAGATGGTTCACTTAGACCAGTAAAAGTAAGTAGTGAAGTCTTTTAGTCCTATTCTCGGCATGGCAAAAAATACAATTTCCCTGAGAACAAGTACAAGGGTAAGTCAATTACTATCCGCAAATTAGTTATATTTTTGTTTATTTTGGTTGTACTGTCGTTTTACGTTGATGACGCATGCTTAGTTTATTTGCTGTTATATCTTTGAAATTTTCAAGCTGCTAGGTTAGTCTCATTATCGCTACCGTGCTGTTAATCATGGCTGCTCCGCTGTCTATTTGCGCCAAAGAAGAGCAACGTTCAGTGATCCGTTTTTTGCGGTTCGAAGGCGTATCAGGGGCCGATATTCATCGAAGACTTTCGGTACAGTACGGGAACAGTGTTTTGCAGCAACGGAGTGTCTACAAATGGAGTGAAAAATTCCAAAATGGTCGCACGCATCATGAAGGACCCGGTCGACCGCCTACCACCACAAATGAAGAAACCATTGAACGTTAACCTGAAATGATTCTCTTAGACAGACGATTAACTATTGACGAAGTCGCACATCATCTGCTAATTAGTCACGGTTCTGCCTACGAAATCATGAACAACAGACTTCGAGTTTCATAAAGTGTGTGCAAGATGAGTCCCAAAACAACTCACCCAGTTGCATAAACAAACGCGCTTGGACATCTTCAAAAAACATTTGGATCGTTATGCTAACGAAGGGGACAAATTCTTAGACAGGATCATTACTGGTGACGAAATATGGATCCACCATTACGAACCAGAGAGTAAACGGCAGAGTATGGAATGGAAACATGCAAATTTGCCGTGCAAGAAAAAGTTGAAGACCCAACCGTCCGCAGGAAAACTGATGCTTATGGTTTTTTTTGGGATTCACAAAGTCCAGTACTGGAACATTATGGGGAACAATAAACAGTGTACGTTAGAGTGAGATGCTTACTGCCAGCCTAAAGCCTGCAATTCGAAGTAATCGCCGAGGACTTCTGTCAAAAGGTGTTGCGTTGTTGCATGACAATGCCCGTCCGCATAATGCTGCCCACACTGCTGAAACGCTCCAGAAACACAAATTTGATGTACTGGATCATCCTCCACATAGACCCGATCTTGCTCCTTCTGACTAACATTTGTTTGGTCCACTCAAACAGGCATTAAGGCGCCGTCGACTTGCCTCGGACTAAGCAGTGAAAGAAGAGGTGCATTCCTGGCTTGCAGCTTAACCGAGAACCTTCTTTTATGAGGGCATCAGGAAACTTGTACAACGACGGACAGAGTGCGTTGAAACACAAGGAGACTATGCCGAGAATTGATGTTCTTTTAAGTTTCCTATTTGATTACAACAAAGTTTTATAACTACTTCGCGGATGATAATTGACTTACCCTCGTACAATTTTTCTTTCTGACTCACCCTATGTGACTGTTGCTAACATTGGTATGCTGGGTTGGAACCACTTCTAGAATTTTTGTTCTCTTTAGGCTTGACAAAAATTGCTTGCCCTACAATTTCAATTGGTGACAGGCTTGAGCACTTCTGACATCCAATTTGTGTGGGGTGGCCCACTCCCAGCCAGGAAACACCAACTGTTCCGTCGGATGGAGGACGAGTTACCTGTATGGCTCAGAGACTCAGAGCTGTCAAAGTTCCCTGCATCAGCGTCGAGCGCAGGCTTGTGACTCAGAGTGTGGCAGGTTGCCCACATGTAGGTTCAGAGAGTTCTTCCCGTCAGCTGATCTGCTACTGATTAGGCCATGACTGTGGTAGGTTTTTCTTTGGCTCACGCTCATTCCTCAGCATACTTTATCCGTCTCTGGGCACTGTACACATTGTTCACCAGGAACCACAATGTCGGGTGCCTTGATGTTGGGTTGAATGCTGATCCTGGTCACCAGTTCAGGAGGCCATCTGATCCAAATGATGCCGAAGTTTCAGAGCAGATGGTCCCATGAACTGGAATGTTGTTGAAGACTCATGGTCTACCCTTCAGTTGCGGCTTCTGTGCTGGATTCTGGTTCATAGTCATCCATGGTTATTGATTGGTGGTAATCACCTGAGGCAGCTACAGTATGACCAATACTGGAACAATCCCACACAAGATGTTACAATATAACGATCAGAGAATTGAGTGCAAACGACATGAATGCCATCGATCCTACTGATTGACCGATTCTAGGCTACTAGTGTGGAGCATTTATGCTGTCGAGGATCAGTTTTGCTGCATGTTGTCATGTGTAGTAACTGAACTGGTTTTGCTCATAACCAGTCATCTACGATCTTCAGTTTTGCTGTAATGGCTTAATTTATTTTAGTATAATAACTGCTTCGGTAAATGTGTGATAGGTGTTGTGTCCTATCTAGTGCTTCTTACATAATGGTATGAGAGTAATGGAGACAGGTTGGTCTGCACATATCTTTTACTTTTCCATTGAGCTCTCTCGCACTCACATACAGAAGGTGTTGATGTTGCACTCTTGGTGACTGGCTAAACATGTTGAAAGGTTTATACCTAGCAGCTGTCTCATGTTGATGTTTTGATGTACTTGAGCAGTGCAGGGCTGTAGGGACTGATTCGTAACAATGATCTGGTTAAAACAAGGCATGGTTTCTCTAAATCAGGCTTAATAGTTCTGCTTGTACTAGTGGTTCAATTACTAAACAGAGTAGCCTACTTACAATGTCACCCAGAATATTCCAATTACAGAACACAGAGAAACTCCTAAGGAGAGCGACAATAGCTCTTAGAGTTGATGTGTGGGTTAAGAGAGGCTGATTGGATGGTAGGAGGGCCGTGAGTTGTAGTTACTGTATTTAAAAATTTTATCTGCGCTCTTAAACGCATTGTTTGCAAGAAGAAATTAAGAAAAATCAGAATACTCTCAGGTGGTTAACTCAGATTAACGACTCAACGTCTCTTTGCACCGAGTGTGGAGCTTTTATTATCGGAACTCAGTCGCATTCTGGCTGAGGTTAAGGGAAACAGCGTGCTTTCACTAACTGCACAGACCAGCAAAAGCACTACTACCTCTTATTTTACAGCGTGTTGGTTAATTGTTGGAATGCAGAACAGCTCAGAGCAATTGCACGCGACTAGCCGATAAGCTCCACAGTTTCCGAGATATTGGTTCCCACGTGCCAGGATATAACAGTCCATCCTTTGCCAAAGTCGATTATGACAATGGGTTTCCTCATTTCCAGACGGTTTCGTCGATAGAATAGTTTCCCCTTCATATTTGCTCCGCTTACACACTGAGGTAACAAATGTCTTGGGATTGCGATATGTACATATGACAGTAGTAACGCGTACACAGTTATAAAACGGCAGTGCATTAGCAGAGCTGTCATTTGTACTCAGGTAATTCATGTGAAAATGTTTCCAACGGAATTATGGTTGCACGACGGGAATTAGACTTTGAACGCGGAATGGTAGTTGCAGCTAGACGCATGGGACATTCCATTTCGTTAATCCTTCGGGAATTCAGTGTTTCGAGATCCACAGTGACAAGATTGTCCCAAGAATTCCAAATTTCAGGCATTACCTCTCACCACAGACAGCGCAGTGGCTGGCGGTCTTCACTTAACGACCGAGAGTAATGGTGTTTGCGTAGAACTGTCAGTGCGTTAAATAACATCAGAAATCAAAGTGGGACGTACGATGAACGCATCCGTTACGACAGTTCAGCAAAATTTGGGATTAATGGACTATGGTAGCGGACTACCAACGCAAATGCCTCTCCTAACAGCACGACATCGCCTGCAGCGTCTCTCCTGGGCCCATGACGATATCGGTTGGACCCTATGCGACTGGAAAACCTTTGCCCAATTTCACTTGGTAAGAGCTGATGGTAGGGTTCGAGTATGGCGCAGATCCACCCACCTGGCTAGCCGCGCGGTCTAGCGCGCTGCTTCCCGAGCGGGAAGCGTGCCGGTCCCCAGCACAAATCCGCCCAGCGGATTAGTGGCGAGATCCAGTGAGCCGGCTAGCCTGTGGATGGTTTTTAGGCGGTTTTCCATCTGCCTCGGCGAATGCTGGCTGGTTCTCCTTATTGCACCTCAGTAACGCTATGTTGGCGATTGCTGCACAAACACTGTCTCCAAGTACGCGTGCACAATAATTAAATAATTACTCTACCACGCAAGCATTGGGGTTACACTTGTCAGGTATGAGACGTTCCTGAAGTGGGGGTGGGGCACTGGGGGCCGAACTGCACAATAACCCTGGGTTCGGTGTGGGGTGGCGTTGAGTTGGGTGGACTGCTGTGGCCTGTTGTGGGGTTGTGAACCACTGAGGGCTACGGCGGGATGAAGCCTCTACATCGTTTCTATGTCCCTTGTCCGAATACACAATGGCGCAGACCACGCGAAGCCGTGGAATCAAGTTGTCAATAAGGCACTGTGTAAGTTCGTGGTGTCTCCACAATGGTACAGGCTATGTTTACAAGGAATGGACTGGGTCCTCTTGCGTAACTGAACCTGTGATTGACTGGAAACAGTTATGTTCGGCTACTTCATTTGCAGCCGTTCATGGACTTCATGTTTCCAAACAATGATGGAATTTTTATGGATGAGATTGTTCGCGACTGGTTTGAAAAACATATTGGACAATTCGATCGGATTATCTGGGCACCCACTGAACACTTATGGGACATAATCGAGAGGCCAAAATCCAGCACCGGCAACACTTTCGCTGTATTATGGACGTTTATAGGGATAGCATGGCTCAATATTTCTGCAGGGAGTTCTAACTTCTAGCTGAGTCAATACCACGTCGAGTCACCGCACTACGCCGGGCAGTAGGAGGTGCGACACGATATTAGGAGGTATCCCACGACTTTGTCGGCTCAGTATGTACTCTCCTTACGGCGTCAAGTGCCACGCAAAGTCATAAGGCGCCATTCAGCGTTGAGAAGAGCATTGCACCTATCAGTGTATATCTTTCCTTGGATTTGGCGAGACACTTACTGCAATACAACACTTTTTAATAAGCCCACTCACGGAACTTGACCGAAATGTGCAGAAACAGAAAATAAAAAATGTGTAAATTTATGGTAAGATCTTATGGGACCAAACTAAACTAACTTACGCTATGGGCAATACACTTACCCATGCCCGAGGGTGGACTCGAACCTCCGACGAGTGGGGGAGAGTGGCGCGGACCGTGACAAGACGCCCCTGACCGCGCGGCTACCGTGCGCTGCCTGAAACAGATATCATAAATTAGAGATTAGAAATGAGCTCTGTATACTCGCTTTAAGCTCACCAGCGAGTCGAAGCCCACCAGAAACACAGGCCGCGGCCCGTACGTCACGAGCGTAGGCCTGAACTCGCTCGCTCGCTCAGCTGACAATCAGTAGACAAAATGCGTTTCTAAGCTTGTTAACTCGCAGCTGGGCGTGAATATACGAACAAGAATTACGTCTTCTACTGGAATCTGCTATTATCAAGTCTTACTGATTAACAGTACTACGCCGGCCGGAGTGGCCGTGCGGTTCTAGGCACTACAGTCTGGAGCCGAGCTGCCGATACGGTCGCAGGTTCGAATCCTGCCTCGAGCATGGATGTGTGTGATGTACTTAGGTTAGTTAGGTTTAATTAGTTCTAAGTTCTAGGCGACTGATGACCTCAGAAGTTAAGTCGCATAGTGCTCAGAGCCATTTGAACAGTACTACAACAAAATTTAATTTAAGGTGAGTACTCGATGTAAATGGTATAATGGCTTAGTTTACAGCATTTAGTCTCTTCTGCGTAACAGTCCTCATTTCATACAAAAAGTTGGTGCCCTATGGAACTGATAATCATATTGGCATGACTTTAATTTTATTGTACCCCAGTACATCCGTAAGAAATTATAAGTAGGCCTATGGACTTCCGATCACTGTAGGGCTAATAAAAGTAACACTCAGTAATAGCAGATTCGAGTAGAAGATGCAAATCTCGTTTGTATGTACACCACTAGTTGCGAGTTAACAGGTGTAGAAACGCTGCTGCTGAATTGTCTGCTGAATTGAGCGAGCAGGCGAGCGCAGGCTTGCCTTCGTGAGGTACGCACCGCGGCCAGCCTTTCTTGTGGGCCTTGCAGCGACATCCCCGAACTCACTGTTTCCGTCTGTCGGTGGATTCGGTTCGTGAGTATCTGCCGCAGTTCGTCTGACTCTGTTGTCGGGTACAAGTGGACTCGTCCCACTCAGAAAGCAGAGCGAGTACAAGAGTTCACGCTACGCAACCATTTTGAAAGAATGAATGTGACTCCATCTTCTGATTGGAGTGTAGGACTACGGCTGTACAATATCCAAGAAAACAATACCAGTCGCCGTTATTTAGGTTTTATTTTTATTTTTATTTCTAGGCCTGAAGATTACGTAATGTATCGTCGAAACTGGTAGCTTAAAAATACGAATAAAACCTAAATAACGGCGATTGGTATTGTTTTCTCGGGCATTTTGAAAGAAATTTCCAACAGTAAACTGTAAGTTACTGTACATTTATTTTATGCACTCTTGATTTCGCAGCACGTGGTGGCACTATTCCGTACTTAATGCTAATTATTTCTGTAGTGTCATGACCATAACCGGTCGAATAAATTTCTTTGTGATAACATCTCTCGGTCTTGCTGTTTTACGTTTTCAAAACAGTAGTGTATAATTGTTCTGGAATGTACCTGTAACACAATATTTCAACAGAAAAAGTAGTCCTGATAATTCAAAAGCCACATATAACACTATTATATTGGGAATTGTGCATATGGTACGTTATCCCTGTTGCAGGTTTTGACCTTGAGGGGCATGACTAATAGATACGGAAATCAGATCATTAGTTTCTTTTCCTAAGAGTTTTCTAGCTATTAGAAAGAAACGAAGTAAAGTGGAATAACACTGAATCAGTTACCTTTCTGTACCAAGTTCATTAATTGGTTTGTCTGATGTATTTATTGGTTTCCAGCCTATGTAGGCAAAGAAATGGTTACGTTTCAGAAAAGTAGAAGTAAATTTGGCCTACTTTCCTGGTGCTCCCTGATATAACTCCTAAAATAATTATAACTTTGAGGTTATAGTTCTGAGAAAGACACAAGAAACTTTTAGCTACTACTCCCACATACATATATAGTTTTGATCTAGAAAGACCACAAATTGTTAATCATTACTATGCGCAAAAAAGGCCAGGGAGGACTTCTATGTTTGCATTTTGTATAACCAAAAAATTGAAATATTCTAGCAGCCTAATACAAACATTTAAATTTATTAAGACACTTTATTTACATCTTTCTCTTAAGAAATAATGTGTCAAAGGCAAAAGATAGCGAGGGTATGCTCACTCTATATTGTCATTCAGTATTTATATGCAACCATACTTCAGTGTTACTGAGCCACATAAGCAATTTGCTTTTCATGACTCTCTATACTTCATTGAATTTATTTGTAAATGAAAGAATTTCATCTGTACTCTACTCAAAGCTTATTAACTCACTTTCACTTTAAAAATTATTTCACAAAAATTGTTGTCAGAGATTTATTCAAAGATGAATTTTAGCACTTGTAGATACTGAACAAAGCACTCCAAATGTTTTTATAACAGCTTTACTCGGAATAATCAAACATCTGGAAAGGACCCTATATAGATGAATGATCAGGAATAAACAACAGGGTGAACCAAATTTCATGTTTTAACACAACAAATGTTCAGAAATGTCAATTTTGAATTAATAATTCACGCTTTCAAAATTCTACTTATACTGTTCGTAATTTGATGGCTGTAGGCGTCGGATGTGGCGGATAGTAATGGCTGCTACTCTGGCCATGGTACAGCGGGCTAATTAATTCTTTTCTTCTCGCCGTCATTTCAACATCCACTAACTAGCCCAGTAAGTTATACCAAGACTGTAGTAATTCAGTAGTCGTCATTCGTGGCCACTGTGCAACAACTTCCAGGCAAGGCATCATCTGATACATCCGAGCGTTGCGTCTTTCACTGCTGCCTACAGACTGTGTCCTGTCGTTCCTGCTCGCTCTACAGGTAGCGCGCCAAAACCCAAACCACCTTTTACACTTCCCACAGTAACCTCCGTACAGTACAAAGGCACTGCATCCTTTACATAACTTATATCCTGCACATTGTTCTTAATCGGGTACCATTTTATACAAATAACACTACAATATATCAAGTTACATACACAAACATTATCATTTCATCAATCCACGACAAAACATTATTTTGTAAATTGTACATTTCTCGTATTTCCTTACACCACTTACAAACATATATTAGCAAAGCACCCTAACATCACATATAACACACTTTCTAAACAGTCTTTGCATACCACAGTTATATTATGACAAATTTTAGATACAACAGAAAATTATATATTTAGACAGCTGATTGGAGAATACTGTTATACACTTGATTCCAGTTCTCTGCCAATGTTCGTTTCTCCTCTTGGTTGCCTCTTCCGTTATTTCTTTTCATAAGGTGTTATGCACTTCCTGAGATTTTCTTGTACTTCTAGAATTTTAGTTCTCTCTACCAACCTGGCCTTTATCTCCCTTAGGACCTTCCCTACGACTGTGACTTCTTTTATCACATCTAGCAGCATCTTCTTTGTCATCTCCACCGTCTCTCCGACTTTCGATCTCATGGACACCACTACGCAGTTCTCCGTCCATGGCCCCATTTTGTTTCGCTGTTATGACCGTTCGTTGAGTCATCACTAAGACTATTTGGTGCAGCGCATTCACAGTTTTGTTTTGGAATTTCTGATGGCCCCTTAATCTGTCGCTTCGCTCCGCCACTATTCCTGCAACAAACCGTGTCCTCTTTCGTTGGGTTCAGCAACATTCGTGCTGTTCGACACTTTGTTACCAATCTCATCTTGCATCTGGCATGGATTCGCATTTCTGACACCTACATTCTCCTTATCGTTTTGGCAGTCCACCATTTCCTTGTCCTTCTCTGCGTTACCAGCCTGTTAGGTGCCCATATTTTGGCTGTCATTGGATTTCCCGTCCATATCACGGCTCGCGTAACTGTTATAGCCTAGTATTTCCATATTTTTCTCTCATCGAGAGTCCTTTCTTGCTTATAACATGCTGCGGGTGTTGTTCCGTGTACCACATTTATCCAGTAATGATAGTGTACTGCATATTGACACATTTCACATACTACTAAGCTCGTCATCAAGAGGGCAAATTCTGCTGCAGAAATACACAATCTCCGGTTCAGGATAACAAAATACGCTAAATGCGCCGAAAGAGCTTCGTTTCGATTGATATTCAGTACTATTATGGGTTTCAGTTTTGGTTGAAAAAATGGCTAGGTTCAACTGTTAAAAATTACTACAGAAAGTATGCAGTTAATTGTGAATCATGAAGTCCAAATAATTAGCTCTTCTGTTCTTCGTTTTGTTTCACATCCTTGTTTAGCACATGAGGTGTAACAGAACTACCATAATGCAATGCTGAACAAATAAATAAATCACATAAGTCCATTACTCTTCCAAACCTTTAGCGAAAAAAGAAAACTTCCTCACTATCCTTCATTTGCGATGCAAGTCGACCACAACTTCTACCCCTACTTCGCTCTCTCTATTTAATTCCACCTCTTTAAGCAATGTCATGTACAACTTTCAAAGCCCTGTGCGCAATGTTCGTACTGACGGCACACTGTATAGAATACATTCTTCGGCTTGCTGCACGGTGCACTGTGACTAGCGAGGTTAAACTGCCTGCATTTCGTCAGTTGTAAGTTTTCTGCTCAGTTTGTTGCAAAAATCTGACCCAATAAATAGAGTACTGAGCTACATCGAACTATATGTACACTCGCAAGCTTCTAAGGCTTCATAAATCACGAAAACAATGTGCTGTAAAATTTTAAACGCGGTAGTTTGACTTTCAAGTATTTGGTTGCGGATATTCTACAACATGAAGAGGTCTACACATGGAAACAGTACATATCATGAACCATCAGCCTAAACATTCGCAATATAAACAACGATAAGTACCTGAAATAAATTAATAAAAAATAGGAATAAAATGAAAATGTGCCAGCAGATACTAGTTGCTATCCGATCCTAAGTTACTGGATGAGTTACTGAATATCGTATACATTTTTCCAAGCGTAATTAGCATTTAATTCTCACTTCTGAGAACAGTTGATAGGTACGGCTATCTGTCCTGCCAAATAGTACGTGAACATAGATCAGCCACCACACAAATCATTATGAAATTCAGACAATGAGTATGAAACAATGAGCAGAAAAAAAAATGCTAATGAATTATTGTGACTTCGGTGTCAGAAGATACCACATGAAAAAATCCTTGGCGGGGTTCGCCTAAATGGGAAGTGTATTTTTATTTGTAAGCAAAGTCGGAAAAAATATAAGTGGGGGCTGATGAATTATTTCAGAGACATGAAACTTCCAGAATAACTGATAGAAAGAGATGATGATGACAATGATTATTTGTTTTGCTACTTACTTGTATTCTAATAGTTATTTCTCCTTCTGCCCAGATCCGCTATTACTGGTGAAATAGTAACTATCCACTCTCTTTATATTTTCCACTGTTTGCTAAAATATGCGAAATGAATCAAAAAATTACGATTTGACGTATTGAATGAACCCTGATATATTACGGAAAGTTGTGTATAACACTAAACGACGTTAACTGTAGCTGCTGCTTTGATCACTAATCATACTTTAAATCGAGAAAGCAGTGTCCCCTCTTTCATTTAAAATTCTTGTGGTTGTTTCATCCAGTGACCCAAATTATGATCCACTGTATATTACACACACATCAAAAAAGTTTTGCATGACCTCGGTTCGGAGAGTTCCAGAACCTGTACAGAAAATTGGAGTGAGATCAATATAAACAGCATTTCATCCCTTTTTATTGGTCATGAAAACCACACATTGCATGATGTACCCCCATACAGCGAGACTTTCAGAGATGGTGGTCCAGACTGCTGTACACACCGGTACCTCTAATACCCAGTAGCACGTCCTCTTGCTTTGATGCATGCCTGTATTCGTCGTGGCATACTATCCACAAGTTCATTACGGCACTGTTGGTCCAGATTGTTACACTCCTCAACAACGATTCGGCTTCGATCCCGCAGAGTGGTTGATGGCTCACGCCGTCCACAAACAGCCATTTTCAGTCTATCCCAGGCATGTCCGATTGGGTTCATGTCTGGAGAACATGCTGGCCACTCTAGTCGAGAGATGTCGTTATACTGAAGGAAGTCATTCACAAGATGTGCACGATGGGGGCGTAAATTGTAGTCCAGGAAGACGAATTCCAAGCCAATATGCTGCCGATATGTTTGCACTGTTGATCGGAGGATGACATTCACGTATCGTACAGCCGTTACGGCGCTTTCCGTGACCACCAGCGGCGTACGTCAGCCCCACATAGTGCCACCCCAAAACGGCAGGGAACCTACACCTTGCTGCACTCGCTGGACAATGAGTCTAAGACATTCAGCCTGACCGGGTTGCGTCCCCGACGATTGTCTGGTTCAATGCATATGCGACACATCGGTGAAGACCACGTGATGCCAATCCTGAGTGGTCCATCCGGCATGTTGTTGGGCCCTTCTGGACCGCACTGCATGGTGTCGTGGTTGCAAAGATGGACCTTGCCATGGACGTCGGGAGTGAAGTTGCGGATCATGCGGCCTATTGCATACTGTTTGAGTCGTAACATGATGTCCTGTGGCTGTACGTAAAGCATTATTAAACATGGCGGCGTTGGTGTCAGGGTTCCTTCTGATCGGCTGTCGGACCCCCTCCGACTAATAGGCGCTGCTCATGCATGGTTGTTTACATATTTGGTCAGGTTTAGTGACATCTCTGAACAGTCAAAGCGATTGCGTCTGTGATACAATATCCACAGTCAACGTCTATATTCAGGAGTTCTGGGAACCAGGGTGATGCAAAACATCCTTTGATGTGTGTAATTACTTACAAGGGAACCTCCCCATCGCACCCCCCTCAGATTTAGTTATAACTTGGCACAGTGGATAGGCCTTGATAAACTGAACACAGATCAATTGAGAAAACAGGAAGAAGTTGTGTGGAACTGTGAAAAAATAAGCAAAATATACAAACTGAGTAGTCCATTGGCTACATAGGCAACATCAAGAAGAACGTGAGCTCAGGAGTGCCGTGGTTACGTGGATGCGTGCGCGGCTGCAGAAGGAGAGGTCCTTGGTTCAAGTCTTCCCACGTGTGAAAATTTTACTTTCTTTATTTTTGCATAGTTATTATCTGTCCGTTCGTTCATTGACGTCTCTGTTCACTGTAATAAGTTTAGTGTCTGTGTTTTGCGACCGCATCGCAAAAGCGTGCGATTAGTAGACGAAAGGACGTGCCTCTCCAATCGGAACCGAAAACATTTGATCGCAAGGTCATTGGTCAACCGATTCCTCCACAGGAAAACACATCTGATATATTCTATACGACACTGGTGACGGCATGTGCGTCACATGACAGGAATATGTTGTCGACCCACCTAACTTGTACACTTGGCGAATGGGTAAAAAGATTCTTCTGCCTTGCCCGATTTAGGTTTTCTTGTGGATGTGATAATCACTCCCAAAAAAGTGATGAAAACGTAAGAGTTTGTCACATAAACTGAAAATAAAAAATTAAAGTTTTCACTCGATGGAAGATTTGAACCAAGGACCTTTCGTTCCGCAGCTGCTCACGTTACCACGAGACCACGGCGCTCCTGCGGCCCCTATGTCCTTGATGTTGCTTATCCCAGAACTACTCAGTTTGTATATTTTGCTTATTTTTTCACAGTTCCACACAACTTCTTCCTGTTTTCTCAATTGATCTGTGTTCAGTTTTTCAAGGCCTATCCACTGTGCCAACTTATAACTAAATCTGAGGGGGGTGCGATGGGGAGGTTCCCTTGTTAGGAGACTCTATCACCTGAGCAAATTATCTCATCTCTATAGTCTCCAGAATATTCACCAGACTTGCATCATTCAGTCTATTCAATGTTACAGCGCTTTTACTTGACTTTATAATTTTTCAACAAAGTATTCCAAAATTTAAGTAACTAGTCTGCTCATGCTGGATAACTGCAAAATTGGTAGGATATGATTGTAAAACAGATTGCTTAATTGAACTAGGACATTTAGTTCACACAGTCGTCATTAAAAAACAAGCAGATCCTCCTGTAACCCTAACAATACAGTTAAGAAGGACTTTAACTGCGTGTGTCTGTTGATGGAGTTGGTTTACTCGAACTGCTATCGTACAACCATTATCTAACTGCAGCCTGGATCAGTAAATGAACACATTAGATCAAAGGTACACATGCTCTCTCACACCATAGCGCCATTTCTGGAACAAGTCACCTGCTTGTTGGATTGTGGGAACTTCCTGCATCGCTTTACTGCAATCTGCTGCCTGCAAGAACTGCTGCTAGTACGCCACCGAAACTGCTCCATTTCCGCCACTGGAGAGCATCCAGTCCCAGTGCGACACGGCCGACTGCAAAATACCCACTCACACAACATGCCCACTTTCAGTAAGAATTCGTGATGGCGCCCGGACTCTATATTCCTACCTTGCCTGTGCACAGTATGGCGCAACATGACTGGGTTTCACACTATGAATTGCACACACAGTGTACAAATTGCGATAAAAAATGAGGTGATAATGTGGCATTGTTGGCTGAGAGGCCCCATCCGGGGAAGTTAGGCAGCCGAGTGCAAGTCTAATTTCATTCGACGTCACACTGGGCGACTTGCGTGTCGGTGATGAGGATGAAATGTGAATGAGGACTACACAACACCCAGTCCACGAGCGGAGAAAATCTCCAACCCAACCGGCATGGGAGGCAATCACGTTACCACTCAGCTAAGCAGGCGGGCACAAACTGCGACATTCACACAGGACTCAAACAACTAGTATAAAAATAACGGTAATCGCTCCCTAAAGGCATGCACAACTTCAGGTACTGCACGGGAGCACTTATCTCAAATGCGCCGCCTACAGAACTCAGAATTGTATCTGCAGTGCACGGAGTCATCGCAACCGCTCCTCCTTACACAGACTTCTACAGTCCTAAAACACTCTGTCTTCTTCGCTCTTTACGATACTTCCGCGCTACCTCGGTTCATGTACCAACAGAGGTAAAATATTAGGCGTTTTATTCCAACTATTGAGGAGATCTCCCTCCAATACAACTTCCTGCCAAAAAGTACGTGTCTCTTCCTAAATACAAACAAAATATTCTCGCCCACAATCAAATTAAGGCAACCCACCTTGTAGACATCGACGTCACACACTCGGCGCCAATGACTCGCTTGCATTTGCTCAACGTTTTAGCCTCTGATCCAGGCCCTGGCTTATAGAGTTCAGTGCATTGGACCTGATGCTACATGGCCGTTTGCAACCACTTCCATGCTTTTTTCCCCCTAATTGAGTTTAGCTGCCCAACTTCCTAAATGTCTCCCTTTGTGTCATCTCAGCCTGGCGCCATGATATCGCCTAGCGAGCTCTGCACTAGGACTGATGGTATTTTTAAAACTATCGGGAATCCGATATATTTATATTTAAAAGAATCAGCCCTCCATATATGGAAAAAAGTACTGACGGAGAAAATATCGACGTACCGGCCTCTAAAAATATCGGCTGTACATTATAAATATACCGCCGCTCTTGGAGCTTTACATTTAAGTAGTGATTTATTATTACATCGTCTGTACATCAAAAAGCTAGCAGCCTGTTTATCGCCCTTAGAGCAATAACTGAACGGAAACGATGCACTTTCACGCTTGGGGAGAACCACTTAGCTAGCAATGGTAACCGCACGTAAGTGGCAGGATAAAAGGTGTCCGATGGGAGGTCGTTCGGTTTTATCACACATCGGATTTGCCCAGAACACTTCATGTAGACCTCCATGTTTTTTTTTTTTTTTTAGTTTCTGCAAACGCCAGCGACCTAGCAACTGTAGTGTCAAAATTGCGTGGTGAAGTTAAACGTTACAGTTTCTGTTTCTGTTGGTAGAGCATGATTTCCCATCACACGTCTCTTCCCACCGCAGATACTTATCTTGACATTTAGATTTTTGTTCATTATTTTCGGCAACTGTTATAGATGAATGCCGTTGTGAAGAAATAGCACACTAGTGGCGTTTAAACTTGACCTGATGAAAGCTCAAAAAGTAGTAAGACTCCTTTACACTTTGGATTGCGTAAAGCATATGATATGAAATAACAATATTGGCATTCGATGCTTTCGTTGCGATATCGATATAGTTGTGCGAATAGTCTCCGACTCGTATCGAATTCTTGTATAGTATCGATGTGTCGATATATCGATATTCTGTCAACGGCCCTACCCACACACAGCAGGTGAGAACAATGCACTTCAGGTCCCTGGGGATCGTCCGGCTCTCGCAGACGTGGTACTATAGGCCATACTATATGCTCCGGCTGATACACATGGTAGCTGCCAGTTCTTTTCCTTCCTTGGCAGGCACCACCAGCCTAGCCTTCAGCCACACAACTCACATATAAGGAAATTCAGATTCTACCACCACGAGTTAGAGTAATATAACGGGTGATCAAAAGTATAAATTTGAAAACTGAATCAATCACGGAATAATGTAGATAGAGAGGTACAAATTGACACACATGCTTGAAATGACATGGGGTTTTATTAGAACCAAAAAAATACAAAAGTTCAAAAAATGTCCGACACATGGCGCTTCATCTGATCGGAATAGCAATAATTAGCATAACAAAGTAAGACAAAGCAAAGATGATGTTCTTTACAGAAAATGCTCAATATGTCGACCATCATTCCTCAACAATAGCTGCGATTTCGGTCGATCACGGTACACTTGCGACTACAGTTAACCCCAAAGTCAGTTATCGCACGGACTGAGGTCTGGGGACCTGGGAGGCCAAGCATGACGAAAGTGGCGGCTGAGCACACGATCATCACCAAACGACGCGCGTAAGAGATTTTTCACGCGTCTAGCAATATGGGGTGGAGCGCCATCCTGCATAAACATTATACGTTCCAGCAGGTGTTTATCAGCCAGACTGGGGATGATGCGATTCTGTAACGTATCGGCGTACCTCTCACCCGTCACGGTAGCACTGACGTTTTGCTGTCCAACGCCATCTGTCGCACAGTTTGTGAACCTTGTGTTTTTTTTTTTGTTCTAATGAAACCCCATGTCATTCCAAGCATGTGTGTCAATTTTTACCTCTCTATCTACATTATTCCATGGTTTATTAAGTTTACAAATTTATACTGACTTTTTGATCATCCGGTACATAAAAGGGAACTCATGATCCAATTGATGATCAAATATATTCACCGCTGCAATTGCCATCTGATGACTAATGAATTATTAAAAAACACTGCATCAGAAAAATAATAAAAAATACTGAATAAATACGAAAGTTTCCTGGAAAAAGCCTGACTTCTTTCATCGTCTCCCGAGTTGGTCTCCACTGCAGGACAATAAGGTGTGCCACTAACGGTAAAGGCCGTGGCATACAGAGGCTGTTTGCCTTGTAGCACGAGCTGCCCCGTTACCATCCCCAGTATGGGTCAACGACGTGAGGTGTGCCTGCCTCACTATGCCATGTCTCGAAATTAATAAATTTCTTTGTAACTGCTAACAGAGTTTGCCCTGGGCCACACGACCTGTCACCTACCAGTCACTCGTCGCAGCATCCTACGTTAGGTTGCTTGGCTTCTTCTAACCACCAAAACAGCTACTGTGGCACCCCTCTGCTGTTTTCATGTGTGAATGGTCATTAAAACCTAGCACACACTTACGATGGGAAACGCCATCCTGACGAAAGTTAATTTTATTCGACTACAGCCAGCAAAAATTATAAACATTACGTCTCTACTGTATCATTCTTCCTGCCTAATTAGGTATCATCCATTTGCCATCACACACACACACACACACAAAACATGAATCAGATACAGTCATAACTAATTTATGCAGTAATATCAGTGCTAGCACCAAAGGTTTGTTAATTTCTAACTCACATAATTCTGATGCGGTGGCTGTGGCGTCTCAAGCGGTCGCACTGTTAGTTTCTATTAAGAGTGCCCTAGAAAAAAGTCCCGGGGGCTCTCAAGAATCTATCAGAAGGTCCTTCTCTTCCTTATTCACAAGATTATAAAATCCCAGTGATTCTCAATTTCTTCTCTCCTAGAGGTGTCCAATAATTACTCTTCTTGCAATTCGACATATTTGGTTTCTTCACTAATGGTTAGTGACTTATTAAATTATTGCCATTTCTCTATCACCTCCAGTATTCTTCGTAAGTCCTATTTATTTCTCCCGATACTAGGTGTAAGAAGTTTTTCAGATATCCCTGATCCGTATTTGAGGCTACAACTTACCTGTCTGCCTTTCAGGTAATGTGTCTGGTCAAAGTTGGTGGTCAGGTTCCTATACTCAATATTTCCGTGGAACTGACGGTCTATTTTCATCCATCTCGACAGAAGGATTAGCAAGCTTCAAACTACCACATCCCTGTCGCGCCTAGGGAGCTACTGTATTTCTCAAGACTGGTTAAGGTTAGACCACTGGTTAGAATTCTGTACTGTTGGGCAAAAAAAAAAAAAAAAAAAATGAAAAACACATCACTAGGACGGCTGCATGCAACAAATGTCGAATTGTCGTGAAGTGTACTACATCCTTTCAAATTCAGATGCTCCAGAAGTACAATAAAAGTGCTCCAGAAAATAGGATTAATTGAAAATGTGTATCTACATGTCTACATTTACATGGACACTGCAAATCACACTTCAGTGCCTGGTAGAGGGTTTATCAAACCACCTCCACAATAATTCTCTGATATTCCAATCACCAACAGCGGGCGGAAAAAACGAACACCTATACCTTTCTGTGCGATCTCTGATTTCCCTTATTTTATTATGTTGATCTTTTCTCCACATGTAGGTCACCGTTAACAAAATTTTTACGCATTCAGAGGAGAAAGCTGGTTCACATTTTGTGAGAAGAGTTCGCCCCAATTAGAAACGCCTTTCTGTTAATGATGTCTACCCCAAATCCTTTATCATGTCAGTGACACACTCTCCCCTATTTCGCGATAATACAAAACGTGCTGCCCGTCTCTGAACTTTCTCGAGGTATTTCGTTAATCCTATACCTCGCAGCAGTATTCTAAAAGTGGTCGGACAAGCATAGTGTGGGCAGTCTCTTTAATGGATTAGTTACATTCACTAAGCGTTATGCTAATAAAACGCAGTCTTTGGTTTGTCTTCCCTCCGATACTTTCTATGTGTTCTTTCCAATTTAATTTTTCGGTAATAGTAATTCCTAGGTATTTATTTCAATTCACGGCCTTTAGATTTTATTGATTTATCGTCCAACCGAAGTTTAATGGATCCCTTTTAGCACTCATGTGAATGACCTCACACTTTTCATTATTTAGGGTCAACTGCCAATTTTCGCTCTATAAAGATATCTATTCTAAATAATTTTGCAATTTGTTTTTATCTTCTGATGACTTTACTAGACAATAAACGACAGCATCATCTACAAACAACCTCAGTCGGCTGCTCAAATGTCTCGTAAACCATTTATATAGATCAAGATCAGCAGAGGGTCTACAACACTACCCTGGGGAACGCCAGAAACTACTTCTGTTTTACTCGATGACTTTCCGTCCATTGCTACGAACTGTGATCTCTCTGGCAGGAAATCACGAATCCAGTCACGTAACTGAGACGATATTCCACAAGCACGCAATTTCACTACAAGCCTCTTGTGTGGTAAAGTGTCAAACGTTTTCGGAAATCTAGAAACACGGAATCAATTTGAAATCCTTGTCAACAGTAATCAACACTTCACGTGTGTAAAGAGCTAGTTGTGTTTCACAAGAACGATGTTTTCTAAGTCCATGTTGACTGTGTGTCAATAGACCGTCCTCTTCGAGGTAATTCATAATGTTCGAATACATTACGTGTTCCAAAATCCTGTTGCATATCGATGTTTATTATATGGAAATATAGCTTAGTGGATTACTCCTACTACTTTTCTTGAATATTGGTGTGACCTGTGCAACTTTCCAGTCTTTGGGTACGGTTCTTTCGTCGAGCTAACGGTTGTAATGATTATTAAGTACGGAGCTATTGCATCAGCGTACTCTGAAAGGAACCTAATTGGTATACAGTCTGGACCGGAAGATTTGCTTTTATTAAGTAATTTAAGTTGGTTCACTACTCCGCTGGCTGCTTTTCTTTATTCGAATTTCGGAATATTTACGTCGTCCTCTTTGGTGGAGGAATTTCGGAATGCTGTGTTTAGTAACTCTACTTTAGCAACTCTGTCGTCGCAGAGAAGGCATTGATTCTGACTTGCCGCTTGCATGCTTTACAATACGATAAGAATCTCTTTGGATTTTCTGCCAGGTTTCAAGACAAAGTTTCGTTGATGGAGCTATTATAAGCCTCTCGCATTGAAATTCGCGTTAAATTTCGAGCTTTTGTAAAAGGTCGTCAGACTTGGAGATTTTGCGTTGGTTTGAATTTGGAATGCTTTTTTCGTTGCAGCAATGTTCTGACGCGTTTTGTGTACCAAGGGAGATCAGCTCCAACGTTTGTTAATTTATTAGGTATAAATAATTCAACTGGTATCGATATTATTTCTTTGAATTTACGCCACGTCTGGTCTACACTTTCACTGTTAACTTGGAAGGAGTGGAGATTCTCAGGAAGGCGTCAAGTGAATTTTTATCTGAAACCTTGGCCTCCAATCTTTATTTCCATGTTTGGAGGTCACACATAAGAGGACAAGTGCACTCTAGTGAACTTGCTATGAATTTCAGTTCGCTACCATTGTGGTGAGGGCAAATAAAGCTATGTTTATTGTAAGATACCTAGGAATGATCACATTTTCAGAATCATATACAAATGAAGGGCACAGCAGTGATACACTATTACTGAAAAACTAATATTCTCATTAGCCTGTTATCGGGAAAATTATAAATTTCTGTTATTCAGTAGCAAACCAGCTACTTCTGAAATAATTATTCATTCGCAAGCCATAGTACGAACTTCCGTTGCTGTTTAATTGTTAGCTGTAGCAGCGGCAGAAAAGTGTCGATGTGTGGAAGCATTTTAACAGTTGCATCGTGGTTTTGCTTCCTGTTTGTGGACGGAGCTATTTCGCTGCAAGGTCCATTAAAATTTCAGGCTTGCCAGCTGCAACCAAAGGTCAAAGGGCAGCTGAATCTCTGAACTTTGCAGAGAGAAACTTACCGCTGAAGGGAGATGTATGCTGAAGTACAAGTATGCAGAGAGGGTTTTGAGGAACATTTTGTCCTCTATAGCTAGAAAGAAAAGTTCATGTTTCACATCAGAAGGTGAGCCAAACCGGCTGCCACAGTGTCAGTATGAAGGACGCCCTCATATGTGTAAAATTATAGGGTAATTTTTCCTTTCTTGTTGCACATGTTCAGTGGTTTATGATTTTATCAAATTATCCAATAAACTGCAGAGACCCACCGATGTTGCAATTTTATTTATTAATTGAGGGCTAATTTCAAGCCGAAGCTATCAAGCAATAAAGAAAATTAATATTGCAACTTAAATGGTTCTCTGCAAGTCACTGCATAATTTGGTAAACCATACAGTTGCTGATTTTATACCTTCCTGAATCCTGGAAATTAATTTATGACTTTAATTCAGGGGAGTTACTAATGAACTCAGGAGTGCGTTTTGTCCCACATGAAACTCACACTCATGGCGAAACCTAGTTGTTACAAACACGTCTGATCATAACACTAATCACTGCAATCTATGACTGTGTGGCACTAGTTTCAAGTATATCCGCTGCAAATAGTGGACCATCGTGTACATTCGTTAACCATGTATTGAGGACAAGTTCAGTGGTAACCTGGCTGACAGTTGCTAGGGATTGTACGTTTGCTTATGCATGGGTATTTTCATGTAGGTTGATGATTGACCATTGTTGAGTGAAGCATTTGGAATGTTGAGTAGCACAGTTATGAAGAATACGGAAAGTGAGATTAGAGCAAACAGCAAGTGAAACAGGGGATATGTGATGAGAGGAACAATTTTACTTAGTAATACGATTGAAAAGACTGTGGTTAGCAACTATTAAGATTCGCAATACCAAGGAGGGAGGGGGGTGCTTCATGCCCACCATTTGAAAATATTGTTATTTAGTCAGTGGCTATATTTTAAAAGTAAAAGAAAATATTTATTGTTCCTGCTGAAGTTTTCAAACAGATTTGATTAATTTCTTCTTTTTTGAGTTATAGTTAACCAAAAATTTAGTGTCAGAAGTAGGTGTCACTTCCCCAGTTAATGTCACATTCATTACCACATCCATTATTTTCAGATTCAGGACCTTACGTACCCATCAATAACCCTTTGTACAGTGTGTTCTGAATAAAAGTCAACAACAGCTAACGAAATTGGCATTTTCAATTTTTAGTAGAAGTAGGTGTCTCTTCCCCAATTAATGACACATTCATTACCACATCCATTATTTTCAGATTCAGGACCTTACGTACCCATCAATAACCCTTTATACAGTGTGTTCTGAATAAAAGTCAACAACAGCTAACGAAATTGGCATTTTCAATTTTTTTTTCAAATCCCCCCATTGGTAGAGGGAGTTGATACTGCTAGGAATGTGCTAAAGGACTTTCTCAGGCTCTAAACATACACCATTATGTGTTTGAAACGAATGTAGTTGATATAAGTCAACAAAAAATATCCATTTTGTATTTTTTAAAATTTTTTTAGGGTTGGCATAAAGAACCCCCATAGGTCCCCTTGGTAATGCACGTTAGGCACAGTGCGTTGGAATTGTTAGTATTAAGGAAGTAATTTTCAAAGTGAGAGTAGCTCAAGTCGTTAATGTTAAAATCGCCTACGACTAATAAAGAACGATGATTATCATGTACGATGTTTCAAGTAAATTTTCGTTGTTGGCGTGGGGAACAAATCTAGAATGACACTAAGCACAGTTAAAATCAGTGGAGATGTGATAAGAGGAGCAATATTAATTAGTAACACGGATGTAAATATCGTGATAAGGAACTATTAAGGAAGTAATTTCCTGACTGACTGTGGGAATACAAGCTCATCCCTAGCAAGAGGTTGATGGGTCAAAATAAATCCAACGGGACAGAATGTTCTCTCACTCGGTGCTCCTCAGCAGAAGACGCATAGTTCGAAGAAACAACCCACGTGACAGGAATAACGTTACTCTAACAAAGAACGAGGCTCGGGCGACAGCTGTGCTACAGTGATGAGTTTTCTTGAGCTATTCGTCTTGCAGAATGGCAACTCCATCGACGAAATTCCGACCATAAATACAAAGGTTCAAGAATTTATCGCTTCGCTGGTTCGTCACTAAGTTTGTTTTCCACTTTTATCACGTGACTTGCAAATCTGGCGTGCTTTGTAAACGTGGAAAAGACCCGTTGGTCGTATTAGGAGTACGCACTGAAACCCGTCTCTGCATGTAACAGGCGACTAGTTCACTGGTAGAATGTGGACAAAAACATACCAATTCCAGTAGGATCACGTCTAGTAAATTACTGTAAAATCGAATCTACTTTCTGAAAGAGGAATTCCGGTGAATAATTTTTGTATGACTATCTACTAACCTTCCTTCTTGTCGCTACCACACGAAAAGCCATTTCCTTGACAATAAACGTGAAATACTTCACCTAAATGTCTTAGGATAACTAAAATTCTAATTTTTCGTGTAAACCGTAATAATACCTGAATGAGCAAACAATTCAAATTACGTAAGATCGCATTTTGTAGCTGATATTATTGAGAAGAACTTACGAACATATCAGGTTTCGCAGGATATATTGAACGCAGAGGAGACTATTTCAGTCACGTCAATACATGAAAAACTCACACCGAATTTTGCAAACATCTAGAAACTTATGTTTAAGGCAGAAACCACATGGGATATGTTCCACCTCTTCCAGACAGATGCCGCAGCCTCCCGAATTTTTTCATAAAGTTTAGTTTGGGCACCACAGTCGCGCGAGAGCTCTGTCAGAAAGATCGTGAGTGTCACATAGTTGGGAGTCGGCCAGTTACTTGGGGAGTTTTACGATAGTTTGATTAGGAGTTGAATTCATTTAAAATGAATACGAAAATGATTGGTGTCATTGGCAAAGGGGAAGTGAAAGAAATCTCTCGAGCCGCTGAAATTGTGAGGGTAGAATCGCCAACGAGAGTATTTTCTCATAGTTTCAGTCTGCGAGCGCGTAAGCATTACGTCCTCTCGGACTGATTCAGCCTCCTTAAGTATTTTAATCATAAGCCAATAACTCACAGAAATTACTTTCCTATTTTCTGTTAAAGCCAACTGCGAAGAAGAAAACAAAACAGAAAATTTTTGTATATACAATTTGCGTTTAAAATTGCATATAGGGAGAAAGAATATACTTGAGAGGATCCATTTGTGTAATGGTTTAAATACCCTGCTAATGTAGAGAAAACTTACTGCGGACTATCGTGTAAAAATTTGAAGTAAATTGGCCTAGAAAGTTTCGACATTCTTGCTAACAACGTTTCTCTCTTGTATATTATATACATATATATATATATATATATATATATATATATATATATATATAGCGTATATAATTAAAAATGTATGGAATATGGTCGATTAAACATTTATTTAAGTGTCGTGTAAAAAATCTGAAATAAATAGGTCAAGAACTTTCGGAGATTTTTAGTAATAACTTTTCCTCTTCATGTAGTATGTGTACATTTACATACAACATATATTAGAAATATATAACCTACGTCCATCCAAGAATTTATTAGAGTATTGTGTAAAAACGTGAACTAAATCAATTAAGAACTGGTTTTTGTATAGTAGACTAGTTAGCCGCTGTTTATAAAAATTACAGATTTGTTGGCACATTAGTGTTTATGTTATTATCTTCTTGTTAGAAAAGAAAAAAACGTTTTGTAGCACACGTTTCGTGAGATTTAAGTTGATGTTTGTATCTACTTACGTTCTTATTAGTGCATATACTTCATAAATAGAAAGAGGCGAAACGCGTATGGCACAACACAAACAGCCTTTAATTTAGTTGCATTAGTCCAAACACGTCTCCAAGAATAGAGAAGCAACTACGGAAAAATGTAAAATGACGAATTACACATGTAAATGTAACTCCATCTTGGGATCCGGAGAGTGGGACAGCGGATGGTCGATGAAATGTAAAAATACTGCACCAACAGCTTTTCTTTTTTTAAAGTATTGTCACCTCCTGAAGTGTTGAACATACCGTAACATAGGTTCCTGTGATAACTCTCTCGACGTGAAAAAAAATTTGGATTGCGGTGGTAGGTGGCTGCCAAGACAGGTTAGCACGAGGTAAACTGCACGATGGCTGCATGGTTAAAGAAATCTTCCCCTTGAAGTGTACTGAAAGTGTTGAAGATTCATTAAAAGCCGTGTCAAAGGCAAAGGAAGTTTATTTAATTACAGAGCCGCTTCCGACGCTTCTGCTTCTTTCCTCGAGACCGTCGCTTATCCAAGGAAGTTCTGACGGGAGACGCGAGATTATGACAGAGTAGATTCACGAAGGGCAAAAACCAGAGGAGTGAGAAAATTAGCACCGAGACGTAATTAAACATTAACACCAAATATAAGGTAAAGTAAACGAGAAAGGTAACATACCGAGTAATACTTGCTGCTGTCTGCAGAATGACTGGAGGTAGTTGAATTTTTTCGCCAAGACATCGCCATTAATGGTTGTTAAAAGAAAGGACAAGATACTGACTACAAACACATCTGAGGTGCTATTGCTTATACATATACACGATGCACATTATTACATTTTTTATTACTATTCCTTCAAGTCCTACCCTTCTGAATTTCCGTTGACACCATAGACGCTTTTAATTGCTTAAATTATAATCGTTAATTTATTTACAGGAAAACAAAACATTTAACCTCACCGAAGATGCACAATAAAATGAAATGTGCATAAGCACGCTACCATTAAAGGTAAAAAAAGCTGGACAGGAGCTAGTAGGGATCGTGAACCATGTGTTCCGTACGAACTTGATTATGTATACAAATATTTCGTCTTTTCAGGGAATCGAGAATCACGACGATTTTTGCCTGTTGTCGGCATTGATACTGACGAGGTATCAGTTCCAGAGATTCCAAGACTTTCGACAATGTTTTAGTTTCAAGCCTGAAGTCGGATAACAAATGAGAAAAGAAATACTTTTTGCGTGACATAATTACAAATTAACGCAGCAAGTTATTACGACATGACATTCGTTGCAGAGGCACGCAGCTGTCTAGTAAGCCTGGCGTGAGAACTGTACAGCGTAACATTCAGTCAACACCAAGATTCATACCCTCTACGAATCTAAATCATCGGTATTAGTTATTATCCGATTTCGTTCAAATTTGTTACATTGCCTTTTGTTATTAATGGAAAGATGCTGCCAAAATTTCATATTTTTATTTACTATAGCTCTGGAGATAAAGAGAACTACCCGAGACTCCTAAAACCTACGCTTGTTTTTTAAAACCAAGTTAGGAGCAAGACTGACTTTCATTAACATTTGAAGGCATTCCAAAGTTATCAGTGCTTAAAAATCAATTAATTAGAATTTTCTTTTTAAAACTTTAGTCACTATACATTACATAATACAAAAATCGGTCAAAATTATTATTTCGTTATATTTTGCCGTGCGATTGCGTGGGAATGATTCTGAGAGTGTATGTGGGACATACATTAAAATGTAATATTTAATTTTTCGTAAAGCCTTGTACAAGCGAACCGCGGGAAAGATATGTGGCAACCACGATTCAGGTGACGTATGTCGGTGTGTGCTTGCTTTTGTATAAAGGCAGCCAGAGTGGAAGTTTATTTATCAATTTGAAGAATATTTCGCACTTTGTTTATTTTGATTAAACAAAATACAAAATTTGAAGTTTTGGTGACAGTAATAACTATCAAATTAGTGATTGGATAAGGCAAGATTTGCCGTGAGAATGATCTGGAAGGAACGTTCTGATTGGTCGTTTAGATCAACAGCCAATCAGAATTAAGCTGTTCCCACGCGAAAAGAGGAGTGGGCATATAGGAGAGTACCTCGAGAACAGTCGCTTGCTAGCTGGCCTACGGATAACACGATGTCAGATCGCTCCTTAAAAATACTCTGTAAGGTGAGGAAATAGTGAGCTAATTTCGGTTGGAACATATCGTGACTGAAGCGACTGAAGTTACGAACAATTTCATGAAAGTTTGGTGTTTCTGAATGAAATAGTTTGAGAGATATGAACGTGTGAACTTTCTGGTCGTAGTAACAACTCCGCGTGGGGTGTTTCGTGCTCTGTATGGAATATTTTGGCCAGCACCTCTTACGAAGAATACCACTGAAGCGACTGAATGTTTAACTCGCGAATAGTTTTGGGTCTGTGACTGGCAGAACGTGAAAATTAGTCTGGTCGGTCTTACTAAAATTTTGGCTGCTTTTCGCGTGAATATTTGTTATACAGTCAGTGAACTTTGAATGATAGCGTTTTACCATATTAAATGCGGACTTGATAGCCACTTCTTGTGTAACGATATGAGTAAAAAGCAGAGTTAATCTAATTTTAAACGCTTTTCTGCAAGTAGGATGAAGATCCCGATGGCCCGCTTTTTTAACCATGAACTTTCAGGAACTGACTTTGAACTAGAGTTACGTGGTGGTTCCATCAACGCTGCTTTACACTGCCTAGCACGTATCTGCTACCACAGAGTAAAAGGACATCGACAAGAATGCTACCGAGGTAGGTGGACTGAACGATAGCGTTAACAAAAACGCAGAAGACCTACCTCGCCCCGCCGCAACTTGTACTGTGAAACCTATTTCTTGCCAAATTTCATTATACTACGTCAAGGGTAAGTAGCATACAGCTTTTAATGAGTGAATTTGAATCAAAATGTGCGACATCAATGGCCATATCTTTTGAGTGCGTAATCTTAGAAGCTTAACATTTTTCCAGAAAGGGCCATAGACCTCAGTATGTAACATAAATTATAACTTGATACTTCCATCAGTGCCTGAGATTATAAGGCGCTTGTTCGCCCTATTCTTTTGTTCATCTATCTGGGATCCCTGTCAGGTAAGACTGGTAGAGGAGACAGAGAAGATACAAAGAAGAGCGGCGTGTTTCGTAACGGGATCGTTTAACTGGCGAGAGGTCGTTACAGAGATGGTAAAGAAACTCCACTGGCAGACGTTACAAGAGAGATGTGTATCACGGAGAGACAGCACTTTTCAGGAGGAGGCTGACAACATACTACTTGCCCCCACTTACATCCCGCGTAGTGACCACGAGGAGAAAATTCGAGGAATTAGGGCCAATACAGAGGCTTACGGACAGTCATTCTTCCCATGCACTATTCGCTAGTGGAAGAGCGTTGGAGGTATCAGATAGTGGTATCGAAAGTACCCTCAGCCATACTCCATTAGAGGGCTTGCGGAGTATTATGTAGTGAAAAAGGGTCTCAGCACACGTGCGGACAGGCAGTCAGTCAGAGAATGTGATAACAAATGACAAAAAAAGATTTTTCTTGTGATACAATTACAAATGGACCTTTTTCAGATTTTTTATTTTCATTGCACTATGAAACCTCGTTTATTGCGAAATTTCATGACTGTAGGTCAACGAGAAGCATCCTGTAGTTTTTGATGAATGAGTTTGTTAGCATCAAAATAACGTGTGACGTAAATGGCCGCTTCTTTTAATTGCATTGACTTAGAAGCCTTAATTCTTTGTACCGCCAAGGGATTATAGACCTTAGTAAGTGACAGTTGTCAACTTGATACGTGTAACCGTTCCTGAGAAAAAAGGTTTTTAACAGTCGGACAGACAAAGAGACTGTCGAACAGACGGACACCAAAGTGATCCTATAAGGGTTCAGTTTTTACAGAGTGAGGTACGGAATCCTAAAATGCTAAACCCCATCTACGTAGTAAAGTTTAGTTCCTGTTCCACACACTTTCGAAGTTTTATAGCCAGCTCGGAAAGAATTCTAGTCTTATCAATGGCTTGTCTCGGTTACTAACCTAATTAAGTGAACTGTATCTCATCTAGTCGGTATTCTCCAGTTCTTATGTGTCTCGAGACTGTTTGAATTTTCGTGGGATTACCTTTGTTCGAATTCTGATATTAATTTTCACTACATTATCACCAGTGCACAAATCAACCAAATGGGTAATGGTTAAATTTAAATACAAGCTAACCTGTTCCACCGAGGAAGGTCAAATAAGGAAGTTAAGGAGTACTACTTTCAAAATTTTGAGTGTAGTTCTGCCTTGTAATGAACACAGTTGTGGATCTCTCAGAAAGTTCTTCAAAACTTCAGAAGGCACTTTCTCTTCCACATCTACAATAGGTGCACAAATGAATACTACATGTTCAGGAGTGTTGACACAGTCTAACTCAATCGACAAGCACTTTGAATCTGTCACACTGACCTACTGTTTGTAACTTGTAGCATCTGCATTTCGCAAGCTGCACTATAGTGTGTGGTATAGGGTGCTCCGTATAACACTTTTCTCCCGCATTCCCATTCCATTTGAAAATAGTGCATGCAGTGGGGAAGTTCTTTAGAGGTTTCCAGGCTTAGCACACCAAAAATTTTGTAGAAAACTTAGAGTTAGAACATAATTATTCCTTTAAAAGTTCTTACTTCGTTTTGTGTGTTAGGATAGTTTCATTCGAACCATCCAGTAGCTGAGAGTTCGCCACATTATGCACGCCATTCAGTTTCAATAGTTCACTAGGGGCTACTAGAAATGGCCTCACGCAGCCGGCAGAGCAGTAGGCGGTCACGTGCGTAATATGAGTGCTGCGTTAAGGCTTGCGTCAGCTGCGACACTGTTATTTCGCGCGCTGTTCGGTTCTGATTTAGCAAAACTTCTTTAATAATACAATTAGTGGTAAGATGTGATTAACTGATTATATTATGGCTTGTGAAGAGTCAACACGTGTCTATCTCGGGAGCTAGGTGATAAGCCATTTTCAAGCTGGACTTACGAAACAAAGTTGTAATGTACCAATTACATTAGGTAGTAATGCATCATCTTTAATTTTTCTTTTTACTTGCTTGCTCTAATAAACATTCCAATGAACTTAAGGTGTATATATTTCGAAGGTATGTGGTGTATAAATGAACACATATATTAGTAATAAAAGCCTCGCTAAAAAATAAAGAGAAGAATTTCACACTACTCGCAAGGTAACATGAAATAAACTATTCATTTTGTGATCCAATGGAGGCTTCCACGACCGGATGTTTCAGTTGCTGAGAATTCTTCCGGATTGTATGGCCGTGGTCCATGGAACTCTTCTATCCCTGACGTTTCGTCCAAGACTAAGTTGGACATCTTCGAAGGTGCTCCTGGTTGTATTGAGTCTTGCCGACTGACGAGTCGGTTGTCGAAGAGTGGCCTAAATACCGTGGAAAGTGGGGGTGGTCTGGATTTCACGTGATAGCAGAGATCTTGTCAAAGATAAGTTTTTTTAACTGTCGATAATAGTACGTCAAAGATTCATTCTGTGCTCCAGTTAAAGGAAGAGGTAGTCCTTGAATTGACACTAGGCAGGCGGACAACTGAACGTCACATATGGAACGCGGTGAGTTGCTTGGAGCGGGAAGGCGAGAGTGAAGTTGTCCGAAGTTATTTGGCTGTGTCGTTTGCTCGGGAACACGGAAAACGTCTAGACTGTTCTAGAAGCACCTTCACGTAGGTTGACCTCCCTATCAGCTTAAAAGCATGCAGAACAGCTATGCCGAAGGGGGAATACCTGCGTTGGTCTGCTATGCAATAGAACGAATGATCGCAAAAAGACATAAAAGAGTTCCAGGCTTTATTAACCCTTCAGGTTAAGTGCTCTATTTTAATTGTTATCTAAAGAAAGTAATAGAGGACATCTAGTATGTGAGTGGTGGATTGTGTGTATATGTTCTGGGTGTTTACAAATTTGTAGCTTCAGATAGATATGACAGACTGGAATTAATAACATCTGCTGTACAATAGTTATGCTTACCAAAATATTTATACAACTACAGCCACTTCCAAGCCAGGAACCAAATAAAGATTAAGCTTTCGCTACTCTCCGTTTCTCACTTTTGTGTAAGCGCGAGTTTTCGTGCCTTTATATTTTTTGGGACAAATGTACAAGGCCCCTAACGCATTTATCAACAAACGAATTGACTTCAGGGCTGAAAATCACCAACTCTTATATTGCACGCACACAACAATAAGTGGGATTCTTAGCCATTTATGTAATAGCTCTCTGAAGCAGGGTATGTTCCCAGATAGACTGAAGTATGCCATTGTTAAACCACTGCATAAAAAAGGGAATACGTCTGATGTCAACAACTACCGCGCAATCTCTTCTGACTGCCTTATCCAAAATTTTTGAAAAAGTAATGTACTGTAGAGTAACTTCACACCTTTGTAAAAAATAAAGTTTTAACAAAATGTCAGTTTTTCCAAAAGGGGTTTTCAACGGAAAATGCTATATAAACTTTCACTAATGAAATATTAAATGCTCTGAGTAACCGGAAGCCACCCATAGGGATTTTTTGTGATCTATCAAAGGCTTCTGATTGTGTAAATCATGGATTACTTCTAGCTAAGCTCAAGTACTGTGGTACGAATGGGACAGTGCTCAAATGGTTTAAATCATACCTGACTGGAAGAGTGCAGAAAGCTGAAGTAAACAGTTCACATAATATTCAAAAAACAGGTGATTTCTCAAACTGGGGAACAATCAAGAACGGGGTGTCGCAAGGTTCGGTGTTGGGTCCTCTGCTGTTCTTTATATATATTAATGACTTGCCATTCTATATTCACGAAGATGCAAAGCTAGTACTTTTTACCGATGATACAAGTATAGCTAACACACCAGACAGACAAGAATTAACTGGTGAAATTGGAAACGATGTTTTTCAGAAAATCATTAAGTGGTTCTCTGCAAATGGGCTCTCATTAAACTTTGACAAACACAGTATATACAGTTCCACACGGTAAATGGAATGACCCCATTAATAAATATAGACTTCGATCAGAAATCGGTAGCTAAGGTAGAATATTCAAAATTTCTAGGTGTATGCATTGATGAGGGGTTGAACTGGAAAAAACACACTGAGGATCTGCTGAAACGTTTGCGTTCTTCTACTTATGCTATTAGGGTGATTGCAAATTTTGGCGATATACATCTGAGGAAATTAGCTTACCATGCCTATTTCATTCTTTGCTTTCCTATGGCATCATATTCTTGAGTAAAAGTGTGTTCATTGCACAAAAGCGTGTAAGCAGAATAACTACTGGAGCTCATTCAAGATCATCCTGCAGACACTTATTTAAAGAGCTAGAGATCTTCACTGTAGCCTCACAATATATATATTCACTTATGAAATTTGTTATTAACAATCCGAACGAATTCAAAAGTAATAGCAGTGTACATGGCTACAACACTAGGAGAAATGATGATCTTCGCTACTCAAGGTTAAATCTAACTTTGGCTCAGAAGGGGGTAAATTATGCAACCACGAAAGTCTTTGGTCACTTACCTAATAGCATCAAAAGTCTGACAGATAGCCATATAGCATTTAAAAGGAAATTAAAAGAATTTCTTAATGCAACTCCTTCTACTCATTAGATGAGTTTTTGGATATAATAAGTGGGTAATTTCCCCAACCCCCACAAAAAATTAAAAATATTAAGTGTCATGTAATATTTTGTGTAATGTAATATCTTGTATGGACACCTTTTATTAACCTGACACGTTCCGCATCATTACGAAGTGTCGTATTCATGATCTATGGAACAAGAACTAATCTAATCTAATCTAATCTAATGTAATCTACGCTTATGATACACTTCTTTGTTAAATGTTCGCTTGTAGTCACGCTTATTTGATGTCGTCAGTTTCCTCATAATTTTCTTTTCTGTTAGAAATTAAAAGATATTCAACAAAGTTCATATTGACACTGCTCACGAAAGCCGATTCTCGTTACCCCAACTCCAAACATAAACTACCCCGGGTCAATAGTGCGTAAATACTTAGATCTTGCAGTACTAGTTGAAGGTGACTTTAACCTTCCAAGTATAGACTGGGATGTCTATGGATTCGCTGCGGGGATACAAACAGATAGTCACATGAAATTCTTTGGAACACGTTTACCGAAAATTGTCTTGAGCAGCTAGCTCGACGGCCTACACGCAATGGAAATATCTTACACATTGTAGCTACAAACAGGCCAGACCTTATCGACAATGTCAGTGTAGAACTGGGGATTAGCGATTATGTTGTCATTACTGCAACGATGATTACGAAAGCTAACAAGTGAGTCAAAAAGACTAGGAGAGTGTTTCTGCCAGGCAGAGCAGATAAGCACTTATTAACATCTTATTGAAACAGTGAATTGTGTGTAGAGGAATTATGGGCAAAGTTTAAGCAGATTGTAAATCGTAGTCTGGAGAGTTACGTGCCTAGTAAGTGGATAAAGAATTGGAAAGACCCACCATGGTTTAATAGCGTAATTGTAAGATGCTGAGGAAGCAGAGACTGTTGCACTCTAGGTTCAAAAGGGGACGCACAAACGACAACAAGCGAAGGTTAGTAGAGATTCGTGCGTTTGTGGAAACGTCTACGCGTCAAGCGTACAACAACGACCATCCTCACACCTTAGCAAAAGATCTGACAGAGAACCCGAGAAAATTATGGTCGTATGTAAAATAGCTGAACGGATCTAAGGCTTCCTTCAGTACCTTGTTGACCAGTCTAGTGTGTTAGCTAAAGATAGCAAAACGAAAGCCGAAGTTTCAAATTTCACGTCCAAGAAATCGTTCACGCAGGAGAACCGTACAAACATACCGTCACTTGACCATCGGACAGAATCCCTTATGGACGACACAAAAATAAGCATACCTAGCGAAGAGAAGCAACTTATAGATTTGAAAACAAATAAATCACCAGGTCCAGATGGAATCCCAGCTGGATTTTACAAAGAGTACTCTACGGCATTGGCTCTTTACCTAGCTTGCATTTATCGTGAATCTCTCGCCCAGCACCAAGTCCTAAGCGACTGGAAAAGAGCGCAGGTGATCCAGTATATAAGACAGGTAAAAGAACGGACCCTCGAAATTACAGACCAATATCCCTAACTTCTGTATGCTGCAGTATCCTTGAACACATTCTCAGTTCGAATATAATAAACTTCTTGAGGATAAGCAGTTAATGTCCCCGAATCAGTATGGTTTTAGGAAGCATCACTTGTGCGAAATTCAGCTTGCGCTTTTCTCACAATATATACTGAGAACTATGGATGAAAGGCAACAGGCACATTCCATATTTCTAGTTTTCCGGAAAGCACTTGACACGGTGCCCCATTGCAGGCTGTTAACGAGATACGAGCATATGGAATAAGTTCAAAGATATGTCAGTGGCTCAAAGACTTCTTAAATAATCCAGAATTTTGTCCTCGACGGCGAGTGTTCATCAGGACAAGGGCATCGTCAGGTGTGCCCCAGGGAAGTGAGATAGTACAGCTCTAGTTCCCTATATACATAAATAATTCGGCGAACACGGTGGGCAGCAGTCTGCGGTTGTTTGCTGGTGATGCCGTGGTGTACGGTAAGGTGTCGAAGTTAGGTGGCTGTGGGAAGATACTAGACGACTTAAAATTTTCAGTTGGTGTGATAAATGTAAGTTGATGCGCATCAGTAGGAGGAACAAACCTCTAATGTACGGATACAGTACTGCTAGTGTCCAGCTTGACACGTTCAAGTCGTTTAAATATCTCGGGTAACGCTGTAAAGCGATGTGAGGTGGAATGAGCATGTGAAAACGCGGGAAACGCGGGTTGGGAAGGCAAATGGGATCGACTACGGTTTACTGGGAGAATTTTAGGAAAGAGTTGTTTATCTGTAAAGGAGACCGCATATAGAAGGCTGGTGCGTCCTGTGCTTGAGTACCGCTCCAGAGTTTGGGATCCGTATAAGAACGGATTGAAGGAAGACTCGGAAGCAGTTCAGAGGAGGGCTGCTAGATTTATTACCGGTAGGTTCAAACAAAACTTAAGTGTTACAGAGATGCTTCGGGAACTCGAATGGTAATCCCTGGAGGGAAGGCTGCGTCCTTTTCGGGGAACACTATAGAGAAAATTTAGAAAACCGGCCTTTGAAGCTAACTGACGAACGATTCTTCTCCCGTCAACATACATCCCGCTTAAGGACCACGAAGATAAGATACGAGAAGTTAGGGCTCATACGGAGGCGTACAGGCACTCGTTTTTTCGTCGCTCTATTTGCCACCTTACGCTGGCTTGCGGAGTGCCTATGTAGATATAGATGTAAATGCATGATCTTTTAAGCTGATTGTGCGATAATTCTCGAACTTCTGAGCTCTTGCAGTCTTCCGAATTGTGTGGATGATATTTATCCAAAAGTCAGATGATATGTCTCCAGACTCATACATTCAACATACCAACGTGAATAGTCGTTTTGTTACCAATTTTTTGGAGGACTCTGGCTTTGATACTTGATATCAAGCCATCACAGACATATTTATTTTCAATCCTAGACAGCAGTCCAGCTTGTGGCCTGTGTGAACATACTAAACTACAACAGACAGTGAGAGTGCTTCGTCATGGACATCTAATTATTGTTATCGATTAAGAAACGCATCCGGCAGTAGTAGTGCAAAGCACATTTAGAAGTTCCTTTTTGTTGTACTCTGACTAGTTCAGTGGCGGACCATGTGGCTATTACGGTGTATTTATTTATGCTATCCGTTGTTGTTGTTGTTGTGGCCTTCAGTCCAGAGACTGGTCTGATGCAGCTCTCCATGCTACTGTATCCTGTTCAAGCTTCTCCATCTCCCATTACCTACTGCAACCTACATCCTTCTGAATCTGCTTGGTGTATTCATCTCTTGGTCTCCCTCTACGATTTTTACCCTCCACGCTGCCCCCCAATACTAAATTGGTGATCCCTTGAGGCCTCAGAACATGTCCTACCAACCGATCCCTTCTTCTAGTCAAGTTGTGCTACAAACTTCTCTTTTCCCCAATCCTATTCAACACCTCCTCATTAGTTATGTGATCTACCCATCTAATCTTCAGCATTCTTCTGTAGCACCACATTTCGAAAGCTTCTATTCTCTTCTTGTCTAAACTATTTATCTTCCATGTTTCACTTCCATAGATGGCCACACTCCTTACAAATACTTTCAGAAACGACTTCCTGACACTTAAATCTATACTCGATGTTAACAAATTTCTCTTCTTCAGAAACGCTTTCCTTGCCATTGCCAGTCTACAGTTTGTATCCTACTTCGACCATCATCAGTTATTTTGCTCCCCAAATAGCAAATCTCCTTTACTGCTTTAAGTGTCTCATTTCCTAATCCAATACCCTCAACATCACCCAACTTAATTCGACTACATTCCATTATCCTCGTTTTGCTTTTGTTGATGTTCATCTCATATCCTCCTTTCGAGACACTTTCCATTCTGTTCAACTGCTCTTCCAAGTCCTTTGCTGTCTCTGACAGAATTACAATGTCATCGGCGAACCTCAAAGTTTTTATTTCTTCTCCATGGATTTTAATACCTACTCCGAATTTTTCTTTTGTTTCCTTCACTGCTTGCTGAATATACAGATTGAATAACATTGGGGAGAGGCTACAACCCTGTCTCACTCACTTCCCAACCACTGCTTCTCTTTCATGCCCCTCAACTCTTATAACTGCTATTTGGTTCCTATACAAATTGTAAATAGCCTTTCGCTCCCTATATTTTACCCCTGCCACCTTCAGAATTTGAAAGAGAGTATTTCAGTCAACATTGTCAAATGCTCGAAACGTAGGTTTGCCTTTCCTTAATCTAGCTTCTAAGATAAGCCGTAGTGTCAGTATTGCCTCACGTGTTCAAATATTTCTACGGAATCCAAACTGATCTTCCCCAAGGTCGGCTTCTACTAGTTTTTCCATTCGTCTGTAAAGGATTCGCGTTAGTATTTTGCAGCCGTGACTTATTAAACTGATAGTTCGGTAATTTTCACATCTGTCAACACCTGCTTTCTTTGCGATTGGAATTATTATATTCTTCTTGAAGTCTGAGGGTATTTCGCGTGTCTCATACATCTTGTTCACCAGATGGTAGAGTTTTGTCAGGACTGGCTCTCCCAAGGCCGTCAGTAGTTCTAATGGAATGTTGTCTACTCCCATGGCCTTGTTTCTACTCAGGTCTTTCAGTGCTCTGTCAAACTCTTCACGCAGTATCATATCTCCCATTTCATCTTCATCTACATCCTCTTCCTTTTCCATAATATCGTCCTCAAGTACATCGTCCTTGTATATCCGTAATAAGTGTATCCGTAATAAGCGTAAAGTGTTAATAGACTTCTTGGGAGTGTCTTCTTTCTGTGTGCACCGGGCTCCGGTCACAACACCACTAAATGTACAAACTTGATGTTGTGCACACACATTATTTCACCAGTGATTCATGTCGCACGTTCATTGCACGTGGCCGGCCAGCGTGGCCTAGCGGTTCTAGGCGCTTCAGCCTGGAACCGCGCTGCTGTTACAGTGGCAGGTTGGAATCCTGCCTCCGGCATGGATGTGTGTGATGTCCTTAGGTTAGTTAGGTTTAAGTCGTTCTAAGTTCTAGGGGACTGATGCCCTCAGATGTTAAGTCCCATAGTGCTCAGAGCCATTTGAACCATTAGAATCATTGCACGTGCGACATTCGTGTTATTTCTTTCGCGCATAAGAGCAGAACGCATAGTTTACAGTTTACTGAATGTTCATCAGTGACTTGTTGCAGTTTACATCAGTAGGGAGAGTATATCAATCTAAATGTCTTATCCATTCCTTTATGCTCACCAGCTAGGCGTCGCATCAACAGTCAACATTCTCCTCCTAATCGCCCTACCACTGAACTCTCCAGTTTCGATAGCCGAAAACATGCTCTGTGATAGCAATGTTATATACAGATCCATGGAAGCATTTGTGTTCCTTTTCATATATGAATGTACTGATATTTATTGCTAATGGTAATGAACAGAACAGAATAATGGAGGAAAAATATACGTTCCCTCGAGTTATATCTTCTAGACCATGAATTATTCTGGACTGGGAGAACCAGCACCACAACAACATAACTACACTAAATGTCAGCAGTGTTGTGCAATACACAAATCTATCTGTCAACTCACGAGTGCTGAGGATAAAGTTTTGCGCGTCTGTCACATTAAAGTGTCCAGGACGAAGTGCTTTTATGTGTGATATAGTTTCCTGCCCAGCTCGCCCGTCAAATACTTGGGTCAGTCTGTCATCGAGCAGTACTTTCTTCCATGATACTTGTCTGTTAATGTCATTTTCTGTTAACTGTGATTGTGAAAAAGTATTCCATACTACTTGAGTGGGACTGACTCTCTTTGACTGTATGTCTTGAATTTAGGAATCAGTTTTTTATGTTAAATTAATTACACACAATTTAAAAGCATTGATTTGTTCGGTGGCATAGTTTTTGGCGGACTGTGGTTTTTTAACGTGCGCAGGGCCACCTAGATGTCTTCGCACGTGTAACCAACAGCTGGCCCTCGTGTCGCATGTCGCATTGGCGACATCTCCCTCCCAGGTCACACTTCACTTGTCCATTCACAAGGTGCCTCTGTGGTCTAGGAGTAGGAATCTTCGCCCAGCATGCCTGGCTAATATTTTCTACTTCTGCGTCTGCTGTCACGTCATCTTTAAGTGTAACCAAGCACCTGGCATTATTTAGTTCTGTCCTTAGGCATTTATTCCCATGCATTACAGCTTGGATAACAAAAAAATGTGTTGTCCGAGAGTATTTTAAATTGGCTCCCATAAGAAACAAAATAAATGGAGCGATAAACTCTGTATTTTCAGTTTTGAGTCGAAAAATTTCTTTATAACACACCTGTTTTTTCTGGACAGGAGCTCCGTGCAATAATTTGCTTTTACCTGTAATTTACTATTTATTGTTACATGCTTTGGAGATTTTGCTGTTTGTTAAATCGATATATATATATATATATATAGCCCTAGCCGAGCCTCAGGTACAGGGTGGGTCGCAGGTGGCGGATAGCGAACGATCCATCAGATATGGTGGACAGCTGCGAATAAGGGGAAACCCAAATAAGCAGTCCCGGACCGAGGGGGCAGCATCACGAGGGTGTGGGAGGGTGACTTTTGGCAAGGGTCACACTCATTCAAAAACCACAGAACCCGAAGATGTTGCTGTGTCATGGCGAGTAAGTGCCGCCATTACAATAAGCACTGTCAACACCCAAATCCAGGACGCGTCTGAAGTGGGAACCATCGGCATCCTGGTCAGCGTCTGTTCACACAATGTGCGGCTGGTCATAATGCGCCAGGAACTAACAATCCCTGGTTCTAAACACCCAGTGGAAACACTGGACCAACTTGATTACAAGCAAGTATGACTCGTGCAAGTAATAACAACATTACCCCAGGTGGTAACCAATCCACCCATCAACAGACGGCAACCAGGAATTCGGATTCTGGGGAACCTGGACTTACACGATTACATCAGAGAAAGTCGGAGCTCTCTGGCAAACTTCCACTTAAAACACCTACATGCATTGGAACCTTTAACATAAATACATTAATCCAACCAGGAAAACTTCTAAACCTTACAAGAGAACTTGAAAAGCAAAAGATAGTAATACTAGCTTTACAGGAGACACGTTTTACAGATGAAGAAACATCAGATTATGGCAACTATCGCATCTTTAAGAGCAAGACGGATAAACGAAACGGAAGAGGAGCCCCCCATCTCGGGATGGCGTTTATCATACACAAGAGCGTGCTCAGCTCCATCAAGGAAGTTACTCCCGTAAATAATAGGATAATGACGATGCGCTTACAATGTGCCAACAAAACATACACAATGGTTAATGTTCATGCTCCCACAAACGGAGACAACAAGAAAAACCCCATAGAAACAGAAAAGTTCTGGGAAAATTTGGAGAATATAATGGCTAAGATTCCAAAAGATGATACAAAAGTTCTACTCGGCGATTTTAATGCCCAAATTGGTAGAGAGAAAATCCACCAAAAAACCGTAGGCAAATATCCTGCACATAAATTTACCAATAAAAATGGTACAAGGCTCGTCGAACTATGTAAGCAGAATAACCTGAAGATAATGTCAACATCTCTAAGAAAATGTCCAAGAAAACAAAGGACATGGAGATCTCCTATACAACAAATTGGCGAGTTTCAAATAGATCATGTGGCGATTTCATACCCAGTACAAAAAGAAATTTACGACGTCCAAGTACGCAGAGGAGCAAACATTGATTCAGACCATTACCTAACTAGAATTAAAATCAAGTTTACAGCACGAAGAAGTCATCAGAAGAAAACAGAAATACAGAAATATGACACCAAGAAGATTAAAGAATCTAAAGTAAAAGAAGAATGGGAGAAGGAAAAGGCAAACACATGGGAAGAATTTCATTCTAAAATCACGCGAATAGCTAAGGAAACTATTCCCTTGAAAAAGATATTCAAACACCCTTGGTGGGATTCAGAATGTGAAAATGCATTGGAAAGGAGAAAAAAGGCATTTCAAGAATATAACAGTAAAAAATCACAAGAAAGTCTACATTTATTTAACGAGGTTAGAAAACAGGTTTCAAAATCTATTAGGCAAGCAAAAAGGAAGTACACAAAGGCACAACTGGATGCCATAGAAGAAAATTTCCAAAACTATAATACAAGAGACTTCTACAGAACTTTCGCAGATAAAATACGAGGATATATCCCTCAAAAGTTATGTTTCAGAAAACCAGATGGTAAATTAGCCCTAACAAACCAGGAAAACTGTCAAGTATTGGCTCAATATTTTTCTAACCTACTAAATTGCCCAGAACCTAGTTTAAGGTTTCCCAAAGAAATCAGTGCCAACGCTCAACCGGATTCATTACCACCAACACAGGAAGAAATCAAATGTCACATTAAAAACTTCAAAAATAATAGAACATCTGGCGAAGATGGCATTGTTGCAGAGCTATTAAAAAACCTAGGACCAAAGACGTTGCAAGAGCTCACAAAAATAGTAACAAAAATATGGGAAACAGAAAAATTACCAGAGGATTGGAAATGTGCCCTTATTCACCCGTTACATAAAAAAGGAGACAGAACAAATGTCAATAACTACAGGGGAATCTCACTTTTACAAGTCACCTACAAAATTCTCTCAACATGCCTGCTGAAAAGAACACAAGAGCAGCTGGAACGCCAAATTGGTGATTATCAAGCAGGCTTCCGTCCCGGTCGCTCATGCATAGAACAAATATTTAATTTAAAGACAATATTAAAACACAAAGCAATTAGAAATGCCCCCATAATTTGTACATTTGTAGATTTTAAGAAAGCCTATGACTCAATTGACCGGCAATCTTTGTTTAACATTTTAGAGGAACTTGGACTTGACTCCAAAACACTAAGGCTTATCAAAGAATCACTGACAGACACTGTATCTAAAGTTAAATTCAGGGGAGAAATCTCTGAACCTTTTCTCATAAAAACAGGAGTACGTCAAGGTGACGGGCTATCTCCACTTCTGTTTAATATAGTCCTGGATAAAGTCATTAAGGAATGGGAAAAAGAATTAAAAAATCAATCCTACTGGAAACCAATCCATCTTGGTAGAACCAAAGACAACGTGGAGATATCTTGTTTAGCATTCGCGGACGACTTGGCCATACTTGCAGATGATGAAGAAATCGCCACCAAACAAATAGAGATCCTTAAGGAATGCGCGGATAAAGTAGGTTTACAAATTTCGTTTCAAAAGACAGAATTTTTCTGTACGAAATTTCATATACACAGTTTGAACACAAAATATGGAAAAATAAATAGAGTAAAACATTTTAAATACCTAGGTGAAATTTTGGAGCCAACCGGAGGAGAGAAAGTTGCACAGAAGATCAGACAACAGAAAATGAAGAGGGCATATGGTATGACACATGAAATATACAATAAAAAATGCATCTCCTCGAACACAAAAATCAGACACTACTGCGCAGTAATTAAGCCAGCAGCACTGTATGCTAGTGAAACGCTCACACTCCACACAAAATGTGATTTAGAAAAAATACTAAAAGAAGAACGCAAAATTATGAGAAAGATTTTAGGTCCAAAATTAACAGTAGAAGGATACCGGATACAATCAAGAAGAACCACAGAAACTATATCAAACCTGGCAGCAGACATAAGAAGGCGAAGATTAAAATTTTATGGACATGTCACTAGACTTCCCCCACACGACTCACCAACAGAATTCTCACTTACATAGAAAAAGTCAAATCAACAACACCATGGATTAGCCAAGTAAAATTAGATTTACAAAAAGCAAATATTGAACTTAAAGATGTCAAAGATAGAAAAACTTTTAGAAATAAGGTGGAAAAGTGGATTGTATTGTCGGAGAAGGAAGCACTAAAGAGACCAGGAACAGAATGGACAGAAGAAAGAAAAAGAAAACATGGAGAACGAATGAAAGAAGTATGGAAGAAACGACGTCAGAAAGCTTTGCGTGATCCTTCTGGGTCCATTCGCGATAAGTAAGTAAGTATATATATATATAGTTTTTAATTCATGACAATGCCTGATACCAATGTATTGCTCCGTCAACCTCATCATCATGAACATGATCCCCATCATCACCACCATCATCATCGCCATCGTCTTCTTCTTGTTCTTCTTGCATTATGGCATCTGTAGGACTTTTCTTCTCCCAGAATATCTCCATTCTTTTTCTTTTACTCTCCTGCTCGTCTTCTGAGACCTTCAGAGTACTCTTCCACTGACGCACTGTTCTTTTTCAATGATAAATAAACACACTCCAGTTTTCACTGACAGGTCATTTATTCTGATAAAATCGTACACTCGACCCCGATCTCAGGATTTAAACCCATCTTCAGGTGCTTGTCTCGTACGCAATCAAGCGCTTAAAGATGGGATTTACGTCGTGAAATCCAGGTCGTGTGTACGATTTTTGTATACAGATAAAGGATTTGTTAGTGACAACTGGAACGAATTTATTTATCATGAAAAGTTTTAGCAACAGATGCAGATGTCCCACAAAGAGTATTGTATACTCTATTGTTCCCCTGTATTCTTCTCTGAATGTGACACTTGCCTTTGCGTTAATTCTAGAATACTGCCGTCTAGTCCTCTGTTCTTCGGGATCTATACAATAAGGGCTAACCTACGAAAACTAATAACAATGCACTGCTTTACAAAGGGCGACACGTATTTAATTACGGTAAATTACCATTTAAGAGCCAAACATGAATAAATAAACAAACATCAATCGAATCAGCGAATATGGGTGATAAGCAACAGAGCACTTAACAGCTGGGTAACACTCGGATTGCAGGAATGAGAAAAACAATAAAGCTTACGTGTCCCCGAAATTAATTGGCGAACAGTTACTTGTACTACTGATACAACAGGAAAAGTCATTACACACTATTCTGAAATGAAAGAAAATTCAAACTGGCTGACATGTCTTGCAGTAATACACAAGCGATAAGTAACGAATCGGGCAGCTCTTACTTACGTAGACTCCACTGTATCAAATAGCTAAGCAACAAAATTTCAGACGTCAAACTTTGTTTACCAGTCTGCCCGTAATAACTACAGTGGAAAAATACATTCTTATTTTAGCAGAATTTACAATAGAAAATCTCAGGGCGCGTCAACTAACAACCGCCTCAAAATGTTTTACAAGTACTTAACTAAAATGATTACAATGAAAGGAACTATGATTAAATTAGACTTCACTATATTTAAAAGGAAGAACAGCACACAGCTCAGCCCCCAACATGGTCCACGGCAAGCCACTCTAAATATGATCCATTTAATCTGGAGTTCTGACTAACTTGTCTCTACTAGCTCTATAACACAGACCACGCATCTTTCATGCATTTCACACACACAGTTGCGATTAACGTCTGTACTGAAACAGAGTTGCTCTCATTCAGATAAACTTCAGCTCTTTCGGAGCGAAGCCCCATTACCGACAAATACACCACACCTTCCCGGAAGGAGAATTAGTCGCAGTAGTACAACGTTAACGGAACATGGCACAAAATCCACAGGAAGAGTCGCACCAAAAGTATTTGATCGATTGGTAGCGACGTGGCACTAAAAATCTCTACACGCTCGGCACAGGCAAATTTCCAGAGTCTCACCGCCACCAGAGCCAACCCAAAACACCACCTCCCCAGAATAAGGTATGTGCTCCGTAAAAGCCGTTTACTACCTCCCCAAGACAGCGGAGCTAAACCGCCCTCGAGCCCCTCAAGAGCTCTTTCCAATTCGGCCCGCAAACTCCAGCTGTTAACCTCCGTACCGGTCCAAGTTCCTAAAAGGAGAACCACCAAAGTTCGTGCCTCGCTGTCGCGATCTAGCGATCGACTGATCGATTCGAGCTGGCGCGACTCAATGTGGTTCGCAGTTCAGCAGTCCGTGAAAGTGTACTGCAATCATCCTACAGTTCACCTTCGTATTATCGGCCACTTCCACTTTCTTCATATAATGACAAAATTGCTGTGAATCACGTGGTATCAAAGAATTCAATCAATTTAATTAAGTTAAATAAAAGTTCTGAAACATGAAATTCATGTGATTCTCTGTGAAATTATTTCTTTGGTTCTCGCAGAAAAAGAGACTTTCACTACACACACACACACACACACACATACACTCACAGAGAGAGAGAGAGAGAGAGAGAGAAGAAGATTAATGCAATACCGCAAACAATAGCGTGGTAGGTGACAATAGTTCATTGAGAGTGACACAGAATGAATGTATCAATTGAAGGTATTTCAGACTGCCATTAATCTGCCGCATTTTGGAGGGCATAGAACGCACAGGTAAAGTCCCAGTAGGAACATCATCGGCAGAGCGAGAAAGCGTGTCGAATTTCGTGTTTCTGCTACTGAAGTTGACTAATGGATTCAAGCCCAGATGCAAGTCATTGTCAACTGATACATTGCGCTTTGGGTCCTATTTTGACATCACGAGGAAAATTGAAAGATATCATCTCCACTGGTGGGACAAGAAGATGAAACCTTCCGAAAGATCGCAATAATATAGCACAGTAGCTTTTCCCCGTCTGTTTGGCGCGCGATAAATCATCTTTCGAGTCCGTGTGTTTCCAACTTGTATTTCAGTATTTTGGTATCGATAGCTACGATGCCACAACAAAGGTGCGCTCTACTAGGATGGCACTACGACACCGATACAGACTATAGCGCGCTCTAGCCGGCGATGTGCAGCTCTACGAGCGCCGCTCCAGATTCAGCCCTTTTGATTCCGTGCAGACGACCAACCAACATTGGTTCTATTTCATAGTGGGCGAGCCACTACAGATTTTTCCTGTGTAACTTCTGTGCGCTTCAGACATCCGGCTTCGCACCTACGTGCTCCTCAGTGCAAAGTTATGCATCCATCTTCTTGCTAAAGCGAAGGTGATTTAAATTCACACTGCGGTACCGAGAGTTCTACCTCATCTGCTCCTCCTAGCTTCCTACATTCAGCCTACCCTTCAGTTTACAGGATTACTGTTAAAGGTTAAGAAATATAATGTCTTTAGATATCACAGAATAATGGGTAGTCAAATAGAAGGAAAAAAGCTTGATTCGCTTTCTGTTACTTGCCTCATAAACCACAGAAATTATTTTATTGATCCGAATAGTACTCCTGGCCTTAAGTTTCGGTTTAGTGCAATAACAAACAGGTGTATTTAAATTGACACCCAAAGACAGTATGCGGAATCATCACGTTAAAAAAGGTGTAAGGTGACTCAGATCAAGGTTGAGAACAGATATAACGAATGTAGAAGAGTACGGTTTCACTCTTCCTGTTCTCCCAAGTATTTAAATTTGTCCACCTCTTGGCCGGTGCTTTCCAATCCCAGTTTAGTTGTAAGCGTGAGTTCGTCAGTTCATAAGAAGGCCATAGAAAAGAAACTCATATAGTTTTAGTAAAACTGTACTACCTCTGGGGATATTTTATTGCTGATGGTCGTTGAGATAATGTGACATTCTCTTTGCACATAGATGCTGTACACAGTTAGCATCATCCAGAAAGTTTGTTGCATGACTGCTTATTCCAACATCGATATGCTGCGGTACATTCTGGCCATAGGCGTTTCCAAAGGTCGTTCCTATAAACAAGACATTTTGAAAACAGTAACAAATTAATAATTATTTCCTTTTCCCTACCTCCCGACTCAGATGTCTTGGTTGCGTAAACTATCTGTATCTTGTAACTACGAATTTTCCGTACACTTTAAAAAGTGGCCCTCTGTAACGTACACTACTGGCCAATACAGCTGCTACACCAAGAAGAAATGCAGATGATATACAGGTATTCATTGACAAATATATCATACTACAACTGACTTGTGATTACATTTGGATGTATAGATCCTGAGAAATCAGTATCCAGAACAACCACCTCTGGCCGTAATAACAGCCTTGATACGCCTGGCATTGAGTCAAACAGAGCATGGATGGCGCGTACAGGTACAGCTGCCCATGCAGCTTCAACACGATACCACAGTTCATCAAGAGTAGTGACTGGCGTATTGTGACGAGCCAGTTGCTCGGTCACCATTCACCAGACAATTTCAATTGGTGAGAGATCTGGAGAATGTGCTGGCCAGGGCAGCAGCCGAACATTTTCTGTATCCAGAAAGGCCCGTACAGGACCTGCAACATGCGGTCGTGCATTATCCTGCTGAAATGTAGGATTTCGCAGGGATAGAATGACGGGTCGTAACACATCTGAAATGTAACGTCCACTGTTCAAAGTGCCGTTAATGCGAATAAGACGTGACCGAGACGTGTAACCAATGGCACTCCATACCATCACGCCGGGTGATACGCCAGTATCGCGATGACGAATACACGCTTCCAATGTGCGTTCACCGCGATGTCGCCAAACAGGGATGCGACCATCATGATGCTGTAAACAGAATTTGGATTCATCCGAAAAAATGACGTTTTGCCATTCGTGCACCCAGGTTCGTCGTTGAGTACACCATCGCAGGCGCTCCTGTCTGTGATGCAACGTCAGGGGTAACCACAGCCATGGTCTCCGAGCTGATAGTCCATGTTGCAGCACACGTCGTCGTACTGTTCGTGCAGACGGTTGTTGTCTTGCAAACGTCCCAATCTGTTGACTCAGGGATCGAGACGTGGCTGCACGATCCGTTACAGCCATGCGGATAAAATGCCCGTCATCTCGACTGCTAGTGCCGTTGGGATCCAGCACGGCGTTCCGTATTAGCCTCCTGAACCCACCGATTCCATATGCTGCTAACAGTCATTGGATCTCGACCAACGAGAGTAGCAATGTCGCGTACGATAAACCGGAATCGCGATAGGCTACAATCTGACCTTTATCAAAGTTGCAAACGGGATGGTATGCATTTCTCCTCCTTACACTAGGCAGTACAACAGCGTGTCACCAGGCAACGCCGTCAGCTGCTGTTTGTGTATGAGAAATCAGTCGGAAACTTTCCTCATGTCAGCACGTTGTAGGTGTCGCCACGGGAGCCAACCTTGTGTGAATGCTCTGAAAAGCTAATCATTTGTATGTCACAGCATCTTCTTCCTGTCGGTTAAATTTCGCGTCTGTAGCACGTCATTTTCGTGGTGTAGCAATTTTAATGGCCAGTAGTGTATTTGCATCACCTTTGTGAGGAATTTGCCCTGAATGTTTGGCCGTTCATTTTTACTGCTCCCCTTACACCTTTTTAGAAGTTTTACGTCAACCGTCTCATGTACCCAGAACGCTTTTATTCGCTACCGCCGTCGTGTGCCGTTAGTTTCAGAATTTTCGCCGTTTTCACGGAGAGAGAATGAGGTGCCTTCAAGACGTCGTCGTGGCCAGAATGAAGACAAACGCGTCCGCTTTTTGCCGGCTTCAGCTGGAGAGGAGGAGAAGGACGTCGGAGACGCCCGCGGGTGGTAGCGGTCGCAGGTCTCTCTCTGTGAGACGTCCCTTGTCTGCTCTAAGAGAGGGATGACCGAAGAGCAGAGCGCGCAACCCGAGGCGAAAATACCGGGGCCCGTAAATATGACGCAGTTTCCGGAGATAAGGTCAACAGCAGGCGGTGGAAGACAGCGACATTTGGCGTGCCGTATCACCCGCCCGATGAAAAGGGGACCTCGTGCTTTCTCCGCGAGAAGCGTTGCAAAGCAGGTGGTTGAGTGGGGAGTCGCCTTACTGTGTTGGCGAAAGGTTTCGCACTGAGAATCGACGTTACGTAGTTCTTACACATGATTATGTTTCTCAGGAACAGTGGTTGTAAGTAGCCTGTTTGCATGTTTGTATGTTGGCAGCGCTGTAGACTGTAATTAATATCGCTGACAATGCTCTGCGCTCTCGCTAAGAGACTCTGTGGTTAGCACTTAGCAGTTAGTGAGTGGACGGCTTGGACATGTGTCCTTCGTGTAGACTCAGTGTTGGTACGACATGCATTGAAAAATGATGATGGATGTAGTTGGTAATGTTTGGGTAGTGGAATTATTGACTAATATATAATTTTTGGAACTGGATGTCACATGAATAAGGTAAAATCTGTTAAATACACTATTTGCTCTTCAACAAAATATGCCTCCTAGAACTTGGAGCATATAGTACAATAGTTTTATTTATCTTGCTGTAGTTGCTGCCAGCTGTAATTGCTGTAGTTCGTGTTATGAAAATTTTCTGTGAGATAAGTGACCTATGAAAAGTATGGGTTATTGTTAGGATTTCTTCCAGTTTAGGGCCATTCTTTTGCGTTAATTTTTTGAAGCCATTTTGTCATTGTACAGCAGTTATGTTGCGTTGGGATTGTATATTGCGGATATTGTTGTTGTTGTTGTTGTGGTCTTCAGTCCAGAGACTGGTTTGATGCAGCTCTCCATGCTACTCTATCCTGTGCAAGCTTCTTCATCTCCCATTACCTACTGCAACCCACATCCTTCTGAACCTGGTTAGTGTATTCATCTCTTGGTCTCCCTCTATGATTTTCACCCTCCACGCTGCCCTACAATACTCAATTGGTGATCCCTTGATGCCTCAGAACATGTCCTACAAACCGATCCCTTCTTCTAGTCAAGTTGTGCCACAAACGTCTCTTCTCCCCAATCCTATTCAGTACCCCCTCATTAGTTATGTGATCTACCCATCTAATCTTCAGCATTCTTCTGTAGCACCACATTTCGAAAGCTTCTATTCTCTTCTTGTCCAAACTATTTATCGTTCATGTTTCAGTTCCATACATGGCTACACTCCATACAAATACTTTCAGTAATGACTTCCTGACACTTAAATCTATACTTGATGTTAACAAATTTCTCTTCTTCAGAAACGCTGACGTTTGCATTGCCAGTCTAATTTTATATCCTCTCTACTTCGACCATCATCAGTTATTTTGCTCCCCAAATAGTAAAACTCCCTCAGCATCACCCGACTTAATTCGACTACATTCCTTTATCGTCGTTTTGCTTTTGTTGACGTTCACCTTACACCCTCCTTTCGAGACACTGTCCATTGCGTTCAACTGCTCTTCCAAGTCCTTTGCTGTCTCTGACAGAATTACAATGTCATCGGTGAACCTCAAAGTTTTTATTTCTTCTCCATGAATTTTAATACCTACTCCGAATTTGTCTTTTGTTTCCTTCATGATTGCTCAGTATACAGATTGAATAACATCAGGGAGAGGCTACAACCCTGTCTCACTCCCATCCCAACAACTGCTTCCCTTTCATGTCCCTCGACTCTTATAACTGCCATCTGGTTTCTGTACAAATTGTAAATAGCCTTTCGCTCCCTGTATTACCCCTGCCACCTTTAGAATTTAAAAGAGAGTATTCCAGTCAACATTGTCAAAAGCTTTCTTTAAGTCTACAAATGCTAGAAACGTAGGTTTGCATTTTTCTTCTAAGATATGTCGTAGGGTCAGTACTGCCTCACGTGTTCCAGTATTTCTACGGAATCCAAATTGCTCTTCCCCGAGGTCGGCTTCTACCAGTTTTTCCATTCGTCTGTAAGGAATTCGCGTTAGTATTTTGCAACTGTGACTTATGAAACTGATAGTCCATAAATTTTCACATCTGTCAACACCTGCTTTCTTTGGGATTGGAATTATTATAATCTTCTTGAAGTCTGCGGGTATTTCGCCTGTCTCATACACCTTGCTCACCAGATGGTAGAGTTCTGTCAGGTCTGGCTCTCCCAAGGCTGTCAGTAGTTCTAATGGAATGTTGTCTACTCCCAGGGCCTTGTTTCGAGTCTACTGTTTCAGTGCTCTGTCAAACTCTTCACGCAGTATCATATCTCCCATTTCATCTTGATCTACATCCTCTTCCATTTCCATAATATCGTTTTCAAGTACATTGCCCTTGTATAGACCCTCAATATACTCCTACCTTTCTGCTTTCCCTTCTTTGCTTAGAACTGGGTTTCCATCTGAGCTCTTGATATTCATACAAGTGGTTCTCTTTTCTCCAAAGGTCCCTTTAATTTTCCTGTAGGCAGTATCTATCTTACCCCTAGTGAGATAAACCCCTACATTCTTACATTTCATATTGTGGGTAGCAAATGAGTAGGTTAAGTTTGTGTTGTCTTTCATCATCATGATCATCATCATCATGTAAGACTGATTATGCCTTTCAGCGTTCAGTCTGGAGCATAGCCCCCCTTATAAAATTCCTCCATGATTCCCTATTCAGTGCTAACATTGGTGCCTCTTCTGATGTTAAACCTATTACTTCAAAATCATTCTTAACCGAATCCAGGTACCTTCTCCTTGGTCTGCCCCGACTCCTCCTACCCTCTACTGCTGAACCCATGAGTCTCTTGGGTAACCTTGCTTCTCCCATGCGTGTAACATGACCCCACCATCTAAGCCTGTTCGCCCTGACTGCTACATCTATAGAGTTCATTCCCAGTTTTTCTTTGATTTCCTCATTGTGGACACCCTCCTGCCATTGTTCCCATCTACTAGTACCTGCAATCATCCTAGCTACTTTCATATCCGTAACCTCAACCTTATTGATAAGGTAACCTGAATTCACCCAGCTTTCGCTCCCATACAACAAAGTTGGTCGAAAGATTGAACGGTGCACAGATAACTTAGTCCTGGTACTGACTTCCTTCTTGCAGAAGAGAGTAGATCGTAGCTGAGCGCTCACTGCATTAGCCTTGCTACACCTCGCTTCCAGTTCTTTCACTATGTTGCCATCCTGTGAGAATATGCATCCTAAGTACTTGAAACCGTCCACCTGTTCTAACTTTGTTCCTCCTATTTGGCACTCAATCCGTTTATATTTCTTTCCCACTGACATTACTTTCGTTTTGGAGATGCTAATCTTCATACCATAGCCCGTACATTTCTGATCTAGCTCTAAAATATTACTCTGCAAACTTTCAATCGAATCTGCCATCACAACTAAGTCATCCGCATATGCAAGACTGCTTATTTTGTGTTCACATATCTTAATCTCACCCAGCCAGTCTATTGTTTTCAACATATGATCCATAAATAATATGAACAACAGTGGAGACAGGTTGCAGCCTTGTCTTACCCCTGAAACTACTCTGAACCATGAACTCAGTTTACCGTCAACTCTAACTGCTGCCTGACTATCCATGTAAAGACCTTTAATTGCTTGCAAAAGTTTGCCTCCTATTCCATAATCTCGTAGAACAGGCAATAACTTCCTCCTAGGAACCCGGTCATATGCCTTTTCTAGATCTATAAAGCATAGATACAATTCCCTGTTCCACTCATAACATTTCTCCATTATTTGTCGTAAGCTAAAGATCTGGTCCTGACAACCTCTAAGAGGCCTAAACCCACACTGATTTTCATCCAATTGCTTCTCAACTAATACTCGCACTTTCCTTTCAACAATAGCTGAGAAGATTTTACCCACAACGCTGATTAAAGCGATACCTCTGTAGTTGTTACAATCTTTTCTGTTTCCATGTTTAAAGATTGGTGTGATTACTGCTTTTGTCCAGTCTGATGGAACCTGTCTCGACTCCCAGGCCATTTCAATTATCCTGTGTAGCCATTTAAGACCTGACATTCCACTGTACTTGATGAGTTCCGACTTAATTTCATCCACCCCAGCTGCTTTGTTGCACTGCGATCTATTGACCATTTTCTCCACTTCCTCAAATGTGATTCTATTTCCATCATCATTCCTATCCCATTGTACCTCGAAATCTGAAACATTACTGATCGTATTTTCACCTACATTGAGCAACTCTTCAAAGTATTCCCTCCATCTACCCAAGGCATCCACAGGATTCACCAGCAGTTTTCCTGACCTGTCCAAAATACTTGTCATTTCCTTCTTACCTCCCTTTCGAAGACTGCTAATTACACTCCAGAATGGTTTTCCAGCAGCTTGACCCAATGTCTCCAACCTGTTTCCAAAGTCTTCCCAAGATTTCTTCTTGGATGCTACAATTATCTGTTTGGCTTTGTTTCTGTCTTCAACATAACTTTCTCTGTCTACCTGAGTTCTAGTATGTAGCCATATTTTATACGACTTCTTTTTCCTTTTACAGGCTGCCTTGACTGTGTCATTCCACCAAGCTGTTTGCTTCCTCCTACTTTTACGCACTACTGTTCCAAGACATTCTTTAGCCACTTCTAGTACTGTGTCCCTGTACCTTGTCCATTCCTTTTCCAATGACTGTAATTGACTACATTCAACTAACTGGTACCTTTCTGAGATCGCTGTTATGTACTTGTGCCTGATTTCCTTATCCTGAAGTTTCTCCACTCTTATCCTCCTACATATGGACCTGACCTCCTGCACTTTCGGCCTCGCAATCCCAATTTCACTGCAGATTAAATCAGTGTCATCCAAGAATCCCCTGAATACACGTGTGTCCCTCACAGCCTTCCTGAATTCCTGATCTGTTATTATATAGTCAATGACAGATCTGGTTCCCCTGCTTTCCCAAGTATACCGGTGAATGTTCTTATGTTTAAAAAAGGAGTTTGTGATTACTAATCCCATACTGGCACAGAAATCCAAGAGTTGCTGCCCGTTCCTGTTGACCTCCATATCCTCTCCAAATTTACCCATGACCTTTTCATACCCTTCTGTTCGATTTCCAATCCTGGCGTTAAAATCACCCATGAGCAGAACACTGTCCTTGTCCTTTACTCTAACAACTACATCACTGAGTGCCTCATAAAAACTATCCACCTTATCTTGATCAGTCCCTTCACAATGCGAATATACTGACACAATCCTAATTTTCTTCCTAGACACTGTCAAATCTATCCACATCAGTCGTTCGTTTACATACCTTATTGCAACTACGCTGGGTTCCATTTCTTTCCTGATGTAAAGCCCTACACCCCATTGTGCTATTCCTGCTTTGACTCCTGACAAGTAGACCTTGTATTCTCCCACTTCTTCTTCTTTCTCACCCCTTACCCGAATGTCACTAACAGCTAAAACGTCCAGCCCCATCTTACTTGCAGCCTCTGCCAGCTCTGCCTTCTTCCAAGAGTAGCCCCCGTTGATATTAATAGCTCCCCATCTCATTACCATTTGTTTGCCAAGTCGTATCTTAGGAGTCCCTGGTTTGTCAGTTAGAGGTGGGACTCCGTCACCTCCAAAGGTCCGAGGCATTTTGCTCTGATTGTTGCCAGCATCATATTTAAAGTACCAGGGAAGCAGGTTGCTAGCCTTACTTGCCCCGAGTCCCATTGGGTTTTACCCCTAACGGCTGAGGGACTAACCGGTGGATTTGGTAGTCTTTGCCGTATGAGCACAAAGGTGACCACGACTCAGAATATGTCCGAGATGCCCAGCCTTATTCCAAAGTAACTGGTATCCCGACTGTCGGGATGTCTTTGTCAGGAAAAATTCAATAGGTCAGCGGTGAAATGATAAAAATAAGTAACAAGACAGTAGGCTCGGTTTCACTCAGCAGTTTAAGTAAACACAAAGAAGTTTCATAGTATAAGGGTGCCCAGAAATTATTTTTACGACTCTCAGACTTTAATAACTTCAAAACTACACTAGACATTAACCAGTGGTTTTCAACATGTCATAAGATAACTTACAAAGCTTTTACCTCTACATCTACATGTACGTGGTTAGTCTGCTGTTCACAATTATGTGTCTGGCAAAGGGTTCAATGAACTACCTTCAAGCTGGCTCTCTACCGTTCCACTCTCGAATGGCGTGAGGAAAAATCGAGCACTTAAATTTTTCTGTGTGAGCCCTGATTTCTCTTATTTGATCGTAATTATCATTTCTCCCTATGTAGATGTCTACCAGCAGAATGTTTTCGCAATCGGAGGAGAAAACTGGTGATTGAAATTTCATGAGAAGATCCCGTCGCAACGAAAAACGCCTTTGTTTTAATGATTGCCAATCCAATTCTCCTATCATGTCTGTGGTACTATCTCTCCTACTTCGCGATAATACAAACCGAGCCGCCCGCCTTCGAACTTTTTCAATATCATCCTGATGCGGATCCCACACCGCACAGCAATACTCCAGAACAGGGCGGACAATTGTAGTGTAAGCAGTCTCTTTAGTAGATCTGTCGCACCTTCTGAGTGTTCTGTCAATGAATCGCAGTCTTTGGTTTTCTCTATCCACAACATTATCAATGTGATCGTTCCAACTTAGGTTATTTGTAATTGTAATCCCTAAGTATTTAGTTGAATTTACAGCCTTCAGCTTTGTGTGACTTATCGCGTAATCGAAATTTAGTGGATCTCTTTTAGTACTTATGTCAATAACTTAACACTTTTCTTTATTCAGGGTCAATTGACACTTTTCGCGCCACATAGATATCTTATGTAAATCATTTTGCAACTCATTTTGGTCATCTGATGACTTTAAAAGACGGTAAATGACAGCATCATCTGCAAATAATCTAGGAGGGCTACTCAGATGGTCTCCTACGCCGTTAATATAGATTACGAACAATAGAGGGCCTATAACACTTCCTTGGGGAACGCCGGATATTACTTCTGTGTTACTCGATCACTTCCCGTCTCTTACTACGAACTGTGACCTTTCTGACAGGAAATCACGAATCCAGTCGCACAGCTGAGGCGATGTTCCATAGGCACACAGTTTGGTTAGAAGACGCTTGTGAAGAACGGTGTCGAAAGCCTTCTGAAAATCTAAAAATATGGAATCAATTTAACATCCCCTTCGATAGTAGCTCTCATTACTTCATGAGTACAAAGAGCTAATTGTGTTCCGCAAGAACGATATTTTCTGAATCCATGCTATGTGTCAATAAATCGTTTATTCGAAGTACTTCATGATGTTCGAATACAGTATATGTTCCAAAACCCTACTGCAAATCAACGTTAGTGATATGGGCCTGTGATGCAGCGGATTCCTCCTATTTCCCTTTTTGGGAATTGGTGTGACTTGAGCAACTTTCCAGTCTTTAGGTACGGAACTTTCTTTGAGCGAGCGGTTGTATATAATTGCTAAATATGGAGCACCCTACAGGTGACGCAATTTTGACTCATAAATGAACATGAGAACGTGATAAAATTTAGACGCCACAGGAGAAAACTCAGTGTGTGGCTTGGTTCATAAAGGCGACATCTGATACCCACCTGCAACGAAACTTTCGAACACAGTGTGCAAGGCAACCACCGACTCGACCAACTATTCGGACTTGGCGTTTGTGGAAACAGGTAATGTTCTCATAGAAAGGTGGCAGGTCACACATCCGTTTCAGAAGCCAACCCGAATAAGATACAGAAGGCGCATGCAAGGAACCCAACAAAATCCGTGCGTACGGCGGCCAGAGAGTTGGAAATGAGACGATCATTAGTGCACAGTGCCTTACATAAGAGATTATGGCTATATGCCTGCAAGGTCCAGCTGCTTCAGGCATCAAAACCTACGGACAAACCTAAGCACGAACAATTTGGATATGCCAGGCAAGTCTGGCGTAAACAATGACTTTTTGGAAAAGATTTGTTTCTCGGATGCAGAAACGTTTCTTGTATCTGGTAAACTGAATCGTCATAACGTTCATACGTGGTGTTCACAGCAGCCGGGTTACATGTGAAATGAAAAAAAGACAGTCTCAAGGTCAGCGTTTGGTGCGGACTGCTACAGAATTGCATTATTGTTCCATTCTTTTTCATCGAATCTGCCATCAAATGTGGTGTTTGACAGGAAATGTTAGAACAGGTTGCCGTGCCACAATTGGGAAACCTGCAGTATGATGTAGTGGGGTACCATCCCACTGGTCTGTAAGTATTCGTCAATCTCTGGTGGAAGGTTTCTGGATAGATGGATTGGACCATACTGTCCAGTTCAATAACCGCCACCATCCCCTGACATACCAGTAGACTTCTTGCTGTATTGTTTTTTTAAAGCATCTGGTGTACCGAACTAAGGTTAGAGACGTACAGGATTTGAAATCACGTAATCGCAATGCATATGAACATATGACAGTGAAGATCTTGAATCGTGCTTGATAAAAACCGAAATTCCAACTAGACACTATCCGTGCCACTAAGGATGCACACGTTGACGTGTATGAAAGAGAAAACAAAATTTTATGACTTATTTTATCACATATTTAAAAGCATTTCTTAATATCTAGAATCATTCTAAAGTTATTAAAGTCTTAAGGTATAAAGATAATTTAGGGTTCATAGAACAACATTCGGACTAAATCTCGGGCGCCCCACTTTGGGTAAAAACTAACACTTAAATCTTTACGTGAGAACTCTGGTTTCAATTATTTTAATACGCTGATGATTTCTCCATATGAAGGTTGTCCTAAACACAATATTTTCACATTTGTTGCGAAAGTTGGCAATCGAAATTTCGTGGAAAGATCTCGCCGCAAGGAAAAGCGCCTTTATTTGCATGATTGCTACCCCTACTCGTGTATCACATCCGTGGTGCCCTCTCCCCTAAGGTGTTATAATACAAGACGAGCTGCCCCTCTCTGAACCTTTTCGATGTTCTTCGCCAGTTCTATCTTGCATCGTGCACAGTATCCCAGAAGAGCATCGGCAAGCATAGTGTAGGCAGTCACTTTAATAAACCTGTTGAATATTCTGAATCTTCTGCCAATAAAGTGCAATCTTTGGTTCGCCTTCTCACTGCATCATCTAAGCGTTCGTTCCAATTTGATAGTTCGTTATTGTAATCCGAAGTATTTAGTAGAACTCACAGTCTTTAAATTCGTGTGATTTATCGTGTAATCCAAAAGTAACTGATTCTTTTTAGTACTCACGTGGATGACATCACATTTTGCCTTACTAAGAATCAGTTGCCACTTTTTACCTTACACGTATGTTGTCGAAATCATTCTACAGTTGATTTTTGATCTTATTTTTTTGTTTTACTTTAGATAATTGGAATATGACCCTATAGACTCAGTAACCTGTCAAAACCGGTTGAGTCCAAGTATTCCAATTGTGTAGCCGATTATTGAAACTGATTGTGAAAAACGACTTTTTTACACACACTCAGTTTTACTCTTCAATTCACAAGACTATCCTGATACAGTGAATTCATATTATGCTCTGACTGAACGCTTCTGAGGAAAGAGTGACAGTACACTGATGGCAGTTAAAACTGGAACACCAGATAGGGGGGCAAATGATGAAACTTTTGTTAATGTGCTCATACTGTACGGTAGGAACAATGCATGATGATACATGCGAATTTATTTATATATTCTCATAACATTATACTCGTATACACAGTTTCGACTGTATTATTTGTGGGCACTTCCTACGAATTTTCTACTCCTTGATGAAGTTAATCTTCTGTGCAGGAGGCTGGGCGCATTGGCAGCGAAGCGTATGATGGACGTCTGATGTTCTCCACATTCACACTGAATATCATCTCCATCAATGTAGCCTCATCTTGCCAAATTAGCCTTTGACCTGCCAATTCCAGATCTAAGTCTGCTCTGGGACTTGCAAGTCATCCATTTCTGATCATAGTCAGGAGGCAGAGTCTCCGTAGCTCTATTCTAGATCTGGGAAAGACAGATGGTAGCCCTCCATAGTCGCAACCAAGCCGTCTATGTTCTTCGGAAACTCCTCCTTGACTTCAGTTGTTGCGGGTGTGGTTCGTGCCCTGCTCCACTGTTTGGCATATGTTACTAGATACTCTGCCACAGAATAGCACAGTACTATTGAAGAGCTTCGTAGTGTTTCACGTTGACTAGACCACTGGGTTATCCGCCAGCTTTTGTAGAAGATCGTTCCTGATGGAAACGTTTGACCTGCAGTTTGTGCAGTGCTTCTTGAAAGTAAGACATGTCTCAGCTGTCATTCCCAGATATCTGGCGGTCTCACAGTGTTCCTGTGCAACACGTGACCATACGTCCTTCAATATGCGACTAAATACTCTGTTTCATTGCAGGATTTCGTTTAAGTTGGTTTGTGCTGTAGTATCTGAAAAGTTGTTTAAGGACAACCGAGTGTTCTCCACTGATTCAAAATCTCTGTACTCTGGTTCGGCTAGAGCAAGGTCATCGGCATAGAAATAGCTCCTGCTTTTGACTGCTGTGAGTTGGTCATTGGTGTAAATATTGAACAGATTCGAAGCCAGCACACGTCCCTGGGAGTTTTACAGGATGCGTGGTTTATAACACCAATCTGCCACCTTGGGCAGAAACAATGATTCTGACCCAGGTAGGCATCGGATCCTACTCAGAGACACTCGTCACTCCACACCGTTTCAACTCTATGCCACAATTCATCAATGGTACTCTCGTGTGAGTGGGAGAGTGGTGGCGTGCCAATTCCTTGAAAACTCATGCTCGAATCCAAGTAATATTTCGTAGCATTCTACCGCAGTTGCGTCCCACACACAGCTCGACAACGCGTTACGAGAGATAGTGCTATAATAATCAGGTTGTAAAACTTAACTCATGGGGTTAAAGAAAGCAAAATTCTACCAACACACTAGCAACATTCATAAAATAAAATAGAATAAAAACACATTGGTCTCCATGTTATCAATCAACAACGAAATTGTCGACTTTTGTCAGCAGTTGGATCGTCTCACACCGCACACATCACCACGCTGCGTCTTTTGATGTGCTGTGTGATCCAAGAGTGCCAGCCAAGCTGTCACTTCTTCAGAGGTCCAGGAGCTGTCAACAGACATGTCAGCGGTATTAGTGTGTAGCCGCTGCTATGGACTCAACCATAAAGCTGGTCTACTGGTCACCTGGTTCTTCTCATTTGCAAAGGTGCTTCTTACGTGTTGTCTACGATCGTCAGTCTCTAGCTATTTAGCCACAGAATATTGCGTATTTATAATTATGTATTTGATTTTAAATAATTCTGGAAAACCGTTAAGAAGTCTCGCGCCGTTGTCTTTCACTTGCGCGTTAAGATATTGTAATGCTTTTTTTCACGAGTGATGATCTCCAGGTCTTCCAGCAATTCGAATATTCTGCCTTCTATTTCCACCAGCGGGAAACTGCTCTTATCAAAGACAAAAGGGGCTAATATGCTCCTGTTCTAAAAGTCTCTGATACCAATTGCCTCATTCTACTTTCCTCAGCCACTTTAAAAAATTTTCCAAAAATGTTTGCGTGCGAACATATTCGCGCTGTTTTTAACGTGCAGCTCACAAGTCGCTCACACCCAGTAGCCCATCGCGTTAGTCGCTTATACCCATCCACTCCCAGTTGCGCATTCTCACTCCATCTGTCAGCCCAAGTCATTGTCATGAACTCTTTTAACCTCTCTAACTGTCAGTGTCTCCTGTCTTACAGCCGCCGTCTCCTTCGTTCTGTTTTACTACTACCGTCTCTTTTCACTGTCACTCTCTCCCTCTTGCTTTCTGTTACTGCCACTGTCATGTATTCCTTCCCACTGCTGCTGTCTCTTTCCGCTGTCACTATTTGTCTCTTCCTCGTTGTCATTGTCATAGACTCTCTCTCTCATCGCTGGCTCTGATCCACTTCTACTTTCTTCTTTCCTTTGTTCCTCTCCCAATGTCCCTGTTAGGTTTACTATCTTCCTAGCCTACATTCCCTGTCTCTCTCTTTCTCTCACACTGCCATTGTCTCCTTCGCTCTTTCTATACGACAACCAACGCCTGCTAATCTGCCAGTCTTTCTTACTTTTCCGCCTCTTTCCCACTGACATCGCCTCCGTCTCTTTCAGCAAAAAGCTCGAATATGTCTGTTTGCCAAATCCTTAAAGGTGATTAGGAAGGTACAATGAAACAACTGGTACCCAAATTTTCAGTCAGAAACTTTTAAAAAATGAGCATGTAGTCATATTTTGTTCTCCAACAGGAACATTTTTCCGCTGGTTCCCTTCTCTTCCCTACTACGCAGGGCATGTAACCCACGTGAAAACCACTTTGTGGGTTGGTAAAATTTTCATAACTTACTTATGTGAAATAGAAATAACGCAAAACTAATGGTACACCTCAGACCGGATCGTACGTGCACAAAGCTTTTGCACGTGCTTCAGTATTACAATGTGGTGTTCCTAGAACATTCTGATGATAACAGGGACAATCAACAATATGCTTCTACGTACTATTTCACTTCGTAAATTACGTTTTCACATCACTCCGGGTATCACGAACGTATTTTACTTGTGCAAGTAGGGTAACTTTGAACTCCTGTATCAGGTAAACGAATAAAGATATCAAGAAATTTTTCAGGGCTGTTCGAGATGGGGTTCTTACGAATATATCGTAAAAATTTCAGCCATTTGCTGAGCACAGCCGTCTTGCAACCCGCTACTAGGTTTCTCGGGAATCACCCACTAACTAAATGGTGCCTCCATACGCCCCTTAGGGCGCACCATAGAACCAACCGATCTGCTCCATTTGCCTGAGTTGTGTAATATTCGTGCTTTGACCCTGTACTACAAGATGTTCTTGTTGCGGTCTTCAGTCCTGAGACTGGTTTGATGAAGCTCTCCATGCTACTCTATCCTGCGCAAGCTTCTTCATCTCCCAGTACCTACTGCAACTTACATCCTTCTGAATCTACTTGGTGTATTTATCTCTTGGTCTCCATCTACGATTTTTACCCTCCACGCTGCCCTCCAATACTAAATTCCATACATGGCTACACTCCATACAAATACCTTCAGAAACGATTTCCTGACACTTAAATCTATACTCGATATTAACAAATTTCTCTTCTTCAGAAACGCTTTCCTTGCCGTTGCCAGTCTACATTTTATATCCTCTCTACTTCGACCATCATCAATTATTTTGATCCCCAAATAGCAAAACTCCTTTACTACTTTAAGTGTCTCATTTCCTAATCTAATTCCCTCAACATCACCCGACTTAATTCGACTACATTCCATTATCCTCGTTTTGCTTCTGTTGATGTTCATCTTATATCCTCCCTTCAAGACACTATCCATTCCGTTCAACAGCTCTTCCAAGTCCTTTGCTGTCTCTGACAGAATTACAATGTCATCGGCGAACCTCAAAGTTTTTATTTCTTCTCCATGGATGTTAATACCTACTCCGAATTTTTCTTTTGTTTCCTTTACTGCTTGCTCAATATAAGCAGCTGCCAGCAGAAATTCATATACTCTTATCTCACTTATTTGTTACTTAGTTTAATTCTTAATTTCTTTGCGTGTTTTTGGTACTTGGATTGCTTAATTCATAAATTTCTGGCGTATTATAGTATTTGAGAGTTGTAGCATCGCGTTTTAATACCTGAATAGTGTAAAACCGTGTAGTCTGCTTCCGCCGCCGAGCAGTGTGTCAGCAGTGCGCAAGCAGCAGCACTGTGGGGGTCCAGATGGGGGTTTGTCGGGGACGCCAGCTCGTCCCACGCATCCCCCGATCGGACTACGACGGTGGCTGCCCGGGATACTGCCCACATTGAGGCTGACCCCTCACCTGTGGTAGAGTGGGAGGTCGTATCGAGGTGTGGCAGGGGGCGAAAGACATCCCGGAGGGCTGAACGGAAGGCCTCTCCAGTTTGTCTGACGAACCGGTTTCAGGCTCTGTCTGAGGCTGATACTGATCTTCGGCCGAACATGGCTGCTTGTCCTGTTCCAGAGGTTTCCCCTCAGTCTGCAAGATCCGGGCGGTCGCAGAGGGTGGACCAAGCAGCAATCGGTATTGTAATTGTAAACTGTCGAAGCTGCATTGGTGAAGGACCGGAACTTCAAGCGATGATAGAAAGCACCGAAGCTGAAATCGTTATAGGTACAGAAAGCTGGCTGAAGCCATAGATAAATTCTGCCGATATTTTTGCAAAGGCACAGACGGTGTTTAGAAAGGATAGATTGCATGCAACCGGTGGTGGTGTGTTTGTCGCTGTTAGTAGTAGTTTATCCTGTAGTGAAGTAGAAGTGGATAGTTCCTGTGAATTATTATGGGTGGAGGTTACACTCAACTACCGAGCTAGGTTAATAATTGCCTCCTTTTACCGACCTCCCGACTCAGCAGCATTAGTGGCAGAACAACTGAGAGAAAATTTGGAATACATTTCACATAAATTTTCTCAGCATGTTATACTCTTAGGTGGAGATTTCAATTTACCAGATATAGACTGGGACACTCAGATGTTTAGGACGGGTGGTAGGGACAGAGCATCGAGTGACATTATACTGAGTGCACTATCCGAAAATTACCTCGAGCAGTTAAACAGAGAACCGACTCGTGGAGATAACATCTTGGACCTACTGATAACAAACAGACCCGAACTTTTCGACTCTGTAAGTGCTGAATAGGGAATCAGTGATCATAAGGCCGTTGCAGCATCCCTGAATATGGAAGTTGATAGGATTATAAAAAAAGGGAGGAAGGTTTATCTGTTTAGCAAGAGTAATAGAAGGCAGATTTCAGACTACCTAACAGATCAAAACGAAAATTACTGTTCCGACACTGACAATGTTGAGTGTTTATGGAAAAAGTTCAAGGCAATCGTAAAATGCGTTTTAGACAGGTACGTGCCGAGTAAAACTGTGAGGGACGGGAAAAACCCACCATGGTTCAACAACAAAGTTAGGAAACTACTGCGAAAGCAAAGAGAGCTTCACTCCAAGTTTAAACACAGCCAAAACCTCTCAGACAAACAGAAGCTAAACGATGTCAAAGTTAGCGTAAGGAGGGCTGTGCGTGAAGCGTTCAGCGAATTCGAAAGTAAAATTCTATGTACCGACTTGACAGAAAATCATAGGAAGTTCTGGTCTTACGTTAAATCAGTAAGTGTCTCGAAACAGCATATCCAGACACTCCGGGATGACGATGGCATTGAAACAGAGGATGACACGCGTAAAGCTGGAATACTAAACACCTTTTTCCAGAGCTGTTTCACAGAGGAAGACCGCACTGCAGTTCCTTCTCTAAATCCTCGCACAAACGAAAAAATGCCTGACATCGAAATAAGTGTCAAAGGAATAGAAAGGCAACTGGAACCGGTCAACAGAGGAAAGTCCACTGAACTTGACGGGATACCAATTCGACTCTACACAGAGTAAGAGAAAGAACTTGCCCCCCTTCTAACAGCCGTGTACCGCAAGTCTCTAGAGGAACGGATGGTTCCAAATGATTGGAAAAGAGCACAGGTAGTCCCAGTCTTCAAGAAGGGTCGTCGAGCAGATGTGAAAAACTATAGACCTAAATCTCGGACGTTGATCTGTTGTAGAGTTTTAGAACATTTTTTTGCTCGCGTATCATGTCGGTTTTGGAAACCCAGATTCTACTCTGTAGGAGTCAACATGGATTCCGGAAACAGCGATCGTGTGAGACCCAACTCGCTTTATTTGTTCATGAGACCCAGAAAATATTAGATACAGGCTTCCAGGTAGATGCTATTTTCCTTGACTTCCGGAAGGCGTTCGATACAGTTCCGCACTGTCGCCTGATAAACAAAGTAAGAGCCTACGGAATATCAGACCAGCTGTGTGGCTGGATTGAAGAGTTTTTAGCAAACAGAACACAGCATGTTGTTATCAATGGAGAGACGTCTACAGACGTTAAAGTAACCTCTGGCGTGGCAGACTCTGCAAGAGAGGTGCCCTGCATCGCAGTGTAGCTTGCTCGCCAGGTTTCGAGAGGATGCGTTTCTGGATGAGGTATCGAATGTATTGCTTCCCCCTACTTATACCTCCCGAGGAGATCACGAATGTAAAATTAGATAAATTCGAGAGCGCACGGAGGCTTTCCGACAGTCTTTCTTCCCGCGAACCATACGCGACTGGAACAGAAGAGGGAGGTAATGACAGTGGCACGTAAGGTACCCTCCGTCACACACCGTTGGGTGGCTTGCGGAGTATAAATGTAGATGTAAACGTAGATGTAGATGTAGATACACAAATTGAATAACATCGGGGAGAGGCTACAACCCTGTCTCACTCCCTTCCCAACCACTGCTTCCCTTTCATGCCCCTCAACTCTTATAACTGCCATTTGGTTTCTATACAAATTGTAAATAGCCTTTCGCTCCCTGTATTTTACCCCTGCCACCTTGAGGATTTGAAAGAGAGTATTCCAGTCAACATTGTCAGAAGCTTTCTCTAAGTCTACAAATGCCAGAAACGTAGGTTTGCCCTTCCTTAATCTCGCTTGTAAGATAAGCCGTAGGGTCAGTATTGCCTCACGTGTGCCAATATTTCTACGGAATCCAAACTGATCTTCCCCAAGGTCGGCTTCTACTAGTTTTTCCATTCGTCTGTAAGGAATTCGCGTTTGTATTTTGCAGCCGTGACCTATTAAAGTGATAGTTCGGTGATTTTCACACCTGTCAACACCTGCTTTCTTTGGTATTGGAATTACTATATTCTTCCTGAAGTCTGAGGTTATTTCGCCTGTCTCATACATCTTGCTCACCAGATGGTAGAGTTTTGTCAGGACTGGCTCTCCCAAGGCCGTCAGTAGTTCTAATGGAATGTTGTCTACTCCCGGGGCCTTGTTTCGAGTCTACTCTTTCAGTGCTCTGTCAAACTCTTCACGCAGTATCATATCTCCCATTTCATCTTGATCTACATCCTCTTCCATTTCCATAATATTGTTTTCAAGTACATTGCCCTTGTATAGACCCTCAACATACTCCTACCTTTCTGCTTTCCCTTCTTTGCTTAGAACTGGGTTTCCATCTGAGCTCTTGATATTCATACAAGTGGTTCTCTTTTCTCCAAATGTCCCTTTAATTTTCCTGTAGGCAGTATCTATCCTACCCCTAGTGAGATAAGCCTCTACATCCTTACATTTATCCTCTACCCATCCCTGCTTAGCCATTTTGCACTTCCTGTCGATCTCATTTTTGAGACGTTTGTATTCCTTTTTGCCTGCATCATTTACTGCATTTTTGTGTTTTCTCCTTTCATCAATTAAATTCAATATTTCTTATGTTACCCAAGGATTTCTACTAGCCCTCGTCTTTTTACCTACTTGATCCTCTGCTGCCTTCACTACTTCGTCCCTCAAAGCTACCCACTCTTCTTCTACTGTATTTCTTTCCCCCATTCCTGCCATTTGTTCCCTTACGCTCTCCCTGAAACTCTGTACAACCTCTGGTTTAGTCAGTTTATCCGGGTCCCATCTCTTTAAATTCCCAACTTTTTGCAGTTTCTTCAGTTTTAACCTACAGTTCATAACCAATAGACTGTCGCCAGAGTCCACGTCTGCCCCTGGAAATGTCTTACAATTTAAAACCTGGTTCCTAAATCTCTGTCTTACCATTATATAATCTATCTGCAATCTGACAGTATCTCCAGGCTTCTTCCATGCATACAACCTTCTTTTATGATTCTATGATTAAGTTGTGCTCTGTGCAAAATTCTACCAGGCGGCTTCCTCTTTCATTTCTTAGCCCCAGTCAATATTCACCTACTACGTTTCCTTCTCTTCCTTTTCTACTATCGAATTCCAGTCACCCATGACTATTAAACTTTCGTCTCCCTTCACTATCTGAATAATTTCTTTTATTTCATCATACATTTCTTCAATTTCTTCGTCACCTGCAGAGCTAGTTGGCATATAAATTTGTACTACTGTAGTAGGCGTGGGCTTCGTGTCTATCTTGGCCACAATAATGCCACACTATGCTGTTTGTCGTAGTATTTTTTTATTCATTATTAAACCTACTCCTGCATTAGCCCTATTTGACTTTGTATTTATAACCCTGTATTCGCCTGACCAAAGGTCTATTTCCTCCTGCCACCGAACTTCGCTAATTCCCTCTATATCTAACTTTAACCTATCCATTTCCCTTTTTAAATTTTCTAACCTACCTGCCCGATTAAGGGATCGGACATTGCACGCTCCGATCCGTAGAACGCCAGTTTTCTTTCTCCTGATAACGACGTCCTCTTGAGTAGTCCCCTCCCGGAGATCCGAATGGGGGACTATTTTACCTCCGGAATATTTTACCCAAGAGAACGCCATCATCATTTAACCATACAGTAAGCTGCATGCCCTCGGGAAAAATTACGGCAGTAGTTTCCCCTTGCTTTCAACCGTTCGCAGTACCAGCACAGCAAGGTCGTTTTGGTTAGTGTTACAAAGCTACATCAGTCAATCATCCAGACTTTTGCCCCTGCAACTCCTGAAAAGGCTGCCGCCCCTCTTCAGGAACCACGCTTTTGTCTGGCCTCTCAACAGATACCCCTCCGTTGTGGTTGCACCTACGGTACGGTTATCTGTATCGCTGAGGCACGCAAGCCTCCCCACCAACCGCAAGGTCCATGGTTCATGGGGGGGGGGGAGGGGGGGGATGGGGAGGGGGTACTACAGGATAGTTGCGGTAAAACGATTCTTCTGATGGGTATGAGAACGGTCCGTAGCTCAACGGATATCGAAAACGCCTGACCCCTACCTTTCTGTCACCAATAGGGCCCATTGCATGAGCCCTAAAACTCCCGTTTTTACGTTTGCCGCTTTTGGAACGTATTAGGTTACGCGTGCATAGTGATATGCAGGTTTTCTAAGTCATCTTCAGTTAGCTTAAGAAGATAGCCTGTTTTGTATATATGGTTCGCAACAAGTGACTTGTCGTAGTTGGTACGTCCGAAAGAATCTTTATATTCCTTCTGTCTTATCAAAAATGTTCCTCCCGTCTGTCCAATATACTTCAAATCACGGAAAGCGTAGTGTATTTTATAAACCCGCGGTGTTTAGAACTTATTCACATTTTTACCGGCTTCATGCTTCACGTTATACCTCACTAGATTATTTGTCTGGAACGTTGTTTTTACATTATGAGATTTAAAAACCTTCCGTATGTTTTGAGAGACTGTTACATAGTATGACATAGAAACTACTATCATAGTTTCTTCGCCTAGTTTATTCTACATATATTCCTGTGACTTTTATGTAGCAATTTATTAAAAATTTCTACTTTGTAGCCATTATTGAAACTGCTTTCTTAATGATGTTTAATTTGTCTCTTTATCCTTCCTGCTCACTGGCACATTTCCCTGTGCACTAAGCTGTAAATAGTAGCCTCTTTGTAAGACGGTGTGTGGCATGAATCATAAACAATTACACCATGAGTTAGTTGTTCTCAGTTTCCTGCAAAATCCTTTCTATTGCCCTGCCTTTAAATGATGAAATCGGAGAATTTTACGTTACTGTCAGCTTCCTGCTCCACAGTGAACTGAATTTTTATGTGGGCGTCGTAAAATTTTTTTTACTATTTCTTCTATATCTTCCTCAGAAGCAACAAGGTTTCATCTGCGCAACATGACCTCGCCGCCATATTTTATTACTTGACGATACCGGCTGTGATACGTAAATATTCTGATGAACCAGAGGCAATTTACCGAATTAAGAATGCAATCACACACCATTAGCAATAAATAACATTCCTTTACGCGAAAGTAAGTAAAGAGGAGTTTGTGGCACAACTTCACAAGAAGAAGGGGCCGGTTGGTAGGACATGTTCTGAGGCATCAGGGGATCACAAATTTAGCATTGGAGGGTAGCGTGGTGGGTAAAAATCGTAGAGGGAGACCAAGAGATGAATACACTAAGCAGATTCAGAACGATGTAGGTTGCAGTAAGTACTGGGAGATGAAGAAGCTTGCACAGGATAGAGTAGCATGGAGAGCTGCATCAAACCAGTCTCAGGACTGAAGACCACAACAACAACAACAACAACGTGAAAATGGGTCTCAGATGGAGAAAGTAAGGTCATCTACAGCTGTTAAGGACGAGTGCTAATTTATAAATACAAGCTATTGAAATATATTGTAATATACAGGACAGCGAGTGTCTTGCTAATGATAACATTAGATGGAAATTTTGTTTGTAACGTGTGTGCTGATCTTATTAGTTGAATTATTCTTCTAAATCCAGACTCAGTTATTACGAATCTGAAGAAACATTCCCATATGCCAGTTCTTAGTCTGTTTCTTGATATGTCGTTACTTACTGCTCAAAGTTCGAACTGTAGCTATGCTTAGACTAAGTGTGTTACCATTCCATTAAGCATTACGGGTCATACTGCGTTTCCAATATCATTCTGGGCCTTGAAGGTTCATACTTACAAAACAGCTTAAACGTTCAGCGCTCTCCTTTCCACTGTTCATGGGGACAGGTCAGTTGTTACCAGTACAAAATACTTACAACGCACGAACAAACAATATGTTTATTGGGCGTTATTGCATGGAGCCGTGGGTATTCCGTGTGGCTCTCCTGCGACCCTCCCTTTCCATATTCGCAAAGAATTCATAGAATCTGAACAAACATGTGCAGAAATATCGTAGAACGATAAACCGTACCACATTAGCTTACTATACTGTCTCTGATGAATTCAGACAAGTTCCTACACGAGGCGTAACACGACAAAGAGTCAACCCCGAATCGTAGTGGGTAACGCACTGCCTAATCGTTTCTTGTACAGAGGATATAGAGGGCGTTACCCCTTCCTATCTTCTGATCTTGCGCTGAATTGCATCATTTGCACATCCATGCATATTTTATATTTTAAGTCAATGTGATATTTGTTGCAAGCCGTCTTCTTGGTGATCCAATTTTGATGACCAGTAATATAGCCTACTACTGTGTGTCAAGGGACCGACTGCCTACACTGTTAAGAACACAAAGTACTCTTTATGCTCCATATTTTAGTAAATCAGCACCTATTTCTTTTGGGCAGTATTTCTTTTGTATATGATTTACATTTCTATAGTTTACCAAAGTCAATGCAGAATACTTTATAATCAGTTTGTAAGTATTTTGAACAACTGAGGACCTATCGCTGTTTATAAAAAGAATCATTAAAAAGTGTTTACCTAAAATGTTTCTTCAACTTTAGGTACCATTTAATCCAATATTATACATGTGAAAGGAGAAAAATTTTTACCGGATATGTATGCCATGTCGGCTGATTCCACACATTAATGAAAATTATTACGTCTTATACTTTAATTTTTAAAATATTATCCGTAATTAAATACTTTTTCCTCTATAATTTAGTTGACCTTGAAATAAAGTTAAGGTTTAGTACGTAGTTATGGAAATTGCAAGTTACAGAAAAAATAGTGCAATACATGACAAATTTAAGGAGATATGCATACTGACATTCTGAAAAGTACAATTTGCGGGAAATTTGCGAATTGGGATTTGCGTCGTATTAAGACATGCCACAGAAAACCACTGAAGCATAGTCTTCAACATGCTGCATTTCTTCAGGTACCCTGTTGGCTATTTTCTTTTCATTTGTAGGTAGTAATCACTTCATTGGTTAATGTATACTAACTACATCTGTGTCCACATACTTCAGCAAAGATAACTATGAAATTTATTTAGTTGCATAAGATTAGTAGGTAGATAAATACACGCTACAAAAATAAATATATAAATGCTAAAAAGAAATTATATCTGTTTGGTAATACAATCGTAAATTTAATTCATCTTTAGCGGTAGAGTTTGGGGGGGTTGGGTTGTTGTGATGTAATTTCATAGTCAACTATTTACTATCGAAGCATCTTCTTTGATAAACGTTGTGGGGAAATGTAAACAATATGATGCTGTAGACTGCCTAAAAGTGACTGAACAACAAAATAGGAGGAAGAGTTTGTGGTCTACTACAAATAGCATTAGTGTTAAATCAAAGATTTGAATCATTCCTGAAGAACTGGTACATAGGTTTTCGAGCAGAGTGGACTATTTTATTTGTAAAGTAGCTCCCCTGAATTTCCTTTTAGAATTTTTTGATGTGTGACATGGTTGGTATTTATTGTACATTAATGAACATTTAGAATGACAAATATCTGTAGCACTCAGGCAACAAACTTTCAGTAGAAAGTAAACAAAACTCTTCAATAAAGTGAAGATAAGTGGAAACTAAGATGATGACTTACAGATGCTGGAAATAGGCAGTGTTACCAACATATACAATACAAACCAAACAAGATCGCTGAAAGCAAAACTTTTCAGTGGGTTTGCGAAATAGTAATAGTTATTCACAGTTTAAATAACGGAAGCGTGGCATCGCAAACGACCGTAGTGAACATTTTGATTCATCCATCTTCATTAAAGAGCCTGTATAGAGAGAGGGCGTCGTATGGCGATATCGTCCTTGACTGGCGAATAGCTTAGGATGCAGTGTACGGAATATTTGCGCGCTTGTTGTAATGTCGTAGACTATTTTATTGCGTCCAAACATCGATTACGAGGCATATCATTTGTATCGCAAATATAATGCATTTAACTGCTCTGGTGCTTGTCTTTTGTCATGACGTCCTACACTCGTGGTGTATCGTGGATTTGTAGCGATAGTTTTCCAGTCAGATATTCACGGCAAGCGGCAGCCTAAATTTTAACTGACATTGATTTTCTGCTAATGGCTCAAATAGCTTACATTTTTATGAAAAGTAGTATAGAGTCATTGAACCATAGAACTATGACCGGCTCGTACACTGTTGGCTTTAAAAATATAAGTGAAAATAACTTGATGATGTTAGTATTCTCAGAAAATAAAAGCTGAAACAGTCAAAAATTTTAGTTAATACGGAAGGCGGAAATCGTAAAGTTGGTATGTGTAAATCTACACAAACTGGATGAAATTAGGTATTTAGCCCTATGATATGGCTTTAGAGCTAACCAGCCAACAGTATAAGGGCAGTCAAATCAAAACGAGATAGATGGAAAAAGGTAAGTAAACTGATAATTATTTCAAAAGTAATCACAATAACTGTTAATACAGGGCCATTGTAATTAAAGTTAAACTTTAAAAATGCTGTAGAAATAACAATACTGGTCAGAATGGCGTCAAATTTAAACGGAATATTATCGGGGAAGGGGGAAAACGTATGGCAGAAGGAAAAAATAGTATGAAAATTGATCTATAGATGGCGCTGTATGTGTCAGAATACGTAAATGAAAACACCTGTCATGCGCACGATACACTGAAGTTGGTATAGACACGCCGGTACACGGCTTTTCCTCCTTTCGCGTCTGCTACGTTCGCCCTGACTGTCTCAATGCAGGATCGCTCTCTGCTTGTAAAGCTGCATTACGAGAATGATGATAGTGCACACGTCGCTCTGTAGAAGTTCCGGACACTGAAGGGTTTGAAAAAAGGCGATGGTCCGATGAATGCCGTGCGTCTAGAGAAAATGATTCGGAAATTCGTAAAGACGGATTCCTTTGGTAGAGAGAGGAAACGAACTGATCCGACGTCAGTGGAAGCAGTGGCCACAGCATAGCAGGAGGAAACGAGTGGTGGTGTGCAAACGTGTGGTGCACGTAGAATTGCCCGAACGTTGGTCATACCCGTGAGCACGGTTCGTAAAATCCTACGAAACATCCTTCTTTGCTATCCATTCAGAATTACCCATGTGCACGAGTTGCTTCATGTTGACCATCAGCAAGAGAGACCTTTGCTTTAGAATTTCTTGCTCTCATGGAAATGGACAATGGTTGTGGAAGATTTTGTGGACAGACGAAGCCGATTTCCATGTGACAGGGTATGTCAATACACAGAATTGTCGAATATGGGTAACGGAAAATCCACTCGCAAATCAATCAGTACCACTTCATCCTGAAAAGGTCATTGTGTGGTGCGGGTTTGCGACATCATTTATTATAGGTCCATATTTTTTCGGTCCTGTTACCTTTACCATCACTGGTAAGTGCTGTAAGTGTCTTTTGCGGAACCATATCATTCCAGCTCTTCAACAACGTGAATGCGTGTATGGGATAATTTTTATGCAAGATGGCGCACCTCCGCACATTGCAAATCCAGTCAAGCAACGGCTGAAGCGCCATTTCGGAAATGCTAGAATTATCAGCCGACATTTCCCTATAGCCTGGCTGTCCCGATCACCTAATCTTAATCCGTGTGACTTCTGGCTGTGGGGCTATCTGAGAGATCTTATGTTGAGTGTTGCAATTGAAAAATTAGCTTCATTGAAGGCACGCATTGTGCAACACGTTCTGAACATGAGCCCGGAAACACTTCGATCAGTTGTGGAACATGCTGTTTCTCGATTTCAACCGGAAAACGGTGGACAGCAATTGAAAATGTTTTGCGCCATTCGCACGGAAATTAATAATTAAATGTGATTTTTATTGATGCTCTTTATGCGGTTTTTGGACTCAGGACAATTATAAACCAATGTGACTAATGCTTTTTATGCGGTTTTTGGCCTCAGGACAATTAAAAACCGATGTAAGTGTTGCTCTGTATGCGTTTTTCGGCCTCAGGACAATTACAAACCTATTTTTCCTCATCCGATGTGATATGACCTTGCCGTGGTGGTTGGACATATGTAACTAACAGAATCACAGTTCTACACCCAGGAGCACTGAGTAGTACAGGTTGTTTAATGTCAAACTTACACCTTAGGCGTTTTGTATGATTAATTCGTCGACCACTATTAAATTATGATGCTCACAGCGCCATCTATTGCTACATTTTGTAATTTTCTTCTACCATACGTTTTCCCCCTTCTCTGATAATATTCAGTTGCAATTTGAGGTCATTGTGACCAATGGTGTTATTTGTACTGCGTTTTGAAAGTTTAACTTTGATTATAATCACCCTATACATTTATCCCACTGTGACACAAGACTGTCATTGTCTTCATGGAAAAATGTCTGCCGTTGCCTACGGAACCATGATTGTTCCCACCAGGAGTGAATCTCTTCGTCCGAAACAAATCGACGACTACAAAAGTCTTTCTACAGGGCTCCAAAAGCATGGAAATCGCATGGGAAGAAATAGGGACTTCGCCACTTGGATACAATCATGGTTCCGTAGCAGCCACATACATTATTCCAAGAAGGTATCGACCGAGTTGTCTCACAGTGGGATAAATGGAAGATCAGTTATGGCTTTTTCGTTTGACTGCCCCTCATTTTTAATAAGATGCATTGTTGCTAGAGCTGCATTGTGTAATTTTTATGTTAATAAGAAAAGAACAAAAAAAATCCATATTTTTTGCCTAATACTGGGAATAATATAATGTTAGGAGCACGCATTTAAAATAATTTCTTGTTCTCTGCATAACACATTGCAGTTCATGGATAATGATAGGTTATCAAGCCATGTTTCGAGCTTTCATATTGTTTCCTCAGAAACACTGACAAAATTTCCTAAATTACTCATACATTCAGGCTCCAGTGACATTAATGTGACGACCGCCTATATTCGACGTCCAACTAGCAGTGGGGAGTAAATAAAGACTGCCTGCGGATCGCGGAAGCTGTACAGTCGTCGTCGTCGTAATGCAGAAACGAAGCGTTGTATCTGGCGTCCAAAAGCGCATAATCACTGGCGTTCGGGACAATAGTGTTAGAATGTCTAAAGTGGCTATGTTTGTGAACAGTTTGTTTGCCGCCGTGATTAAAATCTGCACGGCAAAATGGCTAACGACATGTGTACGATGAACAGATGTGCAACTGTTGGGCAGCTGACCGCCCATTTGAAGCAAGGGTCTCCTCAACGACCGTTCAATGAACTTTGCTGAATATGGGCCTTCGCAGCTTGCGCCTGTTTGACGCAACCATCCTGACTGGCGTTCATCACCAACGAAGGCTGGAATTTCCAAGGCAATACCGCAAATGGACGTCCACTGAGTGGTGATATTTGGCTTTTTCAGATGAGTCACGTTCTATGCTGCATCCATCAAATGGCCGTTGGCGTGTACGGCTAATGGGGGAATGTGAGCGTGGGGAGGTATGGAGAAGGGTAGAGGGTGACCAAGACTTAACGGCAGTATGTAGATTAAAATATATCAAATTTTCAGTAGTTATACGAAGAAAACGAGGCTTGGATAGGGCAGACTAGCGTGGAGAGATGCATCAGGTCTTCTCACTGAAGACCACAATGACCACAGCTGTTCTTATGTACATCTACAGGGGATAGGAAAAATAATGTGACCAGTGGTAGTAACGGGATGGTTGTGTTTGATGGTCAACAGCAGTAGTGCAAACATCGTATTTGCATTCAGAGGCCGAGGTCGACGTGTACTGAAAGACCTAACTGAGTTCCAAAGAGGGCAGGTTGTGGGACCCCGATTAGCTGGAGCATCAGTAACCAAGACAGCCAACTTAGTGAATGTTTCAAGAGCAACTCTTTCGACAGTCATGACAACCTACACAAAACATAGAATGATATCATCGTGTAACCGTAATACTAGGGGCGAATCAAAACTAAAGTACAGAGATCGTCGTGCGCTTACACGAATTGTATAAAAACAACACAAAACTACGGAGGCTAAAGTGACTGCAGAGATCAATAGGCGTCTTCGAGATCCCGTATCCATCGACACTGTACGCCGAGAACTCGATAAAGCGAATATCTCCTTCACGGACGAGCTGCTATACCGAAGCCATTAATGACGACAACTCAAGCAAAGAAGCGTAAAACATGATGTCAGCAGCGTAAATCCTGGACGGCTGGTCAGTGGAAACTCGTCATATGGTTCGACGAGTCAACGTTTTCCAACATCGGGCCGGGTTTACGTCTGACGATGAACGTCAAAAGAAGCCTACAATCCTGATTACTTGATTTCAGCGGTTAAGTATGGAGGTGGAAGTGTTATGGTGATGGCAGCAATATCATGGTATTCTTGTGGTTCTATCGTTACTCTCAAAGACCGTGTTATAGCCAACGATTATGTGAATATTTTAGGTGGGCACGTGCACCCCATCATTCAAATGTTGTTCCCCAACAATGATACCATATTTCAGGACGATAATGCATCCATTGGCACAGCTAGGACAGTATAATCGTGGTATAAGGAGCACGCAACTAAACTGCAGCGTCTTCCCTGCCCAGCACAGTCCTCGAACACTATCGAACTCTTTTGGGCAGCGTCGGGGCGCAGACTCCGGAGCAGATTTCCGCCTCCCTCGTCACTACAGGAGTTAGAAGAGGTTCTGATCGAAGAGTGGCATAACAGTCCACTGGAGACTATACAATCATTATAGGCCAGTATTCCAAGAAGAATCGCAGCTGTATTACGGGAAATGGGGCTCCAGCTCCTTATTAATTAACCATTCCCAAGTCAGTACAGGTATTCACATTATTTTGTCTATCCCCAGTACATCTACATGGATACTTCGCAAATCGCAAGTAAGTGCTTGGCAGAGGGTTCACCGAACTATATTCACAATAATTCTCTATTATTCCAATCTCGAGCACCGCGTGCAAGAAACGAATTCCTATATCTACATCTACATACATACTCCGCAATCCACCAAACGCTGCGTGGTGGAGGGTACCTCATACCACAACTAGCATTTTCTCTCCTTGTTCCACTCCCAAACAGAACGAGGGAAAAATGACTGCCTATATGCCTCTGTACGAGCCCTAATCTCTCTTATCTTTGTGGTCTTTCCGCGAAATATATGATCAAACCTACCAGTAAAAAATCTAGCAGCCCGCTTCTGAATTGCTTCTATGCCCTCCCTCAATCCGACGTGATGCGAAATCTGATTTCACTTATTTTAGTATGATGAGCATTTTCCCTGCGGTTTCGGCGTCAACAAAATATTTTCAGATTTGGAGGACAAAGTTGGTTACTGAAATTTCGTGAGAAGATTCAGACGCAACGAAAAATGCCTTTGTTTTAATGATGTCCACCCCAAATCGTTTATTATGTCAGTGACATTCTCTCCCCTATTTCGCGATAGTAAAAAACGTTCTGCCTTTCTTTGAACTTTCTCGATGTACTCCATTAAAGATCCCAGACCACACAACACTATTCCAAATGAGGAAAGACAATCGTAGGTTAGGCAGTCTCTTTCATACATCTGTTACATTTTCTAAGTGTTCTGCCAGTAAAACGCTGTCTTTGGTTTGCTTTCCCTACAACATTTCCTACGTGTTCTTTCCAATTTAAATTGTTCACAATTATGATTCCTAGATATTTAGTTCAATTTACAGTCTTCAGTTCTGACTGATTCATCGTGTAACCAAAGTTCATCGGATTTCTTTATAGAAGACTTAACACTTTTCATTATTTAGGGCCAATTGCCAATTTTCGCTCCATACAGACATATTTTCTTAATCGTTTTGCATTTTTTTTTTTGATCTTCTGAGCTATCCACACAAGAATCAAAACCCGCCTTCACAAGTTTTACCAGTTCCTCTACCTTATTTTCCAAATGTCGCAGAAGTGTCCTTATTTAACTTGTAAGGTGGCAGAATAAATGGTCAGATTCGCATCTTACATGAAACCTTTACAAATCGCAATGAGAAGGAAAAGATGACACCTAACGTAAATCGACAGTTGTGAGAACATTTGTCTATCAATATGTAATGCAAAAAGGGATGACAGTCAATCCACAGTAATTAACACACCATTCCTATACAATGCATGTCTTTGAGCAGAAGGTAGAACAGGGAATGCGAGTCGAGTCGCTTTTAATTTTGGAAAACCAGCTCCACAATGGTGTAGCGAAGCCGCGCTGTGGAAGTTATACCGGCAACCACTTAAAGGGGTGGCAGGAAAGAGGACAGCGACCCCGGGGCAGGTGATTCAAGCTGGAGGGCCACCTGTAGCGAGGGCATCGGTACACGAGCAGAGAAGAATCTTTAGAAAACTGCGTTTCGAAATTCCAACAGGATACGAACAAAATCAAGTGACTCATTTTCGTCCAGTGGGTGCGACACACAGAAAGGTCAATGTACTTTAGGCATCTGGAATGGGCACAAAAAGTCTGATTGGCGGAAACTCACTATGAAGGAGAAAATTACTGAAGTTTTGGTGCAGTTTGATAGAAGGGACGTTGCGATTGGTAGAGGGTGTTTCTACAAAATGAGAGGAACACTCCTATCGGTCGAAAAAAGCTGTGACGTGAAAAAGTAACCCAACTGGAGGGAGGCAGTTCTGCCATGAGTGGGACAAGAGAGAAATTTTGTCTAATGGACTCTTCTCTAAACTGTCGACAAGTGCAGAATGGAGCACTTAATGCTCCATACGATACAGAGAAGAAATTGGTGTGGACACTGCATTCACAGCAGCTGCTCTCCACCTAAAATTAGCTGTAGCAACGTTTAGCTCCAACTGTGGAGAAACGAACCAGACAAATTAGTTAACTGTTCTTGCGAGAACTGAGAGGGCGCTGTAATATGCACGCTGCTCCAGCCATGTGCGTGTATATCACCACATAATAAGACTAGGGCTGAGTACGTGTTTTCTCCCACAACAAGAAACAGGGAAAGTTTCAGCTGGAAAGTTCAGCAAAGGCCAGATTAGTTTTGTAGGAATTTCAGTGGGAGAGAGCGGCCTTGCAGACAGCAGCACGTCGCAGCTTAAGGTAAATACCACATGCAGAGGCGTAAACTTTGTTGGTTCACCAGCTTGCTTCCACTGTAAACTCGAGCGGCCTTGGATAATCTTGTGCTAAAATTTGTCACTTGATTAGCCATCCACCGTAGACTTTATTGTTATCCTAAATAGTACCGAATTTTGAACCGGAATCGGACGATTTTCGTAGTACTGACCAACATCACAACGTATTTGTAGGAGGAGTTTTGTAAAGAAACGTCCAATTAAACTTTCATATTATTATTTTTAGGATTAATGTAAAGAAACCTCCAATTAAACTTTCATAATATTGTGCTTAAGATTAATGTTCTTTCAGAGAGTTAATATTTAACATTGTTGTGTATAAACTTATTTCACTTTTTGATGTTGGCAATATGCATTATCCAATGTGCTGTTTTTATGTTGGCGAGCTGAAAACTGTGTGTAAAGCTGTAATTTGGTGAGAAATGTTGCGACATTAAACGTGTCATTTCACCTCACACAGTTGTTCTCAATTCCAGAATAAGCAAAAACAAACCCCCGCAGCCTTTACAACCTTGCTGGACGCAGACTCTTGCAGTGATGCATATTATCGAGAAATGACTTAGCCACAACCAAGCAGATTATTTCCAGGATGAATATTTCACATTCTCGCGAATAAACGCTGGTTTGAAACTTTGACAGTTTACAACTGTACGTCGGACTGTGTATAGCACCTGGATGCTTGCCTGTCGTTGGCTATTTTCTTATGGAAGGTGTTATACTGGCAGGATTGTAGACTGTGTGATAAACGGTATTACACTTTCACATAGCTTGCGGTAAACACACAATTGTAATAAGAGTGCCAACCCCGTCACGTGGAAATCGTGAGAGTACAATTACTTCCGTTAGATGTTGGGAACCGTTCTCCTTTCGGATGAAGTCAGTAATTAGGAATTTATTCTGGGAACTCCCTAATCAGTGTATAATTGCTTTCTCTATTTGCGGGTGAGAGCGCAGCGCGGCGGCGGTAAACACTTGCTGTCGGCGCCGGCTTGTTGCCGCTGGCGGGCGCCCCTTGTGCCGCCGCTGCTTGCCCGCGCCCTTGCTCGCGCCCGGCTCCCGTAATGAGGTTGCGAGGCGGCGGCTGTTAGTTGCGCGGGTCAAGAGCCGGGCGCTCTCTCATTACCAGCACCGAGCGCGCGGTCGGTCTTTTGTGGCACCCGCCGACCTACAGGACGTCCAGCGTCGCTCTGCTCACAGGCCAGCGGCCGCCCTGTCGGAGCCGGAGTGAACATCAGGCGGTACATCACTTCTGTTAAGCGTTCAGTACTTCCGCTGTGCTGACGCAACTGTGCTTGTTTTATTGCAGGTCACTGATCTCCCCTCCTCCCTTCTCCACCCCTGCCCCCCCCCCTCCCGCCACCAGTTTGCTGTTGGCCAACTGCGTTACGTGAACGTCATGTTGCTCTCAGCCAATAGACGAAAGACCGTGCTCTTAGCAAATTTGTTCTCGGCCAACAGGAATTTGCTTTGTACTGAGAGGACCACAATTAACTACGCCAGTTGCGTATTGCCATGTCATTCGAGGTCGGTTCTCAGTAGTTAGAGGAGCGACAGCTCTGTCTGTACTCTGTAGTGGAAGCGTAAGCCTTGTCTGGGTTTTTATTTATAAACAATAATACACAGGGCGCCCCAAAAACACTGACATATTGTGAGGAAGGTACGCTATATGGTTTTCAAGAAGAAACATCCATTGAGAAATGCACGGATTAGACGCTGGAGATCATCGAAGTCAGATAGGGGTGTGGGCTCCAATTTATGTCAATAAAGCCTACATGAGTAGCACATCAAGCCAGCCGGGGTGGGCGAACGGTTCTAGGCTCTACATTCTGGAACCGCGCGACCGCTACGGTCGCAGGTTCGAATCCTGCCTCGGGCATAGATGTGTGTGATGTCCTTAGGTTGGTTGGGTTTAAGTACTTCTAAGTTCTAGGGGACTGATTACCTCAGTAATTAAGTCCCATAGTGCTCAGAGCCATTTTTTTAGCACATTATGCTGTCTAAATTACAAACTGGCTCCCAAATGCGTACCCCCCAACGTCAGTGTAGAGCTTACGGCAAGAAAGGAAGAATGAATTCATTGTTGGTGTTAATAACGATCATCCTCCTTTACCTCCTCTGCATTACTGCAGATGACGTGTCACTGAGCAAAAAACGGTTCAAATGGCTCTGAGCACTATGGGAGTTGAAGTCTGAGGTCATCAGTCCCCTAGAACTTAGAACTACTTAAACCCAACTAACCTAAGGACATCACACACATCCATTCCCGAGGCAGGTTTCGAACCTGCGACCGTAGCTGTCGCGCGGTTCCAGACTGAAGCGCCTAGAACCGCTCGGCCACTACGGCTGGTGTCACTGAGCACATTTATTCTGTGCATGCAGTACACGTGAGGCGCCTAGTTGTTTCCACTGCACTGTGTGGAATACGAAGGTTCTGTTATAGTTCACTTACTTGCTTTCTTGAAGTTGATGTCCCCAGCGCAGAAAACAGCACCCAGATTGTAGGTTCTGTATCTTGAGGCTGAAACTGATTTTTAGCGAGGTTCTGTTCTGAAATAATGTATCACTTCTTTGGGATGCCACTCGCGTATTTTAATATAGCCACACGAGAAGACTACATGATCTTAATACAACACCTTCTGATACAGCAAAGTACATGATCAAACACAATGTTAACGAAAATGTATCTTTACCCTACCTGTGGCACGTGTCTGTGCCTCATGACTACCGGAGTGACTCTTTTAATACTGAATACTGGCAAACACATCCTGCCACAGACAACATGACTGTACATCTCGACTGCCTTCTCGAAAGTGAAGAACAGGAACTTAAATAAAAATTGGGAACACATCTTACGACAGACAACATGTCTGTTCTTCTCGACTGTCTAATCCAGAGTGACGAACAGGAACTTAAATAAAAATTGGAAACACATCCTACGACAGACAACGTGTCTGTTCCTCTCGACTGCCTAATCCAGAGTGACGAACAGCCCGAAACTCTTCGCCTGCCATACCAGAAAGGCGTGACCCGAACGTTTCCGAAGTGCTTCGTCTGCAATTTCGACAGTCTTTTGTTTTGGATTTAAATTGTTTTTAATAATTCTAAAATGACTGATTGATATTCAGCTGTTGAGAGATATTTATATTAAAAAGTGAAGTCATTCCAATGAGTAGTTGAACTAATAATAATAACTATAACGTTTTGGCGCCCTTGCTCCGACCACAGTAGCCAGTCACAGAGCAGCAGCATTAAGCAGGCGGTCTTTCTCACGGGAATGGTACCGAATCTAATATCTGTCACAGGTACCTCACACAACCTTTCGTCATCTATATACTTCTTGCATCTCCACTGCTCTGGGAACAGCTTCTTGGAGCCTGATATGATGGCTGACTAAGCCAGAAATATTACAAGCTTACACCAGTGGCGCTGATCCTCATGTTCAGAGCCAATACATACAGTTGTCTTTGAGGTATTAAAATTGCTTTGTAAAATCAAGCAAGGATGTCCTCCACTGAAGTGTGCCACTCACCATATTCGTCATACCCATCTACAGAAAATAGTCCGAGAGGTGTCAGATCTAACGACTGTACAGGCCAAGCCATTGGTCCACCCCTACTAATCCGTCGACTGGATATGCAACAGGGTCTGTGGTTCCTCGCATCGACTTCACAGTGTGCTGGTGTTCCATTGTGTTGCAGCCTCGTGTCCATCCAAAGATTTAATGGCACTAAATCCAAAAGAATAGGCAAAACACCTCTAATAAACGTGAGGTAATCAGTCCTGATAGTCTGCTTGGCAGTAGATACCACCCAGTGATTGGTTTCCAGTTATCCCAGCCCAGATGTTAATACTGATGCAGTGATGGTGGTTTTGAGTCACCTGTGCACGTGTATTTGCGTCCACCCTAACATCCCCATTGTGCCACCTCTAGTCAATGTGCATTCACCCATCAATAGCACGGGAACTGTGTCTAGAGTATGCATTATTGGAAATACCACTGCACAAACTGTACACGTCAAGGGTGTCCTCCTCTCGTAATGTCTAGACTTTCAGCCGATGTTCACGGACGACAAGCCACATGGAACTTCCACCAATGTGCAACGCCTATGCCATCTGCTGAGTGCTGGTGGCTGCGTCATGTTCGAACATTGTCAACACATCCTCCTCCAACTGTAGTGTTCGAGCCGAGCGTGGACAACTCGCATGACATTGCGCCAACTACCAGAGGACAAACAGTATTCGAAAAGTATCATGCACCAGTTGCTACTACTTTACTGTATAATGGACACATCGCAGGCATAAAATACCCAGACAAAACTTTCTGACTTGTCTGAGGCGTCTCTGGATGGCCGCGAGCACGGAATGTTGTGGATTACGTCTGTTTGGATAAAGTTCCGAATACAATTGAAACTTCCCCTAAGAAAAATTATAAATGACTGTGCTTAAACTGACACAATATTTTTAGCGCAACGCAATCTGACTTTAAAAAATCCCTACAAAAGAATGGCCCTGACTAGCAATAACCTATACCTTTTATGAATCACTTACCTCACATAAATCTTCGTTACTCAAAATACTGCAATACAGCGTGCGCCAATACTGCCAGCTGAATAAAACTCTAACTACTGAAGGCACTAACAACTGATAGGCATAGTTAGCAAATGAAAGATTTTGATAGAGAACGAAGAATGTATTTACCTTAATAATGTTCCAAAGTCATCATATATATATATATATATATACACTCCTGGAAATTGAAATAAGAACACCGTGAATTCATTGTCCCAGGTAGGGGAAACTTTATTGACACATTCCTGGGGTCAGATACATCACATGATCACACTGACAGAACCACAGGCACATAGACACAGGCAACAGAGCATGCACAATGTCGGCACTAGTACAGTGTATATCCACCTTTCGCAGCAATGCAGGCTGCTATTCTCCCATGGAGACGATCGTAGAGATGCTGGATGTAGTCCTGTGGAACGGCTTGCCATGCCATTTCCACCTGGCGCCTCAGTTGGACCAGCGTTCGTGCTGGACGTGCAGACCGCGTGAGACGACGCTTCATCCAGTCCCAAACATGCTCAATGGTGGACAGATCCGGAGATCTTGCTGGCCAGGGTAGTTGACTTACACCTTCTAGAGCACGTTGGGTGGCACGGGATACATGCGGACGTGCATTGTCCTGTTGGAACAGCAAGTTCCCTTGCCGGTCTAGGAATGGTAGAACGATGGGTTCGATGACGGTTTGGATGTACCGTGCACTAGTCAGTGTCCCCTCGACGATCACCAGTGGTGTACGGCCAGTGTAGGAGATCGCTCCCCACACCATGATGCCGGGTGTTGGCCCTGTGTGCCTCGGTCGTATGCAGTCCTGATTGTGGCGCTCACCTGCACGGCGCCAAACACGCATACGACCATCATTGGCACCAAGGCAGAAGCGACTCTCATCGCTGAAGACGACACGTCTCCATTCGTCCCTCCATTCACGCCTGTCGCGACACCACTGGAGGCGGGCTGCACGATGTTGCGGCGTGAGCGGAAGACGGCCTAACGGTGTGCGGGACCGTAGCCCAGCTTCATGGAGACGGTTGCGAATGGTCCTCGCCGATACCCCAGGAGCAACAGTGTCCCTAATTTGCTGGGAAGTGGCGGTGCGGTCCCCTACGGCACTGCGTAGGATCCTACGGTCTTGGCGTGCATCCGTGCGTCGCTGCGGTCCGGTCCCAGGTCGACGGGCACGTGCACCTTCCGCCGACCACTGGCGACAACATCGATGTACTGTGGAGACCTCACGCCCCACGTGTTGAGCAATTCGGCGGTACGTCCACCCGGCCTCCCGCATGCCCACTATACGCCCTCGCTCAAAGTCCGTCAACTGCACATACGGTTCACGTCCACGCTGTCGCGGCATGCTACCAGTGTTAAAGACTGCGATGGAGCTCCGTATGCCACGGCAAACTGGCTGACACTGACGGCGGCGGTGCACAAATGCTGCGCAGCTAGCGCCATTCGACGGTCAACACCGCGGTTCCTGGTGTGTCCGCTGTGCCGTGCGTGTGATCATTGCTTGTACAGCCCTCTCGCAGTGTCCGGAGCAAGTATGGTGGGTCTGACACACTGGTGTCAATGTGTTCTTTTTTCCATTTCCAGGAGTGTATGTACAGGCTGTTCCAGCTATCTTGTCCACCCAAAATATCTCTGGAACAATAACAGCTATTGGAAAACGACTTTCACCGGTATCAATGTAGGGCTGGGGCCCGTGAATGTACATATTTGGAAACATTCTAAAACAAACTTATGTTTTTTTTAATGGACCTCCTATATTTTTTCTGCAGCAATCCATAGCATGACAAAGCACATACACAATGGCGCTGATTGCATCGGAATATTCCCATTACATCCCGAGATATTAAGACGCGAAGTTGACGCTTGAAACACCTGACATGCGCTGCTAGCGCACGTCCTGAGGCTCAGGCGTGAACCCCATGCTGCCCATAATCGCGATGTGATTGACATGCGTAATCACACATCCATACTTATCAAGAGGTCCGAAACGAATAATACGGTCTGCTGCTATCCTGCATTAACGTCGTACATTCCAGCAGGTATTTATCCCATAGGCTAGGCGTGATGCGGTTCTGTAACGTATCTGTGTACCGCAACGTTAGTCACAAAGTTAACTTCGCTTATCGTTCATCCGTTACTTTGTGACTAACGTTGCGGTACACAGATATGTTACAGAACCGTATCACCCCTAGGCTATGGGATAAATACCTGCTGGAATGTACGACGTTAATGCAGGATGGCAACAGACCTTATTATTCGTTTCGGACCTCTTGATAAGTATGGAAGTATGAAAGTATGGAAGTGTGATTACGCATGTCAATCACATCGCGATTACGGGCAGCATGGGGTTCACGCCTGAGCCTCAGGACGTGCGCTAGCAGCGCATGTCGGGTGTTTCAAGCGTCAACTTCGCGTCTTAATATCTCGGGATGTAATGGGAATATTGCGATGCAATCAACGCCATTGGGTATGCGCTTTGTCATGATACGGATTGCTGCAGAAAAAATACAGGAGGTCCATTTAAAAAAAACATACGCTTTCGTTTTAGAATGTTTCCAAATATGTACATTCATGGGCCCCAGCCCTACATTGATACCGGTGAAAGTCGTTTTCCAATAGCTGTTATTACTCCAGAGATATTTTGGGTGGACAAGATAGCTGGGACACCCTGTGTATCAGTTCATGATATCCAATATTACAAATTTACTCTTTCTGATGGACACACGTCCAGATCGTCCGCTCTCAAAATTCTGCCATTTCTCTCCCCACATCCACCACTGCTGGCGGCTCACCTCCAACTGCGCAACGCTACGCGCTGTTCACAGCCAACTGTCCACTACAATAGAGAATTTATCAACAATGTCAACCAGCCACAGACTGCACACAGCACAGCCCGTGATTTTCATACAGAGCGCTACGTGGCGTTACCAAAATAAAAACCTAAACAGCCTACTGACACAATCTCTAGGGCAGCTCTCTCACTGGAATCCACTCTGCTGTATGGAAGTACTATGTCGATCATAACCGTGTCTGTGTACTGGTACATATTGCATTGCTGTCAACAATGTTACTGCACTCTCAGACCACAGAAGATCCGCAGTAGGATGTGCACAAGGGCTGTATGGAGCCATGTAACTCGTGCACAGCGATATTATTAGGCTTAGGACGTACAACCGAAGTACACAGATGGCTAAGAGGTTGCATAAATTCCGTTCAAATGGTTCATATGGCTCTGAGCACTATGGGACTTAACATCTTAGGTCATCAGTCCCCAAGAACTTAGAACTACTTAAACCTAACTAACCTAAGGACATCACACACATCCATGCCCGAGGCAGGATTCGAACCTGCGACCGTAGCAGTCCCGCGGTTCCAAACTGCAGCGCCTAGAACCGCACGGCCACCGCGGCCAGCTTAATAAATTCCGTTTTGAGACACCAAAACGAATCGGTAAAAGCTGTCACAAACGTTCGTTCTCAGACTTTAACGCTCTCCAGCGCCAAAACCATGCTTTTCCGGATACGGGTTCCTTATTGAAAACCGTTCACTTGGCCTTCCTGCACAACGGAACAACGTACTAAGAGTTCTCGGTGGCTTTTTAGAGCACCCTGCATAATGTTTGTTAACAATAATTTCTCAATCCCCATTCTTTTCTCTGTAGAGCAATTGCGTGAGTCCAATCGCAGTGAAAGGCTCTAGTTTATAATTGTAACTAATTTACGGATTGTTAACAGTAGTTTTTCTCTTTAGGGAAATTCTCATTTGTGTAACATAATGAGAGTCATTTGAGTAACATAGTGAGTGGGTCAAGACGGTCAACAGGAATCATTCATTGTCTGTGTTCGGTAGTGAAATTTCGTCAATTGTATAGCACCAAATTCGAAAGTATGATCGGCTGTAAAATTGGAAATTGGCAGCATTGGTCGTTGGTTTTTGTTGTGGTTGTTGGTCCAGAGTCTGGTTTGATGCAGCTCTCCATTCTGCTCTACCCAGTGCGAGCCATCTAATCTTCAGAGTTCTTGTGTAGCACCACATTTCAAAAGTCTCTATTCTCTTCTTGTCTATACTGTTCATGATTCATGTGTCAGTTCCATACGCGGGTACATTTCATACAAATGCTTTCAGAAAAGAATCTGTAACACTTAAATCCGTATTTGACGTCAACAAATTTTTCTTCTTCAGAAACGCTGGTCTTGTCATTACCAATCTGCATTTTATGTCCTCTCTGCTTAGGCCATCATCAGTTATTGTGCTGCCCAAATAGCAGAACTCATCTACTAATTTAGGTGTCACTTCCTAATCTAATTGCTTTATCATTGCATGATTTAATTCGACTACATTCCAATATCCTCATTTTTCTTCTGTTGATCTTGATCTTATATTCCCCTTTCAAAACACTGTTCATTCAGTTCAATTGCTCTTCCAAGTCTTTTGCTGTCTCTGACGGAATTATAACGTCATCTGCAAACCTTGAAGTTTTTATTCTTTGTCCCTGGACTTTAATTCCTATCCTTAAATTTTTCTTTTGTTTCCTTTTTACTTGTTCAGTATACAGATTGAATAACGTCGGGGATAGGCTACAAACCTGTCTCAAATCGTTGTCAGCCACTGCTTCCATTACATGATGCTCGACTCTTACAACTGCCGTCTGGTTTCTATGCAATCTGTAAATAGAATTTCGCTTCCTGTATTTTACCCCTGCTAGCTTCAGAATTTCGAAGAGAATATTCCAGGTAACGTTATCGGAAGCTTTCTGTAAGTCTACAAGTGTTATAAACGTAGGTTTCTTTTTCCTTACCCTATATCCTACGATAAGTTGTAGGGTCTATGTATACTGCCCTGAGTGTTCCTACATTTCTGCGGAATTCAAACTGGTCTTACCCGAGATCGGCTTCTACCAGTTTTTCCATTCTTCTGTAAAGAATTTGAGGTGGCGGTACATGTGTTCTTACGAATACCTAAGGGAAGGTAACGGTAGGTGACGACCTGACGAATCGGAAGTCTTCATTCACGGTTAACAATTCTTAAGGCTTTTTATTTATATGCGTATGAACAAAATAACATCTGAAGGCAATAGACTTTAGGAATAGTGTATTTCTGTGCCATATATAAGCTGACGGATAACTAAGGCCAGAGCAAAACGGCCGCAAAACGACTCAATTTTAAAAAGCAGTTAAATAACCAGAATAATTAATGTCAAGTCCTATAAACGTATACCCACACTTAATATCTACTGTAAATAAAATTTTCAATAAAGCCTGAGCACCACGGCTCCAACAAAAATTCTTTTCAAAGCGCAGTTAAATAATCAGGATAAATAAAGTTTCTCACTTTTACAGCAAGGTTTGCCGTCTCTGTACATGAATTTACCATAAAACCCGAGCATAGTGGTGCCAGCAAGAATCGGTTTGAAACAACAGTTAAAAGAGAAAAATAAATAATCCCAAGGTTCTCAAATTTATATCGAGACACGACATCTACTGTACATAAATTAACCGTAAGGCCGATCACAATGGCCCCAAGAAAAACATAATTACCAATAGAAAACAGAAACGGATCACAGGTTACATTTGTTGGCTCATTTAAACTGGGTGAGAACTTGTCAGGGGGGAGAAGGACTGCAAGATAGCCAAATGATCTTATATTAAATAGCGAACAGGACAAGTAAAGCCTTAAGGAGCGCCCCGACCGATTCACAACCAACTCACGTCAGTTTAATGACAGGTACTGCAGCCGAGGTAAAACACAGTACCCCGGTTTAGTATTGCCGATCTCTTAACAATATTAAGTAAAGAATTTTACTGACCCCATCGGGCAGAGTGATACAACTAGCCACAAGTCCTGGATGTTACAGAGTAGTGAAGTTCCAAAATTAAAAACACAGCCCAGTGTAGTTCACGAACGATAAATTATAATGGATTCAAATGTAGAGTTAATTATAACCTTATAGTACTATGGGATGCAAAAGATATAAATTTGTGCAGCATACTCGATATGGTCGAACAAGCTGGGAAGGGAACCGGGCTCGACAATACCGCTTGGTTCTATGGTTACTGAGTGCGTTCTGGAAAAACACTAAATGCTTCTTTAGGACTTGAAATATCACATGGCACTATAACGTAATACACGCATCAGAAAGAGTTTTACATCACCGCGATTCGCGGAACTCCTGAAGACAGACGTTGACTGTGGATATTGTGTCACAGACACAGCCCTTTGACTGTTGAGAGATGTCGCCAAACCCACTCAAAGATGTAAACACACATGCATGGGCAGCGCCTATTGCACGGAGGGAGTCCGACAGCCGATCACTTCCAGTCATTCCACCAGGAAGGATGTACACTGTTCGTGTTGTCTGTAGTTCAACCATGCCTAGACGATCTATACCGCGGTTCGATCGCGTCCGCATTGTTACTTTGTGCCAGGAAGGGCTCTCAACATGGGACGTATCCAGGCGTCTTGGAGTGAACCAAAGCGATGTTGTTAGGACACAGAGAGACAGGAACTGTCGATGACATGCCTCGCTCAGGCCGCCCAAGCACTACTACTGCAGTGGATGACCGCTACCTACGGATTATGACTAAGAAGAACCCTGACGGCAACGCCACTATGTTGAATAATCCTTTTCATGCAGCCACAGGACGTCGTGTTACGACTCAAACTGTGCGCTGTAGGCTGCACGATGCGCCACTTCACTACCGACATCCATGGCGAGATCCATCTTTGCAACCGTGACACCATGCAGCGCGGTACTTATGGGCCCAACAACATGCCGAATGGACCGCTCAGGATTGGCATCACGTTCTCTTCACCGATGAGTGTCGCATAGGCTTTCAACCAGACAATCGTCGGAGACGTGGTTGGAGGCAACCCGGCCAGGCTGGACGCCTTAAATACACTGTCCAGCGAGTGCAGTAAGGTGGAGGTTCCCTTATGTCTTGGGGTGGCATTATGTGGGACCGACGTACGCCGCTGTTGGTGATGGAAGGTGCCGTAACGGCTGTACGATACGTGAATGCCATCCTCCGTCCGATAGCGCAATCATATCTGCAGCACATTGGCGAGGCATTCGTCTTCATGGACGACAGTTCGCACCCCCATCGTGCACATATTGTGAATGGCTTCCTTCAGGATAACGACATCGCTCGACAAGAGTGGTCAGCATGTTCTCCAGGCATTAACCCTATCGAACATGCCTGGGATAGGTTGGAAAATTCCCATAATTTACCTGAAATCTTGCCACAGACATAGCTTGCTGTAACCAAGGTAATGAAGCAATACGCAAGAATGGTGCTTCTATATAGATTGACAACTCATGATTTATTTCGGGCATCACCTTCACAAAATATCAACTGACATAATTCAGAGTCGCATGGACAAAGAAATTTAAGAAAGGCTACAGTAGAAATGGGGTACATAGCTGTTACTAGATCGGACGCGAACACTCTCAGATAAATGATTAAGGATTCTCAAAAATAAAGTGTGTTAATTTTAAATCAACAACTGCCTCAGTTGCAATGTTTTCCTAGACTTACCTAGGTTTCAATTGGGATAACCCAATCTTCTTCAGAATAAAAGGAACTACGATTTGTCCATAATGGACAACGTCAAAAACTAAAAATTATAATATAGTAATACATTGTCATATTGCAATAACTTATCTGGGAAACAGCCTCGGCACCCCTTCGCGACCGCAGTACGGCAGCAACGGATGTTGTACAGGAACTGGCTATAGCCTCCAGAGTGCATGCGCGATAGTGTGTCATGTGTACTTGTTAACACTGGTACCAACATGTACTCCTAAACTTAAAATTTTAGAAATAACCAGGTGCGGCTAACGAAACTGACGTATACGTTATCCTGTAAGGAACAAACATTTGTCATAATTTGTTGGACGTCAAAAGTGAAGGGAGCAATGCGTTTACTATTTTAAGCCAACCTAGCATATTTGGCTTAATCATCGAATGTGACCGCATGAGGATAACTACAGGTTTGAAATACCAGATAATCCCAGCTATTCAGCAAACGGGAGTGCTAAAAACATGTTGGCAAGGGTATGATGATTAATCCCTAAAATTATGGCGGATGGAATAACGGTTGAAAACCTACAAAAAAGTTAATATTTCGCAGCTGCAACTGCAATTAGTTATTCCAACATGACGATGTATTACTATATTATAGTTTTTAGTTTTTGACGTCCATTATGGACAAATCGTAATTACTTTTATTGTGAAGGAGTTCGGCTTATCCCAACTGAAACCTAGGTAAATCTACGTAAACATTGCAACTGAGGCTGTTGTTAATTTAAAATTAATGTTTATACAGTTGCTGACAGCATGTTGTTCTCAATGGAGAGACGTCTACAGACGTTAAAGTAACCTCTGGCGTGCCACAGGGGAGTGTTATGGGACCATTGTTTTTCACAATATATATAAATGACCTAGTAGATAGTGTCGGAAGTTCCATGCGGCTTTTCGCGGATGATGCTGTAGTATAAAGAGAGGTTGCAGCATTAGAAAATTGCAGCGAAATGTAGGAAGATCTGCAGTGGATAGGCACTTGCTGCAGGAAGTGGCAACTGACCATTAATGTAGACAAACCTAATGTATTGCGAATACATAGAAAGAAAGATCCTTTATTGTATGGTTATATGATAGCGGAACAAACATTGGTACCAGTTACTTCTGTAAAATATCTGGGAGTATGCGTCCGGAACGATTTGAAGTGGAATGATCATATAAAATTAATTATTGGTAAGGCGTGTCCCAGGTTGAGATTCATTGAGAGAGTCCTTAGAAAATGTATTCCATCAACAAAGGAGGTGGCTTACAAAACACTCGTTTGACCTATACTTGAGTATTGCTCATCAGTGTGGGATCTGTACCAGGTCGGGTTGACAGAGGAGATAGAGAAGATCCAAAGAAGAGCGGCGCGTTTCGTCGCAGGGTTACTTGGTAAGCGAGATAGCGTTACGGAGATGTTTAGCAAACTCAAGTGGCAGAATCTGCAAGAGAGGCGTTCTGCATCGAGGTGTAGCTTGCTGTCCAGGTTTCGAGAGGATGCGTTTCTGGATGAGGTATCGAGTATATTGCTTCCGCCTACTTATACCTCCCGAGGAGATCACGAATGTAAAATTAGAGAGATTCGAACGCTGACGGAAGGTTTCCGGCAGTCGTTCTTCCCGCGAACCATACGCGACTGGTACAGGAAAGGGAATTAATGACAGTGACACGTAAAGAGCCCTCCGCCACACTCCGTTGGGTGACTTGCGGAGTATAAATGTAGATGTAGCCTCTCACCAGTCCGTCGCCGACAGCACAGGATGCCACCATCACCGACCGGAAATAGTATCGAGAGACCGACATGGAGTGGCCACGGCCCAGAATTTGTATTTTGTCAGTTGCCACACCTGTCAGCACCTGCTTTCATTGTAATTTGAATTATCATATTCTTCTTGAAATCTGAGTGTATTTCGCCTGTCTCATACATCTTGCACATCACGTGGAAGAGTTTTGCCATGGCTGGCTCTCCCAAGGCTATCAGTATTTCTGACGTAATGTCTTCTGCTCTCGAGACTTTCTTTGGACTGAAGTCTTTCAGTCCTCTGTAAATTTCTTCTCGCAGTATCATATCTCCCGTCTCATCTTTATCTACGTCGACTTCCATTACTATACTACGGCCTTCCAATCCATCTCCCTTGTATAGACCCTGTATATACTCCTTACAACTTTCAGCTTTCCCTTCTTTGCTTAGGGCTGGTTTCTCATCTGGGCTCTTGATATTCATACAGCTGCTTCTGTTTTCTCCAAAGAGCTCTTTAATTTTCTTATAGGTGGTATTTATCTTTCCCTTGTGAAATATGCTTCCAGATCCTTACTTTTGCGGTACAGCAAAATAATGGCATGTTTGCAGGACTGGCTGTAAAAATGGAAAACAATTGTTACAGTTAAAACTTCCTGGCAGATTAAAACTGTGTGCCCGACCGAGACTCGAACTGGGGACCTTTGCCTTTCGTGGGCAAGTGCTCTACCAGTTCTGCAAGGTTCGCAGGAGAGATTGTGTAAAGTTTGGAAGGTAGGAGACGAGATACTGGCAGAAGTAAAGCTGTGAGGAGCGGGCGTGAGTCGTGCTTCGGTAGCTCAGATGGTAGAGCACTTGCCCGCGAAAGGCAAATGTCCCGAGTTCGAGTCTCGGTCGTGGACACAGTTTTAATCTGCCAGGAAGTTCCGCTGCAGAGTGCAAATCTCATTCTGAATTGTTACAGTTGCTTGTAAAATTAACTGAAAAAGTGACGGATTGGTGGGATAGCCTGTAAATATTGGTAAATTGGTGGGACAGGCCAGTTACCTACCTTAAAAAGGTGTAACTGCTATTTGGATATCTGGAAAGCAACGTCATACGTTGCTGTTTGAAGGATACGAACTTCAAGGGATCTGTCCACGACGCTTCCACACTTGTGGACGCCGATATAGTCATGCTGCTTGGCGACAGCCCAGTCACCCTACCTACCTTACACCAGCCATGTGAGGTAACTCTTATTCTCTCTCTCTCCTTCGATGGCCTTTGTAGTATGGTTCCTTGAACCCCCCACAAACCAACCAACCAACCATCTCTCTCTTTCGACGACTAGAACAATCTCCTCCTTCAGGCAGTGCGCTGGCGAAACATAAAAATGTTATTCGACAACCTGCTTCCAGTAGAGTGATATCCAAAGCATATAAACTATATAAGGCGGTCAGAGGCAGTCTATAAAACTTGTAAGGGTGTTGCATGGGAAGTTGTGCTGAAAAATCGTCAAGAAAGAAATCCGACACGTGGCGGCGTTTCCGGGGTATTTAGTATTAAAGTTAACTACTCATATCGCCGAGCACGCACACTCAAGCAGCCCACCAGAGGTGGTCTTGCCAGACGTGTTCTTCATTTGATTTCCTCAAACCGAACAAGAGAGCAATACAAAACTTGGACAGTTGACGCTAGCAGGAATGGAACTTCAGCCAACGACTCAGGAGTTTCGTGCGCAACGATCTGCGCTACGAGGTCAACTGGTATTACTGGTATCAGCTTGTGTAGCTGTCCTTTATCCACCACTCATTCGATCATCTTCTGAAACTGTATTGACGCAATCGGTCGTTGTTTGAACTGTTCGAGCAGAACAATTTTGGGGATTCTGGCTCGCTAGCTCACTTTCCGGCTCAACCGTCGGTTCCGCCAGTAACCGAGCTAGTTCCCCAAAATTTCCAAAGTTGTTCTACTTTAACCCACTTTTTACCTCAAATTCTCTCAAAATTCACCGTCGTTCACCTATTTATTTTCTTACGTTCACCATTATTTTCTTACGTTCACCTATTTATTTTCTAACGTTCATCAAAAAATAGAGGGAAATGAATGGAAAACCGGACTAATTAGCAAAAAGCCAGCTACTTTCAGATCTAACTCACTCATTTTTTGTCATTTTGGTGAACGTAAGAAAAAAGGTGAATGTTTATTCTTCTTGAGCAGCCATACGATTCTTATAAGCTGTTGTCTGCAAATGTTTGAGATTTTTCTTGTTTATAATTCTACCACATTCGCATGTAACTTTAATTTTTTGAAGTCTCAATACACATTCTCTACATACATAACGATGTCCACCTGTTCGATATTTATCTTTATGTTATCCATACATTCACTGCACTGTCTTAATTGTGGCTTGGTATTGTCCATTTTCAAGAATATAAAATTTAATAGCGAAAGTTTTACATACTGAATTCGAGATGATGAAATTCATTCTTTTTATTTTTATGCATTTTCATCCCTTTATATCTCAATTTCATCTGTCCACCTTCAGTTAGTAATTTAGCATATCTGTCTGGCAAAATGACTTTAAAATCAGCATTAAGCTCTAGACAAGGTTTTTCTCCGTATCTGGTGTTTAGACATTCACATCCAGTAATGTTATATAAAACGTCTACATCGAGCTCACTTAATTTTTTAATCTCTTTCGAGCCACTTGCATTGTTGAACTTCTTGATTAGAATCTCCATTTTATATAGAAAATTTTGTAATATAGAATAAATTTTGTGTAAGTGGACTCAGATAACAACAACACTGTGGAAATGAGACCTGAGAATATTATTACTGTTGTAGAGCTCGCAGAAATCATACGCAACAGAGCTGAATTATGGTCATAGTTTGAATCAGAAGATGATGAATATGTTGATTATACTGATGATGACAATAATGAGTAATGCCCGGACGGCAATATATCTACTCGATTTTCCAGGACATGTCTTCTGTTGTCATGCGGGCTCAGCGCCTTCTTGTTTATTTCAACTGTGTAGATTTCGTGTCTTTCAATTCGAATCATATTAATCTTTCCGTATTGTTCTCTGTCGTTGAACACACAGCCTTTGTAATCTTCCAAGTTGATTCTATTTTTGACTACGCATTTCTTAACTCCTTTTGATTACTTCTCCACCTTGTCGCCAACTTTATAAGTGTACATCTTCGCTCTTAGGCCACAGAACTCTTCCATAATTCTTCCGTTGCATTCATCCTTCATTTTTCCCACAACTTTCTTGTTTAGTTGACTTCGTAGATGTTATCCTTTGAATAGTCACTCGTATCAAAGCAATCAAGCATTGGTTTCATGTCTTCGTAGAAATCTTCAATCTGAATATTGTACATATACCTGTCCGTATCTTGATAACACAACTCGATATATTCCGCATATTTTGATTTCATTATTCTATAATGGAAATCGCACATCAGTTCTTCAGACAGATCGAGTATGCTCATTCCAACACAGATGGGCTTATTAAATGTGATTTTTGCCTTGTTCGTGTGGATGGCAACCAGATTTTCATTAAATAATGTTCTTCCTTTAAAGTTTGGTTTTGCTACGAGTTTTATCACATTTCTCTCCATCTGAAATCAATTTTATGTCCACTCGACTTCGTATGTTTTTCATCGCCTTACCAAATACCGAGTTGTTCATCAGCTTGTAGAAGTCCTTCTCGAAGTCGTTTTGTAGCTTTTCTTCTCATCTGTGTGTTCAAATCTGTGTATTTCTTCAACCAATTAGTCTGTTCAAATTTTAAAACTCTGTGTATTTTTGTGAACAGCTTTCCCAAAGAGAGACACTCTTTGAGATATCTATAGTGGATCACATATTTCTGTTTGTCATTCAGCATAGCCAACAACTTGCTTCCTTTAGTTCCAGGTACAATTTTATTTTCAGGCGCAAGCGGCAAATCTTATGTAAATTGTGCAGTTCCTTCGGGTATTCAAGATCTACTTCGAATATGTATCCCTTTTCAGTTGTGTTTGACTTCTGGCTTATTTTTGAAGAGTCAAAGTTTTCTGGATCATCCCACTTGAATCCGCCATAAGGTAGATTTTGACCCATAGCCCAGCCATACAGATTGTTTGCATCCAAATATGCCAGTTAACTGGCCGTTTTGTTAGCATCAAATACTGATTGTTCGCATTCACGTACCTTTTACAATACTGCGATATTCCTCCTCGTATGGCCTTTTCGACCATCAAAATCATGTCATAATCATTTAACGAATCGACCGGTTGTTTGGTTATTTTCAATATCGCATCCCAAAACAAACCTGGTGCAGTAAAATACCACGACGGATGCAAATCATAGGCATTTATATAAGTTTGTCTAAAATTTTCTAACACATTAGCGAATGACAACACGTCTGTTTTCAGATACTGATCGTGATATTCGCCAAAATCTGTCTTGCCAAATTTTTCCCAGACCATTTTTGCATGTTTTCATTCTTCGTCACTTATTCCACATTCGTTAAATTTGCTGTAAAATTCTTCTTTTGTTGATAATTCTGTCTCTTCGAATTTCTTCCAAGAATCCACGTAATCGTATGGATAAACGCCTTTTCTGACCACCAAGTCTAACAGTTCTTCTGGGAAGAAATTTCTGATGTTTTTAAACTGTTGTCTAGTCAAATTCGATGAAAGTTTCTCAAGTGACGAAGACATAAATTTAAATATATCAATAAATCTCATTTTCAGAATTTCTGTCCTTTTACCAAAACTGATGTATCTGTCCTCGTTGTGTGGTATTAAATCTACCTCCTTTTTGTAACTGCCAAGTTCATTCACAAACAGATGGGAATCGTATCGGGGTAAGTTATGCAAATAAATCGGTACAAATTTCGGATGTGTCAGCTGAAGATTGCAACTATTGCACAATGGAGCCATGTATTTTCCAGTCAGATGATAATGATGACGGACTTTTTATTTTTTCTCGTGTAATGATATACGTACATTGTACAAACTTGAGATTAGTCGTGTCGTCTTCGTTCTTCAGCAGTTAAAGGAATCTTTTCTTCAACCTCAGAGTAAATTCTTCCTATCTCTTCGACCTCTCTTTTCATGCATTCTATGAATTTTTTATAGGAGTTCGGTCCTCTGAATACAACGGGGTTTTTATAGTATCCATTCGCGTATTTGATGTGGTAGCATAATCCGCCTTGCTCGTGTTTTTGATATTTCATCGTGTACGAGCTTTCCGGATTTGACTGACAATTATTCATCTTCAACAGTAAACTTTCAAAATCAGCGTAAATAACGAAAGGAACTTTCTGCGTGCGCTGCTAATTTTTAAAATTAACATATGATTCATCTTCCGGTATTCCTACTTTTAATGACTTGTTAGCTAAACAACTTGATGTGTGCTCATCCAATTTTACTTTACTGGCGAAATGAAGCAAACACATATTACAAACAAATTTTGGTTCTTTGTGTTTAGTAGCTTGATTCGAGATAAGCCGAGATAAATTTTTTATTGCACAATAATGCGAATTGTCCCCATCCTTGAAATAAAGTAGATTTACGTGTTTCTCTCTCTTACTTTTCGTAATTTTCAGCGGGTACGTTTGATATTTTTCATCAAACGAGCAGACGTTGATTGACCCGTCGATTCTATTCTGGAGTTTTGGAATATGATCAACCAGTACAGGAAGCTGAACATTTTCAAGCTTCTGTCGACTTCAAGGCCGACATTTTTATACTTAGATACTCTTTCGGCAATTTTATCTACAGGATACAGCTCAGATTTTACAGTCCACAGAAAACACTTCTGATCATCATTTTTTTACGTTGATGCATGCTTTTTTATTTTTGATTTTATCTGATAATTCGATGTCGGATGATCCTCTCAATGGAACATATCTATTAATTCCTAACTGAAGACCAATAATTTTGTTTAGTGACCATCCCGATCCGTGAGCTTGAAACTCATTCATTCTTGACAAGGTAATTCGTTTACCTCTTCTTCATTTGTAATCGTACAGTTTCTGTCTGGAACTAAAATCCCGTAATATTTTCATCTATCTGCATCTGGTACTCACAAAAAAGTTTAAAATTAACTTTCAGTCCGCGATGCATTTTTAAATTATACTTGACAATACGCATAATTTTCTATTTCATTGCAGCCAGGAACTGATTAGGCTTAAACGAGATGGTGCTGTTCTCATAATTTAATGTCTGTAGCCTGTTCGCAAACGCTGAATCGACCACATAATCTCTAACCGTGTGCCTTTCTCTCCGTATTTTAGCTTACCTGTGACTGCAGCTCAGCTTGGTATGTACTAAATTTTACTATTGTTAATTGTTCAGAATCATTTAATTCAAGTTCAAAGTTAAATCTCTTATTTCTAAATTGCGTAGATTCAAGTAGCTTTTGAAATGATTGTTGAGGTAGCCCAAGACTAACCGTATTTTACTGAATTTCGATATGCTTCAGAAACAAAGCTCACTATTAATTTCAGTCACTAAATTAACTTTCAGTTTTCCGGTTTTATTAATTCTTTTGCTAAATTAAGTCAGAGTGCAGCGAAATTTATTACTTCTGACAAACTTTCAGTTTTCACACTACACGTGTCAACCTACAGTTGCCACGCTTAGAGTGCTAATTAGATGTGTAATAACCTTTCTTCTTCAGTTACTATAGTAATTGTCTATAGGACTGGCGACCGTAATTGCCCCCAAATCTCAAATATCTAATTACCGCTAGTTATTTGTTAATGTAACGGCCGCACATTTACCTTCTTTATTAACTTTACCCCTTTTCAAAATTAATTTCCACCAGTTTCATTTGCATTTTTCCTTTCATTTAGATGTAACCCTTTCCTCCTTCTTTACCGACAAATTAACTTTGGTGACGATTGCTTTTCCCAAATTTCCATTAAGTACACGCGGTTTAATTTTTCACTGTCATTAAGGTCGATAAGAGAGGGGGAGGTTACATCCTGAAATGGGACTACCAAAATATATGCAAAATTCAACGAAATTTCAGGGATTTTTTGGACGTCGTTTGTAGCGACATCCATAATATTGATGTAAAAACATTTTTATTAGAAAATTTGAGACCCATAAGCCAGACAGTTCTAACTTATAATGAAAAAAGAATAATTTTCGTTAGAGAATATGGTCTTTATAATTTATTTATGAGTTCAAAATTACCAGCTACAATGTGAAGTTCTTCCAGCATTTAGAAAAACATATGCCAGTGAATCACCGCTATCTGAAGATACAGCAAACTTTCAGGACTACCAGAATTCAACTACTGTCTATTTTTTGCAAACCTATTAAAATTCTTTCTATAAAATGGAGTCGATTATTGTCCTCATTAACAATAAGCCTACATAAAAGAATAATCAATTTTCTTGTGATTATTGATGAAAATAATAATGCATGGTTTAAAGTAAAAGACGTTACTGAAATTCTTGAATATGAAAATACTGATCAAACTATCAGAGTAAATGTAGAATCAGACGATAAAGCAAAATATGAATAAATTGTTAGATCCATATGCCGTAGCGATCTAACTTACAATGAAAAGAGAACGATTTTTATTAACGAAGCAGGACTATATTCACTAATCTTGTCATCCAAGAAAGAAAAAGCAAAGAAGTTCAAAAACTGGTTACCTGTGCATGGCTCACATTTATCCCATTTATTGTTTGTCATCATCTATTACGGTACTGTCGCCTCGTTTTCTTATTCCATTTACTGGCGTCACTAACTTCGTGCCTTACTTGCCCATGAGCGGCAGCAGCAGCGCGTATCAATAAATGCACGGTCGTACCATCTGTGGACGAACGATAGTATTTCCAAGTTGTCGTGTGTCTGGCAGTCAGTTGGAGACGGACCAGCACTGCAGTCGGTACGCAGCAGCAGTGAAGTTGGGGACGGAGCGCCGGTGAGGCGCCGACAACCAGTGCTCGCCGACCGCTGGAGGCACACATGAACTGTCTGACGAAAGCAGATTGGAGTGAGACAACCGTTGGTTGGTCGTTCGGTTGGTTGTCTCATCAGCCGACGTATATTTGGTCCTTTCACCATTTCCAGGGCTGCAGTCAGTCGGTTGGTGTGGAGCAGTGAGGAATTCTCCATGGGACGTAGTTTGGCCAGGGCCGCTTGCAATCTCTACACTGTGTCGTAGTATGTTGGGCTGTTCCCATTGCTATGAGGTCCGTGACTCACCTACCCTGGACACGAAAGTTGAGTTTGATTTAATATACCAGCAAGTCAAGACTGTTCACATTGTGTCGTTTGGAGTTCATTGTCGGCTGTTGGGATATTGCCACGAGCAACAACAAATTCTAGCCGCCCTCCGGTAGAGTTTCACTGTATTTGGTTATCTGAAGTGCACTAGCGGAATCTTCTGCCTTGTGGCCGTTAACGTTCTGGTTACCTGCCCTCGCCGTTGACGTAAATTTCAGGCAGTGTAGTTTCCTCATCATATTGTTACTGTCCAGCACGGTGTGTAGTTTCACAGCTCCATGTATGATTGGTTGTGGACGCCAATATCTTGTACGTTGTTCCGTTGAACTCCCTGTAGTGCCCTGGTCGGGTGAGGTGGAAGTTATCCGGTCAGTGGCTGTCCACTAGGTTGGGTTGTTGTCGGACCATGAATGGTTGGCCCGAATGCCTGTCTCACCCAAGCATGCAATAGTGTTTGAATTCTAGGCCAACCCTCGAACATCTGAGCGGCCATGGGTGTACTGCCATTTTTAATTGTTCTTGTTGTTAGTACTTGTATGGCTTCTTGCCGATTTTTTTAAGATTAAGGCTCTTTTGCCCTAAAGGCGTATGTTTCTTTAGGCCTTCAGCCTAATTTAAAGCACTGTCTCATGTAAGACCTTTGGCATTTTAAAGGTTTAATTGTTGTTGAATTTTTAGTGTTGGGCCCTCAGCCGATTTTGAATTTGAGTTGTTTTGGTCTTAAACCCTTCAGCCTAGTTCAAAGAACTGTTTCATGTAAGGCCTTTAGCATTTTAAAATTTTTAATGTTGTTGAATTTTAAGTGTTGGGCTTTCAGCCGACTTTGAATTCAAATTGTTTGCTCTGAAACTCTCAGATTCTTTGGGCCTTTAGCTTAAATAAAGAACTGTTGTAAGATAAGGCTTACATTTCAAATTTCTTATTATGCTTGCGTTTTAAGTTATTGGCCTTCAGCCATTTTTAAATCAAAGTGGCTTTCAGACAGCAGTTAACTCCTAAAGATTAAAGCTATATGTTAAGAAAAATTTTTTTTGATCAAACAATAACGTTGTGTGTTCGAGTGTAACTGACAGCCGCTTATTTTCGCCCCTTTCCACAACTTAAACTACCTGTCTTGTCCTGCGGCTTTAGCTGGGGGTCTCAACTGGGTTACTCATGATGTTCTTCCCTCAATTATAAAGTATGGTGAATATACTTTACAAAATACAATTAATTATTTAGAAAATAAAGTTGAAGATTTAGAAAATAAAGTGGAAAGTATGAAAAACAATAACAAAATTATGTTGAACTTTGATAGAGATATAATTCATGAGAAAGACGGATTTATTAATAATCATCCCACCCCTCCAGCTGTTAATCCTGATAAACATAGTGAATTTATTTTAATCAAGAAAAATCATATGTAGGAATATTCATTTTATGTTATAAGAAGTCAAAATTGTTCTGTAAATTCTAGAATGAATGAATTAAAAGCGAATTATCCAGAAATGGAAATAATTTTGATACTCAGGAATTCAAACTCAATAAATCTATATAATTTAATGAAAGAAAGATTACCAATAATTTATCGAGGAAATCATTTGAATCTAATTTAAATAAAGGTATTCTTATAAGAGAAATGATGAATATTAAAACTTATCATTAAAGAATTAATGTGAAAGTGTCAGTCAATCACTGACGATTACATTCTAGCAGTTCTGTACAGAATTCTCGATGGGAAAGATTTCACAGCGGAAATTTTGTATGGAAATCCAGGGTCCAAATTGTTGACCCTGCAAATAACTAATATCTTAACGGAAGTCAGCAGTCGAAACATCCGACCGTCAACTTATCAAACTGAAAAAAAGCATGTTGTCGAATTATTAATTATTTTTTACATATCTATGAAAATATTTTCTTTAGTGACAGCTTCTAACGCAGTTGTCGTAAGTTCAGAATGGACCATGTTGAACATTTTCAAATTCATTCAAGAGAAGAAGAATGAATTAAATTTAGGAACATGGTTCAAAGGCATTTGGGTGCCTCTGTTTGAAGACAAGAATGTTCTCATCACGAACGCCTTTCTAACATTTTTGTATGGAAATCCACACGTGGAAAACTCGCACGAATGGAATTTTGCAACAATTAAACGAGAATATGTTAGATTTCTTACACAAAATGACATTCCCTTAATCGAGATCAAACATTATGATGCACTCCCATTAGAGTACGAATACATCCAAAATGAAATGAAATCGCTAGCTCCTCACTATTTAGTTCAAAAGACATGGATCGCTGTGCCTGTCCGAAACTTCAAGAAACTCATAATGAGTTTGCGGACTAAAGCTGCTGACGAAATTAAAAAAATTACATAACACTTGAGGATATTTTAGTCGATTTTCTGAACCATAAAAAAAATTACTTCTATTAAATTGCAGCTATTCCGAGCACATCTCATGCAATTGTACCAAGTTTGGAAACACCGATGCTGAATATATTTGGTTATATGAAAGAGAATAATTTAACACTATCTGTTGATGAAGTCTTTTTAGAATTATACCTATCTTTGAAGGATAAGAAGGAGATTTTGATCACACCAAATTTATTCATATTTAAGGGTTTTCTTAGTGAAAACCAGAGATCGAATTTTACGATCGCTGAAATAAGAATGAAAAAGACAATTCTGTCAAATTTTAAAATGAGAATGAGATAAAATTCGAATAAATAGAATTCCAATCAGAAAAGGTAAAATTTTATCCATACATACAAGAAGACATAAAGAAAACAACTCCAAATAATTTATCTAGAAAAAGGGGGTTGCTTATGACTATAGATAATTTTAAATGTGCAGTAATGTTGCTGATTAATTCTAAAGCCAAAGAAGTTAAAAAATACTGCCTTAAAGTTGAAAAAATCTTTCTCTCATACGCTGACTATGTAAAAGAATACAAAGCTATTCTAGCAAAACAACTAGACATCGACTTACAAAACAGACTCGCGATCGAGTCAATAGAGAAAGAATACTTAAAAGAGGAAAACAAAAACTCGAACAATTCAAAATGAGTATGAAAGTTTTTATCGACAAAGTCAAACAAAAAACAAAAAAACTGGTACATTTACATCGACACCTCAAAAAGGTATTCTTTAATCAACAACTTTAAAGTGGGAAAGACAGAGAATTTGTCTATTCGAAATTCGGATTTTAATTCTTCAGACAACGAGCAACATAAATTTTATATTTGCTTTAAAGATAAAGTATACGATGTCCATAAAACAGAAAAGATGATTCACGAGTTATTCGACGAATTCAGAGATAAAACGTAGAAGGTGAACTTCGTTTTACATTACACGCCACTGCTCGAGATTGTTAAATTGACAATTAAAAACATAAACGAGCATTTCGACTACATTAATGACCTAACTGAAAATCACTTAGAAGAAGTGTATTCTTTAGACCTGATAATACCCGAAGGAGTGGAATTATTTGATACAGGAGAATTGAAGGAGAAAATAAATCAAGCTCTGGATGACTGCATACATGAAAATAAATTAAGTTTAACTAGATCAGAATTGTTGGATCGAGTAAGAATTGAACATCACAAAGATCTGGAATTGCTTTAAAGAACTAAAACAATGGAAAAGCGGTAACGAACCGATTACACATAAAGAAGTTAAAATTACAGTCACTTATCAATCGACCTGGCGATTGCGAAGACGTAAGCCAATCACTTACACCTTAAAAAATAACATCGTCTTTATTCACCCAGCAGTTATGTGAATTATCGAAACCCAAACATTTTACATACACTTTGTCTGTTTTCTTCTCAGAACTGTTTCAACGAGATACACATATGGATATTTCGTCTTCTGCGGCTCATGTTCATAAACATTTCCTCTCACTTCTTCGCCATCTAGAGCCTTCAATTTATACGTGACTGGATTAGAATGAATAACATCTTAAATTTCGAAGATTTCTGTAGACCAATTTGCAGTGTAGCCCTTTTCAAAAGGTCCTTTCAGTTTGCTGATCCTCACTTAGTTTCCAATTTTAAATTTGGGTTTAGCATCCGGCAAATTTATCGAGTAAACGGTCTTCAGCAAGATTTTTTCCAATCTACGTCTTTTGGAGCCGTTTTTATGGCCGAATGTCTCATGTTATTGTATTCGCCAACTAGTTTCGAGACTAGATCGATCTATTTGTAATTTCCTTGAAAAGCAAATTTCTTCCACATCTTTACCTTAAGTGTTCGGTTGAATCGTTCGACAACAGATGCTTTTAATTGTGTAAGATTCGAATAGCGATTAATGTTATATTTCTTCATCAGCTCATGAAGTTCTTTATTGAAGAATCCTTTACCACTATCAGCCTGAAAATTTTTTGGTCTCCTGGTGCTGAATATTTTATCAAATGCATCAGGCACATTATTGCCTGTTTTATCTTTACCTGGAACACCCCAGGCAAATTTAGAGAAGATGTCAATGACGTATCCACGATTTATTCCTTTCAACTTGCCCGAATCCATTCTGACTAAGTCAGCCTGCCAAAGATTATCCATATCAAGAGAAATTACATTTATTCGTCTAAATTTTTTTCTCATTGGTTTATGCAGCTCATTAATGAGTTCAAAATGGTTCAAATGGCTCTGAGCACTATGGGACTCAACATTTGTGGTCATCAGTCCCCTAGAACTTAGAATTACTTAAACCTAACCAACCTAAGGACATCACACACAGCCATGCCCGAGACAGGATTCGAACCTGCGACTGTAGCAGTCGCACGGTTCCGGACTGAGCTCCTAGAACCGCTATATTACCGCAGCCGTTCATTAATGAGTTCTTCACGAATTCCTTCGCCTACAAAATTTTTTCAACGAACCTAGTCTTTTTAGTTTTACTAACTGTGCAAAGACCTTCAATTCTTTGTCTGCCTTTTTTAGTTGCTACTCTGTGAGGATTATGTGTCTCAGTAAATTTTTTACACTTCAAACAACAGATGTGATCGCCTTTGAGGACTAAATGCGAAGCGTGATCGTCCATTTAAATAGATTTAAAAAAATATAATAATATAATTTCAGCGCTCATGCCTCGGGCATGGATATGTGTGATGTCCTTAGGTTAGTTACGTTTAAGTAGTTGTAAGTCTAGGGGACTGATGACCTCAGATGTTAAGTCCCATAGTGCTTAGAGCCATTTGAACCATTTTTGTAGCACCATATACGAAACATTTTCATTCATGAGATGCATCTTGTAAACTTCGACGAACTGCAGAAGCTCTCGAAAATGCGTTTTTTCAATTTTGTTTTTAAAACCCAAGTCGTTGACATATCATATAGGGATGTGGGCTATTTAATGATTTGGATCTCTAGGTGCGAGTTTTGACCACATTCTGTTTATCTTCTTATTCCTTGCAAATCTCAGAATCGATTTTTCGGATTATTATAAATGTGTTAGTACAATGTGGTACTACACACTATTCCTAACTCATTTTCCGAAACGTAAAATCCAAAACACGATGTCAGTGTGAATGAGAAATAGATGACATAATGCTGCATTTACGACAATCTGCAGAATACAGTCAAATACGCTTCGTTATTATGTATGCATGGAAATATGCGATCAGGGAAACTGTAAAAAATTTTATGCATTTCAGCTGAGAATCATGGAAATTTATAACTGCGTCTGATACTGTTAAGGAGGAAGCAAGAGCGATGAAGGCGGGCACGTCAGCTCGATGGAATGCGGCGTCATTCGTTATGGCAACGTAAACGCAATTTTCGGTACCAGGAAGAGTAGCGCGCTTGTATCGTCTGCTAGCCGCTTTGTGTTCGTGGCGTTGTGCGCGCTGTAGTGCGCATGTGCGAATCTGTGGCCGCTTGCTTTTGATTGACTTGCGCGACGCAAACCGACAACAGCGCTTCGGTTCTCTAGACCCGAACGGTATCGCTACCAAAATGCATACTGAATAATGCAGGGGCTCTAATTCGAGTACTAGACCGTTCGGTGCTCTTGAATACCGAAACGATCGGCACAATGGCGGACAGATACAGAATAGGCACCCAGGCGGATTCGTGCCGTGGACAGACATGCCTTCCCAATCGGGAGCAGCGCGTTAGACCGGAAGGCTAGCCGGGCAGGCCTCACCATCGACCAGTTTCACTCAACATTGGAACCTATTGCAATAAATAAACACATTTACAGTTACAGTATTTGTTGATCTTAATACAACTTAAATCTCTAGGTCGTTTTAGCCGAGAGAAGTAAAAGTCTACAAGAAAATAGGCGAAGGGTAATGGACCACACACTAGATATACCAGTAGCTCGGCATCTATCACAGCACACAATCAGTGAAACGTGATAATTTCATGAAGAACATCACGACTTAGGTCTCGTGGCAGTACGCAGAGGAAATGTTACCTGTCAAGCACTGCTGATAAAAGCCCAAAGGCAGCATAGCGGAGTCATACTCCATCATCTGGCTGTAGTGGTGGTCATAAGATGGCGGCGTAGAGTAGCAGACGATGATACGCTTGAGGTGGTTGCTAGACGGGAACTGATTTCCACATGCAGATGGGCACATTTGTGTCCATTTTCTTAGTTATATAGGCGTCTGGTTTTCATCGAGTCAGTGATGGGGCGTAGCTACCGCTGCTTGAGGCGGAGCCGCTAGAATTACGATATTCACCGTTACATTTTCGTCCATCGATGCCAAAAATGTAAAACATAACATCAGAATTCAGCTACCGTTGGTTAGAACAGTCCAGAGACACAACTGATTTTAGAAAAACAAATTGGGAGTCTCATATAAGAGAATTTTACTCTGATTTACGCTGGATAACAGCAACAGTAGAAAATTTTGATCGCTTCCTCTGGGGCATAATTACTGCAGCAAAGAAATACTACTCACAGGCTTTGGGAGGAATACAATTCTTGTTGGAAACATTTTACGAGGAATATCAAAATCTCGGGCATAGCGAAACAGATACTACAGGTAATACGAGTGACAGCAAGCTAGATGGAAGAAATATACAACCATTTTACCCACGCAAGCGGTCTATATTGGGATAACTATGTACAGAAACACGAATATTAGATCAAATATCTAATGCTGCTTCTTCTGAAGTAGTTCACCACATGCAAATCCGCATGCAAGAAGTCCTGCTCGATCCAGATTTTAAAATCACTATAAGGCGACAACTGAAATGTATTGACAAGTAATTAAAGGCAGGTTAAATTCTTAAACCTACCGAAGATTAAAATAGGAGTAAGAAGGTTGAAATTGAGAATGACTGCAGTAAATAATAGAATTTATCCTGAGTTTATTAAACAACTGGTACCACACGTTAAAAGATGACTTACGTAATTCTACGCTATAATCTCAAGGCCAAAAGAATCCCACAACGTTTTAAAATTGGTCAGACATTAGCAATCCTAAATCTACAGAAACACGTTAGTGATGCAGCAAGACATAAACAACCAAAATTTCCATTTAAAACAGGATATATAGAGTTGTTGACAGCATGGCAGGCTGGACTCAAATGAATCTGAAAATGGTATGAGCAGGTCTTAGATCTAACTTCACTGCAGTGGATTTCTGAAGATGCCAAGGAATGGCTATCACATTTCTTAATTTCACTGTGGTCTACTACTTGGATACGTTGACTATTGCTACAGTGTGCTAAGCTCGCTGAATGACCTGGTCTTTCAAACACAGCAATGCACAGTTTGTACAACAGGTTGTTCAGATTATAACTAATGACTGAGAAATGCAATTACAATCAAAGGATTGTACAGGTTAACATCTAAATCTAACCACAAGGGTATAAATCAGAAAGTAAAGGCAATATAATAGCCGGAAAAATTTTCAACTAGTGTCTTAGTACAATGCTACGGCCTATATTTAGACCAAATAGCCGACTGAGTAAAACTGACGGTTGGATACAAACAGGGAAATAATAAGGAATGCAGGTAGACAATGACACAAATCACCACAAGGATTACAGAATATTACTCCCCTTTATCAGCAAGCAGTTCCATGGATCCACAGTGCAACGCAGCGATTACTGTGTGGAGCCGATGAAAGCCAGGTAAAAGAGGGCAGCCAGGCCAGGAGCAGTCGTCCGACACGAATGTTGCTAACCTACCTACGGGATGTCAACCCGCTGTTTCTAGTCGACCCTGACGCCGGTGAAGTACTCCAGTATCTTCGCTCTGCATAGGCCCTAATTTCTTAGCTCATGACTGTGGCCGCTCGGACCTCGTGACCGTCTCTTGTCGCAACGCTACCACCAGTCCCCAAACTTCGTGCCTCCACCTCTCGGGCCAGCGAACCCCTTCTAAGGCCACAAACCCACAGATACCAACCCTTCTTCATAGATACTGGCGATGGGGCTGAGCCGTGCATGACTCGTCGTCCCACAATTTGGTATTTTACACCCTGTTTATCGTATTTCAATCTCATCAAGTTGATTTAAATTACTGGCGTTACTGAGTTGCTGTTTTGCCTGACCGTCACCGGCGCTAGTGGCGCGTATCAATATATCCCCTCACATAGGATCTTTGCTCGGCTGCTATGACTCGGCTTGTCGCAACGCTACCACCAGTCCCCAAACTTCGTGCCTCCACCTCTCCGGCCAGCGAACCCCTTCTAAGGCCACATCATGGGGTGAGTCGGAACGTGCGAGGAGGAGAGTTCACAGCGGCAGTTTGGGTCGTGAGTTGGCCCTCGCCAGGGAGTTGCAACGCGTCTGGAGCACAGCCTGGGAAAGCCAGTCGCCGGCTTGCAGCAGTAGGGACCCCTGCGTGGACATCGCCCGCCCGATCGTTGTCGCCACGCATCGCTTAAGCCGGGATTGATCTTTGGCGGATTGTTTGTCTGTCGGTTGGTCCGAGGACATCTCTGTGCTGCGTGGTCGACTGGGCCCGCTGACGGTCTCTGTGCAGTGTTGGAGACTGTCTGGAGCTGTCTGATCGGTACGAGCATCGTCTCCCGCCGACCCAGGATGTGAAGGTTATGTGGTTTTGAGCATTAGGTTGTTGGTTCCGGCATTGCTGTTGTGTAGGTTTTCCTGTGAGCAGCAATGAGTGAAGTGTTCGAATTGATTAAAGTAATTTATCCATAGTTAAGTGCACCGGTGGAATTATTTGCCTTGTGGCCGTTAGTGTTCCGGTTACCTGCCTTGGCCGCTAACGCAATTCTTAGGCAGTGTCTTTTCCTCACCAGTTCTTGCTGTGTGTAGTTTTGGCAGCTCAGTTCACATATGCGTTTGTTTGGGGATAGTGATACTTGAAACGTTTTCGGGGCCTTGAATTCTCGTGTACTCCGTCGTGGTAAGCAAGCGGTTGGTCGGTCGGACGTGACTGTCCCTAGGTTGGGTTCGGACGAATCGAATGTAGTTGGGCTCACCGCCTGTCTCGCCTACGTGAAGGAGGGCACACCGATCTCCTGGAGGCTCCCCAGTGCTGTTTCCTTAATTATTCTTCGGCGGTGTTAATGTTGTTGTAATTGATTTTAAAAGGTTTTTGGGGCTTTACTGTATTTTATGTTTTGAATTGGGCAAAGTTAATTAAGGCCCTTCAGCCCTAGTAACATGTTCTCAGACTTTCCTTCAAGTCCGAACATTATTGCCTTTTGCTCTTGAAAGGTTATCGTAATTTCCTCTGACAGATTTTGCAAGTTTTTGTGGGCCTTGCGCCGTTGGTGTTGCAAAACGAAATTTGTAAACTTAATGTATTGTTTTACCGATTGTTGCAGTATATGTATTTCCTTAATATTCAGAATTTAGCTTTGCGACCTTCAGCCATCTTATTGCGTTTGTTTATCTTTTTCTGTACACCTTGAGGGCCATCAGCCCTTTTAGCATCTTAAATATTGCGGCCTTCTGCCTTCAGTTATCATCACAGTGTATTTGGAATTTTGAAGATTTAATCCAGCGGCCTTCAGCCGCTCAGCATGCTGATCTCACATATGTATACGATTTACCTTATTCGTAAATTTAGCTGTGTGTCATGTCTTTTCAAAATTGAACTTATTCTAAAGTATCTGTTTGGAGGCCTTCAGCTGCGAAGCAAATTTAACTCTTTCAAAATTGTATTTATGAAATAAATGACAATAAATTACAATTGTGAAATGAATCTGACCGCAGCTGCGTTGGCCCTTTCTACAACCCTAATTACCTGTTAGCCCTGCGTGACTTGGCAGTCGTTTCACTGGTAGCAGAGAGTGGTTTGCGCTCGTGCTTACCAACTTAGTTGCGATCGGCCTCACTTTGGTTTCGATTGTGTTTGTGGCCCGGTATTGTTTTGGTTGTTAGTGTTTCACGTTTTAAGATAATGGCAGTCAGACAGTGTCTAGGAATCGGTCTGCTGAGAAGGGACCATGTTGTTTATGAGTTGGCAATAAGGCGTCAACAGACAGAGGGCAGTGTTCCAGAATTGGTGGCCCATTTGCGTGCTGTCGTCCTGAAGCCGATTGACGTCTCCCTATCTGTGATTGGTGAGACATGTGCGGCAATCCAGTTTCTCGGTGAGGCTCTTAAGGGCCTTGAAGACACTATTGATCTCTCAGAAGGAACCCAACCTAGTGACAGTCAGTTATGTCTGGTCCGAACCCAGTTAGTGCATTTAACCAATCGGGTGGCTGACTTACTTTAGATTTGGGAGAGCAGCATTGAAAATCGGCTGCGGAGTTTGAATCTCTCGTTAGTGTGTTGCAATTTAAACTTACATGCTTGGAGTTGGATGGGATGAGGGTAGTGACTTGCACCATGAAGTTGAACATGGAGGTCAGCCCGGGAGTGGCATGGTTCCAGCGCCCGTTGAGTTGGACGCTGCGTTTGCTAAGTTGCCGAACCCTTTGGCTTATTTCTTTCAAGGTCTGATCGAGTTGATGGTACAGCGGATTGATCAGGTAGAGGATTTTCTGTGGTTGTTGATTCGTCTCTAACAGCACGCGGCCACTTTTCGCTTCGTGCACCGCATCGTTTTGTCGTTGCTGTACCTGCTAGCTAGACACGAGTTGCAGTGCATCCTCTCACGAGCCATGGCTGAAGGATTTTCCTTGGAAGGGGACTTGTCAGCGGTTAACCACCGGGCCCGGAAACAACTTGAGTGCCGTCACATTTGGGAAGTACAGTGGGGTGACGAGCAGTTACATCAGTATCTTGATAGAGTCCACGCAGCCTCTTTGGCCTTATTGATTGAACTACTGGAACATGAATTAGTTTCTATAGTCCTCAAGGGAATACGTGCGGCTGATAAGTCTCATTTTATTTTCGGCAAGAAGCATGAAACCTGGGGAGAACTCCGTCGTGCCGTTATAGCAGTATCCGCATTACCCCTTAAGAGCCATGGACATTGGGAGGTTGCGAGGTGCGATATGGGTGTCGATTCCGGAGTGCCCACATCTGTAGAAATGAGTAAAACGGAACCCAGGCGCTGCTTTAGATGTGGAAGTTCAGCTCATTTGGTACACTCTTGTGGTCAGCTTCAAGCTCGTAAAGCTAATAGATGACGCCAGGTTGCCCCACAAATTCGGGTTCGAAATTTTAGCGCTTGGTGTGCCCGCGTGATCACCCCCGCATCGTCCATTTTGCCTTATGTTTATGCTTGTAGGCCGCGAGCCCCTTTGCGCTCTCCTGGATTCCGGCAGTTCTTTGTCATTATGGAGTCTGGAATGGTTTTTGGAATTTGGGTATCTTAATGGACTTCGTTCAGTCCCGTCCCCGGTGCAGAGATGTCGGGTGCCCAATGGCCAGGTGTTGCCTTTGCAGGGTTGGGTCCGGGGGAGTGTATCGGTTGCCGATTTTTCCTGGCCTGTATCCTTAGTCTTGGTTAAGGGACTCCCTGTTAAACTAATATTCGGGTGTGATTTCATTTATAAAACCGAGCTCATCTTGGATTATTCTGGACACACCTTTTCCTTTAAATTTGCTTCTAGTGAGAAGTTTGGCCTCCAAAACCAGGAGCAGGCCGAACCGCAGGGACTTCTGGCGTGGAGGTTGCTGCTAATCAATTTGATCTAGACCACCTTTCACTCAGTCGGGCGTCCCAGCCGCGCGACTTGTTACACAGTTTTTCTCAACTCCTCAGCGATAACCTGGGGGATACCAGCGTTCCTGAATATCATATATGTTTTCCCAATGACACCCCCGTTACGCATTCTCCTTATCTCTCACCTCTGAAGGTTAAGATACTCAGGGCTAAGATATCTCAGATGCTGGAAGAGGGAGTTATCAGACCCTCTACTTCCACTTATGCCTCTCCAATCTTTCTGGTGCCTAAGGATCAGGGGCGTAATTTCAGACCGGTTGTGGATTACCGGCGGAACGTCAAGGTTGTACTCGAGTCAGTACCCTTGCCCGATTTGCGTAATGCTTTTACTTGCTTTGCTGGGGCTAATTGCTTTACTGTTCTCGCTCTGAATCAGACCTATTATCAAATTACTTTGGCTGAAGAGTATGAACATGTCACTGCCTTTTGCACGGATTGGAACTTGTTCGAGTTTAACAGAGTTGCCTTTGGGTTAGCCACAAGAGCGGCAGTGGTTACTCGTTTATTGGACAATATTCTTGGGGACTTGAAGTTAGTTTGTGTCTACAATTATTTGGACGACTTGGTTATCTACAGTCGTACGTTCGAGGATCATTTGGAGCATATTCGGCAAGTTAAGGTCACAGTAAGCTGGTCTGACAGTCAAACATAGGAAAGTCACGTTGGTTAAGCGGGAGGTATCCTTAGGGCATATAGTCTCCGGACAGAGTATTTGTATTGATCAAGAGCGAACGAAAGCCCAGCGGGCGTTGCCTCCTCCTGTTGATAAGCGGGGAATAGCAAAATTTATAGACATTACTTTAGGCATTATGTCCCAAATTTTGCTAAGCTGGCGGCACCCTTAAATCAGTTACGCCGTAAGGGTGTACGTTTTGAGTGGGGACCTGCCCAGGAGGCTGCCTTCGAGCATATTAAAACAGCCGTAGCTAATCCGCCAGCTCTTGGGGTACCGGATTTTAGCAAGAGGTTTATTGTGCAGACTGATGCCTCTGATGCCGGCAATTCAGCTGTTCTTTTACAGGAATTTGAGGGGAAGACACAACCATTAGTTTAAGCGTCTCGGCGGTTAACAGATGCCGAGCGTAAGTGATCGGTCTACGGGTGCGAGGCCTTAGCTGTTTTATTTGCATTAGAGAAGTATCGATTCTACCTCGAGCATCGCGTTTCCCAATTGGAAACTGACAATCAAGCTTTGAGCTGAGTATTGGAAAGGCCACGTAAGACTGGGCGTATTGCCAGGTGGGCAGTGCGTATTTCAGCATTTCAGTTCGAAGTTAAGCATGTTAAAGGTTCCGAAAATGTTGTAGGGAAGCAGCCTACTCACGCCATAGTAAATTCACATCAGTCTTTCCATTGTGTGCCAGCCAGTCCGCTGTAACTAGCTCTGACGTCATAAATGTTGTGCAATACTTAAAAAATTAAGCAAATAACCTGAAACGGTTTTAGCATGTCAGGAGTAATATTAAATTAATATGTGTTGAATATCAGTTCGATAACTTTAGCCATTTTCGAAATTTGGACGTTTTGCTGTAAAAATCATTGGCACAACAGAAAAGAGCTAGAGACTTCAAAATTTATAATTAGATTCTTTTTTCATAAATATTTAATAGAAACAGTCTTCTGGATCTCACAAATTAAGATTTTAATTGAATTCATGATTTTCTGGTTTTTGTCTTAAAAATTAAGGAAGCAAGATAGATTAAATAGGCTAATAATTAAGGCTAGGATGTTTATATTTAAGTAGAATGGAGATCCGCTATAACCATAAGGATGTGAGAAGTTTCATTTGAATACCTATAAAACTACAGCGATATCGTATCTCCAAAGGGCCAGTTCAGAGCTCGTCTACTGCGTGCAGTGTAATTAAATTACTTCTCTCTCCAAAAATATTTAACTTAGCCACGTCAAACTTTTATTATGATTACTTACCTGTGTGCTGAAGGCACATTTAAATTGAGAGCTTCATCGGCCGTCAGCAAAAGAAGCTATGATTTATTCAATAACTTAAAGTGGTGCATTACTAGCTCAGCGGCTAGTCGGGAGAGCCGATTTGATCAGGCGTTCCCTTAGCCGTCCGCACCGCGGCTTTATATATAAGAACGCTGCGTGAGGAAGCAAGGTCCCAGTTCTCTCCAGACGCTGAATAGCACGTCATCTGTGTCGGGAGTCGCGTCGCGTCGGTATCATTGCTACAAACAGCCTCGGATGCCGTATTAAGTTACTCGAGATACGCGTAACCATGAAATCATTTGCGAGTGAAGTGTTAATTCTGGGTTGACTTTAATTATCGATCTTCAGTTTGCGTATTGTCGTATTTTCACGTGCCGTCGCGGGACAAACATTCTACTTTTATTTAGCGTGGCGTTTGATGAAACTAATCATCAAATTATGGCGAGCATTCATTTAAATAGTCAATTTGGACAATTATAGTTGCAGCAGCGCATTAGACTCTGAACTGCTCTGTTAGTTAGGTTGTGTGGATTCTTTTGTTTTTCATCTGTGACTTTCAGAATATACTCAACTATTTTAGAAAATCGTTTTTGATTATAAATCCCAGACAATCTCCTAATTCCTCAGAGCTATAAGCTGTAACTATAAGTGTATTCTCAGATGAAGTGGGCACTAGGAATTCTAATTACAGGCTTCACGTTTTACTAATCACTTTCTGGTTGCCAATATTGTAACTAGAGAGCCAGTGTTGAGAACGGCGAAATACAGCATAAATAACATTCTAAACAATAGGAACATTTAACAACATTAATTCTATCCGCCGCCCCACAATGTCTTGGCGGATGTTATCAGCAGGATGTTTACTGAAGAAGTGCCTAGTGCTGGAGGGAAGCAAGTGGGTTGTGACAATCTCAGTTGCAGCGTATTAGGTCAATTTCCCCTTCTATTTGAGGACATTACACACCATCAGGATCGTGTGTGGGCTGCCATTAAGCAGCGTGTGTTTGCAGGAGAGTTCGCCCAAGAATATGAGATCAAGTGGGGTATTCTCTGCAGGAAGGTCGGCGATGCTCGGCTGTCCAAAATCTGTTTGCCTGTTACCATGGTCCGCCCGGTTTTCAGTTATTTTCATGATTCCTTGGTGGATGGTCATTTGGGCACTTACAAGACGCTCCAAAAGACCAAGGAGCATTTGACTTGGCCCTCCATGGACCAAGATGTTAGACAGATGGTAGCTCAGTGTCACGTAAGTAACTTAGCCAAACCTAACAATGCCCTTCAACAAGGCTGGTTGAGTTCCGAACGAGAGTCCTCTCCTATGCACTAGCTCTTCATACACCATATGAGGCCTCTGCCTCACACTAAAAGGGGTCATCAATATGTATTCGTGATAATTGATGCATTTTATAGGTTTGGGGGAAGTGGCAACAAACCACTATTCACGTTGGTGTGTAGAATATATGAGTCTGGCGATATACCATCTGACTTTCGGAAAAGCATCATCCACACAATTACGAAGACGGCAAGAGCTGACAAGTGCGAGAATTATCGCACAATCAGCTTAACAGCTCATCCATCGAAGCTGCTTACAAGAATAATATGCAGAAGAATGGAAAAGAAAATTGATAATGCGCTAGGTGACGATCCGTTTGGCTTTAGGAAAAGTAAAGGGACGAGAGAGGCAATTCTGACGTTACGGCTAATAATGGAAGCAAGGCTAAAGAAAAATCAAGACACTTTCATAGGATTTGTCGACCTGGAAACAGCGTTCTACAATATAAAATGGTGCAAGCTGTTCGAGATTCTGAAAAAAGTAGGGGTAAGCTATAGGGAGAGACGGGTCATATACAATATGTACAACAACCAAGAGGGAATAATAAGAGTGGACGATCAAGAACGAAGTGCTCGTATTAACAAGGGTGTAAGACAAGGCTGTAGCCTTTCGCCCCTACTCTTCAATCTGTACATCGAGGAATCAATGATGGAAATAAAAGAAAGGTTCAGGAGTGGAATTAAAATACAAGGTGAAAGGATATCAATGATACGATTCGCTGATGACATTGCTATCCTGAGTGAAAGTGAAGAAGAATTAAATGATCTGCTGAACGGAATGAACAGTCTAATGAGGACACAGTATGGTTTGAGAGTAAATCGGAGAAAGACGAAGGTAATGAGAAGTAGTAGAAATGAGAACAGCGAGAAACTTAACATCAGGATTGATGGTCACGAAGTCAATGAAGTTAAGGAATTCTACTACCTAGGCAGTAAAATAACCAATGACGGACGGAACAAGGAGGACATCAAAGGCAGACTCGCTATGGCAAAAAAGGCATTTCTGGCCAAGAGAAGTCTACTAATATCAAATACCGGCCTTAATTTGAGGAAGAAATTTCTGAGGATGTACGTCTGGAGTACAGCATTGTATGGTAGTGAAACATAGACTGTGGGAAAACCGGAACAGAAGAGAATCGAAGCATTTGAGATGTGGTGCTATAGACGAATGTTGAAAATTAGGTGGACTGATAAGGTAAGGAATGAGGAGGTGCTACGCAGAATCGGAGAGGAAAGGAATATGTGGAAAACACTGATAAGGAGAAGGGACAGGATGACAGAACTTCTGCTAAGACATGAGGGAATGACTTCCATGGTACTAGAGGGAGCTGTAGAGGGCAAAAACTGTAGAGGAAGACAGAGATACGTCAATCAAATAATTGAGGAGGTAGGTTGCAAGTGCTACTCTGAGATGAAGAGGTTAGCACAGGAAAGGAATTCGTGGCGGGCCGCATCAAACCAGTCAGTAGACTGATGACAAAAAAAAAAAAAAAAAAAAAAAAAAAAAAAAAAAAAAAAAAGAATAGGTTTACTTGGCTTATTCTTAGCCGAAACATTTTTGCTACCACCACGATTAATCACTTTACTAGTATTTTTAGTGTTTTCGGGCCGTCTAAGCAGCTGCTTAGAGAACGCTCCTGCCTTTCTTTCGGGCACTTTTAAGACCTTCTGCTTCCAGAACGGAGTTAAACATAGTACCATCACCCCATATTATCCCCAACGGTCTTTTGCGGAACGGGTTAATCGCAATCTCAAATCCGCTTTGATTATTTATCATCAGAAAATACAAAGCCAATGGGATTCCAGTCTTCCCTGGCTCAGTTTTGCTTTTAATACATCGATTCATGATGCCTCGCGAGTTACGCCTGCCTCCTTGACTTTTTAATACCCAGTTAATTCCCCTCTTTCCCACTTGTGGGGAATTCAGGATATTATTCCACCACAGGTTAATCCGCGGGTCATCAAGGAAAATTGGAACGGGGCCAGGCATAATATACTGAGAGCTCATCATAGGCAAGCCCAGTGTTACAATTGCAATCGCGAACGCTTTAAGGGTAGACCTGGGGACCAAGTTTATGTCCACAATTTCCATGGGAGGCAGGTGCACGGAGGCAACTTAGTAATTTTACTCCTCGTTTTCGGGGGCCGAGCACTGTTATACGTGTATTACGCCTGGTCGGTCTCTTGGTTAGGAAGAACAATTCAGGCAAGCAGTATCGGGTTCACCTCAGTCAAGTTACGTTCAAGTAGATCAGGGTTGGGGTTAACACCTTCCTGGCTTAAGTTTGAGGAGGGGAGGTTGAGCCGTGCGTGGCTTGCCGTCGCACCATTTGGCATTTCACACCCTTTTTGTAACGTAATTCCATCTCACCACGTTGATTCAAATTGCTGGCGTTACTGATTTGCTGTTTTGCCTGACTGTCATCGGCGCTAGTAGCGCGTATCGATATATCCCCTGTTATAGGATATTTGCTCGGCTGCTGGCAGCCACTGCGCAGTGTCAGAGTCTGTCTGGAGCTGTCCGATCAGTATGACCTTCGTCACTCGCCGACTCAGGACGTGAAGATTAAGTGGTTTTGAGCATTACATTGTTGATTCCAGTGTTGCTGTTGTGAAGGTTTCCCAGTGAGCAACGAGTGAAGTATGAATGCAGAGTCTCGCGGCGATAACAATGAATAAATGTTCTTGGGTTTCCAACCGCGTCAGTTGCTTAAAACTACACGAGCTTTCGGCCAAGCACTCCTTGGTCATTGTCAATTACCAAGGAGTGCTTGGCCGAAAGCTCGTGTAGTTTTAAGCAATTGATGTGGTTGAAAACCCGAGAACATTTTTATTGAACGAGTGAAGTGTTTGATTTGATTAAATTAATTTATCCATAGTTAAGTGCACCAGCAGAGTTTTCTGCCTTGTGGCCGTTAGTGTTCCGGTTACCTGCCCTGGCCGCTAACGCAATTTTTAGGCAGTGTATTTTCCTCACCAGTTGTTGCTGTGTGTAGTTTTGGCAGCTCAGTTCACATACGCGTTTGTTTGGGGATAGTGATACTTGGAGCGTTTTCGGCGCCTTGAATTCTCGTGTACTCCGTCATGGCAAGCAAGCCGTTGGTCAGTCGATCGTGACTGTCCCTTGGTTGGGTTCGGACGAATCGAATGTAGTTGGGTTCACCGCCTGTCTCGCCTACGTGAAGGAGGGCACACCCATCTCCTGGAGGTTCCTGAGTGCTGTTTCCTTAATTATTCTTTGGCTGTTTCCAGAATGAGATTTTCACTCTGCAGCGGAGTGTGCGCTGATATGGCTAAGCCATGTCTCCGCAATATCCTTTCTTTCAGGAGTGCTAGTTCTGCAAGTTTCGCAGGAGAGCTTCTGTAAAGTTTGGAAGGTAGGAGACGAGGTACTGGCGGAAGTAAAGCTGTGAGTACCGGGCGTGAGTCGTGCTTCGGTAGCTCAGTTGGTAGAGCACTTGCCCGCGAAGGGCAAAGGTCCCGAGTTCGAGTCTCGGTCGGGCACACAGTTTTAATCTGCCAGGAAGTTTCATATCAGCGCACACTCCGCTGCAGAGTGAAAATCTCATTCTGGAAACATCCCCCAGGCTGTGGCTAAGCCATGTCTCCGCAATATCCTTTCTTTCAGGAGTGCTAGTTCTGCAAGTTTCGCAGGAGAGCTTCTGTAAAGTTTGAAAGGTAGGAGACGAGGTACTGGCGGAAGTAAAGCTGTGAGTACCGGGCGTGAGTCGTGCTTCGGTAGCTCAGTTGGTAGAGCACTTGCCCGCGAAGGGCAAAGGTCCCGAGTTCGAGTCTCGGTCGGGCACACAGTTTTAATCTGCCAGGAAGATTCATTCTTTGGATGTGTTAATGTTGTTGTAATTGATTTTAAAAAGTTTTTTGGGCTTCACCGTATTTTATATTTTCAATTGGGCAAAGTTAACTGAGGGCCTTCAGCCCTGGAAATATGTTCTCAGAGTTTCCTTTAAGTCCAAACATTACTGTCTTGTGCTCTTGGAAGCTTATTGTAATTTCCTCTGAAAGATTTTACAAGTTGTTGGGGGCTTTTACCGTTGGTGTTGCAAATCGAAATTTGTAAACTTAATGTACTCTTTTACCGATTGTTGCAAAATATATATTTCCTTAATTTTCAGAAATTAACTTTGCGGCCTTCAGCCATCTTATTGCGTTTGTTTATCTCTTCCCGTGCACCTTGCGGGCCATCAGCCCTTTTAGCATCTTAAAACATTGTGGCCATCTGCCTTCAGTAATCACCACAGTGTATTTGGAATTTTGAAGATTTGATCCGGCGGCCTTCAGCCGCTCAGCATGCTGATCTCATATATATATACGATTTACCTTATTCGTAACTTTAGCTGTGTGTCATGTCTTTTCAAAATTGACTTATTCTAAAGCATCTGTTTGGAGGCCTTCAGCCGCAAAGCAAATTTAATTCTTTGAAAATTGTATTTGTGAACTAAATGATAATAAATTACAATTGTGAAATGAATCTGACCGCAACTGCCTTGGCCCTTTCCACAACCTTAATTACCTGTTAACTCTGCGAGATTTAGCGGGCATTTCAGGGCCACTAGTGGGATAGTCGATAGTACCCTCGAACGAGTGGTGCCAGACAGAACAGTCTAATAATTCGATGAAGCCACTGCTCAACCTCCCCCTCTCCAACCTGAACAAACCTCCCCTCGGGCTAAGAACCCCTCACTCTTCTGGAATGTTTAATCTGACTGAGATGAACCAGTATGAGTTTCCCTTTCCCGGGTCCCTGACCAAACGAGTAATTGGGCTTGAAATATTGACAATGGAATATGGACCTAAGAAATGCAGGGCAAGCGTTTACGCCGTGAAGTCCGTCCTGATGAAGACAACATCCCCTATCCTCCCTTGATATGGGCGTTTGTTCCTACGGTATTATAGCGACAGGCCTGACGATTGTGAGCCTTTCTAATATTTGTCCGAGCTCGCCTCCATTTTTCCCTAAGAACTTCCGGGGTAATAGATGGAGGTAAACCCACTTCTTGGTCGATTTATGGTGGTAAATAATCAATGCTTACTTCAAGTTGCCATTAATCCTTTCAGCTATGGAAGCCTGAGGATAATAAGGTATGATGGTAACGTGTTTTATCCCACTAATAAAACAGAATTGTCTAAACAACCTTGCCAGAAAGTCAGAAGCGTTATGCGTAACCAACGCCCAAAGTGGTCCAAACGACCTAAATATATTATTAAGATGAGAGATGGTGATAAAAGCGGTGACACCCCGGCTAGGAATCAGCCAAACGAACCTGGAGAAGGCATCCACCACTACGAGAATATACGAACTGCCTTTTTTCATCTGGGGAAGCGGGCCCGCATAAGCAACAAACACTTTGTCCAACGGATGCTCCACCCATTCTGACTGCAGCAATCCCCTAATCAGGGATTTAATTGGTTTCCTCTTCCTACGATCTAGGCATTCTTTGGCTAAATCTCTAATGTATAAAGCGTCGGCCAGGCCATCTGCTCCTTTACCTTCTCTAAGGTTTTATAAAGACCTAAATGCCCTCCTACTGGAGAGTCATGGAAGTACCGGAAGACAGAAATAACTAAGGTTCGTGCGAGACAAATTCTAGCTTTAGTCGATGGATTCCTGCCAACCCCCCTCCCCCCTCACAATGGGTCTTGATCTTGTTCAGTTTTCAGATTATTAAACAGTTGGGGTACCTCGGTAAAGATCGTACATATTAAGTGACTGTTCGGCGTTTCCTCATCAAGCTCGTGCTGTTGGAACATCCTGCTAAGGCCGTCAGTAATCTGATTATCAGATCCCTTAACGTGCCGAACCATAAAATGGAAAGCCGAAATGCGGACCGCCATTGCCCTTTCTTGCTAGGACTTGCTTGGACTCAACAAGGGCCAGATTATTCGTCTCGTGGTCAAATTCACAATGTTCGAGATAGAACCAAAATTTTTCCAGGGCAAATAACACAGCTAACGCTTCGCACTCATATACCGAGTAACTGAGCTCAGGCCTCTGCAGACGTCGGGAAGCAAATGCTAACGGACGCCTGGTATCTTGATCTTCCTGTAAAAGAAATGCCGCCACACCAATACTGCAACCATCAGTTTGGACCTCAAATCTTTTCTTGAAGTCAGGTACTGCTAAAACCAATGGGTTGGCAATCACAGTTTTAATTCCGTCAAAGGCTGCCTGCTGACTTTCAGTCCAAATGAATTCCGCATTATTTCTTCATAACAAATTTAACAGAGCTGCAAGTTGCGTAAAGTTTGGGACAAATTGGCGGAAATAATTAACCATTCCTACAAATCGGGCAACCTCCGTCTTATTTCGTGGCTGCGGAAAACTCCTCAACACCTTAGTGCATTCCTGATCAACATTAATTTCGTCCCCGGATACCAAGTGACCCGGAAATGAAACTTGGCGCCTAGCCCAGGTTATCGTTGAGGGTTTCACAGTCAGTCCCATATCCTTGAGCCTTTATAGTACCTTCCGGATGTGCTCTGAATGCTCTTCAAAGGAGACACTAAATATGATCGCATCCTCCAAATAATAGAAGACACAATTAAACTTTATATCACCCAAAATTTTATCCAGTAAACGGGATGAAACTGCAGCACCGACTGACAAACCAAAGCAATCAGGCTGAAATACAAATTCCATAGCGAAGACGGTGAGATATTTAGATTCCTCCATCAAGAATATCTGGTAATAAGCTTGATTAAGATCCAACACCGTAAACCAAGATGCTCCAGAAAACCAGGTGAAACATTTGTGGAGATGAGGCAGTGGCACCGATTTCAAGACGACCTTTTCATTGAGAAGCCTGTAATCAACCACAGGTCGGAAATCCTGCCTCTGATCTTTAGGTACCAAGAAAATGGGGGATGCATAGGGGGAGGTGGACGGTCTTATGACTTCGTCTTTTAACAAGCCCTCAATTTTGTGCCTCAATATCTTTATCTTAGGTGTTGACAAGTGATAAGGACACTGGCGAACCGGCACGTCATCCACGACACAAATATGGTATCTAAGGACGTCTGTGACTCCCAACCTGTCACAAAGTACGTCAGGAAATTCTCCCAGAAGTTCACTTAACTGTTTCCTTTGTTGACTAGAGAGGTGGTCTATCCCAAGCAGGCACGTGTTACTAAAGGTGTCACGTCCTATCCCAACATGAGCACGTGACCAAAAGCCTATTCGATCGTTGGGGGAAAATTTGAAATAAAATGTCCGGGTACCAAAACCTAACTCCATACCGGTCTTATGGATGAAATCTTACCCAGAATTATGTCAGGCACCAGTCCCTTACCTAGTAAAAATTTGACAGGCCATGAAAATTCACACACTGAAAGATGACTCCACACAGAGGTAACTCTTAGCAATTGGCCACCCGACATCTCTCAATCGAGGGACGTACCGAAGATAATCTACATAAGTGTCCACATTCAATAAACCACTCGTAATTCAGGAGTGACACAGAGCTTCGTGAATCAAGTAACACACACATCGGTTCATTCCCTACAGCCGCACAAACTAATGGTAAAGTACACGTAGCGGCTGACTGTATCTGACTACACCACCCCAGTCTCCGAGGATGCGACCCCGCCCCCGACTGGCTCCATTTCTCAGTGCGAGGCGTCCTTGGAACCGGGAATCCTCGTACTAAATGGCCACGTGCACCGCATCTAAAACAAGCCCCTTACTTCACTGATCCGCGCGCTCTACTTAACATGCTACCCCCTGGATCGGAGTTAGGTAACTTCTGTTGTCCCCCCGTTAACTCATTTCGCTGGTTGTCGGCAAAGGACAATTTCACAACAGAATTAACAAGATTCTATAACTCTGTAAGTGTGACCGGACTAGGAAATAGTGCGATCCGAGACCTATCTTCTGGCCGAATACCTTCCAAGACATTAGCAACTAAAGTCGCCTCGGGAACAGCCATACGTAGTGCCGATACTGCCTCACGAACCCGCTCTACATATTGAAACAACAATTCGTGGGAGTCCTGCACGCGTCAATAATATCTACACTGTAGGTCTTCGTGCATACGGTCTGATAACTTACCCTCCACGACCGATTGCCTCAGCTACCTGATCGTGTTACACTGTTGTTTCGGGGAGCAGATTATTTAAGCTATCGCATGCTAACGGATAGAGTGCGGTAAGTACTAGGTGATGGGGGAGCCTTAATGCGTCAGCATGCTACTCAAACTTAGCTAGCAGTCACAATACCGATTGTATATTTTCTAAGGTTTAATTGACATTTCCCGAAGACTATTTAAGGGACACATCATCGGGTTAGTGAGGCGGGCTAAATATTCCTCAGACCGATTACTCAGACATCTGGCGACGGATCTACATTCGGCTATTGGATTGTAAGAAACACATTCTATCTTATTTGTAGTAGCCCCACTTTCTAATTCTAAAGCTGCAGTTTACATTTCCAATTCAAACAAAAGATTATTTAACTGAATGACACGTGCTAACTGCTCTGGACTCGGTTATAGAAGTTTAGGATCCTAAACTCTATTGCCCAGTGGATAAATTGTGCATGAATGCTCTTCACCTGCCTCACGGTTGGTTGATTATTTTGAAGAAAGGAGAGATTCTCTTGTAACTGATTCAATCCTAGTGTGGTGTCACCGCCAGACACCACACTTGCTACGTGGTAGCCTTTAAATCGGCCGCGGTCCGTTAGTATACGTCGGACCCGCGTGTCGCCACTATCAGTGATTGCAGACCGAGCGCCGCCACACGGCAGGTCTAGAGAGACTTCCTAGCACTCGCCCCAGTTGTACAGCTGACTTTGCTAGCGATGGTTCACTGACAAATTACGCTCTCATTTGCCGAGACGATAGTTAACATAGCCTTCAGCTACGTCATTTGCTACGACCTAGCAAGGCGCCATTACCAGTCACTATTGATGCTATAAAACATGTACCGTCAAGAGCGATGTTCACCAATTATGGATTAAAGTTAAGTATTCCAACAGATACGTACAATTTTTGCTAGTCTCATATCCCTGACCTGTTCCAGACCTCACGCCAGCCTGCGTGAGCTTAAACGCGTGCCTTTCGGCTTCCTCATAGTGGCTTGGCTGTCTTGCCAGGCCACAACACCTACCGTCATAGTGTGTAAATTCTGGCACGCCTCGCCAACCGTACTGACAGAAACGGTGAGTGGTGTTGACAACGCTGCCCGTAGCCTGGCTGCCAGCTCCCCCACCTTACGGTGAACATTTTGTTGCCTAATGCTCAGTTTATACGTTTATACTCGAGCTGATCCCGTTTTAGGTACGAAATACCAGGACGCTGACGTGCATCCAAGGTGCAGCTGTGGACAAAGGAGAGTAATTAGACAATGTGCCAAAAGAATGAAGTACAAAATTTAAATTGAAGCAGGTTGTGTGAAATGAAAGTCGTGACAACCCGTCGTAACGGGTTGAAAACCACGCTCTGCTACCAGTAATAGTGGTACTTACTGGAATTAGGAAAAACGGGGAAGGGAGGACCCACCAATTTAACTTTCTTTTCACACAACCTATTTATTTAACAATATGTAACCATAAAGGTTTTTTTTTTTAAAAAAAAAACAACAAATTTGCTGAATTCCTTTGACCTTAAATCTTAAGATGAATAACCTTCTGCAAAATAAACGAAAACAGCAAACAATATGGCAATGATTACAAGACGGCCGGACCTGCAGCCCGCCCGTTATGGGGTGAAACAGCGGTATTTACTACCGCATAGGACACAGTCTCTCTTATTGAATGCCCTTCTGCAACTCATGGAAACTATATAAGGACCATTGGTGACAAGAGTGATTCAATTACTCAAAACAGATGACGTAACTTTTAATTTGAAAGCCGTAAGTCGAAAGGTTCGGAGTTAAGATGTGCACCTGTGCTTAATGGTTAAATAGATTAGGAAACAATATGGCAATGATAAGGCTTACCTCAAAGCAACAAACCTCTTAATTTCAATCGGCAACCAATGTGCGACTCGATCCCATCCCGTCCCTTTTGACAATTTTATTTGACAGTTAGCTGTTAATAATTTCAAAGTTAAACTGATTGGCCGGCCGGTGTCGCCGAGCGGTTCTAGGCCCTTTAGTCTGGAACCGCGCTGCTGCTGCAGTTGCACGTTCGAATCCTGCCTCGGGCATGGATGTGTGTGATGTCTTAAGGTTAGTTAGGTTTAAGTAGTTCTATGTTCTAGGGGACTGATGACCTCAGATGTTAAGTCCCATAGTGCTCAGAACCATTTGAACCATTTTAAACTGATTGTCATTCATTAAGACCGCTCTGAAGGAACGTCTTAAAACATTACTTGTGAACACTTATCACAAGAGTACCCCCTCGGTGGTACTACAAGATCCAGCTAAAATGCATCAACAATGACTCTGTCTTTCAAACACAGAAACGAACAGCTTAGTACAACAGGTTATTCAGATTATAACTAATGACTGTGAAATGCAATTACAATCAAAGAATTGAACCGATTAGCATCTACATCTAACCAGAAGAGTATAAATCAGAAAGGAAAGGCAACGGCAACGGCAACTAAGCCGGACGAATTTTCAAACGACAACTAGTGTCTTAGTACAATACTATGGCCTATATTTACGACCAAAGAGTCGACAGAGTAAAATTCTGAGGGTCGGATACAAACCAGCAGGTAATAAGGAGTGCAGGTAGACAATGACACAAATCACCACGAGGATTACAGAATGTTACTCCCCTTGATCAGCAAGCAGTTCCATGTATCCACCGTCGGTCGCAACGGCAACTAAGTGATGGCGATGAAAGCCAGGTAGAAGAGGGCAGCCAGGCCACGAGCGGTCGTCCGACACGAATGTTGTCAACCAACGGAGGGAATGTCGGCCTGCTGCTTGTAGTCGACGCTGACACCGGTGTAGTACTCCGGTATCTTCGCTCTGCGTAGGCCCTCTTTGCGCATCTCGAGGCTTCGGCCGCTCGGACCTCGTGACCACCTCTTGTCGCGACGCTACCGCCAATCTCAAAACTTCGTGCCTCTTAACTCCTGGACCAGCGAACCCGCATCGCGGTCGCGAAGTGGGGCCGAGGCAGTTTCAGATACGTTTTTACAGCCTGATTATAATATATGGATTTGTAGTTTTCGCTTGACAATGTCCACTATGGACAAACGATAGTTACTTCTATTCTGAAGAAGGTAGGATTTTCCCGACTTAAACCTAGGTGAATGCTAGGTAAACGGTGCAACTGAGGCTGTTGATTATTAAAATCAAAATTAATATTTATACAGTTTCTGACAGGGCCGCGAAATGTTGACAATATTCAAACTAAATTAATATTTAAATTCGCAACAACTTTATTATAAAGCAGCTGGAGAGAATTAGGTGACACTTTACGTATAACAGCATAAGCAGTTGTGTATTCCATTGCTTAGCAAACGTACGTCTGTGTGGTCTAAAAGAAATGCCAGGAAGACTGACGTTCACTTTAACCATACAATGAGATTTGTTATTTATTTTGCTTCGTGTCATATTTGACTAGTTTCGAACACGTCCGTTCATTTACGACTCGTTGCCTACGTCAAGAATGTAACCTCCCCACAAAAATTTACATGACAATATTATATAGAAATGGAGCCAAGAAGCAATATTGTCTCCACAGAAATATTTAAATAAAAAATATAATAATAAATGGGAGCCAAGTGTAACCTCCCGCAATGAAATCTACTGACAATGACAATTAAACAAAAATTAGCAATCTGACCCAAGTATAAGTTCCTCACAAAAAAATGAAAGTCGATTCAGTGATAAGAAAATCTCAGTGATAATGAAAATTCAATTAAACCGAAATATCGGTCTTTGGCCCTGTGCAAAAAATCAGAATTAAATTCTTACCTCAGTATAACTGCATGTCAAATTTCTGCTCTTATTGTTGCCCACGGCTTGGAGGAACTGCATTGCAAATAATATATTTTTTTTTTTTGAAATTTAACTGAAACTTTTCTTTAAGGGAAATGGAAGGAAATCGTTGGTTCAATTAAATGATTTTTTTTGTTAAAAATTGCTTTGAAATCAAAATTATTATTGGGGCACTTGTTGAAAATTAATTACAATAAACAAACTTTACATTATCTGATGATTACCTTAATGAACAATATACCTCATTCAGCATCTTGACCAGAATGCCATGTCGACGCTCGCCGACTCCTCACACACAACTGCACTCGACTGCTACTACCGACATACTGCACTGCTCACAGACTGCCCACTGACAGACTGCTCGCAACTGTACTACACGACGACTACTAGCGTACTGCTCGCAACACTCGCGCGGTCAAGCGCAGACTAACCACGATAAAAGGCTCTCTGGTCAAAGATTTTATCATGCCTCACCATCGCTGCTACGTTACATACGTGTTTCATAACCCTCCACTGGGGGGGGCAAAAATTTGGCAGGGATGGTGAGTCATTTGGACTTGCCATCGCAAGAAATTTTTACAATTTACAGAATATTCAAATGTAGTACATAAATTAAATGTGGTGCGCACGCACCAAGTACAAAATATATCAGACAAAGACAAAATGTGAGTACAAAACATACTAGCAAATCAGAAAAATGTATATACAAATTATTTGACAGATAACAGAGTGCACACGCACTGAAAAAAAATTCTTTAGCATTTTCAGAACAAATAAACAGATTGGCAGAAAATCATGTTGATAAGTGACATGAGTGTATTCGCACTGGAGTTGAGAACATATCAGCAAATGACGAAATGTATATACAATGAGTAACAAATGACATAAGTGCATACGCACTGAAGTATTGAACATACAGAATGAGTACAAATCATATTGAAAAATGAGAAAAGTGCACAGGCACTGAAGTTCAGTAGAAAACGTATTAACACCTAACATAAGTGCACATGCACTGTAGTTCAGAACATGTCATCAAAATAAAAAATGTATATACAATATAAAAGACAAGAGTGCACATATACTGTACTTCAGAACAAATCGAAAAAATGTCTTTAGCATTTTCGCAATAAATAAACATAATGGCAAAAAATCATGTCGACCAGTGACATAAGTGTACTCGCACTGGAGTTCAGCGAATCCAAAATAAATGTATAACCCATGAACATAAATGATGTTAGCAAAAAAATGATTTGCACTATGTGACAAGAATTAGGATAGGAAAGGGAAGGATTGCATCATGGTTGTAGCACTTTAAATTGCATACAGCTGTTCTGAAAGTCCATATCTTTCCATAGAAGTACAACACCAAGTGACACAATTTGAAGTTCTTTTCCCATCAGAATTTATCAGCGTAGCCAAGACACTGAACTGTCGTAGTAATGTTCCATGTTTTCATTTTGGCAGTACACTAGGTACACCAAACAGTGGGACCATAATAACGTCTTCATCGCTCACGGTGGTGGACAGCATGTCGTGTCAACACCATGCTCTTACAAGGCACACCAACGTAGAATTAGTGCAAAACCAAAGATAGTGCTCCATGATCACTAGGATAGACAGGACAAATGGACATTGCAGTAATTCAGGGTAGTTAGCTCATAAGGTGAAGGACATTAAGTCACATACCATTCTTCATTAGTAGTTTGCGGCATTCATAGCCCAGTTATTGAACATTTCTGTACCAAGTATGTAGTATTACAGAAAAATGTTCATTAATTGTTTTACATAGAATCAGTAGCCTTCTTTTCCTAGTTACAAAGCATTATTAAATAATCGCATTCTTTTCCAGTTACAAAGTATAGCATAGTTAATTAATCATTTGTCATTCCAATATAGTATTAATCATTAGCCTTCTCCTAATTACAAAGCATTATTAAACAATCACATTCCTTTCCAGTTACAAAGTATGGCATAGTTAATTAATCATTTGTCATTCCAATATAGTAAGAATCATTAGCTTTTTCCTAATTACAAAGCAGTATGAAACAATCACATTCCTTTCCAGTTACAAAGTATGGCATAGTTAATTAATCATTTGTCATTCCAATATAGTAATAATCATTAGCCTTCTCCTAATTACAAAGCATTATGAAACAATCGCATTCTTTTCCAGTTACAAAGTAAGGCATAGTTAATTAATTATTTGTCATTCCAATATAGTATTAATTATTAGCCTTTTCCTAATTACAAAGCATTATTAAACAATTTTCCAGTTACAAAGTATAGCATAGTTAATTAATCATTTGTCATTCCAATATAGTATTAATCATTAGCCTTCTCCTAATTACAAAGCATTATTAAACAATCACATTCTTTTCCAGTTACAAAGTATCAACATTGAAAACAAGAGCTAATTAATGGCATAATTAATAACATAATTCATTGAGTGACATTAATTATTGGCACTCAGTGGCCAGCAAGTATTGAATAGAATAAAACATTGTTCATCATTCAGTATTATTCAGATCATTACGAAGTCATTATTAAAATTCAGTTAATTACAGTCATAGCATTAATAATCACGGGCATTATAAGTAGTCTCATTACAATAAACAGTGGCAGTTATTAGCCAGTTACAAAGCATTATTTTATATATATACTTTTTTTTGTCTCATTAAGACAAAAAATGGCTCTGAGCACTATGGGACTCAAGTGCTGAGGTCATTAGTCCCCTAGAACTTAGAACTAGTTAAACCTAACTAACCTAAGGACATCACAAACATCCATGCCCGAGGCAGGATTCGAACCTGCGACCGTAGCGGTCTTGCGGTTACAGACTGCAGCGCCTTTAACCGCACGGCCACTTTGGCCGGCTGTCTCATTAAGACGTCATTACTCAAGTGACATATTATTCAGAGCTAATCAGTATTATTCAGAATTATCATAAACTAGTGACATTATGTGGGACTGGTAATACTTTTTTTTTTTTTGTTAGCAATGCATTGCGTTGGGATCGATACTTAATTGCTGAGACATAACAATATTTGCTTTTGACCTATTGCTGCAAATGAGAATAGGTAACGTCATTCGTCATGAGTCAGCTGTAGCAAGGTTATGTAACAAGGCAGTATATGTGATCACATTTATAAATGATAGACACAAATGGGTAAAAAAATAAAATGCAAGTACTAGAACAGGTATAATGAGTAACAGGTTTAGTAAGTATCATGAAAAGCTTCTCCTGAAAAAATACAAAATGGATTATTGAGCTGAAAGAAGAAACGCATACTATGCTGAAAAGTAGTGAACTTCGAATTAACAGGTAGTGAAATGTGTATAAAAATGTGTTCATAGCTGTCCTTTCCAAAACTTTCCGTCATCCTACTATGCAATATAACACCTGCTGTCAAAGCAAACCGCAACAAATACTTAAATAACTACATAGCATAAATACATAACTTCAAAACTTCATTATCCATCACTTCATTATCCATATTATCATAACTTCATTATTATCATCACCTATAAAGAAAAACTTCATTATTCATAACAGCATATCCTTCATCATTATTCATTAGCATTCATTATCATCTGCAAAAAATCACTTCATTACTCATTACACAACTATTCCTTATCTCTAGCATATTTAATCACTAAAACTAAGATGTGTAGTTCTGTCTGACAGCCTGCATCAATTACCTTGTATTCTGAAAGAAAAATTAGTTAAGACTGCTATTCTATGATGAGTATAGTATATTCTTGTTAATGCTTGTTAATCCTGATCCATTTACTCTTCCTCATAAAGTTATTGCATCTTCTTTCGTTTATTCCGTAGTTGAAATTTTCATTTCTGTTGAATTTATTTCTTACACGCATCATTTCTTTATTAACAATATACCTCATTCAGCATCTTGACCAGAATGCCATGTCGACGCTCGCCGACTGCGTCCCGCTCGTGACCGTGACAGGACTAGACCACTACTGCCGACAGACTACATCACACAACTGCACTGGGCTGCTACTACTGACCGACTGCTCTGCATGACGACTACTAGCGTACTGCTCGCAACACTCGCGCGGTCAAGCGCACACTAACTACGATAAAAGGCTCTCTGGTCAAAGATTTTAACGTGCCTCACCATCGCTGCTACGTTACATACGTGTTTCAAGAAGTACATCGTTTCTGAAAAATATTATCACAAAACGTTAAAATCTATAAAAAGATATCAAACATCCTTTACGTACAGGTAACAGAATGTCATTACAACAGCTATGACATACCTAGAACAGGGGAAAGGAATACTGTAGAAGTCGAATGAAATAGGCAGCAGAGGATCAAATAGGTAAAAAGAAATGGTCTAATAGAAATCCTTGGATAAGACAAGAGATATTGAATTTAACTGAGGAAAGAAGCAAATTTAAAAATGCAGTGAATGTTTAAAAAATGAAATTGACACGAAGTGCAAAAGGGCTAAGCAGGAACGCTAGAATACAAAGGTAAGGATTTAGAAGCATATTTCACTAGCAGAAAGATAGATACGGCCTACAGGGAAGTTAAAGAGTTCTTTGGAGAAAAGAGAATAACCAGAATGAATATCAAGAACTCAAATAGAAAATCAGTCCTAAACGATGAAGGGAAATCTGAAAGCTGGAAGAAGCATACAGAGGACTGTACTAAGGGACATGAACTTGAAGGAAACATTATAGAAAGGGAAGTCGACGTAGATGTCGAAGTAGACATATTACTGCAAGGAGAATTTGAATGGGCTCTGAAAGATCTAAATCGAAACAGGGCCTTGGGATCGATGATACTCCATTAGAATTACTGATAGCCGTAGGAGAACCGGCCATGACAAAACTATTCCATTTGGTGTGTAAAATGTATTGGACAGGCGAAATACCCTCGGACTTCAAAGAAAGCTGTAACACGTGTGAAAATTACCGAACTATCAGTTTCATAAGTGATGGATGCAAAATACTAACACGAATTTTGTACAGAAGAATGAAGAAAATGGTAGAAGCCGACCTCGGGGAAAATTAGTTAGGATTTCGGAAAATTGTAGGAACACAAGAGCCAATACTGTCCCTACATCTTACCTTAGATGACAGGTTACAGAGAGACAAACCTATTTTGTAGCATTTGTAGACTAACGGAAGAGAAAGCCTTTGACATTGCTGACTGGCATACTCGCTTTGAAATTCTAAAGGTAGCAGGAGGAGAGGGGGGGGGGGGTGTAAAATAAATGGAATGAAGGGCTATTTACAACTTGTACATTAACCAGAAGGCAGTTATAAGAGTCGAGGGGCATGAAAAAAAGCAATGATTGCGAATGGGGTGAGAGTGTTGTAGCCTATTCCCAATGTTATTCAATCTGTAAATAGAGCAAGCAGTGGAGAAACCAAAGAAAGATTTGGAGAAGGAATTAGAGTTCAGGGAGAAAAATAAATGCTTTGAGGTTTATCGATAACAGTGTAACTTTGTCAGACAGCAAAGGACTTGGAAGGGCATTTGAACAGAATGGACAGAGTCATCAATGGAGGATATAAGATGACGATCAACATAAGTAGAACAAGGATAAAGGAATGTAGTCGAATTAAACTAGGTGATGCTAAGAGAATTAGATTAGGAAACGAGACACTTAAAGCAGTAGATGAGTTTTGCTATTTATGCAGCAAAATAACTGATGATAGCCGAAGTAGAAAGGATGTACAATGTAGACTGGCAATGGCAAGAAAAGTATTTCTGAAGAAGAGACATTTGTTAACGTCGGATACAGATTTAAATATTCGAAAGTCTTTTCTGAAGGTATTTGTCTGGAGTGTAGTCATGCACGTAAGTAAAACATGTGTAATAAACGGTTTAGACAGAAAGAGAATGGAAGCAAATTTGGAAATTGGTGGTAAGATCTTATGGGACCAAACTGCTGAGGTCATCGGTCCCTAAGCTTACAGACAACTTAATCTAATTTACCCTAGGGACAACGCACACACCCATGCCCGAGGGAGGACTCGAACCTCGAAGGGGGAGCCGCGCGAACCGTGACAAGGTGCCTAAGACCGTGCGGCTACACTGCGCGGCAGAATGTGGTGCTACAGAAGAATGTCGAGGATTAGATGAGTCAGCCGCCCGGTGTGGCCGTGCGGTTCTAGGCTCTTCAGTCTTGAACCGCGTGACCGCTACGGACGCAGGTTCGAATCCTGCTCGGGCATGGATGTGTGTGATGTCCTTAGGTTAGTTAGGGGACTGATGACCTCAGATGTTAAATCCCATAGTGCTCAGAGCCATTTTGATTAGATGAGTCGATCACGTAACTAATGAGGAGGAACTGAATAGAAATGGGGAGTCAAACAATTTGTGGCACAACTTGTCCAAGAGCAGAGAGAGGTTGATAGGACGCATTCTGAGACACAAAGTGATCACCATGTAGTTCTGGAGACAAGTGTTGGGAGGTAAAACTCATAGAGGGAGACCAAGAGACGAATACAGTAAGCAAATTAAGAAAGATGTAGGTTGCAGCAGTTATTCGGAGACGAAGAGTCTCGCACAGCGTAGAGTAGCATGGAGTGCTGCATCAAGTAGCCTTCGGACTGAAGACTGCAAGAACAACAACACAACATAGCTGTGTCTTTATCAAGTAATTGTAAAATAACTTCATTGTAATATATGAAAGTGTTGTTCTGATCTTACTTTGCACATTCGAGCTGCTGGTCTGTGGCATAACTGACTTACATTCAACACAACTCAGAAAATATTTTTGAGCGTGAATTTTTTTTTGTGACACATCCACGACTGTTCGCAACTTGTTCACGATAAATAAATCCTCTACAGTTCTAAAATACATTATTGACTGAGGTCTTGATGGCAGACGTCGCTGTACTTTATCACGATCCCAGGGTCTTAACCCCATCGCGAAGTGTACATGAAATCTAACAGTAGTAGGACGTCACGTCCGTGCTCTACTTAGCAGCCACGATTGTTATTTGACGGTCCAGCTACGGTAGATGTTTGCGTATTAGTTGTTATGGCATGGACATGACGTCCTACTAATGCTAGTTTTCAGATGCGCCTGACGGTGGGGTTAAGATCCCGTAACTGTGGTAATGTATAGCGGCCTCTGTCGTGTACGACTTTCGGCCAATAAAGTATTTTAGAACTGTGGTGGATTTGTTTACAGTGGAGGTATTGTTGAATATATTTATCAGCCGCCATCGGTGTTCAATATGAGTTCATGAGCACTGTCGTCGTGATACAGCTCCGCTTAATTGAAATAGTACCTCTTAGTGTGTGTCTTTTAATTTCGCAATTACATTCGCATAGAAACAAATCAATAATAACACATAATTGCAGGTCCTTAACAGCGTCATAATGTTGGAACTGCAAAATGTCATTCGTTACTTGGACTGTAATATCCTTTTCTGGCTTCATGTCTTGCGTAATTTAACAGTACCATATCTCAGGCGACTGTAGACAATAGGCTGGAAATGGATTAAGGTATACAATGGGTCAGTTCCTAGAAACTGTCAAATCGACGAACTTCTTTCTCGCTTTCCAAATATCCAGGCTTAGATCAAGCCTGTTTGAGATCTCAGCAATATTCAGAGCTCTGCTCCTTGCTATTTAGAAGAATACTGGAGACCTAATTGCACACTGTTTGCTCGGCAAAGTCTGGCGAATCGGACTGACCCAATCTATAGGCATGCAGCTGCAAGGAAACACTTGCGAGCCTCCTCAACAACATTAGTACTGGATGATGATGGCTCTGAGCACTATGGGACTTAACTTCCGAGATCATCAGTCCCCTAGGACTCATAACTAGTTAAACCTAACTAACCTAGGGACATCACACACATCCATGCCCGAGGCAGGATTCGAACCTGTGACCGCAGCGGTCGCGCGGTTCCAGACTGTAGCACCTAGAACCGCTCGGCCACTCCGGCCGGCCAACATCAGTACTACCGACATGCAGGATATGTCATTTGACAAAAGTGGCACTGGTAAACGTCCCCTTGTTTCTTCATGTCTCAATTTCCTCTCTGCTTTTACGACAAAGAAGTTGAGCAATAATAGTGATAAGCTGTGACCCAGTTTCACAATCTGTTAATTTTGCTTCGCTGTGAACACCTGCCGCACCAGCAGCTACGTTACTGCTTTGTAGTACAAACACGTTGGGAGTCTTTAGCTGCTGAATTGCCGTCAATATTCCGGGTGCGAAGCATGAACAAAGTTTACTACAGACTTATTTTTCAGACCGTAAAGCTTTGAAGAGCTTGTTTATTTACGATTTACTTTGCGTCGCGTTAATGCTGTGTGATTTAAATTCATGTTTAACACACGCAGTTAAATTCAGTCTCACAGCTGCGTGAAAAATTATCGCTTCACTGCGTTTCACGTTTGCAACAGACGTGGGTGAAAACTTGTGCAGTAGCGTATACAGGGTGGTCCATTGATCATGACCGGGCCAAATATCTCACGAAATAAGCGTCAAACGAAAAAACTACAAAGAACAAAACTTGTCTAGCTTGAAGGGGGAAACCAGATGGCGCTATGGTTGGCCCGCTAGATGGCGCTGCCATAGGTCAAACTGATATAAACTGCGTTTTTTTTTAGATGGCAACCCCCATTGATTATTAAATATTCGTATAGTACGTTAAGAAATATGAATGTTTTAGTTGGACCACTTTTCTCGCTTTGTGATAGATGGCGCTGTAATAGTCACAAACATAAGGCTCCCAATTTTATACGAACAGTTGGCCACATGTAGGTTTTTTAAATTAAAGTATAGAACGTAGGTACGTTTGAACATTTTATTTCGGTTGTTCCAATGTGATACATGTACCTTTGTGAACTTATCATTTCTGAGAACCCATGCTGTTACAAATTGATTACCTGTAAAGTCCACATTAATTCAATAAATGCTCAAAATGATGTCTGTCAACCTCAATGCATTTGGCAATACGTGTAACGGCATTTCTCTCAACAGCGAGTAGTTCGCCTTCCGTAATGTTCGCACATGCATTGACTATGCGCTCACGCATGTTGTCAGACGTTTCTGGTGGGTCACGATAGCAAATATCCTTCAACTTTCCATACAGAAAGAAATCCGGGGACGTCAGATCCGGTGAACGTGTGGGCCATTGTATAGTGCTTCGACGACCAATGCACCTGTCATGAAATATTCTATTCAACACCGCTTCAACCGCACGCGAGCTATGTGCCGGACATCCATCATGTTGGAAGTACATCGCCACTCTGTCATTCAGTGAAACATCTTGTAGTAACAGCGGTAGAACATTACGTAAGAAATCATCATACATTGCACCATTTAGATTGCCATCGATAAAATTGGGGCCAATTATCCTTCCTCCCATAATGCCGCACCACACATTAACCCGCCAAGGTCACCGATGTTCACTTCTCGCAGCCATCGTGGATTTTCCGTTTCCCAATAGTGCATATTATGCCGGTTTACGTTACCGCTGTTGGTGAATGACGCTTCATCGCTAAATAGAACGCGTGGAAAATATCTGTCATCGTTCCGTAATTTCTCTTGATCCCAGTGGCAGAACTGTACACGACGTTCAAAGTCGTCGTCATGCAATTCCTGGTGTATAGAAATATGGTACGGGTGCAGTCGATGTTGATGTAGCATTCTGAACACCGACGTTTCTGAGATTCCCGATTCTCGCGCAATTTGCCTGCTACTGATGTGCGGTTTAGCCGCAACAGAAGCTAAAACACCTACTTGGGCATCATCATTTGTTGCAGGTCGCGGTTGACGTTTCACAAGTGGCTGAACACGTCCTGTTTCCTTAAATAACGTAACTACCCGGCGAACGGTCTGGACACTTGGATGATGTCGTCCAGGATTCCGAGCAGCATACATAGCACACGCCCGCTGGGCATTTTGATCACAATAGCCATACGTCAACACGATATCGACCTTTTCCGCAATTGGTAAAAAATGGGGGTTCCTATTTTAATAAATGCAGTTAATATCTGTTTGACCTATGGCAGCGCCATCTAGCGGCCAACCATAGCGCCATCTAGCGGCCAACCATAGCGCCATCTGGTTTCCCCCTTCAAGCTAGACGAGATCCATTTTTTGTAGTTTTTTAGTTTGATGCTTATTTCGTGAGATATTTGGCCCGGTCACGATCAATGGACCAACCTGTATAAATCCATCAGTGAAAAATTCTATACATTACTACAGATTAATGTTACAATGAGGGTATTAGTTTATTAACTGCACGATTTAGGCAGAATACGTCATAACTGATGGTATTATTGCATTTTACTACTGTGAAATACATCTATTGTTTTTTTGTACACCTCCTGTCTGTCGACAAGTTTAGTTATGGCCTCTGAATTTTTCCTTTGCATTGTTCTCACCATCTCTACGCTCACGCTGTATGTACTACATGAGTAATTTGCACAGTCTTTATCATCTGCTCCCTACATTGCCAGAGTTTCTATATGAGCTTACACTTCCCTATCGAATTTGTTGAAAGATATTACTATTGAAGTCGAAAGCTTTAATTTCCACACCTTTTTTACCCACTTAAGAAAGTGTAAACAGTAATGAAAAAACATACCACAGACTTATTACATGAAAACTATGGTATTTATTTATCTACACTTCCCGCAAATATACTGCATTTCTACGATATTTTTCTACACGAATTTAAGAACTACGGATGCTGCGCTACAGTTAGCGACAGTTTTGTCGAATGAACAGTATGACTTAATAGTTTCGGTTGTAGGCCCATCCTCAGAAGACTATTGAGTGTTAGAAGTTCCTCGTGAAGATAAAGAGTTCTAAGCGAAATATTCTCTTCCTTTTTCTAAATTTTTTGTTTGCAGGTACAAATATGCAGTTTATACAGAAATTACTAATTTCGAATGTCATTGGACATTTTCAAAGGTTGCCTTTCAGGGAAGACAGCAATTGTGCCGTAAAAGACGCAGATGGATCTGTACCGCCATGCGGTTCCCTCTGCGTTCTTTGCGACAGATAATAAAATTCCATCCCTAAAGATCGATGCTGGAACATTTAGCTACAAGCTTCTTTCATTGCTTGATTATAACTCCAAAAATGTAGGACGCCATCACTCCCAATTTTATAAAATAATAAAAACAAAATTACACACAATTAAATTTCTGAATATAAACTGTGGAACGCGATTTCTGCGAGAATAATACAGTCCTTCTCCCAACAACGTCCCATAAAAACTTTCGAGCATTCAGTTGCCGTATAAACAAGTAGATACCACAGTGATCATTTCATGAGAATTTATTTTCTGAATAAATATCCACGAATAAAAACGTTGATAATAAAAAGTGAAAACACTTTCATATGCGGAATTGTAAACAAATGTTTGACGTGGAAATATCGAACGACATTTAAAACGGTTTCTTGTTCAGCGAAAAAGTTACTGTGATCGGGGAATTACATTTAGCAATTCGAGAGAACACGAACCCAGTTGCACGCTAAGGAACCCACTGCAGCGGTAGCATAGACGTAAATTATGTGGGTTTATTTCCATCAAAACTGTTATGGTCAGGTTAAAAAATACAGCTAAAAAGCACTCCTGTCGGAACACAAAATAGGCAAAAATGTTGCTCTTTAAGAAACAGTAACAGAAAAATCGGAAACCAGTTGTCTGAGTACTCATTCCGTCTTCCTCACCATAAACTTTGGCACGCGAACATGCTGGCTCTCCTTTTACACAGAATATTCTGAACCTTTCACCCGGTTTCTACATCTACATCTACATCTACATCCATACTCCACAAGCCACATGACGGTGTGTGGCGGAGGGTACCTTCAGTACCTCTATCGGTTCTCCCTTCTATTCCAGTCTCGTATTGTTCGTGGAAAGAAGGATTGTCGGTATGCCTCTGTGTGGGCTCTAATCTCTCTGATTTCATCCTCATGGGCTCTTCGCGAGATATACGTGGGAGGGAGCAGTATACTGCTTGACTCCTCGGTGAAGGTATATTATCGGACTTCAGCCAAAAGCCCGTACCGAGCTACTGAGCTTCTCTCCTGCAGAATCTTCCATTGGAGTTTATCTATCATCTCCGTAACGCTTTCGCGATTACTAAATGATCCTGTAACGAATCGCGCTGCTCTCCGTTGGATCCTCTCTATCTCTTCTATCAACTCTATCTGTAACGGATCCCACACTACTGAACAGTATTCAAGCAGTGGGCGAACAAGCGTACTGTAAGCTACTTCCTTTGTTTTCGAATTGCATTTCCTTAGGATTCCTCCAATGAATCTCAGTCTGGCATCTGCTTTACCGACGATCAACATTATATGATCATTCCACTTTAAATCACTCCTAATGCGTACTCTCAGATAATTTATGGAATTACCTGCTTCCAGTTGCTGACCTGCTATATTGGTGCTAAATGATAAGGGATCTTTCTTTCTATGTATTCGCAGCACATTACACTTGTCTACATTGAGATTCAATTGCCATTTCCTGCACCATGCGTCAATACGCTGCAGATCCTCCTGCATTTCAGTACAATTTTCCATTGTTACAACCTCTCGATATACCACAGCACCATCCGCAAAAAGCCTCAGTGAACTTCCGATGTCATCCACAAGGTCATTTATGAATATTGTGAATAGCAACGGTCCTACGAGACTCCCCTGCGGCACACCTGAAATCACTCTTACTTCGGAAGACTTCTCTCCATTGAGAATGACATGCTGCGTTATGTTGTCTAGGAACTCTGCAATCCAATCACACAATTGGTCTGATAGTCCACATGCTCTTTCTCTTCTTTTAACTCAGATTTTTCCTGTCTCTGCCACTGTCTAGAGGGTGGAAAAGAACTATGTCACGAAATTTTAACCTGGATAACTGATGCCAGTAGGAACCAAAATTAGTAATGTTGTGTAGGTCGACAACACACCATTTTTAACTACGGAATCTTGGCACCACGCGCTCCGATTGGCCGTGGGATTGCCCTGTTGCCGCTCGACAGTTGGCGGGCAGCGCTTTGGTTGTCGGTTCACACATACAAACAACCCTCGCCCCGTCACTGCCGCAACGTGATACGCACAGGTGTCGAACAGGTCATGCTGTTTGTCTCCACCTCATGTCAGAGGCTTTCAGACGTAAGCTTCGCTTCAGGGCACACACACACACACGTCACCAACGATTCAGTCGTACAGTAAGCATGGCGGCACAGTATTCATTTGAAGAACGACGAGATATAGTACACCTACACCCGCAAACCTTTACAGCAGTTCACAGGCGACTTGGCGAAACAGGCTCGTTAGTGGGATATCGTGGTGATGCTGGAAGACCTCGAACACGACGGGATGCTGCATTTGAAGAGACTCTTCTCGAGCGCTTCGAGGAAGCACCTACAACAAGTACTCGAGCGGTTGGAGACGACATGGGGTCACTCACTGGTTAGTCTGCGAGATTTTGATGGGTGACGGCCAGCATCTATCTAATTTCTAGCCTGTCCAAGACCTAAATCCTATGGTGGACTATGAACACAGGCTAGGGTTTAACCAGTGGTTTCTGCGACGTGTTGCACGACATCCCGACTTCCCCTTCATTAGGGTTTACCGACGAGTGCACCATCCATCGGGATGGTCTTTACAACACTGGAAATGCTCATTATTGGGCAAGGGGAAATCCTCAGTCACGTACGTCCAAGGACACCAGGAACGACTTTCGCTCAACATTTGGCCAGGCATTGTGGATGACGATCTGATTGGGCTGGTCCGTCTACCTCCTCGACTTACCTGGGTAAACTACCTTCAGTTTTGCTGGAATATATTCCCCCAGACATACGGCTACGCATGTGGTTGCAGCGTGATGGCGCGCTCCGCACATACCAGTTGTGCTGTGCGCGGATATTTAAATGATCTCCTGCCGGCCGCGGTGGTCTAGCGGTTCTAGGCGCTCAGTCGGGAACCGCGGGACTGCTACGGTCGCGGGTTCGAATCCTGCCTAGGGCATGGATGTGTGTGATGTCCTTAGGTTAGTTAGGTTTAAGTAGTTCTAAGTTCTAGGGGACTGATGACCACAGATGTTAAGTCCCATAGTGCTCAGAGCCATTTGAACCATTTGATTTTATCTCTTCGACGGCCGGGTAGTTGGTAGAGGTGCTCGTAGGACATGGCCCCTGCAATCACCAGACCTCTCGCCGCCGAACTTTTTCGTGTGGGGGTCCTTCAACGTTCTACTTCACCCACCTGGACGCGAACCACCTATAAACGAAGAGGAATTAATGGATCGCATTGACATGCCTCCAGTCACGTCAGGCAATGCCAGGGATCTTAGACGTGGTACTTAGAGAAAGGTAGATTTCGGTGTGGACGGGGCCTTACTCAGTTACTGTTGGCTGCTCAGTTTTTTTAAAAAGAAAAAAAAATCATGTACACGTTATTTGGAACCAATTGCATATAAGGTTGACAATGAGGAACAGTTATCAAATTTGACTGTAAAGGCAATATCTAATTAAAAATTCTTTGACAAATTGCATTCACGGCTGAAGACCTTATTGACCAGAAATTCAGTTATTTGTTGGCTTTAGGTTGGCTGAAGGCCCCAATAGTAACAGCACGAAAAGCAATTTGACAGCTGAAGTCCTAGACAGAAAATTCTTACTAAAATATTATAGAAAAGGGACTATCACATAAGGAGACACTATCTAATTAAAAATTCTTAAGAGAAATTGCATTCACAGCTGAAGGCCTTATTGACAATCATCACAATCTCACCAAATGAAGAGAGACGTGGGCCTTAGGCAGTGCTCCAAAGGATCGACCTGGGAAAGTCGCTCAACTTCGTAAACGATGAGACAGACAGCCAAGAGTTGTATTCACTTAACCAGATGGCAACTCAAACTAGTGACAGTTTAAACGCCGGCCAACAGTTTTGCAACATCTACCTAACGACTGATAACCAACACAACGATGGAATAACCCAGGCGCAGTGGAACCGGCGGACAGCACTGCGTCTTCTGAATCCAGTGTTTAGAACATCCAGAAGCAGAAGGACCCACTACGACCAAAGTAGTCCAAAAGAAACAAATATCTGAACCACAATCAAGGAGGCTGTCGAACTGCGCTACTGGACAGCAGTGGCAAGGCGAGGAAAAGTACACTGCCACGAAAATACACTAACCTCCAGGGCAGGTAGCTGGGGTGTCAGTAGCCACGAGGCTGAAAAATACCGCTGGTTGAATTTCATCAATAAACACAAGGAATTCAATGATTAATGACAAAAGGTGGAGGATGGTTAATTAATTTCACCAACTCCAAACACTCCACTCATTGCTCCTGGCCTCAGCGACCCTACAAGCAGCAATGTGTGAACAAATGGCGTAATCTCAAAATAGTGGAGGTTTCACTACTGGGTAATATTCACTCAACTCAAACGTCCCCAGTCTGGGGGAGAACGAGGTTGTAGCCCTCGCAACTACAGCCCCTCGATCTGGCAGTGCCTGCGTGCCACCGGCTGTCCCGGCATGTCCACGCGCTGTCGCACTTCACTGCTGCTCTGTCCCAACTGCACTACCCGACGCACCCGACCCAGAAAACACTTGACATTCCTCCAAAGATAGTACCACCGTACTATCGTTAACCGCTGCTGCTGCCACTTGCGGACAGACAATGCTAGCAAACGTCGTGGCGCCAGTACACACAAGAAGAAAACGAGACGCCACTATCCCTATTACACGATCCGACCTACCAACGGCACCAAAGCGAGCTGCAACACGGATGAGAATCTTTAAAAGACTTCGGCAAAACCCTGTCCGACGTTACCAAGTTTGTGTCGCGTCAGAGGTCTCCAGTTCGAGGACCTGCTTTAAGAAAACAATGTCGTAGCTACAAAAAAGGACCTTTTCAAGGCCGACACAATTTGTAAAAGACCTTCTGTACGTGAAGTAACAGCTGTTGACTGGTTTGTTCCCAGTAAGTCTTATCATGAAACTACAACGATGTATGTGTCGGGACCGCAGCGGATTCGCCCCCAGGCGCCCAGAGTGGAAGGCTGGTGTGCTACCACCGAGCGTGCAGGGCTCCTTGGATACATCGCGAACTCTGGCAGGGAAAGCATTCACAGTCATGCGTTGTCCACGGCAGCCAGCAATAGGGCAATCCAGCGGCCAATAGCAGCGTGTGGCGCCAAGTTTCGGTAGTTAAAAAGATCTGCATTGTTGATCTATACAACATTAGTAATTTTGGTGACATCAGCTGTCCAGGACTAAAATTGCGTGACAGTTTTTCTCCACTCTGTGTACAGGGTGTTTTTTCTAAGAGTCATCAGGTGCAATTTCTCTGGCAGATATTTGAATTTTTTTTTTTTTTTTTTTTTTTTGCATCGTGCAGCAAATACTGGTCTTTCTTGCGATTCCCAACCTTAATGGAAAGTGTCGATTTGTTTCCGGTTACAAATTACAAATAAAATTATTTTTAAACTGTGATTTTACGTGCCCATTCGACCGAGCTGTTCCAAACTAGTCCCGTGCCATCGACTTTTATCGAACTGTATTAACAGCGACAGTAAAACACAGAGTAACCAGTACTCGAGCACCGACACCATCGCTGTGGCTCGCGCCGGCTGCTACCGCCATGGAGAAGCGCTCTTCAGTCGCTTCTGAAGTGTTGGTTATTCTTCGTATTTTTCAGTTCCTGTTGATACATATCGATGAAATGGATAACGCACTAGCCTAATTTCGGACGGCTATATCAAATAGGCACGTAAAAGTGGTTCAAATGGCTCTGAGCACTATGGGACTTAACATCTTAGGTCATCAGTCCCCTAGAACTTAGAACTACTTAAACCTAACTAACCTAAGAACATCACACACATCCATTCCCGAGGCAGGATTCGAACCTGCGACCGTAGCAGTCGCGCTGTTCCGGACTGAGCGCCTAGAACCGCTAGACCACCGCGGCCAGCTAGGCACGTAAAACCCTACATTAAAAATAAGTTTGTTTATAATAGGAAACAAACCGATGCTTTCTGTCGACGCTGGGCGTCGTATGAAAGACGTAACGAGTAGTTTATCTTTGGCTTGATTCCACTGCAAGCACAAAAAACGAAATTGCTAATATCTCGCGCAGGAGAAAAATGCGCCTGACGACCGATAGGAGAAACACCTGTTGTATGTGTCTGCTCAATTGTCTCCTCTTTCTCCCATTGATTTAACAGTGTGTCTCCTTCTGTCTTTCTCTCCCACTGCGTCTCCACCCTACCTCAAAAATTCTGGGGGTTTCAACTTATTTCTTATCCTTACAGCCCCGTGTTCAAAATTTCTGTTTAAAATAGACCTCCCTTGTACTTATATGTTACGGTTCGTCCGGCTGGGAGAGACCTGACCCCCCCTCGCACCCCTCCCCCAACCTTAGATATGTGTATAGACAGTTAACCTAACTCGGGAGTCGAGTTTTGTCGATATCGCCACTGGCGCGGTATCCGTCCTGGGATTTTCAAGATAGTGTTAAAATGTACAGTAGTTCCTACGAACAGCCCTAACACACAAAAAGAAGCGAACAGGGGACTTCACATTATGTTTGTAACGAGTGAATATTTAATAGAGCGTGACTACCAAAATGTGACCAGAACTTATATTTTATGTTGGCATGGAATAATATTTTTCTATTATGCTTTTGACGAGTGATGAATGTCATGTAAGTGCAATAGCAAAAGAATATTTTTTACGCGAGATAATTACAATTTAAGAATTGTCGCTTTCATTTTTCCTTTACATGTAGTATGAAACCTTGCTTCTTGCCAAATTTCATGATTCTAGGCGCGCGTTTGGCAGGCATAAAATATATGTGAGATAAATGGCCGCATCTTTTAATTGTATTGCCTTAGAAGTTTTAATTTTTATACCTCCAAGGAACTGTAGACCTTCACATGTCACATAAATTTCTACTTGATACCTCTACTCGTTGCTGAGGAAAAAAGTGCTTAAGTGTTGGAGAGACAGACTGACAGGCAGGGAGACGGACACCAAGGCGATCCTATACGTGGTCCGTATTTACCGATGGAGGTACAGAACCATAAAAAAAGAGTTGGTACCAGGAAGACAAAGCTGCGAGGTATGTATTATTTTGTGCTAGTGAGGTTTGCCTTGGGTACCTAGTTAAACTCACACTGAAAGTTTTTTAAAACATATATTGTTACTATGAACTTTTTGACTTCATTGTGATATTTGTGGAACAGTTATCTGCTCCAAATTGTGCTGGCGTAGACCAAACTGAGAGCTCAATAATAACGAGAATGATGCACTTAACTTGATGCAGCTGTCACTCTTAAGTAAATTAGATGTATGCGACAAATAAGAGAAGGGGCTGATTTCAGTCACCAGCGAAGCCGTCTCCATTCTTGCAAACAACCATCACATTTTAAGAATGGAAATGAATGTAACGCTGTCAGTGAGATCTCATTATGGAAACATCAGGGTGAATTATCCAAAATGCTGCTGATCTTGGGCTGTTAAAAGCATTAGGTGATCGGTGAAAACATCTATATTATCGGAAAGGTCGACAGTAAAATACACGAACATCACGAGTGTTGAAGAAGAGCACTTGATGAGAGTGAAATAGAACACTGCCTCGCACTGAGGTTCAAGCTGAATAGCACTGATGAATTCGTTGTCAGCAGGTATTTTTGTTTCGGACAGTACTTCACAGTTCTGCAGTGGAGAGAAAACTATTACAGTTCAATGCGTCACCCGCACTCTGCAATCATATAGCAAAATTTTCAAACGAATCACGCAAGGGAGATCAGGCCGTGTGTTTTCGATGCAAAATCAGTTCTATTGATGCTTTCGCAGCGGCCCACATAATGCACTTTGACGAGTTATTATCGCTGTTCTCGCAGCAAGAAGATGAATGGCCGACAGCTGAACACATTGCTATTGAGGACTGCGTGAACGAAGCTTTTCAAATTACACCGCTCTCCATTTGTACAGCAGATGTTATCAAAAGCGGAACACTGCCGTACTTCATAATATATGTGTGAATCCAGTAGCATTGGAAACGTTTCAGTTACACTTATTTTCGGTTCCTATCACTATTTTATGATACGGTACCGCTTGTATCGGATTGCATTGTCGACGGAAAATCATACACGCTGCTAAAATACGTTGGCACGGGGAGCTGGAATTTAGTTGTAATCTTTGTCAGGAATATTTCTAAACTCAGTCGGGTAGTGGACTGGTAAACGAGCCTATCTCAGTTGGTTGGTTGATGTGGGGAATGCGTCCAAACAGCGAGGTCACCGGTCCCAGCCTATTGAAGTCGGCAGTTGCACGTTATGTTTGCGATCTACCACCGCCATTTTCATGGCAGATTTCCTAAATCACCTCTAGACCTCATGTCGGTTCCCTCCTCATTCACCAACGTAGTAATGAACACCACAAACGAAATAAACCTAATCATTGGTTAACAATTAGCTTGTAGGAAGATACATTGAGGAAAATAGAGGAGACTTTTGGTATATCAACGATGAAACAAATACGCACATACACACACAAACACACACACACTCGCTCGCTCACTCTCTCACACACAAAGACATACAGCGGTGTATATATTAAGTAGCTCTGTAAGTTCGTAGCGTTTTCGTTTTGCTTGTTGGTATTCCAATTGCTATGGGTTTATTTATCGTGTGTAATTTTTTATTTGTAGTGCACTGTTGCTCTCTGAGTTTATATATCGTCATTTTGCGATTTTGAGGTCTTGAGTGGAGCTGTGGACACTAGGAAATGCAGTGGCATGTGTGGAAATGGGACATATTCTACTGTTTGAGTGCTGTAGAGGGGTAACAGCAGCGGAGTCAGTCATAAATAATTGCTCAATGTTTGCGGATAATGCCATTGGACAGTGCACGGCAAAAAGGGTTTTCTCGTTCTCAGAAGGATCGTTCTCACGTTAGTGACACTCCGCGTTCAGGAAGACCTTCGGGGTTTTAATGAAGATCATTTAAACGCATTAATCCAGAATGAACGACGTCCGATCACTCGAAAACTAGAAAATATGATGAACTGCGATCATTACACCATCGTTCGACATTTGCATACAGTGTCGGGTGTATGGGTATCGCGTACTCTAAACCAAAATCACAAAAACCTGCTGGTGACGGTTTGAGCATCTTTGCTTGCTCGTCCTCAATTGGCTCCTCAACAATACCGACCACCCCTGTTCTGGTGACGAGCAATGGTGTCTTCATGCTAACATAAGGAAAAGAAAGAAATGGCTGAGCTCAAATAAAGTAGCAACTCAGTGTGCAAAGACTTGCATGCATCCGCAAAACATAATGTTACGCATGTGGTGGATCAGTGACGGTGTGGAATACTGCGAATTACTTCTCCGAGGCGTACCAATCAGTGCTGACATTTATTTTAGACAACTGAGACGTCTTGCAGACGCATTTTGAGAACAACGATTAGGAAGACTGCGTGAAGTGATGCTACTTCACGATAACGACCGGCCGCCTTCTGCTAGACTGACAAAAAAGGCTATACAGAAGTTGGGTTGAAAGTCATTCCGCACTCACGTAATTGACCTGATCTTGCACTCTCAGATTTTCATCTTTCCCGATCTCCATCTAACAGCCTTCAAGGAACATCTTTTCCAGATGAAAATGCGCTCCGAACGTGACTCGACGAGTTCTTCGCCTCACAACCATGTGATTTCTACAGTGGCGGATTAGAAAAGTTACCCGGCGTTGGCAAACTGTTTTAAATAGTGAGGGAGAATATATTTTGATGGCTGAAGTCTGTGTTTTTTAAACTTATCTGAAAATGCTACGAACTTATGCACCAGGATAATATATGGCGTTTGTCACTTGAACCTGAGTTTCTGAACTGTTTTATTTCTGCCATTGTTTGTTCTATATGGCACTTTCCTTTCATTGTTTGGATAATACGTTTTTATCTTCTGTGATACATATTCATCCTTGTTTAAACTTCGATGAAGAAGCAAAAAGCCTGTAAATCCTCCGTGAGGGACAGGAAAAATGAAGCGTGCGTCGATAGACAGCCAGTTATAGCGGAAGCTAATGAATTTCCAGCAGAGTAGAGTAGTCAGTTGTTGTGAGTTCGCTTCTGAACAACGTAGACATAAAGTAGCAGGTCTATTCACAGTTCTGCTTAAAGCATCTGCGCTGAAACACAAGCTTGAATTTATTTGCGAACATCTCGTAGTAAACATATCACTAATTCGTCACAAGAGATATATGACGTGTAAACAATGAACTGTGAAGTGCACGTAGTCCAGTGAGATCGGTTAACATTACACATACGGTGGGAAGTGCGTACTAAAGCGTTCTCACCATTAGTGAAGCGGTACATGTACCGGGCTAATGTGTATACTGCTGTAGCCACAGTAAGCGTAGTCGATTCAGAGAGATGATTACTGCAGAGTCCATTAATGCCTATCGCGTTATCGGAGCATTGTGCAAGAGTGGCACACCCGGAGGAACAACGCATCACTTAATACAGGCAGGTGTTCTTCAATGTTGTGACGGGCAGCTCTCACTTCTCGCATTTCTGGGAGGTATTTCATGAACAAAAGTGTTGTTCCATTAGCTGAATATGTAGATCACGGTTCTTATTGGTGTTACCGGGCATTTAAGTCTTGCGTTTCCTGACCTTTTAATCCATTTCTTTTTTATTAATGCTATGTCATTTCTAGTGAAGAGAATATTGGTGTAAGTGAGCATCATGCCATTGTAAATTATGTATGAAGAACGTTATGCACACGACATTTAAGTTGGAGTACGTTGCTTATCTCATTACTTCCGTATGTTTTAAAAATTATTTTGACTAAGGTGTACTATTTCCCACAGAGTGCGCTATAACTTATTGCCCAAGTTTTTTCTCATTACAGTTACTTATTTTGTACTTCAGTGTATCACAGATTCTGGTACTATCAACAATAATACAAGATTTGCATATTAAGTATAGGCCTACCTCTTGTTAACGATTTCTGTTCTTTTGGAGTGTTACCGTGTATTAGTCATATGTTTGTGTGTCTTTTTAATAATGTTCGCATTAATGTGCTGCTTTATTAAAATTGCACTCCCTGTAGGGTTCGCCGTGATGTTTATCGGCATTAGCCAATTACGGTGTTATATGCTCCTTTCACTAGTGGGAACTTTACTCAGCACGAAATGCTTGAATATGAACAATACTTGATAGAATGGTTTAATTTCGCTGCAGGTATTGTCATAATGAAGTAGTCCAAAGTAAAAGTAAGAATATGCATGCCATTTCAGTTATCGTCATTAGTTATTTCAGTTCAAGTATGTGTCATTTACTTAAATGACAGAAGCAGTTGTTTATCTTTTATTATTTTTAATTTCTTTTAGTTAATTTACGATATACATAACTGGTCAAATACTAACTCCTTTAGGAATTACTTAAGTTTCTTCTACCTTTTAACGATTAATCTGATTATGTCTCATTCAGGAGTTTACTAATTCGCATTTTACAAGAACACGGACTTTTCTAATGCTTTAATATTCCATTGCAGTTCTTCTTCTTCTACAATCCTAATGAAGAATTTATGTACACAGTCCATAGCTTGCGGTTGTCGTACACCAGAGTCAACTTCCCAGAACTGTGAAAACCTGGCGCAATGCATATAATTCTTAGCTGCCTCTTCAAAAGTACCTCCAATTAATCGTCGTTACAGCGTGAGCTTCATATTCGATTGTGTGTTACGCTGTTTCTACAACATGCAGTGACTTAACAACACCAGGCCTCACCCTCAGTGCTGATGGATCCTCTTAGCAGCTGTAGATGAAGTCTCCAGTAGATTCCATCTTGTTGTCTTTTGCTCTCTGGACAGAATGTGTGGCTGAAATCGAAATAGATCTGTTTATCTTAATCTTTGAGAGTGTTGGCACTCATATGTCCAAGCTAAAGGCTCGTTCCACCGATGTCAGAATCAGAGATAAACGTTGATTTAGTTCTGGTATATATCGCACAGGCTCTAGGTAGGATATGCTGCAGTCCATTGAAGGACTGGCGCGTCTCTTGCGATGTTCATAATTTAAAATCATCGTTATCTGAACTTTATTCCTGTCGCTTAAAATAAAAGTTAACGATTGTAATGATCAATTTCAGTGGTTTCCAGAAGTAAGCCTTCTACTTTTCAACTCATTTCTCCGTCTTCCTTGTGGGGTTATGCGTGTAATTTTGTTGCTTTGGGTGCATGACGAGCCAAGCTGGACACACCGGGCCGGGCTGGTCGCCTGATGTTCGGTCGGATTCCTCGTTGTGGCTGCCGCCCGCCTTTTCAGGTGAAAGTGTAAAGCGATGCAACCGCTAAGGGTAGGTACCAGACAACGACTGACCTTCTGTCAGTGCTGGCAGCGTCCATTCACGTTCAGACAGATTACGAATATTGCTATGCACTCTGCGCGATGTGGTTCCAGAGATAGGTTCACAAAAATAGTTAACGTGGTGTGGCGAAATTCAAAGAAACTTTGTTTTGATAAAATAAGTCGCCTTCCAGGATTGCTAAATGAGGGGCAGTCAGTGACAGATCTTTGTCTTTCATGATATGAGGCTGGACTTCTTTGTGAAAAGGAACTGTTTTCTGTTTGTAAACCACTGGACTGACTTTCTGTCGACACTTGACGCTAGGTGAATAGCCTATGGCCTATAAACTTTTAAGAGACGTTCTTGTTGGTTAATCTAAACAAATAGCAGAGTAGGGGAAGTGAAGACACCAGTTTCCGTGAAGTGTTTCTATGGAAGTGAATCTACCGGCTTAAATATCGAAATGGTTGAATAATGAGAGAATAGCTCAGAATTGTTTAAGAACTGCAAACCCACTTTTGTAACGATTGGCTAATGTTACAAAGCTTTAGAACGGAGGGGAGATTACTGTCTTGCAAACAAAACTATCATTGGACAGCATTTTGCAGAGCTATTTCTATTGGCGCACGAGAACTGAATGATCTTACATGGTGGCGAGCAAAGGTAGTATCGGTAGAGGACACACTCCTGTTTGAGGATCGCTGTCGAAGAATTCTCTTCAAACTCAAGGAGAGAACCTTCTATTATATTCCACTTGATGTTTTATAAATTCTTTTGACTCAACCGTTGCTGTTTTCATCAGTCAAAAAGATCATAATTCCTGCGGCTGCCATTCATTTCACGTGATCTGTAACTTCTGTTTAGTCTTTGATCTGGCACGCAGAAGAGATCACTTGACACAGAAACTTCGTTGGACGTCAGAGGGAGAGCTGATACGTTGCAGTCTGTAGCAGTTAATGGCACGCCCCACGCATCATGCGTCTGAATACTGGACATTGTGGGAGACTGCAACTAGGGCGCGCAGACTGCGGGAATTAACCTGCGTCTTTAGGTACGCTGTTAGGTTTAGCCTCACTTCGGAAGCTAATACTTTCGCAAGAGACTGAAGGCGGAGTACAACTCAGTCGGGAGGGTTAATTGCATATGTACTTTTTCATTTTTTTTTTTTTTTGATTCAGAAGTCTGTGTGACCGCGGCGGAGCTAATTTCGCATAATTCATATGTAGATTACAGTCCTCGCCCATTTACCTCATATATCAAATATTTGCCAATGTATTCACGTGTTACAGTAGTGTTGACCCATGTTTACAACGGATAATTTTTCCTATTCCCCGCATTACCGGTGACCGAACCGGTACTTTGACTATTTGTTATTCTTGTATTGTTTGCTAGGGCCACTTCTGTTAGTTATCCGTTGCACGACACCTTTTTGATGAACTGCATATGAGTCTGCGCGGAGCGGTCTGAATATCGGCGAGTCCAATCGATGTGGATCGTTCTAACATCTACAGGGATATGTCGAAGGCTCAGGCGAACCGTCACAGGTAGTCAGTCGCTATGTATTGTCGTGGTGTATCGCCGCTGGAGTAATTTTCCATAATAATTCAGTGGTTTGTAAATCGTGTAATACTGTGAAATGATGAACAACTTTTCCGTCAGTATTTCATGAAGGTAAGCGTGGGATTAGAAGTCTAGCTTTTTAATTCCCGAACTGAACTCGGCACACCGTTGAAAGTTTTCTTTCTGGGGGTATTGAAGGATGTGACACAACCCGTCAACTTTGACCAGGGATGCTATCAACCAATACGGCTGAAAAGGGGTCATGCACTCAAAAGTATTTTAACCAACTAAAAATGTGGCACCAGCTATTAGAATGTGGTTGTGGCTTTGGATGTTCCTTTCGTTAACGCTTGAACATATCAAAATTTGGAAAAATAAGACTACAGAGGAAAGGTATGGATTTTCAAGGGGCACGTAAATTTAACTACAGAAACTTACTACGACACACTCTGTAGTTTCACAAACTCCAAACTGAAATATCACCTTCTGATATAAATGCTATGCTAGAGGTCAGCACATCTCTACAGCCTTCATTCTTCAAAATTAGGTAGTAGTTATGAAACATTTGTCTGCAACTCAAAACCATGCCTATCGGTTAACAAAACGTAGATCCTGGGCAATGCTACAGATGAGTCTGCTACTACACACTCTATTTAGTTCCGAGATAACGTCAGTGGTTAATACAGAACGGTTGAGTCAGGAACTTCAATATAGCAGTGCCACGTTACTTCCAGCAAGGGTTGAAAACATGTTTTCCGCTCATGTCATTCATTTCGGGGACTTTCATTTAAATCTCTACATCTGTATCAACGTCTATACTCAGCACTCCATTGATGTACGTTGTAACGCCGGAAAGGCATATCCTCCTATTTCCATCTATTGTACTATAAATTTTTTCCTTATTTTGTTACCTGAATATATGACATTCCTGTGATTTTATAATATTGTAATTGTTTTACTATTTATATATATATATTTATGCATCTATGTCGATGTATAATTGGTTTGTTTTGTAAATACTATTTGTAATTTTACGCTGGGTCTTGCCTAGGGAAAACTATGCTTCGAACGATTAAATCGATAGGTCGTGTGGAGAACCAAAGTGTTTAGGATCTTTGGTAGTGTTAACTCTGCCGCGTGGAGCGCGGGAAAGGCAGAGGGAATCTGGCTGGGGTGGTGCAGTGGAGCAGGTGTGTTGTGTGACGCTCCCGCGAGTTGCCGCGCTTTCGGGGTTGCGCAGCATGAATTGCGCTCGACTTGCTATGATAGTTTCTGACACGGTGTCGCGGACGGGAAGCATTAGCTGGCGCACATCAAGAGCCCGTTTCGCCTGGTGACCGAGTCGAGAAGAAGGCGCGCCAACATCCAGCTTCTGCAACAGCGACGGCCGACAATGAGTGACTGTCGCCACCTCCTCGATCGACGGCTTCAAACCTTCAATCAACCAACAAGGAAGACTGGAAGCACGTAAAGTTTTAGAACTGTATGGCAGACCTCAGCTTTTCAAACTGTTCCATTTTCATAACTAAATTACAGCAACGTAGCATGAACCTTTGTCCCAATTGCATTACTAAGCAGGGTCCTTTCCTTTTCCGGAATGAACCCGAGTGTCGTTGAAATTCAAACGCCAGCATCATTCGATTTCACTGCTTTAATTTCAAAGTTCAGTTAAGGTATTCATAGCTGGCTACAATATTTGGATTACACAAGCACAAATTAAGAGTGCGAGTTTTGTTACCGTATTTTAGCTTACCTGTGACTGCAGCTCAGCTTGGTACGTACTAAATTTTACTATTGTTAATTGTTCAGAATCATTTAATTCAAGTTCAAAGTTAAATCTCTTATTTCTAAATTGCGTAGATGCAAGTAGCTTTTGAAATGATTGTTGAGGTAGTCCAAGACTAACCGTATTTTACTGAATTTCGATGTGCTTCAGAAAGAAAGCTCACTATTAACGTCAGTCACTAAATTAACTTTCGATTTTCCAGTTTTATTAATTTATTTGCTAAACTAAGTGAGAGTGTAGCGAAATTTATTACTTCTGACAAACTTTCAGTTTTCACACTACACGTGTCAACCTTCAGTTGCCACGCTTCTAGTGCTAATTATATGTGTAATAACCTTTCTTTTTCAGTTACTATAGTAATTGTCCTTAGGACTGGCGACTGTAATTCCCCCCAAATCTCAAATATCTAATTACCGCTAGTTAATTGTTAACGTAACGGCCGCACATTTACTTTCTTTATTAACTTTACCCCTTTTCAAAATTAATTTCCACCAGTTTCATTTGCATTTTTCCTTGCATTTAGATGTAACCCTTTCCTCCCTCTTTACTGACAAATTAACTTCGGTGACGATCGCTTTTCCCAAATTTCCATTAGGTACACGCAGTTTAATTTTTCACTGTCATTAAGGTCGATAAGTGAGGGGGAGGTTACACGTGGCGACCTGGTGACAGGACAATCTTCGGATCTGATGTTGTTCTGGACACGAATTTTGCATTGTGCAAATCTCGTAACAAAGTACTGGTTACGAAATGGTCGATACGTCAGCGAGAATATTAGTGTGAGGAATCCTAATTAGATTTGAGATTTGGCATTTACATTGAAAATTATTAAAATGAATGAAGGTAACAATTACCAAAATTTGGTAGACTTGGATACCGAACAATCGGTCGAACAATGGGTAATGCGCACCGCGGTACCCATTGTTCAGGGGCATGCGGCTAGCATGAAAGACGCGATCGCCGAAATGCAACAAAGAGCGGAAATGGAATTCCAAACTTTAGAAAATGTTTCGGAATCGGAAGTGAAAATCAAATCTGAATCCCTTGATGACGAATACGGGGGGACAATTAAAGAGCAAGCCGCTACGGAAGTAAAACCGGTAGTTTCTGGGAATTTAACTGATTTATTGAATGTTTTGATTAACGAAATCAAGAGTCAATCGGCAGAAATTAAAGCTCAGGCTGCCAAGCAACAAGCTCAGGCTGCCAAGCAAGAAGCTCAGTCTGAAAAAATTGAACGGAAGCTAGACAATCAGAACAAAGCTATTAATGTTGTTAACAACAATGTTGGAGTTGTTAACACTAAAGTTGATAAAATCAAAGAAGATATTGTTGTGATTAATACCCAAATCGGTGATCGTAAACAGGAAATGATAGGCGTTCAGGCGGAAATTGCGAGCATAAATACTCGTTTTTATTCCGAAATTAGCAGAATCGAGAAAAGTGTAGGAGAAGCAGTTGCTCCAATCATCGAGAATAAGGTGACGGAACAAATTCAATTAGTGAAAAAAGAGGATCAAAAGAAGGTGGAAACTTTAAAGGCTTTAGTATCCGAAGTGGATACCAAAGTGACGAAGCAGGCTAATACCTCCGAAGAAAAAAAAAGGGAAGTAGAAGCGTTTGCGACAACCACTTGCCAAGTAATTACGAGAGTGTCGGAATTAGAAAAGAAACTTGACGAAAAACAGAGCTATCTGTGCACATAGTTCGGAATTGTTGACGAAAGAGGAGCGGTTCGACCCCTTGAAAAAAGGCGGTATACACCCAACGGATTTCATTAAAAATTGTGAAAGAGTTTTACCCAGATCATGGACTAATGAGAGAAAAATTAATGCTGTTATTGATGTGTTGGCTGGTGACGCCAAGCGTTGGGGCTTAAACCTCAACATTACGAACCAGACTCTTGACGAGGTTTTGTTTCTGGCTGAATACTGGTCAGAGCAAAAACAGCAAAGTGTCTGGAGCGAATTTGTCATATCGAGGCCTTTCGATGCGAATTCGCGAGGGTCGATGAAGGAGTTTTGTGAGGGCTGGATCCGCAAGTTGGAATATTTGCGTGATCGTCGCACGGAATCCGAAGTAGTCTGGGAACTCTACAAGAAGCTTCCAGATGATACAAAACGCTACGTAGCAAGCAATTACAGGACAATCAATGATTTCCTGGAAAGAGTTGAGGACGAGGACAATTGGCGCAATAATCGCGACAGTGGTAGAGGCCGTGGTAACAACAATGGGTAACACAGCAACCACAACAACGATAACTATGGGAATAATGCACACCGCAATCTTGGCAGCAATAACAATAGTGGTTCTGGCTGTAATGACAATCGGTACAATGCAAATAATAACAGGAATGACGGAAACCAGTATCATACTAGCGTGATACGGGCTTCGCAGAATAGTAATAACGCCAGACGGTGTGATCAGCCGCCTCAGCAGCATCCGGGGAGCGTATCTGCTGGGACGAGACAGGGAAACCATTAGTCGCGCCGATGAGGGGCCGCCCGGGCGTGGAGAAATTTTGGCGGCCCAATAACAGGAGAAAACCCAGGTGTCGTCGTTATGAAAATTCCGTACGGAATAATCACCCCGGGAGAGTGTGCCAGTGTTAGGAGAAAGGAGTGCGCCCACAAGTAGTAGATCAGCTGTAGACACGGCAGTAGATAATACATTCACTGTCAGTGAGAATAATTTAAGTAGTGTTCCGGAAATCGATTATAAAGTGGCAGCTGTAACGCCCACAGCGGAAATGGAGATGGAGTTTAAGAATGATTCGCAATTGTTGAGAGAAGATTAGGTGTCGGATAACACGTCCGTCATCGAGCGAGGGGATGCAGAGAGGGATGAGGTCTGGTTAAGGCAGTTCGGTCGCTTATACGACGAACTAAGAGATTATAGGGGCCTGTACGGGAGAAGTGTTTGTGGGGAGCGGGGGCAGGATTTGCCGCGTCTAGTCCCGCAGGAAAATAGTGTTTGTGAAGTGATAGAAAGTTCTGGCCCTAACCGGCAGACTTTACCAGAAATAGTTGATGTTAATGGGGAGCACGAGCAAAATTCGTCGTGTTTCGCCCCGCAAGAGTTGGATGTTGAAGTAGTAATGGAAAGTTCTGGCCCTGACCGGCAGACTTGACCGAAAATTATGGTGGTAGAAGTGGCCGACCCATCCGACGCAAAACTCCAGTTTAAACATTGCGAAAGTATTAAGGAGAAAGATTACGAGAATTTTAGTGACAGCCGGACACGATTGGTAGAAAAGCACATAGATTACAGCGTGTATGAGGTTAGAGCTGACATTATACGGTCAGACGATAGCAGTGTGGGTTGCGCAGATCTAGAGGAAGTAATTGCAGATGCTACTGGGCACTTTCCTCCAGGTAGATTGGCAGATGAGATCAATCTGACCAAAGAGGAATCAACGAAGGTGACAATTAGTGAATTGATAGCAAAGCAACACTCACTAGTTGACGAGTTACAGGAAAAGTTTTCGGTGTTGGAGGCGAAGCTACAGACTAAGCCTCAGGACAAACGTGTTGAAATTAAAACTGTATGTGAACAGAGGCTGAAAAGGCCGCCAGATAAGCCGGATTTAGGATCAAAGCCGGATGGTTTTTTCTGGAATGACCTGGATATAGGCGAGGATTTACTGTGGGAAAATAAAGAAACAGTCGAGGACAAGTGTAGACAGATAGTAGTGTCTGCTAATATGCACGACCTACAACTAAACGTGTTGATTGACACCGGTGCAGAATTGAGTGCTGTATCTGGGAAATATTTGAGTTACTGAAAGACAGACCTGGCATCGTGGTTATGCCAGTAGCAGGAGTGAAAATTATCGGTGCTACTGAGAATGCCAGTAAACCGGTCACAAAACAGATTTTTGTCAACTTCGAGATATGTGGGGCACGATTTGGACAAGAGTTTGTCGTCGTGCCAGAGTTAACTACGGAAGTAATTATCGGGTTGGATTGGCTATTAAAGTACCGTGCAGTGATTAATTGCGAAAGCAAAACTTTGACATGTAAGTCACAAGATAAAACAATAGTAGTTTTGACGAAGCAGGAGATGGTGTGCATAGGCAATACCAGCCTATACACATTGTTAACTGGCCGGATGCCATTGACGTAGGTATGAATTTGAAGTACTGTAACGTGAGGAATCTCGGCATTGACAATAGTGTAGAAAGTGAATTGGAAGCTATTGTAGACAGTGTGTCAAGCGTAGCACGCGAACAAAGACGAGGCCTGTATGAAGTAATAATGAGGAATAAGAGTGTGTTTCCAGACAAACCGAGTATTGGCGTGAAAAAAGATCGTTTGCCAGAAATAATGAAGCAAAAAACCGATGATCGCATACGTCGTCAAGACGCTAAAGCGCGTTTTGCTAAGTTTGCAGTCGGAGACTTAGTACTTGTAAAAGCTCATGAGAAATCGAGTGAGATAGACAATGAAATCTCTAAATTTAAATTTGTTTATAATGGACCATATAAAGTAATTGGTATACCTCACACAAATGCTTATTGCTTAGAGTATCCAAGCTCTGGAAAACTATTAGGTATACGGTACATTGTAGACTTGAAATTGTACCAACCTAGGATCGATTAATACCACACAATGGGTAATTTGTACAGTATGTAAATATAGAGTGTAAGATTTAACGATTTGCTAGATTGCCATGCTTTTGCCTGACCAAGAGGTCATTAAAGAAGTTGTAATTAATAAGTAATTAGTTTTGACTAAATGATTGAAGAGGAATTGATTAATTATCAATTGAAAAATTCAAGCTGCTAGTTTAAGTTTTCAGCTGAGTCACAGTAGATTAAGGAATGTAACTATGATTTTGTAACTAGCTGTTTTAAGTTTCAGGCTAGTACTTGCGTGTGATGATGGACAGTGTTGAGTTATCCACTGTGATAGTGTTAATGGACTCCTTGAGTTTACTCGGGAGTAAATTTTTCCGAAAGAATTCAGTGAAACGGACGTTCTGGAAATGCCGTTACACAGGCGAGTGAGGTCAAGCGTGCTACACAGGAGGGCGCAACAATACTGGCGAGGCGGAGCCGCTGTCGGCTCTTGTGCCGCTGTCGGCATTCTTTGTACTTGTGGGAACGGAAGGTGGAGTTGTTTTTCTTCCCGGACAGCTGATGTAAAAGAATTCTGTTGTCAATATTTATGTTTTTGTCGATCTGCTGAATATTATTTTCTTGTTTAGCGTTAAGTGGACTCTCTTGGCGAGAATATTAATTATGAAAAGGTTATATAAAATGTGTATTCTATGTAATTAATTATTAATTTGCGTATTTTGATATATCTGTTTTTTATGACCATGTACTCTGATTAATTTTGTAAATCGTATTCCATTTCTTGATACTGTTAGGAATTTTGATTTTTTGGATAGCTGAACCATTTTATATGTTTTCTATGAAGTTCAATATGTTGTCAACCTGTTTTCTTTTGTGTAAGATGACAGAGTGGAATAAGGTTAGGATTGTATCCACTCAAATATTGTGGTCTAAAAATTGGATTATGGTTAATTAGCCTAATGCTAAATTTTCTTGATGTTTTAAGCATATGCATTTCCGCTGGTTCTCTTTTGGGACATTTTCTCAGTCTGTTTAGGTTACACGAACATCCTCAGACAATGTGGGGCACGTGTAATGCCGGAAACGCATATCCTCCTATTTCCATCTATTGTACTATAAATTTTTTCCTTATTTTGTTACCTGAATATATGACATTTCTGTGCCTTTGTATATTGTATTTGTTTTACTATTTGTATATATATTTATTCATCTATATCGATGTATAATTGGTTTGTTTTGTAAATATTATTTGTAATTTTACGCTGGGTCTTGCCTAGGGAAAACTATGCTATCGAACGATTACATCGATAGGTCGTGTGGAGAACCAAAGTGTTTAGGATCTTTGGTAGTGTAAACTCTGCCACGTGGAGCGCGGGAAGGGCAGAGGGAATCTGGCTGGGGTGGTGCAGTGGAGCAGGTGTGTTGTGTGACGCTCCCGCGAGTTGCCGCGCTTTCGGGGTTGCGCAGCATGAATTGCGCTCGACTTGCTATGATAGTTTCTGACACGGTGTCGCGGACGGCAAGAATTAGTTGGCGCAAATAAAGAGCCCGTTTCGCCTTGTGACCGTGTCGAGAAGAAGGCGCGCCAACATCCAGCTTCTGCAACAGCGACGGCCGACAATGAGTGACTGTCGCCACCTCCTCGATCGACGGCTTCAAACCTTCAATCAACCAACAAGGAAGACTGGAAGCACTTAAAAAGTTTTAGAACTGTATGGCAGCCTCAGCTTTTCAAACTGTTAAATTTTTCTCACTAAATTACAGCAACGTAGCATGAACCTTTGTTGCTCATTGTCCCAATTGCATTACCAAGCAGGGTCCCTTACTTTTCCGGAATAAACCCGAGTGTCGTTGAAATTCAAACGCCAGCATCATTCGATTTCACTGCTTTAATTTCAAAGTTCAGTTAAGGTATTCATAGCTGGCTACAGTATTTAGATTACACAAGGACAAATCAAGAGTGCGAGTTTTGTCACCGTTTTTAGCTTACCTGTGACTGCAGCTCAGCTTGGTACGTACTAAATTTTACTATTGTTAATTGTTCAGAATCATTTAATTCAAGTTCAAAGTTAAATCTCTTATTTCTAAATTGTGTATATGCAAGTAGCTTTTGACATGATTGTTGAGGTAGTCCAAGACTAACCGCATTTTACTGAATTTCGATGTGCTTCAGAAACAAAGCTCACTATTAACTTCAGTCACTAAATTAACTTTCGATTTTCCGGTTTTATTAATTCTTTTGCTAAATTAAGTCAGAGTGTAGCGAAATTTATTACTTCTGACAAACTTTCACTTTTCACACTACACGTGTCAACCTTCAGCTGCCACGCTTCTAGTGCTAATTATATGTGTAATAACCTTTCTTTTTCAGTTACTATAGTAATTGTCCTTAGGACTGGCGACCGCAATTTCCCCCAAATCTCAAATATCTAATTACCACTAGTTAATTGTTAACGTAACGACCGCACATTTACTTTCTTTATTAACTTTACCCCTTTTCAAAATTAATTTCCACCAGTTTCATTTGCAATTTTCTTTGCATTTAGATGTAACCCTTTCCTCCCTCTTTACCGACAAATTAACTTCGGTGACGATTGCTTTTCCCAAATTTCCATTAGGTACACGCGGTTTAATTTTTCACTGTCATTATGGTCGATAAGCGAGGGGGAGGTTACAACGTCATAAAGGATACTTTCCATTTTGTATTATGGCCTCTCCCATACTTTTAGAATATGGAGTGCAGGAAGAATGACTGTTTCAACGTGTCTGTGCTCGCTATAGTATAGTATAATCATGTGTTCGTGGTCCCAAGAACAACGATACATAGGAAGCTGCAGTGTATTCCTAGTATTCTCATTTAATGGTAGCTCTTGAAATTTTTTGTTCTCGTAGAATGGTTGTTATCTATATTAAAGCTTTCTGTATGAATTATTTTCCCTGTCGAGTGAGCATTCCTCTTCTTTTTCGTTGTTACGACGTAAGACTGACATGTCTGTTTTTATACGAGCGTGGTGATGATTTTCTTATATTAGACATAAATCCTCTGAAGAATGAATGTGCTCATTCCGCATGTGGGGAAAATCTAATAAAAGGAAATCGTCATCACGCTGGCATGAAAACAGAAACGGCAATCTTAATCCATACAGTAACAGGCAATCCTCACTTCGCAGGAGTAATATTTCAAATAGATAACCCTAAAATAAAAATGAAAATATGATAAATGACAAAAAAATAGCAGAAGACAATGTTCTCACTGATTAATGACTACCCTTAAATTGACACTTTCGGCATCGTCAAGCAGACACCCCACTCCTCTCTCACCCTCCACACCTCATGCAGGCGAACAGCATGTAAGCAAGATAATTTTCAGTGTGCAATAGGGTAGTTATTGTGCAGCACAATTAATAAATGTGGTCTGTAATTAAAAACAAGTAATATATGCATATACATTATAGAAGAAACACGGATACACGGAAATGACATGAAAATGGTTGAAGTGTAAAAAAGTACGAAAATATGTTTGTATATAATTACATGTTTTAAATGAGGTACCAATAAGCACTATAGATTTTCTAACAAAATATGTGTAATTAAATACTGAAGTGTCGAGACAACACGTAATTTCACCTTTTACGCAACGACACAAACTCAGCACAATAGGCTGTAGGATGGTAGGACTGAACCAAAGTAACACATCAGGCACTCACCATCGACAGTTGCACCGAACATTTTATTTGGTACCTTTAAACAAGAGAGCTTGACAAATAAAACCATCACATGTTTAAAACTACCACACATCTTTAAAAATTACCATTCAGGTTAAAATAAAATACTTCAGTTTTAAACATTCATAAAAACTCTGCACTTATGGCCTATTATATAATTTGTGAAATGAGTTAAATTTTTATATTCTCTAAATTGTAATCAAGCTGAAGAACAATTTACTAAAATATAACTGATGTGCTCTTTCATTACAACAGTGATTGTCATTATCAAAATAATTTAGAGTTCGGGCAACAATCAGATACCATGGCACACAACAGGTTACTTAAATGGTAGACATCACATATTTAGCATATAGAATATAAAATTTCATGTGAGCAAACAAGCTCGTGAGATTCAACAACTACACTCAGAAAACGGACGCACACCCGCTTTTCTATACAGGCTCGACATGGATCCCCAGACGGGAGCAGAAACAGTCACGAATGGGCACGAGAAAATCCCAGAACTAGTGGGTATCTGCAACAGACTGACATCTGCCTTAAATAACTAGAAACACAAAAGCTCGTTACAACACATCATCAGTAAAATTAATACATGAAATTAATTACAATATCGATCTACTGTCATTGAAGGAATTCTAGTACCACCATCAATAGACTCCGTTTCAGGCTATTAAACACACAATAACAACTGGCCTCTCAATAATTGGTAAGAATTTAGGAAACTACTGATTTCAAAAATTATACACGTGTCTCTCACACATACTATTAGTTCAAACAAAACGTAACATTAATGTTATTACAATTCAGTGATAAATATATATCGAGGGAAATATTTTATCTATGTGTATATCAAAAGCGATTGGCCATCTTAACTCTGTGGTGTGATATAAATACCATAACCAGGCGGTACTTAAACAAGGACCAGCAAACTGCTTTCAATGGCGTTTAAACCTTGACAGTAGGCATCTACAACGGAATGTCTCAGCACTCCAGGCCGTCGTAAATGTTAATGATCACACCACATACACCTTAAAACATTACGTATTAAACCAATTAAAATCAACACATTGTAGGCCAGACTCAGTAGGAGTAGCGACGGCGGCCCAAGAAACTACAGTCAACCACGCAGAAACCAGCAGTGGATTCCGACCACAATTTACAGGACAAGCAAGGCCCTTACCCTCCTGCTTGTTCGACGAAGCTAGCCGCCGCAGATTCCGATGCCAGGAGATATGAAGCAAGCGGAAAAGCACCAACGGTTTCCCAGCAACGTCTCTTTCCATGCCGGCGGTATTTGCCACGGCGCCGTCACCGGGGTATTGGCCCCTCCTAGATGTGCCCTGCTTGCTGGCTGACACCGGACCTTAGCTGTCCGCCATAGCTCTCAAAACACCGTCACTGCTCGGCGTCCAGAAGCAAAGTCACTCCCTCTCCCTCAGCTTTTCCTCTCACTCCCGATCGGCCCGCTAGGTGGCGCCAGCGCGCGCTCTGCACACACCTCCGGAAACATGATCCAAACCGGCGGCGGGAATATCGCTGATCGAGCCACACGGCTCAAATATATTTGTTTATGTTATGGACCACTGATTAACCCTAGTATGTGTGGTACACACAAAACTTTCGGTACGTAAAGACTGAGTTTTTCCTAACTTTATGATGAAGCATAAATGTTATCACACATACCACTTGACGAAAAATTCTTTCCGATGACGAGAAATACGTTAGTAAAAATGTTTAAACAACAAGCTGACTCTTGTTATTGACGACCTAAAGCGATTATAAGTATGTGCCTAGTAGAAACTTCCTGGCATAAAAGAACTGTTTGCCGGACCTGAACTCGGGACCTTTAGGTAGGAGACAAGGTACTGGCGGAAGTAAAGCTGTGAGCGCTGGTCCTGAGTCGTGCTTGGGTGGCTCTATCGATTGAGCACTTATCTACGAAAGGAAAAGGTTCCGAGTTCGAGACATGGCCCGGCACATAGTTAAATCTACCAAGAAGTTTGGTATCTCAGCGCACATTCCTCTGCAGAGAGGAAATTTCATTCTGAATGTGCTCAGTAAATCTCAGGACTGCTTTCGCCTGATCTCAGCACCGATAGTACGCACACTGAAACAGCCTCCAGAGGCGGCCGAAGATTACACCTAATTGTTATAAACAACTTGGCGTACAATTTGAATACCAACATACAAATCAGAAGCAGCAGAAGCACGATAGTTTTATATTGAAATATTCAGATGTGTGTCTTTTTCAATTATCTAGTGCATTCCACACCATTGCATAAGGTTTGTTTGTACAATGACCATAAAAAAAGATACAGAACGCTATATGCAATAGATGGTTTTGCCAGTGAAAGCAGCAGTCAAAATCTGCATGGATTAATGAGACACCGATAATCCTTATGTTACTGTACCACTCACCAATATATGAATATTTTGCAGTGAACACATAGTGCGTTGCTGAAGAAATAATTCAAAAGCCAAGATCGCTTAAACACTGTTTACTGGATAACAGGTTCAACACACTAAAGTTGCCATCATCGGATCTGAATGTAGATTAACGTTTATAAACCATTTGGATGTAACGATACATGGGGCATACCAACTGATATAAAATCGTTCTCACAAAAATTAAGAAACAACTGCTCTCCTGGTCATTCTTTTCCATAAGATATATAAAACCGACGTCACAAGATAAAACTATTTGGTACATGACCGCTGCTCGAGCAGCAGGTTTATCTTGTGACGTCGGTTTTATCTATCTTATGGAAAAGAATGACCAGGAGAGCAGTTGTTTTTTAATTTTTGTGGCAACGATTTTATATCAGCTGGTATGCCTCATGTATCGTTATATCCAAATGGTTTATAAATGTTAATCTACATTCATATCGGATTATGGCACCTTTAGTGTGTTGAAACCGGCTATCCAGTAAACACTATTTAAGCGATCCTGGCTTTTGAATTATTTCTATAGCCAAGTTTTGTAAGTTTATAATTAATCCTTCGCTACTGTGGCCAAGTAATTGAACATTATTAGTGGGGTGAGGTTCGAGTAATCTCAAATTAAATATTTTTATTTGAAAATAAAAACACATATTTCGTTGGAAGTATCGATGTAAACATTTTAATGAACGTTCACAACCTATAACAAATACAAAAAGGAATAATTGTTCCATAACAACATTAACTTCTTAAAGCTCTAAAAAGCTTTGTGGTTTTCAGTCATAATGCTTACATAGTGAAAAATAAGAGAAATAACAAGTATACTTGAATCGTCCTAATTTTAAATGTAAAATGTAGTTCCTTACATGTAATTCTTAGAGCGAGCAATGATGTTTCACTGTTCTCTTCATTATAAAGACACCTTTCACATGTCGGAAAAGTCTCTTGTAAGCAAAAACATTTAGTTTGGCACTAATGTTTAGTTTTTCTATTTTTGTGTCTAGACTATATCATGTACTTGATCTGTGATGATTTTACTTTGGGGGTTTGGAGGAGTTTCAATGGAACACAGAAAATCAAAATACGAATTTCAAACAATGGGGGAAAAATTCAATTGAAAATCCTTACACCCGGCGAGCTTCCTAGTTTACAGCTTCTCTGAGATATAACGGGTAAAACTACTTACTGTATAAGTGAGTTATAAACAGTCAACTCATAGACTTTATATAACAAAATTTTTAATACAATTTCTACTTGTAATATTTTTCAGACGAGGGAGATTCCGCTATTGTGGTGGAGTTTTATAGGCCCACGAGCGACATCCACAGAGTCTTAAAGTAGATTATCGACGTGCTTATGTACAAATCATGCACAGTGTTATGACAGTGCTGAGAAATACATCGACTGGATTGTGTGAAACGAAAGTAGCGAAGTGTTAAGGGTATTAGACAGATATCTTCTTGACTATCTCATTAGTGCTTTCAACGACAATATTACCATCTGATCAGGTTAATTTCATCTAGTAGTAACTTATTTTGTAACATGAAGTGAGAAGAATCCGTTAGCACATGATGACAGAATAGTATATAACGACGCCAATTACACGAATGAGTGTTAATAGACTCTGCAGTGCATGACGGGGGTACTTCGCACCTTTTTCCCCCGATTTACTGTTCAAATCGCGTACTGATGAGAAAAATTTTCTGTTTGAATTGGTACGCACCCTAATCTATCCTATTCATTTTATACACAATGGTACGCGCCCTAATCTACCTTACTTACTTTATATACGATGGAAGCAGCAGAGTTGTCATAAAATGTTTACTGAATGACATCCTGGTATTTATCTAACAGGGTTCGGCAGGAACATTCGAGTGAAAATCTTTCTGAGTGTTTTCGTGTCGTCTTGTAAAACACTTAAAATACTAGTGATGAAACAGCCGATGTTTCGGCCATATTGCAGTGACTCATCTTCGAGATCAGTCCACACAAATACTTGTAGAAGCCTTGTAGAAGTCACTGGATTCGTGCGTACAGCAAAGAAAAATCGAAGGTATGTTTCAACAAAATTAATTGAGCATTTCCGTAACTGTGAATCAGACATGGAAAATCGGTAAGTACAGTGCGCTACCAGTTTTGACTGATGACAATGATACACTGATCTGTGATGCGAAACCCACTGAACATGGATAGCTCAGCGAAAGTGAAGAGTACTCAACTATATATTAGTGGGAAGGCAAGAACGCTGTCAGATGGATAAGGTATTAGATCAGAGAGGTAGACCTAATTGTAGATTAGTGAAAATGAAATGAAAGTTGATATGAAACTGTATCAGACGTGTAGACAGGCAAATGGGTTGAACGTGGAAATAAGGAAAGACCTAATCGGAGAGGGGCAGATCACATAGGAAACATTCCCGAGCAACACAGATTCTGAAAAGCGTAACGCACGATTAGGTCTAGAGGAGTCTTCCATCCAAAACCGGACGCTGAATGGCTGATGATGATACTGATGAGCCCCTGATACGGGATTCTCGCTTTGCAGTAGCTACACATAAATACTTTTGTAAATATTCCCTAATTTCAGTTAAGAATATAGGATTTTGAAGAAGGAAACAATCCTCATAGTAATCTTAAATCACTAATAATGGCTGTAGAGTGAGGGTGGTGATGAGAAGTTCCTATTTTTATACATCCATTTAACAGCGGAGTAGAACTACTCGAGAGAAGCTTAGAAAATTCAAACCACCGTAGTTCAGTCAGTTATGAAGAAACATTTTCTTATTTCTTACTTCAGTTATTGCACAGGTACAAGATTTCTGTGTGTTGTACAGAGGATAAAACTTAATAGATTTTTAAACGTTAACAGAGAGACCCCTTGTGATCAAGCTAAGGTCATAGAAGGAATGGTTGTTAATGGTGTTAATTATATAGTTTTCCCGTGTTGTGTATTCACTTCATTTCGACCACAACGTGTACTCAGATTTTTGAATGTTTTTGTTAATAGTCATCATACTAATATTTCATAGAGAAGCATTGTCACATGACCTATAATAGAAGTCTTCAAGCGAAGCTAGAAGCAGTTATAAATTATGTAGCATGAGCAAGTAGTGCGAACCAAATTATTTAAAGTCTCTAAATCCATTTAAGCTGAAAGAATATAAATCAGAGGTGATATGCTCACCAATAGAACAACGGAGAGTATAACGATGACAGTTTGTGAGTGCGAGCCACTGGAAGCCCACATCGATCCATCAACGGCAAAATGTGCTTCTCCGTGAGGGCGGGTACAATCCGTCAAGGCCCGTGACACGTGTCATACTGGAAGCGAAGTTGTGTATGGCTGCCGCGTCCAGTGTGTAGGCTCTTGAACAACCGCTTCCGCCGTGGCCAGCGAAATGGCAAAAATCTGACAGTACAGCAATATTTTGCTTTTTGTTTTTTTGATGATCAGTCTTCTGACTGGTCTGATGCGGTCCACCACGAATTCTGCTTCTGCGCTAACCTCTTCATCTCAGAGTAGCAGTTGTAGGCTACGTGCTAAATTGTTTCTCGAATCTATGCAAATTCTGCCTTCCCCCACAATTTTTACCCTCTATTGTTCACTCTAGTACCATGGAAGTTATTCCCAGATGCCTTTCCACATGTCCTATGGTCATATTGTTATTCAATCACCACCTCTTTTATAAACATTTTTTGCCTTTGAGTTTTATCGCAACATAATTGTGACATGCAAAGGGTATATAGAAACAGTGATATATGTGATGTTAGACTGCTGTGCTAATTTATGTTTCTAACTTATATAAAGAAACATGTGAAATGTATAATTTACTAAATAATATTTTGTCATGGATTAATGAAATGAAAATGTTTGTGTGTGTAGCTTCATATATTTGTGGAAGTTGTTATTTGTATAAGATGATACACGCTTAGGGACAATGTGTAGGATAAGTTGTTATGTAAAAGGTGGAGTGCTTTTGTATTCTGCGGAAGTTACTACGGGAAGCATAGAAGGCGGCTTGGGTTTTTGGCGCGCCGCCTGTGGAGAGTGCGGGAACGAGAGGACTCAGTCGGTAGCCAGTAGTCAAAGAGGCAACGGTCGGACGGAGCAGTGGATTCCTTACCTGAAAATTGTTGCGCAGTAGACTCGGATGACGATTGCTGGATTACTACGGTTTAGTACAAGTTGTTGGGCTAGGTACTGGACGTTAAGTCCGCAGCTCGTGGTCTTGCGGTAGCGTTCTTGCTTCCCGCGCTCGGGGTCCCGGGTTAGATTCCCGGCGGGATCAGGGATTTTCCCTGCCTCGAGATGACTGGGTGTTGTTGTGTTGTCTTCATCATCATTCATATTATATAGACATATAAACATATTATATAGACATTTGAAGTGATTTATTCAGTATCTCCTAGCACTAACTTTGAAATGTCTGAAAATAATTTCTGTGGACAGACTTTCAAACTGCGGGTAAAAGTACTGCATGATTTACGTAGTAGAAGTACTGAAGTGAAATTTTGCTTGGTTTCTGAAGTAGATGTTTTCAGACAAATTTAACGATTTTGATGTTCTTATTCTCTTTGTGGTAATGAGTAAAGTGAAACCGAATAAATAAGTTTTGCTAAAAAGACGAACTTATCAGGCGTAAATACAGAGGTTATGCAAGTGTAGGTTTTGAGTAAAGTAAAGATAAAATTCTTCCAGTTATATTTCAAATTAAATAAAGTACTAAGAGCTATAAAAGGAGAATTGCTTATGCGGCTCAGTAACACTGAAGTAGGATTGCTTAAAAGTACTGAATGACAATATAGTGTGACTACACCCTGCCTTTGGCTTTTGATAGACCTTTTGTTAAGACAAAGGTATCAACAAAGTGTTTTAATAAATTTAAAAGTGTGTAGTATGCTGTTAGAATATTTAAGCATTTGATTTGATGGTTATACGAAATGCAAACATAGAAGTTCACTGTGGAAGAATTTTTTTCAGCACATAGTATTGATTAAAAATTTGTGGACTTTCTAGATCAAAACTATATATGTATATGGGTGCAGTAGCTAAAAGATTCCTGTGTCTTTCTCAGAACCACATCCTGAACAGTTATAGTTATTTGTGAAGTTATGTTAGGGAACAACAGGGAAGTAGGCCAGATTTTCTTCTGCTTTTGTGAAACTTAACCATTTATTTGCCTTGATTAGGCTGGCGACTGTAAATCCATTGGACAAGCTACTTAATGATCTTGCTACAGAAAGGTCTTAGATTCGGTGTTATTTAATTTTTACAGCGTTTCTTTGTAACAACTAGAAATCTGTTACGAAAAGAACTAATAGTTACGACATGTATACAACATGCACAACTCCCCAAATAATAGTGTTATACGTGGTTTTTCGCGTGATACTATTTGATCTGCACCTTCTTATTGACAGTGTTCTCCATTTGCTCCTTCCTTCACCGAATCTGCAAAGAACCCCCTCATTCCATGTCTTTTCATTCCACGTTATTTTCAACAGCCATCTTTAGCAGAACAACCCAAATGCTTCAATTCACCTCTCTTCCAATTATCCCACCGTCTATGTTTTACTGCCACAAAATACCGTGCTCAAATGTACATTGTCTGAAATGTCTTCCTCAAAGAAAAGACTATGTTTGAAACTAGTAGAATTCTCTTGACCAGGAATACTTTTATTCCTTTGCTAGTCTGTTTTTTATATCCTCATTGCTCCGTTTATCGTGGGACATTTTGCTGCCCAGGTGGAAGAATTCTTTAACTTTCTACTTCGTGATCACCGATCCTGATGTTAAGTTTCTCCCTGCTCTCATTGTGCTACTCCTCATTACTTTCGTCTATCTTCGATTTACTCTCAATCCATATTCTGTACTTATTACACTGTTCATTGTATTCAACAATTTCTGTAATTCTTTTTCACTTTCACTGAGGATAGCAGCTCTTATAATTGATATCCCTTCACCTTGAATTTTAGTCATTTCACCTTGAATTTTAATTCCACTATTTAGACTACATACCTGTCTTTCAGCCTTTTTAATCTGAGCACTTGTTTATTGGTTTTCCACTGTTATTGTTCCCTCTTGGTACTTCTACTTATTGTACATCGCCCACCTTTCCCGATAGCTCACTCCTGTTACCCTTAGAATTTCGAACTTGCACTATTTCACGTTTTCTAATACTTTTTTCTACGTCAGTCCTATTTTTCCCGCGTGGTTCTTGTACATATTATCTATTGCCAGTGTTTTCATATAGCTTATTCCTATTGTTCACAGAATTTAGAAAATCTTCCGCCATTTTACATTGTCGAGCGCTTTTTCTAGGTCAACGACTGCTGTGACTGTGTGTGGATTTTACTTCAGCCTTGCTTCAGTAATCAAGGGCAACGTGAGAACTGCCTTTCTGGTGCCTTTACCTATCATAAAGCAGAACTGATTTCTTTCCAGTCTTTTGCTCATTATTCTTGTCAGCAGTGTGGATGCATAAGCTTTCAAGCTGATTGTCTGATAGTTTTGCAGTTACCTGCCCTTGCTATCTTCCGAATTGTGTGAATGAAATTTTTCCAAACGTCTGATGGTACGCCGTCGCCACTCTCAGAGATTCTAGACATCAGCTTGAAATGTCGTGTTGTTGCCACTTCCGCCAGTGACTAGAAATTCTGATGAAATGTTATCTGTTCCTTTTGCCTTATTTGATTACAAATTTTTGTAAAGTCATTGAGAATCACAATGTAATAGCGGATCTATGGTGTCACCGCCAGACACCACACTTGCTAGGTGGTAGCCTCTAAATCGGCCGCGGTCCGTTAGTATACGTCGGACCCGCGTGTCGCCACTACCGGTGATTGCAACCCGAGCGCCGCCACACGGCAAGTCTAGTCTAGAGACTCCGTAGCACTCGCCCCAGTTGTACAGCCGACTTTGCTAGCGATGGTTCACTGTTTACAGACGCTCTCAATTGCAGAGACGACAGTTTAGCATAGCCTTCAGCTACGTCATTTGCTACGACCTAGCACGGCGCAATATTCAGTTACTGTAATAGATAATATTGTGACTAATGTACCGTCAAGAGTGACGTTCATCATTAATGGATTAAAGTTAAGTATCTAACTAATTACGTCCGCTTTCTGAATTCTAATTCCTTGTCATGTTCCAGACCTCACGTCAGTATAGTTCTTCCCTCCTCACGCCACCCTGCGTGAGCTAAAACGCGTGCATTTCGGCCTCCACTAACAACACGGTGTTGGCTCTTCTGCCAAAACAACAGGATCCTCTATCGACTTCAGTTTCTTCCTCTATCGCATCATCAGACGAATCGTCCCCCTCATAATGGAGATCCATATGTTCTTTCCATCTATCCGCTTTCTTTTCTGCGTTTAACAGTAGAATTGCCATTGCACTCTTCATTTTATAATCCTTGCTCTTAATTTCACCGAAGCCTGTTCTGAATTTCCAGTTTGCTAAGTCAGCCTTCCCGACGATAATGTTTTTTTGATTTCTCCTCATTTTTCCTGCAGCCATTTAGCTGTGGCTGCCCTGCACTTGCTATTTACTTCTTTCGTAAGTGAGTAATGTTACTGCCTTTTCCTAAACGTTTTTGTACTTCCTTCTTTCGTTACATTCTTCTTTCGGCTGCTGACAATGTTTCTTCGCTGTTGCCCTCCTCGTAGCAGTGTGTGTCTCTCTGCTATTTGTGATTGCCCTTTTTAGAGATTTCCACTCCTCTTCAACTGAACTGCCTACTCTGGTGGTCCTTATCGCAGTGTAGACGTCGTTACCGAATTTCAAACGCTCATCTCCATTCCTCAGTACTTCAGTATCCTATTTCCTTCACGTTGATTCTTTCGGACGCTTCTCTTAAACTTCAGCCTTGATCCTCATTATTATCAAATTATGATAGCCTATATGTGCACCTGCGTACTCCTTACAATCCAATATCTGTTTTAGAACTCTGTCAGACCATGCTGTAATCCAGTTGAAATCTTCCCGTGCTTTTGGTCTTTACCAAATCTACCTCCTCTTTTTGTGATTTTTGAACAGAGTATTTGATATTATGATCTGAAACTTATTGCAGAACTAGTCTTTATCATTCATACTGGCAAGCCGATGTTCGGCTGTAGCCCTTTCTTCTGTTATTACCCTACAATCGCGTTCCATTGCCTAATTTCCATTTCCATTTACGTATTGAATTACCCGTTCAATATCCTCTTACACCTTCTCTACCTCTTCATCTGCTGCTTGCGACGTTGGTATGTTTTACTGAACTGTTGTGTTCTGCATTGATTTGCTGTAGAATCTGAGGAGAACAATCCTATCACTGATTTGGTCACATTCCCTGTCCTACCTTCCAATTCATAATAAACCCTGCTAGCGCTATACTATTTTCTGCTGCTGCTGACATTACCCTATATTCACCCGACGGTATATGTTTTACCGTTTCAGTTAAGATACCCACACTGCATCTAGGTAGAGACTTGGCACTTCCATTTCACTTAACTGACCCTCCCCCCCCCCCCTCCCCCGTTCCACCCCATATCTAGTTTGAGCCTTAATATTTTTTTCTTCAGCTTTTCTAGCTTCCCTACTACGTTCAAACTTCTTACATTCCACGCCCTCACTCGCCGAACGTTAGCCTTTCGTTGGTTATTCAGTCTTTTTCACATAGTCTTTTCCACCTAGACAGCTCCCTCCTGAAGAACCGAATGGATGACTAATCCTAAATAGTTTTCCAATGAAGAGATCATCATGTCACCTTTAAATTACAGGCACATGTTCCGTGGACGGACATTATGTGCCTTTAATATTGTGTCTACCATTGACTTTTGAATACTCATGTCGTTGACCAGTGCTGATCCTTGGAAACTGCCCTGAGCGTCCGATCGCTCCTTCACAACCTTTGACAAGGCCGTTGGCAGAACGAGGCTGACTCCTTATACTGGAAGTCTTCGGCTGCCATTGTTGATGATTATGATTCCAATTTTAAGCATTGCCTGTTTTCAGACCCGTCACCCAGGACTTTTTGATTAGTGGTAAAAGACACTACCTCTGCACAGCGAGTGTTGTAATGGCCATATATTTCGACAAACATATTAATCTTCAAAGACATAACTTAAGCAAATGACGTGAGACACCCAACACTTAAGAACAATTTGTGCCAAATGACAGAAGTGAGTACAATGATTCAAAATCTAGGTGGTAAAATGCAGCACTGCGGAATTAAATAAAAAATTCCATGAGTAAAACATTTATGAAATACTGATATTGTGAAGCAAAATATTTCGTGATAATTTAATAAATGAGTTACGTGGTACTCGCACACAAGGGTTTCTAGTCAATCAACAACTGAAAGTTTAAAGCTACAGTTTTAGCGGCGAGCAAGTTTAGAATATGACAAAGGGGAATTCCTAAAACCTTACACTAAAAACAAAATAATAGACAAACTTAGCAAATTAACAGCGCAAGTACCAACTTATGGATAAAGTAAAACAAGTAAAATTCACCGAATTATAATAACACTTATGATTTTACTCAGTTAGTCTGCTACACAAATCAATGAACAAATTTACCTAACAATCCAGTGTGTTCGAGCACATCAAAATGGACCGGGAAAATGAATAGGACTAACTGGGCACTGTCAAGGTACGATATCATGCATGTGCAATCCAGACACGATTACGATTATAAGTATTGTCTGCAACATAATAAACTTCATTCATACACTTAATACATAAGCTTGGATGTCACACAGTTTAATAAACCTATAAAAAAGTGGAAACCAAATAAATGAGATCAGAGAAGTTTTGATAAAAATGCACTGATGGTCGACATATCCGGCACAGGTCGTAACACCAATTCTCTAGAAGCATTAAACGGAATAGCAGAAGATAAACACAAATTAGAAATTAGAAATCTACGTCCTAAGTCCAAATGCGCGAGTAAGAACTTGGTTACGCGCCTACTCGGTAATAACACCCGCGCACTAGGTATTACTAACGGACGTTACAATCTAAGTGTGTCCGACACTTAAACAGCACAAGTACCAGGATGGCGGGGTCCCTAAAATAGGAAGTGAGCGCCATGCAGTACGGTGCTACCAGCAGACATTACGACATCAACACGTCCTATGCTTAAATAGAGCAAGTACCAGCTTGGTGGCGCGCCTAAAATAGGAAATTACAGCCGCTCACTAGGATACTACCGACGGCATTAAGCAAGATGTAAGTAGGCTGTTTAGGTTTTTTTATTGGTAACGCCACCTCTGTATGAAAATCACTGGCTGTGCTGTGTGCAGTCTGTGGCTGCTTTGCATTGTTGTAATACTCGCCATTGTAGTGTTAGGCAGCTGGATGTTAACAGCGCGTAGCGTTGCGCAGTTGGAGGTGAGCCGCCAGCAGTGGTGGATGTGGAGAGAGAAATGGCGGAGTTTTGATATTTGTAAGAATGGATGTTATGAACTCCTATATATACTATGACTATTAAGGTAAATACATTGTTTGTTCTCTATTAAAATATTTCATTTGCTAACTATGCCTATCAGTAGTTAGCGCCTTCAGTAGTTTGAATCTTTTATTTAGCTGGCAGTAGTGGCGCTCGTTGTATTGCAGTAGCTTGAGTAGCGAAGATTTTTGTGAGGTAAGTGATTTGTGAAAGGTATAGTTTAATGTTAGTCAGCGCCATTCTTTTGTAGGGATTTTCGAAAGTCAGATTGCGTTGCTCTAAAAATATTGTATGTCAGTTTAAGCACAGTCTTGTATAAATTGTTCAAAAGGGGACGTTTCATATGTCGACCCTTAGCCGAGGATACCTCACTGGAATCTTCTGATTTTTTCCTTGTAGTTTGTGTAATTAGTGTAGCTTTTGTTTATTACTAACGCGTAATTATACAGAGAATTTCCTTTGTAGTTGTAGTTTTTCATTGTTGAACAGTAAAACAGTTGTGGCATACATGTAGATTTGCAGCAAGTATTTCGCAGCTGCGCTTGCAATTAACTAGATATTATTTTCAGTGCTATGTTAATGTGTTCCCCGATTTTTGCTCTTCAAATTGTGTTTTTCTGTGTTGTTGTGTGAAATATTGTGACAATAATGGCGTGTGAAAAAGTAACACTAGGCTCCAAAGTAAACTGAGAAATGACAGCGAAGACGAAAGCAGTGTGTTAGCGCCACTGTGTAATGAATTAACTAATGTTCAACATAGTAACTTGGTAACTGTGCATAGGGAAATGGAGCGGGCGGCAAACAATGGCGTAGGCAGTGAAACAATTAGTGAACAGGGAAGCATTATCGATCGATCGATCGGCAACAGCTCGCCTCAGGAATCGGGAATGACAGTACACAATATTGCAAATACTGTAGACTCAGGTTTTGGGTTCTCACCGTTTTCTCAAAGGAGTCAAGAAACATTTTCTGCTTGTCAAAATGTGAATGTTGCCGGTGCAACTTCACTGCCGAAAAGCACTGAGGAACATGTTTCAGACACCAGTGCATTGTTATTACAATTAATGCAACAAATGGGACAAAAGCTTGAAAAGTTAGACACAATGGAACAACACCAGAGACAAACACAGCAACAGTTAGACACAGTGGAACAAAATCTCAAAAAGTTAGACACAGTGGAACAAAATCTCAAAAAGTTAGACACAGTGGAACAAAATCTTAAAAAGTTAGACACGATAGAACAAAATCTTCAAAAGTTAGACTCATTGGAACAAACTCTTGAACAAACACGTGAAGATTTAACTACTGAGTTACATAACATTGAATCTAAATGTCAAAAAGTCTGTAATGACGTAAAAACACAAATTTGTGAGCATTTTCAACCTATTTTTTCGCGGCATGAAAATGCATTACAGAATCAAGAAGCAGCCATAAAAGAACTGCAAATTATTGTTCATGAAAATCATGAGACCTTGCAAGCTAAATTTGACTCAGTTGCATCTACCGATTCGGTTATGCAACTTGAAAAAACTCAAGAAAACTTAAAGGACACAGTAGATACTCTGAAAATTTGTTCAGAAAGACACATGGAGGAAATTAGTCCATTATCAGAGAAAGTAGTTGAACTTTCGGATCAGCTAAATAATTTATCTACGAAGGTAGATGATAATCTGAATTACACAAAACCAGTAGTCTTTAATGACACAGAAGAGAGCGAACAAATTAGGAAACTGAAACAAAATCTGAATCAAATTAATACGCAACACCAAAGAGAAATCCGGGAAGTACAAAATCAGCTGACACAGGTAATAAAAGAATTACGTATTTCAGAGGACACTCGCACTCCAACATGGGAAGAGGGACTTAGAAATACGGAAAAGCCGCAAAATAATAACACAGGGCATTTCGGAAGTTATGAAAGACATTGGCAATGTGCACCGAATTTTGAGATGGAACGGCCGACACGACCTAACAATGACCGATATGCGACTCGCCGACATGATGATTTTGACTATAAGCTGTTCATTACTACATGTAAATTTGAAACATTTAAGAATTCTGCCAACGACATTCATCCACAAGCATGGCTCCATCAATTCTCTCGTAGTTTTCCTCCCAACTGGTCGTTAGAACACAGATTAGAATTTATGTGTGGCTACTTGGAGAATGAACCAGCTGTAAGAATGCGATCAGTCATTCACGATTGTCACAGTGAAGGAGAATTTTATCATGCCTTCCTCTCAGCGTATTGGTCTCAAGCTACACAAGACCGAGTAAAACATAGCATCATAATGATGAAACGTTTCGAACAATCTGAATTTTCCAGTCTTATAAAATATTTTGAAGACATGTTGCATAAGAATCAGTATCTTTCAAACCCATACAGCCCCTCAGAACTCATCCGCATTTGCTTACTCAAATTGCCTGAACATTTACGACATATTATTTTGGCAGGACGTTGCAAAGACGATATTGAAGCTTTTCAGGGACTCTTACAAGATTTAGAAATTGACACAGACAGTCGCGGGATGCGAAAACAGGAAAACAATCACTACAGGTCACATCCGTCACAATTCCGTGACAACAGAAGCAATAACTGGACACGACAAGCCTATTCTTACAACGCAAATCGTGACCAAAACAGACACCACCCTTATGACAACCGTTGGCATAGTAGTAATAATTACAGGGAAAGGTCACCTCTCCGCGATAATGACTATCACAGAGACAGTCAGAGAAACAGACAATATGGGAACCAAAATAATTATTATCAAGGGAGACAGAATAACTTTAGACGCAACGGTCCAGTGCGCAGTTACGACTCAGGGAGAAATTCTCCACCACGTGACGGACAAGGAAGAAACTACGGAATCTACCGACATGACGACAGACGATATATTCGTAAACAGGGCAGGGCAGGGCCTTCTCGTCAGAGTAAATTTGTAGAAGTTAGGTCTCCTAATCCCAATAACGGCGCGCGCCAACAAAGAGACAGATAATGACTCGCACAGCAGGCAGCCGCGTGCGCCCGCTGGCTCTGAGAAAAATAACATAGACGCTAACCTTGAGAAAAAATTCCAGTATTCTTTACCGACGTATACCGCACGATAATTGCGTTGAAGTACTAGGAAGAGTAAAGGTTTCCACCACATTTCTCACGTAAAACCGTTTATTGAAAGATAATCTGCTTTTTAACTTTGTCTTTGCCATATAACTTTTCACTTTACATTACTAGTATGCTTTGTCAGACTTAGAATCTATTAATATGCAACAATGTTTGAAGTTAAATATCCAGTCAAGAACCAAGAGAACTTATTTAAACAGAAATTACGAATGCATTCAGTCAAGAACCAAGAGAACTTATTTAAACAGAAATTTACGAATGCATTGTTATTATGAACAGACGACACAGTGTTATTGTGTGTGTACATTCTTGCTTGTTAGTTGCACATTTACGTAACGACTATAAGGCTCACATACTTAGAACATTTACCAGTACTGCTAATGAGATTTTAATGCAACATTTTGGTTTACTTGCAAATACATTATGGATTCATGGTGCTTTCTGAGAGATACCAGGTGACACAGCGGTTAGTTTATTTGACAGCTACACAACTATATCACGACGCTACTAATGAGTGACAATTTGCTTTTGCGGTGTTTCTGTTTTATATCTGCACAGTTTTTCTGCATTATTCTGGAAAGTAAAACATGTTTTAGTAGTAACTTTTGTGGTATAGCTACAATGAGACTGCCTTTTCCGTAGCACAACAATACGTTACAGCACAGTAATTTCTTCATCACGGCAATAAGCGTAATAACTAAGATATCTATACGCAAAGCATTTCACTTTTGTTTATCACGAGGTAAGTACATTGACTTCTGCAGAACTTAGCTTTCGGAGGACAATAACTACAATACTTTCACAGAGATTTTCTTACAGCAAGACGCACATTTAGCGCTACAGGACATGTGTTTGAGTGATTAATTTTGTACTTAAATCATTTATTTTTAAAGATATTTGAAGGACAATGATACAAAGGTTTTCCGTAATACGTCTCATTCCATTGTTGTAATCTGTAACACCTGAGGGTATAATTACATTAATCCTCAGGGGGGTACACACTTACTTTGTGTACCATGTGTTTGGAAGCACAAGGAGCCCTAGCTAATATGGTATTTGCTTATACAACTTTACACATCGGTACCATATTTCTCTAAGACAGAATTACACAGCTATCTGATCATTTAACTGAGAGAGACAAACATTTTTTTTACTACATCAGTGACAGATGTTTACATAATTACACAGTTGGATAACTTCACACTTACGAAATTGTATTTTGTCTGTTCTTTGTGAACTGTTCATATTTTTACGGAACCATTGTGATACTACGAGAGGTTTGAATGATGTATTTGGTATGAGATCATGATTTTTAAAGTATGTTTGAGGTAGATGACACTATTGAAATGAGCAGAGAATTTTTTTAGGGTTTGAAATTATTGGAGGAAGCTACGAGGATTTTGAGAATTGACTGAAGTGTTATGATGTTATTTTTACGATGACGATGTGTATTATGCTGTTGAGGTATGATCATTGAGATGATGCTATATGAGGAATTTGATTATGCTACATATTTATTATAATGAAATATTGAAGAAGTCTACGAATACGTATATGTGTAATAAGGTAAGAAATAATGAGTAGAGGTTAGGGACTCTGGTTTGTGAAAAAGGTTGTGGGAAACCAAGAATCGTACTTTAAGAGTTATGAAATGTATGTAAATGCATAAATGTATTACAATGCCACTGAAAATTTTTTGGACCCTTATATTTACAGGATTTTGTTTCTACAGATTTGTAATGCAAATTCTTGACCTGCGAAATATTTTCATATGAGACTGTCACTGTAGCGGAAACTGGTGTCGTAAATATTTCGGTAAGAAAGTTAAGTGACCACCTGCACCTAATGCGTCGTGGGCACCTAGCTGGGCGACAGTCGCCTTGAAAAAAGTCATTAGCGTATGCCTTCCAGAGGCACAGGTGAAAAAAAAGAAGGGAGGCCATATCCTCGCTATTGACGTTCCTTTGTAGAAAGCATCGGAAAAACGACACGGTCGAACTTGATAACATATGATTACACTGTGGAGCTCTTAATTTATGATATTTACTAAATTGCCTAATGAAATGACGAGAAATATTTTTATGTCTATACACCTGATTATGACTACTGTCTCTCTAGTTGAGAGATTTTTCTACTAACTTATGAAATGCCTCATGACTACTGAATGATGTTCTTATGCTTTACTTTGTACATAGTTGCTTATTTCATTTGATATCTGGTTTCCAGCTGTGTTGCAGCATTGCTTTTATAAAATAAAATGCATTTGCTAATGTGAACACTTTCTGTCAACAGATCTATTAAATAATAATTTTGTAATCCACATTCTTAAAAAAAGGAGCACTTGGAAAGGAAAGAACAATAAGAAGGGACTAGTAACAGTAACTGGACACATAATTTTCTTTTCAAGTACATGGTAATATTTTTTTTACAATAAGTGGTTGTGGTGCACCACTTTAATGACATAGATATTAAGATGTGAACAGACATTTCCCTTATCTATGTTGTTGTCTGTAGTGTACTATTTTTTCTGCTTGAGCTTTGTCATGTTTAGGTATAAGTTATTTCATTTTCTGCCGCTGGTTGCCAGGCATAATGTTACTGAATTTGACTTTGTATTACGCTGTTAAGCCAGTTTTACTACACATTTATTTTTCTTGTTGCTGCACAATGGCTCATATTAGTTGTAATGTTGCATTGATGGTAATTTAGATTTACTGCCGCTTGCTTTGACAATTTCCATTTTTTTCATTGCTGTTTGTATTAATTGTTTTATGTGCTGCTGCATTGCCTCGTACCTTGGTATATATATCTGAGCTCAATAGATTTAAGTTAGCTTAAGAGGGCGTAGACTATATAAGAGAATGAGTTGCGATGAATTGGAAGAAATGCATTGAGAAGTCATACGAAAAAAGTACAGAAAGCAGGTATAGATAGGACTTTTTGGAAATAATGAAGAACGAAGGGAGATCGCCGAGAAGTAAAGAAAGTTTTGTTTGCAAAATACTGCAGTAAAACAAACCCTGTCCTTCCCTTGTGTTATCCCACTATGTGTTTATGTACCCTTGTTTATTTGTCTTTTTCCTGTCTTTATGTGTTGAGCTGATGAGAGCTATGTTGTAGAATTTTTCTGATAATATGTTATTTTCTTTGTAAAGATGTTTAGACATTATTTATTCTGTTTTGTTTTAATGCTCATGTGTGAAGTTGATGTTTCAAAAGTTATTCTGATCTTTTATATATTTACTTATGTCATAATTCCTGTAACACTGATGTATATGTTATTTCGATTCTTTTGTAAAGCCTGTATTACTACAAATGTTGTCTGTATTGCTATGTTCTTTAATGATGTATTTTGTACCTTTGTTATTGTATTCTCATGTTATAATATTGTAATTGACACCAGTTCTTCAAATTAAGTATATTTTCACTGCACACGTTTCTGTTGGTCATAATATATGCACAGTATGTGAGCAGTGTGGACTGTTAGTGTTTGGACGTGTGTTAATAATTCAGCAAGGGACTGGATAAGAGCATTGCTGGTTCTAAGGTCAATTCCAAAAACACTTTGTGAGTTCACAAGTGGTGGTTATGGACATGCTATATTATCTACAAGACTCTTCAATGGTGATTGTGCACCTGCACAGTCACAACAGATGGCTGCTGGCCATCTCTACAAGGACTACAGTGGGTCTGCATCTTTGATGGCCCACCAATACCATTATCTCTACAAGGACTATAGTGGGTCTGCATCTTTGATGGCCCACCAATACTGTAATCTCTACCAGGACTACAGTGGGTCTGCTCTGTGATGACCTACCTACCAATATTCTTCAAACCTTCGACTGACTCTGCGGTGGGTTTGCTCTGTTGTGGCCCATTACCTGTCTGCATGTCAAGAGTCAGCACTGTCTTTCCGATGGAAGGACAACGCTACTTCAAGACTGCATGGAAATCCACTACTTCCGTATGCATTTTCTTTTACTGCTCAGACTTTGAGACAAACACTGCAATGTTACTGTGATGAATGATCAGGACTGTCTTTATGGACTGTGAGAAAATTTTAGCTTTTGACCAACATTGTATGAATAAGTGTGTGCCTTTGATATCTTTGTTATTGTAATTATAAAATTTTTTTTATCAAATCATTATTGGCCACTGTCCAAAACAATTTGTAAAATTTTTTGTGGGGAGCATGGGGGCTATGTAAGTAGGCTGTTTAGGTTTTTTTATTGGTAACGCCACATCTGTATGAAAATCACTGGCTGTGCTGTGTGCAGTCTGTGGCTGCTTTGCATTGTTGTAATACTCGCCATTGTAGTGTTAGGCAGCTGGATGTTAACAGTGCGTAGCGTTGCGCAGTTGGAGGTGAGCTGCCAGCAGTGGTGGATGTGGAGAGAGAAATGGCGGAGTTTTGATATTTGTAAGAATGGATGTTATGAACTCCTATATATATTATGACTATTAAGGTAAATACATTGTTTGTTCTCTATTAAAATATTTCATTTACTAACTATGCCTATCAGTAGTTAGTGCCTTCAGTAGTTTGAATCTTTTATTTAGCTGGCAGTAGTTGCGCTCGCTGTATTGCAGTAGCTTGAGTAGCGAAGATTTTTGTGAGGTAAGTGATTTGTGAAAGGTATAGTTTAATGTTAGTCAGGGCCATTCTTTTGTAGGGATTTTCGAAAGTCAGATTGCATTGCGCTAAAAATATTGTGTGTCAGTTTAAGGACAGTCCTGTATATTTGTTCAAAAGAGGACGTTTGAAAGAGAACAACAGACTAAGAAAAAGAAGGAACGTGCTACGCACCAAGCAAAAAACCGCAGGTAGGCTGTTACGATCGTAGGCATGGTGTTCTTTGTGGGAGATTTTGATATATAAATTAAACACAAGGTACTACCAGACGGACACATCAAGCAAATAAGTATCAACAAACATCGGACGTCACAAAAATCATCATATCTTTCACTCGGTGCACTTAACCTGGAGTTTAAATTCTTGCCCAGCCACACAACGACTCACAATGCGTGGTTCCAAGAAGTACAACAGAAAAGCGTTTAACAACTTAAGTGGACACTCACTAAGTCCAGATAGCACAAAGCGCACGTAAACGAGAAGCTGTTATGCAAGAGACTTTGAGGAACAAGCAGAAACCTTTTGATAACGCCAAAGACGACGCTCACAGTTAACATTTCACGGTTTTGAGAAATCAAGGTAATTCCACGCTGGGGTGAGCACCACAAGGACGTAACATTCTAGGCTGGTCGAATCCAGATCACTGACTGACAGAAACGAACTAGAAGCCAGACAAAACACGCCGCTACCAGCGCGACTCACCAAATGCACCGAAAGCCTCCTGTCACCCAATTCAGCTACCTCCACAAGCCAGCCAGCACACAGCCTTAGATCAGAGCCTGACCATCCACCGGGCCCCGACATCGCAGGGTGACGTGATCTAGTTCGCAGGGTGACGTGGTCACATTCTTAGGCAATGGCGAAAGATATGCAAAGCACGGCCGCAGCTGGCGATATTCGATTGGCGTGACGGAAAATTGGAGCATGCTGGCTCATAAACCGTACACAAATTACTAACACATAAAGTGATAATCAATGAGTTGTGAGAGGAAAAAAATGCAAATAAAGATAAATTGGAAATAAAAATTATGCATGTGCATACTGACATCGTAAAATGAATAAAATATTGTAATTGGTATCACAAAATGAATCTTATAATAAGTAATTTCTGAATAGAGCCTTGGTGACAAGTAAATTTTGCCCTTCTTTGATTTTTTTCGATCTCTTTGGTTCAATCCTATCCGACGCAGATCCCAGCCTCTTTAGTAGACTTGTTACATTTTCTCAGTGTTCTGCAAACAAATCGTAATCTCTGGTTTCCTACGAAAACATTACCTACGTGACGGTTCCACCTTAAGTTATTCGTATGCCTCTAGATTAATAGATACTACAAACCAACGTGTCGTTGGGTGCTCGTCCCCCCCCCCCCCCCCCCGCCCCCCATGATTTTAGAGCTTACGAAGGTATGCTGTCTACGCCTTCCGTTTTATTTTATTGCAACCCTTTGAAAGCTCTTTTGGGTTCTAACACTGAATCTGATACGTGTGCCTCATTTAGCGTGTTTTCGTAAGAGCGCGCAAAAATGTAAAACGACAAAGCGAATGCTCCACTGAACAATTTGAGGCAGGGAACCTAGGGTCGGAGAAGCCAACTTAAGGAGATATGGAAGTAAACTTGTCTACTGCTTTGTCTAGCATTACTGTTTTCCATATTTTTTACAACTGAGATGTATACAAGTATATTTAAAAGTATATTTTTTATACCTGCAAGGAAACAAAGAGGACGAGCCTTATTACTAGGAAGCCATGATGCAGGTTGAAAGGTGGCTACACTGAGCCACAGCGCCAGAGATTGCGCCAGAGAGTATTATTCCGCCGCCTCCACTGGCAGTGCTTGTCGAGAACTCGTAGTAGTCAGTGCTTGCTGAGATGTCGTAGTGAAGAGTTCTTGTCGAGAAGTCGTGGTGGAGAGTGGTTATCGAGATGTGGCAGTAGTGAGTCGGTGTTGAGATGTTGTAGTAGGGAGTGCTTGTTCCATGTTTTATGCAGTTGTTTGATGGGCTAGACAGCAGATGTTATTCGAATGGAGATATTTTAATGATCATAGTGCTTTTCGTCAATATATATGAAGGTACAAAAATTCCCTTTTCTTTTTATTATTTCAGTGTCTTAAATAATGCGTCATTACAGGTTCAGTCAACAAAGCATCTGGCTTGTGTTCTTGTATTAGAGTGTAGTTCTGGTTTCCTTACGCAATTATAGTATTTCTATTTTTTTTAATTACTTCAGTATAAATGGTATTTAAAATTTCTTGTCTTATTGAAGAAGAACCGTGCCAGATGTGTATGTTGAATCACACTTCCACACACAGAACAGCTACACTTGTGTTTTGTCAGGGCCAACCATTTACGAGACTGCATAATCGGACAGACAGCTACTAAAAAAAAAACTTAAAATTATTTGCATAATATATAATTAAGCCCCCATGCAAGTGGCGACCCTGCCAGGATACGAACCTGGAATCTTCTGATTGTAAAAATAGTAGATAGTAGTATTGTTGTAGTAATTTGTAGTTTAGTAATTGTAGTCTATTTTGCATGTGTAGATTTGGTAATTGTCATTCTTCTAATGGTATTTTTTTTCAGAATTTAATTTTGTTGTCTTGTATACGCATTTGACAATTTAGTGCAATTATTTCAATTGTTCGTTAATCGTGTTTGAGGGAAACATTTCGTGTGAATGGTATTGTTGGAGATGAGGAGTCATTGTGTGTAATTTTCGTACAGTGACGAGTTTTGTATGTTTTGTAAATGATTACGCGATCGATGAAAAAGGCAAAAATGATGGATAGTCAGAATGACGAAATTGTTGACATGGCAAACTCGCCAACACAGGAGAACAGTATGATGAATAATGAAGTGGTAAACAATTTAATAAGTCGGGAAAATAGTCCGGAACCATTTCAAAATTTTTCTCAATCAGAAAATTTTCAGAATTCGAGATTAACGACAGAATATTCTGTAATAGTATCGAACACAGATAGCTTTACAGCTATGACAAAGGAAACTGGTTTTGCGGGAAATGTTAGGGGTGAAAAGAATTTCGAACCAGTTACTATGGAGCAGTTGATGAGTGCTATATTAAATGTCAGATCACAGTTACGATCTGGAATTAAAATTGATATGGGAACAATGGAAACACAGTTAAGATCTGAATTAAAAACACAGATGGAAACTTTGGCAACACGGTTAGAAACTGATATGGGAACAATGGAAACATGGTTAGACTCACTGGGATCACAGTTGGGATCTGAATTAAATACAGTGGGATCACAAATAGGAACAATTAAAACAGAGATGGAAACAATGGAAACACGGTTAGATTCACGAATAGGGACATGTTTCAAAAATATGAAAGATGAATTAATGAAAGAAATCAGAGAAGAAGTACAACCGATTTTGAATTCTCACAGTAATAGATTAATTTCGATAGAAATTAGACAAAAGGAACAGGATAGAGAACAGGAAGAAAGAGATCGCGTGATAATACAAAAATTGTCAGAGTTAAATTTACAATGTGCACACGATAAGGAAGAAATATTTGAGAGAATCGAGGAATCCGTACCAAATGACAGAATAAATAACCTAACACAACAATATGAACAGTTAACTACTAAATGCGTCAATACTGAAACCTGAGTCGCGACACTTACAGAAGACGTAAATAAACAGAAAGAACAATTAGGTGACTTATCGGAAAGAGTTGAGGAGATTTCAAATAAACTGACAAGTCTTAGTTTAAATGGGGACAGAGATTCAGATGATACAGCTCCATTACCATTTGCAGAAACCGAAGAGTACCAGAACATAAATAAGCATGTTGAAAATCAGGGAAAATTTAATGAACGCGTTAAAAGGGAATTTGAGGCATTACGAAAGCAAGTCAAAAAAATTGAAGGCGGAATTGTAGGAAAAGACAGCAGAAGAAATTTAGAATCACAGATAGCAGAGGGGTTTGAAGAAAGTAATTTGTTTCATTTACGGGATGCAACAAGAGAGCGCCAGGCGCGCGAACTTGACAATAATCGTCATTGGGACTGGAACAGACGCGGTAGGTGTTTGTCGCCACAAGGCGAAAACTTTGACTATAAACACTTTTTGACTGTTCGAAATTTAAGATCTTTCGCAATTCTAAGATCGACATACATCCATGTTCATGGTTAGATCAATTTACATACGCACTGCCACCAATTGAACACTAAGTCACAAACTAGAAATTATGTGCGGCTATTTAAGTCCTTAGGGGATTCACTACACTAAGTGAATATGTGCAGTAGCGTGCATAGGGCCCCGAGCTGTAGTGGTGCTATTTCCCTTTTAGTTTTCTGCACTGCTGCCTACTCTTTTAGTATTCTTTGCATCTGTCAGAACAACTCTTCAACTATCAATCTATCTAGAGAGTCGGTAAAAAGTAACCGGATATGACTATTTTACCCAAAAGTGATTTCGGAAATTACCATTTGGACTTACTGTATCTTCTGCAGCATTCATTCGTAGTTTAAACGAAATTTTATCTGTTCATCTTCGTGACAATGTTACTTCGTATGTTGACGATATTCTTATTGCTAAACATTCTTGGAGTGAGCATAACAAAATTTTGGATTCTTTATTACGTATTTTTGTAAGAGTTGGCATTACAGTGAACTTAAAAAAATCAGAATTTGGTCGTTCTCAGGTGAAATTTCTTGGTCACATTATTTCTACAGAAGGTATTCTTCCTGATCCAGAGAAACTAGATGCTATTCGTAATTGTGCTGTTCCTACCACAAAACGTGATGTTCGTAGTTTCCTTGGTGTCTGTAATTTTCTTAGACGCTTTGTTAGAGTGGACAATTTGACCACACCTCGTTTATGTGAACTATCTGGAAAGAGATCTAATTGGTGTTGGGATGAGGAAGCTCAGTCAGAATTTGAACAACTTCATGATGCTTTAGTTGCTGCTCCACTTCTTTCACATCCGGATTTATCTAAAGATTTTTGTTAGACAGTATTATTTAGTTCGCAATGATATTCTTTTTAAACGAAAATCGGTTGACAACTCTGTTTGGTTAGTTTGTATTCCTGATGAGTGGGTTAATAAACTGATTTGGTATACGCATTTCAGTTATGCACACTTTGGTCCCAGAAAATGCTTTCATAAATTACGAGAAAATTGCTACTTCAGTAATATGGAAAAACGTATTCGATCTGTTCTTGCCAAATGCAAATTATGTCAAAAGGCTAAGCCGCCAACTATTTCTCACAGAGCACCGTTGTTTCCTATCATTCCAGTGAAATTAAAAGACGTGGCTGCAGTCGATTTGTTTGGTCCAGTGGTTCGTTCTACTAATAGTTTTGCATACATTTTAGTAGCAGTGGAATTGACATCAAAATATGTGTGTTTTACACCTTTACGCAAAGCAACAGCTCGTTCAGTATCTAATGCCTTCATCAAACATTTTCTTAAAGAAGTGGGTCATGTTGATAATGTTATATCAGATAATGGATCAGAGTTTCGCTCTAAAATTTGGCTTCGTACTCTACGGTGTCGTAAAATTAAACCAATTTTCATTTCACTTTTTCACCCTCAATCTAACGCTTCAGAGAGATGGATGAAGGAAATCAATAAATTGTGTCGTCTTTATTGTCATCAGAATCACAGAACATGGGATCAGTATCTTCATATTTTTCAAATCATTCTGAATGAACTCCCTAATGATTCAACTTCTTCACCGCCTATATTGATATTAAAAAATAAAGCACCGACAAATCGCATTTTTCAAATCGTTCCTTTTCCGCCTACACGGAAACCGCGGCATTCTGAAGTTGTGAACTTGGCTCTACGAAATATTGCATCTGCGGCTGCTAGAAGAGAGAAATCAGCTAAACATCCTGGTCGTTGAAAGACCTTGTCAGTTGGTCAAAAGGTGTTAATTAAGTCTCATCGTTTGTCTCACAAAGGAAAAAGCTTGTGTCGCAAATTTTTTCTACTTTATAACGGTCCATATAGAATTCGCAAAATTATTCATGATAACACTGTTGGAGTAGAAACTCTTAAATCACGACGCTCTAAGGGAATACATCATATATCGAACGTTAAAATTTTTGTGGAATGACATACTTTTGAGACATCAACATTTATATGTAAACACGCAGAGAGTACAAGGATACCGCGCCGTGTTCCGGCGGCGGCACAGACTCAAAGCAACTGTCAAGTCTGCGCGCCGCACAAGGCAGTCGTTGACCGCAAACAATTACTTCCTACGTCACGCGCCTACAGCTGATCGAGCGCTCAGTGCGAATGCACTGACATCCGTAAACAAATACACAGTTTAATTTCTCTGATTAAATTCAGTATAAAGCTATAGTGACTTGATGAATTATGTTATTAACGTTCAGTATTTTTCAGGATACGGTTCTATAAAATATTTAAGAACTTCAGGTAAATTCTGTGTGTGTCCGACGTTAAGAGGACTTGCTATCGAGAAAATTTCAGGAAGAATGTCATTTCGAAGAAGAAAGTAATAAACTAAAAAGGTAACGATTAATTGAGTTTATTTTTTCAGGTAACATATTTCCACTTAGGTACGTACTTTAGACGTAATTTGCTGCTCGCGATTACGTGATTTATACTTTGTGTTTACTGATTTTGACAATGATTATTAATGAACTTGGTTGTCACTTGTGTATATTATGCATCCCTTGGCTGCACTGCTTTTTCACTGATGTCATATTTTTCTATTATGTGCCTGCTGTGCTTATTTATTTAAATTATAATTGTCACCTGATTAATCGTGCTGATGTGGTTATGTATGTAGGTTACACTTTGTGATTTATCTGCTTGCGCCTTCATGTTTACTTATTAAGATTACATATGAACATTTATTTGCTTATGCTGATATGATGCTAATGACCTGTTTATTACGTAAGATATATGTTTGCTCCTGTGCGTATGGATTGCATATTTGTACATTTCTGTTTGTTGTCTTAACTACTCTTTAATTTGGTATATAGAAATGCTCACATACTGTGTACGAACATGGAGTTTAGGTTACACTTTGGTATTAATTATAGATTGTTCGCTTGGCAGAGCCTCGTTGTAGGAATTGTGCTGCATCCACTTGTTGACATTCTGTTCTCTACTGGTATATTTACTCGCTATTGCATGGTTTGCTTACGCTCAGTGCCTTATATTTTTAAAATAGGAAAATGAACTGCTATAATTCGACATAAACGACATTAGTACAAGAAACTTAATAGAAGTCATATGAGCTGGAGGTTTTACGGAAGCTGTATAAGTTTATGCTAATAGGAAGGAAGCTAACGACATGACACACCAATACTAGGTTTAGACCATTAACAATTATTACACTGCATTCTTCGTTAGCAATTGAAATAGCAAGTGACACTTGACACAAAAAATACTCCACATGTTTGCTTCTGCCATGATTCTTGAAGTGGTGTGCACACTGTGAAATATTATGATCATTCACACTCCGTAATCGTACTTAATTACTGAGAGTTATTCGAACTAAAGTCTGTTAGAGGTCATGTATGCATTTCTTTTATTTAATGATGGACAAGGTAACCAAAATGTATTTTATGATTCATAATGAGTAGAAGATATGGGTCAGATGGATTACACAGAGGTTGTGTGTGGACATTGTGTATGGGATGATGAATTCAAGTTAGCACTAGGATTTTATCTGTACTTGTTCGAGGAGACTGACTAGAGGAAAGAGTTGTTATGGAAGTTAAATGATATTGGTAATAATGTTTATATGTATCGACGTATTGAAGAGGTATTATTGAGGTATTGAGATTATGTGAAGTTGATGATTATTGGAGTTTTGGTGGACAAGAGGTAAGGTAAATGATATTGATGATAAGGTTTATATGTATCGACGTAAGAGGTATTATTGAAGTATTAATATTATGTGATGCTGATGATTATTGGAGTTTTGGTGGATAAGAGGTAAAGTAAGTGAGGAGCATTTTTTTTTTTGTTGGTTTATATGGAACAAGGAGGATGAAGATGGCAGACTATAACACTCAAGTGGAAAGAAGATTGTCTACACACACTTTGTTAAATAAATAAGCAGTACATACTTTTTTTTTGGAGAGAGGAAGTATTTGCATATCTTGGCTCACTGACAGTTGTTCAGCAACTGTACATTTGAATTGGCTTGGCAAACATTGGTCTTGACATGATGACTATGACGCTGACAAACTATTATTGACTGTTATACATTGCTGCCACTAATACTTCATACACATGTCGAACGTCAAACCTTTGACAGAATTGCATTTACACAGTCAACACTATTCAATTACACAGTAGTACTTAATGTGGATGAAAGATGAGTGAGTGTGTTCTGTGTGTTTTCCCTTCCTAATCCCAGAAAAGTGGTACCGACTTACCTCCTAAATATTATTTTACTTGTTTGTTGTGGCTTGCACTGACACCCATAAATATTATAGGTTTACTGATATTTGTGTATTTGTAACAGTTAATATGACAATTATCTGATATGATTTGTGTGTTTGTTATAAATTGTATGTTTAGTATAAGAGCATTGATAATAATATTGTAAAAGCAATTGTGTGTGCATTCAAACTGTTGTTCTTACCTGCACTTGTTCAACGTAATGGGTGCCACTTAGAAACGTTTAATTTCTGCTGATGACTGCTGATGAACTTTCTGATTAGTGATGGTGAATATTATGGACTGTTACCTGCACTTGTTCAACATAATGCGTGCCACTTAGAAATGTTTAATTTCTGCTGATGAATTGTGTGATTAGTGATAGTGAATATTATGGGCTGTTACTTGCACTTTTTCTACATGATTGGTGCCACTGGGACATGTTTAATTTCTGCTGATAAGCTTTGATAAACAGTGTGATTAGTGATAGTGAATATTATGGACTGCTGTCTGCACCTGTTCAACATTGCTGGGTGCCACTGATGGGCTGCTTCTATTGAAATAGAAAAGATGTCACCTGTTGGTGTCTGCACTTGCTCAACATTACTGGGTGCCACTGATGGACTGCTTCTACTGAAATAATGTCACTTGTTGGTGTCTGCACTTGTTCAACATTGCTGGGTGCCACTAATGGAACTGCTTCTACTGAAATAATGTCAGTTGTTGGTGTCTGCACCTGTTCAACATTGCTGGGTGCCACTAATGGAACTACTTCTGCTGAATGATGTCACTTGTTGGTGTCTGCACCTGTTCAACGTTACTGGGTGCCACTGATGGACTGCATCTACTGACATGATGTCACTTGTTGCTGTCTGCACCTGTCAACATTACTGGGTGTCACTAATGGAACTGCTTCTACTGAAATGATGTCACTTGTTGGTGTCTGCAACTGTTCAACATTGCTGGGTGCCACAGATGGAACTGCTTCTACTGAAATGTTGTCACTTGTTGCTGTCTGCACCTGCTCAACATTGCTGGGTGCCACTAATGGAACTGCTTCTACTGAAATAATGTCACTTGTTGGTGTCTGCACCTGTTCAACATTGCTGGGTGCCACTGATGGAACTGCTTCTACTGAAATGAAGTCACTTGTTGCTCTCTGCACCTGTTCAACATTGCTGGGTGTCACTAATGGAACTGCTTCTACTGACATAATGTCACCTGTTGGTGTCTGCACTTACTCAACATTACTGGGTGTCACTAATGGAACTGCTTCTACTGAAATGTTGTCTCTTGTTGGTGTCTGCACCTGCTCAGCATTGCTGGGTGCCACTGATGGACTGCTTCTACTGAGATAATGTCACTTGTTGGTGTCTGCACCTGCTCAACATTGCTGGGTGCCACTAATGGAACTGCTTCTGCTGAATGATGTCACTTGTTGGTGTCTGCACCTGTTCAACATTACTGGATGCCACTGTTGAAACTGTTTCTACTGAAATGATGTTACTTGTTGCTGTTTGCACCTGTTGACCAATGCTGGGTGCTACTGCTGGAACTATCAACTACTTGTTTTTTTTATCATTGAAAGCATTTTATGTGAACATTTGTATTAACTGATTTTTTGTGTATTGTGTAAACTATTATGTAAAGTCACATGTATGAAAGAATTTGTATTGCTTACCGTATTTTATATATTAGGTTATTGAAAGGTCGGCACAAAGCCAAAATTTTATCTAATTGTGTGATATTTACGTATTAATATTATCTTTTATTTTTGTCTGTATTTTTGTGGACGAATTTGGTGGTATTTTCACCACCAATGCTGGCAAAAATGCCATCAAATTCTGGCCCGTGGAGGAGGGGCATATGAAAGGTGGCTACACTGAGCCACAGCGCCAGAGATTGTGCCAAAGAGTATTATTCCGCCGCCTCCACTGGAGTTCTTGTCGAGAACTCGTAGTAGTCAGTGCTTGCTGAGATGTCGTAGTGAAGAGTTCTTGTCGAAAAGTCGTGGTGGAGAGTGGTTATCGAGATGTGGCAGTAGTGAGTCGGTGTTGAGATGTTGTAGTAGGGAGTGCTTGTTCCATGTTTTATGCAGTTGTTTGATGGGCTAGACAGCAGATGTTGTTCGAATGGGGATATTGTAATGATCATAGTGCTTTTCGTCAATATATATGAAGGTAAAAAAATTCCCTTTTCTTTTTATTATTTCAATGTCTTTAATAATGCGTCATTACAGGTTCAGTCAACAAAGCATCTGGCTTGTGTTCTTGTATTAGAGTGTAGTTCTGGTTTCCTTACGCAATTATAGTATTTCTATTTTTTTAATTACTTCAGTATAAATGGTATTTAAAACTTCTTGTCTTATTGAAGAAGAACCATGCCAGATGTGTACGTTGGATCACACTTCCACACACAGAACAGCTACACTTGTGTTTTGTCAGGGCCAACCGTTTACGAGACTGCGTAATCGGACAGACAGCTACTAAAAAAAAAAAAAAAAAAACTTAAAATTATTTGCATAGTATATAATTAAGCCCCCATGCAAGGTTTTGTTTGTTTTACTTGTCCATAAGGTGGCTCTACTGTATAGTATTTACGTTACTCCATGACAGAACCTGCTGTGAATCGACATACCCATTCATTACCCAGTGGTATTCAGAGACGTACAGTACAACGCGATGGAGCAGTACCGGTACAGTATTTCCTGGTCGCTGCATTGGAAGGGTAGGTCATATTCCATGTCCTGCAAGGTCACCTGACCTGAATCCCCTTGATTATATCGTAGGGGGATAGCTAAAGTCACTTGTGTACGAGATCCCTGTGAATATGGAGACGGAATTAGTTCCAGAATTGTAGCTGCCTGTGATGTGATTCGAAATACACCAGCGATATTTGTCAGGGTGCGTCAGAATCTTGTTCGCAATGTCATGCTTGCATTGAGGTCGATGGCCGTCATTTTCAGTGCAGTTTGTAAGATACAGTACTACTGGCACGTTCGTTGTGTCAGTGATGGTATTTGTAGTTAACTGTAACTAAGTTAAATAGAAAAGTACACAGTAATGTGATTTTATTCGTGATATCTCCAATAGCAGGCTTCTCCGACCACAGTATCTCTGTTCAAATTGTTCAGTGGAGCATCCTCTACGTCCCGTTAAATTTTTGAACGCTCTTACGGAAACATCATACAGACACTTATTTCTTATTCCTTCTCACTATCACACAGTTTCTCCCCTTCGTAGAGGCTTTCCGTATGCTCTTTCCACCCACCCCCGTTCTTCTGCGTTTAACAACGGAATTCCTGTTGAACATTTAGTATTGACACCTTTTCATTTAATTTCACAGCAGATTGTTTTGACTTTTCTGTTTCATAAAACAGTCCTTCCGACGACATCTTCATTTCGATTTCTTCGCATTTTTTGCACAGGCAATTCACCTTGGCTTCCATGCATTTCCCGTTTATTTCACTTTTAAATTTTCTATTGTATTCGTGTCTGTTCCAGAACAATTTTGTGGTGAAACAGGGTCTCTTCGCAGTTAGTTTCCTTGCACTAGTTTAATAATGCTCTGTTTTGAAGAAGCTCATTTTCCATCAACTGAATTGCCTATTGTGATATTCACGATCACAGTATCTATAGCCATAGAGAACTTCAAACGCACGCCAACACTCCGAAATATCAGTGTAGTCTTTAATATTACTATATTTTGATCTGAGTTTATTGATAAGGCAGGGAGTGTGGGAGGAGAGTGGAGCGCTGGGTTGTTTGTGACTGAGTATCGGTTGGGCTGAGAATTTTATTTTACAATTTTTTTCCTTTCATTTTCTTTTTATGTTATCTCAAATTTCATCAACGAGTCCCCGAATGCGACGCTAAGTAGGATCGCTCGACCTCCTTGGAGTGAGCCAGGAGCCAAATGTGAAAGCCTGAGACAGCTGGACCAACGGTGGCAACGGCTCCGCGCAACCCTCAACTGCTGAGAGTTGAGACCAATGGCAAGGGGAGGCACACTGACTCTGAAACAGAGATCAGAGAAGATAACTTGATCTAACTTCAAGCAACAGCACCACTGGCTGACGACACTGAAAATCACTCCAAAACATTCACTTAACGAATGTCCTAAAAGCTAATCAGATATGTATTGATAAAAAGAATAATAATTAAATATCTAAGCGACATACACAGTCGCTAAGAAACAAGGATTCACAGCCAAGAAGTTACTTACTCAACATATTTCAATGAGCCCAATTACTTGTTAGACATTAGGTGATAGAGTAGCAGCTGCTCTAAGCTACACCCAAAGCAACTTAATTAGAGCGTTCACAATTTGTTAATATTAACAAGGAAAAATTGCTTAAAGTTCTGAAAAATTATGCTTATTTAATTATAATAATAACATATCATAACTTTAATTCAGTAGTAGAGACAAATTGCAAACCTTCTCACAGAATGGTGTATAAAAAATTACTTGCAGGGAGTGTGAAAAAGTGCATATTGGTCAGTCACGTAGAGCTGTGGCAGTTAGGCTACGTGAATATAAGAGAAGCTGGAACTTCAGGGAGAAAGATTCAACCTTTCCTGATCGTCTAGCAGAAAACTATTCATATCATCTAGAATGTGGAATTTTGCTTTCTGTGAAGAAAAGGAGAAATATGACCCTAGTGGAAATATTGTAAATCAACAATTATATGAAACAGAATTCCAATATAGTATTGAATGATCAGACTCAGTTCTCATTTTCCTCTTTGTTGATTTAAATTTTCGTTGCAAATACTAGATTCGGACTGTAAATTCAACTCATTTCTTATCAATCGTTAAATGTATACCCAAATGAAAACCTTGTTTACCACTTTTTTAGGTTAGGTAATTGATTCTATGTGACAAAAAGGCAATGTTATCACAAATAAAATCTGTAATTTTTGTATGTTCCTTGAAAATAATATCTGCTTAAGTCGCACATCATGTTTATCTATGTTTTCGTAATTCATTTGTCACCTGAAGATGGTTTGAGAAGCCAAAAGCTGGTTTCTGAAAAAATAAATATAGCTTTTCAGAACATTAATAAGTGTATTCCTTTTTAATATTATTACCGTGTTTTGCCAGGAGCCAACGGAAATTTCAGTTATTGTTACACGATTTGTTTTAACTTGAATAAGCTTGACAAAACAGAACTATGCTAATAGGTCCGTTTGATAAACTATGACACAGCTAATTAGACGTAGCGTAAACTAGGTTTCCAGTTTAAAGCGGGGACCTATCCTCCTTATAGCTTGGCATACAGTGGGCATACAAATAGGGGTAATGCAAATTGGGGTAATGCAGGAGTAGGTTTAATAATTAATAAAAAAAATAGGAGTGCGGGTAAGCTACTACAAACAGCATAGTGAACGCATTATTGTGGCCGAGACAGACACGAAGCCCACGCTACTACAGTAGTACAAGTTTATATACCAACTAGCTCTGCAGACGATGAAGAAATTGATGAAATGTATGATGAGGTAAAAGAAATTATTCAAATGGTGAAGGGAGACGAAAATTTGATAGTCATGGGTGACTGGAATTAGACAGCAGGAAAAGGAAGAGAAGGAAACGTAGTAGGTGAATATGGATTGGTGCTAAGAAATTCAAGAGGAAGCCGTCTGGTAGAATTTTGCACAGAGCGTAACTTAATCATAGCTAACACTTGATTCAAGAATGATGAAAGAAGGTTGTATACCTGGAAGAACCCTGGAGACACCAGAAGGTTTCAGATAGATTATATAATGGTAAGACAAATATTTAGGAACCATATTTTAAATTGTAAGACATTTCCAGGGGCAGATGTGGACTCTGACCACAGACTATTGGTTATGAACTGTAGATTAAAACTGAAGAAACTGCAGGAAGGTGGGAATTTAAGGAGATGGGATCTGGACAAACTGATTAAACCAGAGGTTGTACAGTGTTTCAGGGAGAGCGTAAGGGAACAATTGTCACAAATGGGGGAAAGAAATGCAATAGAAGAAGAATGGGTAGCTTTGAGGGATGAAGTAGTGAAGGCAGCAGGGAATCAAGTGGGTAAAAAGACGAGGGCTAGTAGAAATCCTTGGGTAGCAGAAGAGATACTGAATTTAATTGATGAAAGGAGAAAATACAAAAACGCAGTAAGTGAAGTAGGCAAAAGGAAATACAACCGTCTCAAAAATGAGACGAACAGGAAGTGCAAAATGGCAAAGCACGGATGGCTGGAGGACAAATGTAAGGATGTAGAGGCTTATCTCACGAGGGGTAAGATAGATACTGCCTAAAGGAAAATTAAAGAGACCTTTGGAGAAAAGAGAAGCACTTGCATGAATATCAACAGCTCAGATGGAAACCCAGTTCTAAGCAAAGAAGGGAAGGCAGAAAGTTGGAAGGAGTATATAGAGGGTCTATACAGGGGCGATGTTCTTGAAGACAATATTATGGAAATGGAAGAGGAGGTAGATGAAGATGAAATGGGAGATACGATACTGCGTGAAGAGTTTAACAGAGCACTGAAAGACCTAAGCTGAAACAAGACCCCGGGAGTAGACAACATTCCATTAGAACTACTGACAGCCTTGGGAGAGCCAGTCCTGACAAAACTCTACCATCTAGTGAGCAGGATGTATGAGACAGGCGAAATTCCCTCAGACTTCAAGAAGAATATAGTAATTCCAATCCCAAAGAAAGGAGGTGTTGACAGATGTGAAAATTACCGAACTATCAGTTTAATAAGTCACAGCTGCAAAATACAAACGCGAATTCTTTTCAGACGAATGGAAAAACTGGTAGAAGCCGAACACGGGGAAGATCAGTTTGGATTCCGTAGAAATGTTGAAACACGTGAGACGATACTGACCCTACGACTTATCTTAGAAGAAAGATCAAGGAAAAGCAGACCTACGTTTCTAGCAGTTGTAGACTTAGAGAAAGTTTTTGACAATGTTGACTGGAATTCTGAAGATGGCAGAGGTAAAACACAGGGAGCGAAAAGCTATTTACAATTTGTACAGAAAGCAGATGGCAGTTATAAGAATCGAGGGACATGAAAGGGAAGCAGTGGTTGGGAAGGGAGTGAGACAGGGTTATAGCCTCTCCCCGATGCTATTCAATCTGTATATTGAGCAAGCAGTAAAGGAAACAAAAGGAATGTTCGGAGTAGGTATTAAAATCCATGGAGAATGCCGATGGCATTGTAATTCTGTCAGAGACAGCAAAGGACTTGGAAGAGCAGTTGAACGAAATGGACAGTGTCTTGAAAGGAGGGTATAAGATGAACATCAACAAAAGCAAAACAAGGATAATGGAATGTAGTCGAATTAAGTCGGGTGATGCTGAGGGAATTAGATTAGGAAATGAGACACTTACAGTAGTAAAGTAGCTTTGGTATTTGGGGAACAAAATAACTGATGTTGGTCGAATTAGAGACGAAAGAAAATGTAGACTGGCAATGGCAAGGAAAGCGTTTCTGAAGAAGATAAATTTGTTAACAGCGAGTATAGATTTAACTGTGAGGAAGTCGTTTCTGAAAGTATTTGTATGGAATGTAGCCATGTATGGAAGTGAAACATGGACGATAAATAGTTTAGACAAGAAGAGAATAGAAGCTTTCGAAATGTGGTGCTACCGAAGAATGCTGAAGATTAGATGGGTAGATCACATAACTAATGAGGAGGTATTGAACAGAAGAGGAGTTTGTGGCACAACTTGACCAGAAGAAGGGATCGGTTGGTAGGACATGTTCTGAGGCATCAAGGGATCACCAATTTAGTACTGGAGGGCAGTGTGGAGGGTAAAAATCGTAGAGGGAGACCAAGAGATGAATATACTAAGCAGATTCAGAAGGATGTAGGCTGCAGTAGGTATTGGGAGATGAAGAAGCTTGCACAGGATAGAGTAGCATGAAGAGCTGCATCAAACCGGTCTCAGGACTGAAGACCACAACAACAACAACAGTGGGCTGTCTAACATTAAAACCCGGCATACAACGGTAGCATTGATAGTAACCAGCGTCCTAGGTTAAGTTATGACTAAAGGAATTAGAGCAGTCCTTTGCGTACGACATTGTAAATAAAAGATTAAGACCACCACTGAGGGATGTTGAACCCGTCGACAACTAACTCACGTCCGCTGCTCCTCACGCATCGCAGGGGCTCAGCGTAATATATAAGGACATATCCGCCACGTAACGACACTGACAAGTATAAGCAATGTTTACCCAAAAAGTTACAAGGATCGCATTCCTTAGAAGCAGCCAAAACAAAGCCACAGGTTGATCTACAGACAAGTAATTTCAAAATCACGACGAAGACACTCAAAACGAATACTAACGAACAAGAAGTGGCGAAACAACTACGTGAGCCCACGTTCGTCCAAAATCTCTAACAATCAACAAGATCATGCCAGATTAATAAAACTCAGCCTACCACATTTAATACACGGCCCTCTCAAACCACATGCCGTCGAACAACACCACAGTGTGACCAACTAAAGCTCAGCGGTGCCTCCAGTCTTGATTTAGTTGCTCAGGATTCAGCGCAGAAAACACGCGTGACATTCTAATCGTCCTTCTCAAATGATCGTTCTTCTCAAATGACCTGCAAAACTTATGTCCTCGTCAACAACTAACTATTCGTATCACAGCAATGAGATGCAGAATCAGCTTTCAAACAGGCGCCACGTGAACTCAAACCATCAGCTAATACAGACCAATAATTCATAAGCCACTATTTTTTCATGTAGTTGGGCTACCAGGAAGTATACGACACACGTGTACCTGATCACTGATCTCACGTAGCAGCATAACCACTCACAATGGAGCTAAGGCCGATTTCCGAATAGTGCATACACGATAGCCTAGGAACACGTTCGCCAACCAAACTCACTGCACACCTACTCGGACAAGAGTTTGTCGGTGTTTGTCGCACAAAACAAAATCCACCCTGTTGCTGATAGCCATTGCCTTCACATTTCATAAGCAAGTAACTAACAAAGGAGTGGTCCAACCTGACATGTCGAAACCTTTCTGAGGTTTTTGTTTTTTTTTTACACAGAAGGAAAACACCGAAAGTAAATGCTCCATCAAAATTTTAGCCTGCTAAGGCCCACTGTAGGTATATTTTTTAAAAATGTGTTATAATTACTCATTTTTACCTTTCTGCCTTGCACGTGAATCGGCGAAATCGGCAAAAAAGCTGACGTAGCAGTCCGAAGGGAGGCTAGCGCTACGTAGTGCGAATTCCAAAGTGCACACACGCTAATTTGAAGCACTTAAACCATACTAAAAATGTGTCAAATCATTAATTTTTTAAACAACTTTCAGTTCATATCGACAGCTAAACTGTTGCGGATGTAATTATTACACAGTTGGCTTGCAGAGGAAAGAAAATCAAGGCGGTTCACCATGTTACACCTGGACTTCAATTTGCTGATATTAAATGTTTATAAAAATTACTGTAGGACAGTTCTTATGCATAATAAGTCCGGGACGATGAGACCTCTTTTCTTCTTCAGCATGAATTTCGTCTGTTTTTTTTTTTTCTTCAACTTATTTTGACTTCCGGCAGCATGTTCGCATAGAGTGTCGTATAAAGAGAGGTACGGTATATTATTGAGACAATGCCACTTAAAAGTCGAGACATATGACAAAATGAAGACATACAAGAGTGGTGGATCACACCCGTAGCTGTACGGGTGAGATGGACGAGTGTACTGGTAGAGATGGACCATATAGGAAATCTCTGTAGATCCATTGCTCAGCTGCCGGTCATATATTTACCAAGGAATGTTGCCAAACAGCCGTATGTTTTGAGAAGTTATTTTATTTAGACAACCAGTTTCGGTACATTGAATATTACCTTTCCTGATTAGTGTTGGTTTTGTTCTAGTATTAGCTTGTCTTTCTCTTACCACAGCAATTACATTTATCACCAAATGCTGAACAACATTGTGAACAGGAAACTCACTGAAATCAAAGATCGTTTTTATTAGTTTCCTTTCTCATCCGTCTTTTTCTTTACAGCTTCAGTATTTTCAGCAGAGTTTAAAACTTTGGATGCACTTGTGGCCTCCCTCCTAAAATTAACTGTTTAGGCTGTACAAGGAACTTTACCTCCAAAATTTTTATCGGTGTTGGCTTAGGAGTAATCAGTTTTGAAGTGATTATCTTGGAAGTTTTAGGTTTAGTAGTTGTGGAGTCCGAAGTTGTGTCAGTAAAGGAATTTGACTTGTGCGGATAACTCTGCCCTTTTAATGTGCTTGGCATCACTGGGTCTTTTGATGAGCTTTATAGTCGTTGTTTGGGCCGCCTGTGAGATTCTGCTCTACTATTTGTTGGTACATACATATCTTCCGACAAATAAGCGAAGTCTGGAACTTTGAGCATATTCAATGGGATTATTCCACATCCCTTGAAAGCAACTGCCACGTTTCCAACGTTGGCTGATTTAGCTTTTCTCTACAAATGTGAGTAGAGTAATTCTTAATGAACATCTGATTGCTAAATCATTGCCGGATTTGTTCTTTAGCTGCACAGAGGTTTCGTCCAGTTTGTAGATGTGCCGTGGCTTGTTGAACAAGTCGCTTTCGTGCATCATAGTTTCTAGAAGTTTGAAATACTCTTTTACAGTGGTGTTATACATCCCTTTGGCTCTAGCGACTAACACACCTTCTGCCTTTCTTATAACCATATTTCGATTACGTCTAAGAAAGGAATTAAGCCAGGAGTAATCGGTTTTTTCTGATTGCTTCTTGAGAGTATGTGGTATATTTAATCTCTCTGCTAATTCAAATGCCATAGTGTTTACTTATCTCTACAAGGTGTGAAACCTTGCACTTGCTATTTCTGAATATGTGCAATGAGCTTCGTTCATTCTCAGTCCCCATTAAGGTTTCAGATACACTTAGGACAGCTTTTTTTTACAGCAGTCTTCTTTTTAGCGTGGTTTCAGGTATACAGAAATCTTTAACAGCAGCTCTAACACCAGTGAGGTTGTTCCGCACAGCATACATGGCATTTATCAACACATTTTCAGTCCTTTCGCCACACCCACTATAGGCAGTCCTTTTGTAATTCTCTGAAATTAAAAAAAGTCATGTATGGGGAGACACATGTTATTCATCCCTTCTTTAAAATCTAAATTTTATGTAACCTAGCTAAATTTGAATACATTATGGGAGCGACAGTGATCAATGTGTTACATATATTTACTATTAAAAACTGTCTTGATCACGATTTATTTATTAAGGTGACCGGTTTCGACCACTACTGTGCTCAGTTTCAGACCATTGAGTAGGAACCTCTTTCTACTGGAGAATCACTACTGAGTAGAAAGAGGTTCCTACTCAATGGTCTGAAGATGACCACAGTAGTGATCGACACCGGTCACCTTAATCAATAAATCGTGATCAAGACTGTTTTTAATAGTAAATACTAGCTAAATTTGACTGTGGAGCGTGTCTCCCACATTAAAACACGTGGTTCATCTCTCCAAAATGCACTGGTCCATCTCTGCCGACAGTCTGGGAGAGATGGACTACCCCGACATTTTAGGTTTGTCTGATGCTTACACATATGTCAAGCTGGCAGTTAAAAAGCTGTATCAATATTGTGCAAAGTATGGCTTAATATTAAAATTATGTAACCACTCGACAATACTTTCTGGCTTACCAGAACAGAGGATCTAATTTTTTTCCAGAAATAACACGAAAATACCAGCCACAATTTTGCACCAAGATCGTTCACAAAAAGCTTCCTCACAACTAGCGAGAGCTGTTTTCTAACGGCACGTTTTGAAATATGGCACTGGTCTGTCTCACCCAGTGGCCCAGCTGAGCCGCACGTACCCTGTATTTTACTAACAATGAAACAGTTCCTTGTTTGTTCCCCAATCATCACAAAAATCAAGTTTGTACTGGAACCGAAAACAAACATCTCCCTCACACCAGCCACACTTGATAAGAGGAAAGTTAATGCATTCAGACACTTCACAGTCATCGTTACTTTTATTTAGACAGAATTGGAATAGAGTAAGAAATGGTCAAGGGCATTGCTCTTCATATGATGCTGCGTATCAGGCATATTTGATCAAATTCGTAAAATGTGGTGACGGAAACTGACAGTACAGAAATGACTGAAGCTTAGCAATTCTGTTATTCTGATTAATTTGAAATGAGAAAGAGATATCGGAAGTTGTGAAGTCCGACTATTTTTCGAAAATTCCTGTAAAAGGTTGAAAAATGTTTTTGTGGAAGGGGGATGAATCACACTATTCATTCGCGATGGAATCCTAATTACGGAGGTTCGAATCCTCCCTCGGGCACGGGTATGTGTGTCTGTGCTTAGGATAATTTAGGTTAAGCAGTGTGTAAGCTTAGCGACTGACGACCTTAGTAGTTAAGTCCCATAAGATTTTACACATTCACATTCCTAATTACGTTAATGGTCTTTTAGTTGACTTCCTAAAGACAGAGTTGTCGTTATGTCGAGGTCAGGAGTCCAACAAAACCAATGACTTACTTATTGCAAATGGTAAGAAGATGCTACAGATGTAACACTGAAAAGAATTCTCTCCCATTTTTACGTATGTCGTTTAAAATATTTTTGCAAGTAAACAATTTAAAAGAAAACGTTTTTGGTCCCAATTTGCTTAATATTCCTGAAGACAGACATAAAGCTGCAAAAACAATGATCAACTGATACTTACCAGTGGTATTGTTGTATGTGAATTTGTCATACATCAACTGCACAAGCGACTCCTCCTTTTTTCGCTTGAAGTGATCATCTGTGCTCTCCGTGCAGTTCTGGGATGAAACCTTGAGAGATTGCAGGGCACTCTCACTTCTGATTCAGTGTTATTCCACTTCATGTTCTTAGGGAATACGATCTTTATTGCCATTTTGACTTCATACATCATGATGAAATGGTGGGCAGTAGTTAATGCTCTTGCTTGCGTGCTCTGGGGAAGGAATAGCAGTAAGCTTTACCTGCATTCAAAGGAATAGGGTGCCGATTTAAACGACTGCAGTAAAAGAGCACGGCGATGGTGGGCTGAGGGAAGTGCAGATTTTCTGCGGAACTTGGGTGAAAACATTTCCGGGCAGCCGAGTTCCGCGGCCCGATTGTGCAGGCACGTTGGTTGGCATTGGTTGGGAGGCAGCCACGTCCAGGTAGACTGACTAGCTCCGAGAAGTCGCCGCTGCAATGGCCAGCGCATTGTAGACCGACAATAAAGCAGGGGATGGGCCCTTGTTAGACAGGAAGCTGACAGAACAACTGTGAGCGTTCTGCAAATTTCTGTGGGGCTGGACACTGGCGCCCAGACGACCAGACTCTGATACCAAACTTATTTGTGAAGGCAGGAGGCCTTTAGCGAGTTCCTGGGCGTTCTTTGGAAACTTTGAAATGGACGCAACAGTGGTTATAACAAGCTTGTTAGGGAAGGCTGTGGTTCCATCCAGGTCATGTTGTTAGCAAAAGAAAAGGCAAACACGTGGGAAAGAGGCCGCGAAGATGATTTTTTTTTCCTTTTCTTCCAATTAATTTTAAAGTGCCTGGTTGGTCAAATCGGTGTATGCAGAGCAAAGGGCGCTCTCATAGCTTCGAATGTCACGCTCCAGCTCAGGGAAGTCCAAGATGTAAATGTGTTTTGCTACCGAGCTGAGGAGGAAGTGGACAGAAAGAGAAGAGATCTCACTCTTGTACTGGCGCTTCGCTAGAAAAGAACTGCAGGTCTGTACCTAAACTGTGAGACTTGTGTCCTTTGCTAGTGTGCCACTTAGAGCCTGTGCGCTATTTTAGATTTTGGGGACCAGCTGAAACAGTAACTGCCATGTGAAAGGGGAGCTCAAACACAGCAATGTCAACGAGTAATGCATTTTCTTTTCAAATCGTGCGTTATACAATGTTAAAGTAAAACAATAGATACATTACACGTAAGTAGTAGACACAGACATATCTTATTTACTGAACTCTGGAGCTACCTACCACGACCATCTTTCATGGAACAACAAGTTAGAGTATGACAAATCTACCTCAAGTGGTCAGCTCCTGAATCAATGACAGTCAATTCAAAAGCTCGGTGTGGGTTTCTGCCCCACGCGGGGCCTTACTCCCAGTTACCCAAACTGTAGTGTTATGGCAAAGTGTACAGTTTCAAGCGCCAAAATAAAAAAATAAAAATTGTGGCTATGAAGGAGCACCAAAGTGTTCAATTAGCTGCATAATATTCTATTTATTATTGGCTTACCTTTTCGTGACCAGCCTCCACCCATAACCTCTGTATATTAAAAATTGTGAGTTTTCTTTGTTAATTATGTAATGTGCTAAAAATAATAATTACAAAAATGCTTCTAGGGAGGAAAAAAAATATTGTCATTTACAGAATAAATAGTATATTTTCTACAAACTTGTAGTGAAGTATACTGCATGTGGACGTCAAAATGTGTATGCCAATTCATTTTGGGTAATGTTAGGGACTCCGAAGTTCTGTTACAGGCTGTTTTTTCCTTGATGCCGGCTGTCCTTGACCTGATGTTAAATTAGCTTGTGATAATATTTTGATAGAAAACCTTCCGTAAAACAGAAAATGAATGTAATGTGATGTGTCATCTAAGATATAACCTAATGGACGACTTCTTGCAGAATTCTGTACAACAAAGTGTGAATGTGTTTTAAACTCTACAATTATTTTAAAATGAGTTTGTTTTCTGTTATGTGAAGTTGTTACGTGGATATATTAAAAGCTAAATAAATATCTTAAAAAAAAAAACTTGTTGACTCCACGGAATTGCCGTTTTCGCAAGTGGTTTCATACTGGAGGTCTTCTTCGCCACTATACTGTCCGAAACATCTTCATAGCGATGCCTACGGCAGCATCACACACTTTGAGTTCACAGGAGCTAAATTTTCCAGTGTGGGATTGTATGAACACTCTTAACTGGATGAAAACTGTGAACATAAATTCTGAAGTCTCTTGTGCCCAAAAGCGTGGTAATGTAATGAGCACCTTCGATCCACACTGCACTGAACAGTTGCGTTTTTATTTGCGGTACCTTTCTTTTCGGGACATTGTAATATTGTGTAATTCATACGTTTTTCGTCTCCGTATATAGAAACAGGCGTTTAATCATTCCCAGTCGATACAGATGTTCTGTAATCAGGATATGCTTAAATAGCACTTGGGTTGTAGCTGTACAGCATGTATTCTGTATGAAGAGCTGAGAACGCCTCACAACACTCTTAGTCTTTCCAGGGGTGAGGCTATCGATACCGCAGATGTTTCCGTTAGCTGATAGTGACGGGAGCCCAATACATGGAATGTCAGTCGTGCAAACTGCTGCCTCCCTGTGGCGGGAATTACATTGGCCGCTCTGACGCAAACCAGTCTGATTTATTCAGCTCATGGTTGACCTCCATCGACCTCCGCTTAAAAGCAGGACTGGTGGTCTGTAGAGATGGTGTATCACGTACGAGTAGAAACCTTGGGACGATACATAGTTGTATCGCAGTCTTGATGTCTATACTGTAAAATCGCCTCTCTTCAGCGCAATAAGAGTAGACGCTCAGTGCCACCTAGAAGTGGACGGTAGATATGTTTCTGTTCTAGCGCTATATTTTTAAAGATCTTCATTTTTCGAAACATACACTTAAGACTATTTGTATTACTGACTTATAACTGAAAACTTTTGTCAGTACGTGACGCAAGCCATTCATTAAGTACATCATGTTTTTGTAAAGAAACACTGTAATGAGAGAAATTGTGATAAGAAAGTCTATGCTTGTATTCGCAACGATTCCTTGAAGCATTGAGGTGTAGTATAGTAATAGAAGTAGGAAAAGAAGAGGAAGAAGATGAAGAAGAAGAAGTAGAAAGAAACAAAATTGCATCTAATACGGTTAATACTTTCCTCGCGCGGTCTTTTCCCTTAGTGGGAACAGTCATCTAAATTTAACTTTCCATTTGCATTCTACAATGGGTCTAACAACGAAATAGCACACGAGCCTTGGTAAATCTAGACTATACGTAAGACAAAGCTACTTGGCAAAATTTCGGTAGGAACTCGAAAGGTAACACACGTTGCATAACTACTAGTAATTCAAATTTAGATAATCAAAAATCTGCAGTGTCTTTCGTAGGCAACATGAATTAATTAATAACAAAAGGAGGGTCAGTATTGGTAGAAAATCGATTTCAGTCACTGCGAGGCCATCATCAGTGTAAGTATTAAAGCCCTGTGGACTCATAAATACAAACAGCAAAACTGCAACATCGGTATATATCAGTGACGAGCACTTGTCAGACCGAAGGTTGCATTTGTTCCTTGTCAGTACTCTTCACTGATATGCGCAGAGGTTGCAATTTTACTGCTTATATTTATGAGGGCTTCAGTACTAGCACTGCTGCTTGTATTCAAGAATTCACAGGACTTTTTAATACTAGCACTGATGATGGGCACGCAGTGATAGAAATCGATTTACAACAGAAATAAATATCTCTACTTCAATGACCAATGCTGACCCTCATTTTGTTAGTAATAATGGTGTGGCGGTCGTGGTGTACGTAACTCATGATGGAATACCCATTCAAGTCAATTAATTATATACGACTACAACTAGTAACGTTTATAAAATTATTGAAATATGTTTCGTTATTGGTGCCTACATATGCCAACTTCGGAGTCAATGCTGACACTCATCAACCATTTTTGTATGATTTATGTAGCCACGCTATTTTCAGTGAAACTATAATTTTTTTATGATCTTTCGTGATCTTCTTTCAGAACAATCGTAGGGACTAACTATAAAAAATATCTTAGTCACTATGTTGAACTGGTTTTGTGAGAGTATGTTAACTCTGTTATTTAGTATCTTCACTATTGTTGGTTAATTTGTTTGTCTCTCAAAAATCGTTACTTGTGTAAAATTTATAACGCGTGACTTGAATTCAGTTAGACAGTAATAAAGTTACATATAAAAATGGTTTTTATTTAACTTTCTTGTCCACCATAGTAACTTTAATTTTCAGAAGAAACTGAATGTATACTGAACGCCATGGAGATGTGGTTTCGTTGAGGAGTTCTTTCTGGGGAGTCAGTCGGAAACTGATTTCACCATGTGAGTAGTTCTCTGTCTCTGTCTCTAACTCTCGACGGAAGCATAACTTATATTTTATTGAGTTTCCTGCCAGTTGATAAGAACTACATAATACAAGATCACTTGAAAATAAAATTGACGACATAGGAGAGATAAGTAACTGAACACATGTATTTCCACCATGACACCCCTTTCCACTCCGTGTGCAGAAATGTGACTTATTTTGGAATCAGTGAAGTGCACTGCGTGTTCACTGCCTCCCTTGTCTTGCTGTTTACCTGAAAGCCTGAAGCCGTGCTTAAGCCCCGCTTCTCGGGCTGGGCTGTCACAACCGATCATCAAGTGTGAGCGTTAAAAAACGGGCGCTCTTGTCTGCCAGTATTCGTTAGCCTACGTATCCCCAAAAAGAACAGAATTTCTGGAAGAAACTGCTTCTGTTGCCACTTGTAACAGCAGCACCAAATAGAAGTTTAAATTCTGCGAGACAAGTTACTGACAGCTTGCATGTTTGTAGACACCGACATTCTGAAACTGGATCAATTCCAGCGCTAAATGAAGGCCTTGAATATTTCAGTTTCTAGATTGTTTATTTGGAAATGAATTTGCTCATAAAGTATGATATTACCAGTCTAGTGTGTTGGTGTCGGCAGTGTCTCTAGTAAACCCATCGATCGCGTTATGTCGTTCTTTTTTGTTCTGAGCACACAGGGAGCATACAAAGATACCTACAAAAATCGTGTCTCCCGCCAAATACGAGGGCCTGATGAGAAATAGCGCCTGAAGCTATGCAGCCAACATTACATAACTGTCGTGCTGTTTCTTCTTGAAGACCGTTCTCAGCCGCATTCTGCAGGGCACCACAATACAGCCCGTAATTGTCTCTTGCGTTTCATCACTGCTCACATGAACCGCTGCCTATGAAGACAACATTCTGGCACAGCGTAGAGAATTGGCGGAAAGCACTGGCGGCTGCCTTCTATAACGAGGGTACTGGAAAGTTTGTACAAAGCTATGACAAACGTCTAAGTCGGATCGGCGACTATGAAGATAAGTAGCTGGAAGTTGTAGCTAATTGTTGCAAATAAAAGTTTTGATTTTCACTGTGGTTTCCATTTCGCGAGCTATCGTTCCTTACTTTCCGATTAGCTCTCGTATATATATTGGACCTCATTTGTTAAAGTATCATAAAACATGTTGAACAGCATCTCAACCAATTAACAGCTGACCTGTTGTGACTGCTGAAAACTCGAATTACATCAGTAATGTAATCCATGTTATCTGTTTATCACCAAACAGTCGCCTTAACCATTTAGCTACCTGGGCAGCCCCCGAGGCCGGATTCGGATTTATAATGTCACTGATGTTTCCATCTACAGCTTCACTGGAGAAACGAAGTCGCTGGATGAGTGTGGGTTATCCTGCAACATGGGATGTAGACGAAATGAATACAATCCAATAAGTTCAAATTATTGGACCAAAAACAATACAATGCACACCGTTCACTTTATGGATACTAGTATCCGTGGTTCACATATTCATTACATTAGAGCATCAGCAAATTCGAACGGTTGGCACTGATATCGTGTTATGTCACTGTTCAATCCACACTGATGCGTGAATTTTATTTCAGTGCGTTCAGTTCCTTTCCTAGTTAGTAATCAGCTGTTTGGTGTTCCCCCTATTTTTCTTCAGCTGAATGGATTTGAATGGCACCTGTGGCAATGGGTTGACCGAACACCTTGTCACTTTTGAATCTGAAAAGTTAACTGGTGAATTATAAGTGACGCACTTTTATGGCTCTGGAGCAGTAAACGAAACAACGTGATCGCCTGCCTTTACTCGACAACAATGCATCAGATGAAACAGAATGAAGAAATGTCGATTCTTAAGAAAACTGCGAATTAGGTATGACTGGCGCCTAGTCAGCAAGATCCACTTGATCTGGCATCCTGTGCCGTTTTAACTATCCGCACGAGCATAAGAAGAACTGTAATTCATCCAGATTCGTCTATACAGTGGTTTAAGAAGACATTTACCGCATTCCTCCACAGTGTGTGAACTGTGGACTAATATCTGTTCCAAAAACTGAAAAATGTGTAACTGTTACTATGGAATATCTGTGAAGGCACATCTCCTTGTTGAATAAAAAGAAAAGATTGTTCGCGTTTAAAGGAGTTGTGAGCACTACACTTCATTAAATGCATGAAATGAAGGAGGTTGTCTTCAGGGACTGCCTCTTTTCGATGGTTATTATTGCTGTGCATACATACATGGAGGGAATATTTTGGTCGTCTTGTAAGTAGGCTGTTTAGGTTTTTTTATTGGTAACGCCACCTCTGTATGAAAATCACTGGCTGTGCTGTGGGCAGTCTGTGTCTGCTTTGCATTGTTGTAGTACTCGCCATTGTAGTGTTAGGCAGCTGGCTGTGAACAGCGCGTAGCGTTGCGCAGTTGGAGGTGAGCCGCCAGCAGTGGTGGATGTGGGGAGAGAGATGGCGGAGTTTTGAAATTTGTCATGAACTGCTATATTTATATATGATGATATCAAGGTAAATACATTGTTTGTTCTCTATTAATATCTTTCATTTGCTAACTATCCCTATCAGTAGTTAGTGCCTTCCATGGTTTGAATCTTTTATTTAGCTGGCAGTAGTGGCGCTCGCTGTATTGCAGTAGCTTGAGCAACGAAGATTTTTGTGAGGTAAGTGATTTGTGAAAGGTATAGTTTAATGTTAGTCAGGGCCATTCTTTTGTAGGGAATTTTGAAAGTCAGATTGCGTTGCGCTAACAAAATATTGTGTGTCAGTTTAAGCACAGTCATGTAGAATTGTTGAAAGGGGACGTTTCAGTCTGATCGAACAGAGCCGCCCCACCTCTTGTCTTGATGGGATGAAGTCGACCAATCGAGGAGACACTGCTAAGGCCCAGTACCCACCTCGCAATTGTTAATGTGCTTTTTGTACATCAGGTTTGACACGTTTCTGCTGCGTTTCACTTTCTTCCCATGAAATAACAGATATTACTGTCCGTCAAATTGTCTGTATCAATGGGTTCTGTCCTCCATTTTCGAGAAATTAAGCTGCTGAGGGCAGTGAACTAAGATTCTGTGCTATGCTGCTTCGGACCACTATGTTGGACATTTCCTTTTCGGGCCACCATATTGCTCTGATCGGCTCAAACTGAAAGTTATTCGTGAAATACACTGATGTGACAAAAGTCGTGGGTGTAACGTGCCAGACGTTCTTTAGCGCGGCGTAGTGCAGCGACTCAACCTGGCATGGATTCAACAAGTCGTTGGATGTCCCCTGGAGAAATGTTAAGCCATGTTGCCTCTGTAGCTGCCCATGTTTACGAAACTGTCACCCGTGCAGAATTTTGCGCAGAAACTGACCTCTCGATTATGTCCCACAAATATTCGATGGGATTCATGTCGGACAATCAGCGTAGCAAAATCATGCGCTCGAATTGTCCAATATGTTCTTCAGACCAGTTGCCAGCAATTGTGGCCCAATGACAAGGCGCATTATCATCTGTAAGAATTCTATCGCTGTTTGGGGACAAATGGTCTCCAAGTAGCCGAACATAAACATTTCCTGTCAGTCATACGTTCAGATGGAGCAAGAACCCAGTCCCGCTCGTACTATTATGAAACCGCTACCGTCCTGCACATTGCCTTGATGGCGATCTGGGTCCATGGCTACGTGGAGTCTGCACCGCACTCGAACCCCAACATCTCATAAACTGAAATCGGAACTCATCTGACCAGGCCACGATTTTCCAGTATCCTAGGGTCAAATACTGTCAGAATAGGCACTCGCGTCGGCCGTCTGCTGCTGTAGCTCATTAACGCCCAATTCTGCCGCGCTGTCCAAACGGATGCTTTCGCCGTACGTCCCACATTGGCGTCTGTGGTTATTTCCGCTGGTGCGGAAGAAGTGGTGTTACGTGTAAGTTGCGTGAATCTCACTTTGAATAAGAAATTGCTATCTGACGTAGAAATCAACGTAAAAGATTAGGTCGCCACCGACTCTAGCCACACGACAAATAAAGGGTTCAACTGAATCGGAAAATTAATTAATTTAGTCCTAAGAAAAAAACTCATAAAAGAACATTCATTGTACTATCACTCTTAAAGAATGAGATGTAATTGCTAGTTTGGTCCAGGCATCTTTCACGTGAATCAAATATTAAAATAAAGTAAATAATGCGTGAACACTGTGCATAAGAGCAGCTTGTAGCAGCACTCCTGAAAACAACATCTACTCTAAAGAATTTGTTTTAAATAAAAAGGTAACACTACTTACTGGGTCTGTGCGCAAGGAAACGCTATGGATGGGCTAACAAGGAAGCTACAAGGTAAATGGCGTAGGTAATAGAGACGTAACATCGGTACACAGGATAAGATTGGTGGCAAAATTATTTATTCCTTAAAACATTGATGTAAAGCATCTACACGACTGCTGTTGCCTGGTAACTACGTACAATTTCTTGTGAAACGGTACACGATTCACGACACACTCGTATGCCCACGTAGTTTGCGGAGACACAATTTCTACATACCGTGGCCAAGTTTTAACCACATTAAACCACTCAGCCGCGATCAATTGACATTTTTCAGAAGGCACATTTGAATGGACAAAGGGTGATGGCAGTGGACCAACAAACTCTAACGGACAAAAGATAAATGAGACAAAGAAAATTCACGAAGAGGCGAAATTATTAAGGTGCAGGAAAGATTAGAACGTATACAGACGCACTTGCAGGCAGACAAACATTCACACTGAAACGAGGGCGCACTTCTCACATATGCAACACCTTTGTGTTACGTTCTTCTTACGGATCAAACCCTGCATTAGGAATTAAACAGAAAGTCTGCAGCAGCCTTGCATTCCTTACTCCGACAAGGTTAAACAATCTTTATAACACGAGACGCGAGACCAAAAGCTAGAAACTCCACTCTCGCTACGAGACAACGCGCCATGGGATTAAACAAACTCAACGTCCTTCGATGAGGGCTTGGCTGGAGACACTCTGCGCGCTGGGAGCCGAGGCCTACGAGAAAGACAGGCCGCGGCGCGTACGTCACGAAGGTAGTCCTGCGCTCGCTCGTTCGCTCAAATCAGCAAACTACGTTTCTATATCTGTTAACTAGGCGTGTCCGTATAAAACGAAAACTGAATCGTCTACTGGAATCCGCTATTATGGAATCTTACTGTTATTAGTCCTATAGTGATTGGAAGTCCATGGGCCTGCTGGTCGGTGTGGCGGAGTGGTTCTAGGCGCTACAGTCTGGAACCGCGCGACCGCTACGGTCGCAGTATCGAATCCTGCCTCGGGCGTGGATGTGTGTGATGTCCTTAGGTTAGTTAGGTTTAAGTAGTTCTAAGTTCTAGGGGACTGATGACCTCAGATGTTAAGTCCCATAGTGCTCAGAGCCACTTGAACCATTTTCCATGGGCCTACTTATAATTTGTTATGGCTGTACTGGCGTACAATAAAATCATATCATGCTTAAGTGATTATCAATTGCATAAGGCATCACTCCCAGCATGTAATGAGTACTGTTAAGCAAAAGAGACTAAATAGTATAAACAAGCTGTTATAACATTTGATATTAAATTAAATTTTTGCTTTAGCACTGTTAATCAGTAAGACTTCGTAATAGCAGATTCCAGTGGTAGATGCAATTCTCGTTAGTACTTACACGCCCAGCTGCGAGTTAACAGGTTTAGAAACTCATTTTGTCTGCTGAGCTGAGCGAGCGAGCGAGCGAGTTGATGACTACCTTCGTGACGTACGCGCCGCGGCCTATCTTTCTCGTGGGCCTCGTGGGAGCAGACTGACGTCTCACACACTCCGACGTTTCCCAAGCGACCCCGTGGCCAGGAAAACCCAGAGATGAGGCTTCCGCCACCAACCTAACACCGGTAACTTTCACACAAGGAGAGCAAACCTCTTTGTCTACCTGAAAACTACAGGGGTTGGCCATTCTGTACGACTATCGCTGATTCTCTGCAGCAGACTAAACCACCGTATAGCAACATGACACACACCACATTCATTCACCCACGCCTGCCAGAGAGTTTTGTATTACTGGAAAGTAAGTAAAACTATAATGAAAGGGGACTACAGGATCCTTTCACCGCAGTTTTGCTTGTCTGTTAGCACTGACATGCCTACGCAAATGTCGCTGCTCTCAGTCGTTAAGTGAAGGCCGTCGGCCACTGCGTTGTCCGTGGTGAGAGGCAATGCCTGTAAACTGGTATTCACGGCACACTCTTGACACTGTAGATCACAGAGTTTTACATTCGCTAACGATTTACAAGATGGAATGTTCTATGCGTCTAGCTAGAACCACCATTAAGCTCTCAAAGTCTGTTAAAACCTGTTGTGCAGCCATAATCACGTCGGAAACCTGCAGACATTAATCACCTGAGTGCAAATGACAGCTCCGCCAATGCACTGCCTTTTATACCTTGTTTACGCCATACTGTATGCATGTATATCGCTAGACCGGGACTTTTGTCACTTCAGTGTATAAGGGTCGCAATGCTGATAGCTCAGATAACATCTGAGCAGCTCGTTTATGGCTTACTTTGCCTTGCAACTTGTTGCTTTGTTGTTAATATTGGTTTCAGGAGATGCCCAGATGAGATTGGTTGCGCACTCTCCAAACGGTATTCCACAATTTTTGTACCTCCTCACACTGTCAGCTTCATTTTGTAATTTGATTTGAGTTTTAGAGAAATTTCTTCTCTATTAATTATACAGGATATAACTGATATAATATGCCAAAAAATCTCGTTAATAGAACACAAGTAACTGATTTAAAACGTCTAGTAACATGTTTATCCATCTCCTACGGTTGTCCCAGAAACACATTTCAGGACATAGCGATCGTCAGTCGCAAACTCATTACTGCAACTTCGATAATCGTTAGGATGGAAGGGCGATTTATTATCACTGAGCTATACGATTTTCATTTAATTTTTGGCGCGGCAAAAGGTATTTCGTGGACAGCTGTACGATTTATCGAGAACACTTCCCATAAGGAAGACTTCCTGAACGATCACATTTGTCACTGTTCACCAAAGATTTGTATCATCACAATTCTCTACTTTTACTTGATTATTTTGTGATTCATTCGTGACAAAGTACAGTAGTTATCTTTACCTTTAATTCTCTATGCGAAACGTATTGTCTGTTGTGCTATGTTTTCGCTTTATTATATAAGGTAAATCACGACAGAATACAGCTTACGAGTACTTATTTCATTTGTATAGTTTGAAAGTACTTACTTTTCACTACTCCGTGCGGAAGGCAGACCCCCCGCGACGCGAAGAACGGACGGTGGAAGCTGAGGAATAAATTCTGGACCGCATCCACGAACACCCTACCCAAAGTACTAGAACATCGACCGCCAATTGGTTGTATCGCACACTATGGTTCATCGCACTTTGATAGAGGAGCGTCTGCGGACTTACCAGATTCAAAGGGAACAAGCGTTAGCAATATTTACCTCCACGGCGAGAATTCACAGAGTGGTTGTTGTTAAAAATGCGCAGCTTGATTTTGTAAACAATGCACTCGCCACAAATACAGCGTGTTTCACTCGCGACGGAATAACCAATTTCCGTAACTTGTACTCGTGGAGTGTACACAATCCTCGCTAAGTAGTAGCAACACATTTTCAGCGGTGCTTTTCCGTATATACGGGCAGTTCAAAAGGTGTCTCCGCAGTGCAGTATGATTGTTAGCTGCGCGTGTCGTATGATGGTTCGCCTGCCTGGGTTACTTTCCTTCAAGTGGACTCTTCCAACATTCCACTGTTTCATTTATCTCGGCCAGCGTCAGTAGTATCGTTGGTATGTGTCGTTACGTGTTGACGTGAACGTTTAAGTTTAGTTGCTTTGTTCGTTTGTCTCGTTTTTGTCACTGTCAAAATGCTAACCATTTAAGAACGTGTGTTTTTACTCGAACAAGTGTCCGGCGGTAAATACACAGTTTCAGTTCGTCGAACATTTAATTCAGTTTCCCAGGAGACAACACTCCCGCTTCGCGATTCTGTGCGGGATTTGATTAACAAATTTCGAAGTACGGGTTCAATGACAGATGCACCGAGAAGTGGTCGTCCTAGCGTTTTTTCTGAGGATAAGCTACTCGATATTTCCGGTAAAATGTCCGTGAGTCCGAACAATTCAACAAGAAATCTCGCCCAGGAAATCGATGTTAGTGTCGGAACGGCCCACACAGCTGTAAGGAAAAAATTCGTTTTCCCATACAAAATGATAGTCGTGCAAGAACTGAAAATACTAATCACGGCAACAGACTGCATTATTGTCAATGGTTCAAGAATTTCCTTCAACAAAATGGAAAAGATATTCTAAATGAAACGTTTTTCACTGATGAGGCGTTCTTTCATTTATCCGGGTACATGAATTCGCAAAATTCTCGTCTGTGGAGTACTGCAAATCCATTGTGTATTCATGAAGAACCACTTCACTCTGTGAAAATAGGAGTTTGGATTGCAATTCCTAGACGTCGGATTGTGGGTCCCATAATTTTCAATAAACTCGCAACGATACTGCAGTGATATTCTGTACCCATATTATAGGAGAACTTGTGTAGGGTGAAATACTGAACAGTTATTTTTTAACAAGATAGTGCAACCGCGCATACAGCTCGCTTTTCAATGTCACTGCTTGCTGATGTTTTTATGTTTTTGGTGATCGAATAATTTCACAGGGAATTTGGCATCCATGATCGCCTGACCTAACACCACCTGAATTTTTCTTTTGCGGTGCTGCGAAAGCAATTGTCTACAAAATCCGACCAAAATTCATCGATGAACTGAAAACTGCAATAGCCACTATTACTGCTTCTGTTGCAGAAGAAATGTTACAGCTTGTGTTTGGAAACAAGATTAGACGAATTGAATTGTGTATTCAAAACAAGGGGGGGGGGGGGGGGGGGGGGGCAGGGGGGCACTTTCAACATTTAAAGTGAAAATTTGTAGATAAAAATGAATATTCAATAAATTAATAACTTGTATTTCACTGAGTGTCATTTCGGTATATTCAGTGCGGCATACGGCACAGGCGGCTAACAATCATACGGCACTGCGGAGAGACGTTTTGAACACCCCGTGTATGGGTGGATGTAATCGATGATTACAGTATTGACCCTTAAGTTTTACCTGCACGATTGACTGGTAACGATTACCGAACCTTTCTAGAGGAGACATTGCTACCAACTTTATTAGTAAATATTGCCTTAGCCGTACGTCATAACATGTGATTCTTCCACGATAGTGCTCCACCCCATATTGGTCACAGAGGACGAAGATTTTTTAATAGACGGTTTCAGGACGATGAACAGGCCGTTTTGGTCCACATTGATGCCTAGCACGCAGTTCTGATTTAAATACGCGGGGTTTTTACTTTTGGGGCCCTATAAAGGAACTTATCTATGCTCAGCAAATAAATAATGTGGACGAACTCATGCAGAGGATTTTCGATGGTGCCAGTACCACAAAGACAAATGTGCGTGGGTGTGAACGAGTGCGACGAAACTGGGTCCGCCGTAATGAAGCATGTGTCGAATCGGATGGTGGGCAATTTGAACACTTATTGTAGTGTTGGTGTAATAGGAAACAAAGTAGTGTAGATTTCATTTTCGTTACGATACTATCGTAGGTAAGGAAAATAGGCTGAATTTCATTTTCGTTATGGTATTGTCGTAAAGAGAAGAAACAGTTAATTGTAACCAAAGCACAGCAAATTACGTGGTAATTGGTTGATTTTACAATAAGGGAAACACATTTTATTTGGTGAGAGCTTTCTTTTTTACTACTACGACCTTCGCTATGGTAATGTTGTAGAAGAGAGAACGCCTGGTTAGACTTAATTCACTGAATATGTAAAACGAATTACACGCTCTTGACAACCCAGTAACTGTTTACATTTCATGTTTCCGTAGCACCTAGGCATCGCGCAGCTTCATTGTACACGTCCAATGTCTGGTCCGTCCGTCACCTTTCTCTGACCGCTACGTCGATGTCGGTAACACACAAGCTTGATCGTGCGCCGTCGGCTGACAATGTGTGCAGGAATGCGTCTACTGTCAATTGTGCAAATATCTGTCTTTTAGAAATACGAAAATAAAGAACGTCATACGACGACATTTCATTAGATTTTTTTGTAAAGCACACCGAGATGTACCGTCTGTATGATTTCTTCAGCTTATACCGTTCACACTCTGTATGTTAGATATTTGTGAGTCATTAGAGCGAGTAAATATGTGTTACCTGACTTAGATTTCAAGAACGTTTAAACTGTCTTACAGCTTTTCAGTGGTCAGACGATGCACTAATATTATAAATATAATCGAGTGTACATGTATGTTTGCTGTTCCAACTGTGACGGCGCTATCATTGTGCACAGTGCCCAGACTCAATGTTCATTCGCGTATCGTTCGGCGAAGGTAATCACTACGTGATCACCCGACTGAAGAGCATGTTCCGCCGTGGCTGACTTGTCTGATTTCAACTACAAGGAGAAGTGTGAATACACAGTTGAAGGAACATAAAAGTCTTTGTCGACTAGGGAAAACAGACAAGTCAGTCGTGGCTGAACATGCTCTTCAGTCGGGTGATCACGTTGTGAAATTTTCGGAAATTGAAGTCTTATGTACTATTACGAACTATTATCCACGGCTATAGAGAGAAGCCATCGAAAGATATAAACATGGAGATAATTTTAACAGAAAAGAAGAAACTAAGAAACTCAGCGATATATGGACAGTGGCGCTACAGAATCGATGAGAAGTTTTCATCTCTGACGTACTGTGATCGATAGTTACATTTTATCCTTGACAAAGTTTATCTCTATCACGTGAACTCCAGACCACGCCCACTTTCCACTGTATTTAGGCCGCTCTTCGACGTCCGACTCGTCAGTCGGCAAGACTCAGCACAACTAGGAGCACCCCCAAAGATGCCCAACGTAGCTTCGGACGAAACTTCAGGGATAGAAGAGTTCCGTGGAACACGGCCATACAACTCGGAAGAATTCTCGGCAGCTGGAACATCGGGTCGTGGAAGCTTTTATTGTATGACTCTTTTTGTTGACTAGTGAGACCTGTGCCAATTTCCCCTTGCATTGTAAGTTTACTGTGTAGTGTTTCCTGACTGTTTTGCTATGTTGTTGTTGTTGTGGTCTTCAGTCCTGAGACTGGTTTGGTGCAGCTCTCCATGCTACTCTATCCTGTGCAAGCTTCTTCATCTCTCAGCACCTACTGCAGCCTACATCCCTCTGAATCTGCTTAGTGTATTCATCTCTTGGCCCTCCTCTACGACTTTTACCCTCCACGCTGCCCTCCAATACTAAATTGGTGATCCCTTGATGCCTCAGAACATGTCCTACCAACCGATCCCTTCTTCTAGTCAATTTGTGCCACAAGCTCCTCTTCTCCCCAATTCTATTCAATACCTCCTCATTAGTTATGTGATCTACCCACCTAATCTTCAGCATTCTTCTGTAGCACCACATTTCAAAAGCTTCTATTCTCTTTTTGTCTAAACTATTTATCGTCCACGTTTCACTTCCATACATGGCTACACTCCATACAAATACTTGCAGAAACGACTTCCTGACACTTAAATCTACACTAGATGTTAACAAATTTCTCTTCTTCAGAAACGCTTTCCTTGCCATTGCCAGTCTACATTTGATATCCTCTCTACTTCGACCATCATCAGTTATTTTGCTCCCCAAATAGCAAAACTCCTTTACTATTTTAAGTGTCTTATTTCCTAATCTAATTCCCTCAGCATCACCCGACTTAATTCGACTACATTCCATTATCCTCGTTTTGCTTTTGTTGATGTTCATCTTATGCCCCCCTTTCAAGACACTGTCCATTTCGTTCAACAGCTCTTCCACGTCCTTTGCTGTCTCTGACAGAATTACAATGTCATCGGCGAACCTCAAAGTTTTTATTTCTTCTCCATGGATTTTACTGTTTGCTATAACCTTGTAGTATTCGGGGGTAATAAGCAGCAATATTGCACACCAACATCGGTTATTAAGAAACTTACTTGCCGACTCTTATAAAGGATGTTACTTTTGGTATCCTTCGATATCTTGCCGTTAGGACGGCACAGTGAGACACATCTTGGGGGTACAAAAAGCTGTAAAATCTTATTTGAAACTTGTGCTTTAATCTGCAGCTGCAGCATATGGTAGTGTCACGTATATGAACTATGTGTCTTATAATTTGTTTCTTGTGCATGTATCTGTATTTTGGGTGATTTTAATGACTAAATTCACATTGTATATGTAGGTCTTTTGTATTACGTCTGACGATATTTTTGTGCTTACTGTCGTTCACTTACGTTAATTTTTTGATAGCAATAGTTCACTTTGTAGTACATTTTGTTTTCATTTCTTTTGTACATCGATTGGGCTAATTGAGCACTGTCTAGAGAGGAAAGGCGGGTTTTCAAGCAGGAGGATTCAATGGGATCACAGGAGGGCCTGTCGGATCTCTCTGAGGTTGAGACGTCACCAGAAGCTGCGTAGCCTGAAACCCAGATACCAAAACCCAGAAACCACGCTGACAACCGAACAAAGCGAAACTAGCGCGGCTTAAGACACGGAGTAGATCTCGGCGCAGAGGAACTCAAATTTTTGAGACGTAGAGGATATACGTTTCTGCTGGAGAAAGCAGAAGCAAACAGGAAAGAAATGTAAGAAAGAAATAGGAAAGCGTAAGCAGATAAGAAACAAGCAGGAATAGACAGGAAACTAGCGGAGGCAAACAGAAAAGACGCGCAGCGCGGCAGAGCCGAAGCAGATAGGATAAAAGCTGGAGCAGACAGGAAAAATGGACAGCTGAAGGGAAAAGATGGTTGTGCTACGCGGGAATTCGATGATCGATACAGATCAGTGGATGAAAAGTTAAGAGAGGATTCAAAAGCGGCAAAAAAGAATGTGACCTAGGTGATTCAGCCTCTTCACAAAGAATGCAGACTGGAGAGGAAGCAAATGCCTCAGTGTGCCAGAGAATACAGGTTATGGAGGAAAGAAATGTATCTGAAGCCACAACTCTGTTTTAGTTCAAAGGAGTTTGCCTCGCTCAGTAGGAACGTAGAGAAGCTAAATACAGAGCAACCACAAGTCACTGAGCCATTAATGCCCCTAGTAGAGAGCAGGTTGTGATCGAATGATCAGAGGCATACTGGTGAGTGTTTGAAGCCTAGTGCTACACCATCAGCGGCACACGATAGAACCATCTCTAGAGAATCGTGTGCGACATCTGGGTCTGTGTCCATCAAAGGGCGCGACTTTGATGACAATCGCTTAATCTCAATTAGTTTTTCAGTTATACTAGCATATTAAGACTTGAGAGGGAGTCTTGTCGAGAAGGAGGATAAAGTGAGTTTATACTGCCACGTACCACGCACAAACAAACCTAGCAGAGAGTATCATGTGTGAGCTGGGAAACTTTTGTTGCAACATTCTTGGGATGAATACGTCAAGAATTTCGAGTAAGTGAAGAATCAGATCCCTCACCACACAAGCAAGAAGACTCCAGCCAAAGATTTTATAAACCAGGAGCAAGAAGATCGAATTTGGGAAGTGGTTGTAGTTCCACCACAGAAACTGGATTGGTATAGGCAGGTGGTTGCGTAGGCAACTGCCAGTATTAGGAAAGCGGCACTGCAACTGCACAGGAAGAATGCAAAGAACATGAAGCAGCATTGTTTCTACCCAGCACAGAAAGCCATGATGAGAAACCACTACCTGAAAAGCTAAGAACAAGCAGTATGCTGTGCCATTCCATATAGAACACCTAGTTTCTGCAAATACAACTTACAGCCATTGCAGCGATGTTAGTGGAACTGGCCAATTCTCAACCGAAAGTAATTTTACAGTAGGGGCATACAAGACTGGACAAACCCTCCAATCACACCTAAGCCAACCAACCACCAAGAGGGACAAATTCGAACAATCAGGAATATATAAACTTGAATGTGAAAGTTGTGATGCAGTATACATAGGCATGGCATGAAGGAATTTTAAAACACGACACAAAGAACATATCAGGAGTTGGAAGTACGAAACAAACCATTCCACATTTGCAGGAAATTTAAAACATCATAAGCACCATCCTACAAACAAGAAATGAAAATAATGAGAATAGGCAACAATGACAAACATACAAATGCAAGAAATGCAAGAAACTTCCAGATTCAGAAAGCCATCGTTTAAAACGAACATGTGATAAATGAAGAAACACACATCAGCACAGACCCCCTACTACACACATACAGCCCATATATATCTTTTTGTGGGTTGTGAGGGTGCGTGTGTTTTTTGGTGATATATCACACCAAACACACACACACACACACACACACACACACACACACACAACAACAACAACAACAACAAAATGCGTTCACAAACAGATCATACATACTTCAATAATTACACTCGAAAGTTGGCAATAACATTCGCTCTTTGGCAATAACATCTGACAAACGGTACCACTAACCAAAGCACTGCATCAAACCAAGTGTCCAGTTCCGAGTGCTGTCAAATGCGGGGAAAAACCGAAAAGTGGTATTTATAAGAAGAGGAACAACAACAAAAATGCAGCAGATGCGTAATATGTAGAAAATCGTCCACGAATTCTGTAAGTACAGTTCAAAATACTGCCACATAATAGCAAAAACCATTCACCAGAACAGTTTATAAACTATAGGTACATTGTCCAAAAAGGAAACTAAATAGCAAAAAATGTACATATTCCAGGCCACTGAAGATGCCTTGCAGAAAATAAAGCGAAACGCGTATGGCACGAAAATTGCATTTCATTCAGTTGTGGTCAGACGGTCCATAAAGGAAATATTATCAGTATACCGTAACGTAATATCACGCGCGACTGAGGAAGACAGGACTACAAAAGTTGAAAATCTCTAAATAGAATTTGTTTCTATGAGGCTTGTGGCTGCTACAGTTTGCACATTCGTTTGCAATTTTTCGGTGCAAGTGAGGGGTTGCATGATGAGCAGTGCGTACGTCTAGTACGTCGCGACACAAAGAAGACGTGAGTACCTTCGAGTGCCCATTTGCTGTTCCTTCGACTGCGTTGTGTGATAATCGCATACTGCTCTACTGTAACGACTTTTTCCAAATTTTTTACATAATGACAGTAATTTGCGGTTTTTGAATCTACATGTTATTTCTTCTCTTCCAGAAGTGTCATGGACGTGTAAGGTTACAGAATGTCTAAATGATGGAAGCATTTTAATCACTGTAGGCTGTCAATTTTATTCCTTTAATGCACCATACATATATATTACATTACTGCGCACTTTCGGCCTTAGGCCATTCTTGAATGTATTGAAACGTCCCCTTTGAACAATTTTACAAGACTGTGCTTAAACTGACACACAATATTTTGTTAGCGCAACGCAATCTGACTTTCAAAATTCCCTACAAAAGAATGGCCCTGACTAACATTAAACTATACCTTCCACAAATCACTTACCTCACAAAAATCTTCGCTACTCAAGCTACTGCAATACAACGAGCGCCACTACTGCCAGCTAAATAAAAGATTCAAACTATAGAAGGCACTAACTACTGATAGGGATAGTTAGCAAATGAAAGATATTAATAGAGAACAAACTATGTATTTACCTTGATATCATCATATATAAATATAGCAGTTCATGACAAATTTCAAAACTCCGCCATCTCTCTCCCCACATCCACCACTGCTGGCGGCTCACTTCCAACTGCGCAACGCTACGCGCTGTTAACAGCCAGCTGCCCAACACTACAATGGCGAGCATTACAACAATGCAAAGCAGCCACAGACTGCACACAGCACAGCCAGTGATTTTCATATTGAGCGTTACGTAACGTTGCCAATAAGAAAACATAAACAACCTACTTACATAGAGAAAACACAAACAGCCTACTTCCATAGCCCCCATGTTCCCCACAAAAAATTTTACAAATTTTTTTTGGACAGTGGCCAATAATGATTTGATAAAATTTTTCATAATTACAATAACAAAGAAATCAAATGCACACACTTATTGATACAATGTTGGTCAAAAGCTCAAATTTTCTCACAGTCCATAAAGACAGTCCTGATCGTTCATTACGGTAAAATAGTAGTGTTTTTCTCAAAGTCTGAGCAGTAGAAGAAAATGCACACGGAAGTAGTGGATTTCCATGCCGTCTTGAAGAAGTAGTGTTGTCCTTCCAACGGAAAGACAGTGCTGACTCTTGACATGCTGACAGGTAATGGGCCACAATGGAGCAAACCCACAGCAGAGTCATTCGAAGTTTTGAAGAATATTGGTAGGTAGGTCATCACAGAGCAGACCCACTGGAGTCCTGGTAGAGATTGTGGTATTGGTGGGCCACCAGAGGTGCAGACCCACTGCAGTCCTTGCAGAAATAATGGTATTGGTGGGCCACCGAAGGTGCAGACCCACTGTAGTCCATGTAGAGACGGCCAGCAGCCATCTGTTGCGACTGTGCAGGTGCACAGTCACCATCGAAGAGTCTTGCAGAGAATATAGCAAGTCCATAAACCACCACTTGTCCACTCACAAAAAGTTTTTTTTGAAATGTCCTTAGAACCAGCAATGCTGTTATCCAGTCCCTTGCTGAATCTTTAACACACGTGCAAACACTAACAGTCCCTACTTCTCACATATTGTCCATATACTATGACCAACAGAAACGTGTGCAGTGAAATGTAACTTAATTTGAAGAACTGTTGTCTATACAATTATAAAATTGTCTATACAATTATAAAATTACAAAGGTACAAAATACATCATTAAAGAAAATAATAATACAGATAACATTTGTAGTAATAGGGGCTTTACAAAAGAATAGAAATAAACATATACATCAGTGTTACAGGAATTATAACATAAGTAAATACATAAAAGATCAGAATAACTTTTGAAACATCAACTTTACACATGAGCATTAAAACAAAACAGAATTAATAATGTCTAACCATCTTTACAAAGTAAATAACATATTATTAATGCAAATTGTATTTGAGGATAACAGTATTCCTCATCATAGTGAATGTAGCTTAATATTAAAAGAAGAAAAAATTCTATGAAACTACACAGAGACAGGAAGAAAACAACTACACAAGGGTACACAAACACATAGTGGGATAACACAAAAGGAAAGGACAGGGTTTGTTTTACTGCAGTATTTTGCATGGAGATCTCCCTTCGTTCATCATTATTCCCAAAAGGTCCTATCTAAGCCTGCTTTCTGTATTCTGTTCACATCCTCTGTCAACAGTTTTTCTCCACTGTACAGTATCCTTTTTATTTTGCCAGACCATTTTCTGATAGCTTCTCAATGCATTTCTTATAAATTTATAATAGTTAGTTTCTTATAGTCTACCCCCTCTTAAGCTAACTTAAATCTACTGAGCTCAGATGCTAAACTAAGGGATGAGGGAATGCAGCAGCACATAACAAATTAACACAAACAGCAATGCAAAAAAAATGGAAAATTGCAAAGCAAGCTACAGTAAATATAAATTACCAAGCAATGCAACATTACAACTAATATGAGCCAATGTACAGTAACAAGAAAAATAAGTCAGTAGTAAAACTAGCTTAACAGAGTAACACAATTTAAAATTCAGTAGCACTATGCCTGCCAAACAGCAGCAGCAAATATAAAAAATATAAAAAATATAAAACTTATATCTATACATGACAAAGCTCAAGCAGAAAAGATATTACAGTAAAAACAACAATGCAGATAAGGGAAGTGTATATTCACATCTTAATGTCTATGTAAATTAAAGTGGTGCACCACAACAACTTATTGTAAAAAAAATATTACCATGTACTTGAAAAGAAAATTATGTGTTACTGTTACTAGTTCCTTCTTATTGTTCTTTCCTTTCCAAGTGCTCCTTTTTTTAAAGAATGTGGATCATAAAATTATTATTTAATAGATCTGTAGACAGAAAGTGTTCACATTAGCAAATGCATTTCATTTTATAAAAGCAATGCTGCAACACAGCTGGAAACCAGATATCAAATGAAATAAGCAACTATGAAAAGCAAAGCATAAAAATATCATTCAGTAGTCATGTGACATTTCATAAGTTAGTAGAAATTCTCTCAACTCTCATAGAAACACGCTTGTCATAATCAGGTGTGCAGATGTAGAAATATTTCTTGTCAATTCATAAGCATTTCAGTAATTAGCACAAAGTACGAGTAACCATATGTTTTCAGGTAATGAGCGTGTAATATTTGCGATGCTTTCTACAGAGGAATGTCAATAGCAAGGTTAATGGAAGTAATGAGGGTGTCGCATTTGCAATATTTTCTCTAAAGGAATGTCAATGGCGAGGTTTAGGCCTGCTTTTTTTCTGTTTTTTTTTCTACCTGTGTTTCCGGAAAGGCACACCCTAATGGCTTGTTCTCCAGGTGTTTGACACAGCTGCGTGCCCACAACACATTACATGCAGGTGGTCACTTAACTTTCTTACGGAAATATTTACGACAGCAGTTTCCGCTACAGTGACAGTCTCATATAAAATGTTTCACAGGTCACGAATTTGCGTTGCAAATGTGTAGAAACAAAATGCTATTGATATAACAGTCTCCAAAAAATTTTCGCCAGCATTGTGATACATTCACACATGATTCACACATGTACACACATTTCATAATTCTAAAGTATGATTCTTGGTTTCCAACATCCTTTTCCATAAGTCAGAGTCCCTAATCACTATTCATTACTCCTTACCTTATTACACATATATATATTCGTCGACACGTCAATCTTGCGACGACACTTCAATATTTCATCATAATAAATACATAGCATAACCAAATTCCTCATATAGCACCAGCTTATTAATCATAAACATACCTCAGCAGCATAATACACATCGTCGTCGTAAAAAATAACATCATAACACCTCAGTCAAATCTCAAAAAGGTCGTAGCTTTCTGCAATAATTTCAAAACCTAAAGAAAATTCTCTGCTCATTTCAATAGTGTCATCTACCTCAAACGTACTTTAAAAATCATGGTCTCATACCAAATACATCATTCAAAGCTCTCATAGTATCACAATGGGTCCGAAAAAATATGAACAGTTCACACAGTACAGACAAAATACAATTTCATAAGTGTGAAGTTATCCAACTGTGTAATTGCGTAAACATCTGTCACTGATGTAGTAAAAAAATGTTTATCTCTCAGTTAAATGATCAGATAGCTGTGTAATTTGTGTGTTAGAGAAATATGGTACCCATGTGTAAAGTTGTAGAAGCAAATACCATATTAGCTAGAGTTCCTTGTGGTTGCCACACACATGGTACACAAAGTAAGCGTGTACCCCCCTGAGGATTAATGTAATTATACCCTCAGGTGTTACAAATTACAGCAATGGAATGAAATGTATCACAGAAAACTTTCTTTGTAATTAAAAAAAAAACCTTTAAAAATAAATGTTTTAAGTATAAGATTAATCACTCAAATGCGTGTACTGTAGCGCTAAACTGTGCATCTTGTCGCAACATAATCTCTGTGGAAGTGTCGTAGTTATCGTCCTTCAAAAGCTAAGTTCTGCAGAAGTCAATGTACTTACCACATGATAAACAAAAGTGAAATGCTTTGCGTATAGATATCGTAGTTATTATGCTTATTGGCGTGATGAAGAAAGTACTGTACAGTAACGTATTGTTATGCCACGAAAAAGGCTGTCTCATTGTTGCTATACCACAAAAGTTACTACTAAAACATGTTTTACTTTCCAGAAGAATTCAGAAAAACTGTGCAGATATAAAACAGAAACACTGCAAAAGCAACATTGTAAATTGTCACTCATTAGTAGCGTCGTGATAAAATCGTGTAGCTGTCACATAAACTAACACTGTGTCATCTGGTATCTCACAGAAAGTACTTTAAATCCAGAATATATTTTCAAGTAAACCAAAATGTTGCATTAAAATCTCATTAGCAGTACTGGTAAATGTTCTTATAGTCGTTCCATAATCGTGCAACTAACAAGCAAGAATGTACACACACAATAACACTGTGACGTCTGTTCACTATAACAATGCATTCGTCATTTCTGTTTAAATAAGTTCTCTTGATTCTTGATTGGATATTTAACTTCAAACATTGTTGTATGTTAATAGATTCTAAGTCTGACAAAGCATACTAGAAATGTGAAGTGAAAAGTTTTATGGCAAAGACAAAGCTAAAAAGCAGATTATCTTTCAATAAACGGTTTTACATGTGAAATGTGGTGTAAACCTTTACTCTTCCTAGTACGCAGAGTTTCAACTTCAACGCAATTATCATGTGGTATACGTCGGATTCTGTAAGGTCCATTGTAAACTAGAAAGAATTTGTGACTCAAGTGTTTCTTCTTATGTGACAATGAATGAGCTTTAATGAGAACTTTCTGGCCAATATATAATTTCTTTGCATTTGCTTTACCGTGTAGTTCTCTCCTTTTGTCTGCTGCAGATTTTATATTTTTAAGAGCCAAATCAATTATGTCTTTGTGTCGAAGTTTATGTGTATTCGGGAAAGGTACAAGCTCTCTGATTCTGTTCGGTGGTTCTTCATTCATCAGTACAAGAGTAGGTGGTAAAGCAGTGGAATCATGAGGCATTTCATTCAGCACATTTTGAAATAATTGTAGATATCTGTCCCAATGCTGATGCTTTCTGTGACAATAAAGTCTGCAAAGCTTATTGATTTCTTTCATAATCCGTTCAGACGGGTTGCAATGTGGTGAGTACAATGAAATAAAAACAGGTTTGATTTTATGATTCCGAAGCGTGCGTGACCAAACAGCAGATCTAAATTGTGGTCCGTTATCTGAAATGACTTTAGCAACGTGGTCAACTTCACGTAAGAAATTTTTAACAAAGGCGTTGGATACAGATCGTCCAGTGGCTTTACGTAACGGAGTGTAAGAAACAAATTTTGAAGTAAGTTCAACAGTGACTAGAACGTACGAAAATCCATTGGATGTTCTGACAAGCGGTCCCAAGAGATCAACAGCAGCAAATTCTTTTAATTTAGAAGGATTAATAGGAAACAACGGAGCACGATGTGAGACAGTAGATGGTTTCGCCTTTTGACAAAGTTTACAAATAGACAAGACTCTTCGAATTCTTTTTTCCATATTGTTAAAATAACAAGTCGTTCGAAGAATATGATAACATTTTCGTGGACCAAAATGTGCGTAGCTGAAATGAATGTACCAAATGAGCTTATTAACAAAATCGTCAGGAATGCAAAGTACCCATAGCTTGTCATCAACAGTGCAGCATTTGAACAATATGTTGTTTCTAACCAGATAATAATGCCGAATCTGTGTGTGTGTCTTTTCATGCCATTTGCTCTTGATGTCTTTCCAAATCGGATCTTTATCTTGTTCATGAGCAATGTCCTTTAAAGATGTGGTGATGAAGTTTTCAAAGGCGACTTTCTGAATGTAAAGAATACTGAAATTTTTCTCGAGGTTGCCTTCTGTGGTACTTTTCTCAAGCCCAGCCAGTGCGCGAGACAGTGCGTCCGCAACAATGTTCTCCTTGCCGGGAATGTAGACTATTGTGAAGCGGAATTCCTGCAGAAACAATGCCCAACGTTTTAACCTGTCATGATTTAATTTTGAAGACATAAGAAATTGTAATGCATGATGATCACTGTATACTTTTACGTGCTTACCAGAAAGAAAGAGACGGAATTTGTTAAATGCCCAAACGATAGCTAAAGCTTCTAATTCAGTAACGGGATAATTTTTTTCAGATTTTGTTAGCACTCGGCTAGCAAAAGCAATGGTTTTCTGAACGGTAGTGTCATTTTCTATGGCTTCTTGAAATAAATGGGCACCAAGACCGACTTTAGAAGAATCCGTGCTAAGGCAGAAATCTTGTGACAGATCTGGATGAGCTAAGATTGGCGCGTGAAGTAACGCTTCTTTCAAAGAATTGAATTCCATTTGTGCTTGTTCGTTCCAGTTCCAAATATTATTTTTTCCAGTGAGAGAACAAAGTTTTGGTGTAACAAGAATTTGCATATTCAGAAAACGACGGTAAAAATTTACGAGACCTAGAAAACTGCGGACTTGTCTTTTTGTGGATGGAACTGGAATGGCTCTGATTGCTTCTAACTTTTCAGGATCCGGCTGAATCCCTTCAGAAGAAATAATATGTCCCAAAAACTTCACCTTTGTCCTACCGAATTCAGACTTTTCCAAGTTAACTGTAATTCCAGATTCTGCAAAAATACGTAACAAACTGTTGAGGATGCGATTATGTAGTTCCCATGAAGCTTCTGCTATTAGAATATCGTCCACATATAAGGTGATGTGACGTTTTAAGAACTCAGGTAATATGGAATTTAGCCCGCGAATGAATGTTGCTGAAGAAATGTTCAAACCAAAGGGAAGTTTCCGAAACTGATAACAAACGCCGAAACAAAGGAAAGCTGTGTATTTTCTACATTCTGGATGAAGTTCGATCTGATAAAAGCTGGATCTGAGATCAATGGAACACAACACTTTTACACCATTAAAATTTTGAAGAAGTTCTTCCAACGTTTGCGGCCTGTCTGTTTCAGGAATAATGATAGTATTGATTTGTCTCGAATCTAAGACAAGTCTGATCGATCCATTTTTTCTTCTCAACAACATGTAATGGATTGTTGTATGAGCTTACTGCAGGCTCAATAATGCCCTCATCAAGCATAGATTGTATTTCTGTTCTAACACGGTCCCTATAATGCGCCGGAATTACGTATGGTCTAACACAAAATTTAATATGCTCACGAACACGAAATTGGTATTGAAATCCCTTGATTGTTCCTGTTTTGTGAGTAAAAACTGTGGAATGTGCTTGTAAAATCTCAAAGAGGTCCTGCTTATCAGTGTCATTACAATTCTCAATTGTTTGAATTTTGTTCTGAATTAACTTATTAGTTTCAAATATGCCGTCGACATCATCCCTGTCAGTACTTGCAGAGTGATTGTTAGTGTCAAGTTCCGTTGAAAATTCCGAACTGTTGTCTAACAGGAGGTAAAGCCGATTAATTTCTTCGTCATAGTTTGAGAGCCAATCTTCAAATTTCAAAGCTACTGACTTACCTTCTTTTTCTAAACTTATTTCAGCATCGTGAAAGCTTAAGATTGCTTTGTATTCATTCAAAAAGTCTACTCCCAGTATAATTTCTGTCGACAATAATGGAACAATAAGAAAGCTCATAGAGAAGCTGTGGCTTTGACAAAAGAATTCTAAGTTGGTTTGTTGGCATACATCTACACTTTTTCCAAAGATTGCACCTTGTAATTTAATCTTACGTAACGGAAGTGTGGGACGATCGTTCGATTTGTTGCATTTGCTAAAGGCTGTTTCACTAATTACTGAAATGGGACTGCCAGAGTCAAGTACTGCAGTAAATTTTACATCATTTACTGTAATGTGAATCACAGGATATGCAATGTTGTTATGTTTTATGTCGTGTTCCTGGCGTAAGATGTCCCTAATGTCTTCCATTTTTACGTAATTACTAGCTACGGCAGCTGCGTCGTCAGTTTCATAAGTATGTTTTGTGGCTGCCAGCGGTGTGAGTCATTGCCTATTGTCTCTTTGTTGGCGCGCGTCGTTATTGGGGTTTGGAGACCTTACTTCTACAAATTCACCGTGACGAGAGGGCCCTGCTCTGTTTGAATCCCGCCAGTTCTGATGCAATTCAGGTCTGTCGTTACGATCACATCGTCTGTCGTCATGTCGGTAGTTCCTGTAGTTTCTTTCTTGTCGGTTAAGTGGTGGAGAATTTCTCCCTGAATCGTAACTGCGCGCTGGACCGTTGCGTCTCAAGTTATTCTGTCTCCCGTAATAATAATTGTTTTGGTTCCCATATTGTCCGTTTCTCTGATTGTCTCTGTGACAATCATTACTGCGGAGAGGTGATCTTTCCCTGTAATTATTACTACTCTGCCAACGGTTGTCATACGGGTGGTGTCTGTTTTGGTCACGATTTGTGTTGTGAGAATAGCCTTGTCGCGTCCAGTTATTATCGAGGAATTGTGACGGATGTGACCTGTAATTGTTGTGTTCCTGTTTCCGCATTCCGCGATTATCAGTGTCAATTTCCAATTCTTGTAACAGTCCCTGAAAAGCTTCAATGTCGTCTTTGCAACGTCCTGCCAAAATAATGTGTCGTAAATGTTCAGGCAATTTGATTAAGCAAATGCGGATAAGTTCTGAGGGGCTGTATGGGTTTGACAGGTACTGATTCTTGTGCAACATGTCTTCAAAATATTTCATAAGACTGGAAAATTCAGATTGTTCGAAACATTTCATCATTATGATGCTTTGTTTTACTCGGTCTTGTGTGGCCTGAGACCAATATGCTGAGAGGAAGGCATGGTAAAACTCTCCTTCACTGTGGCAATCGTGAATGACCGACCGCATTCTTACAGCTGGTTCATTCTCTAAGTAGCCACACATAAATTCTAATCTGTGCTCTAATGACCAGTTGGGAGGAAAACAATGAGAGAATTGATGGAGCCATGCTTGTGGATGAATGTCGTTGCCAGAATTCTTAAATGTTTTGAATTTACGTGTAGTAATGAACAGCTTATAGTCAAAGTCATCATGTCGGCGAGTCGCATATCGGTCATTGTTACGTCGTTTCGGCGGTTCCATTTCAAAATTCGGTGCACCTTGCCAATTTCTTTCATAACTTCCGAAGTGTCCTGTGTTATTATTTTGTGGTTGTTCCGTATTTCTAAGTCCCTCTTCCCGTATTTGAGCGCGAGTGTCCTCTGAAATACGTAATTCTTGTATTACCTGAGTCAGCTGATCTTGTACTTCCCGGATTTCTCTTTGGTGTTGCGTATTAATTTGATTCTGATTTTGTTTGAATTTCCTAATTTGTTCGCACTCTTCTGTGTCATTAAAGACTACCGGTTTTGTGTCGTTCAGATTATCATCTACCTTCGTAGATAAGTTAGTGAACTGATCCGAAAGTTCGGCTACTTTCTCCGATAGTGAACACATTTCCTCAATGTGTTTTTCTGAACCAAGTTTCAGATTGTCCATTTGTGTTGAAATCGAATCTACTGTGTTCTTTAAGTTTTCCTGAGTTTTTGCAAGTTGCATAACCGAATCGGTAGATGCAACTGAGTCAAATTTAGCTTGCAAGGTCTCATGATTTTCATGAACAATAATTTGCAGTTCTTTTATGGCTGCTTCGTGATTCTGTAATGCCTTTTCATGCCGCGAAAAAATAGGTTGAAAATGCTCACAAATTTGAGTTTTTACGTCATTACAGACTTTTTGACATTTCGATTCAATGTTATGTAACTCAGTAGTTAAATCTTCACGCGTTTGTTCAAGAGTTTGTTCCAATGAGTCTAACTTTTGAAGCTGTTGCTGTGTTTGTCTCTGATTTTGTTCCAGTGTGTCTAACTTTTTAAGATTTTGTTCCACTGTGTCTAACTTTTTGAGATTTTGTTCCACTGTGTCTAACTGACAGCCTGCAGTGGTTAAAATGTTTCCATCATTTAGAAGATAACAATAATATTATCTTGGTACTCATCCATTTGGTCCGTGTTTGCATAGAAAAACAGCAATAACAGAAATTGAGTCCCCCCTGATTCAAAACACCATGTTATTGCACCGGCAACATTCACATTTTGACAAGCGGAAAATGTGTCTTGACTCATTTGAGAAAACGGTGAGAACCCAAAACCTGAGTCTGCAGTATTTGCAATATTGTGTTCTGTCATTCCCGATTCCTGAGGCTAGCTGTTGCCGACCAATCGATCGATAACGCTTCCCTGTTCACTACCTGTTTCACTGTCTACACCATTGTTTGCCGCCTGCTCCATTTCCCTATGCGCAATTACCAAATTACTACTTTGAACATTAGTTAATTCATTACTCTGCGGCGCTAACACACTGCTTTCGTCTTCACTGTCATTTCTCAGTTTACTTTGGAGCCTAGTATTACGTTTTTCACACGCCATAATTGTCACAATATTTCACACGATAACACAGAAAAGCACAATTTGAAGAGCAAAATAAAATAAAATAACATAGCAATGGAAATAATGTCTACTTAATTGCCAGCGCAGCTGCGAAATACTTGGTGCAAATCTACATGCATGCCACAACTGTTTTACTGTACAACAATGAAAAACTACAACTACAAAAGAAATTCTCTCTATGATTATGCGCTATCAATAAACAAAATCTACACTAATTACACAAACTACAAGGAAAAAAAATCAGAAGATTCCAGTGAGGTATCCTCGGCTAAGGGTCGACATATGAAACGTCCCCTTTGAACAATTCTACAAGACTGTGCTTAAACTGACACACAATATTTTGTTAGCGCAACGCAATCTGACTTTCAAAATTCCCTACAAAAGAATGGCCCTGACTAACATTAAACTATACCTTTCACAAATCACTTACCTCACAAAAATCTTCGCTGCTCAAGCTACTGCAATACAGCGAGCGCCACTACTGCCAGCTAAATAAAAGATTCAAACTATGGAAGGCACTAACTACTGATAGGGATAGTTAGCAAATGAAAGATATTAATAGAGAACAAACTATGTATTTACCTTGATATCATCATATATAAATATAGCAGTTCATGACAAATTTCAAAACTCCGCCATCTCTCTCCCCACATCCACCACTGCTGGCGGCTCACCTCCAATTGCGCAACGCTACGCGCTGTTAACAGCCAGCTGCCCAACACTACAATGGCGAGTATTACAACAATGCAAAGCAGCCACAGACTGCACACAGCACAGCCAGTGATTTTCATATTGAGCGCTACGTAACGTTGCCAATAAGAAAACATAAACAACCTACTTACATAGAGAAAACATAAACAGCCTACTTACAGTATGATATTACTGACGTTTGCGTAACACTAGAAAATAACCCAAGTCCGAAACCGGACAATGATGTAATATATATACACGGCGCGATAAATAAATAAAGCTGACAGCCTGCAGTGGTTAAAATGTTTCCATCATTTAGAAGATAACAATAATATTATCTTGGTACTCATCCATTTTGTCCGTGTTTGCATAGAAAAACAGCAATAACAGAAATTGAGTCCCCCCTGATGCAAAACACCATGTTATTCGTTTATTTCTTTATTATCCCAAACTAGTTTCGGCGACAAATATCACCATCATCAGTGTTTTATTTTTTTTTTTTTTTTTTAAATCTAAAACATGCAGAAAATGGCATGGTTGTACAAACACAGTAATAATGTTTTACTGTGTTTGTACAACCATGCCATTTTATGCATGTTTTAGATTAAAAAGAACCACTGATGATGGTGATATTTGTCGCCGAAACTAGTTAGGGTTAAGAAAGAAATAAACAAATAACAAGGTGTTTTGCATCAAGGCGGACTCAATTTCTGATATTACTATTCAGAAGATACTTTGACGTTGTGGAATGAAAATAAGAATGTGATGTATCCCTAAAATTTTTAATTTTTAATTTGGTTTAATTCAGTTTTTTATTTATTTTTTTACGGTATTACTTTCTTTAGATGTTCTGTCATTTGTTGTATGAAATAATTTTTATTGGAGTACCCTTCTTTTTTGGGAAATCATTAAAGCTTAGGAGGTTGTAGCCAATCATACTGTGATGTGAGAGGCGAATCCTGGGTGTAGCATGCGCAGATGTATGCACTTTATTAACCGCATGGTAATAGAACGCACTGTGAACTGTGAGTCTTAGACCTATTGCCAGCTGCAAGTAGCGCCCTTGGGTAGCTACTTAGATTTTTTGAGAATTTGTCAGACGCTAGCTTCTGCCAATAGAGCCCTGAGCGATCTTGACCACATTTGTGTTAGAAATTGTGTGGCCCTCTGTATCATAGTATGAAGGCTTTCACGACCGGATGACATATCTTCTGGTAAACCTTCCTGGATATAAGGTCGTGGTCCATGAAACTCTTCAGCTCCTAACGTTTCGTCCAGAGCTGCGCTGGACATTTTCAGAGGGGTGTTTCTCCTCCGGTGAGTCTTGCCGACTGACGGGTCAGACGTCTGAGAGTGACTTATATATCGTAGAAAGTGGGCGTGACCAGAGTTATAAAGAAAGTAACGGATCAGATTGGAAAGATTTTAAGTAAACATGATATTAGACCTGGTTTTAGACCAACGAAGAAAATTTGTCATGTTCTCCGGTCTGTAAAAGATAAACGCGCCCCTCTATCAGCCAGTGGCGTATATAAAATTCCGTGTAGATGTGGTAAAGTTTATATTGGAACAACAAAAAGAAGCGTAAATACACGGTTAAAAGAACACAGAAGTCTTTGCCGATTAGGAAAAACAGATAAATCGGCTGTAGCAGAACACGCTTTTCAGTCAGGAAATCATCAAGTGAAGTTTTCCGAAACAAAAATTTTATCTACGATGACGAACTATTACCCACGGCTTTGTAGAGAAGCAATTGAAATATAGGGATAATTTTAATCGGAAAGAAGAGACCATGAAACTTAGTGATATTTGGACAGTAGCACTACAGAATTGCTAGACAGTTTTATCCGGGACGAGATTACGATCGATAGTTAAGTTTTATCTCTGACAAAGATTATCTCTGCATATCACGTGTAACTCTGGTCACGCCCACTTTCTACGATATATAAGTCACTCCCAGACGTCTGACCCATCAGTCGGCAAGACTCACCGGAGGAGAAACACCCATCTGAAGATGTCCAGCGCAGCTCTGGACGAAACGTTAGGAGCTGAAGAGTTTCATGGACCACGACCTTACATCCCGGAAGGTTTACCAGAAAATATGTCCTCTGAATCGTTTTCGTACGTTCACCCAATTTGGATTACCCCACCCTCTCTTAACTTACTATGCACAGAGCATATGCCACTCAAACAGTCACATGAACAAACGTACGGCAGAGCACCAGTAATTTGTTAAACTTGATATCTGAGTGAGATAATGAATAACGAGATCGTCAGAGACAGGATTTGCGCCTAACGTTTCTGTGGAAACCGTGCTTTCTTTGCTTTGAATCATGACGTAAATCAACCATACCAAAACTCTTTCATTAATTTTTTTTCACATACAAGCATTCACATTTACAGTCAGGTCACTCAGAGGGTTACCAAGTGCCACTATAATGTTGTCTAATTACAAAAGTTGCTGACTAAATCTTAGGAGCATTGTAGGAACAGATGAGCTGCAGATGGATGTGATGAGAGGCACAGCAGGTAAAGCAAAGGCCACCCGTCCTGTCCTGGAGTTGCGGAGGTCACCAACAGGCCCGTGTGTTCATGCACAAACACTATCACTTGCTTAGGAATCTCAAGTTTCGATAATAGTACTTCACAGTTATTCATTTCTCAATGTAAGCGAGTGGCAGATACTACCATTTGGTACTGCAGATCATGCCGACCCTTGAGGTAGTGTAAACAGTGAGCCCACTGGACGGCCGGTGATTAGTAACGTGTGATTTGGAGTGATGAATCACACTATACACTCTGGTAAACCGATATCTGGGGAATGCCTGTCATCATTCCTAGTGCCAAAAGTGCTGTAGAAAGGAGCTGTGTTACAGTAGGAGGTTATTTTCGAGGTTAATGAGTGGAATGTTTTTGCGGTTAAGAGGAAGATAAATGCGGAAGGATATGAACACATTCTACAGAACAATGTTGCACACAGTGGAGGAAAAATTCGGGGCCGATGATTGTTTGTGTCAACGTGACAATAAACCCTGTGGTAAAGAAACAAGTGCGAGTGAGTAGTTTATGGACAATAACATCTCTGAAATGGACTGGCTTGCTGAGAGTCCCAACCATAATCCAAAGGAACACCTTTGGAATGAGATATACAACGACTTCACTACAGATTCCTGCGTCCAACATCATAAAAAAAAAGGTACAAACGGCTCTCAGCACTATGGACCTTAACATCTGAGGTCATCAGTCTCCTAGAACTTTGAACTACACTACTGGCCATTAAAACTGATACACCAAGAAGAAATGCAGATGATGAACGGGTCTTCGTTGGACAAATATATTATACTAGAACTGACATGTGATTACATTTTCACGCAATTTGGGTGCATAGATCCTGAGAAATCAGTACCCAGAACAACCACCTCTGGCCGTAATAACGGCCTTCATACGCCCGGGCATTGACTCAAACAGAGCTTGGATGGCGTGTACAGGTACAGCTGCCCATGCTTCAACACGATACCACAGTTCATCAAGAGTAGTGACTGGCGTATTGTGACGAGCCAATTGCTCGACCACCATTGACCAGACATTTTCAATTGGTGAGAGATCTGGAGAATATGCTGGCCGGGGTAGCAGTCGAACATATTTTGTATCCAGAAAGGCCCGTACAGGACCTGCAACAGGCGGTCGTGCATTATCCTACTGAAATGTATGGTTTCACAGGGATCGAATGAAGGGTAGAGCCACGGGTCGTAACACATCTGAAATGTAACGTCCACTGTTCAAAGTGCCGTCAATGCGAACAAGGGGTGACCGAGACGTGTAACCAATGACACCCCATACCATCACGCCGGGTGATACGCCAGTATGGCGATGACGAATACACCCTTCCAATGTGCGTTCACTGGGATGTCGCCAAACACGGATGCGACCATCAAGATGCTGTAAACAGAACCTGGATTCATCCGAAAAAATGACGTTTTGCCATTCGTGCACCCAGGTTCGTCGTTGAGTACACCGGCGCAGGCGCTCCTGTCTGTGATGCAGCGTCAAGGGTAACCGCAGCCATGGTCTCCGAGCTGATAGTCCGTGCTGCTGCAAATGTCGTCGAACTGTTCGTGCAGATGGTTGTTGTCTTGCAAACGTCCCCATCTGTTGACTCAGGGATCGAGATGTGGCTGCACGATCCGTTACAGCCATGCGGATAAGATGCCTGTCATCTCGACTGCTAGTGATAAGAGGCAGTTGGAATCCAGCACGGCGTTCTGTATTACACTCCTGAACTCACCCATTCCATATTCTGCTAACAGTCATTGGATCTCGACCAACGCGAGCAGCAATGTCGCGATACGATAAACCGCAATCGCGATAGGCTACAATCCGACCTTTATCAAAGTCGTAAACGTGATGGTACGCATTTCTCCTCCTTACACGAGGCATCACAACAACGTTTCACCGGGCAACGTCGGTAAACTGCAGTTTGTGTATGAGAAATCGGTTGGAAACTTTCCTCATGTCAGCACGTTGTAGGTGCCGCCACCGGCGTGAACCTTGTGTGAATGCTCTAAAAAGCATTTGCATATCACAGCAACTTCTTCCTGTGGGTTAAATTTTGCGTCTGCAGCACGTCATCTTCGTGGTGTAGCAGTTTTAATGGCCAGTAGTATACTTAAACCTAACTAACCTAAGTACATCACACACATCCATGCCCGAGGGAGGTTTCGAACCTGCGAACGTAGCGGTCGCGCGGTTTCAGACTGAGGCACCTAGAACCACTCGGCCACACCGGCCGGCTTGGAACATCACACATGTCGTGCTAATCAGGAGTTCACGTTGTTCCATTGATGCTCAGACCCATCATTGGAGGCGATCGTAGCGGAATTGATCACATGCTCCATCATTTTGAGAAGCTGGTGTATGTCATTGTAGGCTTCAATACCCCTCGCCCTAAGGAAAAAATAATGCCGATTTAACGGAGCCATTTATAAGAATGAACGTCGCGGACAATGGCTTCACGTTGGTATCAGCAGGACCGACTGGCTAACCAGCTTTCTCTTTCGGTAGTGCCGAGTCGCGAGAGGAAGGGGGCAGTGTTGCACAAGGGCATTGTCGGTCCCACGCGCCGCGGCGGGGTGACTGAATGAGAGCGGGACAAGCCTGCGGCTATCGGAAGCGGTGATGACAAAAGAGGCGGTCGCCAGCTAGTGGATCAGCGCGGCCCGCGTCGGGGAAAGCGAAACGGCCGGTAATGGCGGACGCGGCCCAATCTCGCCGCCGTAATGGCGCTTTCACGTTGTCCGCGTCCATTTCCCGCGCTAACCGCGCCATGGGACGGCTCCACCCGTGGCCGCTTTTTGTCGGTGCCTTCCCACCGGAAGCGTCCGTAGCTCCTGATACTAAACTTATGGGAGTGTGCACTGCGCCCGATATGGTAGCAGAGATACAACTGCTACAATGATGCGGGTATGGAATGTGTAGAAGAGGTATGATAGTTTCTAATCCTATCGCGCATTAGGATTCAGTACCTTTACTGTTAGAAACGAAACCCTTATAGGATCAACCTGCCTATTGGCTTCTGTCTCGGGTTCTTCGGCCGACTTTCATCTAATGATGTTACTGACGTTTCGCCAGCACGAGTGGCTGGCATTGTCAAAGCTTTACACTCCATTGCCGGTGGTGAACTGGAGCCGAGCTCGCGGCCGCAGACTGTACGTACCTGGCGCGCCAACGTCCGAGGGCTTCTCCGCGGTCATTTCCGGTGCGGTTCTCCTCTTGCTACCTGCGACGGTCGTTCGCTGCAGTACAGGAATCCAGGATCCGTTTAACTTAAGGCTTTCCTATTTCTTGTTTGAAACAGTTCGCGTGTTTTGTATTTCTACAGCTTCTCTGAACAAGCGCGTATTATAGTACTTCTCTACAGCCAGAACTTCCGTGTCGGCGAATTTTATTACGTGGTCGGTCTCACTCTCAATTAACGCCAGGATCAAAGAGCAGCCGGCCGCGGTGGCCGTGCCGTTCTAGGCACTTCAGCCCGGAACCGCGTGACTACTACGGTCGCAGATTCGAATCCTGCCTCGGGCATGGATGAGTGTGATGTCCTTAGGTTAGTTAGGTTTAAGTAGTTCTAAGTTCTAGGGGACTGATGACCTCAGATGTTGAGTCCCATAGTGCTCAGAGCCATCAAAAAGCATAAGCGACATTGCAGGTTGGGGCAGGTGGAGAAACCGGCCGTGGCACAACATGCACTGAGTGAGACAGACCACGTACTAAAATTCGCCGACACGGAAGTCCTGGCTGTAGAGAAGCACTATCATACGCGCTTGTTCAGAGAAGTTGTAAAAATAAAAAACCAGGCGAACAGTTTCAACAAGAAAGAGGAATGCCTCAAGGTAAACGCATCCTGGCTTCCCGTACTGCAGCGAACGGCCGTCGCAGGTAGCAAGAGGAGAACCGCATCGGAAATGACCGCGGAGAAGCCCTCGGACGTTGGCGCGCCAGGTACTTATAGTCTGCGGCCGCGAGCTCGGCTCCAGTTCACCACCGGCAATGGAGGGTGAAGCTTTGATAATGCCAGCCACTCGTGCTGGCGAAACGTCAGTAAAATCATTAGATGAGCGTCGGCCGAAGTACCTGAGACAGAAGCCAATAGGCAGTTTGTCAACAAGTGACCACGAAAGCCTTAACAATTTTGCCTTATAGGATCAGTTTGTTATCCGTTTGTCTGTCTGTCTGACTATTAAGAAGACTTCACGAACAGCTAGGGAGGAGGTATGAGGTCGGTTAGTTAACTGGGGGGATGGGGGGGGGGGGGGGGGGAGGCGGAGAGGGACCAAACATCCTGGTCATCAGTCCCATCGGGTTAGGGAAGGACGTCGGCAGTATCCTTTTAAAGAAACCATCCCGGCATTTGCCTGAAGAGATACAGTGAAATCACAAGAAACCTAAATCAGGACGGCCGGATGCGGGTTTCAACCGTCGTCCTCCCTAATGCGAGTACAATGTGCTAACCACCGCGCCACCTTGCTCGATCAGGTTGAAATATATGTCCGTGGTCCTTGGCAGAGTAAAATATCTAAGTTTCTCAGACATTCCAGTCAAACGATACGGCCATTTATGTCACAAATTATGATATCCGCAAACTCATTCATCAAAATAGATAGGGTACTTCCCGTTGACCTAAAACATTTCACTCGGTAAAAAGCAAGATTTCAATAGTACAAATAAGGGGAAAAATCCAAAAAATTGATGCTCTGTAATCATATCATACAGAAGAAAATATTTTTTTTTCATTTCTTATCCGATTCTCTATTTGTCTGTCCATCCGTAGAGACCCCTTCTTCTCGGGAGCACGTAGGCATATCAACATCAGGTTGATGTCAGATACTAGCGAATACGGTCCCTTGTTTGTATAAAACTCCCAAGCTTCTAATTCAATGCGACCGAAAGGTACGCCATTTATGTCACATATTTTCATACCCACAGACTCACACATCAAAACCTTAGAATCATGAAATTTGGCAAGAAGCAATATTTCACATTACAAGTAAAGAGAAAAAGTCCGAAAATTGTTACATTGTAATTATATCTCAAAAGAAAATTTCATTTTTCCCTTATAACTTTCGTTGCATTCATCAGCCGTCAAAAGCAGAAAGGAAAAATGTTACTGCATGAAAACATGAAATGTGAGTTCTCTTAGTAAATACAGTAAAAATATTTCATTAAATGTTCTCTTTCTAGGTATATAAACTGAAGTCCCCTCCTCGCTTCGTTTTGTATGTCTGGGGCAGTCTCAGGAACTGCTGTAGTGGTTTTGTATGACCTTGGAATTCCCATGGCCAATCTCTTGCCAGTAATGATATCGATGGCAGGGTTAGTGAACTGTCTATATACATAATTATGTTTGTACGGAATCCAGTTCCTACTCGCACTTGCCCAATTACTTTTCGGAATAAGCCCACCGGACAAAATAGTAGCCACGCCCATTAAAACGGCACACAGGAGCGCTGTGGATCCTCCATCGTTGATCACGGCATTGAATTGGTGTGTATGTCCCAGTAGGTTTTATGGAATCATTCTTGTAAGATGAATCGACTGGAAGATGTGACGGAATGACCAAAAGAGCTATTGTGTTTGGTTGTGCCCAGGAGCACAGAGTACTGACGTTGGTCTGTTTGTCGATGTCTCAGCGCAGGCTGTTCATCATGTCTACACAGGGTGCTCGTGCTGCACCTGTCGTATCCATGTAACACGGTGTAAGAATAGTAGTCGTAAAAATATCGTAACTAACTAGAGTAGTAAAGCTACTGTAGGCTACTGTAGACTAGAGTTCGTAACCGCGTTACCGCTACGTTAGATGTGTTGCATACCTTACGGATGTTATCTCATTTCAATCGCTTTGTTAGCGTATGCGATCCCTGTTTTACTACATTGACCCCCCCCCCCCCTCTAGAAACCGGAAGCCTTGAACCTTCTAGAAACTGAGTGTGGATATATAAAGGGCAGCGTAATCTACGGAACATTTTTTGATGTACATAGTTATCCTCTTGTTTGTTACATCAAAATAAGCACTGTTTAGAAAGAACTCGAAAATGTCAATGTTTAATTTAGGTTTTATTCGAAAATTGTTGATCTGTAATTTGAAACGGAGGGATACTGTAGGAAAAATAAAAGAATCTGTCAAGATTTATCATGTAGCATTAGAATACCCTATTTCTTTTTTTTTTTTTTTTTAAAGTAAAATTAAAGAAAACACAAAAGATAAACGTATCAAACATCGTTTCAATATTTCGGCGATCTTATGTTAAACATAATACTCTTATCCTTCTTCTTCTTCTTTCGTGTCACCCTCTTTGGGGTATGCTGGGTCAATTGTTTCTTTGTGCGTTGTTCTTTTCTTAGGGCTCAGTATATCTTCATTCCTTCTGATCTTATTTTCCTCTCTTCTTCCAAGATGAAGGGTTTGGACTTTTGTGTAGATTTGTCTTGGAACCTTATGTTTTTGTCTTCAGTAATTAATTTAGCTGTTCGATTGATAAGTGAATTTTCTGAAACCTTTGATTCTACTAGGTCTTTCTCAGTTTCTTTAAACCAGTTGGGTTTCGTTTTGCGGTTACGGAAAAAGTCAAAGATTTGTTTGGTTATTCTGTTGGAATTCATTCTGAGAAGATGACCATAAAAATTTATCCTCCATTTTCGTATAGAATCTGAAAATTTTTAAATTTTCTTGTAGAGAATTTCATTTTTGATGTATCTAATCTTATTGTCTTGAAATTTTGGACCTATGATTTTTCTTACAATTTTTCTCTTTCCCTTAGCTCAAGTTTCTCCGTTTGGCCTTTGAAATCCATGTTTAGTGTTTCTGCTGCATACAGTGCTTCTGGATTAATCACTGTCTTGTAATGTGTAATTTTGGTCCCCCTCCCCCGCCCCATGAAAGGGATTTTTTGTTGTATCTATTTTTTGTTAGTTGGAAGGCCAATTCATGTTTATTTTTTCTGAATTCCGTTGCTTTGCTGTTACCAACGTTCCAACTAATCCCTGCTCCGATATGTTTGCATTGTTTTACTATTTCAATCTTTTGTTCTTGAATTTTGAGGTATTTACATCAGTGCTTGATGTTTGTCAATATCTTATTTTTTTTCAAAGGATATGTGAATACCTATTTTAGCTGCTTTTTTCTTTAGTTCAAGGATTTGCTCCCGTGCTTCTTCCATTGTTTCAGCAACCAGGGCCATATCATCTGCAAATTCAATGCAATTTACTTTAAGGTTCTTCTTTTTGTTATTCATAAACAACTTTCTCACTTATCAATAATAACAGGACAGTCTTGGCTTTGATCATGATGAAGAACGTTCCAAGGGGTACAAAATAACAAGAATAATTCTACAGATTGTAAACCGAGCTTGCATCAAAAGTAGTTGCTACGTTAATTAAAAGGGCAGAAGTTATGTGATCAAGTAACTTTACTCACTCATAAAACGCAGTTTATATTTTGTAAGGGTACCAAATACGAGGTCCTATCGGTCGCGAAATGGATACCACAGTAAAAATTGAATTTTTTTTCTGCACAACAGCCGCACGTTCCAGCTGCCTCTCTAAATAGTCGCTGCTTCGACTTAGACATTTGTCTTGGTATTGTACAAACTTTTCAGTACCCTCGTCACAGAAAGCAGCCACCTGTGCTAACTGTCAATTCTCAACGCTGGTCTGCCTTTCGTTTTAGTGCCAAAATGTTGTCTCCGTAGCCAGCGGTTCATGTGAGCAGAGATGAACATCTGAGGGAGCTAATTAAGGGCTGTATTGTGGGTGATCAAACATTTCCCATCGAAAACGCTACAGGAGCGTCTTCATTGCCCCTGCAGATAGCGGGTGAGAATTGTCTTGAAGAAAGAAACGCATGACATTTATGTTATGTGTGCTGCTAAGCTTCCGGCGAAATCTCTTACCAGATTCGCATATTTGGTTGGAAACACTGTTGTTTTAGGAATTTCTACGTAACCATTTTGCGCTCTGAACTGAAAAGAGCGACGTGAAGCGATCGAGGGGCACACCAAAGACACTGCCCAACACATCTGTGCGAAGTTCAAATGGTTCAAATGGCTCTGAGCACTATGGCACTTAACTTCTGAGGTCATCAGTTGCCTAGAACTTAGAACTAATTAAACCTAACTAACCTAAGGACATCACACACATCCATGCAGAAGGCAGGATTCGAACCTGCGACCGTAGCGGTCACGCGCGGTTCCAGACTGAAGCGCCTAGAACCGCAAGGCCACACCGGCCGGCGTGCAAAGTTCCACCGGATTTTCACAGTGGTTTCTATTTCGCGCCAAGTCGGACCTTACTTTCCGAATACGCCTCGTACAAAATCGACTAACACTGAACGATGTACGGTACCAATTACGCGCAAAACTAACAAACAGAGAGAGAGAGAGAGAGAGAGAGAGAGAGAGAGAGAGAAAGAGAAGTTGTCAGCTCCCAGTTTCTCTCTTACACATTCATTTGTGTTTCTTTCTATACCAATGCCACCAAATACTACCAGCAATTCTGCCATTTACTATATCGTTTGTGTCCATTACCAAAAATACCGAGCAATATATTTGGCAGAGCGTAACTCTAGGGAACGTATCGCGCCCTGTCAATGATAATCGATTTGAGACGCGAAAGCAGTTGCTACTGTCAATGAATGCAGGCCCATATAAACCGATTTCGAACCGACAGAGCGATGGGAGCTGCCTACAATGCATATTTGGAGTCGGTTACCTCGTAGAAGACATTGAGTACTGTCTTACACAAAGCTGCATGTGTTCAGTGATCCAAACAATACGTTAACTGGAGAGTAGCTAGTTGAAGATTTATAGTGGGGCCCGACGAGTCAGAATTTCATCTGTCTTCAATTGATGCGAGGTGTCGAGTATACCGAAGACCCGATTTGTCTCCAAAACTCAATTGTGTGAAGGCTGTAGTTCAGGGCGGAGGTGCTTCTGTCGCGTTTTTGGCGTGTTTTTCGTACATGAGTTGGGTCCACTCATTTAGATTACTATGAAAATGGATCAGGATGTTTAATTCAGCATTCTCGGTGATAATTTGTTGGCCTTTCTTCATCTTCATGATGAGTGAGGTTGACATTCTCAAGATGAGAATAGCGTTGATAGCAGGGATACATCCGTATATTTCTTACTCAGCAAACGCTCACGCACCGTGATTGCTCCCTTGTATCAACCGATCTTAATCCGACAGAAAATAATTAGAAGACCAGGAGTTTATTAGCCGAGATCGCTATCAAAAACTACACTACTGGCCATTAAAACTGCTACACCTCGAAGATGACGTGCTACAGACGCGAAATTTAACCGACAGGAAGACGATACTGCGATATGCAAATGATTAGCTTTTCAGAGCATTCACACAAAGCTGGCGCCGGTGGCGACACCTACAACGTGCTGACATGAGGAAAGCTTCCAACCGATTTCTCATATACAAACAGCAGTTGACCGGCGTTGCCTAGTGAAACGTTGTTGTGATGCCTCGTGTAAGGAGGAGAAATGAGTACCATCACGTTTCCGACTTTGATAAAGAGCGTATTGTAGCCTATCGCGATTGCAGTTTATCGTATCGCGACATTGCTGCTCGCGTTGGTCGAAATCCAATGACTGTTAGCAGAATATGGAATGGGTGGGTTCAGGAGTGTAATACGGAACGCCGTGCTGGATTCCAACTGCCTCTTATCACTAGCAGTCGAGATGACAGGCATCTTATCCGCATGGCTGTAACGGATGGTGTAGCCACACCTCGATCCCTGAGTCAACAGATGGGGATGTTTGCAAGACAACAACCATCTGCACGAACAGTTCGATTACGTTTGCAGCATGGACTATCAGCTCGGAGACCATGGCTGCGGTTACCCTTGACGCTGCATCACAGACAGGAGCGCCTGCGCTGGTGTATTCAACGACGAACCTTGGTGCACGAATGGGAAAACGTCATTTATTCAGATGAATCCAGGTTCTGTTTACAGAAACATGGTGGTCGCATCCGTGTTTGGCGACATCGCGGTGAATGCGCACTGGAAGCGTGTATTCGTCATCACCATACTGGCGTATCACCCGGCGTGATGGTATGGGGTGCCATTGGTTACACCTCTTGTTCGGATTGACGGCACTTTGAACAGTTGACGTTACATTTCAGATGTGTTACGACCTGTGGCTCTACCGTTCATTCGATCCCTGCGAAACCCTACATTTCAGCAGGATAATGCACGACCGCATGTTACAGGTCCCGTACAGGCCTTTCTGGGTACAGAAAATGTTCGACTGCTGCCCTGGCCAGCACATTCTCCAGATCTCTCACAAATTGAAAAGGTCTGGTCAATGGTGGCCGAGTAACTGGCTCGTCACAATACGCCAGTCACTACTCTTGATGAACTGTGGTATCGTGTTGAAGCTGCATGGGCAGCTGTACCTGTACACGCCATCCAAGCTCTGTTTGACTCAATGCCCAAGCGTATCAAGGCCGTTATTACGGCCAGAGGTGGTCGTTCTGCGTACTGATTTCTCAGGATCTATGCACCGAAATTGCGTGAAAATGTAATCACATGTTAGTTGTAGTATAATATATTTGTCCAATGAATACCCGTTTACCATCTGCATTTATTCTTAGTGTAGCAATTTTAACGGCCAGTAGTGTAGATAATCGGTTTCAGCAAGACTGTCATTTGTACGTAGTAATATATAATTTTGACGTGGGAACGCATCGCTCATCTCATATTTTAGTACCTGGAAATTCAATGGAAATATTTTGTGTGTAACGTGCACAAGACCTTTCTAATAACGTTTATGAAGATCCAAAGGTTGTAACAGTTTTACCGAAACCGATTGTCTACAACAATGGTTTAGATAGCGATGCAGGGTAAGAAGTTCTTCGTCTCCTATTAATCACTACAGATTACCCCTTCGAGATCAAAGTGAGTAATCTGAGCCATAGAAAATTTCTGCCTCTATTTGGAACCAGGGTGATACATAGCATTCAACATCTCCGCAGTCTGGCATGTCTTTGGAAATCAGTTACCAATGAGTATCGTCACATGGACTCTGCGTACAAGAAGAAACTGTTGGACTGTCTTCCTCGTCGAACTGAAGCCATTATCAGCCCTGCTTTCGGTGAAACATCGTGTTATTATCATATCTTCTGGTAGTAACTCTATTTTTGTCTGGTATGCTTACTATTCCATGTACGGAGGCTCATTACGAAATACGCTTCCGAGCGGTTTCTCTCCTGCCAGAGCTTCACCAGTATGATGGTAAAATGGACATTAATCTCAATCAGCCCGTGGTTGAAGTTGAATTTCTATCAGTGTCCTTAACACAATACTGGATTTTTTTCGCATTGCATCGACTGAATTTTTTGACACTAGGAGAGTTCACAAGTGCAGCAGTGTTGGTTAGTTTATAGAATTCTCGTTCATCGCCAAGGAATGTGGCCACAGATTTACAACTGGTAATACAGCATCAGCCTTCTCAGCATTACCATCACAACAGCAAAACTGACTATCAGTTATCACCCTCAGAGATGTTTCGCAAAACTGTCCCACAAGAAACTAGGAATACAGAATCCGGGAAACGCCACAACAGTTATGACGTCAGTGAACTCTGTCCCCTCACCTCCAAACTTACTCTACCAAAGCTTTTATTGACCTGGCCACAACTCATTAAGAATCCAAGGAATAGAAACTACTACATCCCGAAAACTGTCCCAAACTACAGTCTCCACTCCTCTCTGATCTCTACAGTCCACTCCGCCCCAGCTACCATAAGACTCTCTCCCACCAGTAGACATAATCATCAGCCTTATCAATCCTGCACTGAACCCAAGTAATTCTTTATGTATGCTGCTGTTGCTGAGGACAGTATGCACTTCGTTAATACGGCCCTTCTAAATAAGCACAATTCTGAGCCCCACGAAAATCTGAAAATCTGTAGCATGATCCTATGGGACCAAACCGCTGATGTCATCAGTCCCTAGGCTTACACACTACTTAATCTAACTTAAACTAACTAACGCTAAGGACAACACACTCACCCATGCCCCAAGGAGGACTCGAGCTTCCGAATCCGAAGGGGGGGGGGGTGAAAGCCCCATCCCCTACGCCCCACGATAATATTTTGTCAACATGGCACACTGGCAACCCAGTCGGTTTCCCTCGAAATTACGTCTCCACGACTCAACTCCCAGATATATTATCATTTCCTTTACTCGTGGGCGGATATTCATGTTCATCCCTATTGTTAGTCTGTTGGCGTATTGCGTGGAGCAGATCAAATCCTACCGCATCCAGTCCCCACCAAAAGCGTGGCCAGATCTATTATGGCCACGATTTTTTCGGTCTCCGATTCTCTTGTTTAAGGAAACAAGAAGAATAAAAACTTGAGGCTTCGAATATTTGCAGCATCTTCACTGCTAGGAAATAGCTGACTTCCGGCATCGGATAAGTACCTCTTACGTAGTGGCGGTGTGAATTATATAAGGCGTTCCTTACACTTAAGCGATTTGTGAACAATACAGCGAAATATCAAAATTTTGTTAAAAATGCTCTCAGCATAATACAAATTTGCGTGAAACTATACCCTCCCAAAAAATCACTAGCCTTCACATCACGTCATCTTTAGTTTGTATTATATAACATAGCGAAAAGCTGAATTGATGCTTTGTAAATGGTATAAGCAAAAGAAACATTTGTATATGTTCCTATCTTTTAATGACTCTTTTCCCTTTGAGATTAGGCAATATATGTACTGAACATTATTAAACTCTTTTTTTAAACTGCTGTTAATTTATTGCTATCAATAAGAGTTGGCTTTGACATTGCAGAATATAAGATGGATTACCTGTAATATCGACATATATGGCAGTCTTCGTCTGCAGCCTCATGCGCAGTGTGACGCAGCATGCCACCATATATTAAAAATGTATGTAGTCTAGACTGGCAATAGATACATCTCATCTTTCAGCTCTGAAAGTAACTTCGATGCTTCGATATGTTGGGTACATTTCTTACACTGCCATGACCTGAGGTGCACCAGACAATGTAGCCAGCAACTACATTTTTCAAATCAAACTCTACGAGTAAATTAGTTACATCGGAACATCATAATAACTGTGACCACAGTCAATTTTGAAGCAGCAATGTGAGACTGCAAAAAGTGAAACCAACAAACTGTATAATCGAACAGTTTCTTCGAAATAGTTTGAGAAAGATTCCCGTGTACGCGTCGAGAACACGGGTATCTAGCAGCGGCGTAGCTGCAAGGCAGCATGGCTAAGAACTTGGTCAGCACCGACTGGGCGGCGGCCCGGAAGGGAACTCTGCATGCTTCGAAACCGCTGCGGCCCTGCCAGGAGAACAGTTGTGCCAGAGTGGGCAACCCCATTACACACCAAGTATCACTAAATTCAAACGTGGGTCCATCGACCGTAGCGCAGTTTCTGCCACAACACTGTGGGGAACGCCTAAGCCCTCTGCACAGGGAGCGAATCAAAAGCAACTTGTTGCCACCGTGAGTTGGTAAGCGGTCGGCATCGTATCACTTCCTGTGCAGTTAAATAGGACTTCGCAGACGGCGCGACTGCAGAGTTACTCCTGAGGAAATCGGGTACAACGCTTTGCGAATCAGTTGCCAATGACTAGGCACCCATGTTGCCAAGCGATGTGAGCTGCTTCGTGTCCTCGAACACAGCTCTGTATTGGTTTAATCTGAAGGTGAACCAGCAGGTTGTGAACATTAGCTTTGTACGGGAAGATGAAAAACATCTCAAGTTATACAGCTAAGAGATGCCAGTCTACTGCAGTAGTAATTTGACAGAGAATGCGGAGCTGGAAGTGGGTAAAGAATTTCATATTACGTGTGTAATGTACTGTACAACTATAGTTTGAAATAAAGTGGTATGTTAACAGATGCAAATGTACAAAAAATTGTAAATCATGCCGATGGCATTCTTTTGTGTGACTGGCAGCGTCTGTCATTCTGTAAAATTAAATTGTCAAGTTCAAACGAGCAGTGAAAAGCCTCAAATCTCCGATATGTGCAAATACAGTGGTGTTCACAAGGAAATGAGTTACCGAGCGCAAACCACAATCACCACAATTCCGTTTATATAAGTCACTAAATACTTGTTTTCAAAATAAACATGTTTTGGGGCGAAATAAATCAACTGCATCAAATCGCCGTAGCACTGTTAAGTTGTTCAATAAAAGGCTATAAATTTCGAATCTGTAACAGTCTTTGGCTGCAATTTATAGTTTTTGTTTTACGGATGAATCCAGAATTTTCTTCGTTCTCTTTTTCGTGTAGTAGAGAACCACATCTTCCTCTAAGTTTGAATCTCTGCTGGAAATGCCGAGTGTAACCAGAAGATGCTCGTGTGCGAAAACAACACTGGCACTCCTCCATGCTCGTGGTTTCCCGTTCTGAGTTGGCCTGTGTGCGGAACTACACTACCAGCTAGTCGGCAACCAGCTGCCGATGTAAATCGCCTGCTCGTTGGGTTCCTTTACAATCGCTTCGTGTGCGGACAGCCTAAGTGATGTTGCCTGGGGGAGTGGAAGCAGAGGAAGGTTTCTTATGCATACGCTTCTATACGACATTCGCTGCACTGATTTTACTGCAGAATATCCACAAAAATAAGCGCGACACATAACTTCGTGTTTACGAACTTTCAGCTTACAGGTCTGTATGCACTGTGGAAGAATAGAAATGAGAGTTTGGCGTCATTGACCGGGAAGCCCCTTACGGGGCAGGTCCGGCCTATTACATTCGACGCCACATTGGGCGACTTGCGCGACGGATGGGGATGAAACGATGATGAAAACAACACAACACCCAGTCCCTGAGCGGAGAAAATCCCCGACCCATCGGGGAATCGTACCCAGGCCCATTAGTACGGCAGTCCGTCACGCTGACAATTTTTTTTTACCATTCAGCTATCTGGACGCACTGTATGCGCTGTGAACATAGATTACACATTTTGTTGAGATCTTAGGAAACGCCATTTTCAACTTATTTTGTTGATCTGAAAATGGGCCTTGTCCCGAAAATAGTCATCGAATGAAAAATAAAATATTTGTAACCTGGACTGGTTTTTCGTTCTATTGATAACTTGATGTTTTCAGATCATACCTTATATCACTTCTTAAGCCTATGCAACATTGTCGTTTAACTTTCATAGAATTCAGAATTTCCTTAATTTCAGGTATGTGACAATATAGTTATATATATATGCATTTTAACCATCAGCTGCTTACTTGTACCATCAGTCATCTACTGGTTTCGGTTATTAGCCATCATTCAGGATGTAGGATACGAGAGATGAATTAAAAGCATCCCAAATTCCTTTGACGCTGAACAATATCATAATTACCCCGTGAAATTGTCCAAACACGTGACATAATTTCTCTTAGAATACCGAGAACACGCTTTTTACCCTGTGATGTCTGTCTATTTGACATGAGATATGACTGTCATATACATACTGACAGTCATATCTCATGTCAAATAGACAGACATATCGAATACAGTATATACCAAATATGGTATATATCGAAATTATCCACTGAAACTGTGCAAACACTTGCCATAATTTGTCCTACAACACTGGCAGGATGTCTACCGTAACCGGTAGATGACTAATGGGACAGGGCCGGCCGTGGTGGCCGAGCGGTTCTAGGCACTTCAGTCTGGAACCGCGCGACCGCTACAGTCGTAGGTTCGAATTCTGCCTCGGGCATGGATGTGTGTGATGTCCTTCGGTTAGTTAGGTTGAAGTAGTTCTAAGTTCTATGGGACTGATGACCTCAGACGTTAAGTCCCATAGTGCTCAGAGCCATTTGAACCATTTTTTTTTGCTAATGGGACAAAAAACAACTAATGGTTAAAATGCATTTTATGTAATGCTTTACGGCTGTTAAATCTCACCTTACGGAAACATAAGGGCTATATTTCCATTTACATCTACATCTTCATACATTCTCCGCATGGCACAGTACGATGCATGGCGGTGGGTATCCTGTACCAATACTATTCATTACATTTCCTTTCCTGTGCCACTTGCAAATACAAAGAGGGAAAAGCTACTGTCTATATGTATTCGAACTAGCGATAATCTCTCTAATCCTCATGATCCATACGCGAAATGTATGTTGGCAGCAGCGGAATCGTTCTGCAGTCGGTCTCAAATGCCGGTTCTCTAAATTTTTTCATTAGTGGTCTTCGAAAAGAACGTCGCCCTACCTCCAGTGGTTCTCATCTGAGCTCCTGAAGCATCTCAGTAGTACTTGCATCCTGTTCGAACCTAGCAGTGACAAATTCAGCAGCCCACCTCCGAATTGCATCGATGTATTCCTTTAATACGACTCTAACAATTCTCGACAATGGTCGCACTAGTGTCCCATATGCGGTCTCCTTTACAGATGAACAACACTTTCCTAAAATTCTCCCAATAAACCGAAGTCGACCATACGCCTTCCCTACTACAATGCTTACACGCTCATTCCATTTCATATCGCTTTGCAACGTTACGCACTAACGTCTGTGCACTAACATTATGGGTTGGTTTTCCCTATTCATCGACAGTAACTCGCATTTTCCTACATTTGGAGCTAGCTAGCGGCCATTAATCACACCAGTTACAAATTTTATCTAAGTCATCTCGTATCCTCCTACAGTAACTCGACGACAATACCTTCGCATACACCACAGCATGTTTGTACCTTTGTTAACAGCCGGCAGTGTGGCACCGTGTTAAATTCCATAAGGAAATACAGGAATATGGAACCCCCTGTTGCCTTTCATCCATTTATTTATCAAACACGCAATAATACGATTTTCTGACGCAATTGCTCTGAATGAAAGGACTGCAACATTTTCTTCTCTTTTCAGATTCTCTTCCCTGAAGTTCACAGTGGGCTGTTTAAGAGCCCAGTGTTTTTCTGCCAAATTCCAGGAAGCTGCGAGTAAGGCAGGAGGATTAAGAATTGGGAATATTTGGAAGGGGATTACCATTGGCGGATTTTACTTCGGGCAGAAAAGGCATCTCTCAAAACCCGGAACCATGTGGAATGAAACTAATTTTCATTTGTTTCTGGAACAACGAGCCAAATACAAAAGAGTGAATGTTTAATGTGTGTATGAGTAACAGATTGTGTGTGAACCGTTGATGTCGATGCATCAGTGCGCTCGATTTATCAAAATGTGAGACACAGATTGTAGCTCTACCTAAGTGATAGTAACAATAACATTTCCAATGTTCTGCTGCAGTTCTTCCAGTATATGACGAGATTATTCGAATGCATGTAACCCTTCAGCTTTCCCTACAGATAACAGTCACAAGGAGAAGGTTATGCGATAGATTCCCAGGAGACTGTACCGCCTCTGCGACACTGAAAATGTCCATGTAGTACTTCATCTATCGTCAGTTGATCCACATATGTATTAAACAGTTTACGGACATACCATTTAGCACTGACAGATTGTTGAAAGAATCGTGTTATGATGCGCACGCCAGACACCCAGTATTATTCAAAGCTATGATGGGGATTTTCTGATGCAAAATGGCGCATTTTTCGTGAGTTCACGTTCCCTGACAGGTTGAACCCGCCCTCATCCGAAGAAATGAAAACTTTGTATCAAAAAGTCCTGATTACTCTTCACCCAGAAACCACAGGTAGATGTTAACATGCGAGAGTTCGTATGGACGGGTAGCAATAAACCTGTAAGAATACAGGAGAAGGAATTTTTTTATTCTGTTTCGAAACTACAATATCTCAATTCCCTCCTTCACAGAGAAACGGCGTTGAGATTTCTTCGGACTTTGTTGGAAGCTTATCTTTACTGGAGTAATGTCTTCTGGTGTTCGAACTCTTTTCGGATAGTTATGGTTTCTATTCGCAACAATGCCAGTTCTGCGCCATTTTGCCAATACGTTCGGCATTTCAAACTTTGCTGGATGTTTTGTCAAAACCACTTCCAGTCTTAAACTACAGCGCGAATAGTTATGCACACGTTTTCGACGAACTGAGCTTCATATAACTCATATAACCTCAATGAACACGCACTATTTTACAAAGAGCACCATTTTCTATCGTATTCAGCTGTCACTAAACAGGTCTATTCCTCTTACACACACAAACGTTATGACACAGATGAGCGATTTTGTATTATATTCAGCTGACACTAAAAACGCCTACTTCTGCCGGCCGTAGTGGCCGAGCGGTTCTAGGTGCTTCCGTCTGGAATCACGCGACCTCTACGGTCGCAGGTTCGAATCCTGCCTTGGGAATGGATGTGTGTGATGTCCTTAGGTTAGTTAGGTTTTAGTAGTTCTAAGTTCTAAGAGACTGATGACCTCAGATGCGAAACCCATAGTGCTCAGAGCCATTTGAACCATTTGAAGCCTACTCCTGTTTCACACACAAACGTAATGACACTGCCAAGCACCCAAGACAGAGAATACAGGGAACGCGCACGCACGGACATGTGTCAGCAGCCAACTGATGCTCAGAAATAATGGTTTTCACTATTTTCTATGATGAACAGTTCTCTTGTTCATCGACAAGGGTCAGTTCCATGTCAGACTAAAAATATTTAGCGTTATATTTTGCCCACAGCATATGCATTACTGTTGGCAACGGCCTTGCCGCGGTGGATACACCGGTTCCCGTGAGATCACCGAAGTTAAGCGCTGTCGGGCGTGGTCGGCACTTGGATGGGTGACCATCCAGGCCGCCATGAGCTGTTGCCAATTTTCAGGGTGCAGTCAGCCTCGTGATGCCAGTTGAGGAGCTACTCGACCGAATAGTAGCGGCTTCGGTCAAGAATAGCGTCAATACGACCGGGAGAGCGGTGTGCTGACCCAACGCCCCTCCTATCCGCATCCTCAACTGAGGATGACACGGCGGTCGGATGGTCCCGATGGGCCACTTGTGGCCTGTAGACGGAGTGGTGGATATGCATTACCGTTGGTGCTCTTTTTAGCTAAGTATGTAGATACAGTTTGCCATTATTTATCTCTTCCTACTTCATATGGTCTTTAAATGTCTTAATTCACATACTCATGTCTACACGAATATATATATATATATATATATATATATATATATATATATATATATATATATATATATATCTCTTGCAGTTCATATGTGCTGAAGAATGAAAACCGTGCGACGTTCAATAAGTAATGTAACACATTTATTTTTAGCGATCTGTTTCGGTTGGAATAATTCGGAATTATTTGTGGGACATCGTCAAGAATTCCCCCTTCCGCCCCTATAGTTTCATGAAGTTGGGATAGATATCGGAAATAACTGACGTAACAGCGATGCGTTCCAAGCAGAGAGTTGCAATTCAGTTTCTCGGAAAACCAGAGCATTGCAGATATTTGTAGGCCGCTTGCTGAGTGTCTACGGAGACCTGGTAGCGAACAAAAGCGCAGTGAGTCGTAGGGCGAGGAGTCTGTCATCATCGCGAACACCCGTCCGACCTCCCGTGTGGCGACTGACCACACACAGCTGTGACTCCCGCAATGGCGGAACGTGCGGACACACTCATTCGAGATGATTGACTGATGACAATGAAACCCCTCGCTGCACAAGTGGACGTCTCTGTTGGTAGTGTTGACACACTCCTCAAAAGTGTGTGCCCGTGTGGATTCCTCGCCGCCTAACAGAAGACCACAAAGAGCTACGAAGGACCACCTGTATGGAGCTGTTTATAACAGGAAACAAAATCACAATCCATGAAATGGCACGACACCACATCTTCTACAAAGAAAGTTCAAAACTTCACTTTCAACCGGTGATGTCATGGCGACGGTCTTCTGAGACTCTGAAAGTCATTCTGTTCCATGTTCTCACTGATGGTGCAATGATCAACTGAGGTGTATTGTGCTACCCTCAGGATATTGAAGAAATGACTTCAGCGTATTCGTCGGCACAAAAATACAAACGAACTTCTTCTTCTCCATGACTACACACAAGCCTGTGAATCCGAGAGGACCTCACTGAAGTTCACCCTGCACTTCAGTTCTCGCAGTTTACGATTTCCATCTTTTTGGCTGAGTAGGGGATGCACTCGGTGGGTAGTAATACGTGGACACAGTGGACCTTATTGACTCAGCAAGATATTGGCTCCGACGTCGAGCCGTAGAGTAATACCACGAGGGCACACAGGCCCTCAAAGTAAGATGGCGTTTGGCCGTCGCGTTGAAAAAACAAAAATAGAAATTTGTAGCAAAAACACCGTGGAATAACGTGGTGTATTGGAATCTTGACTAGAAGCAAGCTGCTTCAAGGAAAACAATGTGTTGCATTGCGTATTGAATGCCCTCATACGAGGTAGAACCGAGCGTACTGCTCTGGTAAGACACGGAACACGAATTCAAGATGTCCGTCATACACTGTCCAGTCTGACCGCCCAGATTTACGTTTTTCATGGTTTCTTAAATCTCTTAATACAAATGTCGGGATTTATTATCTGGGAAGGGCTCAGCTGCATCCCTTCTTTCCCAATTCCAGGTCTGTGCCCCGTCTCCAATCACTTCGACAACAATGTGACGATAAAACGTTTCCGTGTATCATTGAGATTTTGATGTGTATGCGTCGGCTTTCAAGAAGCAGAATGCCTCAGCCGATCTTCTGATATCCTGTTGCATCCTTATCACAGGACACCACGGTTGCAGTTTTTGAGGGTTAGTTTTAGGGAGCAAGCAAGCGAAGCAAAGCTCCGCGTTCTGACCAACGTGGGCCAATCGAGACAGACTGACCGTCATGTCATCCTCTGCCAATGGCGTCGTTGGATGCGGATATGGAAGGTTGTGGGCTCAGTACACCACTCTCCCGGCTGTTATTCGGCTTTCTTGACATTGGGACCGCTACTCATCACTAAAGTAGCTCCTCGGATGCATCTCGAGGCCGAATGCAATTTTTTCCGTTGCTCCCTGCAGTAGCGGGACTCGAACCCGGGTCCTCCATTTAGTACCCAGATATGCTGACTACGGAGTTACAGAGGCGGACACAGTTTTACAGTAATCCTGCACAATTATTTCTACGGCTTTGATACACTTCCTACGTTTCAGTAGTTGGCATTCACTGTCTTCGGCAGACACCATCAAGAAGAACCTTCAGACATGTGGCACAAGATACATATTACCAAAAGATAAGAAAGTCATATAAACTTAGTGTGTTGTCAGTATTAACAGTAAACTACTACAACACAGCTTAGAGCTACTCATACTTAAATCAGATAAATTTACTCATTAGAAAGAAAGGCAAACGACGGGATGGTTCCTTTGAAAGGGCACGGCCGACTTCTTCCCCATCCTCCGCTGATCAGATGGGACCGATGACCTCGCTGTTTGGTCCCCTCCTCCAAATCAATCAACGAAACAACCAACCAATCAACTTAGGAAAAAGCTGCTGCTTCCTCAGTTACATTAGTTTACCTGAACTTGAAGCTGGTAACACCTAGATTTCTGTAGATCTACCACTTAAATTAAAAACGAAAATACTCGGTATTAATGTTTCGTAATATTTACATTTCGTTGGGAACCGCATTTTCGTTCTCTATGCCATCATCAGATGACTTAAAGTTGAAAAGAAACTCCACAAAACCTCAGAGACTGCTTCTGTCTACATCGATAAATTGTTACTTCCCAGGGAGGATATGTGGGTATGTGAATATTTTACGATATATATATATATATATATATATATATATATATATATATATATATATATATATATATATATATAAGAAGGTACGACTACATAAATTGAAGAGAGCTTACGGTTGAACACAAGACACATAATGCATGTCTGTTCAAACAAAGATCAGACACTTCAATACACTATTCGAGCCTAAAGTACTGCATGCAAGTGAGACACTAACACTCCATACGGAAAGCTACATGGAAAGCATACTGCAGGAAGAACGTAGAATCATAAGAAAACTTCTCGGGCCATAGCTGACAAAAGAGAAATGCATATTACACCCTAGGAAAAACATAGAGAATATGTTAAACTTAGCATCAGATGTCAGAAAAAGAGGATTGAAGTTCTATGGACACACCAGCAGACTACTGCCAACAAGACTCACCAACATAATTCTCGCATGCATACAAGGGGTCATGTCAACAATACCATGGGCCACACCATTCAGACCTGACGGAGAAAAAGCACAAATCTACAAGACATACAGTCGGGATGTTAGGCCAGAAAATGAAGTCGCAAAGAGACTAGGAAAACGTGGACTGACGATAGAGACAGACTTGATGAAGAAAAAATGAATCGTGGAAAAGCAGAAAAATTCTCAAGTGAGGCAGAATGCCTTGCGTGTACCTTCACGGTCTCGAAACAAGTAATATATATGAAAACAACACAAACTGCATTGCTTCAGTTTTATATGGATACTGCGAATGGTCCACTTGTACGTGGAACCCGATTTTCTAATACGTTTCGTGGAAAATGACGTGAAATGGTTATCACATATACACTCCTGGAAATGGAAAAAACAACACATTGACACCGGTGTGTCAGACCCACCATACTTGCTCCGGACACTGCGAGAGGGCTGTACAAGCAATGATCACACGCACGGCACAGCGGACACACCAGGAACCGCGGTGTTGGCCGTCGAATGGCGCTAGCTGCGCAGCATTTGTGCACCGCCGCCGTCAGTGTCAGCCAGTTTGCCATGGCATACGGAGCTCCATCGCAGTCTTTATCACTGGTAGCATGCCGCGACAGCGTGGACGTGAACCATATGTGCAGTTGACGGACTTTGAGCGAGGGCGTATAGTGGGCATGCGGGAGGCCGGGTGGACGTACCGCCGAATTGCTCAACACGTGGGGCGTGAGGTCTCCACAGTACATCGATGTTGTCGCCAGTGGTCGGCGGAAGGTGCACGTGCCCGTCGACCTGGGACCGGACCGCAGCGACACACGGATGCACGCCAAGACCGTAGGATCCTACGCAGTGCCGTAGGGGACCGCACCGCCACTTCCCAGCAAATTAGGGACACTGTTGCTCCTGGGGTATCGGCGAGGACCATTCGCAACCGTCTCCATGAAGCTGGGCTACGGTCCCGCACACCGTTAGGCCGTCTTCCGCTCACGCCCCAACATCGTGCAGCCCGCCTCCAGTGGTGTCGCGACAGGCGTGAATGGAGGGACGAATGGAGACGTGTCGTCTTCAGCGATGAGAGTCGCTTCTGCCTTGGTGCCAATGATGGTCGTATGCGTGTTTGGCGCCGTGCAGGTGAGCGCCACAATCAGGGCTGCATACGACCGAGGCACACAGGGCCAACACCCGGCATCATGGTGTGGGGAGCGATCTCCTACACTGGCCGTACACCACTGGTGATCGTCGAGGGGACACTGAATAGTGCACGGTACATCCAAACCGTCATCGAACCCATCGTTCTACCATTCCTAGACCGGCAAGGGAACTTGCTGTTCCAACAGGACAATGCACGTCCGCATGTATCCCGTGCCACCCAACGTGCTCTAGAAGGTGTAAGTCAACTACCCTGGCCAGCAAGATCTCCGGATCTGTCCCCCATTGAGCATGTTTGGGACTGGATGAAGCGTCGTCTCACGCGGTCTTTACGTCCAGCACGAACGCTGGTCCAACTGAGGCGCCAGGTGGAAATGGCATGGCAAGCCGTTCCACAGGACTACATCCAGCATCTCTACGATCGTCTCCATGCGAGAATAGCAGCCTGCATTGCTGCGAAAGGTGGATATACACTGTACTAGTGCCGACATTGTGCATGCTCTGTTGCCTGTGTCTATGTGCCTGTGGTTCTGTCAGTGTGATCATGTGATGTATCTGACCCCAGGAATGTGTCAATAAAGTTTCCCCTTCCTGGGACAATGAATTCACGGTGTTCTTATTTCAATTTCCAGGAGTGTAGAAGAGATTGTGCCTTTGACACCACTGAACCAAAGATGTTGCCTGAGTGGCAGAATCGATTGCAAGTAGGGGCGCGCGGAGCGCAGTTGCAGTTGCCGTTGCACTCTGTCAAACGTACGATGTAAGACCAAAGCTAGTGGCTAGCTGTGAGAATTTAGCTGTTAGCCAAAGCATAATACAGTTTTGGAAGGTAATGAATTTTTCCATTTTTAGTTTTAAGTATGCAGCAACGCAATGTGGCTTTTGCTAATTTTACAGTACTGAGCCTTGAATGTAGGAACCAAGTATTTGCTATTAGATTTAACGTACAGGGTGATTAGGTTTGCCCTATTTGTAGCTTTGTGTGTTTTCTAATTCTGATACCGACAAGTCAAATTTTGGAATCTATTTTGTTAAACGATGTTAGACTTTGTCATGTAACTATCCAAGTATTGTTAACTACCTCAGTAAGCGAGAATTGTAGAACAGTGGAAAAAGTTCACTGATTTTGAAGTTAACGTAAAATGTTTCATATCAGATTCTGTGAAGAAAAACTTTATTTTGATAACAATTTTCGAACTGATGTATTCGGTCTTAGCGTATCCCGTTATCAGTACCTCATCCTCTTCCATGTCGTGTTTGTTTAAATCCAATGAGTATTTTTTAAAAGAAATGATTTTTCAATCAGTGTCAGAAAAATAATAATGTGCCAGAATCAGAAAAGTATTAACGTTTGTAACAATTTCAATGCGGGCAGCGCTGCACAGCGCTGAGCCAATATCCAAAATTGTCACTGAAAAAGTGCAAGGTTATTCATTTATCAACTAATCTACTGACATTATTTGTATGAAGCTATTTTACAGTCGGCATTGCGCTTCACTGAACATAGATTGAATATTTTATTTGCCTAATGTGGAGACAACAGAATGCCAAGATTACATCCGTTGCAACACAAGAGCTAAGAAATTGTACTTCAATCTTTATTTGCATAGGGAATTTTATCAGTTTATTGCATAGGGCCATAGAACTCGTTGCTCACGAGACTGAGTAAAGTTCAGACGCATTGATTTCATTATATGCATTACATACTGGTTTTCCAGATTAAGTGGTTATTTTTTCTTTGGATTACAGTAAAACTGATAAAGTTCACCATTTGCTCAACAATATATTACACAGTAAATCTGGATAACACAATAAACATTTCTTAAAGAACTTTACAATACAAAACAAGAAACTTTCTGTAATCGTATATTGAATGTTTCAACACTAAAGATATGAGTAAAAATCGGAAACACACTGATAACTGAAGTAAATATATTGTACTAAACAAGCTACACAAATGTTGATTGGGGTCAATAAGCTGTACACACATAGATAAGCTGTCATTAACCATGTTGATAAGCGTATAGAAATATACTCAGAGAAGGCACGAATAAATAAAATGTAGATTATATTCAAAGATCAAAGTGTAAGAATATCAGGTTAAAACAGTTCGCCAAGTGAGGGATGCTACAGATTACTACAAGGGTATATGGACCAAATCGCTGGTGAACGTGATGAACAAACAAGAGAATGGGTGGCAGGAGGGAAGAAGGAGGCAATGCATTGTGCACAATGAGGAACAGCTATACTATTCAGAACAAGTACATTACCTTATGGTGAGAAGATAAGATGCTGTTAGCTATCTGCTGCAAAGTCAGCAAGGGTGAATAGTGGAACTGTAATTGATCATTAAGGATTAACTCAGGATTGGTGTTTATCGCTAGCCGGAATTTGAAGTAATGTCAATTCTTTTTCTATTATCTGATCAATTGTCGACGTCACATTTAATATCATACGTGTGACTTTCACTCAGAACGTGCTCCGTAAATGTGGAATCTTTCTCTTTAAGTCACCAACCTCTTTAATGTTCAGTCAGTCTAACCCTATATGCTTGAGCTCCATGGGCCGGCCGCTGTGGCCGAGCGGCTCTAGGCGTTTCAGTCTGGAACCACGCGACCGCTACGGTCGCAGGTTCGAATCCTGCCTCGGGCATGGATGTGTGTGATGTCCTTAGGTTAGTTAGGTATAAGTAGTTCTAAGTTCTAGGGGACTGATGTCCCATCGTGCTCAGAGCCGTTCTGAGCTCCATTTAATTTACCACAAAAATTGCCGGAAAGTAACTTCTACAGAATTAATAATACCTGTCAATTCACAGTAATACCTATCAAGTTGTCGTAGAAAGCCAAAGAGCCAGTTCACAAGGAAATATGTAAAACTGATATTGTGGAACGTTAATACAGTGTATTTCAGTTTTGAACTTGTTTGTATTCCTCCAAGCACCGATGAAAAGCTCCATAAATGATACCAGTTAAACGTAAATGTAGAGTGGCTGTCTTTTGAGGAAAGAGAAAACAACACCAGAATACCGTGTATCACTAATTACCGCATACACGTCAATACATTGCCACATACACATACTGATGTAACATTGAGTAGCATGAAAAATTTGCAAGACGCTATTTTTCACGTGTGCTTTCTGAAATCATATTTTTGTCCTATAACTGTTCACACCTCATGCTTCAGGCGAACACAACACAAAGAAGTTAAAGGTTATCATCCTTCACTGTCCAGTGAATGCTGGAACATGCTACTGATAAGACTCGGTTAATTAACTTTTAAGTGTGGTATATCTCAAGCGTAAGTCTTATGTCCGACTTTCGAGCCTACATAAAAGAACCCACAGATACTAATCCACGTTCATTCAGACTTACACACACAATCACTAAAGTGATATAACTCTACAGATACTACCGTTTTGAATCAACGAACATCTACATGAAAAAGAATTATCAATCAAGAAACAGTAGAGTTCAGGAGCTTTGTGTTGCTGGATCTCTTTATGTATGGGATTTGGTTAGTTCAACTCGCAAAAATCTTTGTCACGGTTTCGATGTGTCTTTAATTTAATGTATAAATCTTCAATTTCGGGATCAACTGTCAAACACTGACATCTCTTTATAGCCGTTTAGCTTGGCCTGTCGCGAAATTCAGCAACGCCATGTTCTACTCACGCCAGCTGACACTTTTATCTTTTTGTTCATACTAATGGAGTACTACACTGGTCGGTGGAATGTTACTCACCGCAGTTGCCACAACGTAATGGACACTGCGGCGTGGAATGCTAACACGATATGCTTTTACATACAGGAAACGCTGCCCCCAACCAACTGTACACCAAAATGCATATGTAGGAGTTGGCTCACTATTTCATCCTCAAAGCGACACCTGACCAGAAACTTTGGCTCTATTCGCTACTTTCGTAAGATATATGTAGAATGTTTACGGTTTCCCCTCTCGGTTACCTGCTACCCAATAACTTTTTGCTCCCCGGAAATTCACGATATCAAGCACGATTGGTAGGTTTTGCTGTGTGGTAGGGATAACGTCTTTGATTAATAATGAAAACTTCCTTGGTCCCGGATTCGAACGGCGCCACCGTTTAAATTTTGAATAAAATCATCAGCATTGACGGCCGAAGATCTCCAGCATAAGAAGTTACACTCATTCTACCAACGGCCTTGTGAAAGAAAGCTGAGGAGCCGACAGAGGTTCCGGACTAGCACCAGCTTCGGATATCCGGGAGGGGACTGCTAAGAAGAGGTGACCGTGAGAAAAAGACTGAATAACCAATGAAAGGATGACGTTCTAAGGGTCGGGGCGTGAAATGTCAGAAGTCTGAACTTGATCTGGAAGCTGGAAAATCTGAAAAGGAAAGTGCTAAAGCTCAATCTAAATAGTTGGGGGTAATGAACTGAAATAGAAAGAACACAAGGCTTTCTAGTCAGGTGGATATGGGATAGTATCAACAGCAGCAGAAAATTGTATAACGGGAGTAGTATTCGTTATGAATGGGAAAGTAGGGGAGAGAGTGAGTTACTGTGAACAGTTTAGTGATAGTGATTTTCTCATCAGAACCGATAGCAAATCCAGAGCGACAACGATACTTCAGTTGCATTTGATGAGGTCGCAAGCCGAGGATGAAGCAGTAGGAGAAAGTATATATTGAACGGTTTATTCAGTAGGTACAGGTAGATGAAAATACAACTGTGGTGGTGTACTGGAATGCAGTTGTGCGGGAAGAGGTAGAAGAAAGGGTTACGGGAAAATATGGACTTGGTACTGTGAATAAGAGTGGAGAAAGACTAATTATTTCTACCATACATTTCAGCGAGGAGTAGCGAATACTCTGTTGAAGAATCACTAGAATCACTACAGGAGACGTACACGTGTAAAAAGACAGAAGATACGGCAAGATGTCAGATTACATCACGGTCAAGCAGAGATTACAAAATCAGATACTGGTTTTTAAGGCGTACCCTGGAGCAGATATAGACTAAAACGAAATTTTCACTCTACAGCGGATTGTGCGCTGATGTGAAACTTCCTGGTAGATTAAAACTGTGTGCTGGACCGAGACTCGAACTCGGGACCTTTGCCTTTCGGGGGCAAGTGCTCTACCTACTTTTTTTTTTTTTTGTTAAATCTGTAAGGAGGCTGTTTATGTTTTCTTATTGGCAATGTTACGTAGCGCTCTGTATGAAAATCACTGGCTGTGCTGTGTGCAGTCTGTGGCTAGTTTGCATTGTTGTCTGCCATTGTAGTGTTGGGCAGCGGCAGCTGGATGTGAACAGCGCGTAGCGTTGCGCAGTTGGGGGTGAGCCGCCAGCAGTGGTGGATGTGGGGAGAGAGATGGCGGAGTTTTGAAATTTGTCATGAACTGCTATATATATTATGACCTTTGAACACTAGTAAGGTAAATACATTGTTTGTTCTCTACGAAAATCTTTCATTTGCTATCTATGCCTATCAGTAGCTAGTGCCTTCCGTAGTTTGAATCTTTTATTTAGCTGACAGTAGTGGCGCTCGCTGTATTGCAGTAGTTCGAGTAACCAAGATTTTTGTGAGGTAAGTGATTTGTGAAACGTATGGTTTAATGTTAGTCAGGGCCATTCTTTTGTAAGGAATTTTGAAAGTCAGATTGCGTTGCGCTAAAAATATTGTGTGTCAGTTTAAGCACTGTCTTGTATAAATTTTTCTAAGGGGACGTTTCATAAAGCCAGATTTATTTTTCTTGTTTGCTGCACATTGCCTTATATTAGTTGTAATATTGCAATTGCTTTGCTAATTTCTATAATGCTGCTTCCTTTGCAAATCTGCATTTTTTTGTCATTGCTGTTTGTGTTAATTGTTTAGTGCTGCTGCATTGCCTCGCCCCTTAGTTTAGCATCTGAGCTCAGTAGATTTAAGTTAGCTTAAGAGGGGGTAGACTATATAAGAAACTAACTATGATGAATTGGAAGAAATGCATGGAGAAGATATAAGAAAATGGTTTGGCCAAAAAAAAAGTAGTATACATTGGAGAAATAATTATTTTGAAAGAAATATGACTAGAATACAGAAAGCAGGTACAGATAGCACTTTTTGAAATAATGAAGAACGAAGGGAGATCTCCATGAGGCAAAGAAAGTTTTGTTTGCAAGATACTGCAGTAAAACAAACCCTGTCCTTTCCCTTTCTGTTATTCCCTTATGTGTTTGTGTACTCTTGTATATTTGTGTTTTTCCTGTCTTTATGTGTTTAGCTACTAAGATTTATGTTGTAGAATTTCTCTAATACTCAGCTACATTCACTATGATGAGGAATACTGTTATCCTCAAATATAATTTGCATTTATAATATATTATTTACTTCGTAAAGAGGTTTAGACATTATTTATTCTGTTTCGTTTTAATGCTCATGTGTGAAGTTGATGTTTCAAAAGTTATTCTGATCTTTTATGTATGTACTCATGTCATAATTCCTGTAAGACTGACGTATATGTTATTTCAATTCTTTTGTAAAGCCTGTACTACAAATGTTCTCTGTATTGTTATGTTCTTTAATTATGTATTTTGTACCCTTGTAATTGTATTCTTATGTTATAAAATTGTAATTGACACCAGGTCATCAAATTAAGTAACTTGTAAGTTACATTTCACTGCACACGTTTCTGTTGGTCATAGTATATGGACAATATGTGTGAAGTAGGGACTGATAGTGTTTGCACGTGTGTTAATAATTCAGCAAGGGACTGGATAACAGCATTGCTGGTTCTAAGGACATTTCAAAAAAAAAATTGTGAGTGCACAAGTGGTGGTTATGGACTTGCTATGTTGGCTCCAAGACTCTTCGATGGTGATTGTGCACCTGCACAGTCGCAGCAGATGGCTGCTGGCCATCTCTACAAGGACTACAGTGGGTCTACACCTTTGCTGACTCACCAGTACCATTATTTCTACAAGGACTGCAGTGGGTCTGCACCTCTGGTGGCCCACCAATACCATACTCTCTACCAGGACTACAGTGGGTCTGCTCTACCTACCAATATTCTTCAAAACGTCGAATGACTCAGCTGTGGGTTTGCTCTGTTGTGGCCCATTACCTGTCAGCACTATCTTTCCGTTGGAAGGACAACACTACTTCTTCAAGAATGCATGGAAATCCACTACATCCGTGTGCATTGTCTTTTACTGCTCAGACTTTGAGAAAAGAAATGGCAGTTTTACTGTGATGAACGATCAGGACTGTCTTTATGGACTGTGAGAAAATTTTAGCTTTTGACCAATGTTGTATCAATAAGCGTGTGCATTTGATTTCTTTGCTATTGTAATTATGAAAAATTTTTTCAAATCATTATTGGCCGCTGCCCAAAACAATTTGTAAAATTTTTTGTGGGGAGCATGGGGGCTATGTAAGGAGGCTGTTTATGTTTTCTTATTGGCAATGTTACGTAGCGCTCTGTATGAAAATCACTGGCTGTGCTGTGTGCAGTCTGTGGCTAGTTTGCATTGTTGTCTGCCATTGTAGTGTTGGGCAGCGGCAGCTGGATGTGAACAGCGCGTAGCGTTGCGCAGTTGGAGTGAGCCGCCAGCAGTGGTGGATGTGGGGAGAGAGATGGCGGAGTTTTGAAATTTGTCATGAACTGCTATATATATTATGACCTTTGAACACTAGTAAGGTAAATACATTGTTTGTTCTCTATCAAAATCTTTCATTTGCTATCTATGCCTATCAGTAGCTAGTGCCTTCCGTAGTTTGAATCTTTTATTTAGCTGACAGTAGTGGCGCTCGCTGTATTGCAGTAGTTCGAGTAACCAAGATTTTTGTGAGGTAAGTGATTTGTGAAACGTATAGTTTAATGTTAGTTGGGGCCATTCTTTTGTAGGGAATTTTGAAAGTCAGATTGCGTTGCGCTAAAAATATTGTGTCTCAGTTTAAGCACAGTCTTGTATAAATTTTTCTAAGGGGACGTTTCAAATCTAATGAACCGCTGCAGGAGCAGGACGACGGGTAGGGCAGGGGTCGACACCCGAAGCCTGGCCATCCCGCCGCCACGCCCAAGCAACGTGTTCGAGTTCGAGGATCGAAGGATCAGGAAGAGGATTTAGTGGGTTTGTCGATGTTGTTTTATTTATTTATTTCTTTAATTTTTATAACATTGTTTTGTATTTATAGATTTACTTTTGCTTCATTGCAAAGAAAGATCCTACAACTGCCGTAGCCGAGCGTCCGAGTCGTCTTCTCGTCTGTTGGGAGGGGTTCCCCCCTATTCCGTCCGTAGAGGATCAATATGCTCCAGGATTCTTCTTCATTTTCAGCGTCTCATACCCGGAACGCCCCAGTGAGCAGGAAGATCCGCAAATAATGAACCTAAATAATTTGCGAAACGAGTTCTGTACTTCGGGTGGCTGCTGAAAGCTGCATGTGTCGTCATCAATAGGGACCAAAAGTCGAGTGTGCCTTTGGGAGCATCGCAAAATATGTAGTAAACGGCCATGCCTTTTAGCCAATTAACGGCGTTCGTTCTGGTTGATGGAAAGTATACGCCGGCGGGGCGCAATACATCATCAGGGGAGATAGACTCCGGCAATCGTCGCAAGAGTAACGCCAGCATGCGCTGCGTCAGTAGCCAGCACTCGCTGGTCGCGGCACACGTCAGACAGTGTGCATCCGAGTCAGCGACTGAGCATGTCGGACACAAGGGGTCGTCCGTCAGATGTATCGAATGTAGCCTCTGACGAGTAGCGAACTTCCCATTCACAACCACGTACCACAATGAACGCACCGTCGTAGGTAGAAAAGGCGTGTGTACCGCTCGCCACACCCTGTTCCAGGCAACTTCAGAATGTTTGTGGGTGACCGTATTTACAGGTTGCTGCTGTTCATAGAGGCGATAATAGTCTTTTGTGCTGGGCTTCCGTGTCGTCGGAAGTTCTGACTGTAAGTAGCTGAAGTCAATCAAGAACTCTCTGATGTGGGTGAGTGCCGGTGAAATGTGTCCTACAGAAACCGGGGGATGCAGAGAGTGTGGTGCCACTTCCGCTATCAGGGTGCCCGTCAGAGTGGCATGGGCAGAGGTCCATGTGCGACGCATAGTGTTGAGATAAAGCGATCGCGCAGGGTTATATACATGAAATAAACCGATACTGCCCGCCCGCTGCGGCAGTGTCAGGGTGGCGTATCGGACTTTAAAAACAAGACCGGTGCTTACGAAATGTCCATATGCTGCTTGAAATCTGTCGGCCATCGTAGCCGTCAAGGGAAGGATATGCGCAAAATAGTTCAGTTTTGAGACAAGATAGGTGTTGACATAACGTGTTCTGAGGAGCATATCCAAGCGACGGAGTTTGTTGTCCTGCAGCAGAGCACGTGTCTGATGTAGGAGCCGGCGGTACGTAGCCGCCGCCGTGCGGCGGACACTGCTGTAGAACTGCACTCCTAAACACTTGAGTACGGGAACCCTGTCAAAGGGCACCGCCGCTGTGTGGGAAAGCCCCCCTCCGACATCCATGTATTTTGTCTTCTTCACGTTGAAGTTGCTCCCAACGACCACCCCGTACTGGCGTAGCCACTGTAGCGCCATATGAATTTCATCCTCTGATCTGGCCAGGAACACCACCTCATCGGCGAATGCACCACAACAAAACGTCACGTACCGCAAGGAGATACCAGTTAATCGCTGCCGTAGACCATGTAAAGCTGGTTCAAGCGCTGCAGCAAATAATATACCCGACAGGGAGCACCCTTGTCGCACTGACCGTCCAACAACAATGCGACCAGACTGATAACCGTTGACCATCATGCGGGAGCGCGCTCCGTGTACCAGTCGAAGGACCACCTGTGCAGACTCCGGGGAGAGGCCCATGTGTTGCAAAACTGCGCGTAAGAAGCCGTGGTCGACGCGGTCGAATGCGTGGTCAAAATCTACGGTGACAAGGGCACCTCGTATTTTGCAGGCCGCCGTCAAAGCTCCTAACGCCGTATGAATGTTGCTGACACCACCTAAACATGTCAGATCGGTGTGTATGGCTTTCCTGATAGCGGTGTGGAGACGCGCGGAGGATACGGGCGAAGATCTTGTAGTCGTTTGTGAGTGGGCGAAAGTCCTGCCGCCTACAACCACCATTCGGTTTCGGTACTGGGATCAAGATGCCTTCTGTGAATTCTGTGGGGACAGTGAAATCTGAACGGATCAGGTCTTGAAACATTTGGAGCCACTTGTCACCCATAAGGTGGTAAAAAGTGCGGTAGAATTCCAGGGGTAAACCGTCCGGTCCAGGCGACTTGTTCGGTGCTCCACGTGCCAAGGCCGATGTCAGCTCGTCAGGTGTAATGGGCAACAGCAGACTGTCATCGGGTGCCACGTCCCGAGGGGCGGAAAACCGTGCAACAGCTCGTCATAACCACGTACATTTCGCGGATCTTCCATGTACAAGGTCCCATACTGTCTGGCGAACGTGTGCGCGATGTCCGTTTGTGTCACTGCGCGGCCGCCCTCCTCCGTGTTTACCGCCGTAATGAGCTGACGTCTGCGGTGGCGCCTCTCGCGCACAACGTGATACACTGACGCTGTTTCGTTGGGGATACAGTCTTGCACTCGCACACGGATGCGGACACATTCTAGCTGCTCTGTCCTGATGCGAAGTAGACGAGCTTTGATGCGTTGTACGGACATCTGACGTTCGGGAAACGGCGGTTGCGTCGCCAACTCACGTAACGCTGTATAGTAAAATTCCGATGTTGCCCTTTGCCAGTTCGATCTGTCACGCCCGTAGGCCATCAAGGTCTTTCGGAGAGCGGGTTTGACACATCCCAGCCCCCACAGCAACGTGGAAGCATACATGGGCAGGCGCCTGATACATCGACGCCACGTGTCAGTGACTGCTCGCCGACATCCTTCCTCGCGAAGGAGGGAGACGTTCAGCGTCCACGGGCCCCTGCTGCGTCTTGTGAGTTGTCGGGGTAAGGTGACAGTGCAGATGTACGCGAGATGGTCCGTGAAGGCCGTCGGCCAGAGTTCTGCATCACGGGTTGCTGTGCGGAGGGCACGCGAGACGTATATCCGGTCCAGACGACTGGCAGAATGGCTGGTAAAGTGCGTTTATCCACTCTGGGTCCCATGATGCAAGAGCCACGTGTCGTGGAGCGCGAGGTCACGTATCAATGCTTGTAGAGCCGGGTATGGGACGTAATGCGGTATCTGGTCGTCGGGCCGCAGAACACTGTTAAAATCGCCGCCCACTATGTAATGGTCCATATTTCCTTGCAAAAGTGGGGCTACCTCCTCCGAATAGAAGACATGCCTGTCACCACGGTGCGAATTACCGGAGGGAGCGTAGACGTTAATGAGGCGGACTGCGCCAAGTGTGAGTGCGATGCCTCGCCCGTTCGGCAAGTACGTCGCGTCTGTCGCGTCTATGCCATCTCGGAGAAGGATGGCCGTTCATCCTGCGCCATCACCTACGGGTAGGCTGTACGTGGTGTAGCCATATAGGTCTAAACGCAGCTCGGGACGGACCTCCTGGAGAAGGGCAATGTCCAAGTCTGCCGCTCTGATCATGTAGTGTAACATGCGTGTCTTGACAGTGGAGTGGACACCATTTACATTGACTGTTCCCACACGGTATGACTGAGACATATCAAGTGGCGGAGGCAGTGTGCCGGTGCAAGCCCACAGTGATCTCACACACCACACAGCCATCCATCTGCATGCTGTGCATTACTGTACCGTATGAGTCCCTGACTGGCAGAGCCCTCCGGGCTCAATGTCAGCCATGGGCTCTGGTGGAGATATCGATGTTTGTTGTGCATCATCTGCCTCCATATCGTCTGCCCAATCACCAAGAGGCGACTGTGATGTCATTGGGGGCTGGTCGCTTTCACAGGAGGCCACATTTTGGGAGTCGACGCAATGCGCCTCGATTTCCTGGTCACCAGATTTAGGAGAGTGTTCCTTGTCTTCAGGCACCATCTGGTAAATGATGGCACTGGAGTCCGTTGCAACTGTGGACGAGTCAACGAAGTCGATGTCTTCCGCCGGCTTCACATCCCTGTCCTGTTCTGCAGCTGACAATTGCCTCTTCTTATGTCGCTTGGATGATTTTTGCTTTCGGGTCCGAGATTCGACATCCACTGGAGGGCGGGGCTCGACACAGTCGCGATCGCTAGGAACCCCTGTGTCCGATCCCGACAGTGACGGTGGCTGGGTGCCCACGACGCTGCGGTGGGCAGAGGCTGTAGGAACCTCTGCACCGTTGGGCTGCGGCGTCGTCGACGGCGCTGACTCTCCAACGGAGCTGGCAGCGGCTTGAGGAGGTAGCAGGTTTTCATCATCCATCACATCATGTCGTGCCGCCTCCACATATGTTAGCGGGCGAGAAGTCATAGTGGATCGTTGGGGAAGTTCAATGCGGGGCACCTGAACGAGGCGGCGCTGCAGACACTCAGTTCTAACATGGCCCTCCTGGTCGCAGCCCGAGCAGGTCCTCGGTTGTCCATCATATATAATAATTGCGCGGCAGCCACCAACGAAAACATACGATGGAACGTGCTTCTTAAGTTCTATGCGCACTTGTCGTACCCCGTTAAGGACAGGATACGTTTAGAATGTGTTCCATTTCTCCTCTGTGTGGCTCAGAACTGTGCCGTATGGCCGCAGCGCATCAACGACTAGGTTGGCAGGAACTTGGAACGGTAGTTCAAAGATGCGCACGGTACGCACCCCCAGACGAGCCTGGTCAACTCCTACCACGCTCACGTTACCGTCTGCGAGACAGAAGCGAAAGCCGTTTGCAGATCGTTGGAGTAAACTGTCGCAGGCCGCTTCGTCAATCAGTTTCAGGTACACTGTGCTGGTTACAATAGACAGATGAATTCCTATCAGTTCTTCACAGAAGCTCACCTGCGAACCTTGCAGAACTAGCTCTCCTGAAAGAATTTCATTCTAGAAACATCCCCCAGGCTGTGGCTAAGCCATGTCTCCGCAATATCCTTTCTTCCAGGAGTGCTAGTTCTGCAAGGTTCGCAAGAGAGCTTCTGTGAAGTTTGGAAGGTAGGAGACGAGGTACTGGCGGAATTAAAACTGTGAGGACGGGCCGTGAGTCATGCTTGGGTAGCTCAGTCGGTAGTGCAGTTGCCCGCGAAAGGCAAAGGTCCCGAGTTGGAGTCTCGGTCCGGCACACAGTTTTAATCTGCCAGGAAGTTTCAGATATAGACCAAGATTACAATATAGTAGTGATGAAAAAAAGACTGATGCGTCAGAGACTGGTCAGGAAGAAACTACGTGCAAAGAAGTGGTATACGGAAGTACTAAAGAATGAAGCGATGAGCTTGCTGTTCTCGGAGGCTATAGATACTGCGATAAGGAATAGCTCAGTAGGCAGTTCAGTTGAAAGGACATCTCTAAAACGGGCAGTCACAGAAGGTGGAAAGAAGACTAGGCACTAGGAAGGTAGCGGCGAAGAAACCCTGAATAACAGAAGAAATATTTCAATTGGTCGATGAAAAAAGGAAGTACAAAACTTTTCATGGAGATACAAGAATACAGTAATACTAATCACTTAGGAATCCAGCAAATAAGAGATGCAAGGAAGCTAAGGCGAAATGGCAGCATGAAAAATGTGAAGAAATCGAAAGGATTGATGAAAGGACTGACTCAGCATACGGAAAAGTCAAACATTCTTCAGTGAAATTAAATCCGAACGCAATAACATTAAGAGTACATTGGGAATACCACTGTTAAATGTTGAGGAGAGAGCCGATAGATGGAAATTCATTGAGGGCATCTATATGGGAGTGGACTTAACTGATGACGTGGTAGAAGCAGAAACAAAGTCGATAGGTAAGGTACAGGGGATCCAGCGTTAGAATCATAATTTAAAAGAGCTTTGAAAGATTTAAAATTATTCTGCAACCCCCCAAGCTCAGGGGTTGTGGTACGTCGGAACGATCGAGAGGTATGGTTTGGAAATGATATGTGACTCACGCTGAAACGTGCAGAGAAACAGCGGCAAGAGTGTCATTAGCATCATTGCATCGAAGGCACGCAACCAGCCTCCCGCTGATCCCGATGATGGCGCAGCGCAGAGTGCTTGTGCGAGTCAGCGGCCGTGCTAGTGCCGGAATCTGCTGCATCGGCATCCGGTCGCCCAGCCTTACAGACGTAGCGCTCCTATTCATGCCACGGCTAAGTGGCCGCTGCTTGTGTTGGCTGCGTCGGTAGCCCGGGATACGGCTGACTGCTCTCTCAAGCGCCGCTCGTCGACCCCATGCAGGGCGCCGATGGGAAACAGACATCCGTCGTCGTTGCAGTGAGTCTTAGCAACTTCTGGTGCAGCTCTAACATGCGGCCGCCCCGCCACAGCTATGGAGCGTCAGTGCAGCGGAGGTTGGTGGCAGTTTCAGTGCGCCAGTTGGCCACCGACATCCATCACCAGAGGTGGTCGTGGTTGGCCTGCATCGTAAACAATCGGTATTCTCCCCAGTTCTAGATTGGTTGATCTGAGCCTCAGGGCTCGCTTATATATACGTCATTTCTCTACCCCACTGACTTAGTTCCTATGGAGGGGACAAGTGGAGTGCTCTTTAATAATTACAATGTCAGCTTTCCCAAACTCGTTTAGTAAATACCTGCATTGCCTGTACCTGCCATCCGATGTGACGATCGGTCCCTGAACCACTACCTTCCACCCATAGTTACGCGAAATTTACAAGAATTCCCGAAATCCACGATTGTACTTATTTGTGGCGCAGCAGCTGAATTAGGCAGTAGGGATACGTAACATTCCATAAGAATGAGGGAAAGTGGCAACAAAACGACTGTTCACGCCGGCATGTAGAATGTATGAATCAGGCGATATGCCACCTGACTTTTGGGAAAACATCCCCACACTATTCCCAAGATTGCAAGAACCAAAAAGTGCGAGAATTATCGCAGAATCAGCAGAAGAGCTCATGCATCTAAATTACTGACAAGAATAATATTCAGAAGAATGGAAAAGAAAACTGAGGGCCTCGTAGACGTCCATCAGTTAGGCTTTAGGGAAGATGATGGTGATCTTTGGTTTGTGGAGCGCTCAACTGCGCGGTTATCAGCGCCCGTACAAATTGCCAACCTTTGCTCAGTCCAATCTCGCCACTGTCATGAATGATGACGAAAATGATGAGGACAACACAAACACCCAGTCATCTCGAGGCAGGTGAAAATACCTGGCCCCGCCGCTTTAGGGAAGATAAAGACACTGGATAGTCAGCTATGACACTACAGCTGAAAATGGTAGCAAGACCTAAGAAAAATCAAGACACGTTCACATGGTTTGCTAACCTATAAAAAACTTCCAAGAAGTAACACTGTGCAAGTTGTTCGAAATACTGACAAATAAGAGTAAGCAATAGGGAAAGATGTGTAATATATAATATGTACAAGTTGCAAGAGTCGACAATAAGAGTGGAAGACCAAGAGCGAAGCGCTCCAATTGGAAAAGGTGTGAGATAGCGGAGTAGTCTGTCGCCTCTGTTGTTCAATCTATACGTCGAAGAATCAGTGACGGAAATTAGAAAATGTTTCAAGAGTAGAATTAAAATTTAAGGCGAAAGGAAATCAGTGATAAAATTCGATGATGACATTTCTATCCTCAATGGTAGTGAAAAAGACTTACAGCATATGCTGAAGGGAATGAGAGATCTAACTGAGTACAGAATATGGACTGAGAGTAAATCGAAGAAATGGGAAGCAGTAAAAATGAGAAAAGCGAGAAACTTAACTTCAGGAGTGGTGATCACGAAGTAGACTAACATAAGGAATTCTGCTAACTAGGCAGTAAAATAATCCATAATGAACGGAGGAAGGAGGATATAAAAGGAAGACTAGCACTGACAAAAAGAGCATTCCTGGCCAAGGGAAGTCTACTAGTATTAAACATAGTTCTTAATTTGAGGAAAAAATTTCCGAGAATATAAGTTTGGAACACAGCATTGTATGATAGTGATACACTGGCTGTGGGAAAATCTTTACAGAAAACAATCTAAGCATTTGAGATGTGATGTTAAAGAAGATTGTTGAAAATTACGTGGAATGATAATGTAAGGAAAAAGGAGGTTGTCTGGAGAATCGGCGAGAAAAGAATATATAGAAAACACTGATAAGAAGAAGGGACAGGGTATTAGGTCGTAGGCTAAGACATCACGGAATAACTTCCGTGGTTACAGTTATTCGGCTATAGAGTATAAAAACTGTAGATGAAGACAGAGATTGGAATGCATTCAGCAAATAATTGAGGACATAGGTTGCAAGTGCTACTCTGAGACGAAGAGGTTGGCTCAGGGAAGGAATTTTTGGCGGGCGGCACCAAACCAGCCAGAAGACTGAAGAAGAAAAACTGTTATTTGAAAATGAATTGCAGTCTGTCCATTAGGCTTAACGAACATACAGTGTTATAGGTACGAGACAGTAGTTAACAACAACCAAATTAATACACGAACCTTGGCGTGTTGCAAATGCAGTGTTCACTATCTTCATATCCTTTCGCTGTTAAAAGTATCTTTCCTCGTTGTTTCTCGACTTTTGTGTTAACTCCTCATCGCCATAAAACAGCTTATTTGTATCAGTTTTGTTGTTGATAAAGAACTGAGTTGTTGCTTCGAAACTCTAACAAGGGAACTTCCCCATCGCACCCCCCTCAGATTTAGTTATGTTGGCACAGTGGATAGGCCCTGAAAAACTGTACACAGTTCAATCAAGAAAACAGGAAGAAGTTGTGTGGAACTATGAAAAAATAAGCAAAATATACAAACTGAGTAGTCTATGTGCAAGATACGCAACATTAAGGACAGTGTCAGATCAGGAGCGCCGTGGTCTCGTGGTTAGCGTGAGCAGCTGTGGAACGAGAGGTCCTTGGTACAAGTCCTCCATAGAGTAAAAAGTTAAATTTCTTTATTTTCGCAGTTATGATCTGTCCGTTCGTTTATCGACGTATGTGTTCTCTGTAATAAGTTTAGTATCTGTGTTTTGCGACCGCACCGCAAAACCGTGCGATTAGCAGACGAAAGGACGTGCCTCTCCAATGGGAGCCGCAAACATTTGATCGCAAGGTCATAGGTCAACCGATTACTCCACAGGAAAACACGTCTGATACATTTTATACGACACTGGTGACGTCATGTGTGTCACATGACAGGAATATGTTGTCGACCCACCTAACTTGTACACTTGGCGAATGGGTAAAAAGATTCTTCTACCTTGCCCGATTTAGGTTTTCTTGTGGATGTGATAATCACTCCCAAAAAAGTAATGAAAACATAAGAGTTTGTCACATAAACTGAAACAAATGAATGCAACAGTTTCACAGTCGCTCAGTTTTCCCTGTGCTCTGTCAAAACATACGTTTTTAACGTTTTCAAATTTTTCCGTGTGTAGACCGTCAAATCCTGCATATGTCCAAGCAAATCTGAACATGTCCTGGAATTTTGGAGAGCGAAGTTGATTGTGTGTGTGTGCCTGAACTTTTATAATTGTCTGAAAATAAAAAATTAAAATTTTCAATCGAGGGAAGATTGGAACCAAGCACCTCTCCCACCACAGCTGCTCACGCTAACCACAAGACCACGGCGCTACTGAGCCAGTGCTTTACATAATGTTGCTTATCTTGAGCATGGACTACTCAGTTTGTATATTTTGCTTATTTTTTTCATGGTTCCACACAACTTCTTTCTGTTTTCTCGATTGATCTGTGTTCAGTTTTTCAAGGCCTATCCACTGTGCCAACTTATAACTAAATCTGAGGGGGGTGCGATGGCGAGGTTCCCTTGTAAGTAGTTTCAGTAGAATGTCGCACAGTGTATCGCACATTTTCAGTGATCTATAATTCTAAACAGCTGATCGTTTTGTGGATCGACACCAAAACCTGACTACAAGGAAGTAAATATCAAATCTAAGAATTGGTTCAAAATTAAAGACTTGTTCAAGACGACCTTGAGGAATATGGGTTTCACTTCAGGAGAAATGTAGGAACATAGTAGGCAAATTTGATCCTACGACTCAGTTTAGATACGCTAAAAAAATGTAACGTTTATAACGTTTGAGAGACGGTTTGGTGAAAATCTTTCACAAAGTCGAATCGAACACTTTCTTTGAAATTCTGACGTCCTCAATCATTTCTAATTTAAAAAGACACAAGGCTGCTGAAACAACATCAGACTCGTACCAAGGTAAAAAATGGTTCAAATGGCTCTGAGCACTATGGGACTTAACTTCTGAGGTCATCAGTTCCCTAGAACTTAGAACCACTTTAACCTAACTAACCTAAGGACATCACACACACCTATGCCCGAGGCACGATTCAAACCTGCGACCGTAGCGGTATCGCGGTTCCAGACTATAGCGCCTACAACCGCTGGGCCACCCCATCCGGCGTACTAAGGCAATCCCCACCATCATCAAAACTGTAGAAGCTGCATCCCCCTCTTCCCCCACCACATTCGGCTTCCCTCTGTCCCGCCACCACTCACTGTCACAGTACCTTTCTGCAATTTATTCTACGAAAATTTTGCAAATGTTACATTCTTCTAAATATTGAAAAATATTAGTTCCATTTTCTATATTGATAAAAAATGATGTAGGTAACTAATTAAGTGCAGAATAATAGTAAATATATCACAAATTATAAAAAGTTCTACTAAAATAGCAAGTAAATATGAATTGCAAGTAAAAATAAACAATATGTTATTGTTTCTGGCAGCTACCGTACATCCGAACGCTTCTATACCGCTAAGACCGTGTGTCAGAAATTTTTTCCTCTAGAATAGCAGTAACGTACCTTACACATAACTAAGGTTTGCTTCCTGAGAAATAGAGCCGATGACCTGTGTCAGAGCAATCGTTTGTTCACACGAGGGTTCAGTTTAAATCACATGGCTTTAGCTGTCAAAGGACACAATTTCAAAAAATGGTTCAAATGGCTCTGAGCACTATGAGACTTAACTTATGAGGTCATCAGTCCCCTACAACTTAGAACTACTTAAACCTAACTAACCTGAGGACGTCACACACATCCACGCCCGAGGCAGGATTCGAACCTGCGACCGTAGCAGTTGCGCGGTTCCAAACTGAAGTGCCTAGAACCGCTCGGCCACTGCGGCCGGCGTAAAACCAAAACTAGACATATTATTTTACTCAGCTAGTCTGGTACACAAATCAGTGAACAAATTGACCTAACGATTCGTGTGTTCGAGCACATCAAAATGGCTCGTGAAAATGAATAGTACTAAGTGGGCACTGTCAAGGTACGATATCATGCATGTGCAATCCAGACACGATTACGATTATAAGCATTGCCTGCAACATAATAAACTTCAATTCATAAACTTAATACTCGCATAAGCTTGGATGTCACACAGCTTAAGAAACAATATAAGAAGGTGGAAACCAAATGCATCAGATCAGAGAAATTTTGATAAAAAGAGCAGTAATGGTCGACATCTCCGGCGCAGGTCATAACACAAATTCTCTAGAAGCATTAAACGGAGTAGCAAAAGATAAACACAATTTTTTTTTATAACTATGGGACTTAACTTCTGAGGTCATTAGTCCCCTAGAACTTAGAACTACATAAACCTAACTAACCTAAAGACATCACACACATACATGCCCGAGGCAGGATTCGAACCTGCGACCGTAGCGGTCGCGCGGTTCCAGACTGTAGGACACAAATTCCAACATTCCCGTGGTTCTCTAATCAGGAAAAATGAGTATTTCTTAAATAAATTTTTATTTACGTAACGAATCGTACCTGCCGAAACCTGAGGGAAGAAGGAGTATTGACTTGAGCGGTCAGTAAATTACATATCTTCTTCAACCTTCTTACGTGCTTCCTCCACCGTCGCATCTCGCTCCAGTCCTCAGTTGACAGCAATCTCTTCAGCACCCGTTCGACGTTACACACACTACAATGCACTAGCGAAGTAGCAAGGTGTGTAAGTGGCTGTTGTGTGAACCCAGTACACCATTGCTGCACTAACCACGTTACTGAGAGGGCAGTAGTCGTTTCTTTGTGATGTTACTTGGATGAAATAACACTCTAGGAATGAGACTGTGATAACAACGTGATTTTGAAGTCTTCAGCCGATCAAATGCTGCTTTTCGTAGGAATAGGATAAAAATATGAGGGCTCGGAGAATTTGCGTACCTCTGCCGATTTTATATTAGTGTTTATGCGCCCATAGTCTGCATCCTTGTCAGATGCTTAACTCGCTGCACCCCAAGGTCCTAAACAAGAATCGAAAGAGATGAAAGTGAAACCAATGACTAACCTGGAAAGGTATGTTCAGGATGAAGGAATGAGATACTTAATTATGGTTTGTTGATGACACTGTTCGTGGCAGAGAAGGATTCGTAACATTAGTGTAATGGCACAGATAGTATCTGGAAGTTTGATGGAATGTAGATTAATTAAATTAAGTAATGCTAAGGATAGATGCAAGGATACTGAAAGTAGCAGACGAGATCTTGTTACTGGGGAAGGAAGAAAGTGATGAATGGAGAAGCGGACATAAAATGCAGATTAGCAATAGCAAGAAAATATTTCCTGAAAAACAGAAATATAGAAATATATCACCATCTAATGTAATAATATGTTACCATGTAACAAAAATTTATGTTTTAGGAAGTCTTTCTGAACGTGATGCTCTCGAGATTAGCCTTATGAGGATGTGAGAGATATAGAACATCTCATAAAAAACAGATCAGATTCCTTCACTTAGCTCTTTGGCTGTAGCACACTAACAGCAATGTTACGTTCTGAATATGTGTTGCAAATCGATAGGAGAGTGCAGGGCCATTGGCAACACCTCTCCGTCTGAAGGAATATTTCATCTGACTCGGCATTCACAGAACAGAAAGAGCTAGGGACTGCGAGTCGAGTATGTTCACGAACGTTTGCAGTGGAAATCAGTTTTCGTAAAATTCTTCTTACTGAATTCCCTGACGAAGGTTGCTTGCGATGATGGTTGAAACATCAGTTCATATTTAGGGTCAACGGCTTCATCGCTAGAAGGGTCCATCAATTCAGCCACTTACCTCTGTTCGAGTAAGGACAGAGTACTGCCATGCCAACGAAATTTGGAACACGGTGTTCCAATTACCACCATATGCAGCTGACGAAACAAGTGATCCGCAAAACGTCCTACATGTTATGTCGACGTCTGCCAAGAAGCTTGTAACGGCTCGCCTACGCAGCATCGCACCCTAAGGACCTCAAGCAAGCACCAACCTGCCAGGAGTACAATTACACTGACGTGATAAACGTCTTGGGATGCCTGCTAAAATCGTGTCGGAACTCTTTTTGTCCGGCGTAGTGCATCAGCACGACGTGTCATGCACTCAAAAAGTCTCTGGAATTACATTGCGGCAGTACTGAACCATGCAGCCTCTATAGCCGTAGATAATAGTTTTGCCGGTGCAGGATTTTGTGCTCGAACTGACCTCTCGAGCCGGCCGCTGTGGCCGATCGGTTCTAGGCGCTTCAATCCTGAACCACGTTGCTGCTACGGTCGCAGGTTCAAATCCTCCCTTGGGCATGGATGTGGTCCTTTAGGTTAGTTAGGTTTAAGTAGTTCTAAGTCTAGGGGACTGATGACCCCAGATGTTAAGTCCCATAGTGCTTAGAGCCATTTCAACCATTTTTTACCTCTCTATTTTGTCCCATAATTATTGGATGGGATTCACGTCGGGTGATGTAGGCTGCCAAATCTTTCACGTGAATTGTCCGCAATATTCTTCAAACCACTCGCGAAGAAATGACCCGGTGACAAGGAGCATTGCCATCCATAAAAATTCTATTGTTTTTGGGAACCTGAAGTCCACGAAAAGCTGCAAACAGTATCCACGTAGCAGAACACAAACATTTCCCTCCAATGATCAGTTGGACCACAGGACCCAGACTGTTCCATGTAAACATAGTCCACACCATTATGGAGCATTGGCTCTGAGCACTATGGGACTTAACTTCTGAGGTCATCTGTCGCCTAGAACTTAGAACTAATTAAACATAACTAACCTAAGGACTTCCAGACTGAAGAGCCTAGAACCGTTTGGCCACCACGACAGGCCATTGTGGAGCCACCACCAGTTTGCACAGTGCTTGTTGACAACTCGTGGTGGTGGTGGTGGTGGTTAGTGTTTAACGTCCCGTCGACAACGAGGTCATTAGAGACGGAGCGCAAGCTGGGGTTAGGGAAGGATTGGGAAGGAAATCGGCCGTGCCCTTGCAAAGGAACCATCCCGGCATTTGCCTGAAACGATTTAGGGATATCACGGAAAACCTAAATCAGGATGGCTGGAGACGGGATTGAACCGTCGTCCTCCCGAATGCGAGTCCAGTGTGCTAACCACTGCGCCACCTCACTCGGTTTGAGAACTCGTGTCCATGGCCTCGTAGTGTCTGCGCCACACTCGAATCCTACCATCAGTCTTACCAATTGAAATCGGTACTCACCTAACCAGGCCAGCCGATATAGTGACGAACCCAAGAAACGCGCAGCAGGCGATGTCATTCTGTTAGCAAAGGCACTCACTTCGGTCACCTGCTGCCATATACCTTTAACGCCATATTTTTCCGCACTGTCCTAACGGATATGTCCATCGTAGGTCTCACATTGATTTCTGCGGATATTACAGGCAGTGTTGCTTGTCTGTTAGCACTGATCACTCTACGCAAACGGCGCTGCTCTAGGTCGTCGGGCACTGTGTTCTCCGTGCTGAGAGACAATGCTTGAAATCTGGTATTCTCGACACACCCTTTACACAGTGGAACTCGTAATACTGAATTCACTAACGATTTCGTAAATGGAATGTCCCATGCATCTAACTCCAACTACCGTTCCGCGTTCAAAGCCTGTCGATTCCCGTCATGTGGACAGGATCACGTCGGGAAACTTTTCACATGAATCATCTGAGTACAAATGACAGCTCCGCCATTTCACTTCCCTTTTATACCTTGCGTTCATCTACATCTACATCTACATCCATACTCCGCAACCCACCTGACGGTGTGTGGCGGAGGGTACCTTGAGTACCTCTATCGGTTCTCCCCTCTATTCCAGTCTCGTATTGTTCGTGGAAAGAAGGATTGTCGGCACGCTTCTGTGTGGGATTTAATCTCTCTGATTTTATCCTCATGGTCTCTTCGCGAGATATACGTAGGAGGGACCAATATACTGGTTGACTCTTCGGTGAAAGTATGTTCTCGAAACTTCAACAAAAGCCCGTACGGAGCTACTGAGCGTCTCTCCTGCAGGGTACTCCAATGGAGTTTATCTATCATCTCCGTAACGCTTTCGCGATTACTAAATGATCCTGTAACGAAGCGCGCTGCTCTCCGTTGGATCTTCTCTACCTCTTCTATCAACCCTATCCGGTACGGATCCCACACTGCTGAGCAGTATTCAAGCACTGGGCGAACAAGCGTAGTGTAACCTACTTCCTTTGTTTTCGGATTGCATTTCCTTAGGATTCTTCTAATGAATCTCAGTCTGGCGTCTGCTTTACCAACGATCAACTTTATATGATCATTCCATTTTAAATCACTCCTAATGCATACTACCAGATAATTTATGGAATTAACTGCTTCCAGTTGGTGACCTGCTATATTGTAGCTAAATGATAAGGGATCTTTCTTTCTATGTATTCGCAGCACATTACACTTGTCTACATTGAGATTCAGTTGCCATTTCCTGCACCATGCGTCAATTCGCTGCAGATCCTCCTGCATTTCAGTACAATTTTCCAATGTTACAACCTCTCGATACACCACAGCATCATCCGCAAAACGCCTCAGTGAACTTCCGATGTCATCCACAAGGTCATTTATGTATATTGTGAATAGCAACGGTCCTACGACACTCCCCTGCGGCACACCTGAAATCACTGTTGCTTCGGAAGACTTCTCTCCATTGAGAATGACATGCTGCGTTCTGTTATCTAGGAACTCTTCAATCCAATCACACAATTGATCTGATAGTCCATATGCTCTTACTTTGTTCATTAAACGACTGTGGGGAACTGTATCGAACGCCTTGCGGAAGTCAAGAAACACGGCATCTACCTGTGAACCCGTGTCTATGGCCCTCTGAGTCTCGTGGACGAATAGCGCGAACTGGATTGCACACGACCGTATTTTTCGAAACCCATGCTGATTCCGACAGAGTAGATTTCTAGACTCCAGAAAAGTCATTATACTCGAACATAATACGTGTTTTAAAATTCTACAACTGATCGACGTTAGAGATATAGGTCTATAGTTTTGCACATCTGTTCGACGTCCCTTCTTGAAAACGGGGATGACCTGTGCCCTTTTTCAATCCTTTGGAACGCTACGCTCTGCTAGAGACCTACGGTACCGCGCTACAAGAAGGGGGGGGGGGGCGTTCTAGATACTATCGCCATGTATGAGCATATCGCTATCTCGCGACTTTTGTCGATTCACTGTATCTCGGAGGTGGGGGCGCCGTGCTGTCCCATGACCACGCTGCTGACCAGCGCCGCGGACGATGCCAGCGAGCACAGGCGAGCTACAGGTGCCGGCTACTGTCTTAGTATCCTGTGTGTCAGCACTGCCAAACTACCATGCTGCCCCACAGCAGTGTGCGTGATCTTCAGGCACGCCCACAGCCAATACACCGACGCCAGGCTGCACCCACCGGATGGGAGCGCGCATCTGTATCTCACTAAAACTGCGAACCTGGTTCGTAGGACAGCTTCTGTAAAGTCTGGAAGGTAGGAGACGAAGTACTGGCAGAAGTAAGGCTGTGAGGACGGGGCGTGAGTCGTGCTTGGGTAGCTCAGATGGTAGAGCACTTGCCCGCGAAAGGCAAAGGTCCCGAGTTCGAGTCTCGGTCCGGCACGCAGTTTTAAACTACGGGGAAGTTTCATATCAGCGCACACTCCACTGCAAAGTGGAAATCTCATTCTGTATCTGATCTAGCCCGATACATAATTAAGAGTTTTCCTTACCTCATACTATCTTGCTGCAGCCACTACATCTGCGATGGATCCCTGTATTCGAAGTCAGCTCATGTAAACCACAATGCCCAGGTGTGGAAGCCGAACGCTATCCTGACAAACTTGAAGAATGACACCACCATCGACCATAGGTTTTGACACACGCAGGCATTCACAACCCACTTTGGCAACATTATTTCGAAGATCCTCAGTGCACATATTCAGTTACTGGAACGCCGAAATTATTTTTTTGTTTCTTCTTTAGGCCTAGAATCACGTTGATCACTCTTCGTCTTCAGTCAGTGTTCGTTCATAGAATGTAGCTATCCCTTCAGGAGAATCTTTAGTAGCAACAATGCAGTCCGTAAGTTCAACCACTATCATAATTATTGACACTAGATAGTATATGAAATATTTTGAGCAACATGCAAGATCTTGTTTACAATGTTAGAGGACGTGGCATTGCCTTGATTTAGAAAATACAGCTGTTTCATGACAGTCGCCGTCTTGGCAAACAAGGATTGCTACGAAACTTAAATATTATACTAATGGCGCTACGCTTTATTAAAAACTATAAATGCAGTTAACACAGTAGTAAGTTCGTATCGCAAATTTATGGAACATTTACTTGTGTCACATGTCCCGACTAACAAGTGGGTGCACTGATAATGAGTTTAGCACCCACAATTGAAAATGTTTCTTCAGTTTAATATGGTCTTCCAGAGAGGAGTAAGTTGTACAAGCATACGGATCCTGAGTACAGTGGCATAACGTGTCAATATCTATTTACGTCAGTAACGTAGCAACAACCTATTCAGTTTTCACTGAGCGAAGTCGACTTGTGATGAAATGTTATCTGTTCTAAAGTAAAAGTGTCTTCAATTTGTGTGAGTATGGATGTGACAGATGGTTGGAGACAATCTTATCAACTCACTAGAAGAAGTCATTGGAGAAAGTAGATACAAAACGATTGTTCACGTTGGTGTGTAGAATGTATGAGTCTGGCGACGTACGTACCATCTGACTTTCGGAATACTGTCATCCACATAATTCCGAAGACTTCAACAACGGACAAGTGCGAGAACTATCACACAATTACCTTAACAGCTCATGCGTCCAAGTCACTTATAAGAATAATATACAGAAGACTGGAAAAGAAAATTGAGCACTGTTGGGTGATAATTAGTTCGGCTTTAGGGATAGTAAAGGCACCATAGAGGCAATTCGGACGTTGCGGTTTATAATGGAAGCGAGACTAAAGAAAAATCAAGACACGTTCATAGGATTTGTCGACATGGAAAAAGGGTCCGACAATGTAAAATGATGCAAGTCGTCCGAAATTCTGAGGAAAATGGGGTTAAGCTATACGGAGAGACGGGTAATATATAATATGGACAAGAGGAAAGAGGGAATAAGAATAGTGGACGACCGAGAACGACCTGTACACGGAAAAAGCAGTGATGGAATTAAAAGAAAGGTTCAGCGGTGGAATTAAAATTCAAGGCGAAAGGGTATTGAAACGCCACTTAGAAAAGTTAATGAATTACTGTGTTGGTAAACCCCTTACCTTATTTGATTTTCAAACAGCTGAGAAAAACTGAACGTACTCAGACATTTCTCTCTTTACTTATTCTGATCATCACTAAACTGACACACAATATTTTTTGCGCAACGCAATCTGACTTTCAATAATCCCTACAAAAGAATGGCTATGTCTAACAATAACCTATACCTTCCATGAATCACTTACCTCGCAAAAATCTTCGTTACTCGAATTACTGCAATACAGCGAGCGCCAATACTGCCAGCTAAATAAAAGATTCCAACTACTGAAGGCATTAACTACTGATAGGCATAGTTAGCAAATGAAAGATTTTGATAGAGAACAAACAATGTATTTTCCTAAATAATGTTCAAAAGACATCATATATATATATATATATATATATATATATATATATATATATCAGTTCATGTTATGCAATATTACAAATTTACTCTTTCTGATGGACACACCAGATCGTCCGCTCTCAAAATTCTGCCATCTCTCTCACCACATCCACCACTGCTGGCGGCTCACCTCCAACTGCGCAACGCTACGTGCTGTTCACATCCAACTGCCCAACACTACAATAGCAAATATTCCAACAACGCATACCAGCCACAGACGTCACACAGCACAGTCAGTGATTTTCATATAGAGCGCTACGTGGCGTTACCAACATAAAATCCTAAACAGCCTACTTACAATACCAATGGTACGATTCGCTGATGACGTTGCTATTCTGAGTGAAAGTGGAGAAGAACTACATGATCTGCTGAATGGAATGAACAGTCTAATGAGCACAGAATACGGATAGACAGTAAATCGAAGAAAGACGAAAGTAATGAGAAATAGCAGAAGTGAGAACAGCGTGCAACTTAACATCAGGATTGATGGTCAATGAGTAGATGAAGTTAAGTAATTGTGCTATCTAGGCAGCAGTATAGCCATTGACGGACGGAGCAAGGAGGACATTAAAAGCAGACTAGCACTGGAAAAAAGGTCATTCATACGCAAGAGAAGTCCGTAGTATCGAACAGAGGCGTCAATTTGAGGAAAAAATTTCTGAGAATGTGCTTTCGGAGCACAGCATTCTATGGTAGTGAAACATGGACTGAGGGAAAACCGAAGCAGAAGAAAATCGAAGCATTTTAGATGTGGTGCTATAGACGAATGTTGAAAATTAGGTGGACTGATAAGGTGAGGAATGAAGAGATTCTGCGCAGAATCGGAGACGGAAGGTATAGTTAGGTTTACGTAGTTCTAAATTCTAGGGGACTGATGACCTCAGATGTTAAGTCCCATAGTGCTCAGAGCCATTTGAACCATTTGAACACAGTCTTTGGATAACGCGCATGAGTAGTTTTACAGGACATTGTCAAAGCAGTCCCCAGTCAATTCCTTGTCCCTTCCTTACACGGTTGTTACTGCGCTGCAGAAATGACTACACGGTGGAGTGCGATTTCTTAATCGCACTCGCAGCACAAAATAAATACTTCTTCCCAATTCACTGAGGGACAGCCCCTCCTCCTACTGCATAACGAAATTACAGTAGTGGTTTATCATTTATTTGTTGTCAATCAACTCGCGTCACAGCTTCTTAAGACTTCATTTAGATTTACAATCGCACAGCGTTTGTGGCAGACTTTGCAGAACACTTTCTTGCTATACTGTAGGTTTTTACATGTGTACCCCAGCTATGCAATCAAATGCATCACTCAAAAAGAGAAAATATCTTTTTCTTTGCTGCGATAGGAGAAAAAATTTTGATATCTGAAGGAAGAAAAAACTAAAGACCGTAGGTTTCAGAATATACTTTAACCTAGTTATAGAATTCAACTTAATAAAAATAGAAATAATGAAAAAAATGCCAATTACGTAGTCATTTATGGAGTTTTGTACGCAAATAGTGTTGTTGATGGCATCAGAGTTCAATAAACGATATTACAGCTGATTTAAGGTTATTTTAGTGAGGAATTTTCTGTTTATTTTTCATCAGTAACAAATAGAAAATTATCATGTGTTCCGATTTTCTTCTGTAGTTAGGATTTAATTTTGAAGGTCAACCTAGCTTTACAGGTAAAAGAACAAAAACATCTTTCCCAAATATTTACTAGCTTTATTCCCTAACTAATTGGCTATAATGCATTTAATGGTATGGGGATGTTATTTAAGACTGTTAAATTAAAGATGTGGCATCCGTACTCATGCCATTAATACAATGCAACTTTGTGTGTAGTGTAGTGAGACTACCTTCTAGGTGTCAAAGTAATGTACCCTCGAAAAAATATGGAATTGAAACTGTCAGCAGTTTAGTACACATGTTGTGTACTTCTCGTGAAAATCACGACTCACCAAATCCCTTAGCTACAAGAAAAAATATCGCTTTCATATTCTTGCCCCCTCTTGGTTGATTTTCTGTGGACGTCCACTTGTGAAAGATAGGTTGTGTACATCGCAGTCTGGTTTAGTATCGAAAGTTTGAGATCATAGTATATGGCAGGTGTGAGCAACATTCGGTGAGCCACGAGCTTCATTATACACTTAACCTCGCGGCAGCATTGTCTTTTGTTACCCTCTACAGCTCCATCTAATGTCACGGAAGTTATTCCTGTCCTCTGTTATTGTCATATATCCCTTTAAAATGTTTTTTTGTTTTTTTTTATTCAAGTCTTCGATATTAATATAAAGTCCTTCGATGATGAGCGGTTTCAGTCAGTAATGACCATCTTCAGATCTGTTCTACACCACGTCCTGTTGTGATAAAGCGGTAATGGCATTGTCAAAACATACAAATACACTAAGCAAAGTATCGTCAGTAGTACTAAAATATGGTGTGAAATAGGTCACATCGTCCACACAGTCATTTTGCACTGGCGTTACTGTACAAAACATACTGACTGTGTGGACGATGTGACCTATTTTACACCATATTTTAGTTCTACGTGACGATGCATTGCTGAGTGTATTTATATGTTTCGACGCCATTACAGTTTTATCATATTAGGACATCGTATAGAACATATCTGAATATGGTCATTACTGACTGAAAACCTGTCTCGTCGAACGATTTTATATTGTGATCAGAGACTGGAATAAAAATAAAAAAAAATTTGATACTACCTGGATCACTGCTTGTAGTCGCGACTATGTCGAAGTGTGTGAATATATTCCTTTGGTCGCCAATTCTCCGGAGACCCTCCTCATTCTTTACCGTATCAGTACACCTAATTTTCAACATTTTTCTGTAGCACCACATCTCGAAAACTTCGCTTGTCTTCTATTTCGGTTTTCCGACACTCCACGTTTCACTCCATACAATGCTGTGCTCCAAACGTACATTCTCAGAAATATCTTCTTCAAATCTTCTTCAAGACGAACGAGGGCTACGGTCACCCAGCCATTACACTGCCGTCATTGCTTATGGGACATTTCAGATCGCAGAGGTCTGCAATAGAGATATGGGTAAATCATATTACCTGTCGTCGATGCCTTTGGTTCTGAGGACCAGGAATCTTCGTAAAATAAATGTTGAGGAATGCCCTTTTTGCTAGTGCTAGTCTGCTTTTTATGTTCTCCATGCTCCTTCAGTTATGTGTTACTTTGCTGTCTAGTCAGCAGAATTACTTAACTTCATTTACTTCGTGATCACCAATTATGATGTTAAGTGTCTGTTACTTCTCATTACTTTTGTCTTCCAAAGGTTTACTCTCAGATCATATTTTTCACTCATCAGACTGTTCATTCCGTTCAACAGATCTTGCAATTCTTCTTCACTTCCACTGAGGATGACAATGTCACCAGCGAATATTATCATTGATATCCTTTCACCTTGAATTTTAATTCCATTCTTAAACCCTACTCTCATTTCCACTATTCTTTCTTCGATGTATGGTCTCAACAATAGGAGCGAAAGATTACACTCCCATCGTACACCCTTTTTAATCCGCGCACTTCGTTCTCGATCTTCCACTCTTATTGTTTCCTGTTGGTTATTGTACATATTATGTATTACCCGTTTTTCCCTATTGCTTACACTTATTTTTCTCAGAATTTCGAACATCTTGCACCATTTTACAATGTCTAACGCTTCTTCCAGATCAACATATAACACTACCGTCCGCTGCTGCTATAACATAACCTTGAAGTTCGAGACAGGTCGTGAAATAAAACTATCTTGTTAAAGCAATTGTGGTATAACTTAACAGAGCAGTGTTACCCTCCGAGAGGAATTTTGCTATGTTGACCGTGTTGTACCTAACGGAGGTGGCTTATCGGAAGTGAAAGTTAGAATTACTTAAATTTTAAGTAGTAACAAACAACAATTTACCTACCTACACTGTTCAAAGAGTAAGGAAAACGGTCGCCATCCTCATTAGGCAAGAGAATTATTGCCATTCTTGTTTATGAAAGTAAGTATGAGTAACTTTAACGGACAAATACAACCTATAGTTTGCCATACGCAAGTCCAATGAACTCTGTCACCTGCGTATGTTCACGTTAAAGAAAATGCTAACAGTTATATCATGACTATTTACATAATGGCATCAGAAAACGACATATACTTTTGCCTTCAAGGTTTGTTAAAACTGAATGGTCTCAATAATATTACTATCAGTATTCACTGTAGAATCATAAAATCGGCATAGGTTAAATATTACTTTCCAAACATTTTCCTATCTTATAAAAAAAAATTGTAAATGTAGTTCACCGCAAAATTATGAACTGGTCATAAGTTAAGTCTTTCTCTCTCAGCTAAATACTTTTCTAATTAGAATGAAAGTTAAATGTATTTCAATAACAAAAAATTTCTCACTGAAGTTTGAATTGAAGAAGTTACTGTTTTCATAGATAGTGGTATTTCTATTAATTGTTATTTAGCATGAGCACAATAGACAAACTATAGATCCTGTTACAACATCAATATGCACTTTTAATACACAAGGGGAGTCCAATATTATACAGAAATTCACTTGAATAGGAAGAGTAATTGAAACTTCCTATAAATAAATATCTTTGTGCATTTGAACTACTATCAATGGAGGGGGAGAGGGGGGGGGGAGCTTATTCTTGACCACTGTAACAGAGCATACTAAACAAACTTTCAATACACTAAAGAAACAGTGTATTAGTTCTCAACTCTTATTGCAGTAAAACACAACTTGGCATATCTGTAAGAAACTGACTCACCTTTTGCGATTTGCAACAAGCAGCAATGTAATCATATACTAAGCAAAACTTTACCATCCTCAGTTTTAAGAACACTTAATTTTGAAATTGGCAACAACAGATTAATAAGCAGTTTTAATCATAAAATTATTTTCAGCAGGCATCATGTACTTTAGCTCACTCTCTTGCCATATTAACATTAACTTTCTTTCAATAAAGGACACTCGGTCAGCAATTTAGAGTGGGAGGGACCCTAAGTGGATCTGTGACTGAGGATAAATCACGGTAGGTACAAGAGTTCAGTTAAATTTTACCTTGTATTGGATTACACTAAACATCCAATGCGCTGATCCTTCACTGAACATTATTATAGTGTTCAATTACATTGACTGCGCAATGTGGTGGCAGTTGCATGTTGGTAGGTAGATTTGCAGGTAGAATTGCTGAACTCTGTCATTTCTTGGTGTCGATGATAGATACCAATTCCAGAATAGTTCCAGCTATTTATCCATCCATCCGAGGCATTGGAAGGCGTCAGGATAAGCCTCTCTCGGAACCAGTACAATATACAACTTTTACATGGGCAGTTTACAGTTTGGTAGCTCGTCCCCGACCGACTCTTGTCCCACCTTTCCACCTAGGCGAACCACAATTTGCGCGTGCTACACAGTTCCGTTCCCGAGGGGAACCACAACAACTTTTGCATACGACTTAACCAAGAACCCTAAGTGAGGATCAGAAGTTTACATAACAGCAACCAAACATATTAAATAAAACAGAACCTTTGCACATATTGACATTTCTACAAAAAATTGTTCACACAGAAATTGCAATTATATACAGTAAGTTTTGTCTCCCTCCAATTGAGACAAAGAATTTAAACGATAGATATACGACATTGCATAGAATCAAATCATGACATTAAAGTTTTTACAAAGAAAGGAGTATACAATTTTGTGTTATCTGTTCAATCAAACACATTTACAGAAGCTCAACGAGCCGGCCGGTGTGGCCGTGCGGTTCTAGGCGCTTCAGTCTGGAACCGCGTGACCGCTACGGTCGCAGGTTCGAATCCTGCCTGGGGCATGGATGTGTGTTAGTTAGGTTTGAGTAGTTCTAAGTTCTAGGGGACTGATGACCTCAGATGTTAAGTCCCATAGTGCTCAGAGCCATTTTTGAAGCTCAACGATGTAACATTAAATAAAACAAAAGGCCAAATAAATCAGTAGGGTATTAGAGCTATGGTGTTACAAACAGTTCTATCGAACGAGTTTTGTTTTTCTTTATTCTTGCTTTCATTATCAATCGCAAATTCAGAAATATTTTCGCTGGTGCATTTACCTTTCCTGAAACCAGACTGACCGTCATCTAACAGATCCCTTATTATGTTTACCACTCTTCTGCATATTATCCTTTCGGCAAATTGGAAGGCCGTGTTGTTAAGCTAATTGTGCGATAATTCACGCCATTGTCGGGTCTTACTCCTTTACCGAAAGTCCCATAGCATTTCGCGAGGCTCATAATTCTACACATCAAAATGAATAACCGTTTTGTAGCCCCTTCTCCAATAATTTTGGAAATTCTGATGGAATGTTACTACCCCTTGTGCCTTGCTTGATGCTTTGTCTTCCAAAACCCTTCTAAATTCTAATTCTGGATCCCCTATTTCTTCCATAACGACTACCATTTCTTCACTGTCACATGAAATAGGTCTTCCTCCTTACAGAGGCCCTCAGTATACTCTTTTCACCTATCCGCTCTCTCCGCATTTTGAATGCACTCTTAATGTTACCGCCCTTCCTTTTAAATTCAGCGACTGTTTTGACTTTTCAGTATGCTGAATGACCCCTTCTGACAATCATTTATTTTTCCATTTCTTCACATTTTTCAAGTTGCCATTTCGCATTAATTTCCCTTTACTTTCTGTTTATTCCCTTCCTATGGGGAGAAGCACCGATGCGAGTGGCTCTTCCTTCCCCATGTGACAAGCCAAAAAAAAATTTTTTTAGGAAACTTTCATGTTAATTTCACACAGAATTTCTTCCGAATGCGGGATTGAAATCAATCATGGGCCAAATGCGGAGCGTGGGCCGCCGGTTGCCGATTCGTGCTAAGATAACGACGTGTGAACAGTCTGTAAGGGAACTAGAGTCTCGAGCGGAATTGGGGAGTTGGGGCGAGGGAGGAGCTTCCGACCGGCTAAAGAAAGCTGGATCCCGACCCCGGGACATTCCCTCTACGACAACGTGAGTTTCTCGATGGACAGTACAGTACGAAATTTCCCCCCCCCCCCCCCCTCCTCCCGCCTTACCACATACCCATGCCCTGACACCTCCACGAGCGAAGGGAGTTTCTCAAGGACGAAAGAAACTGTTGGGACACACTATGGTGCGAAATATCGAGTTCTGAATTTCAAATTATTAGCAGTGACTGATCTGAAATAATAATAAGTTTCAAACAAGCTGGTAACTATTTCTTGGAGCTCTGTATTGTATGACTATGGTAAGCCAGTATTTTGCGACGTGGGGAGGTGGTCTGACTTACGATGGGGGATGTGACGAACGCCTGTTATCTCAAAATAGTGCAGTGAGGACAATACGAACGCCAGGACGCTTAAGCCACTGGACATAGCCGCACTCACTCTTGGCTGTGATCTGACAGTTGTCCACGAGATTGACCGAATACAAATGAGGATGACCAAAAAATTCTGAGATGTCCGTCTGCTGCGTATTTCTAGATTGTGTTTGTCATCATGTGTAAACGATGACAGTAGTAGCATGTAGGTGAATATAACAACGCCCTCCAGTGTCCTTAAAGTAAAATAAACATGTAAATTAAGCGTCTACAAATGTCTTATTGTGCTTCATGGTACCTGAGAATCATTGTAACTTGTCAGTAAGTGAACTGAACTTCCTTCAGTTTACAAGATGTGCCGTTACGAAGGTAGATTCGCTTCTCTGGCGTGAAGTGAAGCAGTGCTTAGTGTTTTTTTTCCTCATAAAGACTAGTGGGGACTCTCTTGCACCCTTATTAATTGATTTATTCTTGATGTCTAACTCCTTTGGGAACCGTCAGCAGCACGACCGTATTATTGTATGTATATTTTGGATAAATGGCAGAGTCGGTCGTAAATATTAAAATCATTTATTTTACTGATAGACTTTGATCACTACGTAACCATATTTAGTGTAAATTATTAGAATATTACAGGCCCATTTCATAATAGCACAAAATTTTCTATGAGGTGTAATATGTTGGATCGGCAGCCGCTAAGGTTAAATGCTGATGTTATAAGATAGGCTCTTCTGTAAATTAAAAAAAATTATTGTATGCAGTAAACATGAAGATATCTGTTGGAAGTAATCACCGCAGTTCAAGTTACAACTTGTAGAAACTGTTGTGCTATTATGATATTGGCTTACAAGGTTCGAATATTTTGCGATGAAGATGGCCAGACACTGACCGAAATCGATCTGTAAAATAAAGGATTTCAGTATTTACGACTAAAGTTGCCATTTATCCAAAATATATTAACTAGCATATGTTATATTTTAGAGTCAGCTGTTGACTACCATAGGAATTTATTTAATCCATAATTTAGAAGGCTAAGGGACAGCACGGAAAGGAAATGAGGGATACTAACCTAATAAAGAAGCTGATACTGAGAATGTCTCTACATAACAAATTTCCACTTTCACGTAACGCCGCTGTAACTTCGAAGAAGGGCCAGGCTTCGTGAAACACATGCCCACATAGGTCTCGTTTTTTTACCATGGTGCTAGAAAACGGAGACATTGGGGTCGCGTGTACCTTTACCGAAAGGATTTTTTCTCAGATACGTTTTGCAAACGCAACGAGAAGAGGAGATACACTATGTGATCGATAGTATTCGGAAACTCCCAAAAATATACGTTTTTCATATTAATTGCACTGTGCTGCCACCTACTGCCAGGTACTCCATATCAGCAACCTCAGTTGTCATTAGACATCGTGAGAGAGCAGAATGTGGCGCTCCACGGAACTCACGGACTTCGAACGTAGTTAGGTGATTGGGTGTCACTTATGTCATACGGCTGTACGCGAGATTTCCGCACTCCTAAACAACCCTAGATCCATTTTTTCCGATGTGATAGTAAAGTGGAAACGTGGAGGGACACGTACAGCGTTCAGGCCGGCCTCGTCTGCTGACTGACCGCCAACCGTTGAAGAGGGTCGTAACGTGTAATAGGCAGACATCTAACCAGACCGTCCCACAGGAATTCGAAACTGTATCAGGATTCACTGCAAGTACTATGACATTTAGGCGGGAGGGTAAGCCACACATCACGCCGGTAAATGCCAAACGACGTCTCGCTTGATGTAAGGAGCGTAAACATTGGATGATTGAACAGTGGAAAGACGTTGTGCGATGTGACGAATCACGGTACACAGTGTGGCGATCCGATGGCAGGGTGTGGACATGGCGAATGTCCGGTTAACGTCATTTACCAGCGTGTGTAGTGCTAACAGATAAATTCTGAGGCGTCGGTGTTATGGTGCGATCGTGTTTTTCATGGAGGGGCTTGCACCCGTTGTTGTTCTGCTTGGCACTATCACAGCACAGGCCTACACTGATGTCTTGCGAACATTCTTGCTTCCCACTGTCGAAGAGCAATTCGGAGATTGCGATTGTATCTTTCAACACGATCGAACACCTGTTCATAATGCAAGGCCTGTGACGGAGTGATTACACAACAATAACACACCTGTAATGGACTAGCCTGCGCACAGTCCTGACCTCACTCCTATAGAACACCTTTCGGATGTTCTGGAACGCCGACTTCGTGCCAGGCCTCACCGACTGACATCGATACCTTTCCTCAGTCAAGCACTCCATGAAGAACGGGCTGCCATTCCCCAAGAAACCTTCCGGGACCTGATCGAATGTATGCCTGCGAGAGTGAAAGCTGTCATCATGGCAAAGGGTGGGCCAATACCATATTGAATTCCATCATTACCGACAGAGGGCGCCACGAACTTGTATCGACATCTACATCTACATCCATACTCCGCAAGCCACCTGACGGTGTGTGGCGGAAGGTACTATGAATACCTCTATTGGTTCTCCCTTCTATTCCTGTCTCGTATCGTTCGTGGAAAAAACGATCATCGGTGGTCTCTTCGCGAGATATACGTAGGAGGGAGCAATATACTGCTTGAATCCACGGTGAAGTTATGTTCACGAAACTTCAACAAAAGCCCGTACCGAGCTACTGAGCGTCTCTCCTGCAGTCTTCCACTGGAGTTTATCTATCATCTCCGTAACGCTTTCACGATTACTAAATGATCCTGTAACGAAGCGCGCTGCTCTCCGTTGGATCTTCTCTATCAACCCTATCTGGTATGGATCCCACACTCGTGAGCAGTATTTAAGCAGTGGGCGAACAAGTGTACTGTAAGCTACTTCCTTTGTTTTCGGATTGCATTGCCTTAGGATTCTTCCAATGAATCTCAGTCTGACATCTGCTTTACCGACGATCAACTTTATATGATCATTCCATTTTAAATCACTCCTAATGTCTACTCCCAGATAATTTATGGAATTAACTGCTTCCAGTTGTTGACCTGCTATATTGTAGCTAAATGATAAGGGATCTTTCTTTCTATGTATTGAGCAGCACATTACACTTGTCTACATTGAGATTCAATTGCCGTTCCCTGCACCATGCGTCAATTCGCTGCAGATCCTCCTGCATTTCAGTACAATTTTCCATTGTTACAACCTCTCGATATACCACAGCATCATCCGCAAAACGCCTCAGTGAACTTCCGATGTTATCCACAAGGTCATTTATGTATATTGTGAATAGCAACGGTCCTACGACACTCCCCTGCGGCACACCTGAAATCATTCTTACTTCGGAAGACTTCTCTCCATTGAGAATGACATGCTGCGTTCTTTAGTAAGTCATTTTCAGCCAGGTGTCCGGATGCTTTGATCGCATAGTGTATGATAGTGTTGCCGGACATACCCTTAGCCACGTACCCTGTTGTTTAAATACGTACAAAAGACGTTCGATATCGGTATATCGAGAGCCTCACATAATGAGATAGTCTTTGTAATTTTTGAAGCCGTTTATAGAAAGTAGGAGAAAATGTGCAATTAGGCTCTTATTTGTTGCACACCCGCTGTCGTTATTTAGGAAGAGAACGAATTCAATAGAGGTAGTAATATTTGAAATTTACGCTGGTAACAAGTGGATACTTCAGAAACATGCTATAGCAGAATCAACAGCTGTGAAGTATTTACAGAAGGAAATTATTATTGGCTCTTTATGAAATTATAAACTTTGATGGAAATTTTATTGCGGCTAGCTAAAGAAACTTTTACCTCCCGAACTGCCGTTTAATGGAGCGGGAAACATCTTCTATACCAAACCGGAGACTCGGTGTAGCAGTCGTTCACAGAAGGAAAAAGTTTAAACGGATGTGATGAGTTTCGGCAGCCAAGAAGCTATCGCACCGCTTCTCTGCTACAAAGAGGAAGCATGACGGAATGAAAGGTGCTGCCAGAAGGAAGGAAAAGTTCTTGATTGAGTTAATCGTAATGCGAATCTGAGCCAGCGGATGCTCCCCACCCTCGCCACCCATAGACGCGTGGTGAGCTGCAGATCAAATCTTCTGAACCGATAAATGCCACCAGATGTCGAGTTCCGCTCCTGACTTGTAAAGTCACTACAGAAATTATTTCCTCCATCTCCAAAGACTCATCGCGATTTCCGATAAATTAGTCAGGGAGGCGAGAGACTAAAGCGGTCTTTACTCGTTTAAATAACACCAGCTCCTACCGTTCAATTAAGAAGTAATTTGGTGATTAATATAAAGACAAAGCAGCGATAACTGCAATGATTAAGTACGCAGTTTTTAATGAAGTTTTAAAATTCTGTAAGGGGATATAGATCACTCGAACAAATAAATGCATCCAGCAGTTTCAATGAAATCGCACTCCTCTCATTTTCATGTTTGTCGAACACGAGCAAAAACACCCTGTGATTACGTTAACGTCACTAGAATGAATGACTGGGGTTGGGAGTGTACCTCTATTCTAGCACAGAGCACACTGGTGTTTAGCTGTAAAACTGGTTTATTCCCATTTTGTTTTTAAAGAAGCACACGAGTTTACATAGATTCAAATGGCTCTGAGCACTATGCGACTTAACATCTGAGGTCATCAGTCCCCTAGAACTTAGAACTACTTAAACCTAACTATCCTAAGGACATCACACTCATCCATCCCCGAGGCAGGATTCGAACCTGCGACCGAAGCGGTCGCGCGGTTACAGACTGAAGCGTCTAGAACCGCTTGGCCAAACTGGCCCGCTTACATAGATTGTGACATGACCATTTCAGGACAGTTGACAATATAATGCATTTCGTCCTGTTTAGCAGAAATAACACTGTATACAACAAGTTCTCATCATCATCATCATCAAGACTGATTATGTCTTTCAGCATTCAGTCTGGAGCATAGTACCCCTTATAAAATTCTCCATGATCCCCTATTCATTGCTAACATTGGTGCCTCTTCTGATGTTAAGCGTATTACTTCAAAATCATTCTTAACTGAATCCAGGTACCTTGTCCTTGGTCTACCCCGACTCCCCCTACCCTCTACTGCTGAACCCATGAGTCTCTTGGGTAACCTTGCTTCTCCCATGCGTGTAACATTACCCCACCATCTAAGCCTGTTCGCCCTGACTGCTACATCTATAGAGTTCATTCCCAGTTTTTCTTTGATTTCCTCATTGTGGACACCCTCCTGCCATTGTTCCCATCTACTAGTACTTGCAATCATCCTATCTACTTTCATATCCGTAACCTCCACCTTATTGATAAGGTAACTTGAATCCACCCAGCTTTCGCTCCCATACAACAAAGTTGGTCGAAAGATTGAACGGTGCACAGATAACTTAATCTTGATACTGACTTCCTTCTTGCAGAAGAGAGTAGATCGTAGCTGAGCGTTCACTGCATTAGCTTTGCTACACCTCGCTTCCAGTTCTTTCACTATGTTGCCATCCTGTTAGAATATGCATCCTAAGTATTTGAAACCGTCCACCTGTTCTAACTTTGTTCCTCCTATTTGGCACTCAATCCGTTTATATCTCTTTCCCACTGGCATTACTTTCGTTTTGGAGATGCTAATCTTCATACCATAGTCCTTACATTTCTGATCTAGCTCTGAAATATTACTTTGCAAACTTTCAATCGAATCTCCCATCACAACTAAGTCATCCGCATATGCAAGACTATTTATTTTGTGTTCACATATCTTAATCTCACCCAGCCAGTCTATTGTTTTCAACATATGATCCATAAATAATATGAACAACAGTGGAGACAGGTTGCAGCCTTGTCTTACCCCTGAAACTACTCTGAACCATGAACTCAATTTACCGTCAACTCTAACTGCTGCCTGACTATCCATGTAAAGGCCTTTAATTGCTTACAAAAGTTTGCCTCCTATTCCATAATCTCGTAGAACAGACAATAACTTTCTCCTAGGAACCCAGTCATATGCCTTTTCTAGATCTATAAAGCATAGATACAATTCCCTGTTCCACTCATAACACTTCTCCATTATTTGCCATAAACTAAAGATCTGGTCCTGACAACCTCTAAGAGGCCTAAACCCACACTGATTTTCATCCAATTGGTCCTCAACTAATACTCGCATTTTCCTTTCAACAATACCTGAGAAGATTTTACCCACAACGCTGATTAAGGAGATACCTCTGTAGTTGTTACAATCTTTGTTTCCATGTTTAAAGATTGGTGTGATTACTGCTTTTGTCCAGTTTGATGGAACCTGTCCCGACTCCCACGCCATTTCAATTATCCTGTGTAGCCATTTAAGACCTTACATTCCACTGTATTTGATGAGTTATGACTTAATTTCATCCACCCCAGCTGCTTTACTGCACTGCAATCTATTGACCATTTTCTCCACTTCCTCAAATGTGATCCTATTTCCATCATCATTCCTATCCCATTGTACATCGAAATCTGATCGTATTTTCACCTACATTGAGCAACTCTTCAAAATATTCCCTCCATCTGCCCAAGGAATCCACAGGATTCACCAGCAGTTTTCCTCACCTGTCCAAAACACTTGTGATTTCCTTATTACCTCCCTTTCAAAGACTGCTAATTACACTCCAGAATGGTTTTCCGGCAGCTTGACCCAAAGTCTCCAACCTGTTTCCAAACTCTTCCCAAGATTTCTTCTTGGATGCTGCAATTATCTGTTTGGCTTTGTTGCTTTCTTCAACATAACTTTCTCTGTCTACCTGAATTCTAGTATGTAGCCATTTTTGATACGCCTTCTTTTTCCTTTTACAGGCTGCCTTGACTGTGTCATTCCACCAAGCTGTTTGATTCATCCTACCTTTACACACTACTGTTCCAAGACATTCTTTAGCCACTTCTAGTACTGTGTCCCTGTACCTTGTCCATTCCTTTTCCAATGACTGTAATTGACTACATTCAACTAACTGGTACCTTTCGGAGATCACTGTTATGTACTTGTGCCTGATTTCCTTATCCTGAAGTTTCTCCACTCTTATCCTCCTACATATGGGTCTGACCTCCTGCACTTTTGGCCTCACAATACCAATTTCACTGCAGATTAAATAATGATCAGTGTCATCAAAGAATCCCCTGAATACACGTGTGTCCCTCACAGCCTTCCTGAATTCCTGATCTGTTATTATATAGTCAATGACAGATCTGGTTCCCTTGCCTTCCCAAGCATACCGGTGAATGTTCTTATGTTTAAAAAAGGAGTTTGTGATTACTAAGTCCATACTGGCACAGAAATCCAAGAGCTGTTTCCCGTTCCTGTTGGCCTCCATATCCTCTCCAAATTTACCCATAACCTTTTCATACACTTCTGTTCGATTTCCAATCCTGGCATTAAAATCACCCACGAGCAGAACACTGTCTTTGTCCTTTACTCTAACAACTACATCACTGAGTGCATCATAAAAACTATCCATCTTATTTTGATCTGTCCATTCAAATTGCGAATATACTGACACAATCCTAATTTTCTTGCTAGACACTGTCAAATCTACCCACATCAGTCGTTCGTTTACATACCTTATTGCAACTACGCTGGGTTCCATTTCTTTCCTGATGTAAACCCCTACACCCCATTGTGCTATTCCTGCTTTGACTCCTGACAGGTAGACCTTGTATTCTCCCACTTCCTCTTCTTTCTCACCCCTTGCCCGAATGTCACTAACAGATAAAACGTCCAGCCCCATCTTACTTGCAGCCTCTGCCAGCTCTACCTTCTTCCCAGAGTAGCCCCCATTGATATTAATAGCTCCCAATCTCATTTCCATTTGTTTGCCAAGTCGTATCTTAGGAGTCCCTGGTTTGTCAGTTAGAGGTGGGACTCCGTCACCTCCAAAGGTCCGAGGCATTTTGCTCTGATTGTTGCCAGCATCATATTTTAAGTACCAGGGAAGCAGGTTGCTAGCCTTACTTGCCCTGAGTCCCATTGAGTTTTACCCCTAACGGTTGAGGGACTAACCGGTGGATTTGGTAGTCTTTGCCGTATCAGCACAAAGGTGACCACGACTCAGAACATGTCCGAGATGCCCAGCCTTATTCCAAAGTAACTGGTATCCCGACTGTCGGGACCACTTACTTGGCCACTCATACGTTGCCCGTGGTTCATGAACTAGGACATGACAAGAGGAACCCACACCATGAACCACATAGAAAGTTCTCTACAAAATTTTCGTACATCTACACATTGAATTTGGGCACTATTACGATAAATCATCCGTTTCCGGTTCTAAGTTCGGTGCTATTTAGGATGACAATCAAGTCACCGGAGGATGGTTAGTTTTTGTGACAAGCTGAGCAAAAGATTACTCAGTGGATGCAATCTGTAAACCAACAAGTTTACGCCTCTGCCAGCGGCATTTACCTTTAGCTACGATGTGCTGTCGGCTGCGTGGCTGCTTTCGCCTTCTGAAAATCCTGTAAAAAGCTAATCAAAATCTTTACTGATTTATCATCTGAATCTGTCCTATGTTTCTCGCGAGGCGAGGAAACATGTACTCATCCCTAGTCTGGAAAATATGGCGATATACACGTGCATAGATGGTGCAGCATGTATGTATACTTCAATGCCCTCTCAGTTCTCGCAAGAACAATTAACTACGTGGCTGTTTCGTTTTTCCACTATCGGAGCTCAACGACTCTTCAGCTAATTTCTAGCTGAATGTCAGCCAAAGTGAACGCAGTGTTCACACAAAATTTCTCTTTTGGCGTCGTACAGAGCGTGATGTGCCCTGTTCTACACTTGACGCTGGTTCAGAGGAGAGTCCTCGAAGTCTGTCCCTCACCTGTGTCCTTTCGCGCTTCATGTCATGGCTTTTTCAAACCAATGGGAGTGTTCCTTTCATCTTGTGGAAACAAATCGCAAAGGGCCTACCTATAAACTGCGTTGAAATATCGGCCCTTCTTACTCCACCTGAATTTATTTCAGCCAATCGAACATTTTGTGCCCACTCCTGACGCCTAAAACTTACACGCGTATATGACGAGCGTACCACGGGGATTCCATTTGATAAGCTGTGTTGCTGGTCTGTTTGTATCCATCTGGAAACTCCTGAAAGCACTTTTCCAAACCATTTCTCTGTCGCAAGCAGCGCTGTGCCGTTACCTGCTCCCCTCGATGTATCAACCTGGCGCATTCGTTGTCCTTCTCGCAGCGGGTCACCACCCGTGTTAGAAGCCTTCCATTGAACGTGGGCCGTGATCGCCCACCTCGTGTCTGCTCCCAAACTAAAACACTTTTTCCACTAGGTTTTTTCATCTTTTTCTCATTGACATGCCGGATTTGTATTCAGTGTATTAATACTGTCGAATCGAGTGTCATCCCTTTGCATTATAGACTGTACATTTTGATAGACACATATGCTGATTACCGCTAAAGTATGTCAGGTGACATATTCATCTACTTGTTATGACATATTAAATCTCATGTAATATGCGAAATTTATATTCATACAAGCTGCCTCCATGCACACCTAACTACAAGGAAATAGAAGTGATCCAAAAAACTGTTTTCCAGAATTTTGACATTCAACTGTTTTCAAATTTTAGGACTTACCTTGGCTCGAAAGTAATGTATTTCGAACAGAAATACCTTCTCTAAGAGAATCAGTGTGGATTATTCGTTGTAATTAACCCAACTAGTGCTTTTCTCAGATGTTTTAAGAGCTGTGAATCAAGGCAGTGATAGAGATTATTAGAAAAAGTAAGATGACACTTTATATCAACCATAATTTGTGATGTAGGAAACGTATTCAGTTGTGAAGATGAACCATCTTCGGCATCATATTCGATTGATTACAATGAAAATTTGTGTCATTTCGGTACTCGAACCCATATCGCCCACTTTACGCAAGCGTTCACCCTAACTGTCTTGGCCATCTGAGCATGAATCGCAGCCTGGCTGAAACTTCCATTCTTCATCGTCCGTGTGTCCACAACCTGCACTCACAAATTACGTATTTTCCCGTCCAGGAAGGGAATATTTATCGAGAGTCGAGGCATGGTATAGCCTAATAAATATGAAACACTGCACTGTACTTCTTAATAACACAGGCGCTATTGTTTCATATTTATTTTCCAATACCAGACCCTCGAGTCGCAACAAATATGCCATTCCTGGATGGGAATAGACGTAACATACGAGTATAGGTTGTGACACATGGATGACTAAGTATGGAAGTTTGGGTCTGGCCGTGATTCGTGGTCAGCTGGCCGAAGCGGCGAAGGTGACCGCAAAATATGGATTCGAGTCCGGTCCAGCACAAATTTTCAGTGTCGTAATTCCAATATGATGACAAAGGCGGTTCATATTCGCAACTCCAAATACATTTCCTGTATTTCTTTACGGTTGTAGACGCTGCAGTGTCTGTTCCTTCGGACATGGACATGTCCGAATGAACATTGCATTGTACTTCTTAATAACACAGACACTGCTATTTTGCATAACTTGCGAGATTGAGGATTTGTTGATATAGATGGAGGGTCAATGACAAAGACACATACAGAGGGAAATGAAAGGAAAACAGTAAAAACTAACTGAACATCCGGTCTCTCGCACCATTGTTCTGCAAAATGGCAACGAGAGCATTAAATAATGCCAGTAGCAGATAGGATACTGCAGACAAGCGAAACGCTGACACAATAACGATTTACAACGGCTGCCCTCTAGTGTCATGCACCGACGAAGAACCGCGTTCCGTCATACATCTTCTGAGTAGTGAAAATATGCAACCGCTTGAAAGGCTTTGGTGCGTGAAATTCCAGTATGGTAAGGCATGTTTAACACTGCAGAAAGTGTATGAGTGGAGTAGGAAGTTCAGAAAAGGTTTCATTTCTGTGTCAGTTGCTCTCCGCCCATGTCAGGCACACTATGGCCCATTGCAGAAGTTGAAACTATTTGGATGGACAGACTTCTTGTTGAACGAAATATCCGAAAATCTGAATATTAGTCATAGCTCAGCATTTTTCATTATTCATGAGGTGCTTGTGATTGGTAAACTGTCTGCAAGGAGGTTTCCACAGAAACTAACTTCAGAACTGAAAGAGAGACGAGTTTACTTCGGTTTTGTGGGCCTTTGAAGCAGAAGATGTTGGCTTCATTACAAGAATAGTTAAAGGAGATGAAACCTAGGTCCAGTAGCACCAACCTGACAGCAAGAGAGTAAGCAAGGGATGGCGCTATTCTTCATATCTAAAACTCAAAAGCTATATGAACTCTCTTTTGGGATCAACGAGAAGCTACCTTGGGACGCTACTCGCCTACAGGAATCAAAATCATTCCATCATATTTCAATTTGTTGAAAAATTACACTCGGTCTGCAGTCAGTTGAAATCGACATGGTAGTGCGACTGCAATTGACATAGCTCCCCAGGGATGGGTTTGTTACGATTGTTATTTATATTACATATGAATGACCTGGCTCACAATTTCAATAGCAACTCAGACATTTCACGACAAAATAAAATTAAAAAAAAACAAATGCACAAATATTCAGTGTGATCTTGATAATGCTTCAAAGTTGTGCAAAGATTGGCAACTTGTTTTAAATGTTGAGAAATGTAAAATTGTGCAATTCACGAAACGGAATACATAGTGTACAGTGACTGTGTTAAAGAGCCACAAGTGGAATCAGTTAACTCACCCAACTACCTCGGTGTAACAATTTATTGTCATATGAAACGGGACAACGGGAAGCAAACCGATGTTTTTCGTTGATACTACGCATCGCATGAAAGTGAGCAGTAATTGCGTTAACTTCAGCTACGTCTAGCAAAAACGAAATTTCAAAAATCCGCCGAAATGCCAGAGAAAAAGAAAGGGCTTGACGATATATATTTCAAAAATATAAAGTGTTTCAAAACTACACCGACCAACTTAGAGGGGATATAGACGGTAGCCTGAGGAACAAAATGAGGATAGGAACCAGTGTTCCTTTAACGTCACCCACCGACGCTACATCAGTAAAGGGGCCGGAGCCTGTGTGTGTATGTGCAGAGGAGGGTAAATATATCAATTTGAAGAAAGGGTCCCTCGTCCGGAAACGAATGAAAAAATGGTTCAAATGGTTCTTAGCACTATGGGACTTAACTTCTGAGGTCATCAGTCCCCTAGAACTTAGAACTACTTAAACCTAACTAACCTAAGGACATCACACACATCCATGTCCGAGGCAGGATTCGAACCTGCGACCGTAGCGGTCGCGCGGTTCCAGACTGTAGCGCCTAGAACCGCTCGGCCACTCCGGCTGGCGAAACGAATGAGTTGAAAGTTATAAGCGAAACTCCTTCTGATATTTCTGACGGTGGAATACATGTATCGGTATTGTTGTTGTTAAAACTGTAGGGATGCAAACTTTCAGAGGTGGTACTATGGACCAAAACAATAAAAAATACGGTAAACACGGACTCTAAAGTACATACCTGAAGAGCTATGAACACTCGTTCATCTTCAAAACTGTGAAATTTATCTCCTGTATTGAACAAGTGTTCTTAGCTCTTAAGGTATGCATTTTAGAGTCCACTTTTAGTGTACATTTTTATCTTGTTTTTGCCTATACTACTGCCTCCTAATGTTACCTACCCTACAATCCCAGCAACAGCAGTATCAGTACACGTATTCCACTGTCGGAGGAATTGGCCCTATTTTCGCTTGTTACTTCAGAATGATTCGTTTCCTGATCAGGGTCTCTTACCTCAAATGGATACATTTATATTTCTCTGTCATCCCTGAAAGTTTGTAACATCAACATGAAATCAGGCTGTTGCCTCTAACTTCGACGCTCTGTACCGTAGTTGGACGTCGTTTCCGGACACGAGTTCCTGTTCTCCTTTTATTTTCCTAGCGATACATTCTCATCCCGCTTCAAGTTTGTCAGTGATACAGGGTGTTACAGAAAGGTACGGCCAAACTTTCAGGAAACATTCCTCACACACAAAGAAAGAAAATATGTTATGTGGATGGTGGTGGTGGTGGTGGTTAGTGTTTAACGTCCCGTCGACAACGAGGTCATTAGAGACGGAGCGCAAGCTCGGGTTAGGGAAGGATTGGGAAGGAAATCGGCCGTGCCCTTTCAAAGGAACCATCTCGGCATTTGCCTGAAACGATTTAGGGAAATCACGGAAAACCTAAATCAGGATGGCCGGAGACGGGATTGAACCGTCGTCCTCCCGAATGCGAGTCCAGTGTTATGTGGACATGTGTCCGGAAACGCTTACTTTCCATGTTAGAGCTCATTTTATTACTTCTCTTCAAATCACATTAATGGTGATGTTGACTTCGGTGCTTGTGTTGACATGAGACTCATTGCTCTACAGTACTGGCATCAAGCACATCAGTACGTAGCATCAACAGGAATAGAAAAGCAACTGGAATCACTCAACAGAGGAAAGTCCACTGGACCTGACGGGATACCAATTCGATTCTACACAGAGTACGCGAAATAACTTGCCCCCCTTCCAACAGCCGTGTACCGCAAGTCTCTAGAGGAACGGAAGGTTCCAAATGATTGGAAAAGAGCACAGGTAGTCCCAGTCTTCAAGAAGGGTCGTCGAGCAGATGCGCAAAACTATAGACCTATATCTCGGACGTCGATCTGTTGTAGAATTTTAGAACATATTTTTTGCTCGAGTATCATGTCGTTTTTGGAAACCCAGAATCAACTCTGTAGGAATCAACATGGATTCCGGAAACAGCGATCGTGTGAGACCCAACTCGCTTTATTTGTTCATTAGACCTAGAAAGTATTAGATACAGGCTCCCAGGTAGATGCTATTTTTCTTGACTTCCGGAAGGCGTTCGATATAGTTTCGCACTGTCGCCTGATAAACAAAGTAAGAGCCTACGGAATATCAGACCAGCTGTGTGGCTGCATTGAAGAGTTTTTAGCAAACAGAACACAGCATGTTGTTATCAATGGAGAGATGTCTACAGACGTTAAGGTAACCTCCGGCGTGCCACAGGGGAGTGTTATGGGACCATTGCTTTTCACAATATATATAAATGACCCAGTAGATAGTGTCGTAAGTTCCATGCGGCTTTTCGCGGATGATGCTGTAGTATACAGAGAATGCAGCATTAGAAAATTGTAGCGAAATGCAGGAAGATCTGCAGCGGATAGGCACTTGGTGCAGGGAGTGGCAACTGACCCTTAACGTAGACAAATGTAATGTACTGCGAATACATAGAAAGAAGAATCCTTTATTGTATGATTATATAATAGCGGAACAAACACTGGTAGCAGTTACTTCTGTAAAATATCTGGGAGTATGCGTGCGGAACGATTTGAAGTGGAATGATCATATAAAATTAATTGTTGGTAAGGCGGGTACCAGGTTGAGATTCATTGGGAGAGTGCTTAGAAAATGTAGTCCATCAACAAAGGAGGTGGCTTACAAAACACTCGTTCGACCTATACTTGAGTATTGCTCATCAGTGTGGGATCCGTACCAGATCGGGTTGACGGAGGAGATGGAGAAGATCCAAAGAAGAGCGGCGCGTTTCGTCATAGGGTAATTTGGTAACCGTGATAGCGTTACGGAGATGTTTAGCAAACTCAAGCGGCAGACTCTGCAAGAGAGGCGCTCTGCATCGCGGTGTAGCTTGCTCGCCAGGTTTCGAGAGGGTGCGTTTCTGGATGAGGTATCGAATATATTGCTTCCCCCTACTTATACCTCCCGAGGAGATCACGAATGTAAAATTAGAGAGATTAGAGCGCGCACGGAGGCTTTCAGACAGTCGTTCTTCCCGCGAACCATACGCGACTGGAACAGGAAAGGGAGATTATGACAGTGGCACGTAAAGTGCCCTCCGCCACACACCGTTGGGTGGCTTGCGGAGTATAAACGTAGATATAGATGTAGATGTAGTGTCCATCACGAACGTGGTTTTGCAGTCAGTGCAATGTTTACAAATGCGGAGTTGGCAGATGTCCATTTGATGTATGGATTAGCACGGGGCAATAGCCGTGGCGCGGTACGTTTGTATCGAGACAGATTTCCAGAACAAAGGTGTCCCGACAGGAAGACATTCGGAGCAATTGATCGGCGTCTTAGGGAGCACGGAACATTCCAGCCTATGACTTGCGACTGGGGAAGACCTAGAACGATGAGGACACCTGCAATGGACGAGGCAATTCTTGCCGGCCGAAGTGGCCGTGCGGTTCTAGGCGCTGCAGTCTGGTGCCGGGCGACCGCTACGGTCGCAGGTTCGAATCCTGCCTCGGGCATGGATGTGTGTGATCTCCTTAGGTTAGTTAGGTTTAATTAGTTCTAAGTTCTAGGCGACTGATGACCTCAGAAGTTAAGTCGCATAGTGCTCAGAGCCATTTGAACCATTTGAGGCAATTCTTCGTGCAGTTGACGATAACCCTAATGTCAGCGTCAGAGAAATTGCTGCTGTACAAGGTAACGTTGACCACGACACTGTACGGGAGAACCAGTTGTTTCCGTACCATGTACAGCGTTTGTAGGCACTATCAGGAGCTGATTGTCCTCCACGGGTACACTCCTGCGAATGGTTCATCCAACAATGTGTCAATCCTCATTCCAGTGCAAATGTTGTCTTTACGGATGAGGCTTCATTCCAACGTGATCGAATTGTAAATTTTCACAATCAACATGTGTGGGCTGACGAGAATCCGCACGCAGTTGTGCAATCACGTCATCAACACAGATTTTCTGTGAACGTTATTTGGGCGGGCATTGTTGGTGATGTCTTGATTGGGCCCCATGTTCTTCCAACTAAGCTCAATGGAGCACGTTATCATGATTTCATACGAGATACTCTACCTGTGCTGCTAGAACATGTGCCTTTACAAGTACGACACAACATGTTGTTCATGCACGATGGAGCTCCTGCACATTTCAGTCGAAGTGTTCGTGCGCTTCTCAATAACAGATTCAGTGACCGATGGATTGGTAGAGGTGGACCAATTCCATGGCCTCCACGCTCTCCTGACCTCAACCCTCTTGAGTTTCATTTATGGGGGCATTTGAAAGCTCTTGTATAAGCAACCCCGGTACCAAATGTACCTCTTCGTGCTCGTATTGTGGACTGCTGAGATACAATACGCCATTCACCAGGGCTGCATCAGCGCATCAAGGATTCCATGGGACGGAGGGTGGATGCATGTATCCTCGCTAACGGAGGACATTTTGAACATTTCCTGTAACAAAGTGTTTGAAGTCACGCTGGTACGTTCTGTTGCTGTGTGTTTCCATTCCATGATTAATGTGATTTGAAGAGAAGTAATAAAATGAGCTCTAACATGGAAAGTAAGCGTTTCCGGACACATGTCCACATAACATATTTTCTTTCTGTGTGTGTGTGTGGAATGTTTCCTAAAAGTTTGGCCGTACCTTTTTGTAACACCCTGTATATGTGTGTTGTGTGACTTCATTTCGTGTGACCCAGGTTGTGTTAATGACTTTAATGAACATGTGTATGTATTTGGTTCTACAAGTTTCGGTAACACATACCTATTAGCGGAACACATACGTTAGAGAACTAAGTCTCCATCACGCCTGCGACAGCTTCCTAACCAGCCCTAGAGCGTTCAACGACCCTACAACTCCACCCAGGAAATACCACCGTGTCGCAGTATGGCGAGCAATTGTGATCTTACGTTTCCGCATAACTGAGTGTGCGCCAGCTGTTTCAATTACAGCCCCGCTCTTTAGCTGCTTTCAGGGAGAAGCAATTACCTCGGAGCACAGCTACCGCTGAGGGATCACATGCTGTAATTTCCCGCGCAGCGGGCAAATACAGGAGTGATGAATAGCGACAGAGTTAACCTCCCGTTTTCGGTACCTGTGATTAACGCTCAGCAGACTATTGAAGCCATGGTTGTCAATGAATTTTATACATCACTTTCAGAATAACAATGAACGGAATTTTGTTGCAGACTTATTTTGCTGCTTCATTAAACGGCGGGCTGAATCAATATTAAAGGAAGGAAAGTATCTTTTCGTACATGTCTTTTCTTGTTTCTTTTTAATACTTTCTAAGTGATTCTGGAAACATTTTTTCCACTCTGATGTTGGAACCTCATTAAAGATTGTTTCTTCTTGAGAAGATGAAATGAGTGTCAACACGTTCCCTGTTTAACGAAAGGGAACAAGAGGAGGCAATAAGTCGGGTGAATATGAGCAATGATACATTAATGGTATTTTCATCTTCGTCAAGCAATCAACGCGAATCGGCAGTCGTTGTTGGTGAATGGAGCAGTGCATACGTGTTCGCAACTCTAGCAGCAGCTGCTGTCAGCCACCATGGGTGCAGCTGGTTTGACCGTGGAGTTGTTCATTCAAGAGGCGAAGGAATACACTGAACTATGGGACACGTCTTACAACAAGTATCATGATAGGATTAAGAAGAGAGCCGCATGGTTTCAACCGTATGAAAACCTTTCTGAGTGTTTGGCTGCGAAACCGGATCTGGAGAAAAATGATATATGTATACTGTTAGGCTATATCACTCTTAAAATGTTTTGTGTTTTCGTTCTAGTGGCAGCACTTTTGCTCAAATAAAGCCATTCAAAACTTGAAATAACGCTAAGCAGCAAATATTTTGTTCCAATGGGAGAGCCCTTTCAGCTGAATGAACAAATCTTCGGTTTAAAATAAATTATATTGAAAATGGCAATGTACTTCATGCTTTATTCTACTGTAGCCATACAAAAGTAATTGCATATATTTAAATATTGATATACAGTAAATTAAAAAGTCTTTTACTTACGGCAGTAAATTAACTGTTCACTACGATTGCCACAAATGAAATTTACATGTGTCTTGCCGTGGTACTTTGCCCTCAATGTCTCTAAAACAATCAGCGAAAACATTACTTCTACTATTAAGTGACCTCCTTCATTGCGTTTATGGGTTTTAATTGTCCTGATTATACACCCGCTGTATACTTCATGGTTAAAACCACCTCTGGAACGGCAATAGTTTTGGAAGGACACAGCAACGTTTGATAAAGCTAACAGTAAAACTTGGCTTAACACTGATAAGTCTCTGAAATACTCTCCATTTATTCGTTATAATTCTAAAGGCGCTCTCCACATATCTCAGGGCACGATTTATACTTTAGTTAAAGATCAGTTTCTTGCAGGAGAGGAAAATTCCGGAGTACAGTCTCAGGACAAAATTAGACAGATTAGATTGCGCGGTAGTGCGACCCCGATTGATAGTCCTTGATTTTGGTGAGTGACTGCAGTTTTACTGTTAATTCATCAAACTATTGCACATTCATTCGAAAATAAAGAATTTACTTTCATCTTCGCTTAGGTCTACAAAAAGTGAAACGAACCTTCCCTTCAGTAGCTGTAAACTAACCAATGGGTGAATCGGAAACCTGCTGTGGCTTTTGTTAATGTATTCATAAACTAAATGCGCAAACTCTGCCTACTTTCTCCTACCTACGTGCATACAGACTGGATTCCATTGTTAATACTGCTGCGTGATTAGCGCTGAGATGTCGCCGTGTGTTTAGGCCAACAGATATACTTGGACGCTGGGGCACCAGCATTCGCTGAACAGACTCGATATGCTCAACAACATAAAAAAGAACACAACCGTACGAAATTGTTCCAATAAATCAACCCTAAGACTGAAGGAACAACTAAACGGTTTCGCCTCAACCACACTCTAGGAAAATGGATACCAACGCAATTCCCCTGCAACGGAATTAACTTGAAGTACGCTACTTATGAAGCTAAACGTTACACGCCGCATCAGACCCGTCTAGATTTACTCGGTTATTCTCCTAGTTTAGCTTGTTGCTTTCTGCTGGAATTCCGTGCGGTGTTCTGGTCACTGTCAGAGGCAGCTCGCCTCCGAAGCCCAAGTTCACGTTCACAGTTTCCGATGCACACGCTCGTGAATCCGAACTTTCAAGGGCGCTTTCTAGTTTGCTACTAAGTCCATTCATCTTAAAAAGGAAAAAAAAACGTAGATATCTGATTTCTACTTTGTCTGTAGCCTGCACAAAAATGTTCAAATATGTCTGAATTCCTAAGGGACCAAACTGCTCACGTTATCGGTCCCTAGACTTACACACTATTTAAACTAACTTACGCTATGGACAACACAAGCACACACACACACACACACACATACACACACACACACACACACACACACACACGTACACACAGACACACACACACACACACACACACACACACACACACACACACACTCACACACACACACACACATATCCATGCCCCCGGGAGGGCTCGAACCTCAGCCGCGACGGGCCCCTCAATTCGTGACAAGGCGCCTCTAACCGCGCGGCCACTTCGCCCGCCTCAGCCTGCACATGTACATGGTATATCACACCTAATATCAACAAGTCAAAGGAATGAAAGTCTACCATAATAGATGCAAAACCATTCTAGTAAATATCTGTCCGATTGCTACTCTGTTTGTAGCCTGCACATGTACATGGTATGTCACACCTGAAATGTTGTTGTTGTTGTTGTTGTTGTTGTTGTTGTGGACTTCAGTCCTGAGACTGGTTTGATGCAGCTCTCCATGCTACTCTATCCTGTGCAAGCTTCTTCATCTCCCAGTACGTACTGCAGCCTACATCCTTCTGAATCTGCTTAGTGTATTCATCTCTTGGTCTCCCTCGGCGATTTTTACCCTCCACGCTGTCCTCCAGCACTAAATTGGTGACCCCTTGCTGCCTTAGAACATGTCCTACCAACCGATCCCTTCGTCTAGTCAAGTTGTGCCACAAACTCCTCTTCTCCCCAATTATATTCAATACCTCCTCATTAGTTATGTGATCTACCCATCTTATCTTCAGCATTCTTCTGTAGCACCATATTTCGAAAGCTTCTATTCTCTTCTTGTCCACACTATCTGTCGTCCATGTTTCACTTCCATACATGGCTACACTCCATACAAATACTTTCAGAAACGACTTCCTGCCATTTATATCTATACTCGATGTTAACAAATTTCTCTTCTTCAGAAACGCTTTCCTTGCCATTGCCAGTCTACATTTGCTATCCTCTCTACTTCGACCATCATCAGTTATTTTGCTCCCCAAATAGCAAAACTCCTTTACTACCTTAAGTGTCTCATTTCCTAATCTAATTCCCTCAGCATCACCTGACTTAATTCGACTACATTCCATTATCCTCGTTTTGGTTTTCTTGATTTTCATCTTCTACCCTACTTTCAAGACACTGTCCATTCCGTTCAACTGCTCTTCCAAGTCCTTTGCTGTCTCTGACAGAATTACAATGTCATCGGCGGACCTCAAAGTTTTTAATGCTCCTCCATGGATTTTAATACCTACTCCGAACTTTTACTTTGTTCCCTTTACTGCTTGCTCAATATACAGATTGAACAACATCGTGGAGAGGCTACAATCCTGTCTCACTCCCTTCCCAACCACTGCTTCCCTGTCATGTCCCTCGACTGTTATAACTGCCATGTGCTTTCTGTAGAAGTTATAAATAGCCTTTCGCTCCCCGTATTTTACCCCTGCCACCTTCAGAATTTGATATCAACAAGTAAAAAGGGGTGAAAGTATACGATAATAGAATAAAAACCGTTCTAGTCAATACCTGTCCGCAAATGAATCGTTTGCAGTATACTTACGACGATGGGCCAATAAGTACTAGTAATCATTGTTTATAATTTATTTCCAAAAATATACAATTGTTACTGGTATTATTTTTCACCATTTTCATCCAGATTTCAATGCACTTGGTTCACCGCTGTACGGGCTTTCCGATACCCTCTGAAAGAAAGAGTTTAGGTTGTGCAGAAAGTCATCATTTCTTTCACTTGATCGGAGCAACGGCGTCTTAAATCTTATTTAAGTGTACCATCAACAGCGTATCATTTGTGAAGGAAGATTCAAGTAGCATACCGCAGGCACTTTCTTTCGTGACTGGGGAGTCCAGTGAGTGTGTGCACTTGGAACTGAGTGGTTCGTTGAAGGCACTTGTCTGCACGCTCATTTGCCACTTAAGTTGTTGAGTCAGGCGCTGTCGTAAAACTTGCTGCCATTCTTGATGATTTTCTCCCATCTGCGTCGGTCTTCGGTGAGCTTCTCTCATTTGTCTCCGTGAATACTGAATGCGTTCGTATCAAGCTTGTCGCAATTAAAAAACGCAAGGGAGGTCTTCCAGCGGGTCTCTTGGCATGTGCTATCTCATTAACAGAGCTTCGGCGAAGACAGGAGTGGTCCATCCGATGTAAGTGTCCTAACAGGCGACGTTCCTAGAGAGTGGTGGTGATGCTCTATAGATATAGCAGCAAACCTTCTCAGATGCTTACATTAATTCCACTTGTACTGTATTTCCAGTGTTTATTGCTCTTATCTCAGTTTGGAATACTATCTGAATGATATTAAGAATTATAGAATAATAGTTTGTTACTGCTTTTTTTGTAATCCTGTGGAAGGTACTGAAAGATTTTCCCTTATTTACCACATTAATAAATTTCTATAAATTTTGATTAGTTAGTAATTCATAGACATAAAGCTCCTATCTTTGCCACAAATGAATATTACTATCCATTTGTAAGACAGTGTCTATGGTAAGTCATCAAAAGGTCATCGAGAAAGCAATATAAACAGTGACAGAGTTCAAATGCACTTTGGGGGTTTAAACCTATTTTTGGTAATCTCCATGACCAAGGGTATTTAATATTTTCAACTTGGTTCTGAGAAATTTCTTTATGAGAGTCCACATCGCAGTTCTGTTTATAATGATTACCGGTTTCGTTCTATTTTAGAATGTTTTCTGATCTGTTATGGTTCCAGGGAAATCCGTAAGTTGCACGTGCTAAGCTTAGTCTCCATAAATCTGTACACGCTGTTTCTACAGATTCGAATACTGAACTACAAACTCCAGTACTTGTACAGCAAACCCGTATTGAAGATGAAAGTAGCACAAATTCGTCTACACTCCTTAGAATTTGTTATGAAACAGGTCTGCTACACGAGTGTAAATGCAGCTATTGTGTGGTCGTATGTGTTGGAGACGTACGAAACTGAAAATTAACACTAATGCCAAAATGTGATGCATGTGCTTACTTACGTTTTCGTTCACAGTGTTTTCAGTTCAGAGACACAGAAACATTCTGATTGAAGTAACAGAACGACCGTTGGCAAAGACTCTTCATATAAGAGCTGAAGTATGTCCTTAGAAAAATCGTTAAACACTGCTAAAAAAGCAAATGGATTTTTATACAGTACAATCGCAAGTGACTAGCTACACAATAAACAACTTTTACGTATCTGATGTAGCCCCTTTGAAACTAAAACAGCTAACGTTCATCAGAACACTCTTTAATATCGTGCCTGCTGCACTGTCTGTAAAGTAATGAAATATGAACGTTTTCGATTTATGTCTAACGTCGTGTTTACGTCGTCTTACATTTTTCGATGTGCGCTTCTTTAGAGATACAGTTTACAATATTGTATACCTTGTTTGCTTATTCGTTATTTATGATAACTGAAACATTATTAATAATGACGGGCCTGTTAGAACTTTTATGTCCTCCTCTGTTAATTTAAGTCAAATTGCACCGTATCAAAAAAATATATCTCTGACCACATGACGCTGTAAATTCGAAAAATTTAATTCAAAATCTGAATCGGTAACAAAGTGTTTCTGAAAATAACTGTAACAATTCCATCCATAGGATGACACCTGGTAATATTAATGAAAACAGAAGGCAAAAGTAACTGCTAGATCGTGGGAAACTTTGAGTGAGATCGCAATAATATCAGACATCAAAAATTGATAGAACTAGACGAAAAGAACAGGGTGAGTATCTTTAGAACATTACACCATAAAAGACAAGTAGAAAACAGAATTTCTAATAATCAAATTGAAACCACAAAAGATCTACAACAAATAAAAATTGAAACAGGTATGACGGCCCCAAACGGCGTTATAATTTGATGTGAGCATGTGCTATTAAGAACCAGAGCAAATACAGATACAAAGCCACGAAGAAACAGAATAATCAGAAAAAAAGAGAAGAATTGAGTGCATTTATCTCAGTATCAAACTTTACAATAAGCGTATATTTACAGTTATTCACATAGGACATTCAGACACAAGCTTTTAATGAAAAGACCACTAGAAAATGAGTATAGTTCATTTCACAAGTAAAGAAAGTGTGTTCAGAGTTGCTAGGGCAAACAGAAAATAAATGTATCAGAGAAAACACTTGCGTTGGAAAACGTACCGATTGTTTTAACTTAATGATAATGAAATGGACGCAATTGGAAAGTGTTGCCAAGCGAAAATGCAAGGAAATTCTTTGTCGAAATCCAAACGATAAAAAAGATAGAGACAGCACCCAGTTGAAGGACACATCAACAAACATGAAGGTGCAGGGTCGATGCGTTTACCTGAACTTTTGCACTGAGAAATAAGGAAAACTGAAACTAGGCAACAAACTCAGACGTTTCTCCAGCAAATGTTACTTGCGAAGTGAATGTCTATCCTCTTTACTTATTCAACGTACTCCCGCTACCTAAAGTACAAACTGCGGGAAGGAGTAGTTTAGTTTGGCAGCCAGAGCATCAAAGTTTACCGTTCCTCGTGGTTACTTTTCTTGTGTGGCCTCGAATATCGCCGATCAGAGAACACGTAAAACTTCCACGTGTTCACTTAACTCTTGCAATAAGCGGTGAGCAGTTGTCGACTACAAAGAATCCCAACGGCTTGCTCTAGAGCAGGGCTGGGCAAATACCGTTTCGCGAGCGTGGGCACTTTCAGATGCCCGCAAGGTCTGTTCGCGGCTCTTACGCACTCCGCCAGCCAGCAGTACACCCAACATCTACTCGCCAAGCCACGCATGTCACTGCACCGCGCACAGTTACTCGGTCCGTTTACTTCCCGTCGTTTCTATTGTCTATGTAGACATCGCATTCGGTGTATGTGATAAAACAAAACTAGTGGATATCAAATGGCTGGGGAGGAGTTAAAATCACTGAAACGAAAGTCCTTCTAACCCAAACTTGTTAATCCACAGTGGGGAGAAGAGTACTTTTTTGTTGGAACGCAAAGCAGACCTCAGTGTTTAATTTGCAATGTAACATTGTCTTCACAGAAGAAGTACAATGTGAAGCGACACAATCAACTGCTTCAAGAGAAGGACATTGTCGGCTTGAATAATGAAGAAAGAAAAGCCAAACTTATCGAACTGCAGCAGAAAAAGGAGAAAGACTTACTTATAATACATACTGATGGTTATGACATTGAGTAACATTATTACTGTTATTAATAATACGTTATGTGCATTTTCCGTCACTTTTACCTTCTCCTGTATGTATTTACAGAACGAATACCTCATCATCCACAACGATCCAGCGATGACAGTAAGCTGTCATGCAGCTCTTAAAATAGCTAAAACAGCATGGCTCTGCGGCGATGGAGAATTTGTGAAAGAATGTTTTCTTGCTGCACAACAATTTTGAGGCCACCAAGTATTCCTGTTTTTGAAACCGTTCCTCTTTCACGGAGAACGGTTTGCAGGCGCACTGAATAAATGGCAAACGATGTGGAAGCTCAGTTGAGAAACAGAATCAAAGATTCGGTGTTCTTTCCATTAGAGTTGGACGAAAGCACTGATGTATCTGATGTTGCTCGACTTGCAGTATTTTTGTGAGGAGTTGATCCTCAGTTTAATGTGCTCGAAGGACTCGTTTATTTAATGCCAATACATTACACAACAATGGATGAAGATACATTTTCATGCGTAGAACACATAATAGAGAAATACGAGCTATGTTGGGAGAAGCTTTCATCGATTGCAACAGATGGGAATGCTGTAATGATTGGTCATAAGTCTGGTATCGTTGCTTTGATACGAAAAAAGTTGAAAGCCGTCGGTTTCCAGCAGGAACTACCAACAATACATTACATTCTTCACCGTGCTAATGTGCTAGTAAAATGTGCCAAACTAGTTGGCGTCGTGGACGTGGTTATAAAAACAGTTAACATTCTCAGATCGCACGGTTTGGGACACAGACAACTCAAATCGTTCCTGGCAGATTTCGAGTGTGAATACGGCGATGTTCCATATTTTTGTGAAGTGCGCTGGTTGAGTCAAGGTGTTGTTTTAGAAGGATTTTTTTTATTTGCGAAAGCATATAGCGTTATTCATGGATGCAAAAGGAAAACCGGTGAAAGAACTGGACGACCCACAGTGGATTTTAGACCTTTCGTTTTTAACTGACGTAACCAAGCATCTGAATAGCTTGAATGTAGCTTTGCAAGGTAGAAATAAGGTAATTAGCCAAGTGTTTGACACTATTTTCGCATTGAAGAGAAAATTGCTTTTGTGGGAAAAGCAACAGTCAGAAATGTCGGGCCGCTGTGGCCGAGCGGTTCTAGGAGCTTCAGTCCGGAACTGCGCGCCTGCTTCGAATCCTGCCTCGGGCATGGATGTGTATGATGTCCTTAGGTTAGTTAGGTCTAAGTAGTTCTAAGTCTAGGGGACTGGTGACCTCAGATGTTAAGTGTCATAGTGCTCGAAGCCATTTGAATCAGAAATGTCGTGTTCACACTTCCCGAGCCTTGCACTAGTTGTTAGTGAAAACAATTTGGAACAGGAGAGGTTCAAAGAACATTTCGATGGGTTTGTGACGGTTCTACAGTCTATCGGAGGCATTTTTGATAGTAGATTTGAGGACTTAAATCGATTGGAATGCGATATCAACGTTTTTGAGACACCTTTTGCAGTTAACGTTGGATCGCGTGTAGCCTTGATCTGTTCACCTGCTTACCGTTGACAGTGGTATAATACATCGCCGTGACGACACTGTCCAGTGAATCGTCCTCCACACTACTTGCCAGTTGACGTTCGTTTGCTTCCTTTTCATGATGTTACCGGGTCGCCCACACTGCAGGACACGATAAACCGCCAGTGCTGTCGCCAGCCGAGTCGCTGTTAAGGCAAGTCGAACGTAACTGAGTTCGAGGTAAAAGACACCGATGTAGAAGACTGACGAGGGAACTTGGTATATCGGAACAAGTGGCGAGAGGGAGGGCGGCGCGAGTTCTTTTAATAACAAACTCGTCAGACTGTCCGGACGGTGGTGCCATAGTTTGACTAACTTTCTCACAAATAGGGCGACCGCTCTGTCATGAACTTGATAAAGACCAAGCCTTCCCCGAGCCGGCGGGAGGGTGAGAGTCTCATATGTGATCTTGAAAACCACTCCTGAACTCACGAAGGACCCAAAAGCCGTTAGTATACGGCAAGCTAACATCACCGGTATAGGTAATGTCTGACCGATGTGCGGAACGCGTGAGGCTAAATGTGTGTTGACATACTGGGTCCGTTGGACGATGTCCATTGCTCGTAGGCGGTTGTTGGTCCAGTCCGAACATTTCGTAAATGTCGTCGAAAGTTCTGAGCAGCCGTTCGTCGTATATCGTCTGTGAAATCAATGCCGAATTTAAATGTATCTCTGAGCTGTTACAGGGTGACGCTGTCCTCAGGCAGTCCGACCCTGATGTTCATCGCCACTGATTTTGCAACATTAATACGACAACCAGTGGCCACGCCATATGTAGCTATCCAATTCAGTGCGCTAGCGGTGTTGTCGCCGTTGCGGATGACTATCACAAGGTCGTCAGCGTGTGCTTTACATCGGAAAGTGTGGCCTCGTAACGTCATACCCGATAGTCGTTGACGCAGCCCGCATAGGAGTGATTCCATGGCCACAGCCTAAAGTGGACAGAGGACAGCTTTGGCGGTTTTTTTTTTTTTTTTTTTGTCATGAGTCTACTGACTGGTTTGATGCGGCCCGCCACGTCCTCAGTTATTTGCTTGACGTATTCCAATCTCTGTCTTCCTCTACAGTTTTTGCCCTCTACAGCTCCCTCTAGTACCATGGAAGTCATTCCCTCATGTCTTAGCAGATGTCCTATCATCCCGTCCCTTCTCCTTATCAGTGTTTTCCACATATTCTTTTCCTCTCCGATTCTGCGTAGAACCTCCTCATTCCTTACGTTATCAGTCCACCTAATTTTCAACATTCGTCTGTAGCACCACATCTCAAATGCTTCGATTCTCTTCTGTTCCGGTTTTCCCACAGTCCAAGTTTCACTACCATACAATGCTGTACTCCAGACGTACATCCTCAGAAATTTCTTCCTCAAATTAAGGCCGGTATTTGATATTAGTAGACTTCTCTTGGCCAGAAATGCCTTTTTTGCCATAGCGAGTCTGCTTTTGATGTCCTCCTTCCTCCGTCCGTCATTGGTTATTTTAGTGCCTAGGTAGCAGAATTCCTTAACTTCATTGACTTCGTGACCATCAATCCTGATGTTAAGTTTCTCGCTGTTCTCATTTCTACTACTTCTCATTACCTTCGTCTTTCCACGATTTACTCTCAAACCATACTGTGTACTCATTAGATTGTTCATTCCGTTCAGCAGATCATTTAATTCTTCTTCACTTTCACTCAGGATAGCAATGTCATCAGCGAATCGTATCATTGATATCCTTTCACCTTGTATTTCAATTCCACTCCTGAACCTTTCTTTTATTTCCATCATTGCTTCCTCGATGTACAGATTGAAGAGTAGGGCCGAAAGGCTACAGCCTTGTCTTACACCCTTCCTAATACGAGCACTTCGTTCTTGATCGTCCACTCTTATTATTCCCTCTTGGTTGTTGTACATATTGTATATGACCCGTCTCTCCCTATAGCTTACCCCTACTTTTTTCAGAATCTCGAACAGCTTGCACCATTTTATATTGTCGAACGCTTTTTCCACGTCGACAAATCCTATGAAAGTGCCTTGGCGTATCGATCGAGAAAAGATGAGGGGCTGCGTACCTCGGCCGTTGACAGTCCCTGGATGTCGCGCCACGGAGTAGTCGCATGACGAGAGTGACAAATGAATGCGGGTATCGCATATGTGGGAAGACCGCTTCCAAAGAATCGTGGTCCACGAGACTGAAATCGGTTGCTGCGAGCGCATCCTTCAGACGACATGCCCTCGCCAGTGAGATCGAGTCACGGTATTCACTGAGTGCTGTTTGAATATTATTGACGCCCACTAATCGGGTGAGATGACGTATTGTAAGGTCTGGTGTATCCGCGCAGCCAACAGTCGAGAAAAGATCTTAAGGTCGCAATTTTAAAGCGTCAGTGGGCGTATTGTGAATAGGAATAATCATCCCATCTACAAGGGCCACAGGGAGCGGCACTTCCGGTGATTAAAGTTAAAGCAATTACAGCCCTCGGTAGCAGAAATTAAGATTTAATTTTTGCAAGAGAGGTCTGTAATTGCTTTTACTTTAATTTGTGAACGGTCGCTGATCACGCAGCCATGTAGCTCGCGACAAATGTCCGTCAATCAGGTGGCTAAGAAATATTGAAAAAGCCGGTAAAATTCCAAGGGAAGGCCATCAAGACACGGAGATTTGTGTACAGCTCTTTTTCTAATGGCGTCGATCACTTCTTCTTCCGTAATTTCTTCCATCAAGGCCGCTTCCCTTGCCGGGGTAACGGTGACGTAAATCGTCTGAGAGATGTCCTCCAGAGCTGTTGGATCAGGAGTCTGAGCTGAATAGAGCGAGGAATAACGATCGTAGAACGCCGTGCTTATGTCTTGTTGCGTGGTGAGGCGATGACAGTCCCCCGTCCGTCACACAGTTTTAATCTGCCAGGAAGTTTCATATCAGCGCACACTCCGCTGCAGAGTGAAAATCTCATTCTGCTTGCATCCATGCCTACTTAGCACGGCATTTTGGCTGACATATATCTTGCTGCCGTCAAAAGAGCAGTCAGCTTAGTTTTAGGACATTAAACTCTTGGGCTTACCTTCTGAAATGTCAACTATTTTTCGACTTGGAAAACTGGCACTGGAGAACATACTTCAGAATTTTGGGCAAAAATTTGGCGAATATATGTAAATGTGAAAGTTAAGTTGCGTTTTCTTTTACAATGCAGATGAAATTGTTTCATCACATTCACTGATTTCAGTTTTAAAAGCGCCGATGCTGTAATACGACACCACAAAAAAGAAAGAGCTGATGCTGATGACAGCGAATTCCTGGCATTTATGCCCATTGCCCTACCACTATCCGCACCTATGTGCTCCCTTTGTGCACGCCCGTTTGAGTCACACAAAGCAGTCTGGTCGTTTCCTGTCGGTGTTTCCGAGTTGTCGTCTACTGTATCTCTGCTATGGACAAATGATGTACTCAGGTGCTTTGATGCACTTTTCTGGTTGTCATTAGAAAGTAAGACTTTACGATGTATGGTGACATTGCAGCTAGCGTCGAGCATCTTGGAACTGATTTTTTACAGCATTTTGCAGATCTTTAAAGTGAATTAACTTACGTTCATTCTTAATGTTGGTTGTTGTTGTTGAGTGAGCTGGTTAGTTTTGAGGCACATAGTACAAAATCGGTTTTTCATTGATCTATCTAAATAACAGGCCGCTTGATTCTTCACATTCCCGTTTAGTTACATGATTTCAACATTTCCCAATGAATATATAATGCTTCCCTTTGGGTAGTTTAGTATGCCATGTGTCTGTGGATGGATAGGTTTTCTCTCCTGTATCAGCCATTAAATTGTAGTCAAAATGGTTATCAATTGAACTGAAGCTTCAGATTCCCATTCCAATGACAAATCCATGTTTAAGGATTCTATTACTTTCGTGGCGTTATGTGTACACTGCACCATGCATTAAACTACAGCATGTACTCTTATACATCCTCTGCCATCAGCAGGAATACTAGTCAAAGAGAGGAATCATCATACAAATTTTAAGAACTGTCGTCAGCAGACCACTTTTGTCAGTCTTTGCATTGTTTTACATGGTAAAGGGTGAATAATGCTGGTGTGGAGATTACGAGAGTGCTGGCTAATTGACATATCATGTTGGACATGTTTGTTTCCTATATACAGGTTGTTAAGGTTATAGTAAAGATTATCTATTTTGCTCACGCATCCACACTTCAATGTCTGACCTGCTGTTACGGGAAAAATTAATATTAATCGATTACCTATGATATACGCTCTTGGAGCTGCTAACCAACCTAAAAACATGCTACTCGTAAAGCTATAATTGTTAGTCTGCAAGTCACATAAATACTTTTTTAATGCTGTTCAGCACACTGTCCTCAGCCACCAATAGAAATATCTATACTTACGCCCCTAACAACTCGGACGTGTTTCAAGTTTGTAGATAGAGCATTGTTAAGATACCAGATTGGGCCAGCTATTTAATTCGCTAACTGCGAGTAACTTGACCACAGTTGTGTCACGTGTAGATGTACTACCTGTCGGCGACAGGTGAAAATTTGTACCTGCCCTATAGTGGGACCTGTATTTCCGCTTATCGCGAGTGGCCGCCTTAACTATTAACCTATTCGTGCATGTCTCCTGGACCCAACCAAACATCCATACGTCACACTGTCAGCATCCCTACACCATAATCTCCTACACTCAGCACTAAATGCTCGCTGCTCTACTCTGTATTCCCGTACCAGTGAGAACGTAACTTGAGGAATCGATGTCTGTGCTGTTATCCTCTTTTGTCTGCCTCAGCCCGTAATATTTTAAGCTCGCCTGGATGAACAGGCGAAATACAGCTGTCCTAAAAACTTTCAAAGATAGTAATTTTGATCGTAAATTACACTTAAATACACTCCTGGAAATGGAAAAAGGAACACATTGACACCGGTGTGTCAGACCCACCATACTTGCTCCGGACACTGCGAGAGGGCTGTACAAGCAATGATCACACGCACGGCACAGCGGACACACCAGGAACCGCGGTGTTGGCCGTCGAATGGCGCTAGCTGCGCAGCATTTGTGCACCGCCGCCGTCAGTGTCAGCCAGTTTGCCGTGGCATACGGAGCTCCATCGCAGTCTTTAACACTGGTAGCATGCCGCGACAGCGTGGACGTGAACCGTATGTGCAGTTGACTGACTTTGAGCGAGGGCGTATAGTGGGCATGCGGGAGGCCGGGTGGACGTACCGCCGAATTGCTCAACACGTGGGGCGTGAGGTCTCCACAGTACATCGATGTTGTCGCCAGTGGTCGGCGGAAGGTGCACGTGCCCGTCGACCTGGGACCGGACCGCAGCGACGCACGGATGCACGCCAAGACCGTAGGATCCTACGCAGTGCCGTAGGGGACCGCACCGCCACTTCCCAGCAAATTAGGGACACTGTTGCTCCTGGGGTATCGGCGAGGACCATTCGCAACCTTCTCCATGAAGCTGAGCTACGGTCCCGCACACCGTTACGCCGTCTTCCGCTCACGCCCCAACATCGTGCAGCCCGCCTCCAGTGGTGTCGCGACAGGCGTGAATGGAGGGACGAATGGAGACGTGTCGTGTTCAGCGATGAGAGTCGCTTCTGCCTTGGTGCCAATGATGGTCGTACGCGTGTTTGGCGCCGTGCAGGTGAGCGCCACAATCAGGACTGCATACGACCGAGGCACACAGGGCCAACACCCGGCATCATGGTGTGGGGAGCGATCTCCGACACTGGCCGTACACCACTGGTGATCGTCGAGGGGACACTGAATAGTGCACGGTACATCCAAACCGTCATCGAACCCATCGTTCTACCATTCCTAGACCGGCAAGGGAACTTGCTGTTCCAACAGGACAATGCACGTCCGCATGTATCCCGTGCCACCCAACGTGCTCTAGAAGGTGTAAATCAACTACCCTGGCCAGCAAGATCTCCGGATCTGTCCCCCATTGAGCATGTTTGGGACTGGATGAAGCGTCGTCTCACGCGGTCTGCACGTCCAGCACGAACGCTGGTCCAACTGAGGCGCCAGGTGGAAATGGCATGGCAAGCCGTTCCACAGGACTACATCCAGCATCTCTACGATCGTCTCCATGGGAGAATAGCAGCCTGCATTGCTGCGAAAGCTGGATATACACTGTACTAGTGCCGACATTGTGCATGCTCTGTTGCCTGTGTCTATGTGCCTGTGGTTCTGTCAGTGTGATCATGTGATGTATCTGACCCCAGGAATGTGTCAATAAAGTTTCCCCTTCCTGGGACAATGAATTCACGGTGTTCTTATTTCAATTTCCAGGAGTGTATTCATTCACGCTCTTATTCTTTTTATCGCAACAAAGTAAGCTGTAAATGCTCTTAAAAACGTTCTTTTTTAAAGATATAGTCAGACTACGATATAAATCATTTCTCTTATCTAAAAGTTATGGAGATAATGACATTTATTCTGGATACGCTTCTGAATACACACCAGAATAAGAGACAGAAGGATAATTCGTTAAAGGGTGTACATGAAGATTACAAGGATTCTGATCATCCTACCCCACCTGATGTTGTTGATACATTTCTGTCAAAACGTAGGAATGTATACAGATTTATTATCAGTCTGATACTTTCCAGTACTAAATACAATATCAGATTTTCTTTCTCTGCTTACTTTTGTCTTTCTGAAACGACGATGAAATCCAACTGTCTGTCTAATATGAGTTCAATTTCCCTTTTTGCTCATATATATGTTATCCTGATCAGCAACAGACAAATGATAGATTGTTTTGGCGCATTTTACAGTTCTAGGACATTCGATGATGATGATCGCTAGACGCGAAGAATTGTCAAAATAACCTTCAGTCTTGTCGTCTTGGTAAGCTTTTATGGGACCAAACCGCTGAGGTCATCGGTCCCTAGACTTACACACTATTTAAACAAACTTACGATACGGACAACACACACACCCATGCCCGAGGTAGGTCTCGAACCTCCGACGGGGGGAACCCCCGCGAATCGTGACGGGACGCCCCACACCGCGCGGCTACCCGTCGCGGCTCTTGTCGTCTGAAAATGCACAGAAAGTGGCCTCAGAATATCTGATAGCATGTCTAAGTCAATGATTTACTAGCCAGAAGATTCCACTTCCACAAAGAATGCAACTGGGACAACATAATTTTCTAGTTAGGAAAACAATCCAGTATCTTGGGATGGTTGGTTGGTTGGTTCGGGGGAAGGGACCAGACAGCGAAGTCATTAGTCCCATTGTATGAGGGAGAGTTGGGGAAGGAAGTCGGCCACTCCTTTTCAAATGAACCATCCCAGCATTTGACTGAAGTGATTTAGGGAAACACCGAAAACGTAATCAGGATAGACGGACGGGGGTAAGAATCGTCTTCCTCCCGAATGCGAGACAGTGTGCTAACCACTGCGCCACCTCGATCGGTTCTTGGAATGATTATAATGACGAACTAAGGTAGGCACATATCCCCTGTATCATTAATAGATGTAAGAAAGCAAGCAATCTCATAAGAGCTACGACAGGAATCTGATGGCGCTCTGATCGGCTGACAGCGATGACTTTATACCAATCTCTAAAAGGACACTGTTCGATTATGGGCACATGTACTACGCATCAGCGTTAGACAGCACGCTCCAGAGATTCAGCACAGTGCATTTCCAAGCCTTGCGTATGGTTACTGGGGCGTTCGTTTCAACATCTAGCAACACATTACTCGCTGAAGTGGACGAACCACCGTTAAAGCTGATAAGAATATTCCACTGCAAGAAATTCCTCCTCTGCTTCTGTTTTGATGAATACGGACCCCTTGACGAACAAATCCACAAACTAACGTCCTGCAGTTTGTGCAGAAGATATCAGATAAATGATCAATTTTCCACCCACAGTGGATGAATATATACGGATGCTTGCATTTATGCACAAGCTGTGGAAAAGTTCTCTTATACTGTCCAACTTCAGGCCAAATGAAACGTCGACACTCAAAGTTTAACGTTTCAAAATGAGGACCCAAATAACTAAAGGCGAAGTAATTTCTTCGTCACTCACAATGGGTGTGTGACGCATGTCTGTATTCGTAGTGGCATAATATCCACAAGTTCATCTGGGCGCTGTTGGTCCAGATTGTCCCACTCCTCAACGGGGATTCGGCGTAGATCTCTCAGAGTGGTTGATGGGTCCCGTCGTCCATAAACGGCCCATTTTAATGTATCGAAGGCTTGCTCGACAGGGTTCATGTCTGGAGAACATGCTGGCCACTGTAGTCGGTAGATATCATCGTGAAGGAAGTCATTCTAAAGATGTGCACGATAGGGGCGCGAATTGTCGTCCATGAAGAAGAATGCCTCGCCAGTATGCTGCCGATATGGTTGCACTATCGGTCGGAGGATGGCATTCACAAATCATACAGCCACTACAGCGTCTTATATGGTCACCAGCGACATACGTCGGCCCCACATAATGCCACCGCAAAACAGCAGGGAACCTCCACCCTGCTGCACTCGCCGGACCTGTAACACCATAGCTCTAATACTCCACTGATTTATTTCGCCTTTTGTTTTATTTAATGTCACGTCGTTGAGCTTCTGTAAACGTGTTTCATTGAATAGATAACACAAAATTGTATACTCCTTTCTTTGTAGAAACTTTGATGTCATGATTTGATTCTATGCAATGTAGTGTATCTGACATTTAAATTCTTTGTCCCATTTGGGGGGGGGGGGAGACAAAAACTTTCTGTATATATTTGGAATGTGTTTAAATAATTTTGTGTAGAATTACCAATATATGCAAAGTTCTGTTTTATTGAAAATGTTCGTTTGCTGTTATGTAAACTGCTGACCTTCACTTATGGTTCTCAGTTATCTTATATATAAAAGGTGTTGTGGTTCCCCTCGGGAACGGAACTGTGTAGCGCGCGCTAATTGTTGTTGGCCTAGGTAGAAAAGGTGGAAAAGAGTCAGTCGGGGACGAGCTACCACACTGTGCACTGCTATGTAAAAGCTGTATATTGTGCTGGTTTCGAGAGAGGCGTTTTCTGCCACTTTCCAATGCCTCGGATTGATGGATAAATAGCTGGAACGATTCTGGAACTGGTATCCATCATCGCCACCAAGAAGGGACAGAGTCCAGCAATTCTACCTGCAATTCCACCTACCAACATGCAACCGTCACCACATTGCGCAATCACTGAAATGGCGCACTATAGTGATGTACAGTGAAGGATCAGCTCATTGGATGTTTTAGTGTGCACAAATATAAGGTAACTTATAACTGCTTTTATGTACCTACCTTGATTTTTTCCCTATCACAACATACCTCTCAGGTTCCTATCCATTTGAACTATGATTACCGAGTGTCCTAGTTTGTGGAAAAAATGAAAACCTCGAAGCCAAAATTAAATAATATTGTTTGATCTTTGGTAAGAAGAGAATATTCAGATTTATTGTGGGTTTAGTGAAATTGTGGGAGGTAGTAAATGTAATTTTGTGAAGTTTCAAAGTCACCTAATTAATCATTTACTTGAAAATAAAAGACTGTGGTAATAAAGACAATTTGCTGTTTCTTTTAAAGATTAAAAGTTCATAAAACTGAGGCTTATAAAGTTTTACTTAGTTAATGATCATAGAACTGCCTGTAGTAAATTTAAAAAGGTGAGTCAGTTTCTTGCAAATTTGTCAACATTGTGTTTCACTGTAGTAAAAGTGGAAAACTGCAATACTAAAAAGTTATATGTTAATTATTGCTAAGTGTTTGTCTCTCTTGTGTATTGGAAGTGCATATTAATAGTATGACAGGATAGCCGGCTGGGGTGGCCGAGCGGTTCTAGGCGCTACAGTCTGGAACCGCGCGACCGCTACGGTCGCAGGTTCGAATGCTGCCTCGGGCATGGATGTGTGTGATGTCCTTAGGTTCGTTAGGTTTAAGTAGTTCTAAGTTCTAGGGGACTGATGACCTCAGCAGTTAAGTCTCATTGTGCTCAGAGCCATTATAACAGGATCCACAGTTTGTCTGTTGTGCTAATGCTAGGTAACAAGCAATTTTATGAATACAATAATTTCTTTATTCAAAAGACAGTCAGAAGTAACCTGTTAGTGGATTTCACTAAACTTTCATTTTAAATAGTAAAGTATCTAATTGAGAGAGACTTAACCTATGACCAGCTCATAATTTTGCAGTAAACTACATTTATAATTTTATGTCAACTAGGAAAGTGTTGGAAAAATTATACTTAACCTATGTCCAATTTATGATTCTGTAGTGAATATTAATAGTAATGTTATAAAACTTATTCGGTTTGAATAAGCCCTGAAAGTAATAGTGTGTTTCGTCATCTGTTACATTTATGCAAGTAGTCTGTCCTGTTCTGTCAGCTTCCAATCTTAACCGTGAACATATGCAGGTGTCAGAGTTCATTGCACTCGCGTGTGGCAAAATATAGGTTGTGTTTGTTCGTTAAAGTTACTCATACCTAATTCCTTGAACAAGAATTTCAATCATTCTCTTGCCTAATTAGGCTAGCGACCGTTTTCTTTATCTTTTAAACAGTGTGGATAGGTTAAATATTATTTATTACTGTTTAAATATTTACGTATTTCTGACTTTCGCTTCCGATACGTCACATCCGTTAGGTATATCACGGTCAACATAACAAAATTCCTCTTAGAGGGTAACACTGCTCTGTTGCGTTATACCATAATTGGTTTGATAAGATAGTTTTATTTCACAACCTGCCTCCAACTTTAAGGTTATGGTACAGCAGCAGCAGACAAAAGTGATATAGACAGTATGAGGCCTTCAGCCTGACTGGATTGCTTCCAAACAGGTCTCCGACGATTGTCTGGTTGAAGGCATATGCGACACTCATCGGTGAAGAGAACGTGAAGCGAATCGTGAGCGGGCCATTCGGCATGTTGTTGGGCCCAACTGTACCACGCTGCGTGGTGTCGTGGTTTCAAATATGGACCTCGCCATGGACATTGGGAGTGAAATTGCGCATCATGCAGCCTACTGCGCATAGTTTGAGTCGTAACACGACGTCCTGTGGCTTCACGAAAAGCATTATTCAACATGGTGACGTTGCTGTCAGCCGTTGCTGTCAAGGGTCCTACGAGCCATAATCCGTAGGTAGCGGACATCCACTGCAGTAGTAGCCCTTGGGCGGCCTGAGCGAGGGATGTCCTCGACAGTTCCTGTCTCTCTCTATCTCCTCCGTCTAAGAACAACATGGCTTTGGCTCACTCCAGGACGTCTGGACACTTCTGCTGTTGAGAGAGCTTCCTGGCACAAAGTAACAATGCGGACGAGCTCGAACCACGGTACTGACCGTGTAGTCATGGTTGAACTACAGACAACACGAGCCGTATACCTCCTTCTTGGTGGAATGACTCGAACTGGTCGGCTGTCGGGCCCCCTCCGTCTAGTTGGCGCTGCTCGCGCATGGTTGTTTACATCTTTGGATGGGTTTAGTGATATTTCTGAACAGTCAAAGGGACTGCGTCTATGATACAATATACACAGTCAACGCCTATCTTAAGATGATACAATATCCACAGTCAACGTCTATCTTCAGGTGTTCTGGGAACAGGGGTGATGCAAGACTTTCTTTGATGTGTCTACAATTCTAGTGACAGCGCTGGCAGTGCTTATTGGATATCCCACAGCAAATAACAAGGATCCACTCTCCACTATTCTGACAGCCTTGCTGATTGTCAATCAACTGCAGCTGATTAGAAACCCTCATAAAAGTTGTGCTAACTCCATAGTTGCAGCAACTGTCGACGTTGTGTTTCGGGTGCAGAGGAAGTATCGCACCGTCGTCGTGGTATGGATGAGAGGCCGATCTGGAATACCTGAAAATCAACAAGTATATGACGAAGCAAAGGAAGCATCTCTACATGGACGTATTCAGTATGGTAAACTTCCTCCCACAGATATGAAATCGGCGCTCAGAAAGCGGCTGTCATCAGACTCACAAGAGGAATTGCTGAGACATCTAAAACCAAAGGCAGACCATAAACTCTAATTTGTCCTACTATTCCAAGAGTATCATAGTACAATAAGGTTAAAACAGCGAGGAAACTCACGACAGTTATAGCACGGCCGTAATCTAATCACTCAAATTTCAACAAACACCTCCATCATCTCAATCTGAGTGCCGCACCTTTACGTGTTTGCGGAGACGAAGAAAAATCAAACCATGTGTTCCTACAATCTTCTCCGAACACGTATCACATAAGGAAACGTACTTAGAAATAATCTTCGGGCTCTTGGCCATTAGTTCCCGAGCACCCTCCAAAGCTTGTTTGCATCCCACGATATAGCAACGTATAAAACACTTTACGAATTTGTCGAAGTGCCAACATCCGTATATAGACTCCTGCGCTGCTTGTCTGATGTACTTGGTTATTAGGATGCCATGGGAAGACCAAAACACAATTAAGTGGTTATAAATCCACATGCTACTCAGCAGGATACGGGACGCTCAGCCTATAAATGTATGCCACTGTGTGCCTCCTATATGTAGCTGACTGAATACTAGTACATCTATACATCTGACGGTAATACTCTAATGTTGCTCTTGTATAGTGTTCTCATGTTCTGTCTACAAGATACTTCTAGACCTGCACAAATATTTAATTCTCTGTCCGCACCTTTTGAAACTGTTGTTACAGGACAATCAAAAGAACATTTTGTTGTTAATTTAGATATACAGTCATTAATATGGATTCATTGGGTAATATCCCGAATTTGTGCCAAAGGCGATTCATCTCTTCTTATTGTGTTACCAGTAGAATTTCTGCAGCATACTATCTCAGTGTATACTCTGTTACGTTTTCATCTTGTTTACTCGCTTCTGTATGCTGTGGACTGAAAAATCAATATTTCCAGTGGCAACGACGTATAGATGATGGTAGTGTCACGATAGTGAGACACGGTGAAAGTTTACTGTCATACCTCCTTGCCTAAGGACGCCAGATGAAAGTTGATGTCGTCAAGCCCTGAATCAAAATTGCGCAACGGATAACTGGGGAGGGGAGCTTGAGAGCACTAGCTAGAGAGCGTGCCCTTTCTGTACGATACTAGGCAAGGGGTTGGGGGGCTCACACGCTGATGTGTGGGTCCCTGAATTCTATAGCTTTTATTTTAAATAAATTCCTGTGAACAGTTCAATGACAGGGTTTTTCTTATGAGAATCGACACCAAACTAAAAACCGACAGGTGTACATGGTGACATCACAAGCTGAATACTAAATCATAGAAAAAGTTATAACACTCCCCGTCTGCTAACTACTGTACCATAACCTCAATGCCAGAAGCAGGTTGTAACATAAAACAATTTTGTAAAAGTAACTATGGCACAAAGCAACAGAGCAGTGTTACCCTCTGAGAGGAATTTTGTTAAGTTGACCGTATTGTTCCTAATGGAAGTGGCTTATCGGAAATGAAAGTCAGAATTACGTTAATATTGGAATAGTGACAAACAAAATTTTGCCTAGCTATACTGTTTATAGAATAAGGGAAACGGTCGCCAGCCTAATTAGGCAAGAGAAAGATTAACATTCTCGTTTATGAAAGTAGGTATAAGTAACTATAATGGACAACACAACAGACACATCCTAGACTTAGCAACACGCGAGTGCAATGAACTCTAACACACATATGTTTTAAGATTGAAGCTAACAGTTGGAGCAGCAGGAACTATTTTCAAAATTATAACAGGTACAGAAAAACACTATCACTTTCAGGGTTTACACAAACTGAGTGGTCTTTATACTGTTAATATGCACACAAGAGAGACAAACACTTGGCATACATGAGAATGTAACGTTTCACAACTGCAGCTTTCTCACTTTTACTACAACGAAACACAATGTTGACAAAATTGCAAGGAACTGACTCTCCTTTTTAGAATTTACTACCGACAACAACGTGATCATTTACTTTATAAGACTCAGCCTAAAGTTTGAAGTAGGTAACAGCACTTTAAATAACAGTTTCAATATGAAAATTATTATTGGACAAATAACATTTGCCTTAACTCACTCTGTTACCACATTAGCTTTAACTACCTTTCTAATAAGTTCAAGAGGCATTATTTAACAAAGCTCTAGGATTCAACGTACTTTCAGTAAGGACACTCGGTAATCACTTTACTTCAAACAGAGAGGACCCTGAGAGGTGTTATGATGAGGAGTAAAATCAAGGTAGGTAAATAAATTCCGATGTGAATTACCTTATATTTCAGCACACTAACACATCCATTAGGCTGATCCTTCACTGTACATCAATATAGTATTACGTTACAGTGATTGCGCAATGTGGTGGCAACTGCATGTTGGTAGGTGGAATTACAGGTAGAATTGCCGGACTTTATCGTATCTTCATGGCGACGATTCATACAAATTCCAGAATAGATCCAGCTATTTATCCACCCATCCGAGGCATTGGAAAGAAGCAGTAAAAGCCTCTCTCTGAATCAGCATGATATGCACCTTTACATTGACAGTGCACAGACTGGTAGCTCCTTTCCGACTGGTGGCTCGTCTCCGACTGACTATCAGTTCCACCTTTTCCACCTAGGCCAACCACAATTTGCGCGCGCTACACAGTTCCGTTCCCGAGGGGAAACACACTACCTCTTACATACAGAATAACTAAGAGCCCTAAGTGAGGATCAGCAGTTTACATAATAGCAACCAAATGTATTAAATAAAACAGAACATTTTCACATATTGACACTTCTACAAAGATTATTCACCCAAAATTACAATCATATACAGTAAGTATTGTTCCCTCCAAATGGGTCAAAGCATTTAAACGAGAGATATGTTACACAGCATACAATCAAATCATGACATCAAAGTTTGACAAAGAAAAGATTACACAATTTTATGTTATCGATTCAAACATTTACAAAAGATCAACAATGTGACATTAAATAAAGCAAAAGCAAAAAAAATAAATAAATCCATACAGCATAAGAGCTGTGGTGTTACAAAGTATAAGAAGATATTGCCAGAGCAATAGAGTACGTAAAGCGAGATGAAAATCTCATAGTCACGGGGGATTTGAACGCAGTTGAAGGGGAAGGAGCAGAAGAAATGGTTACAGGAGAATATGGGCTTGGTACAAGGAATAATAGAGGAGAAAGCCTAACTGAATTCTGTAATGAATTTCAGTTAGTAATAGCTAAAACTCTATGTAAGAATCAGAAGAGGAGGAGGTATATTTAGAAAAGTCCGGGTGATACCAGAAGATTCCAGTTAGATTATGTCATGGTCAGACAGAGATTTCGAAATCAGATACTGGAATGTAAGATGTACCCAGCACCAGATATAGACTCAGATCACAATGTGGTAGTAATGACGAGTAGGCTGAAGTTCAAAAGTTCTTTTGAAAAATCGATGTGCAAAGAAGTGGGATACAGAAATACTAAAGAATGACGAGATACACTTGAAGTTCTCTAACGCTACAGATACAGCGATAAGCTATAGCTCGGTAGGAAGTACGGCAGAAGAGGAATTGACATCTCTAAAAAAGGTCAATCGCAGTAGTTAGACAGAGAAACGTAATTACAAAAGAGATAAATGCGAGGAATACATGGTAACTGAAAAAGAAAGAAGGAAGTAAAAAATGTTCAGGGAAATCAAGGAATACAGAAATACAAGTCACTTAGAAACGAAATAAGTGCAGGGGAGCTGGATTGAAATCGCTGCATATGAAGAAATCTATAACGAAGTGATTGTTGGAAGGACTGACTCAGCAAACAGGAAAGTTAAAACAATCTTCGCTGAAACTGTAAGAAAGTGCAGTAACGTTAAGAGCGCAATGAAAATTCCATTGTTAAATGCAGAGGAGAATACGAATACGTGAAAAGAATACACTGAAGGCATTTATGCGAAGGATGACTTGTCTGATGTGATACAAGGACAAACAGGAGTCACTATAGAAGAGACAGTGGATCCAGTGTAAGAATCAGAATTTAAAAGAACCCTAGAAGACTTAAAATAACATAAGGCTCAAGAGACTGATAATATTCCATCAGAATATCGAAAATAATTGGGGGAGGCGGCAACAAAACGACCATCGACGCTGTTGTATAGAATGCCTGAGTCTGGGGATACACCATGTGACTTTCGAGAAAATCTCGTTTACAAAGTCTCGAAGATTGCAAGAGCCGACAAGTGCGAGAATTATCACACTATCAGCTTAACAGCTCATGCACCCAAGCTAGTGACAAGAATAAAAAACAGAAGAGTGCAAAATAAAATTTAGTATCAATCGGATGTCGAACAGTTTAGGAAAGGTAAAAGCACCAGAGAGGCAATTCTGACGATGTGGTTGATAGTGTAAGCAAGAATGAAGAAAAATCAAGAAACTTTAATAGGATTCGTCAACCTGGAAAAAGCGGTCTACAATGTAAAATGGTGCAGGATGTTCGAAATTAAGAGAAAAATAGGAGCAATCTATAGGGAAAGACAGGTGTACAAGAACCAAAGGGAATTACAAGAATGGAGGACCTAGAAGGATGCACAAAGGTGAATATGAGTGTAAGACAGGGATGTAGTCTTTTGCATTTGGTATTGAATCTTTACATCGAAGGACCAATAACGGAAATAAAAGGAAGGCTAAAGAATAGAAATAAAATTCATGGTGAAAGGATATCAATGGTGCGATTCGCTGATGACATTGTTGTTCTCAATGAAAGTGCAGAAGCATAACAGTATCTGTTGAATGGAATGAACAGTCTAATGAGCAAAAAATACGGACTGAGAATAAATCGATGAAAGACGAAAGTAACGAGAAGTAGCAGAAATAATAACTGTAAGAAACTTTAACATTATGATTGATAGGCACGAAGTAGAGGAGGTTTAGGGATTCTGTTAACTAGGTAGCAAAATAACCATGACGAAGCAAGGAGGACATTAAAAGCAGACTAACACTGGGAAAAATGGCATTCTTGGCCAAAAGAAGTCTACTATATCAAACATAGACATTAATGTGAGGAAAAACTTTCTGAGACTGTACTTTCGGAGCACAGCATTGTATGGTAGTGGATCATGGAGTGAGGGAAAACCAGAACTGAGGAGACTCGAAGCATTTGAGATGTGGTGCTACAGATGAATGTTGAAAATTAGGTGGACTGATGAGATAAGGAGTAAGGAGGTTCTCCATAGAATTGGAGAAGAAAGAAAGTACTGGAAACACTGAGAAGAAATAGGGGCAAGATGATAGAATATTGCCGGCAGTTGTGGCCGAGCGGTTCTAGGCGCTTCAATATGGAACTTCGCGACGGCTACGCTCGTAGCTTCCAATCCTGCCTCAGGCATGGATGTGTGTGATGTCCTTAGGTTAGTTAGGTTTAAGTAGTTCTAAGTTCTAGGGGACTGATGACCTCAGATGCTCATAGCCATCTGAACCATTTTGATAGAACATCTACTAAGACATCATGGTACTATAGAGAGCTGCAAATAATTGAGGAAGAAGACTGGTGACTCAAAAATAAATAAATGCCATCACTGAAACTGTTAATAGGAACTCACTCCCCACTCTGCTTACCCCATCATTACAGATTCTACTCTCGTTACTCCATTTGCTACTGCTGTTATTTAACTTTATTATTTTGGCCACGTATATGTCTCTTCTTTCATTTTTTTCCTTACCTTTTCCGTTTTCCTTTCACATATTTTAACTTCTGCACCATATTCAGAGTTTGACATTTACAAATCCGAGTCCCACAATGTTAGTCTTTCATTGATTATTCAGTCCTCTTTATTATCTGATTGCCATTTCTCCCAGTTGATCTCCTCCGGAAGATCTGAACGCAGGACTAATAAGTTTTTTTTTTCAGTCGTGTGATTTTCCAGACCTTTAAATTTTTAGTTTTTGTTTAATTTAATTTTATTGTCGTTTTTCCAATATGGACCACATGTCCTCTAGATACACACTGTATGTTTACATTGCCTTCTATGCCGCTAAAAACGACCGATTCTTTTGTCGTTTATGGGACGTTTCCCATAGCAGAAACAAGACGGTCCCCGAAACTTCTATCCACTCCTCCACATTGACAAGATTGCTTATTTCAGAATATATTGGCCGCTATTTCATAAGACTTTTATTAATTATTTTAGCAGCGGGTTGGTTCGAGCCAGGATGTTTTGAATACTAGTAAAAGACTCATGACCACAGTTTTGGAAATCATCCTCTACTGGTGAAAAGTGAGTGTGCCGTCTCAGTGCTGAAAATTTTACCGAAAAAAAAACAACTTCACACTGAGCCGCTCCAACAGATCTGGAAACACGTGATTCTCCCCATTATTTGATTGTTGTGGTCCGAGTCACATACGCAGTAAAGATATTCATGGCTCTGGGTAAATCACAGGAAAGTTTTGGGATGCGAAACAGTATGGAGATTGTTTGGGCGTGGCAAACTGCAGGAACCATGAAATAAAATATACTAGAACAGCATTTTACTGTCAGGTAAAGAATGGTAGTCTTCACAACTGATAAAGCGAATAATTGTAATTAGCAGCTGCACAAACAACTTAGGGACCAATGATAAGTATCTGCCATGATAAAACCATTTCAAGTAATCCAGTTTGACATACTGTTTTCAGCAAGGAACACGATACTTCGGCCGCATGGTCCAGTTTACGGCAACACTGACCATTCTGAACGAAAAATAATATTACTACAATAGCATTTATGACAGATGCAGTGTAACTGGATTAACGGCTAGTGGACATGCAACAAACTTCCCAGATGGTGAAGGTGCTTAAGGGTGTGTATGGAATTAGTAACTATTTCGTAGGAACCTCAGTTTATGACAGAACACGCCTCCACAGGCAAGTAGGTTATCAGGTTTATTAATACAGAGAGCTTTGCGGCTTAATGTCCTACCAAACATCAATTTAAACCAATGACCGTCTTTAGATGATGTTGCTTAAACTTACTTAAGCGGGATTTAGAAGAAACCAGTTGCATTAAACAATATACATTTGAAATATACAACGAGAAAGCTTAGTTCACCTGGAAAGACGATGTCCATTTTGATCCGATGATGGCATATGTCATCTGGTGGACAGTCGATGTACTGATAATGGTTTCAAAGTCCATAACCTACATGTTCCTGCATGAGGAACATGTTTGAATCACCTACGTCTAAGTTCTTCGACCATAACCTATATGTTTGTATGTAAACACCGTGCATATCACGAGTTCACGTCACGGTAGTCAAATATGCACCTAAATTTTTAAAAAAAACTGAAACATGGACATGAAAATAGTAACAAATGTGCAACTGAGTGGAAAAACTTCATTTTTCTGTAAGTACAGACATATTTTCGACAAATGCTGTCTTACCGCTTTCAACTGTTCCACTTGTATCTGTTTAGTCAGCAGCAAATAATTTTCTTTGCATTCAGACAGTGATCTCCAGCAATATAATCATGTACGTGAATATCTTTGCATTCAGACAGTGATCTCCAGCAATATAATCATGTACGTGAATATATAAACACCTGAGGATGGGCACTAGCCCGAAACCGGTCATATGACGAATAAATGATATTTTATTGTGACTGGCAGCGGAAATTTTTCTACACCCTATAAACGAACAGTGACGGAGTTCAACAGCATTCGCTATGGACGAAATTCATTTAGCTTACAGTTAATATAAACAGTAACTGCATTATGGATTATTTTTCATAAAATAAAAGGCACCAATGAATTAAGAGACGCTAGAGATCATTGTATAAGTAATAGCCAGGCAGATAACGTACAGAAGGATTTCACACAACGAGTGTCTGTCGTTAACAAACAACCCAGTTAAGCTGTTCAGTAACATATCGAGAAAAATAAAAATGTAATTCATGTTCGCCACAAATAGGGAATAGGTGTCCAGCAAACAGGCTAGCAGCAAAATCCGAGTAGGAACGACCACAAATAACAGCTAGATCCGAAAGGAACCACGATGCAGTGGCTCGCACATCGGTTGAGAACAAGGGTAGTGTCCAAACAAAAGGAGGGTCAGTATTGTTCGTTCAGACAGAAATCCTCTGGCAACATAGAAAAGGGGCAGAGACAAACACAGTCGATACTATCGATATTAGAGGGCCGAGAATGTAGTGCTTACCAGGCACATGTTCTTTATTAACAACACAGTATACTGCAGACGGCACCAGTTCAGATACTCAGTCCTTATTTCAGTCCATGTTGATGCTTAAAAGGAGTTTTTGTCAGAGTTTCAGGCAGGTAAAGGTGTAATCCATCCTAAGACTGATATTTGGCACTCGTGGTTCTACTGAAGACCTTTGAACTGACTACCCAAGCTTAGATTAAGGGACCTATAACACAACGTAGACCACGGTGCCACTCAGAAAGTAAAAACAAAAAGAGACACATCGCCAGAGTTGAAGTAAGTGTAAAGTGACACATAACACACTTGAAACAGAGACTTTCCGATCAGGAAAGGCTTTAGCACTGAGTCACAAAGCTCAGAGATAGAATAGATACTGAACATCTCCTAGGATTATTTTTTTAGCAATATCCTTGGCACCATTAATCTTCCGGCGAGTCTCGAAATATTTGAAGAGGGAAGACATTCAGACCTATATTCGTCCTTTCTGATTTCTCAAAGGATATTTTATCTAGGTTATTGATATGCGATAAATCTTGATCCCACTATAAGAATCCCTAAAACAACGAACCGTTAAGGCAATGGCACGTGGCGTCTCTCCTCTCCCCGATGAAACTCTCCAATCAGTGTGAGCTAAAGGAGCCGACTAAGATGGAAGTCCATGGAAAGTTGACCAGAGTTATTTGTTCCGGTTCGCTGAACTGCTGCATATGTTCTAGGATGTGGCTACAAAGTTAGGACCCTGTGTTTCCAACTATGCTACCATACTCCCTTTTCACTTGACTTTCCTTTTCGAACTAAAACAGATGTCCCAACCTGGAATTAGAAATGAAGGATCGTCATTTCATGGACGATGAAGAATTCAAACGTCCTGCTTGATTATGTGTTAGAAGAACTCTTTTTTCCGGAGTACAAAAACAGTAATAACAATGTCACAAGATGCTTCTGCCCGACGGGATAACTGTGAAAACTCTGAGTCAGTTATTTTGAGCCCCCACTCGTACGCAGTCGATCAATGCTTAAATCGATGGACGATATCGGCGAGTGGATCAACACGGCGAGAGATGAACTGCGAGAGATCGTGACCGCGCAATGGAAACATTGGCCGAAGCAATTGCGGAGTCTCTTTCATGCTTTCAGTGCGAGCTCCACTCCCCAAAGGCTTTTAGCCGAACGCCCGTCTTCTTCGGCCCGCCGTAAGCATGATGCCATTAGTCTAATGGCGTTCGCCATTATTCCTTGGAGACGCTCGATGCGGCCTCAGGCACATTTTAACAAGGAAGGATGGGAAAAGTGCATCTGTCCAGTGGATTGGCTTCTCCGTTACGGCAGTGTCACAGGTTCTTTACATTCTTATCAGCTATATTCATAATCACTGACCTTTCCATGCAAGAGAGGACTCTAAACCGAAGGAAGGAAGGTGTGTCAAGAGCCCCATCGACGTCGGGGTCATTAGGGGCAGAGTGCAGCCTCGGTGTGGGAAAGGAAGAGGAAGAGTATCGGCCGTGCACGTCCAAAGGAAGCATGAGAGCATTGACCTTAAACGGTTTCGCAAAATGTGTGTGACCAGAAGGGCATTTGAAGCAGTGGAGGCAGGTGGCACAGCTGTTAATCAGCTTTTCTTACTACATCCGAGCAGAATTGAAACCTAAAAATTTGTGTTGAAGACTAGCTATTGCTGTAAGTCATTTATAGAAGAGTTTTTTTTTTTTTTTTTGCCTTCACCTGTGTATATTTATTAATGTCCAGTTTCAGTTGTTTCGACCATCATCAGCTATAAGATTGAACAAACTCTTAATTACATAATTTCTTTATGGACCAGTCCGTGTCTCTATTTGTATACATTTTCAATATTATTAGTCTGTAGGTATGATCTGATTATAATATAATTGATATAATGACATATAAATGATGTTTATGTGTGCTGTATCCTTTAGACGTATCTGTTTGTATCATTAATATAATGTAAATATTGTAGTTTAAATTTATCATAATTCGCACCCAATGTAAAATTCAGCTTAATATACCTTCCTGATATTCCTGTGTCTAAATTTGTGTATTAACTTTATGTGTTATGTATGGAATAGTGCAACCTCACTATTTTTGAGCACTCGATGTCTAAGGTACAAAATAATATGATTTCTTTTCCTGATTATTACGTAAATACTCATTATTTTATCCATCTAAGTGATTTGACAAAAATTCACTGGGTTATTGACTTTCCGTTTTATTAGTGATAATTGATGAACATGACGCTTGATAATGTAATGGAAATTTGTAATCTAGACATTTCTTCATTGAATGATCAGCTCAATTATCGTAATTACTTTTTACAAATCTCGTTATGCAAGGTTATTATTATGCCATTATCTGGGCCATACAAGAGATTATTTTCGCATGTGCATGTTACTTTATTTTCATGTCCTGCAAGATAGCGTCGCCTAGCCTTTGTTTTCCTTACACTATACTCATTGCATGCAGTTTGTTGATGGTAATCACACGATCCCAACATTGAAATTATTCTTTTTAACTAGTGTTCCGTCTGACTTCGCCAAAGACTGTAGTGCAAAACAACAAATATTTTTACTCTGTGGTATTATTTTCATCGATCAGCCTACTGCTTTGTTTCATTACTGAGTACACCATCTCTGCCAGATATATCGGCTTTTAGACAATGTGTCTAACAGAATATTTTAATACGACAGTATGCCTTCTTAGGCAACTTATAACACTCAAAACACTTGATAATGGCAGTTTGAAGCCGAAATTATGATTGTGTAAGTGTAAATGTAACACTGGAACTGAAGAACAGTCTAATGGGGGTACTGACTTTAAAGAAACTGGTATTTGACTTCTTGGTTGAAAATGAAAAAAAAAAACGTGTTTCCGTGTTTATGGGAAGTAACCCCTAAGGGAGTGATATAAGGAATGACAGTTTTTACGAAAGTATTTTATTATGAAAGCATTTTTAAAGCTGAATCTACGAAAATTTAAATTTGGCTTCTCAGTTAGAAATAAAAACAAACCACAAGTTTCACTTCTTTTTAGATACAATCACTATGGCTGTGAAACGGAGGATAAAATGTTTTATGGAAATATTTCATTCTGTAAGTATTTTTCAAGCTAAATCTACGAAAATTTCTATTTGACTTCTCATGTCATTGTTTTGAAAGTTCAACCCCTATGTGGTGAAACATTTTATGAAAATATTTCATTGCGAAATCATTTTTAAAGCTAAATCTTTGAAAATTAATGTTTGGCTTCTCGGTTGGAAATGAAAAAAGATGTGTTACTGCTTTTGGAAATTCATTCCCCAAGGGGGTGAAACAGGGTCAGGTTGATTCACTGACTTACCGTGGCCCAGCGAAAACCGCTATGGACAGAAACTGAAGTTTGGAGAGGGTGTGGCTCTTATGCAGTAGGCATTGTATAAGAAGGGACTGTCCGAAATTTCACTCCTAAGGGGCTGAAATAGAGTATGAAAGGCTTTTTGAAAGGATGTCGCTATTAAGGGAATTTTGAAGCCAGAGCTGCGAAAACTGGTATTTGGTTTCTCAGTCAGAAAATAAAAAATTACATGTTTCAGCATTTTTGAAAATTCAAGCACTAAGGGCGTAAAATAGTGAGTGAATGTTTCTTTTAAACAAATAATTAGTAAGGAACTATTAATGGATTTCTAAGACAACAATTACGACAGCTCGTATTTGGCTTTTCGGTTAGGAATGAAAAAATGCGTGTTTCAGTGTTTTTGGAAATTCTACCCCTAAGGGAGTGTAAAAGGCGATGAAAATTTGTAAGAAATTATTTCGTTACATAAAAAGAATATTTTAAGCAAAATTTATGAAAATTGGTGTTTCAGTTCTCGGTTAGATGTAGAGAAATATCTGTTGGGGAATGAAAGCTGCTATGGAAATATCTCACAGGAACGCAAAAGACGTGATTAACAAAAACTTTGGACCCGAGCTTTTTGTTCAGAAGTACATTTGAAGAAGACCATGGTCATATGGCCTTAATTAGCGCGAAAAGCTTAAAAGGTATCGCAATTAATGAACAACATAAAAATTCGATTAAATAAACACATAAAAAACTTTGCAGTTCATATAATCTACGCGAGCGAAGAAGCGGGCGCTGAACTATTAGTGTATATGTCACTTACCTGTGTCCTTCAAGACACTGCCACAACATGGTTTTTAGAGCTCCAAGCTTTGTCATTTTTACATTTGGTTACGAATGTGTCTTCTATGAAATGTGTGCACTTTTGTTTCGCAGATGCTACAATTTTTTAATTACTGTATATAATGATGATGTTCTTGTACTTCGATTTTTTAGTATACATACTACAAATATTCTTTCTGTTTGTTCAGTCTTCTAATTGATGACGGTTGAAATAAGAGAAACTGAAAAGAATAAATTTAAATATATACAGCTGATGCAAAAATGATTTTCTACAATTGGAAGCACTTCATTTGCAAAGTAAAGAAGATCGAAGGAAACTAACTATCACCTTACATATATCTACAGTAACATATACAAACTTACCCTACCTTTCTTGGTGTGTCTCCTTATGGGGTGTTTACATTAAAAAATTCCTGTGGATCCTTGAAACAGAAATCTCAAACGAGAAACTATCTAGTAAGCTAGTCAATTCCTGCAGTGGAGAAAACTCCTGCCTCATGCTACCATCAGCTTTTCTGCTGTGATAGTCAGCTGCTGGTGATGTTCTGGCCGTTTAAGACCACTCGGACCACGCACAGACGTCTGACACTGCACAGCACAAACTCTCACAAGATTACTAAATACCCGCCTTGAAAATGTATCCCTCATTGCAGGAATTGTTGTACCCGACATCTAAAGAAAACTCTGTTGTCATGTGGAGTTTAGGCTACTAAGAGTGTAAAACACTGTAAGCATCTTATAGAATTCTTTGGTGTCTTGCAGGGCCACGTCGTGTCTAGACCACGACATTTTAGCAAACAGACTTTCAGTTGCTATCAGTGACCAATTGAAGATGGCAACAAGTCTGTTTGCCGAAATATCGTGGAGTAATTACGACGTAACCATGCAGACACCGGGAATTCTACAAGTTAAAAATACGCCGGGAAACCGTCAGATCGCATATTGTAAATATCTTCTGGGAGGATACATTTACTGCATGAGTTTTATGAAAAACGCCTAGAGCTTGAAAAATCAACAGGCAGAGCTCAAATGGACCAACGGAAAACTGTGCTGCTGGCCGTTCAAATTATCATGCCACGATGGTGATATGAAACTAACGTTCATTTGGAATGAAGTGCATTGCGCGCTTGGATAAGCGTATGGTTAAGGATCTCAGCGCAACGGCACAAAGCAGCTAGCTTTAAAGCCGTTAACGTTCTGTTTATGAGAAAAAGCTACAAACTGGATTTATAACTCACAATTCGTAATCAAATGTGGATTGTTCATTAAATGTTCGTATTAACTACTCTTGTACGATGGAGGAATGTCCACCAGCACGTATCAAATGGTTCAAATGGCTCTGAGCACTATGGGACTCAACTTCTGAGGTCATCAGCCCCGTAGAACTTTGAACCACTTAAACCTAACTAACCTAAGGACATCGCACACATCCACGCCCGAGGCAGGATTTGAACCTGCGACCGCAGCGGTCTCGCGGTTCCAGACTGTAGCGCCTAGAACCGCACGGCCACTCCGGCCGGCAGCACGTATCAAATTTAGACTGTGACGCGACAGTGGAACTCACATTTGCCATGTGAATGTAGAATTGATAAGACAGAGAGAACCATACTCAACGCCATGAAGCATCTCAATGGCCAAATGCAGTTTGCAGCTAAGACACTCCCGATTAATATCAACCGAAATATCAGAGTAACTGAGATGTGCTGCAAATGGCGTTGGTGATGTTTGTAGGTTTCCGCCCTCTGTTGGAGGCCTGACCGTTTCCTTTAGTTGACATCTTATTTCACCGGTCTGGTGGTCAGTTGCTTGTTTCTTTTAATTAACCTTTGCCTGTATTTTCTGTTTTACAGCAGATTTCTGAATTGTTTCATATACACTCCTGGAAATTGAAATAAGAACACCGTGAATTCATTGTCCCAGGAAGGGGAAACTTTATTGACACATTACTGGGGTCAGATACATCACATGATCACACTGACAGAACCACAGGCACATAGACACAGGCAACAGAGCATGCACAATGTCGGCACTAGTACAGTGTATATCCACCTTTCGCAGCAATGCAGGCTGCTATTCTCCCATGGAGACGATCGTAGAGATGCTGGATGTAGTCCTGTGGAACGGCTTGCCGTGCCATTTCCACCTGGGGCCTCAGTTGGACCAGCGTTCGTGCTGGACGTAAAGACCGCGTGAGACGACGCTTCATCCAGTCCCAAACATGCTCAATGGGGGATAGATCCGGAGATCTTGCTGGCCAGGGTAGTTGACTTACACCTTCTAGAGCACGTTGGGTGGCACGGGATACATGCGGACGTGCATTGTCCTGTTGGAACAGCAAGTTCCCTTGCCGGTCTAGGAATGGTAGAACGATGGGTTCGATGACGGTTTGGATGTACCGTGCACTATTCAGTGTACCCTCGACGATCACCAGTGGTGTACGGACAGTGTAGGAGATCGCTCCCCACACCATGATGCCGGGTGTTGGCCCTGTGTACCTCGGTCGTATGCAGTCCTGATTGTGGCGCTCAGCTGCACGGCGCCAAACACGCATACGACCATCATTGGCACCAAGGCAGAAGCGACTCTCATCGCTGAAGACGACACGTCTCCATTCGTCCCTCCATTCACGCCTGTCGCGACACCACTGGAGGCGGGCTGCACGATGTTGGGGCGTGAGCGGAAGACGGCCTAACGGTGTGCGGGACCGTAGCCCAGCTTCATGGAGACGGTTGCGAATGGTCCTCGCCGATACCCCAGGAGCAACAGTGTCCCTAATTTGCTGGGAAGTGGCGGTGCGGTCCCCTACGGCACTGCGTAGGATCCTACGGTCTTGGCGTGCATCCGCGCGTCGCTGCGGTCCGGTCCCAGGTCGACGGGCACGTGCACCTTCCGCCGACCACTGGCGACAACATCGATGTACTGTGAAGACCTCACGCCCCATGTGTTGAGCAATTCGGCGGTACGTCCACCCGGCCTCCCGCATGCCCACTATACGCCCTCGCTCAAAGTCCGTCAACTGCACATACGGTTCACGTCCACGCTGTCGCGGCATGCTACCAGTGTTAAAGACTGCGATGGAGCTCCGTATGCCACGGCAAACTGGCTGACACTGACGGCGGCGGTGCACAAATGCTGCGCAGCTAGCGCCATTCGACGGCCAACACCGCGGTTCCTGGTGTGTCCGCTGTGCCGTGCGTGTGATCATTGCTTGTACAGCCCTCTCGCAGTGTCCGGAGCAAGTATGGTGGGTCTGACACACCGGTGTCAATGTGTTCTTTTTTCCATTTCCAGGAGTGTAATTGCCGTTCCTGGCGTGTAAGGCCTTCAGCCGTGATCACAGTTGCTCGTCTTTTTTTAAACATTATCTGTATCTGTATTTTATGGAGATTTGCTAATTTTTAACGCACTGACAACACTATTATTTACACAGTTGTTAATTCCTTCATTGATAACGTGTGGAATTTTTTATTTATTGTTGAGTATGGAATTACTGTTTTAAAAATAAATGTGTGTAATTGCAAAAGACAACCAACTGTTACAGAGCACGGCCCCGTCCACAATCGTAACCGAATCCTGCCTTCCTTTGACTATCAGGTCCCAACTAGTAGCAGAGCGTGGTTACAATTGTAATATCGCCATTTCAGTTACTGTTAGTTTGATTTGTTAAACTCTATTAGTGTTGTATGATTTCTGCCTTTGGTATTGTGTTCCGTTTTAGGTGATCAACACTGTAATGGCCGTCAGGCAGTTCCCCAGGATCGGCCTGTTCAGGAAGGACCACCTCACTTGTTGAGGGCAGTGTTCTACTGTTCTTCAGTCGGTAGATGTCACGCCGGATGTTGTGGTGAGACAAAGGCAGCCATTAAGTTTTTGTTTAAAGCTGTTAGGAGTCTTGAGGACAACATCAAATTTTTGGAGGGCACTCGATCTAGTGGCAGTCAGACAGGGTGCGGGCACAGTTGATACATTTAACCAACCGGATATCTGATTCAAGTGTATTAAAGTTAGAGGATCGTGATAAGGAATCAACCGCTGAACTGGGGTCCTTGGTTAATAAATTGCAGTTTAAGGTTACATGTTTAGAGCTTGATGGGAAGAGGATGGGTGAGCAGGATTTGTTACCTTCCGGGCAGTGCACTAGCGAGCCCGGGAGTAACGCCCTTATGTCCTCCCAGGGGTTAGTCAGGGCTTTTTCTAAATTGCCTAATCCCCTGCTCCATCTGTTTCGAGACATCACAGAATTAGCTATAGACCGATTCGAGCAAATTGCAAAGGTGTTATGGTTGTTGGTGCGCACTGAGCAACACGCTGAGGCGTTTGGTATTTCGCATTAGGTAATTTTGCCTCTGTTGTATCATTTAACTAGAGGCGCATTGACGACTCTGGTATCCAGGGCTATGGCAGAAGGGTTTTCATCGCAGCCGTTAAGGGAGCCTGTGATCAGCGAATGATTGACCACGGGAGTTCGTAAACAGCTTGAGTGTCGTTATGTCTGGCAGATGCAGCAAGGTAGGGAGGAGTTGCATCAATACGTGGAAAGAGTTAAGACGGCCTGTTTGGCCTTGTTAGTCGACTTGCTCTAACTGGAGTTGGTTTCAATTGTCCTGAGGGAAATGCGAGTAGCGGATAAGTCACATTTTGTTTTTGGTGGTCGTCCCTCCACTTGGGAAGGACTTCGTATCGCCATTGTAGCGATATCCGCGTTGCCACTCTCGGACGATAGACACCGTGAAGTTAAAGTTCAGCCCGTGGGCGTCACCGAGGAATTACCAACATCAGCTGAGTCTGCTAAAGGGGAATCACGGCGTTGTTTCAGGTGTGGTCGAAAAGGGCATTTAATTCGTACTAGCGTTCAGCCGCGGACACCCAGGGTCAATAAACGACGACCGGCTGGGCAGTGACCCTGGGGTCGAGCCTTTACACCCTGGTGTGCCAGTGTGCTCGATTATCACCCCCACTGCCTTATATTTGTTCTCGAGTAGGTGGCGAACCTATTTGTGCCCTTTTGGATTCTGCTAGCTCCTTTTCATTGTTGAACTTGGAATGGTTTCTTGAATTTGGTCATCTTGCGAGACTTAGGCCGGTCCCTTCTTCGGTGCAGAGATGTCGGGTTGCCAACGTGCAGGTGTTGCCTCTGCATGGTTGGGTCCGAGGGAGTATCTCGGTTGGGTATTTCTCGTGGCCTTTGTCTTTGGCCTTGCTTAAGGAGCTGCCGGTAGATTTGATTTTGGGATGTGATTTTATCGGTAAAACTGGTCTTGTCTTGGATTATTCGGGGTATACCTTTCTCTTTAAGTTCGCTTCTGGTCAGAAATTTGGGTTCTGTGAATGTACTAAACATAAGGTGCATCGAGATGTGGTAATGCTGGCTGTTGATGCTAAGGTTCGTGAGTTTGATCTCACCCATCTTTCTTTCGAACAGGCCTCTGAACTAGGGGGTTTGTTGGAGAGGTTCCCAGAGCTTCTCTGTGGTAAACTGGGCGTTACTAATATTCATTTGTCTGATCAAATTCTCTTCACGCAGTCCTCATAACGTCTCTCACCGCCTAAGATGAAGATACTAAGGGGAAAGATCTCTAAAATGCTTGAGCAGGGAGTTATTAGGCCTTCTACATCCGCTTATGCCTCCCCTATATTTCTCGTTTCTAAGGATCGGTACGGGACTTTCGGCCTTTTGTTGATTACCGTCGCCTAAATAAGAAGGTTCTCCCCGAATTGGTCCCTTTACCTGATCTTCATAACTCTTTTACTTGGTTTGTCGGGGCTAATTGGTTTACTGTGCTCAGTCTGAATCAAGCCTTTTATCAGATTCCCTTAGCCACGTTACAGAATTTTGTACCGATTGGAATATATTTTAATTTAATATGGTTCTCTTTGGTTTAGTTACTGACGCAGCCGTCCTTACTCGTTTGCTGGATAATATTCTTGGAGATTTGAAATTAGTCTGTGTTTACAGTTACCTGGACGATTTAGTAATTTATAGTCGTTCGTTTCAAGAGCATTTGAAACACATCCGTCAAGTTTTTGCTAGGTTTCAGGGGGTCAGTTTGACTTCACCCAATAAGGTGACATTAGCCAGGCAGCAGATACCCTTCTTAGGTCACCTAGTATCAGGCGAGAGTATTCGAATTGATCAGGAGCGGACTAAGGCCTTGAGAGCCCTTCCGCCGCCCAATGATAAGCAAGGGATTGACAAGTTCATAGGGATGGCGAATTATTTTAGGCGTTTTGTCCCTAATTTTGCTCAGTTGGCAGCTCTTTTAAATGAACTGCGCCGAAATGGGGTGCATTTTGAGTGAGGGCCTACTAAAGAGGCCGCGTTTGAGCACATTAAGGCGGCTATAGGCAGTCCTTCTGTTCTCGGAGTGCCTGATTTTAATAAGAAATTTATTGTCAAATCGGATGCATCGATTGCGGGAATTTTGGCAGTCCTCCTCCAGGAGTTCGAGGGTCAAAGGCAGCCATTAGCATACGCGTCTCGTTGGTTAACCAGCGCCGAGCTTAAATATTCTGCTTACGAATGTGAGGCATTGGCGGTCTTGTTCGCGCTGGATAAATACCGGTTTTATCTCGAACATAGAGCATTTCAGCTAGAGACCGAAAATCAAGCCTTAATCTGGTTGCTAGCCAGATCGCGTAAAACTGGCCGTATCGCGAGGTGGGCGGTACGCATTTTGATGTTTCAGTTCGAGGTTAAACACATTAGAGGCACTGAGAAAGTGCTCACGGACGTCCTCAACCGTATGTTTACTGAACGCCATCTAGTGAAGGCACCCAAGAAGTTTCGGAAGGCAATCTTAGTTGTGTCATGTTACGAGATGTTCCTCAATTGTTTCGTGACATTGCCGACCATCAGGATAAGGACCCCACTTGGGGATCCGTTAAGAAACGGCTTTTGGAGTGGGAGCGTTTGAATGAAAACGTTATCAGGAAAGGCATTTTGTGTAAAAGGGTGGGACGTACCAAGGAAATTAAAATCTGTCTACCAGGCACCCTAGTACACCCCGTTTTCCATTATTTTCACAACTCGTTGATTGGCGGGCATTTAGAAACCTATAAGACCTTGCTGAAGATTAAGGAGCATCTGACTTGGCCGTTTATTGAAGAAGACGTTAGAGAAATGGTTTCTCTGTGTCAGTTGTGTCGTGTGGGCAAACCATATAACGCTCTTCAACAGGTGTTCCTTAGTTCTGAGCGTGAATCTTGCTCTATGGACAAACTCTATATTGATTATATTTATTATAAGGGCCTCTTACCACGCACCAAAAGAGGCCATCGGTATGTATTAGTTGTTATTGACGCCTTTTCGAGGTTTACATGGATGCTTCCGAGTCTTAATGTGACTGCTGCAACCACCATTGCGAATTTAACTAACGTATTTAGTGTTTTTGGACCTCCTGAGCAAATAGTTAGTGATAAAGCGCAGACTTCCTGTCGGCTAACTTCAAGGCCTTCTGTTTTCAAACCAATGTTAAACATGTAACTACCACTCCTTATTACCCGCAGGTGTCTTTTTCGGAGAGGGTCAATAGCAACCTTAAATCCGCACTGATATCTTTCATCAGAAGTCTCCCGGTAAGTGGGATACTAGCCTGCCTTGGCTTAGCTTTGCCTTCAATACCGCCAGCCATGAGGCTTTGATGGCTACTCCAGTTTCCCTGATGTTTCTTTATCCTCTTAATTCTCCCCTTTCGAACTCATGTGGGATTCAAGATCTAATCCTGCGGAGGTTTATCCCTCAGGTCGTCAAAGAAAACTGGAATCTTGCGAGACGCAATATTCTGAGGGCCCACAATAGACAAGCTGGTCGTTATTACCGTAATCGGCGAGCCTTCAGGGATGAGCCGGGAGATTAGGTGTGTGTCCGTAATTTTCCTGGGAGGGAGGTGCGTGTTGGCAATCTTGGTAAGTTTACTTCCCGTTTTCTGGGTTCGTGCACGAGTATGCGGATTTTAGGCCCAGTTAATCTTCTGGTTAAGGACAACTGTACCGGGTCCACCTTAATCAAATGAAGTTTGGTTAAGCCGCTACATGGATCTCCTAACACACCCCCGGGGTTTCTCCTTGAGAGGGGGAGATTGAGCCGTGCTACGGCTCGCGTTGGTGTTGTTTGTTGGTTTCCGCCCTCTGTTGGAGGCCAGAACGTATCCTTTAGTTGGCACGGTTGTGGTTGTTTGTCTTCTTCTCGTCTAGACTGGCGCCACTCATTTTCCAAGCGTTGCGTGTCCATTAGTGGCAGCAGCGGCGGTTATCGATATGTAGTAACTGTTATCCCATCTTTGGGGCGAGGTCGTTGTTCTTCCGCGTCGTGTGAGTGTGGCAGTTCGGTTGGGGACTCAGGAGGAGCCAGGTCCGCGCAGTGCGTGAACATCCTGGGACCGTTGGCGGTGCGCATGGACTGCCGGGTGGAAGGGCTGTGGTCACGAGGGTGCACGACCCCATCGTAAACCGGATCCAGCAAGCTTTAAGATGAGTGCATTTCAATTCAAGTAGATAAACCTCCACCATTGTGACATCTCGCGATTCTCCAGTGACTTGGGTTCGTGTTGCTGCTCGTAGTGTTGCCGAGGCTAAGAGCAGCGAGTGGAGTGCTTGGGGAAAGCGGATCTGATTAGCTTTCGTCGACTTCTTATTACTATTTACTGCGTTCAGCTTGTTACAATTTGTTAAGTTCAACCAGCGATATTTTTCCTACCTGGTGGCCGCTAACGCCCCAGGTATGTGCCCTGGGGCTTAGTGTATGTAACGATGCTGTACATTTTCTCGCCTTACTGTAGCTGTCCGGTAAGGTGTGTAGTTTTGACAGCTTTCTTGATTGTAGGCCGCTTGTGATTCTTCTACTCTGGTGGTAGTGATTCCTATCTCGTTCCGGGCGCTCTAAGCACAGTATTCTGGGGCGTAGTGTAGTCCACCGGTTCCGGCTTTGGCGTGTTGTTCCATTCTTGCGTTTGGGTTACTAGACGTCAAGTAGCTTCAGAAAGATTATCATTAGTCATTCGTTAGACTGCCACTAGTCTGAGTTACCATCTTGTGAAGTGAATGCCTGTCTCATCGCTCGCGAAAATGTTTGTTGCTCGACCTTTTCAGAGGTGGATTCCTGGAGCACCATCTGTGACTGGTCCTTGTGTTTTATTATTGTATTATTTTTTACCATACATTGTAATCCCTACATTAAAGATTATGTATGTCTATTTAATAGTTCCCGTCCGCTCTGGAATAAATCTAGCAGTGTAATAGTTGTGTTACGAGATTATCATCATCTTATTTCACCAGTTTGGTGGTCAGTTACTTGTTTCTTTTAAATAACTTTTGCTTGTATTTGCTCCTTTACGGCTGGTTTCTAAATTCTGTATATAATTGCCGTTCCTGGCGTGTAAGACCTTCAGCCGTTATTGCTGTCATTTGCTTTGAAAAAATAATTCGATATTTGTATTTTAGCAGTAAGCCCTGAAACCTTTTTTTCTGGCGTCTGATACCTTCTGCTGTGTTTGTGGCCACTTACCTTTTAATATTTCAATACCTGCAAGTTGTAATTGCAGCGAGTTCTTAAACATTCTTAATTTATTGCCATTCTTGGCGTGTAAGGTCGTCAAACGTGATCACAGTCCTTTGTTTCCTTCTTTTTTTTCAAACCTTATCTGTGTCTGTATTTTATGGTGATTTGCTAAATTGTAACGGACTGACAACACTATTATTTACACAGTTGTTTATTCCTTCATTAATAACGTGTGGTACTTTTTATTTATTGTTGAGTCTGGAATTACTTTTTTAAAAATATATGTGTGTAACTGTAAGAGGCAACCAATACTAACTGATTACGGCCCCGTCCATAATCGTAACCGAATCCTGCCTTCCCTTGACTATCAGGTCCCAGTAATTTTAGTTTGAATATGACTGTGGCCTAATACGTATTAGGCCAATCTAATTGTAGTTGCTTCGGGAGTCGTTCTAATTAGGATGTGCCTCCTTAAGAATATTCAACAGAATGATTAAGGATTGTTGCAGCAACCTGTGCCCCGATGTTTTACACTGTTTGATTGATATATAGTGAATATACTGATTAAACACAATTTTGAGGGAATCATTACTTTCGACACACACTTCTAGTTTCGACTATTTCATCACAGGGCAGAATTCTTAGTACTACGTCTCACATTGTAACAATGGTGAAGGCACACAATCCCCACTGCAATCCAGTACGTGGCTGGCGCGACTGAAACGAACGCGCAAATATACTGCACACTGTAAACCGGTATAAAACACTTGTCAGTAGATACCATTCGTCACGAGTCGGCGGTCTTTTTCTGACGGTCGATGCACTGAGTCGGGACTCACCTCGAAACCGGAACTCATGTCATTTAGCTCACGTATCGCTAGCGGCACTTGACAATCGATTTTACCTACCGTTGGCCTGTGTGAGGCGTAAATCAGTTAATCGTGGTGTGATGGATAGCGGACCCCTTACTCAACCAATACGACAAATACCGTATGTCATCTGATGCTGTACAGTGTCTGGCCGACATATCTGGTGCTCGTGTTCAGTAAATTGTGTAATTTGCGGTTAATAATATCACCCCTATGCCTTTCTCTCGTGTGTGACCCTCTCTGCCACGTCCCAATCCTAACCCATTACTTATTGAAGCATTTCTGTACATATTTCTAGCATTCACAGCTCCAGATTATCACCTGGCGGCCAAAATTTTTTCAGCTTAAATCGGTCCCGCAGTAACGTATCAGAATATCTACCAAGTTACGCTGCAAAATGCTAATTACACCCCACACTGGACCTCTGCAAGTAGGTACACTTTAATTATGAGCACTCCGTATAATGTTTGTCTTGCTGTACAGTATTGGACACCTAAGTCGCGTACCTTGAGTTAGGAAATGGATGTTTCTGCAGTAAATTCATCATCGATGACACTGCGTCGACGTCTGGTACAGCATGGACTGTCAGACGGTGATAATTGTTGCGGCATCCCTTGGCGCGTCACAAGAGATACTCAGACAATGGTGCACTCAACAAAAGCGCTAGACGCAAGAGTGGCACCACGTCGCCATTTCAGACGGGCCTCCATTCTTTGTACAGCATCGCGACGGGTGTATAATCGTTTAAAGGCTCTGAGGATAACGTTACCAAATTACAGTCGTCGTCACATTGGTCCACCGCCTGCTGTGACAATATGGGGTACAATTTGGGGTGCAATGAGCAAATTACATAGTCACCTTTGTTTCGTATAGCCAGCAATATGGACTGCAGGCGCTGCATTTCCGACGACCAAAATGCTGTGGCGTTACCTTCTAACAAGATAACGCAAGATCGTATGTCACGCAAGCTGCCCTGTGTGTCTGTAGAGGGAACCGTAACGTAACCCTGGTGGCGAATTCACCAGATCTCTCACCCATGATCATTGGTTGCCCAGAGACTAACTGTCCCCCACTTTCCACCCAGCCGCAACGACTAATAAATTCTGGCATTTAAAGCAGCATGGAATGACGTACCCGTTGGCCTTATCTGTCACTCAAACTTGATTCGATTCGATATCCCTTCTGGTTAGAGCCAATGTTGCCTAAGTAATTATTTAGTTAAATGAGTATACTAGCTGTGCCTTATGTGATCGCAGGAGAACCTAGTCAATTTCGTTATTCTGACACGCCCCCAAAAGCTAATTATCATCTTCAGTGAGATGCTGGTAGCGCCGAAGAATGCAGTAACACTGGCAGAGTATCAATGGAAATAGAAGTTTAAGCTGTTGCTTATGTTGTTTTTTTTTCGTTTTGAGAGTGCAAAACTGGACAATCTGTTCAATAGGGATAATGCTTCATGTATATTATAAAGAATATTGCTTCGGGCACGAAATATATATTAAAAAGACAAAAATGTTCATATTTCCTCTACGCTGTGATGTATTACGAAACTGTAGGCACAAAGGCTTTATGTTAAAAACAGCAACCTCCACTGAATCCGTTACTTTATTCCAATGCTGAGAAATAGTACTGAGTTCTGTGACCATGTTCATGAAGGCTGATGTTTTTATTTAAACATATTGTTGTTGTTGTTGTGGTCTTCAGTCCAAGGACTGGTTGATGCAAGTCTCCATATTACTCTATCCAGTGCAAGCCTCTTCATCTCCGAATAACTGCTGCAACCTAAGTACTTCTGAATCTACTTCCTGTACTTATTTCTTTGCTTCCCTCTACTATTTTTTTCCCTCCGCGCTTACATCCACTTCTAAATTGGTGATCCCTTGATTTATCAGAATGAGTCCTACTAACCGATCCCTTCTTCTAGTCAGGTTGTGCCACAAACTTCTTTTCTACCCATCTCCTCATCTAATCTTCAGCATTCTTGTGTAGCACCACATTTTAAAAGCTTCTTTTCTAGTCTTAATCATTTATCGTCCATGTTTCGCTTCCATACATGACCACACTCCCTACAAGTAGTTTCAGGGAAGCTACCTGTCACTTAAATCTATACACGAACTTAACAAATTTCTCTTCTTCAGAAAACATTTCTGCCCATTGCCAGACTACATTTTACATCCTCTCTACTTCGACCATCATCAGTTACTTTGCTGCCCAAATAATAAACTTCATTCACTGCTCTCAGTATCTCATTTCCTAGTCTAACTCCCTCAACATCGCCTGGTTTATTTCGACTACGTTCCATTATCCTCGATTTGCTTTAGTTGATGTTATTCTTATATCTTCCCTTCAGCACATTGTCCGCTCAGCTGCTCTTCCAAGTCCTTTGCGGTCTATGACAAAATTACAATGTCATCGGCAAACTTATTTTTTATTTCTTCTTCCTCGAGGTAAATTCCTCCGTCAATTTTTTTTGTTTCCTTTGCTGCTTGCGCAATATAAAGATTTAATAATATCCGGAATATGCTATAACCCTGTCTCACTCCCTTCTTAGCCACTACTCTCATTTATGTCCATCTTATAACTGTCAAATGAGTTCTGCACTAATTGTATACAGTCTTTCACTCCCAGTGTTTTACCCCTGACATCTTTATAATTTGAAAGACAGTAATGAATTCAACATTCTCAAAAGCTTCCTCCAAGTCTACAAATACTATACCCGTAGCTTTGCCTTCCTTTAACCTATCTTCCATGACAAGTTGTAAGGTGTGTATGCCAAGCGTGTTCCCACATTTCTCCGGAATCTAACTGATCTTCCCCAAGTTCGACTTCCATTCTTTTATAAGGAATTCGTCTCATTACTTCGCAACCTAACTTATTAAACTGATAGTTTGGTAGTTGTCACACCTTTGTAAGAAAATGAATTTATGAAACTGATAGTTTGGTAGTTGTCACACCTTTGTAAGAAAATGAAACACCTACAGTCGTCCTTATGTTGCCATTTATTGTGTAACTACCAGTTTCGGTGCTTCAGTGCACTATTGTCAGGCCTCAGTTGATGCTGAAGGTGTTATCACGATCAGTATACACGACGCATCAGTGGCTAACATAACTGGTTTACGCAGACTATCTGTAACTGTGAGGTTGTCTCTCCAACACAATAAATGACATCATAAGGACGGCTGTACTTGTTTCATTTTCTTACACTAGCGAATGGCCGTAGTCTCCCAGACCTCCAGTCAAAAGGATTGACATACAAAAAATTTTCGCACCTGTCAGTACCTTCTTTCTTTGGAACTGGAATTATTACTTGTATAATCTTCTTGAAGCCTGAGTGTATTTCGCCTGTCTCATATACCTTGCTCTCCACATGGAAGAGTTTGTCATGGCTGGCTCTCCCAAGGGTATTAGTAGTACTAACGGAATGTTGTCGACTCCCAGGACATTGTCTCGACTTAGGTTCTCTGTCAAATTCTTCATGCTCTCACATATCACCCATGTCATTTTCGTCTACGTCCTCTTCCATTTTCATAATATTACCATAAAGTACATCTTCCTTGTATAGACCCTCTATATACTCCTTCCACATTTCTGCTTTCCCCTCTTTGCTTAGGGCTTGGTTTTCCATCTGAGCTCTTGATATTCATATAGATGGTTCTCTTTTCTCCAAAGGTCCCTTCAAATGGTTCTGAGCACTATGCGACTTAACTTCTGAGATCATCAGTCGCCTAGAACTTAGAACTAAGTAAACCTAACTAACCTAAGGGCATCACACACAGCCATGCTCGAGGCAGGATTCGAACCTGCGACCGTAGCGGTCGCTCGGCTCCAGATTGTAGCGCCTAGAACCGCACGGCCACAAAGGTCCCTTCAATTTTCCCGTAGGCGGCATCTATCTTTCCTCTTGTGATATCTGCCTCTAAATTCTTACATGTGTCCTACAGCTATCCCTGCTTGGCCATTTTGAGCTTCCTGTTAATCTCATTTTTTAAATTTTGTATTCTCTTTCGCCTGCATCATTTACTGCAGTTTTATTTTTTCTCCTTTCATCAGTTAAATTCAATATCTCTTTATACTAGTCCTCGTCTTTTTAGTTACTTGATTCTCTGCTGCATTCCTTATTTCATCTCTCAAAGTTACCAATTCTTCTTCTACTGTATCCATTTCCCTTGTTGTTGTCAGTTGTTTCCTAACGCTGCTTCTGAAACACTCTACAACCTGTGGTTCCTCTTGTTCATCCTGGTTCCAGCTCGTTAAATTCCTACCTTTTCGCAATTTCTTCAGTTTTAATCTACAGTTCATAACCAATAAATTGTGATCAGCGTCAGCATCTCCCCCTGGAAATGTCTTAAAATTTAAAATCTGGTTCCAAAGTCTATGTCTTACCATTATCTAATTAGTCTGAAACCTTCTGTTGTTCCAGGACTCTTATATATATACAACCTTCTTTCATGACTCTTAAACCAAGTTTTTGCTATGCTTAAATTATGCTCTGTGCAAAATTCTAACAGACGGCTCCTCTTTCATTCCTTTCCCACAGTCCATATTTACCTACTATTTTTCCATCCGTTCCCTTTCCTACTATCGAATTTCAGTCCCCCTTGACTATTAAATTTTTTTCTCCCATAATTATCTGAATAATTTATTTGCCAGAATTAATAACGTTTGCCTGGGAGGCGAAGTTTCATCAGAGACCAGTGTCGAGTGCCCTACGGATGTACGATAGTACAGGGTAATGCAGCTGCACCTGCCGCTGTCGTTTTATGCAGCCCGCAATGTTATTGCTGGTCTTCGTAAACCATGCTAGAGATCTTCGTGTTATCTTGTTACGCGCAAATTATTACCCCACATATTTACTTTAATTTCGTACTGGGATATCTTGTCGCAGGAGTCCACGATTTTAGAGTTATTCAAGAAAAACATACGAAAATGACCTTCAAACGCACCTCCACACCTTACATGTCCATCAAATGTCAGGATTTCTACTATGTTGTTCGTGGCATTCCCACCTATAATAGCATAAAAATTTCCGACTCTACAAACTATTCCCGATATTCGACCTTTCTTCGTCTCTAATGAATGAGTCATTATATCACAACCATAGTCGGCTACTTCATTAACATCATTAGTGTAAACTTGTTCTTAAGGGTAATGAAGTAATTAATGAACGAAAAACGACTTCTGTAAAAGTACGCTAAACTAATTACGGTGACAGTTCGCTCCAAACTTAACCCTTACAAGCACAGTAGTTTCGTAGTCAAAAGGTCTGACGAATGGAACGACGTAATTGTTTAATTATGAGGTTAAATTTCCCAAAAATAATAAAATTTACATAAATTTAAGCTTTACAGTTTTTAAGTGCTGGACTAAGCCCGTGATGTTATAAGGCCAGTCAATGAAAACTAAAAAAGATCGAATGTGGGAAACAATTCGCACAGTCACAATTTTTTGAATTATCATATGAGGGAGTGCCACGGACAGCATATTACAAATCCTGACCTGTGTGGACTGAGCATGGGGACGGGGGTGCGATTGAAGGTTACTTTTGCACCTTTTTCCTGAATAACTCGAAAACTACGGCCTTAGCAAAGACAGATCCAGGTACAAAATTTTGCTAGTTATATTTCCTAAAAAAAGTGTCCTCTTCAGTTTTTCTGTATGACCCATAGTTTGCGAGGTAGAGAATACGAAAATGTCGCTCGTGATTTTTGAAGACCAGTTACAGCATTCAGGGTTGCATACAACGATAGCGGTAGGGGAAGATGACTCACCCAGTATGTAAATGATCTGACGAACTGGGCGACCAGCAGTTTGCGACTGTTTGTTGATGGTGTTGTAATGTATCGTCGTTGAGCTATACAGATTTCGTATTTGGTGAGACGACTGATAGTTTGCTCTAAGTGTAGAAAAATATTTAGCGCAGAAGGTAGGAAAACAAGCTATAATACAATGTAGTGGTGAGCTACTTTACACATTTACGCATGTTAAATATATGGCGCCACGTTTCAAAGTGATATCATATGGAATGAACACGTAAGAACTGCGGTAGGGAAGGTGAATTGATTACTTCGGTTTATTGGGAGAATTTTAGGAATGTGTAACACATATATAAAGGAGACCACGTACAGAACACTAGTGTGAGCCATTCGTCTGTACTACTTGAGTGTTTGAGATCACCACCAATCCGCCTTAAGGAACGACATCAAAATAATTCAGAGGCGTCCTGCAAAATTGTCACGGTTGACTCGAAGAACACGTGGTAAAACAAGAATGCTTCGTGAAATGTAATGGGAATTCCTGGAGGGAAGACGATGTTGTTTTCGGAAACGCTATTGAGAAAATTTAGAGAACTCGCATTTGCGGGTGACTGCAGCAAAATTCTGTAGCCGCCAATGTACATTTCGCTTTAAGGACAGCGAGGACAACCGAGAGATATTAGGACTCGTACAGAGGTTGCAGATTTTTCAGTTGGAGCATTAGGGAACAATTGAAAAGAACAGGGGCAAAGAATTTAGTAGAAGAAGAATGGGTAGCTTTGAGAGATGAAATAGTGAAGACAGCAGAGAACCAAGTAGGCAAAAAGACGAGGGCTAGTAGAAATCCTTGGGTAACACAAGCGATATTGAGTTTAATCGATGAAAGGAGGAAATATAAAAACGCAGTAAATGAACCATACGAAAAGGGATAAAACCTTCTCAAAAATGAGACTGACAGAAAGAAGAAAATGGCTAAGCGGAGATGGCTACAGGACAAATGTAACGATGTAGATACCGCCGACAGGAAAATTAGAGAGAACTTTGGGAAAAGAGAAACACCTGTATGAATATCAAAAGCTGAGATGAAAGATCAGTCCTAAGCAAGGAAGGGAAAGCAGAAAGGTGGAAGAAGTATTTACAGGGTCTATACAAGGACGATGTGCTTCAAGGGAAATGGGAGATACGATACTGCGGGAAGAATCTGACTGAGCACTGTAAGATTCGATTCGAAACAACGTCCCAGGAGTAGACAACATTCGGTTTGAACTACTGATAGCCTTGGGAGAGCCAGCCATGACTCTTCCACCTGGTGAGAGATACAAATGATTCAGGTGAAATGCCCTCATACTTCAAGAAGAATATAACAATTCCAATTCCAAATGTGTGAAAATGATCGAATCTTCAGTTTAATAAGTCACGGTAGCAAAATACTAACACGAATTCTTTGCAGACGAATGGAAAACTGGTAGAAGCCGACCTCGGGGAGATCAGGGTGGATTCCATAGAAATGTAGAAACATGTAAGTTTATACTGACTCTGCGACATATCTTAAAAGCTAGGTTAAGGGAAAGCAAACTTACAATGATAGCATTTGTAGACTTAATGAAAGCTTTTGACAATGTTGATTGGAATACTCTCTTTCAAATTCTGAAAGTGGCAAGGGTAAAACACAGGGAGCGAAAGGATATTTACAATGTGTAGTGAAACCAGATGGCAGTTATGAGTCGAGGGACATGAAAGGGAAGCAGTGGTTGTAAAGGAAATGAGACCGGGTTGTAACCTATCCCCAATGTTGCTCAGTCTCTATACTGAACGAAAGGCAAATGAACAAAAAAGAAAAATTTGCAGGAGGAACTAAAATACAAAAAGAAGAAATAAAAGTTTTGAGATTTGTCGATGACATTGTAATTCCGGCAGTGGCAGCAAACGATTGGAAGATCAATTGAAAGGCAGACAGTATCTTGAAATGAGAATATAAGATGAACATTAACAAAAGAAAAACGAGGATAGTGGAATATAGTCGAATTCAATTAGGTGATGCTGAGAGAACTAGATTAGGAGATGAGACAAAGTAGTAGATGAGTTTTGCTATTTTGGCAAGAAAGTAACTGATGATGGTCGAAGCAGAGAGGATATAAAAAGTAGACTACCGATGGCAAGGAAAGCGTTCCTGAAGAAGTGAAATTTGTTGACTGAGTATAGATTTAAGTATCAGAAAAATCTTTTCTGAAGGTATTTGTATGGAGTGTAGCCATGTATGGAAGTGAAACATGGACGATGAACAGTCTAGATAAGAAGAAAACAGAAGCTTTTGAAATGTGGTGGTACAGAAGAATGCTGAAGGTTAGGTGGTAAATCACGTAACTAATGAGGAAGTACTGAATATTATTGGGGAGAAAAGAAATCTGTGGCACAACCTGACTAGAAGAAGGGATCGGTTAGCAGGACACATTTTGAGGCATAAAGGGATCACCAATTTAGTATTGGAGGGCAGCTTGGAGGGCAAAAATCGTAGAGGGAGACCACGAGATGAATACACTAAGTAGATTCAGAAGAATGTAACTCGCTGTAATTACTCGGAGATAAAGACACCTGCACAGGATAGAGTAGTATGGAGATCTGTATCAACCCCGTCTTAAGACCATAACAACAACAACGGAGACATTTAGGCAGTCATTGCTCCTGTGCTCCATATGCCAATGGAACAGGAAAGGAAATGATTAGTAGTGGTACAATACACCTTCTGCCACGCACCGTGAGTTGGCTATCAGATTCATTACGTATGTATCGATTTAGGTATCCTGACTGAAGGTAAGTGTCGTGACTGTAAGGTCCTTCACAGGCAAGCCAATAGTTATCCTCTTGCTAGGTGGTAGACTCGTGCGGCTGATGACATCCTACGTGGCGTTGAGTATAGCCCCTTTGAACCCATTCGCAAGGGAGTGGTGGGATATTGACCAATGCGACCAGTAATATCGCGGAACCAGAAACTGGTGTCTCGATAGTCCATAATCCTGTCGCTATTGAAATGCAGAATGTGCTGGTAAGTATTTGTCTTCTCTCAAGATCCATAACGTGATTTACTCACAAATAACTAATACTCAAATACGATTTCTGAATGATAAATCCGCTACATAATCTTTCCTTACGGACGTAGATAGATGCCATATATCCTATCTACTTTGCGCAGCTGCTCTAAAATGTTATCATTAGCGTAGCCTAACACGTAGTAAGTTTTGTGCCAATCTTAACGTTTGTTGCATGTCACCTTCATGGTGTTTAAGTTTTACTGGTCAGCAACGAAGAACTACAATGTTGAGCAAGCTCTGGATCAAGTTGCCTCCAGTTTGCCTAGTGCAGCAGGTTCCGCTGCTCGCTCGCACCGGGAAATAGAAACAGAGGCGGCTCCGCAGCGAATTTTAGTACACGACGCGGCCGGCCGCGGGTGCAACAGAACGCATGTGGACGGGTGGAAAGAAATGTGTCAGGCTTCATAATACGTCTTTATATGTGTCGTGTATTATGCATTTCTTGTACGTGAATGTGAATCTGCACATGAACTTTCCTAATCCTCCTCACACCTTTCCGTAAAGCGTGGCCAAATCTTTGTTGGGAAGTAGTTCTGTAGTATAGTAGTGCCAACCTTACTCCTGGCTAGAGGATCAGAGAGACAGCACAGGCAGGTAAAAGTCTAAGACTTTTCAGTGTCACAGGATTTGGGGTGGGGAGGTTGGTCACGGCCGAGTGGTTCGACCACCCCCTCCACCGGAGCCCAGGAAGAACCCCGGGTGCCCGCCATATTCTTGGAGGTGTTACAGAGGACGGCTAAGTGAGCAGACGTGCCCTGTCTCAGTGTTCAAGCATGGAAGAGAGGTATTTGAATATTTGTACTAATTCTTTCATTTCCAGCTTCGGATTGTGTAAGGAAATGAATGTGCCCGTTTAATTCCGGAAATTTGTCCCCCTGTGTTAAAGTATCTGGTCCCCAGTTTGCCCGTTATCCTCCTCACATAGTGAATGTCCTATGTAAAATATTGGGAAACTTTCGTGGTATACATTTGGCCAACGCAATTCCGTCTTACCCGTAGAAATGTGCGTGCAGATTAGTATATAATATACCCGAGCTATAAGTTGTAAAACTGTAATATCTGTAAACTGAAACAATTGCTGCAATCCCTGTAAAGTCGAGAGATAATGTTTAAAATAAGTAGATAATCAACTGTCATCAATCTTTAACATACCTCAAAAACCACAAAGAAGTCACTCTCTGCTCTACCTTCCTATTCGTAGCGCTTCCCACTCCCGTTATACCGTTTCCTGCTGCTGTTAATATTACTCTATACTCATCTCATCAGAAATCCTTGTCTTCTTGCAATTTCACTTCACTGACCCCTACTATACCTAGACTGAGCCTTTGCATTTCCTTTTTCAGATTTTATAGCTTCCCTACCACGTTCAAGCTTGTGATATTCCACACCCCGACTCGTAGAAGGTTATCTTTTCGTTTGTTATTCAATTTTTTCCTCACGGTCACCTCCTCTTGGCTGTCCTCTCCCAGAGATCGAAATGGAGGGCTATTCCCGAATCTTTTGCCAGATGACAGGTGATCATGACACTTTTTCAATTACAACCACATGTCCTGTGGATACACATTATGTGTCCCTAATGCTTTGGATTCTATTGCCTTCTGCATCCTCATGCCATTGATCATTGCTGATTATTCCACCTTTAGGGGCAGTTTCCCATCCCAAGACCATAGAGTGCCCTGAGCCTCCGACCACTCCTCCGCCCTCTTTGACAAGGCCGTTGGCTGATTGACGGGTGGCTTCTTAAGCCGAAAGATTTCGGCCACCATTGCTGATGATTTTTCTTCAGAATCTAAGTGGTGGCGGCGTTAGAACCGGGGATCGAGGACATTTTGATTATCGGTTAAAGTCGCTACCCCTAGACCATGCAGTATTTTGACCAAAATAATAAGCAAATCAGTGCTATCAACAATTATTGAGAAGTGCATGCCGACGTTAGAAGCAGAAGATGAAGAGATAGAAACGATATGCGGGATAATACACGTATAATTCACTATGTAAAGGACGTTGGTAATTTAATACGATAAGTTTAGATGCTGTAGTTGGTGAAGGAATAGAAAACAGTGCTTCGAGGTAATATGAATACAGGCTTAGGAGAGAGGTAGGTGAAAGGCTAATTCAGCTCTGCTGTAGATTTCAGCTACTGATAAAGAGTACACTGTTCAAAAACTACAAGAACATGAGATACTCGTAAAAAGCTTGGATGCATGGAATATATTTTTATGCTCAAGCAGAAATTCTGAAATCAGGTTGTGGACTGGAAAGTGTACACAGGAGCAAACACAGATAACAATTAGCATTAATGAAGAGTGGACAGATGTTTAAGAAGATATTCAAGAAGGATCAATGGTGGAAGAAGTGTGATACTGTTGTACTCAGAAATGATGAGGTGGTTTTAAAGTTATGTACAGCTGTAGATACTGTGTTATTAATACCTCAATGAGCAGTTCAGTGGGAATGGACATTTCAAAGAAAGGTAATCATAGAAACTGGAGCGGCAAAAATATTTAAAATAAGACTAACGGTCAAGAAACCTTCCGTAATCAATGTAAAGAATTAATCGTCAACTGAAGGAATTACTAAAATTCTCAGGAAGAGATACGAATACAATACAAGCTAAAAAAGCTTCATCCTCCCCCCATCCGCTTCGCTCATGCATGCAACTGAAACATATATTGCATCTAACCAAAACGGCCTTGCTGTGCTGGTACTGCGAACGGCTGAAAGCAAGGGGAAACTACAGCCGTAATTTTTCCCGAGGGCATGCAGCTTTACTGTATGATTACATGATGATGGCGTCCTCTTGGGTAAAATATTCCGGAGGTAAAATAGTCCCCCATTCGGATCTCCGGGCGGGGACTACTCAAGAGGATGTCGTTATCAGGAGAAAGAAAACTGGCGTTCTACGGATCGGAGCGTGGAATGTCAGATCCCTTAATCGGGCAGGTAGGTTAGAAAATTTAAAAAGAGAAATGGATAGGTTAAAGTTAGATATAGTGGGAATAAGTGAAGTTCGGTGGCAGGAGGAACAAGACTTCTGGTTAGGTGACTACAAGGTTATAAACACAAAATCAAATAGCGGTAATGCAGGAGTAGGTTTAATAATGAATAGGAAAATAGGAATGCGGGTAAGCTACTACACACAGCATAGTGAACGCATTATTGTGGCCAAGATAGATACGAAGCCCACACCTACTACAGTAGTACAAGTTTATATGCCAACTAGCTCTGCAGATGACGAAGAAATTGAAGAAATGTATGATGAAATAAAAGAAATTATTCAGATTGTGAAGGGAGACGAAGATTTAATAGTCATGGGTGACTGGAATTCGAGTGTAGGAAAAGGGAGAGAAGGAAACATAGTAGGTGAATATGGATTGGGGCTAAGAAATGAAAGAGGAAGCCGCCTGGTAGAATTTTGCACAGAGCACAACATAATCATAACTAACACTTGGTTTAAGAATCATGAAAGAAGGTTGTATACATGGAAGAACCCTGGAGATACTAAAAGGTATCAGATAGAATATATAATGGTAAGACAGAGATTTAGGAACCAGGTTTTAAATTGTAAGACATTTCCAGGGGCAGATGTGGACTCTGACCACAATCTATTGGTTATGATCTGTAGATTAAAACTGAAGAAACTGCAAAAAGGTGGGAATTTAAGGAGATGGGATCTGGATAAACTAAAAGAACCAGAGGTTGTACAGAGATTCAGGGAGAGCATAAGGGAGCAATTGACAGGAATGGGGTAAGTAAATACAGTAAAAGAAGAATGGGTAGCTTTGAGGGATGAAGTAATGAAGGCAGCAGAGGATCAAGTAGGTAAGAAGACGAGGGCTAGTAGAAATCCTTGGGTAACAGAAGAAATATTGAATTTAATTGATGATGGGAGAAAATATAAAAATGCAGTAAGTGAAGCAGACAAAAATGAATACAAACGTCTCAAAAATGAGATAGACAGGAAGTGCAAAATGGCTAAGCAGGGATGGCTAGAGGACAAATGTAAGGATGTAGAGGCCTATCTCACTAGCGGTAAGATAGATACCGCCTACAGGAAAATTAAAGAGACCTTTGGAGAAAAGAGAACGACTTGTACGAATATCAAGAGCTCAGATGGAAACCCAGTTCTAAGCAAAGAAGGGAAAGCAGAAAGGTGGAAGGAGTATATAGAGGGTCTATACAAGGGCGATGTACTTCAGGACAATATTATGGAAATGGAAGAGGATGTAGATGAAGATGAAATGTGAGAAATGATACTGCGTGAAGAGTTTGACAGAGCACTGAAAGACCTGAGTCGAAACAAGGCCCCCGGAGTAGACAATATTCCATTGGAACTACTGACGGCCGTGGGAAAGCCAGTCCTGACAAAACTCTGCCATCTGGTGAGCAAGATGTATGAAACAGGCGAAATACCCTCAGACTTCAAGAAGAATATAATAATTCCAATCCCAAAGAAAGCAGGTGTTGACAGATGTGAAAATTACCGAACTATCAGTTTAATAAGTCACAGCTGCAAAATACTAACACGAATTCGTTACAGACGAATGGAAAAACTAGTAGAAGCCAACCTCGGGGAAGATCAGTTTGGATTCCGTAGAAACACTGGCACACGTGAGGCAATACTGGCCTTACGACTTATCTTAGAAGAAAGATTAAGGAAAGGCAAACCTACGTTTCTAGCATTTGTAGACTTAGAGAAAGCTTTTGACAATGTTGACTGGAATACTCTCTTTCAAATTCTAAAGGTGGCAGGGGTCAAATACAGGGAGCGAAAGGCTATTTACAATTTGTACAGAAACCAGATGGCAGTTATAAGAGTCGAGGGACATGAAAGGGAAGCAGTGGTTGGGAAGGGAGTAAGACAGGGTTGTAGCCTCTCCCCGTTGTTGTTCAATCTGTATATTGAGCAAGCAGTAAAGGAAACAAAAGAAAAATTCGGAGTAGGTATTAAAATTCGTGGAGAAGAAATAAAAACTTTGAGGTTCGCCGATGACAGTGTAATTCTGTCAGAGACAGCAAAGGACTTGGAAGAGCAGTTGAAAGGAATGGACAGTGTCTTCAAAGGAGGATATAAGATGAACATCAACAAAAGCAAAACAAGGATAATGGAATGTAGTCTAATTAAGTCGGGTGATGCTGAGGGAATTAGATTAGGAAATGAGGCACTTAAAGTAGTAGAGGAGTTTTGCTATTTGGGGAGTAAAATAACTGATGATGGTCGAAGTAGAGAGGATATAAAATGTAGGCTGGCAATGGCAAGGAAATCGTTTCTGAAGAAGAGAAATTTGTTAACATCCAGTATTGATTTAAGTGTCAGAAAGTCATTTCTGAAAGTATTCGTACGGAGTGTAGCCATGTATGGATGTGAAACGTGGACGATAAACAGTTTAGACAAGAAGAAAATAGAAGCTTTCGAAATGTGGTGCTACAGAAGAATGCTGAAGATTAGATGGGTAGATCACATAACTAATGAGGAAGTATTGAATAGGATTGGGGAGAAGAGAAGTTTGTGTTACAACTTGACCAGAAGAAGGGATCGGTTGGTAGGACATGTTCTGAGGCATCAAGGGATCACCAATTTAGTATTGGAGGGCAGCGTGGAGGGTAAAAATCGTAGAGGGAGACCAAGAGATGAATACACTAAGCAGATTCAGAAGGATGTAGGTTGCAGTAGGTATTGGGGGATGAAAAAGCTTGCACAAGATAGAGTAGCATGGAGAGCTGCATCAAACCAGTCTCAGGACTGAAGACCGCAACAACAACAACAACCCCTCTGTCCACGTCATCCTCGTCCATATATCTGTCTATTTCCACCTCCTTTACCAGTCTGCCCACCACCTCTCTTCATCCATCGCATTTGGTCCCCTGTCTCTCTGCCCAATCGCCGGCCGCGGTGGTCTCGCGGTTCTAGACGCTACAGTCCGGAACCGTGCGACTGCTACGGTTGAAGGTTCGAATCCTGCCTCGGGCATGGATGTGTGTGATGTCCTTAGGTTAGTTCGGTTTAAGTAGTTCTAAGTTCTAGGTTACTGACGACCACAGCAGCTGAGTCCCATAGTGCTCAGAGCCATTTGAACCATTTTCTCTGCCCAACTCATTTTTCCGCCTCACTTCTCATTTCTTCTTCCCTCTCATTTCCCTCCTCCCCTCTTTTTGATAGCACCTCCTAGCTTATATCTGTCCATCTCCTTCTGCCCCTCTTTATGTATGATGCCCATTTCCTCCTCTCTCTTTCTCTGTCAAGCGCCTTCTTCCTTATCTATCCATCTACTCCTCACTCTCCCTGTCCATCTACTTCTTCCCATCTCACCGTCCACCATTTCGTAGCCCTCTTTTCATTCATCTCCTTCTTTGCCTCATCCTGTTCATCTAATCCTCCCCTATCTGCCCATCTACACCTCCTCCGCCTCTCTCTCTGCATCTCCTCCTCTGTTTCTGTCCATCGTCTTTTAAAAGTTTATTTGACACTACAATAGTGAAGCCATAGTCACAGCATATAGAATTTTTTCTTTAAAAACAAAGGGTTACATTACTGGTTTCAACGAACTACGTCGTCATTTTCAAATGTAAAAACATCAGTTGGAGGACATGTAATGGGAATTATGACTATACATCTGATAAAAATTTTACATTACAAAATGATGGCATAGTTTGTTGCAACTGTTAATGTAACCTTTTCTTTTTAAAGAAGAACATTTACATATAGTGTGACTATGGCGTCACTACTGTAGTGTCAGATAAACTTTTAAATTATATTTTAGTCACACACCCTAAGATAATCTTGTCAGAATACAGAGTCCAACACTTTTTGTCCTCATCTCTATCTCCTTCTGCCCCTTCTTCTCAACTCTCTCTACCCTTCACACCTGCTGCTTACCTCTTACTATCCTTCTCCATCCATCATCCAGCTCCTGCTCCACTGCTTTTAGGCCCTCTCCACATTGCCCTCTATTATGACCCATCCCCCACCTTCAAAAATGGCTCTGAGCACTATGGTTCAAAATGGCTCTGAGCACTATGGGACTCAACTGCTGTGGTCATAAGTCCCCTAGAACTTAGAACTACTTAAACGTAACTAAACTAAGGACAGCACACAACACCCAGCCATCACGAGGCAGAGAAAATCCCTGACCCCGCCGGGAATCGAACCCGGGAACCCGGGCGTGGGAAGCGAGAATGCTACCGCACGACCACGAGATGTGGGCTCTGAGCACTATGGGACTCAACTGCTGTGGTCATCAGTCCCCTAGAACTTAGAACTAATTAAACCTAACTAACCTAAGGACATCACACACATCAATGCCCGAGGCAGGATTCGAACCTGCGACCATAGCAGCAGCGCGGCTCCGGACTGGAGCGCCTAGAACCGCACGGCCACCATGGCCGGCCCCCCACCTTCCTCTCTCTTTTGCCATCCTCTCCTGCCACTTCTTCGTCTACCTATATCACGTTCTGTCCTGTCTCACTGTACATGTCCCCCTATATCCTACCCTGATAAGCAGGTCGACAAGGTATACCAATACTATCACGATTCAACACGTCTGTTATGCGGGTCAGCCTAGAAGCCAGGGACTGAGAAACACTTCCTTGCTCCTTTAAGATGAAGGAGGTTGGAACCCCAACAGGTGCTGACACCAATGAAGTGTGCTGTTTGTGTGCCAGATGAAATTGAACCAGGGGCTTGGGAGGAGATCCCATATAAACACACGTGCTGCTTTTGATTTCTGTACGTATATTAGGAACAAAGAAAATAGGAAGAGTTTGGAAAACAAAGGAAAACGGATGCAGCAAAAAAAAGGAAGGAAAAGAAGGAATGGCTGTGAGAAGAATGGAGTCTTCATATAAAAATGTCAAAACAACCCTTGCTGTAATGAAAATCAAAGGAACTATCATTAGGTGTGCAAGAGAAATTCTGCTGTTGAAGGTAGATGATACTGCCAGACTTTTCGAAGAATCTCATCCTGGAGACAGGAAGGGCAGATAAGGGTAAAACAATCGCACAATCAGTTTAACAGCTAATGCATTCGAGTTTCTTACAAAAATAATATACAGAAGACTGGAAAAGAGATTTGAGGGCCTGTTACGTGGCGATTAGCTCAGCTTTCAGAAAAGTAAAGACACCAGAGTGGTAATTCCGACGTTGTGTCTGATAATGGAAGCAAGATTCAAGAAGAATCAAGACATGTTCATATATGTCGACCTACAAAAAGCTTTCGATATTTCAAAATGGTGCAAGTTGTCAACAATTCTCAGAAAATAGGTTTAATATGTAGTGAAAGACATGTTATATGTACAACAACCAGGAAGTAACAGTAAGATTGGAAGAGCAAACACAAAGCGCTCTGATTAAATTGGATGTAAGGCTGGGATGTGGTGTTCCTGTGAACTGTTTAATCTACACAGCGAAGAACTAATTACAGAAATAAAAGGAAAGCTTAGCACTGGGATTACAATTAAGGCCGAAAAGCCACGAGTAACAAGATTAGCTGATCTTTCCTCAGTTATAGCAAGGATAATTACAGGAATAGGGAAATGGAATGAAGAGTCTATTGAATGCAGAATATGGACTGAAAGCAAAGTGGGGAAAGACAAAGGTAAAGAAAAGTATGAAAAAAGTGATTAGTGAGCAACCTGTTATCACATTTGGGGAGCACAAAGTGCTTTCTGACGAAAGAATTCTGGTGCTTGGAAGCAAAAGTAAACTTAACAGAAGAAGCAAGGAGTATATAAAAAGGAGCCTATAAGTCCTGTCCAAAGGAAGCCTTCTAGTTGAGAAGCACCCACATGCCTTGCTCATACTGTGGCATCAAGCAGTCAGGGCTGCAAGATGAGTGGTCTGCCAAGCGAGTGGATTTATTCTTATTTATCGAGTAAAATCAGTGACTGATTATGAGCGCTAGTACTCAAAATTTTGCTATATCTCACACTTCGAGTCTCACACCCATCATCACGAAAATTTCCTCCAGACCGAGCGGTACAAAAAGGAACATGCATAACCCACAGCCTCTGAACCTATCTTGCTACTCTCCCATGCAAATCACATATAATTAAATTACGTGAAATACATCACACTGGCAACATACAATACATCACAAAGAATAGTCACAACGTTAGAATCACTTCACTTGCATCTTTCCCACTTCAATTAGTATTCATACCAGTTTCATACAACACCGCCCAAGTTCGTAACTTTTCTTTCCTACTACGAAATCTGGAGGATATATGCACGTCTTCCTGTGCAATGCAAGCCAAGTAGCGTCGCTGGATAGACATTGCTTCTCTCAGAGTATTAGAGTTTGAATCCAGCGTCACACGGAAACATAACACGCAAAGTAATACTAAGATCATATTCGTCACACACACGAGTCCTCAACTGATACCTTGGACGAGCACTTCTCTTTATCCTTTGTCTCATACCCAGATTGAGACTCGCACAGTACTCACCACGTGGAAGTGCTCGTCTCTAATTTCAAGTTCTGCCTACGCCATTTCTTAAATATTTCCAACTTACAGTACACACGCCAGTAATTCAGCTTAACTTTAGCACTCGGAAGTATTTCAACTTAGTACTAGCACTCGCAAGTATTTCACCTTATTGCTACACGTGGTTTCACTGTGACCGTTGGTCACATCCGAAGATTACTACGATCTCTTTAATATTACCTGCCTGTCATTATATTCTCCCCCCAAAAGTTCAAAAAATAGAGAAATAATTATTCCAAACTGCTCTTTTATCTTTCCGGAGCACACCTAAGACAGGTCGTACCAACACAAGATCCATCGCCAGAGTGCTGAAACATGGGCGTTCTTCAGGTCATCTCGCACCTCCGCCGAGGTGGGGGAGCACTTTGCTACTGTATTGGTCAGCCACAATTCATGCGAACAAAGCTCAGGTAAATTTCATCCCTTTGGTTCCACCAAAGGTGACCAAAGAACCGTATCAAAGATGATCATATATTGCACATTCACTATCTGTGGTTAGCAGACGACCATACATTCATTCATTTCGCAGATCTCACCAAATTTGATGTAGGGATTTATCTTTTTGGAAGTGCACATGTGATCAATTAAATAAATAAATTGTCATTCTTTCCTACACTGGTATCTAGCGTCGGTGTATTAAATGAAATTGCGTTATTATTACAAAAATATGTTGTTCTGACAAGAATAACGAAGAATGTTGTACCTATTTTCAATGTCGAGCGGTACCGTACCCTTTCATAGTATAGAAAATAGATCTATTTGATAAGGATATTTATGAGAATATATATATGTATATTTGGTGCACAGCAATCATGAACAGTGGGAAAACTAGGAAAGAATAGAATTGAAGCATTTCAGACGTGGTACTGTAGAAGCAGACTGACGATAAGAATGGTCCTCTGCCCATTTGGTGAGGAGACAAATATGTGGGAAACATTGACAAGAAGAGGCACTGGATGATAAGATACGTGTTAAGGCATCTAGCGATAGCGTTAATGGAACAAAAAGGAGCTGTAGACGACAAAAGGAGAATAAGAAGATTGGAGTATATCCAATGTCCAAAAAAATTATTGATGACATTGATTGCAAAGCTACTTGTAAGTGCTACTCATAGAAGAGGAATCCTTGGGGGGGGGGGGGGGGGGAGAGGGGGCTGCATCAAATCAGCTGATGACCGAAACAAGGAAAGAGAAACAGCAGGATACTACTCTGTTAGTAGTACTTTGCACACTTTACCATAAAAATGAAAAAAGAATGCTTCGCGACACATTGTAGCCACCAAATGTGAAACCCACGTTGCCTGCTGAAATCTTGTCTTACACACTTGTGTATATCAGGTGGTACTGGTTTCTGTGGATGTATATTCTAAAATCATGTACATTGATCACCATTTTATACATGAACAGTGGATGATAAGTGATTTGTGTTTTAATTTACTGCTTATGCCAGTGATATGTCCAAATGTAAAATGAGCTTTGGAGTCAGTACCCACTCGAAATTAGCTGGTAGTGCTTAATAAGTACAGTTTAATAAATGTGGGGGAAATTATATTCAACCAGAAGAAATGGATCTCATGGTGTAAGTGGTATTAAAAATGTTAGAATAGGAAAATAGACATACTGATAAAAGGTTGTTGTAAGTAAACTTACTGTTATATTGCTAGAGGAGGCCGAAATGTACGCTATAAGCTCACGCAGGATGGCGTGAGGTCTGAAACAGGATACGTAATGAATGCTATAAAGAAAAGTACGTAGCTTCTGGAATACTTAATTGTAATCCATCATTTGTATACATCGTTCTTGATGAGACATGCTTCATACGATAACTATCAATTGCTATGGCGCTCGGTCTTCGATCACTGACAGTGGCGACACGCGGGTCCGACATGTACGAATGGACCGCGGCCGATTTAAAGCTACCACCTAGCAAGTGTGGTGTCTGGCGGTGACACCACATTCCTCCCCCGCAAATCGGCGAACGGTCGTGTTATAAGGCTTCCGCCCGCCGTGATGAGGACCCCATGTTGGCGAATGCGATGAGATGAGGAGCCTAACAACAGGCGAGGCTGTGCCACCCGCACCCGGCCATTCGGTCCGAGGGGAGCTAGGAAACGCCTGAAAACCTAGTCCAGGGTGCACGCCAACATGCGGTGTATTCGCCCGTAAAGAGACAGGAGAGGCCGAAGGGTCGACCTCCATCGCGTCGGGGTACCCGACGCGCGAAGACGCCATGTGGTCCGGAGCGGGCAAGAGTTCCATGGCGGAGGACTGCTGGTCACGGGAAGCGTTCGGCGGCGCGTGACCCAGGGGGCTCTTGGCGGCTGCAGCGACGCGTCCACTGCGGGCGGCGTCGGCGGAAGAACAGGCGGCGGCGGCGGCGGCGGCGGCGGCGGCGCGTCGCCATGGGGCAATGCATGGCAGCGTCGGTAACACCTGGGGATGAGGCGAGCCAGTAGACGGGTCCCCAGGGCATTGACCGGACGGCACCGTCGCTGAAAGCTGCTGAAAGCGGCAGAACCCGTGCGACGACAGAGGCGCAGCTGATTGAGATGCCGACGCACCTCACCAGAGGCCCCCGAAACCAGATACATAGCGCGGCCGAGGCAGCGAAGAATGCGCCCTGCGAGCCAACGCCGTGAACCTCGATAGTTGCGACAGTATACAACGTCGCCTGGAGCAAAAGCAGGTGGCTGCCGCTGCACAGGAACCTGATGCGGCGGATGCAGCAAAGACATCAAGGTTCGATGAGGACGACCGTGGAGCAACTCAGCCGGCGAGCGACCATCTCGGGGCTGAGAGCGATACGAAGACAGAAAGAGCAATAACGCGTCCTCCCGAGAATGCGACTCTTTCAACTTCAACATCTGTGACTTGAAAGTCCGGACAAATCGTTCAGCGGCACCGTTTGACTGAGGCGAAAACGGCCCGGATGTCAGATGTTGAATACCATTGGCCTTGCAGAATGACTGAAATTCTGCAGACATGAATTGTGGGCCATTGTCGGAAACAATAGTCTGTGGAAGACCTTCAATGCAAAAGATAGCGGATAATGCCTGGATGGTGGCAGATGACGTCGTGGAAGACATCCATACCACAAAAGGAAAATTACTGAATGAATCGACCAGAACCAACCATCGAGCATTCCAGAATGGACCAGCAAAATCGATGTGCAAGCGTTGCCAAGGGGAAGTGGCTTTTGGCCATGCAAAGAAGTTCCGCGGTGGTGCGGATTGTTGTTCTGCACACGCCATGCAAGAAGAGCACATATTCGTAATCGCAGCATCGATTCCGAACCAAGTACAGTGCTGACGAGCAAGTTCTTTCGTTCGCACAATGTCCTTGGTGGAGAAGCCGTAATACAGAGGACTGTAACGAACGTGGGACCACGACTGGACTGATCATTATCAGAACACAACAGCAAAACACCACGTCGAACAAAAAGTCTCTCCTTGTGAGCAAAAAATCTGTGAAACAACGGATCCTCGATCCGTGACTTTGACAAGGGCCATTGCGTAGCAACAAAACGCAAAGCCGTAGCAAGGACAGGGTCAGCAGTTGTGGCTGTAGCTACACGACGAAAATCAATCGGAAACGATTCGACGACGTCATCGGTTTCCGCATCAATGAACATTCAAGCAAGTTCGGAAGAATCAAATGCTCTATCCTCAGCAACAGGCAAACGGGACAACGCATCGGCGTTTCCGTGCTTAGCAGTGGACCGATACAAGATATCGTAGCGGTACTGCGAGAGGAAAATAGACCAGCGAATGAATTTCTGCGCCGTACGTGGAGGTACAGGCTTGTTCGGATGAAAAAGCGATGTCAAAGGTTTGTGGTCTGTGATGATGGTAAAGTGACGACCATACAAGAAATCGTGAAACTTTGTGACACCAAACACGAGAGCCAAAGCTTCCTTCTCGATCTGTGAATAATTTATTTGCGCAGACGAGAGCAATTTGGACGCAAAGGCAATAGGGCGATCATGTGAACCATCTTTGTGCGCAAGCACAGCACCGATCCCGAAATCCGATGCATCTACCATCACCAAAAGGGGTTTCTGGGGATCGAATGGCGTATGGCAAGTATTAGAAAGCAACGCCGATTTCAACTGGCGAAAGGCACGTTCACATTCCGTCGTCCAGACGAACGGAACACCTTTACGGCGTAAGCGATGAAGCGGAGCTGAAATGGAAGAGGCATTGCGCGGAAAGCGATGATAATAGTTGATTTTTCCCAGCACACTCTGTAGCAGAGCCATGACTTCACTGGCTGAGGATGCTGCTTTGGAATTATTCTTCGGAGGAGTGGTGGTGTGTCGCTTCTCCATGGACTGCCGTTTTGCTTCCGGCTCGAAACGCCGAACCTGTGTTTCTTCGCCTGCGACGATGTTCGACAAAAATTGTCACCATCAACCACGTAGTGCAAAAACAATTCCGCATAGATTGTCCTTCGTTGCTCTTAATGGTCTTCTGTTAGGCGGCAAGGAACCGAACAATCACACCTTTGAGTACCCCAGCAAGTGGACGAGTTTGTTAGCACTACCAACAAAGAGGTCCAGTTGTACAGCGAGGTGTTACATATTGCAAGCGCTTACAGGATATCTGCGATGCTCTAGTATTCCGCCGAAAGAAACTCAATGACAACTCTGCTTGGAACCCCCCTCCATAAGAGACACCATTTTGAAGGATTCGTATAGCACCATAAACCATCGGAACTTGGTGAAACTGTAGGGACTGAAGGATGGATCTTCCAAAAAAATTGCTCTGAGCATTATAGGACTTAGCATCAGAGGTCATCAGTCCCCTAGAACTTAGAACTACTTAAACCTAACTAACCTAAGGACATCACACACAGCCATGCCCGAGGCAGGATTCGAACCTGCGACCGTAGTGGTCGCGCGGTTCCAGACTGAAGCGCCTAGAACCGCTCGGCCACTCAGGCCGGCGAGAAATCTTCCACTATGTCCCACAACAAATAATGCTTTTCTCTTCTTTTTGGTTTAAAAAAATTAAAAATACTAAAGTGGTCGAGAAGATAAAGATGTAGCACTACTGAATGAATGCCTCTCCTACTTATGCCCTAATAAAGAACCTGTTATTTTATTTATCGTATGGCAATACAGACACATAAGACAGAAACAGACAAATCACTAATATAACAAACGTTAATAATTGCAAACAAACATTACTAATATAACAAAGTTTAAGGATTAGAAACAAACATCAAGTCTATTAATATAATCTATCGATTCTGGAGTTGCGAGCAGAAGTCGTCGGGGCTCCCATTATAGGCTCCTCTGGAACACTCTTCAACAAGGTCTGACTTTCTCTGCAGTCACACTAAGGGCATAGTATTTTAACCCATTTATACAGGGAGTAAGCACATTTGCCATCACGAGTTCTAATCCTATTTAGAGTGGACCACGTTTTGCGTGGTAGGTCAAAACCAGGTGGTTTTTGTGTGATGCAGGCCATATTATGATTTTGCCATGCGTTCCATTTTTCCCGACCAAGGGTTTGTGATACTGAAACCTTCTTGTACCCAGTTCCTTGCTGTTCTTGTTGGCAGGTTCCTAGATCGAAGCCTATTAGTGTTTGCAGCCTCAATGTCTTGGTGGATTGGCAGGCTTCGATATCCCATGATGTTTTTGTATTCACATACAAGGGCGTCAGTACGTCGCAGGTGTGGCGGCGGGATGTGGCTTAATATTCGGAGCCATTGCGTCGGAGTGGGTTTAATTACTCCAGAAGTCATCCTTAGAGTGTTATGCAACTGGACATCCACCTTTTTTACATGTGGGCTGTTATCCAAATCGGAGCACAGTATTCGGCAGCCGAGAATACAATTGCTAAAGCAGAGGTGCGGAGAGTGGAGGTCGTTGCTCCCCAGGTAGTACCGCAGAGCTTTTGAATAATGTTATTTCTTGTCTTTAATTTTTCGGCAGTTTTTGTTAGGTGTTCTTTAAAAGACAGTGTTCTGTCCAGCGTCATGCCCAAGTACTTCGGAGTTTTATTATGCCTGAGAACAGTGTTTTCAAATCGAATGTTGAGTTCCTTTCCCCCGAGTTTGTTATTGAGATGGAAGCAACTAACGTTTTGGAAGCATTTGGTTGAAGCGTCCACTTACGGAAATATTCACCCATTATCTTCAGGTCTTTCGTTAGGATATCCTCAGATGCTTCAATTGTCCTACATCTTGTAGCGAGAGCCCAATCGTCAACATACCCGAACTTTCTTGATTGTGCTTCCGGCAGGTCTGCAATACGGAGGCTAAACAGCAGTGGTACGAGCACTGATCCTTGTGGTAAGCCATTTTTAGTTTTTTGATGGAGCTGTAGTCAGTGTCCATACTTATTTGGAACACCCTATCATTGAGCATGCTGTCTTTTAAGCGTGCTATAGATTTGCAAGATATTACTCGAAGAATTTTGTACATGATGCCTTCTCTCCACACAGTGTCGTAAGCTGCTGAGAGGTCAATAAAGGCGACTGATGTTTTCAATTTTCTCTGGAATCCCGCCTCAATGTAAGTATTGAGTGACAACACTTGGTCAGTACAACTTCTCCCTGGCCGAAAGCCTGCCTGTTCAACTGGGATCGCCCTGAACAATTCTGGGCTAATTCTGCTATATATAAGCCTCTCTAGTAATTTGTAAATTACAGACAGCAGGCCAATTGATCTGTAGCTTTTTGGGTTGTCAGCTGGCTTCCCAGGCTTTAGAATAGCAATTACCTTAGATCGTTTGAGTTCTCGTGGGATATTGCCAGTTTGCATGATGTTTGTGAAAAATTGAGCCAGCCATACTTTTGTATACTTGCCACAGTTTATTATGAATTCAGGGTGAACGTTGTCGAAGCCAGGTGCCTTTGTTGGTTTGACATCTTTCAGAGCTTTTTCTATGTCTTCACGTCCGTAGTATAACACTACACGTGCACCTTGGGTAACGCTAAATGAACTAGCACATAATGGCAGTCAGATAATCTGAGGATCTCCTGACTATAAGGCACTTTCAGTAAGAGTTATGTCACCAGACAGACCAAAAAACCTGTACAGGCTATAAGCAAATGAAAGTCAGGGGACTATGGAAAAAGGTGTCGAACGAAAAAACACATACTTCTGGACGCATCGTCAGGTTGATAAGTATCGGAATTCCTGTAAATAAATTACGATTTAGCCGTAACCATGGCAGCAGTCCATCGTACAAACTCATCTCCTTTCCGAATTCACCGCTACATGCAAATACCTCCTTATAAGGAACGCTGCCTCCTCTCCGTACCGTGACGTGATACGAAAGCAGGGCGAAGAAAGCCCAAGTGTTTGTCTCCGGAAGGGATGGAGACTGGCCGTTATCCAGCATTCTCACAGTAATTGCTCCCCTAATGGGTGTAGATCCTCGACGGCGACTCATTGTGTAACTGCTGGCTGGCGGGCTGGGCAGGATTCGGGGGGATGAGGCGGTGGCAGCGCCCGCTTATTGTCTGGAGTAGTCGAGCTAAGCTGGACTGCGTAATCCCGCTCTGCCGGCCCGCCTGCAGCGTCAGCGGGACGCCAAATGAGACGGAGGCCCTCCGGAAGGATGAGAATCACAGTTCTGCTGTTTATCTGGGGCGAAACAGGCAAGTCGCTCACTGGGCCAGTTCTTGTCTCCACAATAAGTTCACGAACAGAATAAAATGGGGCAAGGGGACAGGGGAAGCTGAAATGTTCTCGGATAAGGCCATTTCTAGCTGAAACTGAAAAAATAAGTCGGTGCCGTATGAAGTCTTGTGTCTTTTTATGTAACTACCAGCTGGTTGTAATTAAACAACGCAGGCTGTATACATTGCAGGCCGCTGAAACATCGTAGGTACGTTCAGGTATATTAGTGCATCCATGGAGTAGACTGAAAAATTATAGTTCCACTTTCTCTCACCAGCTGAAGATATGGCGCTGTAAGCAGTCAGAATTTGGTGTAGGAGCAGGAAAGGGAAGGAATAGTCAAATGATGACGGTAGTTCTAGCACGTTTGTTAGAGTATAGAGTTACAATATGTGTTCAGTATGGTGTCTCAACTAAACAAAACATTGTATCTGTAAGATAGCATGGTTGCTCACAGCGTATCCAATGTAATCATAGTGATATACCATCGTATGCTGTCCTTCAAATCAGGAGCAGTTCAGATACATCCTGATATACATCATTTTTCAGATACCCCCTCAACCAGAAGTCACATGGACTTAGGTTGGGGGACCTAGAAAGCCAGACAACTTGAATAGAGATGACGCAGTCGTTACTGAAGGTTCCTTGAGGTAAACTTTTCACCAGGAAAGTGACATGTCGTGTCACCCCATCTGGCATGATAATAGCTGTGTGGACTCAGTTGCATTCTTCGAAAGCTGGTATCACATGTTGTACAAGAAGGACCTTACAACATGCAGATGTCACTATACACGTAATGGGCCAGCAAGGATTAATCTCCTCGACGAAAAATGGACAGAGAATGAAGGAGCTTGTGAAGATACAACACACACCCACATAATATGAGTACAGTGGATGGGACAGTTCCGTGCATTCTCTGCGTCAAGCAGAGTAAAATGTACTTGGCTACATGTCATACTTCTCCATGTGTGCCATAAAACGAAGGGAAATATCACTATGATGTAGCCTACCTTGGGACTTCATTTGGTGCTCATTCTGAATCTTGTGGGGATGCCAGTGTGAAACACGCCACAAAATCTTTTGAACTGTAACCAGGGGAGAGGAAATTCGCTTGACACAGCTTGAGCTCTTTCTGCAGAATTTGAGGCATGTGCAGCATAGCTGGCTATAGCAAAAAAAAAAAAAAAAAAAAAAAAAATTCAGATGGCTCTGGGCAGTATGGGACTTAACTTCTGAGGTCATCAGTCCCCTAGAACTTAGAACTACTTAAACCTAACTAACCTAAGGACATCACACACATCCATGCCTGAGGCAGGATTCGAACCTGCGACCGTAGCGGTCGCGCGGTTCCAGACTGTAGCGCCTAGCTACAGCAACTTCAACAACAATTTCCATTGGAATGGGCCACTTCCATCTCCCCATTGCACCACCATTTGTTCCTTCAAATTTCTTGATCATATTCTTTACCCTGTTTGTTGACATGGGGCCGTTTCTGTAAGCGATATTCCAGCAATGCAACGCTGCTATTCCTGCCGTCCTTGGAGAACAAGCTTACCAGCAATGCACAGCCTTCGTGCTCAATGGTTGTTGGGTTTCGTACGGAAAACTTCAACCTTCTTAACCTGCTCACCAACGACACTCCACAAAAGAGATTAACATGCGTTGACAAGTGACAAACAGCATACAGACGTCAAAATGGGAGATATTTCACATTCAGACCGCTTATAGCACCATATTGTCACCTGGTGGAAAAGGTGGATCTAATGTTTTTTCGGTACATTCCGTGACCACACCAAACACGGAATATGCGTATAATGTTTCAACATTCTTCATTGTATACAGCCACCACTGCAGTACTCGAAACACAGTAAGTGTGGTGTCACCGCTAGACACCACACTTGCTAGGTGGTAGCTTTAAGTCGGCCGCGGTCCATTAGTCATGGCTCTGTAGCGAGAGGAAAATAGACCAGCGAATGAATTTCTGCGCCGTACGTGGAGGTACAGGCTTGTTCGGATGAAAAAGCGATGTCAAAGGTTTGTGGTCTGTGATGATGGTAAAGTGACGACCATACAAGAAATCGTGAAACTTTGTGACACCAAACACGAGAGCCAAAGCTTCCTTCTCGATCTGTGAATAATTTATTTGCGCAGACGAGAGCAATTTGGACGCAAAGGCAATAGGGCGATCATGTGAACCATCTTTGTGCGCAAGCACAGCACCGATCCCGAAATCCGATGCATCTACCATCACCAAAAGGGGTTTCTGGGGATCGAATGGCGTATGGCAAGTATTAGAAAGCAACGCCGATTTCAACTGGCGAAAGGCACGTTCACATTCCGTCGTCCAGACGAACGGAACACCTTTACGGCGTAAGCGATGAAGCGGAGCTGAAATGGAAGAGGCATTGCGCGAAAAGCGATGATAATAGTTGATTTTTCCCAGCACACTCTGTAGCTGCTTCAAATTCTGCGGCGAAGGCAAGTCTTGTATGGCACGGAGGTGCTCCAGACTCGGATGTATGCCTTGGGCATTGATTACATGTCCCAAATATGGCGAGTCACGAGCAAAAAACACACATTTGTCCTTCCGCAAGCGAAGACCATTTTGTCGCAAGACCTGAAATAATGTCCGGAGGTTTGCTAAATGTTCGTCTTATGTCTTTCCGGAGATCACAATATCGTCCAGATAGTTTGCTGCAGTAGAGACCGACGCACAAACAGTTTGCAGATATTGCTGGAACAAGGCAGGGGCGGACGCACACCCGAATGGCAGTCTTTTGACTCGATACAAACCAAGATGCGTGTTAACCACCAATACGCGCTGGCATTCTTCGTCCACCGGTATTTGCAAGTACGCATCTACTAGGTCCAACTTAGAAAAATATTTACCCGGGCACAGTTTGTCAAAAAGATCTTCCAGGCGGGGTAAAGGATAAGTGGCAATCACTAGTTGTGGATTCACTGTTGCCTTGAAGTCCACGCAAAGTCTCAATTTTCCTGAGGGTTTTGGCAAAATTACTAAGGGTGAGGCCCAGAGAGAAGCCTGCACACGTTCAATTACACCTTGTGATTCTAAATCGTGTAATGTTCTTGCGACCTCATCACGCAATGCGTGGGGAACATTGCGCACTCTGAAAAATTTCGGTTGCGCGTTTACTTTCAGTTCCAAATGTGCTTTATAGTTCTTAGCGCAACCAAGGCCCGGTGCAAAAATGTCTGCAAATTCTCCACATAGACGAGAAACACTAGCTGAAGGCACAGTCTGGTTCACTGATAGGACCTGATTGACTATAGACAAGTTAAACAACTGAAATAAATCTAAACCAAACAAGTTCACTGCAGAAGAAGAACGAAGAACGTAAAATGACACAAGTTTTGTTTGTCCCTTGTATGTTGCAAGAAGGCTGCACTGTCCTAACACAGGGATCGTGTGACCTGAATATGTAGTTAGCTTAACATTTGCTGCACGCAACGGAGGAGTGCCCAGTTGGTTGTACGTTACTTTATTGATCAATGAAACTGCAGCTCCGGTATCGAGCTGGAATGGTATTACGTTGCCATTAATGTCCAGGTCTACAAAAAGTTTATTGTCCTGCTGACGACAAGAGCGACTGTCTCGTGCAATTTCAACAGAGACTGGTACAGAAGCACTCGCGACTTGAGGTGATTTCCGTCGATGTCGACGCACACTTTTTGTGGGACGAACACAGTCACTGTTAGAGAGAGTGGCACTGGGCGGAGCGGAATTAACTACATGAATTTCCATGGGCGAAGGTTCACGAGCCTGAGCATTCTTGGTTCGATTCCGGCGCGAAGCAAAGGGCCTGGAATGGTTGTGAATGTCCTTTCGGAGCTTTTTCTGGCAAACACTTTGAACATGTCCTTTCTTATTACAGAAAAAGCAAATAGCCTGGCGTGACAGGCAATTCTCACGCGAATGTCTAGTAGTACACCGCGGGCATGATTTCACTGCATTTGCGTGCTTGCGTGGCACACGTGGCTGCGCGGACGTGGGTGAGGGCTGTTTACTGTTCCATGCAGCTCGCCCGGCGGGCCGGTTAATGTGACACACGGCTGGCGAAGGTTCAAACGATTCCTGAGCAAACTCAAGTGTGTCTTGCCTATCCAATATGTCTATCACTTGTTGAAGGATGGGATTGACTAGTTTCAAAATTTGCTCCCGTATACGAACATCAGAAACGTTCTGTGCAATTGCATCACGCACCATGGTATCTGAATAAGGGAGTCCACATTCACACTCAAAAGCACAATCCCTGGTAAGGCCTTGCAAAGTTGCAACCCACTCCCGATTAGTTGGACCGGCCGTACGTTTTGTACGAAAGAATATACACCGTTTTGCAACTACATTGACTGATTCCTTGAAATATGCATCCAAGGCAGACAAAATTTCGTCGTAGGACAGAGTTGCTACGTCGCATCGGGGAAACAGTTTCACTATCACACAGTACGTTTGCACCCCTACACACGCCAATAAAGAAGGCTGCCGCTCATTACCTTGAATTCTGTAGGCGGCGAGATGGAATCCAAATTGGCGTGAGCACCCCGTCCAGCTTTCGATTGCCGGGTCAAATGGCTGGAACGGGGGTGCAACAGCATGTTGTGGCTGCGGTAGCGGTGAAGCGGCGGCTGCCGCATCGTTTTGCATTGCACGTTGACCCTGAACGAGCTGTCCAAGGGCATCCAATAACGCCTGCGTCTGCTGATTCTGCAAGCGATAAAAATCGGACAGTACATCTGGAGATTGTGGCGAAGCCATGACACAAGCAAAGTAAACAAAGAGAAAGAAGACAATATTTAGCCTCGTTGCCTTTTTTAGACTCGTCGCTACTTGTTATATTGCTAGAGAAGGCCGAAATGCACGCTATAAGCTCACGCAGGATGGCGTTAGGTCTGAAACAGGATACGTAATGAATGCTATGAGAAAAGTACGTTGCTTCTGGAATACTTAACTTTAATTCATCATTTGTATACATCGTTCTTGATGAGACATGCTTCATACGATAACTACCAATTGCTATGGCGCCTTGCTAGGTCGTAGCCATTGACTTAGCTGAAGGCTATTCTAACTATCTTCTCTGCAAATAAGCGAGGCTTCGTCAGTGTTGCATCGCTAGCTAAGTCGTCCGTACAACTGGGGCGAGTGCTAGTAAGTCTCTCGAGACCTGCCGTGTGGTGGCGCTCGGTCTTCGATCACTGACAGTGGCGACACGCGGGTCCGACATGTACTAATGGACCGCGGCCGACTTAAAGCTACCACCTAGCAAGTGTGGTGTCTAGCGGTGACACCACACTTACTGTGTTTCGAGTACTGCAGTGGTGGCTGTATACAATGAAGAATGTTGAAACATTATACGCATATTCCGTGATTGGTGTGGTCACGGAATGTACCGAAAAAACATTAGATCCACCTTTTCCACCAGGTGACAATATGGTGCTATAAGCGGTCTGAATGTGAAATATCTCCCATTTTGACGTCTGTATGCTGTTTGTCACTTGTCAACGCATGTTAATCTCTTTTGTGGAGTGTCGTTGGTGAGCAGGTTAAGAAGGTTGAAGTTTTCCGTACGAAACCCAACAACCATTGAGCACGAAGGCTGTGCATTGCTGGTAAGCTTGTTCTCCAAGGACGGCAGGAATAGCAGCGTTGCATTGCTGGAATATCGCTTACAGAAACGGCCCCATGTCAACAAATAGGGTAAAGAATATGATCAAGAAATTTGAAGGAACAAATGGTGGTGCAATGGGGAGATGGAAGTGGCCCATTCCAATGGAAATTGTTGTTGAAGTTGCTGTAGCTAGGCGCTACAGTCTGGAACCGCGCGACCGCTACGGTCGCAGGTTCGAATCCTGCCTCAGGCATGGATGTGTGTGATGTCCTTAGGTTAGTTAGGTTTAAGTAGTTCTAAGTTCTAGGGGACTGATGACCTCAGAAGTTAAGTCCCATACTGCCCAGAGCCATCTGAATTTTTTTTTTTTTTTTTTTTTTTTTGCTATAGCCAGCTATGCTGCACATGCCTCAAATTCTGCAGAAAGAGCTCAAGCTGTGTCAAGCGAATTTCCTCTCCCCTGGTTACAGTTCAAAAGATTTTGTGGCGTGTTTCACACTGGCATCCCCACAAGATTCAGAATGAGCACCAAATGAAGTCCCAAGGTAGGCTACATCATAGTGATATTTCCCTTCGTTTTATGGCACACATGGAGAAGTATGACATGTAGCCAAGTACATTTTACTCTGCTTGACGCAGAGAATGCACGGAACTGTCCCATCCACTGTACTCATATTATGTGGGTGTGTGTTGTATCTTCACAAGCTCCTTCATTCTCTGTCCATTTTTCGTCGAGGAGATTAATCCTTGCTGGCCCATTACGTGTATAGTGACATCTGCATGTTGTAAGGTCCTTCTTGTACAACATGTGATACCAGCTTTCGAAGAATGCAACTGAGTCCACACAGCTATTATCATGCCAGATGGGGTGACACGACATGTCACTTTCCTGGTGAAAAGTTTACCTCAAGGAACCTTCAGTAACGACTGCGTCATCTCTATTCAAGTTGTCTGGCTTTCTAGGTCCCCCAACCTAAGTCCATGTGACTTCTGGTTGAGGGGGTATCTGAAAAATGATGTATATCAGGATGTATCTGAACTGCTCCTGATTTGAAGGACAGCATACGATGGTATATCACTATGATTACATTGGATACGCTGTGAGCAACCATGCTATCTTACAGATACAATGTTTTGTTTAGTTGAGACACCATACTGAACACATATTGTAACTCTATACTCTAACAAACGTGCTAGAACTACCGTCATCATTTGACTATTCCTTCCCTTTCCTGCTCCTACACCAAATTCTGACTGCTTACAGCGCCATATCTTCAGCTGGTGAGAGAAAGTGGAACTATAATTTTTCAGTCTACTCCATGGATGCACTAATATACCTGAACGTACCTACGATGTTTCAGCGGCCTGCAATGTATACAGCCTGCGTTGTTTAATTACAACCAGCTGGTAGTTACATAAAAAGACACAAGACTTCATACGGCACCGACTTATTTTTTCAGTTTCAGCTAGAAATGGCCTTATCCGAGAACATTTCAGCTTCCCCTGTCCCCTTGCCCCATTTTATTCTGTTCGTGAACTTATTGTGGAGACAAGAACTGGCCCAGTGAGCGACTTGCCTGTTTCGCCCCAGATAAACAGCAGAACTGTGATTCTCATCCTTCCGGAGGGTCTCCGTCTCATTTGGCGTCCCGCTGACGCTGCAGGCGGGCCGGCAGAGCGGGATTACGCAGTCCAGCTTAGCTCGACTACTCCAGACAATAAGCGGGCGCTGCCACCGCCTCATCCCCCCGAATCCTGCCCAGCCCGCCAGCCAGCAGTTACACAATGAGTCGCCGTCGAGGATCTACACCCATTAGGGGAGCAATTACTGTGAGAATGCCGGATAACGGCCAGTCTCCGTCCCTTCCGGAGACAAACACTTGGGCTTTCTTCGCCCTGCTTTCGTATCACGTCACGGTACGGAGAGGAGGCAGCGTTCCTTATAAGGAGGTATTTGCATGTAGCGGTGAATTCGGAAAGGAGATGAGTTTGTACGATGGACTGCTGCCATGGTTACGGCTAAATCGTAATTTATTTACAGGAATTCCGATACTTATCAACCTGACGATGCGTCCAGAAGTATGTGTTTTTTCGTTCGACACCTTTTTCCATAGTCCCCTGACTTTCATTTGCTTATAGCCTGTACAGGTTTTTTGGTCTGTCTGGTGACATAACTCTTACTGAAAGTGCCTTATAGTCAGGAGATCCTCAGATTATCTGACTGCCATTATGTGCTAGTTCATTTAGCGTTACCCAAGGTGCACGTGTAGTGTTATACTACGGACGTGAAGACATAGAAAAAGCTCTGAAAGATGTCAAACCAACAAAGGCACCTGGCTTCGACAACGTTCACCCTGAATTCATAATAAACTGTGGCAAGTATACAAAAGTATGGCTGGCTCAATTTTTCACAAACATCATGCAAACTGGCAATATCCCACGAGAACTCAAACGATCTAAGGTAATTGCTATTCTAAAGCCTGGGAAGCCAGCTGACAACCCAAAAAGCTACAGATCAATTGGCCTGCTGTCTGTAATTTACAAATTACTAGAGAGGCTTATATATAGCAGAATTAGCCCAGAATTGTTCAGGGCGATCCCAGTTGAACAGGCAGGCTTTCGGCCAGGGAGAAGTTGTACTGACCAAGTGTTGTCACTCAATACTTACATTGAGGCGGGATTCCAGAGAAAATTGAAAACATCAGTCGCCTTTATTGACCTCTCAGCAGCTTACGACACTGTGTGGAGAGAAGGCATCATGTACAAAATTCTTCGAGTAATATCTTGCAAATCTATAGCACGCTTAAAAGACAGCATGCTCAATGATAGGGTGTTCCAAATAAGTATGGACACTGACTACAGCTCCATCAAAAAACTAAAAATGGCTTACCACAAGGATCAGTGCTCGTACCACTGCTGTTTAGCCTCCGTATTGCAGACCTGCCGGAAGCACAATCAAGAAAGTTCGGGTATGTTGACGATTGGGCTCTCGCTACAAGATGTAGGACAATTGAAGCATCTGAGGATATCCTAACGAAAGACCTGAAGATAATGGGTGAATATTTCCGTAAGTGGACGCTTCAACCAAATGCTTCCAAAACGTTAGTTGCTTCCATCTCAATAACAAACTCGGGGGAAAGGAACTCAACATTCGATTTGAAAACACCGTTCTCAGGCATAATAAAACTCCGAAGTACTTGGGCATGACGCTGGACAGAACACTGTCTTTTAAAGAACACCTAACAAAAACTGCCGAAAAATTAAAGACAAGAAATAACATTATTCAAAAGCTCTGCGGTACTACCTGGGGAGCAACGACCTCCACTCTCCGCACCTCTGCTTTAGCAATTGTATTCTCGGCTGCCGAATACTGTGCTCCGATTTGGATAACAGCCCACATGTAAAAAAGGTGGATGTCCAGTTGCATAACACTCTAAGGATGACTTCTGGAGTAATTAAACCCACTCCGACGCAATGGCTCCGAATATTAAGCCACATCCCGCCGCCACACCTGCGACGTACTGACGCCCTTGTATGTGAATACAAAAACATCATGGGATATCGAAGCCTGCCAATCCACCAAGACATTGAGGCTGCAAACACTAATAGGCTTCGATCTAGGAACCTGCCAACAAGAACAGCAAGGAACTGGGTACAAGAAGGTTTCAGTATCACAAACCCTTGGTCGGGAAAAATGGAACGCATGGCAAAATCATAATATGGCCTGCATCACACAAAAACCACCTGGTTTTGACCTACCACGCAAAACGTGGTCCACTCTAAATAGGATTAGAACTCGTGATGGCAAATGTGCTTACTCCCTGTATAAATGGGTTAAAATACTATGCCCTTAGTGTGACTGCAGAGAAAGTCAGACCTTGTTGAAGAGTGTTCCAGAGGAGCCTATAATGGGAGCCCCGACGACTTCTGCTCGCAACTCCAGAATCGATAGATTATATTAATAGACTTGATGTTTGTTTCTAATCCTTAAACTTTGTTATATTAGTAATGTTTGTTTGCAATTATTAACGTTTGTTATATTAGTGATTTGTCTGTTTCTGTCTTATGTGTCTGTATTGCCATACGATGAATAAAATAACAGGTTCTTTATTAGGGCATAAGTAGGAGAGGCATTCATTCAGTAGTGCTACATCTTTATCTTCTCGACCACTTTAGTATTTTTAATTTTTTTAAACCAAAAAGAAGAGAAAAGCATTATTTGTTGTGGGACATAGTGGAAGATTTCTCGCCGGCCTGAGTGGCCGAGCGGTTCTAGGCGCTTCAGTCTGGAACCGCGCGACCACTACGGTCGCAGGTTCGAATCCTGCCTCGGGCATGGCTGTGTGTGATGTCCTTAGGTTAGTTAGGTTTAAGTAGTTCTAAGTTCTAGGGGACTGATGACCTCTGATGCTAAGTCCTATAATGCTCAGAGCAATTTTTTTGGAAGATCCATCCTTCAGTCCCTACAGTTTCACCAAGTTCCGATGGTTTATGGTGCTATACGAATCCTTCAAAATGGTGTCTCTTATGGAGGGGGGTTCCAAGCAGAGTTGTCATTGAGTTTCTTTCGGCGGAATACTAGAGCATCGCAGATATCCTGTAAGCGCTTGCAATATGTAACACCTCGCTGTACAACTGGACCTCTTTGTTGGTAGTGCTAACAAACTCGTCCACTTGCTGGGGTACTCAAAGGTGTGATTGTTCGGTTCCTTGCCGCCTAACAGAAGACCATTAAGAGCAACGAAGGACAATCTATGCGGAATTGTTTTTGCACTACGTGGTTGATGGTGACAATTTTTGTCGAACATCGTCGCAGGCGAAGAAACACAGGTTCGGCGTTTCGAGCCGGAAGCAAAACGGCAGTCCATGGAGAAGCGACACACCACCACTCCTCCGAAGAATAATTCCAAAGCAGCATCCTCAGCCAGTGAAGTCATGGCGACGGTCTTCTGAGACTCAGAAGGCTTATTCTGTTTCAAGTCCTCCCTCGTGGTGCAACAATAAACTCTGATTTGTATTATGCTACCCTCAGGAAATTATAGAAAAAAAAACTACTTCAGCGTGTTCGTCGCCACAAAGGCGCGAACGAATCTCCCCTTCTCCATGACAACGTAAGTCCTCAAGTCCGTGCATCGAGAGAAGCTCACGAAACTTCAATAAACTGTTCTTCCGCAACCACCTGGCAGCTTGTATATCGCACCTTCTTACCTCCATCTGCTTGGCCCAATGAAGGAAGCACTCAACGGGAAATAGTACGTGGATGATGGGGAGTTTACTGACGCTGCAAGACGTTGGCTCCGACGTCGAGCGGTAGGGTGGTACCATACGGGCATATAGACCCTCCCACGAAGTCGATGCAAGTCCGTCGCATTGAACGGATATCATGTTGAAAAATAAGGTTTTGTGACCAAAAGAATAGGGAATAATATGGTGCAATGGAATTATGAATAAAACTAACCTGCTTTCATAAAAAAGTGTTACATTATGTACTGAACGCCCCTCTTCCTACATTCAGAGTATTCTGTATTTTGTTTCACATGTTGTAACCTGTGCTCCTGATTGAAAATGCCCCATACCTTTGGTACAAAGCGATATATACGAGCACAGGTATTCTATAGGCTTTTTGGCGTGCCCCTCTCCTTCCAGCTATCACTTGGTATTTCTGCCAATAATGTCACACGTCTGAGCGAGTGCCTTCAAGATTTATATCATTACTCCCACTACATGTCGTAATATGCCAAATTAACCAGTCTTTATTCCCTTTTTTGCCTTTCGTATTATGATACAGCATTAGGCTTAAAGAGATTGTAATGAGATTCAGATCGTTAGCAGAAACCTACACATTCAGACTATTTATTAAATTTCCTTACGTTTTTCTTTAGCCTCGAGACTGGTTACATCTATCCCTCGACGCTAGTCTATTATTCCCTCCTCTCTTCATTTCTGCGCAACTTCAATGAACCATGAACCACACGCCTTAGAACTTCCACAATGTTTTGAAGCCCTTTTCCTCTATCTACTGTTTTTCCCGTCCCTATTCCCATACAAGGCTCCGTTTCCTAATTAACCATTCCACGATCCATCAGATCAGGGTTAGTGCCATCAACCTTTGTGTCAATTTGTGCACTAAATTCCCTCACTCATTCATTCTTTTCAGTACATCTTCATTAGTTACGGTAAAACTACCTACTTAATCTCCAGCTTTCCTCAGTTCTCTTCTTCTCTTTCCACTTCACTTCCATATCAGGCAACGCTTCAGACAAATACTGTCAGAAGTAATATTCTAACGGCTGGAGGTGTGCCACTTTCATTGTACATACAAATAACTGACCTTCTTTTTCTCAACGATAAAACTGTTTTAAATATCAACCGTAGACTCTCAAATCCATACATTTTGCAAAAATATATATATATATATATATATATATATATATTATTCACGTTTGGGCCCTACTGGACCACGCGAAGTACAATCACGGGGCATTCAGTTATTTTCTTTTAGACTTTCTCTCTGCCCAAATTGTTTTCATTCACTCGGAATGAGCTCTTTTCCTTTCATCAGACCATGTGGTTCCAGTTTTCTTTGGTTTTTCAGCTTGACCAACTACCCAGTCATGAATTTTTTGCCTAAATAATTTTCTGTCTTGAATTTCATCTTGTTTTATATCTACCTCTTTCATGTCCTCTTTTATAGCAGCAATCCATTTTATTGTCTCAAATATATATATATATATATATATATATATATATATATCCCTCACTGTCAGGCACCAATCACTGTGGGGCTAAGAGCCACATACCTATCACAGTTCAGGAGATATGACGCCATAAACAATGAAATGAGGGAAAAACTGTCGCATCAGGCATAATATTTAAATTTATTGCTCTTGTACTACTAAATCTATTCGCAATAAATTTTGCAAAATATATTTACATCTAAGCCGCTAAATTCACCTACCTAATTATATCGTGTTACCACACATACTTCAGGAGATATGACGTCATAAACATTGAGATGTGCGAAAAAGTGGTGCACTATGCATGATTTTAAATGCATTTTTTCCTTACTTCTGAGAGACTTCCATAACCGAGTCAAGGAAACCCCTGACACCTGGCGACACATTTTACAACTTTCAATCGGGAAGCGCAAACTTCTATAGGGCAAAACAATACTCGCTTATGGAGTAATGAAGGGGCGTTGCCATAGAGACGTTTGTAAAATCGCGTTGTAGACACGCGTAGCAGCTGTGCTCAGGGCCCAGATACTGTCCGGAATCATCTCGCAGTGTGTCTACTGCATAATTTCAAATTTGCTTTCACGAATATATGGAAATGAAATTTTTCAGATATTACATTAAAAACACAGTTCATTTTTTTCATTTATAATAGGAAACTGGACAAATGAACACCTAGGCAATGCCGAGTTCGTCCGCTAGCACCTTATACAAGATGACCTTCACTGCATTATACACTGACGGAGAAATCTCGCAGCACTAAAAAATAATAGATGTGGAGTAATGAAATTTTTGGAGTACATTTATCTAGGTAAAATATTTGTCTGATTAACATTGCAAGATTACACGTTATGTAAGCGCGAGATAAGCCATTGGAAATGTGAAATTCTGATACACTACTAACCGCTGTAACGCCAAGAATGTTGACTGTAAGCTTGCAAGCGTGCACGTATTGCGTTCTACAGGTGGCGTATATCAGTTTGTGCGATGGCTTTCCGTGCCAGTTGCACTTGGTCGGTCAATGCAGGGACGATTAATGATGTTTGTGGATGACTGGAGTTGTCGTCTGATGATGACCCAAATGTGCACGATTGGAGACAGGCTTGGTTACTGAGCATCGACACTGTGTAGAATGTGATGCGTTACAACAGCGGCATGTGGTCGAACGTTATCCTGTTGGAAAACACAGTATGGAGTGTGTTTGAGCATTATCCAGTTGGAAATAACCCCCTGGAAAGCTGCTCATAATTGGCAACATAGCACATTGACTGACTACACTGATATGCAAATTTGCAGTCATGGGTACTTTGAATAACCACGAGAGTGCTCCTGCAGTTATACCAAATCGCATCCCAGACTATAACTCCAAGTGTAGGTGGAGTGTGTGTAGCATGCAGACATGTCAAGTGGTCACCTTCTAACCTACACACAGCCATCACTGGGACTGAGGCAGATCCAGATTACGTCAAATCTCCACCGTGCCCTCCAATGAGCTCTCACGTGATACCACTGAATTCGCAACTGGGGGTAGTTTCACGTCAGTGGAACGCACGCTATAGGCCGTCTGATTCGACGATGAAGTAACCGATTTGTAACAGTTTGCTGTCACTATGGTGCCTACTGCAGCTCAAATTGCTGCTGCAGATGCAGTATGATGCGCCAGAGCCATATGCCGAGCATATGCGGAACAAGATAGGCTTCCCTCTCGGTAGTGCCACGTACCCACCTATAGTCCGGTCTCCTAGCACTGTACATTCTAGTGAGCATCGCTGCCAGCAATCATGTACAGTGGCTGCATTTCTGCCGAGTCTTTCTGTAATATGGCAGAAGGGACATCTAACTTCTTGTAGCCCTATTACACGACCTCTTTCAAACTGAGGTGTCAATAATGAAGTCTTTGACTCCTTAAAGACATACTTGACTAACATCAACTCACCACGTGCAATTTGTGAAGTAATTAGCGCTTACGATTGTTACAATTTAAAGAAAACATTTGCGTCTTCATGGTGCCGTTCTTGTGAGACTGGCGTGAAATTTGAATAGACATCCCCTTTCAGATGTAGAAACATGCCTACCAATTTCGTTTATGACGCAGAACGACTTATTGGTGTTGCAGTTTATTTTCTTCTGTCTAATATAATATACACTGAAGAAAAACTGTTGGCCAGCATCGGCTTGTGACAGTTTTCAAATCTGTCATACGTAAAAAAGTATTTATCTCTTCAAGGAAACAGGGACTTGTTCCGTCAATCACATTTCGAAAATCTGCGTTCATTGTCTTGCACACAAGCTGAATGTCGCCTTGTGCAGCTAAATATACAAATGGGCAAAACTGGAGGAGAAAGTAACTTTGGAATGATGCCAAGTAACATAGCCCGATGAGACTTGGAGCATACACAGTATAGTACCGAAGGTAACTGAAAGAAATACTCGTACGCATTGAATCGAACAAACACGACAATTTTATTAAAGACTATAATTACAGTGAAATCGACGAGATTGATGATGATCCCGTGGACATTACAAAAGGCGGGACACGATTCTCAATATAGTGCGTGATCACCACTGATGGTAATTCATGCCCCGAAACGTGTTCCCTTGCTGGCCACACGTTTGGTAAGGATTACATGTGTTCCTCCACATGCGCAGTCGAGAAGAGCAGGATGGTAGTTGGTGCATATAGACGTGCCCCGATACGTCTCATAAACGCATCCCACACGTTCTCGATGGAATTTAAATACAGGGAACGGACAGGCCAGTCCATTCGACAAATATGCAACATTATGCCTCCCCAAACCATAACACCAGCAAAACGATCATTTTCGACAATGTCCCTGGGGTACATCAGATAGCTTCGTATGACAATAGTTCGGAACACTAATATCTTAACGAAGTTCCTACTGTCTTGTCCCAATTTATAGTCAGTATTTTCCTTCCTTCGTTGATTTTGAAGAGAGCCTCCTCATTTCTCAACAAATTTATAGCGTGCTCTTGTAACATCATTTCTCAAACATCTTCTCTTCTTTTCTGTTCTGTGTTCTAGATACACATTCTCAGAAAGTTTGTACTCTAATTAACGCTTGGTTTTCACGCCAGCAGTCACGTGTGAGAAATGTCTTCTTTGTTGGAGCTTACCTACTTCTAATACGAGGGTGGGAACTTTAATAGTGACAGCTATTTATTTACAGCTCGTACAAAATACATACGTTTTTCAAATTTTTATTGACCTTCAGAGTAGTCACCAGTATTGTGTACAGCCCGTTGCCAGCGATGTGGAAGTCGTAGGATACCCTTAGCAGTACCAGTTGTGCCGAGAGTTCGAGTGGCGTGGTCTATTGCCCGACGAATTTGTAGCAGAAGTGTTTCCTTCAGTTTAGAAATCGAGTTGAACTCACGAGGGCTTAAGTGAAGGGACTGCAGTAGGTGGTATAGCACTTACCAGCCCCATCAGTCAAACAAATCAGTAACATCTTGAACTGTACGTGCTTGAGCATTGTCCTGCAAAATGATGGTCAGGTCCCGCAGAAAAAGTTATCACTTCTGTCTCTAAGCTGGTCTTAGGTTGTGTTCCAAAAGTGAACAGTATAGAGACAGAAGTGATGACACTTTCTGCAGGATCTGACTATCATTTTGCAGGACAATCCTCAAGCACGTACAGTGAAAGCTGTTACTGATTTGTTTGACTGATGTGGCTGCTAAGTGCTATACCACCTACTGCACTCCCCTGGCTTAAGCTCTCGTGAGTTTAACTAGATTTCTAAACTGAAGGAAACACTTCACGGCGTTCGCTTCAAAACTGCTACAAATTCGCCGGGCGACAGACCGTGCCACTTCAACTGTCGACACAACAGTCATTGCTAAGAGTATCCTACGACTTCCACATCGCTGGCAAAGAGTTAATGCTGGAGACTTTTTTGAAGGTCAGTCAAACTTTGAAAAGTGTATCTGTTTTGTACGAGCTGTAAATAAATAGTTGCCACTATTAAAGTTTCAACCCTCGTATATTCATCCATATTATGTTCTTGCCGTTATCTCTTGGTTCCTCTATATATCGTGTATCACCGTCTATCAGGATTCTTTCTGTTCAACTTCTACGAGGTCTTTAATTTTGAGTCCGCAGCTCGTGGTGGTGCGGTAGCGTTCTCGCTTCCCGCGCCCGGGTTCCCGGGTTCGATTTCCGGCGGGGTCAGGGATTTTCTCTGCCTCGTGATGACTGGGTGTTGTGTGATGTCCTTAGGTTAGGTTTAAGTAGTTCTAACTTCTAGGGGACTGATGTCCATAGCTGTTAAGTCCCATAGTGCTCAGAACCATTTGAACCATTTTTGAACTTCAATTTTGATGTTGGGTTCATCAGTAATCTCATGTTTTGCTGCTTCTCATAATTTCAATCATTCTTCTACTTACTCTTAACCCACCTTTTCAGCTGATAAGACTGTAAATTTCTTTCGAAAGGTTCTATGATTCTTCCTCAGTTTCATTGAAGGTTAAGTCCCATAGTGCTCAGAGCCATTTGAACCATTGAAGGTAGAAATATCGTTAGCAAAATTTATCAATGGCATCATTTCACCCTGAATTTTAATAACAATCCTTGCCTTTCATTATTGCTTCTTGGAAGCTGAGACTGAGCTGTAGGAGGAGAAGGGCACATCTACGCCACATGTCCTTCTTATTGCGAGGACTTCTTTCATCGTCGTTCGTTCTTACTGTTACCTATCGGTCCCTCTACTTATTGTCTATTACCGTATTTCACTATAGCTTATATTCATAGTCTTCCACTTCATTAAATCATTTTACTCAATGCTTCCTCGAAATCATTCCATCATTTCCAGTATTCTCACCCCTACCACTGATTCCACTACTACATGTAAGTACGATCCTTCCTATTAGTGTACTTGAGAAAAAGTCTTTCCTTAATGAATGATAAAGTATTTTCAGGTGGTCTTACGTCATCTCTGTGAGGGGACGTTCACTGTTTCACTTCTAGACAAAACGGCTAACTCCACCTTACATCTGAATCCATGGCATTCGTATCCTTAGCTCTCATAAACGCAAAAGCGTGTGGTTTTTTTCCAATGGGGAATGATTTTTGGGGTGGGGTGTTTCCTTTACTTTCTTGTATTATAGTTAGAATGGTTGTTAATAAGAACCACACCTTTTTAAACACTTCATTCCTTTGTTAGCGTGGTTCTTGTATATTCATCTTGATTTAGTCGTTATTATTCTGAAGAAAAGGACACCCATAAGGTTCGATTCATGCGTTTAGGAGAAACAAAGATTCTTTGCGGAACGCACAGCGTAAACCTAAGCATAACTTAGAGAACAAATCGTTATTAAAAAAAACTCAACCCCATCCGCACAGGCCTCGGAAGGCCCAACGGCGCCGAATGACAGTCGTGTCACCTTCAGTCAATTTGCACCGCCACTTGTGGATACCGAAAGGCGTGTGCTCAGCAAACCGCTCTCTAGGACACTGTTAATTTTTCGTGACCTTTACTACTTATTCAAGTAGTTGCCCAATCGTTATCACGAGACTGGGCGCACTCGCGGAGGTAAACAGCGCATAGTCCGGTTGGTCACCTGTACAAGTGTCAGCCACGTCCTGAAGGTTCTTAACTTCGGCGATCTGACAGGAACCGGTATGTCCGCCACAGTACGGTCGATGACAAAAATCATTACTAACCACTACAAAATAAAGGAAGCTACACCACTCAAGAGTTTAGAAATAATTTACAGTGAAAATAGTCAATATAATTCGTGAGGAGGCCAATTGACAAGGTGAGAGAGGTGGCGCAGAGGTTAACACGTTGTACTCGTGCTTGGTAGGACGACGGTTGAAATCCGCGTCCGGCCATCCAGATTTAGGTTTTCCGTGTTTTCCCCTAAATTGCTCCAGACAAGTGCCAGGATGGTTCCCTCGAAAGGCAGTGCCGATTTCTTTCCCTGTCCTCGACTGAATGCGAACTTATGCTCCCTCTCTGATAACCTCGATGTCGACGGGACATATTCCTTTCTCTTTACAATTAACAATGCATATGTATGAGAAGAAGATGATTAATCCAACATGAAATTGTTTCCTCCTAGCAAAGAACACATGAAACTGTTCAGGAAATTCAATAAACTTTATTACAAACATAAACATTTAAGTATCCACCTCCTGTCCTTTTTTTTCTTTTTTTTTACGCTTCCTCTCTTCCACTTCCGTCTTGTCCAATTTACTTTCTCCAGCATATAGCCTCACACATCATTCACTGACTGACACAACATCGTGCACGGACACGCACACACACACACACACGCACACACACAACACACACACACACACACACACATACAAATACTGATCTTCGTCTGAGAGATTGGATCACAAAGTTTTTCTTCTTCTTCTTTTTCTTCTTCTTCCTCTTCTTCCCCTCGTTATGCCTTTTCCTGTTTCTTTTTCAATGGAGAATGCCCTTCCTGATGCCACCACTTCCTTTCTATGTTGGAATCTGTGTACCCTAACCGCCTGCATCTAGAACAAGCCTACGTTTAACTGTGAAAACCTTTCTAATTGTTTGCATGGTGAGTATCTGAGGCGGGATGTGGGTACCAGCCTGATATTTACTTAAATGAATGTGGGATGCGCGACCATTTGATAACCAGGTCTTGGCCCACCGGTAGTCAGCAGCCGTCGCCAATCCACGGATTCGATCTGTAGCGTGTTCGCCTATCCCGCAAACGACGATTTATCGACCTGTGCTATCCAGACATGCACAATGAAAATCATTCCTCCAGGAATAACTGGCCGGCCGCGGTGGTCTAGCTGTTAAGGCGCTCAGTCAGGAACCGCGCGACTGCTACGGTCGCAGGTTGGAATCCTGCCTCGGGCATGGATGTGTGTGATGTCCTTAGGTTAGTTAGGTTTAAGTAGTTCTAAGTTCTACGGGACTGATGACCACAGATGTTAAGTCCCATTGTGCTCAGAGCCATTTGAACCATTTCCAGGAATAAATTAAAAATAATATGTTTGTTTGCATGGTTATCTTCTGCAGCAGGTGTTAAAATCTGCTGTTAGTTTTTCCATTTCAGCTTACTGCAATGTAATTCAAGAGAACTTTACATCAGACGAATTCGCTTTGTTTATAAAGTAATTTCCATGGTTACTGTGCAAACTGGGTACATATTTCTGTACATTCTTGGTTGTTTCAGATTAAAAACAGCGTTTTGTTTATAAAGTTGGAGTGCAAATTACCTTCCTATTCTCCAAACTACTGCTTCCTCCTTCCTTGATAGCAGCGGTTGATGTCGAAAGACTTCGTTCCACACATGCACAGTTTTTGCCATTCTTCTGTATTTCTTGTGCTGCATATGGGATATTTACACTTCAGCTCGCTTTTGTAAATACAAAAAAATGTACTTTCACAGTTTGGAAACCCTCACAACCCTCCCCTCCCCCCCATCAACCATGGAGGCTAGCGTGCCTCAGCGATACAGAAAGCCGTACCGTAGGTTCAACCACAACGAAGGGATATCTGTTGAGAGGCCAGACAAAAGTGTGGTTCCTAAAGAGAGGCAGCAGCCTTTTCAGTAGTTGCAGGGACAACGGTATGATGATTGACTGATCGGGCCTTGTAACACTAACCAAAACGGCCTTGCTGTGCTGGTACTGCGAACGGCTGAAAGTAAGGCGAAACTACAGCCGTAATTTTTCCCGAGGGCATGCAGCTTTACTGTACGGTTAAATGGTGATGACGTCCTCTTGGGTAAAACATTTCGGAGGTAAAATAGTCGCCCATTCGGATCTCCGGGATGGGGCTACTCAGGAGGACGTTGTTATCAGAAGAAAGAGAACTGGCGTTCTACGGGTCGGGTAGAGGTTAGAAAATTTAAAAGGTAGGTTAGATAATTTAAAAAGGGAAATGGATAGGTTGATGTTAGATATAGTGGGAATTAGCGAAGTTCTGTGGCAGGAGGAACAAGACTTCTGGTGAGGTGAATACAGGGTTATACAAAATCAAATAGGTGTAATGTAGGAGTAGGTTTAATAAAGAACCAAAAAATAGGAGTGCGGTTAAGCTACTGCAAACAGCGCAGTGAACGCATTATTGTAGCCAAGATACATACGGAGCCCACGCCTACCACAGAAGTACAAGTTTATATGCCAACTAGTTCCGCAGATGACGAGGAGATTGCTGAAATGTAAGATGAGATGAAAGAAATAATTCAGATAGTGAAGGGAGACGAAAATTTAATGGTCATGGGTGACTGGTATTCGATAGTAGAAAAAGGAAGAGAAAGAAACGTAGTAGGTGAATATGGAATGGGGGTAAGGAAGCCACCTGGTAGAATTTTGCACTGAGCATAACTTAATCATAGCTAACACTTGGATCAAGAATCATGAAAGAAGGTTGTATACATGGAAGAGGCCTGGAGATACTGGAAGGTGTCAGATAGATTATATAATGGAAGACAGAGATTTAGGAACCAGGTTTTAAATTGTAAGACATTTCCAGGAGCAGATGTGGACTCTGACCTCAATCTATTGGTTACGAACTGAAGATTAAAACTGAAGAAACTGCAAGAAGGTGGGAATTTAAGGAGATGAGACCTGGATAAATTGAAAGAACCAGAGGCTGTATAGACTTTCACGGAGAGCATTAGGGAACGATTGACAAGAATGGGGGAAATAAATACAGTAGAAGAAGAATGGGTAGCTTTTAGAGATGAAATAGTGAAAGCAGCAGAGGATAAAGTAGGTAAAAAGACGAGGGCTAATAGCAATCCTTGGGTAACAGAAGAGATACTGAATTTAATTGATGAAAGGAGAAAATACAAAAATGCAGTAAATGAAGCAGGCAAAAAGGAGTACAAACGTCTCAAAAATGAGATCGACAGGAAGTGCAAAATGGCTAAGCAGGGATGGGTAGAGGACAAATGTAAAGATGTAGAGGCGTATATCACTATGGATAATATAGATACTGCCTAAGGAACATTAAAGAGACCTTTGGAGAAAAGAGAACCGCTTGCATGAATATCAAGAGCTCAGATGGAAACCCAGTTCTAAGCAAAGAAGGGAAAGCAGAAAGGTGGAAGGAGTATATAGAGGGTCTATACAAGGGCAATGTTCTTGAGGACAATATTGTGGAAATGCAAGAGGAGATAGATGAAGATGAAATGAGAGATATGATACTGCGTGAAGGGTTTGACAGAGCACGGAAAGACATAAATCGAAACAATGCCCCGGGAGTAGACAACATTCCATTAGAACTACTGATAGCCTTGGGAGAGCGAGCCCTGACAAAACTCTACGATCCCGTGAGCAAGACGTTTGAGACAGGCGAAATACCCACAGACTTCAAGAAGAATATAATAATTCCAATCCCAAAGAAAGCTGGTGTTGACACATGTGAAAATTACCGAAGTATCAGTTTAATAAGCCACGGCTGCAAAATACTATCACGAATTCTTTATAGCCGAATGGAAAAACCGGTAGAAGCCGGCCACGGCGAAAATCAGTTTGGATTCCGTAGAAATATTGGAACACGTGTGGCAAAACTGACCCTACGACTTATCTTGAGAAATAGATTAAGGAAAGGCAAACATGCGTTTCTATCATTTCTAGACTTAGAGAAAGCCTCTGACAATGTGTACTGGAATACTCTCTTTCAAATTCTGTAGGTGGTAGGGGTAAAATACAGGGAGCGAAAGGCTATTTACAATTTGTACAGAAACCAGATGGCAGTTATAAGAGTCGAGGGGTATGTAGGGGAAGCAGGGACTGGAAACGGAGTGAGACAGGATTGTAGCCTATCCCCGATGTTATTCCATATGTATATTGAGCGAGCAGTACAGGAAACAGAAGAAAAATTCGGAGTACGAATTAAAATCCATGGAGAAGAAATAAAAACTTTGAGGTTCGCCTATGTAATTCTGTCAGAGACAGCAAAGGTCCTGGAAGAGCAGCTGAACGGAATGGACAGTGTCTTGAAAGGAGGATATAGAATTAAATCGGGTGATGCAGCGGGAATTAGATTAGGAAATGAGACGCTTAAAGTAGTAGATGAGTTTTGCTATTTTGGGAGCAAAATAACTGATGATGGTGGAAGTGGAGAGGATATAAAACGTAGAATAGCAATGACAAGGAAAGAGTTTCTGAAGAAGAGAAATTTGCCAGTTTCGAGTATAGATTTAAGTGTCAGGAAGTCGTTTCTAAAAGTATTTGTATGGAGTGTAGCCATATACGGAAGTGAAACATGGACGATAAATAGTTTAGACAAGGAGAGAATAGAAGCTTTCGAAATGTGGTGCTACAGAAGAATGCTGAAGATTAGATGGGTAGATCAAATAACTAATGAGGAGGTATTGAATAGAATTGGAGAGAAGAGAAATTTGTGGCAGAACTTGACTAGAAGAAGGGATCGGTTGGTAGGACATATTCTGAGGCATGAAGGGATGACCAGTTTAGTATTGCAGGCCAGCGTGGAGGGTAAAAATCGTAGAGGGAGACCAAGAGATGAATACACTAAACAGATTCAGAAGGATGTACGTTGCAGTAGATACTGGGAGATGAAGAAGCTTGCACAGGATAGAGCAGCATGGAGAGCTGCATCAAACTAGTCTCTGGACTGAAGACAACAACAACAACAGCACAATCTACAAGAAAACACATGAACAGAAATTAACACACATAATTTCAGTTCGATTTATAAAAGCGAGGTAAGTGTAAGTAACACATATGAAGTGCATGGTAATAACATCCAGGTGTGTACGTGAAGCAAAGTCTTTCGACATCAACCGCTGCTAACAAGGAGGGAAGAAGCAATGGTTTGGAGAGTATGTAAAAGACACCGTAAGTAACTTACACTCCGACTTTATAAAGAAAACGCTGTTTTCAATCTAAACCAACCGAAAGTGTGCAAAATCCAATTAGCAGAATAACCACGGAAGATGCTCTATAAATACAAGCGGAATGCGTCTAGTGGAAAATTCACTTTCATTAAACTGCAGTAAGCTTAAGACGGAAAAACCAGTAATAACTGAAATTAAAAATAATTCCTATCTCCCATTTTATACTCAGGCTTTTGGAAGAAGTGTCTTAGTTTTAAGGCAAATACTGGAACAGGTGATCTCCACTTCCCCCCCCCCCCCCACTCTATCCCATCCCCTTATTTATTCCCAATTGCTCTTTCCCCCTTACCAGCTTGGTATCTGGCTGAAAAGAACGAGGCAATGGGTCGAATATCAAGTAGACTGCTCTGTATAAAATGTACCAAAAGACGTCACAATGCTGAAATACTGCACATTTTTAACTGTATTTAAATTTATTATGTGTTAACCTCCTACAAATACTGTGCAACGTTCGACACCCTTCAGATTTCGCATGCGGCCAAGAGGTGCTAGTGTCGAGAGGGCTGCGTATCCCACCAGCTCGTAGTGATCGTTGGATGAGAGCTTATGTACAGAGAATTCTTTCAAGTGCCCAACAAAGGTACACAGGTGTTGCGTGTTGCCAGACTCGGGGCTTTAGAGGTATCCTTTGCCATTTTATTTACGTATGCGTCAATATCACACCCTTCTCCCTCTATCCCCCTCCCCACACACACCCGTGACAAGCCACAGAAGGGTGAGAAAACGAGGGATGACAAAGCATGATCACTTTTTTCTGCTTCATATCACATTTTTGAAGAGTTCCCCGCAGTACACCAGAGCAAGAATTGCTCTAGTTGCACTGCAAATGGGTGAGATAATGTTGAATGGGTCACAGTTCTGTGATGTCTGAGAAGGGATAAATCGGCTCGGGAATGTCAGCAATGTCAAAGATTGTCCGGAAAGTCGCTCCGTTGCACACCGCGCCGCTAAGTTGGCGTTTTCGACCGCGAAATGTGTGAAAAACAACTCCCCAGACCTGGTTTCATTCACGCACTGTATGACACATCCTGAGGCCTTCTCGAGTCGATTATGAGCAGCGGTGTGTCCGAGACGTTTTCCTCGGCCGTGCATAAGGAAAGCGTGATTTCATTGCTGAGAGTCAGGAGTGACGACTCCTATTGCAGAGGCGACATGATAAGGAGTGAGATGCCGGTAAGGGGAACTGTGACGACCTTCCCAACATATGACATGTCAGTGGTGGCTTTTGGCAGAGGTGCGGTGAAATTTGGTGCGAATGTGACGTTACTAACTTACTTTACACACGAAATAAAGCCGGCCGAGCAGGCCGAGCGGTTCTAGCAACTATAGTATGGAACCGCGCGACCGCTACTGTCGTAGGTTCGAATCCTGCCCCGGGCATGGATGTGTGTGATGTCCTTCGGTTAGTTAGGTTTAAGTACACTCCTGGAAATTGAAATAAGAACACCGTGAATTCATTGTCCCAGGAAGGGGAAACTTTATTGACACATTCCTGGGGTCAGATACATCACATGATCACACTGACAGAACCACAGGCACATAGACACAGGCAACAAAGCATGCACAATGTCGGCACTAGTACAGTGTATATCCACCTTTCGCAGCAATGCAGGCTGCTATTCTCCCATGGAGACGATCGTAGAGATGCTGGATGTAGTCCTGTGGAACGGCTTGCCATGCCATTTCCACCTGGCGCCTCAGTTGGACCAGCGTTCGTGCTGGACGTGCAGACCGCGTGAGACGACGCTTCATCCAGTCCCAAACATGCTCAATGGGGGACAGATCCGGAGATCTTGCTGGCCAGGGTAGTTGACTTACACCTTCTAGAGCACGTTGGGTGGCACGGGATACATGCGGACGTGCATTGTCCTGTTGGAACAGCAAGTTCCCTTGCCGGTCTAGGAATGGTAGAACGATGGGTTCGATGACGGTTTGGATGTACCGTGCACTATTCAGTGTCCCCTCGACGATCACCAGTGGTGTACGGCCAGTGTAGGAGATCGCTCCCCACACCATGATGCCGGGTGTTGGCCCTGTGTGCCTTGGTCGTATGCAGTCCTGATTGTGGCGCTCACCTGCACGGCGCCAAACACGCATACGACCATCATTGGCACAAGGCAGAAGCGACTCTCATCGCTGAAGACGACACGTCTCCATTCGTCCCTCCATTCACGCCTGTCGCGACACCACTGGAGGCGGGCTGCACGATGTTGGGGCGTGAGCGGAAGACGGCCTAACGGTGTGCGGGACCGTAGCCCAGCTTCATGGAGACGGTTGCGAATGGTCCTCGCCGATACCCCAGGAGCAACAGTGTCCCTAATTTGCTGGGAAGTGGCGGTGCGGTCCCCTACGGCACTGCGTAGGATCCTACGGTCTTGGCGTGCATCTGTGCGTCGCTGCGGTCCGGTCCCAGGTCGACGGGCACGTGCACCTTCCGCCGACCACTGGCGACAACATCGATGTACTGTGGAGACCTCACGCCCCACGTGTTGAGCAATTCGGCGGTACGTCCACCCGGCCTCCCGCATGCCCACTATACGCCCTCGCTCAAAGTCCGTCAACTGCACATACGGTTCACGTCCACGCTGTCGCGGCATGCTACCAGTGTTAAAGACTGCGATGGAGCTCCGTATGCCACGGCAAACTGGCTGACACTGACGGCGGCGGTGCACAAATGCTGCGCAGCTAGCGCCATTCGACGACCAACACCGCGGTTCCTGGTGTGTCCGCTGTGCCGTGCGTGTGATCATTGCTTGTTCAGCCCTCTCGCAGTGTCCGGAGCAAGTATGGTGGGTCTGACACACCGGTGTCAATGTGTTCTTTTTTCCATTTCCAGGAGTGTTGTTCTAAGTTCTAGGGGATTGATGACCTCAGATGTTAAGTCTCATAGTGCTCAGAGCCATTTGAACCATTTGAACGAAATAAAGTTCTTAGTTCTAGCCTTTCTTTGTTCTCGTGTTGACACCTTGCAGTTTAAAGCGTCGCTTAGACCGAGTGCGACGTCGTAGGCTGCCATGCTTTTGAACAGAGGAAGGTTATAGGCACATTCGAGCCAAATTTATAACTTCTTTGTTGCCATGGGAGACGATTGTAGGGTTCCAAAAGGTGGCCGTTTAATTTTGTTCCACAGTGTACTTCATATCTAAGTTATGTTAGGCTTTTGAACCCGTGTAATAGACTGACGGGAAATTGTTAGTAAATAAATAAAGGCGTGTGTGGTCATGCTTGTGAGGAGGTTTGAAGTCATAAATGTCAGAGTGCACGTGTGCGACTGCCCTCGACCTCTCCAGACAGCGTGCAGAGGTTCGCCGCCCGCGAGTTCCTTCGCTGTGCCTGCAGGGCGGGATACAGACGTCGGCTTGCCTCGCTAACCGGATTACAATCAGGGCCGCTCAGCGAGAACTCGCGCCCATTACACTCCGGGGGGCAATTTGTAAATGGCGGGCGCAGGGGCCACAGCGCACAGCGAGTATGGTGGGGCTTCTCTCTGCCGACCCGCTTCCCTGTATACTCGGCTGCGCTTTCGCAAGTGTCTACACGGCACTGATCCTTTCTGAGCCAGCCAACTGAGAGGCTAATACATGTGTTCCCTGTTACAGGTTCATACTAACTTTTCAATACAGTCAATCATCGACAAGTTGCCTACCGTGTGAAGAGGTTTCATTCCTATACGAAGACTTATACGGGGTAAAATCTCGAACCATTTCTTAGAAGTAATGGATGCATTTACATAAGACATAATTATAGTCAATTTCTGTAATGACGAGGGCCTGTTGTTTAGTTTTACAGGATAATCAAGAATGTGAGGTGCTATCAGGTAATTATTAATTAGTTCCTTGAACTGCATTACTTTTCTTTCTTTTCTAAAAGCCTTTTGTGTATGTTATAACTCCTTGTGTAATACTTTTGCAAATTTTCCAACCGAGATAGCCGCATTTTAATACGACATTCGAAACTCCATCTGAAAATACTAATACGTAAGTGAGAATAAAAAATTAAAAACGAGTTGAAATGTTTTATTATAAAAACTACAAAACATAAAATTATAATTTGTGAAAATTAAAACAATCATTAAATGTAATAATCATGGAGAAGGAAAAGAAGAGAAGGGAGAAAACATATTTTGTAGCTGCAATGAGAAAGGAGCAAGAGTAATTGAGTTCTACAGCAAATTTCACCTAGTAATGGCGAATAGACCGTTCAAAAATCACAAGAGGAGCAACTACTCTTGGAAAAGACCTGGAGACAGGAAAATTACATGTGGATAACATCGTAGAGCAACAGAGATACAGAAATCAGGTTCTGCACTATAAAGCATACACGAGAGGAAATATACTCTCTGATCACAATGTAGAAATGACATAGTAGAATGAAGTTTGAAGAGTTGTCTGGGAGAAACAATGGCGAAAGAAGCAAAATATTGAAATACTCAGGAATTTTGATATATATGTTTGAAGTTCTCTGAGGGTGTAGATAGTGCGATAATGAATACACAGTACGCAGTTCACTTGGAGAGGAATGGACATATGTAAAAATGTGCTATCACACTTGTCGGAAGGACAAACATGAGGATGCTAACTTGAAAGAAACCTTAGCTAACAGAAGAAATACTTCAACTGGTCAACGAAGACAAGAACTACAAAACCGCTTAGGAAAAGTCATATACACAGCAGTTTAAGTCAATTAAGACTGAAAGACATAGGGAGTGCAGGAAGCCAAGGTGAAATGGTTACAGGAAAAATTTAAAGTAATGGATAAATGTCGTCAGAAAGACTGATGCAGTATACAGGAAAGGCAAAAAATCCTTCAGTGCAATTAAAAACAAGGATTCATCATTCAGAGTGCAATGGACAATGCAAAAAAGCGCAATGTTCGAAATTCTGATAAAAATAGGAGTATGTTACAGGGAAGTACAAGTAACATACAACATGTACAGCAAACAAGAGGGAACAATAATGTGGAGACCCAGTAAGCTGTGGTCTCTGTGGGCGCACAGTGGTGTGTCCGGTGAAATGTCTGTGGGTGTCAGTGATACATTATTGGCTGTAAATACATTGACTTCAGGATTCATAAAATGCATGAAGCTTCTCAGTGGCATTGACATCAGACGACAGTGCAGCACAAGTAGCCGGGAATTTCCCACTTGTCCTTCTCAGCGGTGTCTAGGTTGCATGCCGGAGGTTGGAAACCGCAACTTCACCAGGGATGTCATTGAGACTCGATGGCTCGCTGCTTTACCGAGGCACCAGGCAGAACTGAATGTGTGCTTTAGAAGTCCGAACATTTATGCTGGTTAGTTCGTACTAATGATGTTATAAAGCTGCAGCGATGAGCGACATTGACCCAATTTTCTAAGCTAGACAGTGCATTACACAGTACTGCGATGTCCCAACTGTGGCTTTCAGTTCCTCATCTTACGCTTTCTGCCATGTCAGCCGGCTGAAAGTCGTTCTTAGGTGTGACCGGTACGATGTACCCACGCCAGGTTTTCTGTAGTGGGAAGGACAAAGCTAAATGGAGACTGAACATCATTTGTGTTGTCAACTTCATCTTTATTTTAACGGAACACACTAAGTTAGATTTGTTAAACACTTATTGGTAAGGAACCTCCAGTTGCACTGACTGGTAATAAACAATAATTTACAATCGTAAAACCGTACAAGATTGGTTAACAGCAAACGGATTAAATACAATAATAAAAACTGCAGAAGTACAGTAAAAGAGCTAAAAACTCTTTGTCGAAAGAAACTCCAAAACAGAACAGTCCATGAGTAAACACCGTGAAAGAAAATTGCTATACCGCCAGAGAGAGCAGGTGCGGCAAGGCGCGCAAGAGAAATATCCAGACAAAATGTTAAATGTTGGGTACCTAATGGTACAATAGTCAGTGAGAACCTTCATCAAATTTACAGATATTTAATCTCCTCTTGTTTGACTAGTCTAAGAAACGACAATGCACGCAAGAAGTACGATTAATAGCCACTCAGTTGGCCGAACCACACTTGCGTAAACACATATAAATAAATAATCTCGTAATTATTCAATTGGGGATTTAGACAATTAGCACTTCAAAAATTTACATTAGCTATAAAGTAAAAAAATTAAAAGGATAGTTGCAGTAGCAGCGCAATGATTAAGGCCAAAATAAATACATCGACATACTATACAACCCCATCTTGACAAGGCGTAGTGGGCTTGGAAAGATTAAGTAATGCAGGACCACATGAATCGGAATGGCTGTTCGGTCGAGTGCGGACCTGGCTCTGTTTTTTGATGCTGCGCCTGCTCTGTCAGCCAGGCAGATTCCACCCAATTCCCACCAAAGTAAACGTAAACGGTAGCGTAATTAAAAGAGAAATACAGAACTTAGTGCAGGAAGTGTGCCAGGCTTCTAGTATAGACCAAACGCCACCACACACCAGTCAAAATTACAGCAGCAAGAAAAGCAAGTAAATAATTTTTCATTGAGTTAACGGAGTCAAATCAGTGAAACCTATATGCCGCCCAAAACTGAAACACTATTCCTAATACAACTGCCGAGCAGGAAGTTAGACCACCAACCACACGCAGTGGTTAGCACACTGGACTCGCATTCGGGAGGACGACGGTTCAATCCCGTCTCCGGCCATCCTGATTTAGGTTTTCCGTGATTTCCCTAAATCGTTTGAGGCAAATGCCGGGATGGTTCCTTTGAAAGGGCACGGTCGATTTCCTTCCCAATCCTTCCCTAACCCGAGCTTGCTCTCCGTCTCTAATGACCTCGTTGTCGACGGGACGATAAACACTAACCACCACCACCACCAACCACAAATTGTATGAAACTCGCGCCACGTGGCCTGGGGTAAACAAGTAACCACAGAGCGTAGCACTAAACCCCAACCCAACGCGTTCGACTCACTAACAGAAAAAGAACATAATTTTTTGAATAAAATTACAGTCACGTATAAGACAGTAGTAACAAACGCGGAATAAAGTCATCATTGAGGCAGGGTTAATAATTAAGGTTAAGAGGCTCCATCTCTGCACACAATAAAAAAACACAGACAAATCTGTTATAAACATCCAGTAGGACAACAGATAAAATAATACATGGATGGCGTGGCACTTGAAGTGAACCCACTTAATATATACAGGGTGGTCCATTGATAGTGACCGGGCCAAATATCTCACGAAATAAGCATCAAACGAAAAAGCACAAAGAACGAAACTCGTCTAGCTTGAAGGAGGAAATCAGATGGCGCTATGACTGGCCCGCTGGATGGCGCTGCCATAGGTCAAACGGATATCAACTGCGTTTTTATTAAATAGGAACTCCGATTCTTTATTACATATTCGTTTAGCACATAAAGAAATTTGAATGTTTTAGTTGGACCACTTTTTTCGCTTTGTGATAGATGGCGCTGTAATAGTCACAAATGTATATGTACGTGGTATCACGAAACATTCCGCCAGTGCGGACGGTATTTGCTTCGTGATACATTACCCGTGTTAAAATGGACCGTTTACCAATTGTGGAAAATGTTGATATCATGTTGATGTATGGCTATTGTGATCAAAATGCCCAACGGGCGTGTGCTGTGTGTGCTGCTCAGTATCCTGGAGGACATCAACCAATGTGTCCGGAGCGTTCGCCGGATAGTTACGTTATTTAAGGAAACAGGAAGTGTTCAGACACATGTGAAACGTCAATCACGACCTGCAACAAATGATGATGCCCGAGTAGGTTTTTCAGCTGCTGTCGCGGCTAATCCGCACATCAGGAGCAGACAAATTGCGCGAGAATCGGAACTCTCAAAAACGTCGGTGTTGAGAATGCTACATCAACATCGATTGCACCAGTACCATATTTCTATTAACCAGGAGTTGCATGGCGACGACTTAGAACATCGTGTACATTTCTGGCACTAGGTACAAGAGAAATTACGGGACGATGACAGATTTTTTGCACGCCTTCTATTTAGCGACGAAGCGTCATTAACCAACGGCGGTAACGTAAACCAGCATAATATGCACTATTGGGAAACGGAAAATCCACGATGGCTGCGACAATTGGAATGTCAGCGACCTTGGCGGGTTAATGTATGGTGCGGCATTATGGGAGGAAGGATAATTGGCCCCCATTTTATCGATGGCAATGTATGGAGCAACGTATGCTGATTTCCTACGTCATGTTCTACCGATGTTACTACAAGATGTTTCACTGAATGACAGAATGGCGATGTACTTCCAACATGATGAATGTCCGGCACATAGCTCGCGTGCGGTTGAAGCGGTATTGAATAGCATATTTCAGGACAGGTGGATTGGTCATCGAAGCACCATACCATGGCCAGCACGTTCACCGGATCTGACGTCCCCGGATTTATTTCTGTGGGAAAAATTGAAGGCTTTTTGCTATCTTGATCCACCGATAACGCCTGCCAACATGCGTCAGCGCGTTGTCAATGCATGTGCGAACATTACGGAAGGCGAACTACTCGCTGTTGAGAGGAGTGTCGTTACACGTATTGCCAAATGCATTGAGGTTGACGGTCATCATTTTGAGCATTTATTGCATTAATGTGGTATTTACAGGTAATCACGCTGTAACTGCATGCGTTCTCAGAAATGTATCACATTGGAACAACCGAAATAAAATGTTCAAACGTACCTACGTTCTGTATTTTAATTTAAAAAACCTACCTGTTACCAACTGTTCGTCTAAAATTGTGAGCCATATGTTTGTGACTATTACAGCGCCATCTGTCACAAAGCGAAAAAAGTGGTCCAACTAAAACATTCATATTTCTTTACATACTACACGAATATGTAATAAGAAAGGGGTTCCTATTTTAAAAAACGCAGTTGATTTCCGTTTGACCTATGGCAGTGCCATCTAGCAGGTCAACCATAGTGCCATCTGGTTTCCCCCCTTCAAGCTAGACAAGTTTCGTTCTTTGTAATTTTTTTCGTTTGATGCTTATATCGTGAGATATTTGGCCCGGTCACTATCAATGGACCACCCCGTATACAAGCTCGCGCCTCCAAAAAACAGAAGCCTTGCAGCAGCAGTCTAGGAAGTTGAGACCAGGCCTGGCAAATAACAGATTGGAGAGTTAAATAAAGAAACAACTTTCCTGCCTCGAGACAGATATGAGGTCAATTACCGGGCGTGTGATATGGAATCGGACGTGAACCTCTGACAAACATCCAGAAAACTAGCGAACTAAACAGTCTCAGTACTGGTACAGGAAATGTCAGTAATAGGCTCACGAGACGTATCCGTACAACGATACAGTAAGGACAGCGTGGAGCCGACACACAACTTCAACACAGCAGCGGCCTGTCGTGTGTACCCAGATCCAGTTGTTCGCTGAAGCACACAACACGCTCCTTTCCTCCATACGTGCCCCACAGGTCCAAAGGTTTGCAACCGACCGCAACCGAGGTAATAATGGTTCGCAATCTAAGAACCCACCTGAGTGCTTCTTCCTGGCGTCGCTGCTACGCTCAGGGCCAGTGACTGTTATCTGCCGAACTTGTACCGCCCATCAACTGCCGGCACACTACTCGTCCAGCTGCCAGGTTTCCACTAGGTCGCCTTATTCCGAGCGAACTGTTTTCACATTCTCGGGTTAAGTGTCACTCCCCTCACGCCTCCGATCTCCACGCAAACCATGCCCTCCTTAGGCGAAGATGTTCCACTAGAGACTGGCGCGACCTGTTCCCCGCACAACGGTTCAACGATTTATGTGTTGAGGTCCTGTCAGAATGATGTTATGATATGGTCATTCCGCTGCAGTTGCACTTTGCTCGAGTCTGGTTTGACTAAGACCCACTTGTATGCCTCCCAGTTGCGTGCCTCCCTATTTGCTGCATTGATTTTCCTTCCAGGTTACATTCTGCTAGTGGCACTACAGTTAGGCGTCTCTTGATTCGGCTCTGCACACTGAAAAGAAATTGTGGAAATAAAGAAAGATTGGGTGGGTTTAAATTTCAGCTTGAAAGGGTATCAAAGATAGGATTCGCTGACGACGTTGAAGAAGATTTGCAGGATCCGTTGAATTTAATGAACAGAATAAATAATACGGACAGAACAAAACGAAGAAAGAGGAGGGTAATGAGGAATAAAAGAAATACGACTAGTGATAAAGTAAATGTAAAAACTGTTACCACAAAACAAAGTGAGAGATTTCGGCTAACTAGGAAGCAAAACTGGGAGGACACAAAGCAGACACAGGCAAACAAGGCATTAGTGACCAAACGTAGTCTGCTAGTATGAAACATGAGAACATACATTTCCAGAAGAGCATTGTGTTGCACTGAATCACGGACTTTAAAAACACCAAAAATGAAGAGAAACAATTGAGATGTGGTTTTATAAAAGGCGTTCAAAATTAGGAGGAGTTAAGGAATCAGCGATGAAGGGAGTGTGTAAAAACCAATGACAAGGAGACCACATAGGATGGCAGGACATGAGTTAAGACTTCGGCGAATAACATCGTGGTGCTAGAGGGAGTTGTAGAGTGTAAAAACTATCGGGGAAGACAGAGATCGGTTAATATCCAACCTATAATTGGGACGTAGGTGTAGGGGTTACTCTGAGATGAAGTGCTTGCGCAAGACGGGAATTCGATGCGGGCTGCATCAAACCTGTCGGAAGAATACTGACTCAAAATAAACGGAGGATTTCTGTTTCCGCTATTCCGTTTATAGTTAACTGTTCATAACATAGTGGACGTATGGTTTATTTTAAATCTTGGTAATGGATGGAAGCACGTTAAATGATGCAGAATATGTTCTGTAAAGGGCAACTGCTGTCAGTGCAATTGTGGTCCATGAACGATTTATTTTGTTGACACAAAATGATTATAATGTACTTTTACAATTTTAGTGATTGTAAATTCTGAATGCAAGTGCAGATTTTCAAGCTGGGTAACATAAAATTATCGCTACACTTAAACTACCAAAGTGAGGGGTACATAAAATAACTTCCAGGGCGGGACTAATAGTAAAATTTCATAGAGCTTTACCCAGTCCATGGCGCTCTGATACATCAACCAGTGGTAACAATATGAAAGAACAAACAGGCTTGGTTGCAAAATTTCATACTCTGTTTACAGTTTCTAAATACACCTCTATCACTATTGCTTGTAAATTTTCGTTTTAATCTTACTTTAGTTGCCAAGTGTTTAGCACCACAGCTATGGGACAACCGACCGGTTAAAATCAATACTTATATTTTGGTTCTTAATAACCGGTATTTTTCGGTATTTGTTTGGTCTCGGTTGCAACAGGAGCTTTTTTAATATCTACTAATAACAGGGTAAAGAACCGAAAAGTCAGTTATCCATAACAGCAGTGCTACAATTTTTTGTTTTTGAATAAAACATTTTTGAAAAAACAAGTAATTTTTATTTGTTAAATTTCCATTGGTTTTTAATATTGTGGTATAATAGAAAATGGGATAATTGATCAATGCTACTTTAATAACAATGCCGACAGAAACGAGTGACAAACAGGTTGAGAGGTGGCAGAAGCCCCCTCTCATATTTCTATCTTACTCTAATTCGATTTTCCTCTCTAATTGCGTGCGGTGAAAACTTGCTATTCCTTCACACGTGGACTTCCCACGCAGCGTCTCTCGTCACCCGGGTGGTCTGGTGACAGGCGGGCTCTTCTGATCTTGAAGGGGTTAAGCCGACGGGTGTGAGGGAGTCGAGTGAATGCTTTCCAGACGCCGACATTGTCATAACAGCGGCGGGGACACGCCCGCATGGGCCTGAAGGAGCAGCTGGTATAGAGATTCCGTTACTTCGCAGAAACTTAGCGAAAACACTTTCTGCCGGTCTACTGGCGAGGCGTGGGAATGACTTGTGTTCCCAAGCAGTCTTGGCGGGAAAATTCCCGCGTTTTCTGCAAAACCGTAACTGTGATTGGCTTGCTCAGGGCATAGCTCCGTGACGTAGCAAAATTGGTGCAGAAATTGGCGCCAAGAATCTCCATTGGTGGAACGGTAGTGCTTCGGCAATAGAGTGGAATTTTCCGCCGGTTTTTGAGTTGCTGATTGGAACGTTTAACCACGGCCGCTGTCGTGTGGGCGGGAACGTTCTGTGTTCGGCTTGTATGGGTGGTCCTGAGGGTAGTCGGCTCTCGCCTTTCGGTCGGAGTAGGTTACATGACAGCTCTCGCTGCTCTGGGCAGCCTGCCTTCCGTTGGCTGTCTAATATACTTTTATTTGATTATAACTGTTTAACGAAGTTGCTGAAGTTTCTTCAATGTAACATTCCGAGTACAGGTGGCAATTGAGCGTTCTGCGTACAACCGGCCTATGTTGCCTGTCTTGGGCAGTTTTGGCTAAAGTTGACTGTATCGGAGTTACTGTGTGAATCGCTTTTTAAATCAATCACTGTACCGTCAGTGATTGTGTGGTGAGCCTTCTTCGTCTCCCTCAGAGGCGAATTTGTATTAATAGGAAGTCTTTAGTCTGGAACAACCAGACCAGGACAATTTGTTTTGGGCTATACTCGCGATATTACCATCACCACGACGGGACGTCGAAGCAACCAGCCATCGCTTCCGGTACGCCAGATCGTGTCCTTGCAGTTAAGAAGACAGCTTGGTAATGTATGTACGCAGCACCAGCAGATTAGGGAATTTGCACTGTGATAATCAGAGCTCAGCAGAGCGCGCCTGTTCGTCTTTTTCTAACCTTGTTCTGTCTTGGGTGTTCATTGTCTGAGTTCTCACTACTGTAGCAACAATTAATATTGGGTTGGTTGTGTGTTTTCTCTTAAGATTTGAGTTGCAAGGGATTGCCTCCATATACCACTTCGTCATAAATGTCACAATCTAGTTTATGGACAACTTCACCTTCACAGAATTTATTTGAGTATCCAATTTGATCCATTTTGATGTATTGTAAATGTTTCATGTGTTTTGTTTATTATTTTGAGTTTAATCACAATATATCAAATTGTTATTTTGGACAGAACTTTCATTCTGTTAACCGGTAGAGCAACCCTTTCATTTCTCACTACTTTACTGAAACTTTCCTCTATTTAATTAATGTCTATCAAATTAAATTATTGCAGGTGCCAAACTCTTTTCTACACCACTTGCAGGGTCGATTACAGTCAGTTTGCGTTTCTTTTTAATCCATGTGCAACAGCAAAAGTCGGAGTTAGAATAGGGGGGGGGGGGGGAGCTTAGAGCATCATTTATATATGAAGATTCTCGAAGAATTTAGTGTTAAATACACTACTAGCCCCGGCACCTCGCATAAAATGGCGACCCTTAGCCTCGGATCTTTCCTGTGGATCACTGATAAGCAAATATTCTTAGTAGTAACATTCAAATTTTTTTATCTACTTTTTTTTAATGTTTAATACCCAAGTTGTTTTTCTTATAGTTCCATGATTAGTTTTAAGTAGCGGCGCATGATTACTGTTTTTGTTTGCAGCGTATATATTTGTTTGTTTGTTCATTGTTTTGTGTGTTTCTTTGATGTGGTGTCCGCACCACATCACATTTTGTCGGGTTTCTGTGCAGTTTCTGTATCACAACAAATCGTGCATGTAATTACAGCTTTGGAACGGCGTTGTTGAAATTTTATGTCTATGTGGAAAAATATATGGAGTAGATTATTTTTATTGTGAATTGTAGATAAATTAGTTTTTCATGAATGATCACGAAAAGTAAGGCACGACTATTATCCAGCGAAGCTAAAACAAAAGAGGATAGCATAATGGATGAGGGGCAATTTACTGACGGGGATAGGTTCGGAGATGAGATGGGCACATCTTTAGCAGGACAGGACGACAGGGTCATTCATGAGGAATGTGATTTGGACGCGATCTTAGAGCAACGTCGCGGCCGTGATTATGATAGTGAGGTAGAGGGTAAAACAGAGACAGGCACACAGGTCGAGACGGCAACAGAAGTTTATAATCAAACGAACGAGAGCAGACAGGGGTCAGCTCGGTCACGTCAGAGCTCTAGCGCCCAGGTGTCCAGTGTTACATCGCCCACGTTTGAAGAGGATCAAAAAGATGACGTAAACCCAATACTGAGCTTCCTACGATCAATGAAAGAAGAAGCTGACGAACAGCGTAAGAAGGAGAAGGAAGAAGCTGAGAAACAGCGTAAGAAGGAGAAGGAAGAAGATGACGAACAGCGAAAGAAGGAGAAGGAAAAAGCTGACGAACAGCGTAAGAAGGAGAAGGAAGAAGCTGACGAACAGCGTAAGAAGGACACTGAGGCAATAATTTCGCATATAGGAGAAATTCGAGAGGAATTACTAACAATAAAGAAAGAATGTGGAGAAGTAAAACAAATGTCAATGGCTGCACAAAAAGTGGCAGGTCTGGCCAAACCGGCAGCAATAGGGGCAATGAAAGTCGCGGAAGCAAATTCTAAACTCGCAGGGCGCTTGCGACGTACAACACAATCCCACTCAAAATCCCTAGCGTTCTTAAAAACTCAAGGTAATATCACGGTTGCGAACACCACGAAACGAATGGAAGAAGTAGAGAGTCGGATTGCAAAACTAGAGCAAAACGGGCACACGAGCACTGCGTGTTCGGATACCAATGATGGAGTACACAGAACTGTGTCTCAGAGGAAAAGCCCGCCGTGCTCTAGCCGAATGACCGAGTGCGGGACTAACAATGCACACGCAGAAACAGCGAGGAATAGCTCCAATAATTGTAGCCCACTTAGGAGACTGAATTCTGAGTGCCACTTCCACTGTGATACAGAGGTAGCACATCACAGTTATCAGCAAGATAGAACAGGACACTCAGCAGACGGGCAAGTATCGGAAACGAGTGACAACACCAGTGCGAGGATCAGACAGGATTTTGATCACAGTCACTTCCTGTCGATACTAAAATTCCAGACGTTCATAGAAAATGGAGGGCCGATGCATCCAAAGAGCTGGGTGATGCAGTTTACAAATTCATTACCGGCATCATGGCCAACCCAGGCAAAATTGGAATTCGAGTTCTACATTTATTGCAGGAAACAACAAGAAAAAAAAACCGAAAAACAATTTTTTTAGAAACCGGTTATTATGTGCAGATTCAACAGTCAAGTGAAACTAGCGTTGTGACATAAAGTGCATCTAAATCCTCAAGATATCAAAGGTAGTTTTGCAAACGATTGCTAAGCACAGAGAATGCAAAACTTTTTCTTGTAGATATTTCAGACAAGTTCATTGTATTTGTCAATAGATGCTGCTTACTCGATGCTGTTCGCAGATTTGACTTAAGTCACAGCTGAGGTATGTGTCAAAATTACGCGGTAACACAGGATTTGCACTGCAGAGAGGAACATAGTGGCTTCGTTTGTCTGCTGCTCTGCCAATAGCAGTTGGGGCCAGTAATGTGTTTACTGCTGAGCGGAACCCGATACGGGGCGTGGAGGAGTAGATGGCGGGGGGGAGGGGGGGGGGGGTAGGGGTCCGCTAATGGAGCAGCCGGAGACATCGACCAGCGGCGGGCGATCGCTCGCGCTGCTCCCCGGGGGTTCCCCGCAGCATAATGAACGCCCAACTACTGGCCTGCTCCCGACAAGGGACCGCCTCTTCTAAGGGGCCGCAGCTGTGAAGTGCGCTTGTGTCGTTAGGCACAACATGTTGTTTCCAAAATAGGATAAGAGAAATACAAATACAGTACCCAAAAGGCGTTTTGCAATAACTCCGTATCTGCGAACGTACGTGGAGCTATTCTAGTCGAACTAGAAATGAAAGAATAATGTTTATGAAACTAAGTAAACAACTTTACCAATAATACTACACGAAGACTAGCCGCTGTTTGACATTGGTATTACACAATATCACAAATTTCCAGCCAACCGCTTGCAAATAGAATTTAAAGTTCTTTAACTAGTTTTCAACGCCAACTAGGGGCGCTCCTAGTTGGCGTTGAAAACTAGTTAAATAATTTTAAATTCTATTTGCAACCGGTTGGCTGGAAATTTGTGACACTGTAATTAATTACGGTTGCTGATCAGATCCATGTTCAAAACATTATTGTTATTAAAAACTTCGAAAATTGCTTGACCGATTTCCTTCAGGTTTTTACCCGATACTCCAATAAACATCAGAACGGACAGATGCTCAGTACTTTAATCTACACATATAGTAAAAATGTAACTGGCCAAGATATGTACTTAGGAGATATTTAAGAAAACTTTATAGGAAGGGTCTCTAAAACAGCAATAGAAGCCAAGACATTCTTTTTAAAAAATTTTGTTTTAAGATCTGGAACATGTTTATCTTGATACTTGGCCGAGTTTTCTTTAACTGGGTCAGTACGGGGAAATCAGAATCCACAGGAAATGCATGAAAACCGTCTTAGGAACCATTAGGCGCATCTTTGTGGAAACAATTTCGCCGTAATCAAATTTATGGTCAGGTATGAGTTGTCCATGAAAAAGAATAAAATTGGCAAAAATTTTTCCATCAACTCAGTTTCGTGAAAGGACCATGTCATTATATTGGAAGAAAAAAATCGAGACAGCGGAAGTTTTATAAAACTAAACTAAATAAACCCTGATAGAAATGATGGAATCCGTAAAAAGTAGTATTTTGGAACGTTTTATTATCGAAACAATGATGTTAACGGTTTAATCCGGTTATCCAGAGACATTCTTGGATTCATTCTTGAATAAGTATAAATATTATCCTTGACATGTTTCTGGAGGTGATACTAAAAATTTACTATCGTCGATAAGTTTATCGAGTTGACACCAAAAATCACTTTCGTACATTTCTTCAGACGTTTTCGTCGTGTTTTATTGATATAAGTGAAGAGATACAGTTTTTGAGCATTCGTGTTAGTGTCTTCGTTTGACTTGTTTCCTTCTTGAACTAATTCTTCAATTGGTGCAACCGGTATCGTTCATAAGTTTGTCGAGTAGTAATAATGCCTTCCCGGAAACGATTTCATACTTCAGATATCTCTACATAGGCTAACAAACACATAAGTTCTTTACTGTTGCGCTATTTTGACAGCTTCAATTTTTTATATCCGTTTTTCACCGATAATATGCTTCAGGATTTTTCAAAATTCATGCGGGATCGAAATCCACGCGGGCGAATTTGAAGGAAAAAGCTACTGGAATACAAAAACGTTTATTCTCTGTAAACGGGAAACGTAACTACCAGATATTTCAAAATGTTCTTGATCGATTTTTTCATAATCTTATATGGCACTCTAATAAACGTCCAGACCGCCATAGGCTAGTTTGGTTTTTAAATATATATGGTACGTAAATATGCACATAAAATCTATACTACCGTACACAGACAAGTCGCTTTTTAACGTTGTTACCAAAAATCTCGAAAACTTCTTCGCTTCTCATTTTTACACGATACTCTAACAAACGTTCGGATGGACACAAACTAGATACTATTTTATATGTGGTATATATATATATATATTGTCCCATATACCAATGATCACAACCTATATATCCATTTATTTGTAAGTGACTTCAGTTCCCCGTCAAGGTTTCGTTGGCAATAACAGTAAACAAGGCTCAAGGTCAGAGAGAGAGAGGGGAAGAGGAGATGGAAAGGGGAGGACCTGAAAATGGACATAGAGAGGGGAAGGAGGAGTTGAACAGAGGTGAAGAAGAAATGGAGAGAGATCCAGCAAAGGAAGTGGAGAGATATGGGTGGAGGAGGCGGTGGACAGAGATAGGGGGGAGGAGGTAATGGAAGGGCTAATGGAAGGAGGAGGTGATGTACAGAGAAAGGGGGAAGAAAGAGAGGGGCAGAGAGAGGGGACAGAAGGAGATTAGGACATGTATCGAGTATCAATATATATTTAGCAACTGCAAGGCATTGCCGGATTCCCTAGATGTTAAATAAGAACAAAACTATAACCAAAAGAATGTCAGTTCTTTTTCGAATGGGCAAGTCTTTTGCTCAATGGTGAAATGAAAATCTGGTGCTGCGTAAAATTCAGATTTTCTTTTTCGTTACGTGCATTCTAGAATGTTTGAATCTTCCTTTGGACACTACACAAATGGTGTTCGACACATTGCCACATAATCTCTCCAATACTGCGGCGGTGACCCTCATAAGGTGTTCAGTATGTGAGGTAGGCTTGATGTTGTGGGGCTTGGTGTTTTCATACATTCTCAACTTGAAAGCGCTCTTGAGATCAACCAGTGTACTGGGCACAGGTGGTGTGGTCGTGCATTATAGTCTTGAATGATATTCTAACTGACGAAATGTATACCTTAGAGTATAGAACCAAGTCCTGCTATAGAGCAGTCCTTAAATTACCTTCTATGGTGAACAGAGACGTTCGACAGCCGAACATGATGCAAGTCGGCAAGATGACTGACCCACTTAATGGGCCCTCAAGATGAAAATTTTGAGACGTGCTATGGTAATTGCCCATCTCTACGCTTTCCCATGACGTCTCAGCTGACACCCCCACTTGTCATAAAGTGACTCTTCAGGGAACTTTGATAGAACGGTGTACAGAGACTGCGTTGTCCCTCGTTATTGCAGATATGGTGTGTTCTCTTGTACAGTACGAAGAACACAGTTTTTGTTTCAACTCACTTATAGATGTGGCTTGAAAAAGTGATTTCCAATCAAATTAAAAGCACAAATTATCCAAGTATTCAATGTGACAATGTTTTCACTTATTTATAGATGTACTTTTTATCTTTATTGTTCCATCGCTGTCGCCTGATTTGGGCACTGGATAGTATCCGCACTGGGTTGGTCAGTGGTTCAAACATTCTGATCTTCAGCCAAAAGGTTGAAGACTACGTTACACGAGGTAATTTAACTGAAATATGACAGATTTATATCTGTTTGAGGAGTAATTAAAATAATGTTTTCCATCAGCAGTAGTTAAATATGTTTTGAGTTATAGATCTTGCCATTAAACGGGAAACGATGACACTGCGTAGAAAGTGAAAAAATACGAAAGAGAAATTGATCATTTTCTCTGTGACTGGAAGACTATGGAGCAGTTCCACACGGCCAAATTGTAAATATAGTGAAAATATGGAGAGGAAACAGATAGTGATGGGAGGGTTAGAACATACAGGAAGGGTAAATATTGTGGTGGGTTTCACAGTGTGGGAATGGAAATCGTTTGTAGTTTCATTGGGGGAGTGTATGGAATGTAGAAGGTGTAGGATTGAATAGATCCTATCTGTCCACAAAGATATCGAATTATCAAGGCTTAAAATAATACTGATCAATTGGGAAACGGCAGGTATTCAAGTAGTATGCTGAAATATTCAGATGATTTTATACTGTAATGACAATGGGAAGTGAAATTTCATGAAAAAGTTATTGGATTTTACTTTATGGGTTTCATTCTATGTTACTGTCACAGCTAATTAACATACTGAAATACATAAAGTAAGTTGATACTCTTACAACGAAATATCGGAGGGGCCACACAAATTTTAACATCGAAAGATGCAACATGGCTTTGAAACAAATACTTAGTGAACTAAAAAATACTCTGCTCTCGTCCAACACGCTTTTATCCATGTACATGCCACACCCTTCTCCAGAGGAACATGGTAACCTCACTCTTCCTTATCTAGAAATAATCGAGAGCTTACCTTCCTTTCATTCGTAACTCACCCTACACTTCTCACCATAAATTAATGCTGTAACTCATAATTTTCCCGCGAAGGTATCTTCCTACACTGAACCTAGTACCTAAATTCCACGTATTACTTCTTTACTATATATAGTCCACCAGTAAGACAACCTCGCTGAATTCTCTCATAAAACTGTTACCAGATAACCTTACGATCACCATCATCTCCATGAAACAGAAACTCGTACCCACTTCTTAACATTAATCGTGGTTTCGTCTCGTTAAAATTTATATCAATATTTATTTCAAGTATGTTCATCACTAATTGAGGAAACGTAAAAGACAAATGAACAAAAGAGACAACCGAAGAGAGGAACTGTAGGAAATGGTAAGGTTATGGGCTAACTTTAATTCACACATGTTTTTGAAACGAATTTACTAACAAGAAATTCTACTCAACATTTACAAAAACCACGAGCTGCCACCCCCCTTTTTTGAAAGGTAACAATTACAGTACTCTTGATTAAATACTAACTCTGTTCCATTATTGATGGCAAACAACGGACATACAAAGATAGCAAATTTAAGCTCAAAACAGTTACAACGACATCAAATAAAAGTCTGAGCTGAAAGTAGACATCTAATTAACATTAAAATTTAAATCCTAAGTATAAATCCTAAGTTAAAAAAGCCTAAGATAAACCCTTAAACAACATTTATAACGACAAACTTCTGCCAGAGACAGCAAAGGACCTGGAAGTGCAGTTGAAAGAAATGGACAGTGTCTTTAAAGGAGGATATAAGATGAACATCAACAAAAGGAAAACGAGGTTAATGGAATGTAGTCGAATTAAATCGGGTGATGCTGAACGAATTAGATTAGAAAATGAGAAGCTTAAAGTAGTAAAGGAGTTTTGCTATTTGGGGAGCAAAATAGCTGATGATGGTCGAAGTAGAGAGGATATAAAATGTAGACTGGCAATGGCAAGGAAAGCGTTTCTGAAGAAGAGAAATTTGTTAACATCGAGTATAGATTTCAGTGTCAGGAACTCATTTCTGAAAGTATTTGTATGGAGTGTAGCCTTGTAAGGTAGTGAATCGTGGACGATAAATAGTTTGGAGTCCGCAGCTCGCGGTCGTGCGGTAGCGTTCTCTCTTCCCTCGCCCGGGTTCCCGGGTTCGATTCCCCGCGGGGTCAAGGATTTTCTCTGCCTCGTGATGACTGGGTGTTGTGTGCTGTCCTTAAGTTAGTTAAGTTTAAGTAGTTCTAAGTTCTGGGGGACTGATAACCATGGATGTTAAGTGCCATAGTGCTCAGAGCCATTTGAACCATTTGAGATAAATAGTTTGGACAAGAAGAGAACAGAAGCTTTAGAAATGTGGTGCTACAGAAGAATGCTGAAGATAGATGGGTAGATCACATAACTAACGAGGAGGGAAGAGGGGAGAAGAGAAATTTGTGGCACAACTTGACTAGAAGAAGGGATCTGTTGGTAGAACATATTCTGAGGCATCAAGGGATCACCAATTTAGTATTTCGGGGCAACGTGGAGGGTCAAACTCGTAGAGGGAGACCAAGAGGTGAATACACCAAACAGATTCAGAAGGATGTAGGTTGCAGTAGGTACTGGGAGATGAAAAGAAGCTTGCACAGGATAGAGTAGCATGGAGAGCTGCATCAAACCAGTCTCTGGAGTGAAGACCACAACAAGAACAAACAAACTGGCATCAATTCAAATTTGAAAACAATCGTCAGATAAAATCAGGTTAGCCACAGATCTTAAAATACACAGTAACAATTACAGTGTGACCCCTACTCACAGATTTTACGCACACGAATTTCACTCGTGGCACAATTGAAGGTTTACTCAATTGCGGTACGGAAGTACCAGACCACTTTAAAGCAAGCTTAGGCACAAAGTGCCTTCAGATTAACGCCAAATATGGAGAGGCAAATTCTCCAGTTACAAAAAGTGATTACTTAAGGATTGACCTGCAGCATTAGAATTCACCCATGGCTACCTCATTGCTTGCAATCGCATTGTATTTCATAGTTTAGTCCTGTGTAGACTTCTTCGCCATACATTATACACATCATTAAATTGGTATGATAAAACCTGAAACGTATGTCGACCGCCTGTCCCACACATACACACAACACAAATGGCACCCACAGTGCCGGAGTCAATTACAACCTTTACAACACGAACAGATAAAATAAACGGATCACCAGCTATTAAATAGTAGAACTACTCAGTTTCGTATGGAGTGAACAAGTACTCGTCCATAAATGCAGCCAGGGTACAGTGACAGTGTAGTGAAGGCTGTACAGACCTTCCAGTTTGGCTTTGACCGATAATGTCTTCCATGAAACGGATACCGGATCCGAAAGCACAGACACCGATCACTGTCAACATGTCAACGAACACCAGTACAGTGCAACCAGCGTATACGAGGGTAAGTCAAATGAAAACTTTAAATAATTTTTTTGAATATTATTTATTGTGCAGAAGTGGTACAAAGCTGTATCACTTTTCAACATAATCTCCCCCACTCTCAATTCAAGTCCTCCAGCGCTTACAAAGTGCATACATTCCTTTAGAAAAAATTCTTTTGGCAGTCCGCGCAACCACTCATGCAACTCGTGGTGTACCTCTTCATCAGAACGGAACTTCTTTCCTAGCATTGCGTCTCTGAGTGGTCCAAATTTTTCTGGTGAGTATGGGGGATGAGGAAGACACTCAAAATGCAGGTCTGTAATCGTTGCAACTGTTGTACGGGCAGTGTGGGGCCTTGTATTGTCATGTTGTAAAAGAATACCTGCTGACAGCAATCCACGTCGCTTTGATTTGATTGCAGGCCGCAGACGATTTTTTAGGAGATCTGTGTATGATGCACTGGTGACAGTGGTCCCTCTAGGCATGTAATGCTCCAAAATTTCGCCTTTTTCGTCCCAAAGAGAGTCAGCATAACCTTCCCTGCTGATGGTTCTGTTCGAAACTTCTTCGGTTTTGGTGATGAGGAATGGCGCCATTCCATGCTCGCTCTCTTCGTTGTCGGTTGGTGGAAATGAACCTAGTTTTCGTCCCCAGTAACGATTCTTGCAAGGAAGCCATCACCTTCCCATCTTCCCATTCAAAGCGCCGAAGAAGTTCTTGACAAGCATCAACACGTCGTTCTCTCATTGTGGAGTCAGGTGCCGTGGCATCCATCTTGCAGACACTTTGTGAAACTGGAGCACATCATGTACAATGTAGTGTGCTGACCCATGACTAATCTGTAAACATGCTGCAATGTCATTCAGTGTCACTCGGCGGTTTTCCTTCACTATGGCTTCAACTGCTGCAATGTTCTGTGGAGTCACAGCTCGTTGTGCCTAATCCTGAAAGAGGAGCATCTTCCTTTGTAGTAACAATTTGCGAACTTCCTACTCCATTCGTAGACTTGCTGTTGTGACAAGCATGCATCACCGTACTGAACCTTACTTCGTCGATGAATTTCAATAGGTTTCACACACAAACTACGCAAAAACCGAATAACAGAACGCTGTTATTCCCTGGTGCAAGTCACAAGTGGGGCGGCCATCTTTATACTGATACTGCGACGGTATTTGTGCATCTGCACAATGCTGCTACCTACAGGCTATTCTGCACGCTGTTTGTGGCACACTTACCAACTTAAAGGATAACCGCGCGAAATTTCGATTTGTTATTAAAAATTTGAGGTTTTCTTTGACTCACCCTCGCACTTGAATCCAGAAGAGGTGGATCCTTTCAGACAAAAGGTCCTCAACCCAACGGCGCCGCGCTACCACTCCAGGTTCTGACAAGACGTTTTCCGGCACAGACACGGTTCTGTTCCCAGCACCGAGCGGGCTCACCACCTTCTTCGTGCCTCTGCTAACCCAAGAGCCTCTTCGTTGAAGCGCACGAGCTTCCTAGGGGACCACGTTCACACGAGAGTTTCCTCACTGGCAAAGAGACTCTATACCACCAAGGACTCCAACAGAGGGGAACAAAGTCGGGAGAATGCAAAATAACTTTCGGCAGGATTGCGAGCACGACACACGAAGTGATATTCTGTTAACAGCTTGCCCAGCCTCAAAATTATTACGCCAGTCTTATTTCAAACTTTTCATGAAGTGAAAGTTAAGGGTGTTCCGGCGTATCGACAAGTGCCGGCACGAAGATGAAGAACGCAAGAGCAGAGTGGGCTGTGAGAGGACGTCAGCCAATAGCACGCTGACTAGGACGTCACCACGACAGGAGCGGTATCTACATGAAGAGAATATAAGTTCCGCTCCTGCCATCCTCGGGAGGACAGTAGTAGACCGGCGCTAGAAGACCTGAAGTAGAAGAGCCGTCATCCTGTTGTATTGTGCCTTATATCAATTGCTTACGTGGACATTATATATAGTGAAGGACACTGACCGTTTGCATGTCGCCAGTCGCTTGCGACACATTCTTGTCAACCAAAGTTAAGTATTGTCAATCTACTTTACTGTAATAAAAAAACTATTAACGTGATTTGCATCCTTTAGGCACCCTAAAAGAGACGATTGGGTAGGACCACATATTGTCGACGAGGATGGGATAGCAGCTGTAGTAGGTACTGCGAAACTTCCATATCTATTATCCACGGTAGGAAGTGCAGTGTTCCGCTAAACTCAGAAGTGGTTTCGATATGCCACTCTGAATGAACTTGCTTACGACCAAGTGGTCGAGTCACTAACATATTATTATGACCAACAACTGAATGTGGTAGCAGCTAGGTTTCAGTTCTTTAACTGCAAAAATCGGGCAGAACAAACTTATGGCGAGTGGGCAACAGATTTGTAGGGTATGACAACGAAATGCTTATTCCACTGTGCTTGTGGTGCTTTATATTCAGATGTTATGTTGCGTGAAGCGATCTTGTCAAACTGAGAGAACAGATTTGTAAACAGTCCGATCCATCATTTCAGAAGGTGGTGCAAATCTTAGATCAGTACAATTCAGGGGCTCTGTCAGCTGTTAAATCTGAGCAGCCAGCTATTTGCTGGGTAGAATCCCTTGTTTGTGTTCTGCCCATTCAGTGGCAGCTTGCGCAAGCCAACGCAAGTAAACACTCTCCATGCAACATAAGCAGTTCGTTAAACAGGCGGCTGCAAAGGATAACAGAATTAAGTTTGGCCTTAGGTGTTATTCACAGCAGAAACGCCAAGATTGCCCCTCACGACAAGCTAAGTGTTACGCTTGTGGTAGGAAAGGACATGTACAATCCGTATGTTTGCAACGGAACAAAAATAAGAATTCGGCCTACTCATAAAAATCTACTCACAAGGCCCATGTCATTAATGCAGTATATTGAGAGTCTGCAACAGGCATTAGCAAAACTTGCAAGCATGCAGTTTCTTCAGTGATACGCCCGTCGAACAAACATTTCGTTCATTTATGTCTGCGTGGGAAACGTGTGAAATTTCAGGTCAACACAGGTGCCTCTGGTGTTTCCATTGCATTACGGCACAAAGTCGCTGCTGAACTTCAAGCACTGGAAGTCAGGGGAGTTACTGCGCCCGTATCAGCTAGTCAATGGGCAAGTCCACTGGTTTTGCTCCCCAAACCTGCAGGTCGCAATCACCTCTGCGCTTACTTTAAGTCTACAGTCAACACAAAAACCGTAATTGATACTTATCCGTTACCACGCCCAGAGGATCTCACGGAAAAATTAGGCACTGGACGGTATTTTTCAAAAATTGATTTGTGCGACACGTATCTTCAAATACCGCTCAATGAAGAATTTCAAAAAGTGTGTATCGTAAATACTCATTTGGGATTGCTTAAGTATTTGCGTTTGCCTTTTGACAGTGCTTCCGCACCCACAATTTCCCAACGGTATTTGGCACAGCTGACTGCACAAGTGCCAAACTTTTCAAACTATTTGGACGATGTTGTCGTAGCAGAGGAATATATTGCAAAATTGCTTGCTTTGTTTTGTGTGTTGTCTGGGGCAGGACTAAAATGTTGACTGGACAAGTGTGATATTTTTGAACCTGAGTTGCATTATCTTGGTCATGTCATAAACAGTCAAGGTGTACATCCTCTTCAGTCGCATTTGTTAGACATACGCGATTTGCCAGTTCCTCGCAGTGTCACAGAATTGCAGTCAATCTTAGGGAAAATTAGCTATTATATTCGGCTCATACGGAATGCCGCGCAAATAGTGGCTCCATTGCATCGCTTGCGTCGCAACAATGTCCGTTTTGTTGGGACAGGTAAGTGCCAAGTAGATTTTGAGAAACTTAAAGATGCATTGCTCATCGATCGATGCCTATTTCACTCTGATCCTGACAAACCAGTTGTACTGCAAGTTGACGCTTCCTCTTAAGGTATCGGTGCAATGATTTCGCACAGAATTGGCAATAAACACAGGCCTGTTGCTTTCGTATCAAAAGTGTTGTACAAAGCTCAGTGTAACTATTCACAAACTGAGAAACTGTCTTCGACTATTGTGCATGGGGTCAGCAAATTCCACCAGTATTTGTATGGGCGATAATTCCACTTAGTAACGGATTATAGGCCTCTGCAGTCCTTGTTTCATCCGACGGAACTGGTTCCTGTACTAACCGCCGATAAATTGCAAAGATGGACTTCGTTGTTGTCTCAATACCAGTACCAGATCGTGTATCGTCAGGCAGCTCAACGTGGTAATGCGGACGCACTTTCACGTCTTCCGATTGGCCCTGATACAGAGTTTTACGCATGTGCTGCATCTTGCTGTCACATCGATGCTCAGGATTGTGAATTGCTTCAGTATTTTCCACTGAACTACGGGAAAATCGCACAGGCCGAGGAAGCTGATTCAGATGTGAACATTTTGCTAACATGCGTTCCCACATCTTGGCCTCGTTCATTGCATAGCATAATGAACTCTGTTGTGCGCCGGTATTTTTCACGTCGTCAAAGCCTCTCTGTACAGAAGGGTGTGTCTTGTTCAAACAGACAGTGGACAGTCACTTGTGTTGACCCCCAAAGCCTTGCAAAAAGAAATGTTACAGTTATTTTGCCAAGGACACTGGGGGATCATTCGTACGAAACAGTTAGCGCGTCGGCACTGTACCTGGCACGGTATGAAAGCCCAAATAGAACAGATGACGTCACATTGTAGCGCATGTGCGGAAAATCACTCCGCTCCGCCACAAAAATTCTCTGCTTGGCTTAAGTCGCAGTCACCATGGCAACGTGTGCACATAGACTTTGTGAGACCTTTTTGGAACACTCATTGGTTGATTGTGGTTGAATCGTACAGCAAGTTCCCCTTTGCTGTACCAATGAACTCAACAACGTCACGTAGCACAGTTCAGGTATTATCATCGATTTCTTGCCTCGAGGATGTAACTGAAGTAATAGTGTCAAAGAACGGACCTCAGTTCACGTCAAATGAATCCTGAAACATTCAATGAACGCAATGTTATACAGTATCTAACTAGCGCACCGTTCCATCCACAGTCAGAATATTCAAGCAGCACATGTCGAAACTTCGCTCTGCACACACCACGGATCAAGCATATCAAATGGTCCTCGCCTCCTGTCGTTCGCACCCACGAGATGGACCATCGCCGGCAGAACTGTTTCACGGCAGCTGCCACCGCGCACTACTCCACCTGCTCCACCCTCTTCTGCATCCGGTGCCGAAGGAAGGCCGCAAGTATCGCTTCGCGCCGCATGATATTGTCTTTTACAATGTTTTTAGCGGCAGCACACGGTGGGCGCGAGGTGAGATCGTCCATCGACTTGGCGCTTGTATGTACCTTATTTCAGGTCCCCATGCCTTGCCGGTGCCGACATCAAAACCAACTTCACCTCTGTCATGTGCATGAGGTCTTTCAGTGTCTCTTCCCCCAGATTCACGGGTCCTGAGGACAGCGCGGCCACAGCAGCCGCCGGAGGGGGTCATCACGACACCGTGGGACGACCCCTCACCTCCTCACCTCCTCCAGTCCTACCGATGGAGCTGGACCCGCCCACATCGCAGAAGTCGCCACCTTCTTCATCTGGTTCATGTCCTCAGGACCTGGATGCGCACACTTCTGGTCGTTTTCCGGGAGACGTTTCCGCCAGAGCGAAGACCGGATAGCCGGATACTCCAGGCAGCTTGACGGCTCCTGCAGCCATAGTTTCCGGTCCCACGATGCGCCCACACTCCTGCCTCCCCCGCCTTGGTCGCACTGCCTACAAGACGACTGTTCGTCGTTTTGGGGAATGTTCCTGCGTATCGACAAGCCCCGGCACGAAGGTGAAGAACGCGAGAGCAGAGTTCCTGCCTGCATAGGACGGACAGTAGTAGAGCGGTACTAGCAGACCTGGAGTAGAAGTGCCGTCATCCTAATGTTTTATTGAGACTTGTGCCTTATATCAACTCCTTATGTGGACATTGTATATAGTGAAGGACACCTGACTGTTTGCATGTCGCCAGTCACTTGTAAACCAAAGTTAAGTACTGTCACTCTACTTTATTGTAATAAAAACTATTAATGTGATTTGCTTGAGTTGTTGTATAGCTATCCGAGACAGCAGCATCCTTTAGGCACCCTGTAAGAGACTAATGGCTGGGACTCCACAAAGAAAGAGATCTTAGGTAGAAGTAAACGGATGAGATGAGACACTGTAATGTATATACAATGTGTCGCACAAGCCGGCCGCGGTGGTCTCGCGGTTCTAGGTGCGCAGTCCGGAACCGTGCGACTGCTACGGTCGCAGGTTCGAATCCTGCCTCGGGCATGGATGTGTGTGATGTCCTTAGGTTAGTTAGGTTTAAGTAGTTCTAAGTTCTAGGGGACTGATGACCACAGCAGTTGTGTCCCATAGTGCACAGTGCCATTAATGTGTCGCACGACGATGAAAACAGAGCAGCCTGCATCAAGAGAAATAACATTGACAGGATTAGTGTTTGTAAATCCCCGACACACTACTAGATAAACTGTTCCTGTGCAGAAGAATGTCGGTTACGGTAAAAAACGGAAATGAGCGGTTGGCGTCATTGGCCGGGAGGCCCCTTGCGGAGCAGGTCCGCATGCCTTGGTGCAGATCTTTTTACATTCGACGCCATACCGGGCGACCTGCGTGCCGGATGGGAATGAAATGATGATGAAGACAACACAACACCCAGTCCCTGCGTGGAGATAATCCCAGACCCAACCGGGAATCGAACCCGGGCCCGTAGGAGGACTATTCGTCACGCTGACTACTCAGCTATCGGGGTGGACCTCAGTTACAATGAAACAGTGCGATGGTGTACAATGGTTAGAACACTGAGTTAATGGTCGGCAGGCCGACTTTCACTTCATTTTTGCATTACATTGCATTAGTCGTCATTGGGGTATGGAATGACGTCTAAGTTAAATACAGCGAAAAAACGCAAAATTATGAAATGTAATTGTATCCCATTACTAATACCAATTATGGAATAACCTGCAGCCATAATTATAAGATTTAATGTAAAGCTACACTTCTGTCGACCAGAATTAGTTGCCAAAGAAAATTTTTTAAAAAATCAATTATTCCGTATACCTCATAAGACGTTAACACTTAGTTTGCCACATTATAAAACACTTATATACCAATGCACCCGATAGTGTTCAGCACAAGAATTTTTTCTGTAGATGTCGCTTTGACCCTACTATTAATTTCATTTTTCACACTGTTTTGAGATAAAGGAAAAATTTTGCTGACAAAGGACACTTATGAGCCGGCCGCGGTGGCCGTGCGGTTCTAGGCGCTGCAGTCCGGAACCGCGGGACTGCTACGGTCGCAGGTTCGAATCCTGCCTCGGGCATGGATGTGTGTCATGTCCTTAGGTTAATTAGGTTTAAGTAGTTCTAAGTTCTAGCAGACTGATGACCTAAGATGTTAAGTCCCATAGTGCTCAGAGCCATTTGAACCATATAACGCTTATGAATATACGTATTGTGAAGTAATTTTTAAGGTATCGAAATTTTTTAAAGATATACTGAGAGGAGGTTTAGAAATGCACTGCCTGGCAAAAAAAAAGTGAAGAACCCAGAATACATGATCGTATGTCAATGTAACTTTGTTCATGAACACGCCACTGGCGAGTATGTAACTGATTAAGAGTTGCAATTCTCGTGACAGATCTTGTTCGTGTTCAGCATTGTTACCAGGCATGGTAGCGTGTATCAGGGGCGTGTAGAACGTCAGATGTCGCATACTTCTTCCGAATGACACATGGATGTCACATACTCGTGTGAGACAGCATTGTCATTCCCTGACACCTCTGGAAGGGGCGTCGTTATTGGTCTCCAATTCTTTTTTTAAAAAAATTGGATTCATGGTTTCACTGTCTGCTACACAGACGTGTACAATTTGTGGTTCTCTTCATATTTAGCGCATGAATTGTTTCACTCAAGAACCTTGATTGGTTTTGAGCATAGTGTTAAGCCTGAATGAGATTTTAACTCTGCAGCGGAGTGTGCGCTGTTTGGAAAGTAGGAGACGAGGCACTTACGGAAGTAAAGCTGTGAGAACGGGGCGTGAGTCGTGCTTGGGTAGCTCAGATGGTAGAGCACTTTCCAGCGAAAGGCAAAAGTCCCGAGTTAGAGTCTCGCTCCAGCATACAGTTTTAATCTCCCCGGAAGTTTCAAATCAGTGTTGGGCCTGCTTCACAGACAGTGCAGTTTGTTGCCTTTAAAAATTATTTTACCCTTATGGTTTCACTGTCGGTCTCACAGACATGTATAGCATATTACGTGTCACCTACCGGTTACTGGTCATGACAGGAACGGTTGCTATATTGTTTACTAGATTCTTGTGCTTTTATTGGAATCTAAAGATTTATTTTTCACTTTGCTGATTCTTATAATCAAAAGTTGCCCGAGCCTGGTGAATCTATTTTATTTGAATTGGTACTTGTAGGATAGGCCTCTGCGGTAAACAGATTTTTAACAATTACACTACCGGCCATTAAGTTTGCTGCACCATGAAGAAATGCACATTATAAACGGTTATGCGTTGGACAAATATACACTCCTGGAAATTGAAATAAGAACACCGTGAATTCATTGTCCCAGGAAGGGGAAACTTTATTGACACATTCCTGGGGTCAGATACATCACATGATCACACTGACAGAACCACAGGCACATAGACACAGGCAACAGAGCATGCACAATGTCGGCACTAGTACAGTGTATATCCACCATTTCGCAGCAATGCAGGCTGCAATTCTCCCATGGAGACGATCGTAGAGATGCTGGATGTAGTCCTGTGGAACGGCTTGCCATGCCATTTCCACCTGGGGCCTCAGTTGGACCAGCGTTCGTGCTGGACGTGCAGACCGCGTGAGACGACGCTTCATCCAGTCCCAAACATGCTCAATGGGGGACAGATCCGGAGATCTTGCTGGCCAGGGTAGTTGACTTACACCTTCTAGAGCACGTTGGGTGGCACGGGATACATGCGGGCGTGCATTGTCCTGTTCGAACAGCAAGATCCCTTGCCAGTCTAGGAATGGTAGAACGATGGGTTCGATGACGGTTTGGATGTACCGTGCACTATTCAGTGTCCCCTCGACGATCACCAGTGGTGTACGGCCAGTGTAGGAGATCGCTCCCCACACCATGATGCCGGGTGTTGGCCCTGTGTGCCTCGGTCGTATGCAGTCCTGATCGTGGCGCTCACCTGCACGGCGCCAAACACGCATACGACCATCATTGGCACCAAGGCAGAAGCGACTCTCATCGCTGAAGACGACACGTCTCCATTCGTCCCTCCATTCACGCCTGTCGCGACACCACTGGAGGCGGGCTGCACGATGTTGGGGCGTGAGCGGAAGACGGCCTAACGGTGTGCGGGACCGTAGCCCAGCTTCATGGAGACGAATGCGAATGGTCCTCGCCGATACCCCAGGAGCAACAGTGTCCCTAATTTGCTGGGAAGTGGCGGTGCGGTCCCCTACGGCACTGCGTAGGATCCTACGGTCTTGGCGTGCATCCGTGCGTCGCTGCGGTCCGGTCCCAGGTCGACGGGCACGTGCACCTTCCGCCGACCACTGGCGACAACACCGATGTACTGTGGAGACCTCACGCCCCACGTGTTGAGCAATTCGGCGGTACATCCACCCGGCCTCCCGCATGCCCACTATACGCCCTCGCTCAAAGTCCGTCAACTGCACATACGGTACACGTCCACGCTGTCGCGGCATGCTACCAGTGTTAAAGACTGCGATGGAGCTCCGTATGCCACGGCAAACTGGCTGACACTGACGGCGGCGGTGCACAAATGCTGCGCAGCTAGCGCCATTCGACGGCCAACACCGCGGTTCCTGGTGTGTCCGCTGTGCCGTGCGTGTGATCATTGCTTGTACAGCCCTCTCGCAGTGTCCGGAGCAAGTATGGTGGGTCTGACACACCGGTGTCAATGTGTTCTTTTTTCCATTTCCAGGAGTGTATTATACTAGAACTGACATGTGATTACATTTTCACGCAATTTATGTGCATAGATCCTGAGAAATCAGCACCCAGAACAACCACCTCTGGCCGTAATAACGGCCTTGATACGCCTGGGCATTGAGTCAAACAGAACTTGTATAATGTGCACAGGTACAGCTGCCCATGCAGCTTCAACACGATACCACAGTTCATCAAGAGTAGTTACTGGCGTATTGTGACGAGCCAGTTGCTCGACCACCATTGACCAGACGTTGTCAGTTGGTGAGAGATCTGGAGTATGTGATGGCCAGGGCAGTAGTCCAACATTTTCTGTATCCAGAAATGCCCGTACAGGACCTGCAACATGCGGTCGTGCATTATCCTGCTGAAATGTATGGTTTCGCAGAGATCGAATGAAGGATAGAGCCACGGGTCGTAACACATCTGAAATGTAACGTCCACTGTTCAAAGTGCCGTCAATGCGATCAAGAGGTGACCGAGACGTGTAACCAATGGCACCGCATACCATCACGGTGGGTGATACGGCAGTATGGCGATGACGAATACACGCTTCCAAAGTGCGTTCACCGCGATGTCGCCAAAAACGGATGCGACCATTATGATGCTGTAAACAGAACCAGGGTTCATCCGAAAAAATGACGTTTTGCAATTCGTGCACCCAGGTTCGTCGTTGAGTACACCATCTCAGGTACTCCTGTCTGTGGTGCAGCGTCAAGGGTAACCGCAGCCATGGTCTCCGAGCTGATAGTCCATGCTGCTGCAAACGTCGTCGAACTGTTAGTGCAGATGGTTGTTGTCTTGCAAACGTCCCTATCTGTTCACTCAGGGATCGAGACGTGGCTGCACGATCCGTTACAGGCACGCGGATAAGGCTAGTGATACGAGGCCGTTGGGATCCAGCACGGCGTTCCGTATTAACCTCCTGAACCCACCGATTCCATATTCTGCTAACAGTCATTGGATCTCGACCAACGCGAGCAGCAATGTCGCGATACGATAAACCGCAATCACGGTAGGCTACAATCCGACCTTCATCAAAGTCGGAAACGTGATGATACCCATTTCTCCTCCTTACACGAGGCATCACAACAACGTTTCACCAGGCACGCCGGTCAACTGCTGTTTGTACATGAGAAATCGGTTGGAAACCTTCTTCATGTCAGCACATTGTAGGTGTCGCCACCGCGCTAACCTTGTGTGAATGCTCTGAAAAGCTAATCATTTGCATATCACAGCATCATCCTATAGGTTAAATTTCATGTCTGTAGCACGTAATCTCCGTGTTGTAGCAATTTTAATGGCCAGTAGTGTATTTTAGTTAGTACCTTACCACTCCCAGGTCTTAGTTCCCCACTAGTTCAATCATAGCAGCGCATGGTCCTGATTGAGTGGTGGGATCCTTGATTCTGTGTATTGGTAAGTGAAAGAAATTATCTTCACAAAGCGAACAGATTGTTTGTTTGATTTCGGTTACTTGTGAAGCGTGGAATTGGCCATGGACCAGCGATCCGTCCGAGGATATTTATCTAAGAAGGGTCAGTTGCAGTATGAACTATAGACATGTATGTTACCCACATACAGCAGCATAGTTGAGTCAAACCAATACCTGTCCAGCGTATTGGACTACCAGGTCAACTTCATTCCTGACACAACTGGCAAGGTAGGTGACACCTGTGCTGTGTACTGTAGTTTGCTGTTTGGTGTTCTGGCAGATACTGAACTACTGCAGAGTAACAGAGCTTTACGGACACTGTTCTTTGGGGTTCCGTTACATTTAAATCATGTGGGTAACCGCGTTAAAGATACAAGTGCGGTAAACATCAATGTGAAACACGCTCCTCTTACTGAAGAAATGCAGGTTAAATCATTCACACTTACAGGTTGATGCAAATTTACTGAATTGGTCAGATACTTCTGGGCGTGATAAAGCAGGAGGTTCTCTTCCTCACCCAAATACTCACAATGTGGGGTTTGAATCCCAGATGATAATGTTGAGGAAATATGCGAACTACGAATATTTAATAAATTACCTAATATATTTTTGCCTTTTCTACAGAGCGTCGACAGGTTATAAGTAGACACCAGTAGTGAGATAACTGATCTGGTTTGGCTAATCGTTCGATTGAAAACCGGGTTAAAGTTCTGCAAACGGCTCATTCTGTCGTGTTTCAAATTATTTACGTTAATCGTGGTACATTCAGTATAATTACAGCTAAAGCCATTGAAAGTGCAAGTCGTTGGTTGTTTGCCATAGAAGCTTGCTACAGTACATTTTATCGAGCAGAATTAGGAATGAGTTGCCTAGGCAATATTTCTATCACATTCAGAATCATAGTTAGCCACTTGGCCACTATGGTTGAGGATGTTACGATAGCCATGTCACCTGTTTGTCTTAGGGTTACTGAGCTAGGAGCTGTAAACAATATTCTAGAAGGTACGCCTCCAGAACATCAGTCGCATACTCTCTTCACCAATAAACCCGAAGCCTTTGCTGAATTAGGCAGATTTGTAGAGAGTGTAGAAAATGGTCGATTTACTGATGAACGCTCTGGGTTTCAGGAACTTAGATCAAAACCCTCTGTAGTAAATTACGTACGCACCGATAGTAAGCATAAATTGATGGGATCTGAAAAAGAAAAACATATTTTCGGTGGCACCAATCAGGTCGTACCACTAGACAGTGCCAAATGGAGGTGATGTTAGCAGGCGGTAGCTTGCGCCATTTTCAATCAAATGTCAGTATTTGCTGTACCTGACTCGGATAACATCTCCTTGCTTGCTTATATTTGTATAGCAAGTATCTTCAGATCTGTAGGATTACCCCTTTACAAAAGGTATTCAAACAGTGTCGTACTGTCAATGGCGAGTTGTTGCCGTTGTTGAGAGAAGTTCGTATTCATTTAGCGATTAGCGGGCTATCATGGTCAATAATTTTGACTACTGTCAGAGGTCTGGCGACTACCCTAATGCTTCATTGCAATTTTTTTTAAAGAAGAGGGAATGTGATTTTGATTATGCGACTAGGAAGTTCTTTTTCGGGTGTCAGCCTTCAAAAGATGTTTCTGTGTAACCAAAATTATATGAAAGGGATATGTTAGGTCCAACAGAATGTTGTACCTTTCAATTTCGCTCATTTGAGAGAGTTTGAGACTTGGCAAATTTTGGATGTCTTTGTGGTATTTCCTTGTGGACTAAAAGACGAATTAGAAGTCGCCGATTAGATTGATGATGATGATTTTGGTTTGTGGGGCGCTCAACGGCGTGGTTATCAGCGTTCGTACATATTTGCACTGTTCAGTCTCGCCATTTACCGGAATGATGATGCAGTGATGATTAGCCAGCCGCTGGTGGCCGAGCGGTTGTAGGCGCTTCAGTCTGCAACAGCGCGACCGCTACGGTCCTTAGGATAGTTAGGTTTCAGTAGTTCTAAGTTCTAGGGGACTGATGACCGCAGAAGTTAAGTCCCATAGTGCTCAGAGCCATTTGAACCATTTTTTGAAATGATGAGTACAACACAAACACCAAGAACCCGGGCGGAGGAAATCCCATACCCGATCGAGAATCGATCCTGGGACCCCGTGATCCACAGACATCAACGCTAATCACTAGACCACGAGCTGCGGAAGATAAGATTGAGCACAAAAGTCAATACCAGAATCAAATATCTGTCTGCCAATCATCTTGCCTGTAGTTTCCTCCGAAAATGAAGGTGTAGCGTAACATCATCGATCAGTTGTTACAGGATGGTGTGATTAGGCCTTCCGCCACTACATATGCCTTCTTTATCTTCATAATTCCTAACCCCAGTGTTATCGCCCAATAAAAATCCATTAATCTTTGAATGCAGTATAAGAATCGGTCTGTTAACTAACCCCCATAATTGTTTTACTTGGTTTTCAGGAGACCGATATTCCAACAAAGTAGATATTAATCAGGCCTTTCATTTGGCGCAGATGGTCAAAGAGACAAAGCCCCTAACTGCATTTCCTTTTGGGTTAGCCACTGAGGTGGTGGTGTTATCGTGTCTGCTGGATTCTGTGTTGGGTGAACTTCAACTCAAGTGTGTTGACAGTTCTTTTGATGATGGAATATACTATAGGACTCTCGTTGAATATCTCGGTTATCTATTCCAGGTCTTAACTTCGTTTACGTAAGGCTGGGCCGAATGTCGAATTCTACACAGTAAATTTAGACCGTGGCAAGATTTCCTTTCTTGGGAACATCGTGTCAGTGATAGAATAATGATTGATTTTGAGATACTAAAGGTAAGGAAAGAAGGGAGTAGTCAGAGTCATAGTGAGCCAACTTCTTCTATCTTTCATTTTTTTTTTTTTTTTTTTGGAAATCATCGCTAATTTTGCCCAGCTGGGCACCTCGCTGAACCAACTGTGCAGAAAAGGTGAAATATTTGGTGGACCGAAACCCATCAGTCCGTGTTCGACCCTTTGAAGATGGCCTTGGCAACATCACCCGCCTTAGCCATTCCTGACTTCGACTACGAATTCATTTTGAAAACCAGTTCTTCTAGTTCAGGGATAACAGCCGTTCCAGTGTTTTTGTCCCAGGACTTCAGGACGTCTTGTTCTACTTCTTACATCATGACCACGCTCTATTAATCGGAACCATATTTTGCGGTTGTTATTGTTGTTGTCTTCAGTAATGAGACTGGTTTGATGCAGCTCTCCATGCTACTCTATCCTGTGCAAGCTTCTTCATCTCCCAGTACTTACTGCAACCTACATCCTTCTGAATCTGCTTAGAGTATTCATCTCTTGGTCTCCCTCTACGATTTTTTCCCTCCACGCTGCCCTCCAATGATAAATTTGTGATCCCTTGATGCCTCAGAACATGTCCTACCAACCGGTCCCTTCTTGTCAAGTTGTGCCAAAACTCCTCTTCTCCCCAATTCTCTTCAATACCTCCTCATTAGTTGTGTAATCTACCCATTTAACCTTCAGCACTCTTCTGTAGCACCACATTTCGAAAGCTTCTGTTTTCTTCTCGTCCAAACTATTTACCGTCCATGTTTCATTCCCATACATGGCTACACTCCTTACAAATACTTTCAGAAACGACTTCCTGACGCTTAAATCTATACTCGATGTTAACAAATTTCTATTCTTCAGAAACGCTTTTCTTGCCATTGCCAGTCTACATTTTACATCCTCTCTACTTCGACCATCATCAGTTACTTTGCTCCCAAAACAGCATAACTCCTGTACTACTTTAAGTGTCTCATTTCCTAATCTGATTCCCTTAGCATCACCCGACTTAATTCGACTACATTCCATTATCCTCATTTTGCTTTTATTGATGTTCATCTTATATCCTCCTTTAAAGACATTGTCCATTCCGTTCAACTGCTCTTCCCAGTCCTTTGCTGTCTCTGACAGAATTACGTCATCGGCGAACCTTAAAGTTTTTATTTCTTCTCCATGGATTTTAATACCTTCTCCGAATTTTTCTTTTGTTTACTTTACTGCTTGCTCAATATACAGATTGAACAACATCGGGTAGGGCTCACTCCCTTCAAACCACTGCTTCCCATTCATGCCCCTCGACTCTTATAACTGCCATCTGGTTTCTGTACAAGTTATAAATAGCCTTTCGCTCCCTGTATTTTAACCCTCCCACCTTTAGAATTTGAAAGAGAGTATTCCAGTCAACATTGTCAAAAGCTTTCTCTAAGTCTACAAATGCTAGAAACGTAGGTTTGTCTTTCTTTAATCTATTTTCTAAGATAAGTCGTAGGGTCAGTATTGCCTCACATGTTCCAACATTTCTACGGAATAAAAACTGATATTCCCCGAGGTCAGCATCTACCAGTTTTTCCATTCGTCTGTATAGAATTTGCGTTAGTGTTTTGCAGCTGTGACTTATTAAACTGATAGTTCGGTAATTTTCATATCTGTCAACACCTGCTTTCTTTGGGATTGGAGTTATTATAGTCTTCTTGAAGTCTGAAGGTATTTCGCCTGTCTCACACATCTTGCTCACCAGATGGTAGAGTATTGTCAGGACTGGCTCTCCCAAGGCCGCCAAAAGTTAAAATGGAATGTTGTCTACTCCCGGGGCCTTGTTTCGACTCAGGTCTTTCAGTGCTCTGTCAAACTCTTCACGCAGTATCGTATCTCCCATTTATCTTCATCTACATCCTTTTCCATTTTCGTACTATTGTCCTGAAGTACATCGCCCTTGTATAGACCCTCTATATACTCCTTTCACCTTTCTGCTTTCCCTACTTTGCTTAGGGCTGGGTTTCCATCTGAGCTCTTGGTATTCATACAAGTGGTTCTCTTTTCTCCAAAGGTCTCTTTAATTTTCATGTAGGCAGTATCTATCTTACCCCTAGTGAGATAAGCCTCTACATCCTTACATGTTTCCTCTAGCCATCCCTGCTTATTAGCCATTTATTAAAGCTGCATGCCGTCGGGAAAAATTACGGCTGTAGTTCCCCCTTGCTTTCAGCCGTTCGCAGTACCAGAACAGCAAGGCTGTTTTGGTTAGTGTTACAAGGCCAGATCAGTTAATCATCCAGACTGTTGCCCCTGCAACTACTGAAATGGCTTCTGCCCCTCTTCAGGAACCACAAGTTTGTCTGGCCTCTCAACAGATACCCCTCTGTTGTGGTTGGACCTACGGTACCGCCGTCTGTATCGCTGAGGCACGCTATCCTCCCCACCAACGGCAAGGTCCATGTTTCATGGGGGGATATTAATTAATTTAACCTGAAGTGGATCCTGATTATTTTCATTCCCAAGTTCAGGTCAAGATTGATCATACCATCAACTGACTTAATTTCGGTTTTAACACTGTGTACAAAATCTATAAGACTATACTTGCCAACCCAACGTCTCAATTCCCGGTCAACTCACGGATATCGAATCTGCGACCAATAAGTGAGCTACTTCCTGCGGATGTTAGATGAAGTTCGACAAGGAAAACTAGGAAGCTCTAAGGAAAAAGAATTTGGGCACCGAGTGGAACTGGGCCGAAGGTTTCTACTAAGATGCTCCCTCGCTTTGTGAGGTCATATGAGGTGTTCAAGGTGTTCTCCCTAATTAATATCCTTGCCCAGGACCGTGCTACCAAGAAACAAATTAGCGCACATTCGCCGCGGCTCAAAATTAGTTTTATAAATTAGTATGCTGAACCGCTGATTGATCATTGACTCCAGGTATCCGCCCCTAGTTAAGCCTCCCCCCCCCCCCCCTACCTCAGTTGCTGAGTTAAGCTATTCATGCGTTCCTGTGGTGGCACTTTTGCAAAAACGCGAGGACTATTTACGCGCATACGTAGATCTCGGGCGGTCTGCTCAGTGGGCCATTGGCAACAGGTCGGAGAAATGGCTGTTGCACGGAGCAGTGCTTGGAATCACGTGCCGACGTGTCGGTTTGGGTTGCTTCCTGTGTTTTGAATCGCTGGTGTTTACTTCACGGAGAGTGCCTTCACCTACTGAGCCACATGTTTGGCAGGCATTAATGTGTTAGTGGCGGAGGTCCCCGCTGTCATTTGCTGTTCTTGCACACATATTCTACTGGACGTAGTTTGGCCGATGCATTTATTGGGTCAGCATCCTCAACATCATTAAGCCTAACGCTCATCTGGATGTGCACAAAGGAGAGAAAGGTCATGGAATATTTCTTAATGTCGTGTCTGGCCTCCTTTTGCCTGACGTATTGCTGAAACTCGACATGACATGGACTCAACATGTCGATGAAGTCGCTTACAGAAATGTTGAGCTATGTTGCCCCTATAGTCGTCCATAATTGTGAAAGTTTTTCTTTTTGGGGGGGGGGGGGGGATTTTGTGCACGAACTGAGTTCTCGATTACATCCCGTACATGTTCAGTGTGACTCATACCGTCTGATCTGCGTGGCCAGATCATTCGCTGAAACTGCCCAGATTGTTATTCAAGCCAATTGCGAGCAGTTGTGGCCCAGTGACATGGTGCATTGCCACCCATAAAAATTCCATCGTTATTTGGGATCATGAATGGCTGCAAATGGCCCTCCAGTAGAAGAACATAACCATTTCCAGTCAGTGATAGGTTCAGTAGCACCAGAATAGTCAGTCCATTTCACGTCAACACAGCCTATACCATTACGGAGCCACCCCCAGCTTGCACACTGCCTTGTTGAAAAACTGGGTCTGTGGCTTCGTGGTGTCTGTGCCCCCTTCCAAATCTACCATCAACTCTTACCAAATGAAATTGGTACTTACCTGACTGGGGCATAGTTTTCCACTCGTTTAGTTCAAAACGGTTCAAATGGCTCTGAGCACTATGGGACTCAACTGCTGTGGTCATAAGTCCCCTAGAACTTAGAACTACTTAACCCTAACTAACCTAAGGACATCACACACATCCATGCCCGAGGAAGGATTCGAACCTGCGACGTAGCGGTCGTGCGGTTCCAGACTGTAGCGCCTTTAACCGCTCGGCCACTCCGGCCGGCCACTCATTTAGTGTCTGTGCCACATTCCAAATCTACCATCAACTCTTACCAAATGAAATTGGTACTTATCTGACCAGGGCATGGTTTTCCACTCGATTACTGTCTGTGCCCCCTTCCAAATCTACCATCAACTCTTACCAAATGAAATTGGTACTCATCTGACCCGGGCATGGTTTTCGTCTCGTGTAGTGTCCCACGAGCTCATGAGAGGCTGCTGCAGGCAACGTCGTGCTGTGACCAAAGGCACTCGCGTCGTTCGTCTGTCCATTAATGCTAAATTTCGCCACACTGTCCTAACTGATACATTCGTCGTACATTCCACATTGATTTTTGCTGTTATTTCACGCAATATTGCTTCTCTTTTAGCACTGGAAACGCAACGCAAACACCGCTGCTCTCTTTCGCTAAGTGAATACCGTTGGCCAAAGCTTTGACCGTGGTGAGAGGTAATGCCTCGGCAGACTTTTGACACCATGTGGCTCGTAATATTGAATTCCCTAACGATTTTTGAAATGGGATGTCCCATGCGCCTAGCTCCAACTACCCTTCGGCGTTCAAAGTCCGTTTATTCCCGTCTTGCGGCCGTAATCACGTCGGAAATCTTTTCGCATGAATTACCTGAGTACAAATTGCAACTCCACCAAAGTACTACCCTTCTATACCTTCTGTACGGGATACCACCATTGTCTGTGTATGTGTATATCGCTATCGCTTGAGTTTCATGATATCAGTGTAGCTCTCGCTTTACGATGTTGTTGTGTGTATTTGGAAATTTAAACATTTTTTGTTCCTGAAGTTAAACACTTCCTCTCAAGTTTAACTCTTGAACTCTATTTCGCTTGTGTTTATGGAGACTTATTAGTTTAAGAAATTATTGCTTTGTTTTGTGCGAGATCAGAGTAATAGCTTATCTGTGAGCGTCAGGGATGCTCTTGGTACGTAATTTTTACATGGCTGTATTTCAACTGTGCGGTACCACTTGCAAGAGAATAATAGTAATTTGAGTTTTTGATTATCTGGTGTCTGTGACCTTTGTTCTCGATTTCACGACGTTGTGTCGTACAAGAGTTCTTGTAAACTCAATTAAACGTGTGAGGATCTTTGTAATTTACTCTTTACTCAGTTATAAGTGTCCACGCTTAATTACTGATAAATATGTGTGTGGAAATTTCATCTTCCGTGAGAAAAGTGTTTAGCAGATCGACTGTTGTCTGCATGGGACCTGCGGTCTTCGTGTTAGTGGCTTTTCAAAGCCTAATTAAAATCAAATAACAGCTCTCTGTCCGTCCGATAAACAATACGCAGTACTGCACGTTGCAGGAATACTTAGTAAACTACGATAAGAAGGCAGATAAATAACTGAAAAGATAATTCAAAATATGTGGTGTCACAGCCAGACACCACACTTGCTAGGTGGTAGCTTAAATCGGCCGCGGTCCATTTAGTACATGTCGGACCCGCGTGTCGCCACTGTGTGATCGCAGACCGAGCGCCACCACAAGGCAGGCCTCGAGATACGGACGAGCACTCGCCCCAGTTGTACGACGACTTTGCTAGTGACTACACTGCCGAAGCCTTTCTCTCATTTGCCGAGAGACAGTTAGAATAGCCTTCAGCTAAGTCCATGGCTACGACCTAGCAAGGCGCCATTAGCCTTACCTAGTTTGAGAGTTATCGTATAAATGTCTCAAGAAGAACGTTGTAAACCAACAAAGAATAAAGTTAAGTATTCGAGGAGCTGCATACTTTTCTTATTAGCATTCAATAGTTATCCTGTTCCAGACTTCACGCCAGTCGGCGTGTGTGTACGCGTGCCTTTCTTTCGGCTACCCGTCACTGTGGACTGGCTGCCTTAGCAGTCCACATCAAAATAAATGTCGCACACTTCTGCTGCAGACACGTTATCGTAAATGGTAACTAAGAAATTTACGATGGAGTCTTTCATTTCCTATCTGATAAGCGTTCTAATGTATGTTTTCGAATGCATAGTGGTTCTGTATTGTACTCACGAAAGCAGGCAGTAATGCCTTTTTCGTCACTTGCAAGTTTGTAATCTAGTGTAATGGTCTCTTCTGTCTGCTTTCAACAGTGGGTCCTATCTTTTTTTCCTTTTACCTGGAACCACTCTGATTTCTTTGTTGGTCACAAGGTTCAATAAAAATAAACTGTGTGTTTAATCAACGCATTTAACATATTCGTTAAACTCGTAAGTACTCATAACATACACTAACAGTACTATTATAACAGAAATCACATCATTTTGTAGTATGAAATTAAATTCGGCTTGCATCAGTGTGATTTTTGAGCTTGCATATTCTCTACAAATTCGGTGGTTCTGGGGCTAATATTATTGCTCAAAGCTACACACATGCCAATTACCGCCGGCCGCGGTGGTCTAGCTGTTCTAGGCGCGCAGTCCGGAACCGCGCGACTGCTACGGTCGCAGGTTCGAATCCTGCCTCGGGCATGGATGTGTGTGATGTCCTTAGGTTAGTTAGGTTTAAGTAGTTCTAAGTTCTAGGGGCCTGATGACCACAGTAGTTAAGTCCCATAGTGCTCAGAGCCATTTGAACCATTTTTGCCATTTACTTTCAGTCGACTAATGGACATGCATATAAATTCCAGCAAAGCAAAAGTTCCTTAATCGAATAAATAAGTGGTGGAGGAAAGCGTAAGATAGCCAAATGCGATTTCTCAAATTTTAGTGCAAGAAACTGGTTTCTTTACACCAAAACACAAGAGTGACAGGTTCAAGTTCAGCATTGGCAGCGCTCGGGGACAAATGCAGATCTTTCAATCAGTTCCGATTTTCTCCGCTTCTGGCATCACCAGTGAAATCCTCACGTTATCGTGGACTCACAGCAGAACCGACTGACCGGATCGTGCCATGCTGTGATGTCTATCGCTTGCCCTCCCCCCAGCTACCCGCACTCGCCGCTATCCACCGGGAGCCTGTCATCGCACCGCCCCAATAACTGGGAATTAATAAATTAGAACGAATTAACGTTTGAAATTTTAAATGTTTCGCGGACCATATTTTAGCTTTTGCAGACCACTGGCTGTGAACCAATGATTTACAGCAAGTAAAATTTTTAATTTAATCTAATATGCACTGTTGAATCGTGTATTTGGTAATCTAAATGTCAGCTTCACCGAATTTACGTATTTCCTTTGATTTAGTATTTGTGACCCATAAACGACTTCTGTTGCATGTTAACATGTCACTGTTGCGTTTAAGAAGCACGTGTACTGCTTATCGTACGCTTGCTATGTAAATCTACTTTTTATTGAGTTCTGAATTTACTAACGGAACTGGCACCAAAAAGTAAAACTCTTGTTAGCAAATGAAAAGTCTAGGTTCTAAAACAGCATTCTCCTCCGCCCACTTCACACATCTGTGTATTTCAGTGTTTTAAAATAAAATTTTTAACATCGAGAACTATATCCGTCACGCAAGTGCATGGTTTCTTTCTTTTATAAATGTTTCATTGTTTTATCCGTTTATTTTAGTAGTGATCATAAGAAATTGTACTTCGTATTACCCGCAGGTGTGTATAAAAAGCTATCTTTTAAAATACTTTCTATTAATAATTTCGCTATATGTTTCCCAGCGGTGTGTGGCAGAGGGCACTTTACGTGCCACAGGCATTACCTCACTTTCCTGTTCTAGTCGCGTATGGTTCGCGGGAAGAACGGCTGCCGGAAAGCCTCCGTGCGCGTTCGAATCTCTCTAATTTTACATTCGTGATCTCCTCGGGAGGTATAAGTGGGGGAAAGCAATATATTCGATACCTCATCGAGAAACGCACCCTCTCTAAACCTGGACAGCAAGCTACACCGCGAGGCAGAGCGCCTCTCTTGCAGAGTCTGCCACTTGAGTTTGCTAAACATCTCCGTTCAAAAAAAAAAAAAAAAAAAAAGAAAATGGTTCAAATGGCTCTGAGCACTATGGGACTTAACATCTTAGGTCATCAGTCCTCTAGAACTTAGAACTACTTAAACCTAACTAACCTAATGACATCACACATACCCATGCTCGAGGCAGGATTCGAACCTGCGACCGTAGCAGTCCCGCGGTTCCGGACTGCACCGCCTAGAACCGCACGGCCACCGCGGCCGGAAAACATCTCCGTAACTTTGTTACGCTTACCAAATAACCCTGTGACGAAACGCGCCGCTCTTATTTGGATCTTCTCTATCTCCTCTGTCAACCCGACCTGGTACGGATTCCACACTGATGGGCAATACTCAAGTAAAGGTCGAACGAGTGTTTTGTAAGCCATCTCCTTTGTTGATGGACTGCATTTCCTAAGCACTCTCCCAATGAATCTCAACCTAGCACCCGCCTTACCAACAATTAATTTCATATGATCATTCCACTTCAAATCGTTCCGCACGCATACTCCCAGATATTTTACAGAAGTAACTGCTACCTGTGTTTGTTCCGCTATCATATAATCATACAATAAAGGATCCTTCTTTCTATGTATTCGCAATACATTACATTTGTCCATGTTAAGGGTAAGTTGCCATTCCCAGTACCAAGTGCCTATCCGCTGCAGATCTTCCTGCATTTCGCTGCAATTTTCTAAAGCTGCAACTTTTCTGTATTCTACAGCATCATCCGCGAAAAGCCGCATGGAACTTCCGACACTACCTGCTAGGTCATTTATATATATATTGTGAAAAGCAATGGTCCCATAACACTCACCTGTGGCACGCCAGAGGTTACTTAATGTCTGTAGACGTCGCTCCATTGAGAACAACATACTGTGTTCTGTTTGCTAAAAAATCTTCAATCCAGCCACACAGCTGGTCTGATATTCCGTAGGCTGTTACTTTGTTTATCAGGCGACAGTGCGGAACTGTATCGAACGCCTTCCGGAAGTCAAGGAAAATGGCATCTACTTGGGAGCCTGTATCTAATATTTTCTGGGTCTCATGAACAAATAAAGCGAGTTGGGTCTCACACGATCGCTGTTTCCGGAATCCCTGTTATTACTACAGAGTAGACTCTAGGTTTCCGGAAATGACATGATACGCGAGCCAAAAACATATTCTAAAATTCTACAACAGATCGATGTCAGAGATAGAGGTCTATAGTTTTGCGCATCTGCTCGACGACCCTATGATGAATTTTGAACGTACTGTTTGATCTGTTTCTCAAACAGGTGCAATATTTTGTATTTAAAATTGTTTTGTATTTATGGTTTCATTGTCTGCTTCACAGGCGTGTGTAGAAGCTTAAATGTCGCCTGTCTGTGGTAGCAGCTTAAATGTCGCCTCTCTGTTGTTGTTTACTACAGGAGCTGTTTCTAAAATCTTTATTAAATTCCTTCACATTTATCAGCGTCTAAAGATCTCTTTTCAATTTACTGATCCCTGTTATCAAATGTGTGCCCACTTTGGCGAATCAATTTTACTTGTTTTTGTTCTTGGAAGATAGGACTCTGTGGTAATGAAATAAATAATTATTTTTAAAATTATTCTATTCACTCTCACTGCCTTATTACTCCCAGATTCCAGCTCAATTCCGGTTCAGGAATCCTGCGATGCATGCCTAATGCTGTGCACATCCAACCGCACCAATCACGTGTATCATCAGGATGTTACCGCTAGGCACACTATTACTAGTCACACTATTACAGTTTTTACAGTGGAGTAGTTGCAAATGGTACACCTTGCTGGACTGATTTTGAGAGGCTCTGATTACTAAAGTGATAGCAAACAGTGAAATTACAGACCAGAGCCTTTGCGAATTAAATCTTTTGAACAGTGATTTATATAGAAAGACAACGATGCTGCTCAGTAAAAACAGTGCAGAGAATAAGATTAATTAACGGTCAATCACAGAACGTCGATTACGTGTGAATCTACACATGAGAATACGTGGAAGTAAGTCTGACGCTTTTTTTCTGTTCTTCAATTATACGCTGAAGTGTTGATTAGTTACAGTCGACGTATTGCAAATGTACTCATTGTGTGTGCCGTTGAACGTAAAATATTGTAACGTGGATGCTACGTAAAAGAATGACACCAAGAAGAGAAGATACCGAGACTTCGTTTATGATGTAACGCGAGGCAGGGAGACACACTGCCGCGGGGCAAGACATTCTTCGTAGTACGCAGCATCGGAGTAACAGCTGGGTTGCAGCCGTAATGGAATGCAAAAGTCTTCGTCACATCTCCCAAGCTTGGAACACACTCACCAAGATAACATTTGACATGGAACAAATTTTACTGTGTGCTGATGCTTACCTGTGTTACGGCCAAGGAGTTGCAGACAGCACGGACTGTTCAAATGGCTCTGAGGACTATGGGACTCAACTGCTGAGGTCATTAGTCCCCTAGAACTTAGAACTAGTTAAACCTAACTAACCTAAGGACATCACACACATCCATGCCCGAGGCAGGATTCGAACCTGCGACCGTAGCGGTCTCGTGGTTCCAGACTGCAGCGCCAGAACCGCGCGGTCACTTCGGCCGGCAGCACGGACTGTAAATTTAACCTAACAAGTAGGTAATAAAATATTGTAGTAGTAATTATGAGCAATATTTCCGAAAATGAGTATGCAAAGTGACTTGCAAATCTTACTGAGTGTGAAATATATACATGAGATTCCTTAGGGAAGTCCCTTTGTAGATGGCCATCAACAAAATGTTTTTACAACCTTAGGAGAAAGCTGTTGCTTCAGATTTCGTGAGAAGGTCTGCCGCAACAAAAGCCCTCTTTGTTGTAATGATTTCCACCCGAGTTCGTGTATCACATCCGTGGCACTCTCTCCCTTAATTCGTGATAATACGAAATGAATTGGCCTTCACTGATCTCTTTCGATGTCGTCCGTCTATCCGATCTGATGTGGATCCCACACAGCACAGCATTACTCCAGAAGAGGACGGACAAACGTAATGTAAACAGCCTCATTAGTAGACCTGCAACTTTTTCTTTCTGCCAATAAATCGCAGTCTTTGGTTTGCTTTCTGACAACATTATCTACGTGGTCGCTAAGTTATTCGTATTTGTAAACCCTACGCATTTACTATAATGTGGATGACTTCACAATTTTCGTTATTTAGAATCAATTGCAGCTTTTCATCCCATACAGATAACTCGTCTAAATCATTTTGGAGTACGTTCTGATCATCTGATGACCTTACATGACGGCAATTGACAGCATCATCTGCAACCAATCCAAGAGGGCTGCTCACATTGTGTCATAAATCGTTTATGTAGATCACGAACTGCAGAGGCTCGATAACATTTCCTCGGGGATTACTAGATATTACTTCCGCTTTATTCAACATTTTCCGTCAGTTATTGCAGCAACAGCAACCTCATCAATAATTTCCACCGGGATAGGATGCATTCCTCTTCCAGGTGCCACACCAACTCACAAGTACTTTCGAATTTCGTTATCATCTTCTTCAAACCATTTAATGACACCTCTCCTCAGACCTTCCCGTCGGCTGTACCCTCTGAGTTCAGCATTTTGCGGCTGGTCCCGGCGGAGGTTCGAGTCCTCCCTCAGGCATGGGTGTGTGTGTTTGTCCTTAGGATAATTTAGGTTAAGTAGTGTGTAAGCTTAGGGACTGATGACTTAGCAGTTAAGTCCCATAAGATTTCACACACACATTAACAGCGCACGGTCTCTCTTCTCGATGGCCTTGGTGTCCACTCACGATATGGCTTGTCAAATGACAGCGTGTATATCATACCATCGTATAAACAGTGTACAGCGACAGATTTACACCTGGTGGCCAAAACTGGAACTAATTAATATTTTTCAGCGTAAATCGGTTCGGCAGTAGCGCATTAGCTTATCTACTAAGTTTCACCGCCATGCGATAATCACGGGTCACATTGGACCTCCACGAGTAGCTACACTTTAATTATAAGCACCCGTTAGTAAATACAATTACTCCCAGTTAGTATAGAAACTGTTACTGTCTGGCAACAGTCTTACTTTTTATCGTTCGCAGTGCTCGGGAAGGCTCGCGGTCGGCGGCTATGCGCAGCCGCTGCCGGCTGCTGTTGACGGGACTGGTGCCCCGGTCTGAGTCAGCCACTTGGCCGCCCATATCGGCCTCCGCCATCGGGCCATCGATTCGGTGGCCGCTATTCTGCCCCAGTAAGCGCTCGTCTCTGGATGGCTCACGGAATTGGCGCATACCATACCATCTCTTTTCAGCCGTGGCGTTTCTTGCTGCGATGGCGCCGCCGAGCACAACGGCAAATAATACCATCAGTCACCCAAAGAAAACGAGAAAACACGACTACCACGAGCGATGTCATGCTTCAGTCCTGGATGTGTAAGCTAGGGACGTACCTATACTTGCAAATCTGGAGGTATTTTACCGGAAATATCTGTACAAATAAAACGGTATTCTGGTTATTCTGTTAACCATGACTGAACGAGAGAAATGTGAATATACCTAAGTCGCCAAAAATGGTTCAAATGGCTCTGAGAACTATGAGACATAACATCTTAGGTCGTCAGTCCCCTAGAACTTAGAACTACTTAAACCTAACTAACCTAACGAAATCACACACATCCATGCCCGACGCAGGATTCGAAATTGCGACCGTAGCGGTCACGCGCTTCCAGACTGAAGCGGCTACAACCGCTCGGTCAAAACGGCCAAGTCGCCAAAAGAATCATAATATAGAAAATAGACCATGATCAAGAAGACCGCTTCTGCTGTATGACAGGTATTTATTTATCATCCAACTAGCTTGGCGGCCTTACAGCCAAGACTTCACTGATACATCAGTATATAAGTAAGACAAAAACGTGGAAAGATCCTATTTTGGTTAAAATGTAGATGAACTTTACACGAAACAATGTAGGAAAATTATGTACTTGTTGTTGTTTTGGTCTTCAGTCCTGAGACTGTTTTGATGCAGCTCACCATGCTACTCTATCCTGTGCAAGCTTCTTCATCTCCCAGTACTGTAACCCACATCCTTCTAAATCTGCTTAGGGTATTCATCTCTTGGTCTCCCTCTACGATTTTTACCCTCCACGCTGCCCTCCAATGGTAAATTTGTGATCCCTTGATGCCTCAGAACATGTCCTACCAACCGGTCCCTTCTTCTTGTCAAGTTGTGCCACAACTCCTCCCCAATTGTATTCAGTACCTCCTCATTAGTTATGTGATCTACCCATCTAAACTTCAGCATTCTTCTGTAGCACCACATTTCGAAAGCTTCTATTCTCTTCTTGTCCCAACTATTTATCGTTCATGTTTCATTTCCATACATGGCTACACTCCATACAAATACTTTCAGAAACGACCTCCTGATGCTTAAATCTGTACTCGTTGTTAACAAATTTCTCTTCTTCAGAAACGCTTTCTTTGCCATCACCAGTCTACATTTTATATCCTCTCTATTTCGACCATCCTCAGTTATTTTTCTCCCCAAATAGCAAGACTCCTTTACTACTTTAAGTGTCTCATTTCCTAATCTAATTCCCTCAGCATCACCCGACTTAATTCGACTACATTCCATTACCCACGATTTGCTTTTGTAAATGTTCATTTTATATCCTCCTTTCAAGACACTGTCCATTCCGTTAAACTGCTCTTTCAAGTCCTCTGCTGTCTCTGACAGAATTACAATGTCATCGGCGAACCTCAAAGTTTTTATTTCTTCTCCATGGATTTTAATACCTACTCCGAATTTTTCTTTATCTACTTATGTTTCCTTTATAATGTGCTTCGAACGATAACCAGTTGATGAGCCATCGTTCTATGCCCAATTGTGATAAAAATGTTCCATTGTCAAGAGGTCGATATTCCAATATAAAATACGATAGAATGCGTGGGAAACCATCCAGATAGAGGATATCTAGAATAGGCACAAAATAATCGACATAGATGTAAAAGATAAAACATAAGACCACTTCACCACTTTATCTTATTCTATACTGAAGCGCCAAAGAAACTGGTATAGGTTTGCGTATTCAAATACAAAAACATGTAAACAGGCAGAATAGGACACAGTGGTCAGCAACGCCCGTAGTAGACAAAAAGTGTCTGGCGCAGTTGTAGGATCGGTTACTGTTGCTACAATGGCAGGTTATCAAGATTTAAGTGAGTTTGCACGAGGTGATGTGTAAGTAGACTGTTTATGTCTTCTTATTGGCAACGTTACGCAGCGCTCTGTATGAAAATCACTGGCTGTGCTGTGAGCAGTCTGTGGCTAGTTTGCATTGTTGTCTGCCATTGTAGTGTTGGGCAGCTGGATGTGAACAGCGCGTAGCGTTGCGCAGTTGGAGGTGAGGCGCCAGCAGTGGTGGATGTGGGGAGAGAAATGGCGGAGTTTTGAAATTTGTAAGACTGGATGTCATGAACTGCTATATGTATTATGGCTATTAAGGTAAATACATTGTTTGTTGTTTATTAAAATCTTTCATTTGCTAACTATGCCTATCAGTAGTTAGTGCCTTCCGTAGTTTGAATCTTTTATTTAGCTGGCAGTGGTGGCGCTCGCTGTATTGCAGTAGTTCGAGTAACGAAGATTTTTGTGAGGTAAGTGATTTGTGAAACGTATAGGTTAATTTAGTCAGGGCCATTCTCTTGTAGGGATTACTGAAAGTCTGATTGCGTTGCGCTAAAAGAATTATTGTGTGTCAGTTTAAGCACAGTCATGTATAATTTTTTTAAGGGGACGTTTCATATGTCGACCCTTAGCCAAGGATACCTCACTGGAATCTTCTGATTTTTTTCTTGTAGTTTGTGTACTTAGTGTAGCTATTGTTTATTGCTAGCGCGTAATTGTAGAGAGAATCTCCTTTGTAGTTGCAGTCTTTCATTGTTGTTGTGGCATGCATGTAGATCTGCACCAAGTATTTCGCAGCTGCGCTTGCAATTAACGAGATATTATTTTCAAAGCTGTGTTAATGTGTTTTCTTATTTAGCTCTTCATTGTGCTTTTCTGTGTTGTCGTGTGAAATATTGTGACAATAATGGCGTGTGAAAAACGTAATACTCGGCTCCAAAGTAAACTGAGAAATGACGGTGAAGACGAAAGCAGTGTGTTAGCGCCACCGTGTAATGAATTAACTAATGTTCAAAGTAGTAATTTGGTAATTGTGCATAGGGAAATGGAGCGGGCTGCAGTGAAACAATTAGTGAACAGGGAAGCATTATCGATCGATCGGTCGGCAACCGCTCGCCTCAGGAATCCGAAACGACAGAACACAATATTGCAAATACTGTAGATTCAGGTTTTGCGTCCTCACCGTTTTCTCAAATAAGTCAAGACACATTTCCTGCTTTTCAAAATGCGAATATTGCCGGTTCAAATGCATTGCCGAATAGCACTGAGGAACATGTTTCAGACACCAGTGCATTGTTATTACAATTAATGCAACAAATGGGACAAAAGCTTCAAAAGTTAGACACAATGGAACAACACCAGAGACAAACACAGCAACAGTTAGACACAATGGAACAAAATCTTCAAAAGTTAGACACAATGGAACAACACCAGAGAAAAACACAGCAACAGTTAGACACAATGGAACAAAATTTTCAAAAGTTAGACACAATGGAACAAAATCAGAGACAAACACAGCAAAAGCTTCAAATGTTAGACACCACATTTGAACAAACACGTGAAGATTTAACTACTGAGTTACATAACATTGAATCGAAATGTTAAAAAGTGTGTAATGACGTAAAAACACAAATTTGTGAGCATTTTCAACCTATTTTTTCGCGGCATGAAAATGCATTACAGAATCACGAAGCAGCCATAAAAGAACTGCAAACCATTGTTCATGAAAATCATGAGACCTTGTGGGCTAAAATTGACTCAGTTGCATCTACCGATTCGGTTACGCTACTCGCAAAAACTCAGGAAAACTTAAAGGACACAGTAGGTACGATTTCAACACAAATGGACACTCTGAAACTTGGTTCAGAAAAACACACTGAGGAAGTAAGAACACTATCGGAGAAAGTAGCCGAACTTTCGGATCAGTTCACTAACTTATCTACATAGATAGATGATGATCTGAATGACACAAGACCTGTAGCCATCACTGACACAGAAGAGTATGAACAAATTAAGAAATTCAAACAAAATCAGAATCAAATTAATACGCAACACAAAAGAGAAATCCGGGAAGTACAAGATCAGTTGGCACAAGTAATACAAAAATTACAAATTTCAGAGGACACTCGCGCTCCAATACGGGAAGAGGGACTTAGAAATACGGTAAAGCCGCAAAATAATAACACAGGGCATTTCGGAAGTTATGAAAAAAATTGGTTATGTGCACCGAGCTTTGAGATGGAACCGCCGACACGATGTAACAATGACCGACATGCGACTCGCCGACACGATGATTTTGACTATAAGCTGTTCATTACTACACGTAAATTCAAAACATTTAAGAATTCCGGCAACGACATTCATCCACAAGCGTGGCTCCATCAATTCTCTCATTGTTTTCCTCCCAACTGGTCATTAGAGCACAGATTAGAATTTATGTGTGGCTATTTAGAGAATGAACCAGCTGTAAGAATGCGATTGGTCATTCACGATTGTCACAGTGAAGGAGAATTTTACCATGCCTTCCTCTCAGCATATTGGTCTCAAGCTACACAAGACCAAGTACAACATAGCATCATGATGATGAAACACTTTGAACAATCTGAATTTTCCAGTCTTTTCAAATATTTTGAAGACATGTTGCATAAGAATCAATATCTTTCATACCCATACAGCCCTTCAGAACTCATCCGCATTTGCTTAATGAAATTGCCTGAACATTTAAGAAATATTATTTTGGCGGGACGTTGCAAAGACGACATTGAAGCTTTTCAGGGACTCTTACAAGATTTAGAAATTGACACAGACAGTCGCGGGATGCGAAAACAGGAAAACAATCACTACAGGTCACATCCTTCACAATTCCGTGACGACAGAAACAATAACTGGACACGACAAGGCTATTCTTACAACGTAAATCGTGAACAAAACACACACCACCCATATGACAACCACTGGCAGAGTAATAGTTACAGAGAAAGATCGCGATTCCGTAGTAATGAATATGACAGAGATAACCATAGACACAGACAATATGGGATCCAAAATAATTATTATCAAGGGAGACAGAATAACTTCAGACGCAACGGTGCACCACGCAGTTACGATTCCGGGAGAAATTCTCCACCACATGACCGACAAACAAGAAACTATGTAAACTACCGGCAAACCGACAGACCTGAATTCCATCAGAACTGGCGAGTTTCAAACAGGGCAGGGCCTTCTCGTCAAGGTGAATTTGTAGAAGTTAGGTCTCCTAATCCCAATAACGGCGCGCGCCGACAAAGAGACAGACAATGACTTGCACCGCAGGCAGCCACGTAAGCCGGCTGGCTCAGAGAAAAAGAACATACACGCTAACCATGAGAAAAATTTTAGCATTCCGAACCGACGTATACCACATGATAATTGCGTTGAAGTTGAAACTCTGCGTACTAGGAAGAGTAAAGGTTTACACCACATTTCACATGTAAAACCATTTACTGAAAGATAATCTGCTTTTTAACTTTGTCTTTGCCGTATAACTTTTCACTTTACATTACTAGTATGCTTTGTCAGACTTAGAATCTGTTAACATGCAACAATGTTTGAAGTTAAATATCCAGTCAAGGACCAAGAGAACTTATTTCAACAGAAATTACGAATGAATTGTTATAGTGAACAGACGACACAATGTTGTTATTTGTACATTCCTGCTAGTTAGTTGCACGATTACGTAACGACTATAACGCTCACATACTTAGAGCATTTACCAGTACTGCTAATGAGATTTTAATGCAACATTTTGGTTTACTTGAAAATACATTCTGGATTTAAAGTGCTTTCTGTGAGATACCAGATGGCACAATGGTTAGTTTATGTGACAGCTACACGATTTTATGATGACACTACTAATGAGTGACAATTTACAATGTTGCTTTTGCGGTGTTTCTGTTTTATATCTGCACAGTTTTTCTGAATTATTCTGGAAAGTAAAACATGTTTTAGTAGTAACTTTTGTGGTATAGCTACAATGAGACAGCCTTTTCCGTAGCACAACAATACGTTACATTATAGTACTTTCTTGATCACGGTAAGGTACGTAATAACTACGATATCTATACGCAAAGCATTTCACTTTCGTTTATGATGAGGTAAGTACACTGACTTCAGCAGATCTTTGCTTACAGAGGATGATAACTACGACACTTCCACAGAATTATCTTACAGCAAGATGCACATTTAGCGCTACAGGACACGCATATGAGTGATTAATTTTGTACTTAAACCATTTATTTTTCAAGATTTTTTAATTACAAAGAAAGATTTCCATGATACATTTCATTCCATTGCTGTAATCTGTAACACCTGAGGGTATAATTACATTAATCCCCAGGGGGGTACATGCTTACTTTGTGTACCATGTGTTTGGCAAGCACAAGGACCCCTAGCTAATATGGTATTTGCTTATACAACTTTACACATCGGTACCATATTTCTCTAACACACAATTTACACAGCTATCTGATCATTTAACAGAGAAACAAACATTTTTTTATCTACGTCAGTGACAGATGTTTACGCAATAACACAGCTGGATAACTTCACACTTATGAAATTGTATTTTGTCTGTACTGTGTGAACCCTTCATATTTTTCGGAACCATGGTGAAACTATGAGAGCTTTGAATGGTGTATTTGGTAAGGGAACATGACTTTAAAGTACGTTTGAGGTAGATGACACTATTGAAATGAGCAGAGAATTTTTTTTAGGTTTTGACATTATTGCAGAAAGCTACGACGTTCTTCAGATTTGACTGAGGTGTTATGATGTTATTTTTACGACGACGATGTGTATTATGCTGTTGAGGTATGTTTATGATCAATAAGATGATGCTACCGTATATGAGGAATTTGATTATGCTACGTATTTATTATGATGAAATATTGAAGAAGTGTCGACGAATATGTATATGTGTAATAAGGTAAGGAATAATGAGTAGTGGTTAGGGACTCTGACTTGTGAAAAAGGATGTTGGAAAGCAAGACTCATACTTTAAGAGTTATGAAATGTGTGTAAATGCGTGAATGTATCACAATGCTGGCGAAAATTTTTAAGACACTGTTATATTTATAGGATTTTGTTTCTACACATTTCTACTGTAATTTCTCGACTTGTGAAATTTTATTTGTATCAAACTGTCACTGTGGCGGAAACTTCTGTTGTAAATTTCGGTAAGAAAGCTAAGTGACCTCAACGTAATGCGTCGTTGACGCCAAGCTGTGCGTCGCCTGGAGAAAAAGCCATTAGGTGGAGAAAAAAAGAGGCCAATAACCTCGATATTGACATTCCTTTGTAGAAAGCATCGCAAATACCACACGCTCAAACTTGAAAACATATGATTGTACTGTGGAGCTTTTATTTTATGATATTTACTAAAATGCCTAATGAAATGATGAGAAACATTTTACATCTGTTGTCTTTCTAGTTGAGAGAATTTTTTTTGCCTTTGGAGACGCCATTTGCCTAGTGAATGACGTTTCGTATGTTGCTTTATATATATATTTGCTCATTTTGTTTAATATCAAGTTTCTTGCTGCACTGCAGCATTGGTTAAAATAAAATTTCATAGATGCACTAATATCACTATTTTCTGTCTACAGACCCAGTAAAGAATATGTTTATGATGTACTTTCTTAGAAAAAAGAGCACAAATAATCATTTCCCTTCACTGGATTTGCATACTTAATTTTCTTTTCAACTACTTGGTAATATTTCTCGTAGAATAAGTTGTGGTGCACCACATTAATTACATAGACATTAAGATGTGAATATACATTTCCCTTGTCTGCATTGTTGTCTTTAGTGTAATATTTTTTCTGTTTGAGCTATGTCACGTTTAGATATAAGTTATTGTATTTGCTGCTGATGTTTGCCAGGCATAGTGCTACAAAATTTCACTTTACATTACTCTGTTAAGCCAGTTTTACTACTGATTTATTTTTCTTGTTTGCTGCTCAGTGCGTTATATTAGTTGTAATATTGGAGCTTGCTTTGCCAATTTCCATTTTTTTTGTCATTGCTGTTTCTGTTAATTATTTTGTGCTGCTGCATTGCCTTGTCCCTTAGCTCAGCATCTGAGCTCAGTAGATTTAACTTAGCTTAAGATGGGGTAGGCTATATGTGAGAACAAGTTGTGATGAATTGGAAGAAATGCATTGGGAAGCTATAAGAAAATGGTTTGGCCAGAAAAGAATTTTGAAAGAGGATGTGAACAGAATACAGAAAGCATGCTTGGATAGGATTTTTTTGGTGGAAACAAATGTTGAAATAAGGGGAAAGATCTACAGAACGAAGTTTTGGGTTGGACTGCAGTACCAAATGTTACCCTGTCAACGAACCCTGTCTTTCCTTTTGTATTATTCCGCTATATGTTTATCTACCCTTGTGTATTTGTCTTTTTCCTGTCTTTAAGTGTTTAGCTAATAAGATTTATGTTGTAGAATTTTTCAAATACTATGTTATTTTCTTTGTAAAGATGTTTAAACATTATTTATTCTGTTCTGTTTTAATGCTCATGTGTGAAGTTGATGTTTCAAAATTTATTCTGATTTTTCATGTATGTACTTACGTCATAATTCCTGTAACACTGATGTATATGTCATTTCTATTCTTTTGTAAGCCCATATTACAACAAATGTTATCTGTATTGTTATGTTCTTTAAAGATGTATTTTGTAACTTTGTTATTGTATTCTCATGTTATAAAATTGTAATTGACACCAGTTCATCATATCATTAACTTGTAAAGTTCAATTTCACTGCACACGTTTCTGTTGGTCATACAATATGGACAATATGTGAGAAGTAGGGACTGTTAGTGTTTGCACATGTGTTAATAATTCAGCAAGGGACTGGATAACAGCATTGCTGGTTCTAAGGACGATTCCAAAAACTTTGTGAGTGCACAAGTGGTATTTAAGGATTTGCTATATTGTCCGCAAGACTCTTCGATGGTGATTGTGCAGCTGCACAGTCGCAGCAGATGGCTGCTGGCCATCTCTACAAGGACTACAGTGGGTCTGCATCTTTGATGACCCACCTATACCATTATTTCTACAAGGTCTACAGTGGGTCTACACCTTTGCTGAGCCACCAGTGCCATTATTTCTACAAGGGCTGCAGTGGGTCTGCACCTCTGGTGGTCCACCAATACCACAGTCTCTACCAGGACTACAGTGGGTCTGCACCTCTGGTGGCCCACCAATACCGTAATCTCTACCAGGACTACAGTGGGTCTACTCTGTGATGACCTACCTACCAATATTCTTCAAAACTTCGAATGCCTCTGCTGTGGGTTTGCTCTGTTGTGGCCCATTACCTGTCTGCATGTCGAGAGTCAGCACTGTCTTTCCGTTGGAAGGACAATACTACTTCTTCAAGACTGCATGGAAATACACTACTTCAATGTGCATTTTGTTTTACTGCTCAGACTTTGAGAAAAACACAGCAATTTTACTGTGATGAATGATCAGGCCTGCCTTTATGGACGGTGAGAAAATTTTAGCTTTTGACCAACATTGTATCAATAAGTGTGTGCGTTTGATATCTTTGTTATTGTAATTATGAAAAATTTTATCAAATCATTATTGGCCACTGCCCAAAACAGTTTGTAAAATTTTTTGTGGGGACCATGGGAGCTATGTAAGTAGACTGTTTATGTTTTCTTATTGACAACGGTACGTAGCACTCTGTATGAAAATCACTGGCTGTGCTGTGAGCAGTCTGTGGCTAGTTTGCATTGTTGTCTGCCATTGTAGTGTTGGGCAGCTGGATGTGAACAGCGCGTAGCGTTGCGCAGTTGGAGGTGAGGCGCCAGCAGTGATGGATGTGGGGAGAGAAATGGCGGAGTTTTGAAATTTGTAATACTGGATGTCATGAACTGCTATATGTATTATGACTATTAAGGTAAATACATTGTTTGTTGTCTATTAAAATCTTTCATTTGCTAACTATGCCTATCAGTAGTTAGTGCCTTCCGTAGTTTGAATCTTTTATTTAGCTGGCAGTAGTGGCGCTCGCTGTATTGCAGTAGTTTGAGTAACGAAGATTCTTATGAGGTAAGTGATTTGTGAAACGTATAGGTTAATTTAGTCAGGGCCATTCTCTTGTAGGGATTACTGAAAGTCAGATTGCGTTGCGCTAAAAGAATTATTGTGTGTCAGTTTAAGCACAGTCATGTATAATTTTTCTAAGGGGACGTTTCATATGTCGACCCTTAGCTGAGGATACCTCACTGGAATCTTCTGATTTTTTTCTTGTAGTTTGTGTAGTTAGTGTAGCTATTGTTTATTGCTAGCGCATAATTGTAGAGAGAATCTCCTTTGTAGTTGCAGTCTTTCATTGTTGTTGTGGCATGCATGTAGATCTGCACCAAGTATTTCGCAGCTGCGCTTGCAATTAACGAGATATTATTTTCATTGCTGTGTTAATGTGTTTTCTTATTTAGCTGCTCAAATTGTGCTTTTCTGTGTTGTCATGTGAAATATTGTGACAATAATGGCGTGTGAAAAACATAATACTAGGCTCCAAAGTAAACTGAGAAATGACGGTGAAGACGAAAGCAGTGTGTTAGCGCCACCGTGTAATGAATTAACTAATGTTCAAAGTAGTAATTTGGTAATTGTGCATAGGGAAATGGAGCGGGCTGCAGTGAAACAATTAGTGAACAGGGAAGCATTATCGATCGATCGGTCGGCAACAGCTCGCCTCAGGAATCCAAAACGACAGAACACAATATTGCAAATGTGTAGATTCAGGTTTTGCGTCCTCACCGTTTTCTCAAATAAGTCAAGACACATTTCCTGCTTTTCAAAATGCGAATATTGCCGGTTCAAATGAATTGCCGAATAGCACTGAGGAACATGTTTCAGACACCAGTGCATTGTTATTACAATTAATGCAACAAATGGGACAAAAGCTTCAAAAGTTAGACACAATGGAACAACACCAGAGACAAACACAGCAACAGTTAGACACAATGGAACAAAATCTTCAAAAGTTAGACACAATGGAACAACACCAGAGAAAAACACAGCAACAGTTAGACACAATGGAACAAAATTTTCAAAAGTTAGACACAATGGAACAAAATCAGAGACAAACACAGCAAAAGCTTCAAATGTGAGACACCACATTTGAACAAACACGTGAAGATTTAACTACTGAGTTACATAACATTGAATCGAAATGTTAAAAAGTGTGTAATGACGTAAAAACACAAATTTGTGAGCATTTTCAACCTATTTTTTCACGGCATGAAAATGCATTACAGAATCACGAAGCAGCCATAAAAGAACTGCAAACCATTGTTCATGAAAATCATGAGACCTTGTGGGCTAAAATTGACTTAGTTGCATCTACCGATTCGGTTACGCTACTCGCAAAAACTCAGGAAAACTTAAAGGACACAGTAGGTACGATTTCAACACAAATGGACACTCTGAAACTTGGTTCAGAAAAACACACTGAGGAAATAAGAACACTATCGGAGAAAGTAGCCGAACTTTCGGATCAGTTTACTAACTTATCTACATAGATATATGATGATCTGAATGACACAAGACCTGTAGCCATCACTGACACAGAAGAGTATGAACAAATTAAGAAATTCAAACAAAATCAGAATCAAATTAATACGCAACACAAAAGAGAAATCCGGGAAGTACAAGATCAGTTGGCACAAGTAATACAAAAATTACAAATTTCAGAGGACACTCGCGCTCCAATACGGGAAGAGGGACTTAGAAATACGGTAAAGCCGCAAAATAATAACACAGGGCATTTCGGAAGTTATGAAAAAAATTGGCTATGTGCACCGAGCTTTGAGATGGAACCGCCGACACGATGTAACAATGACCGACATGCGACTCGCCGACACGATGATTTTGACTATAAGCTGTTCATTACTACACGTAAATTCAAAACATTTAAGAATTCCGGCAACGACATTCATCCACAAGCGTGGCTCCATCAATTCTCTCATTGTTTTCCTCCCAACTGGTCATTAGAGCACAGATTAGAATTTATGTGTGGCTATTTAGAGAATGAACCAGCTGTAAGAATGTGATTGGTCATTCACGATTGTTACAGTGAAGGAGAATTTTACCATGCCTTCCTCTCAGCATATTGGTCTCAAGCTACACAAGACCGAGTACAACATAGCATCATGATGATGAAACACTTTGAACAATCTGAATTTTCCAGTCTTTTCAAATATGACATTGAAGCTTTTCAGGGACTCTTACAAGATTTAGAAGTTGTCACAGACAGTCGCGGGATGCGAAAACAGGGAAACAATCACTACAGGTCACATCCTTCACAATTCCGTGACGATAGAAACAATAACTGGACACGACAAGGCTATTCTTACAACGTAAATCGTGAACAAAACACACACCACCCATATGACAACCACTGGCAGAGTAATAGTTACAGAGAAAGATCGCATTTCCGTAGTAATGAATATGACAGAGATAACTATAGACCCAGACAATATGGGATCCAAAATAATTATTATCAAGGGAGACAGAATAACTTCAGACGCAACGGTGCACCACGCAGTTACGATTCCGGGAGAAATTCTCCACCACATGACCGACAAACAAGAAACTATGTAAACTACCGGCAAACCGACAGACCTGAATTCCATCAGAACTGGCGAGTTTCAAACAGGGCAGGGCCTTCTCGTCAATGTGAATTTGTAGAAGTTAGGTCTCCTAATCCCAATAACGGCGCGCGCCGACAAAGAGACAGACAATGACTTGCACCGCAGGCAGCCACGTGCGCCGGCTGGCTCAGAGAAAAAGAACATACACGCTAACCATGAGAAAAATTTTAGCATTCCGAACCGACGTATACCACATGATAATTGCGTTGAAGTTGAAACTCTGCGTACTAGGAAGAGTAAAGGTTTACACCACATTTCACATGTAAAACCATTTATTGAAAGATAATCTGCTTTTTAACTTTGTCTTTGCCGTATAACTTTACACTTTACATTACTAGTATGCTTTGTCAGACTTAGAGTCTGTTAACATGCAACAATGTTTGAAGTTAAATATCCAGTCAAGGACCAAGAGAACTTATTTCAACAGAAATTACGAATGAATTGTTATAGTGAACAGACGACACAATGTTGTTATTTGTACATTCCTGCTAGTTAGTTGCACGATTACGTAACGACTATAACGCTCACATACTTAGAGCATTTACCAGTACTGCTAATGAGATTTTAATGCAACATTTTGGTTTACTTGAAAATACATTCTGAATTTAAAGTGCTTTCTGTGAGATACCAGATGACACAATGGTTAGTTTATGTGACAGCTACACGATTTTATGATGACGCTACTAATGAGTGACAATTTACAATGTTGCTTTTGCGGTGTTTCTGTTTTATATCTGCACAGTTTTTCTGAATTATTCTGGAAAGTAAAACATGTTTTAGTAGTAACTTTTGTGGTATAGCTACAATGAGACAGTCTTTTCCGTAGCACGACAATGCGTTACATTATAGTACTTTCTTGATCACGGTAAGGTACGTAATAACTACGATATCTATACGCAAAGCATTTCACTTTCGTTTATGATGAGGTAAGTACACTGACTTCAGCAGATCTTTGCTTACAGAGGATGATAACTACGACACTTCCACAGAATTATCTTACAGCAAGATGCACATTTAGCGCTACAGGACACGCATATGAGTGATTAATTTTGTACTTAAACCATTTATTTTTCAAGATTTTTTAATTACAAAGAAAGATTTCCATGACACATTTCATTCCATTGCTGTAATCTGTAATACCTGAGGGTATAATTACATTAATCCCCAGGGGGGTACACGCTTACTTTGTGTACCATGTGTTTGGCAAGCACAAGGACCCCTAGCTAATATGGTATTTGCTTATGCAACTTTACACATCGGTACCATATTTCTCTAACACACAATTTACACAGCTATCTGATCATTTAACAGAGAAACAAACATTTTTTTATCTACGTCAGTGACAGATGTTTACGCAATAACACAGCTGGATAACTTCACACTTATGAAATTGTATTTTGTTTGTACTGTGTGAACCCTTCATATTTTTCGGAACCATGGTGAAACTATGAGAGCTTTGAATGATGTATTTGGTAAGGGAGCATGATTTTAAAGTACGTTTGAGGTAGATGACACTATTGAAATGAGCAGAGAATTTTTTTTAGGTTTTGACATTATTGCAGAAAGCTACGACGTTCTTTAGATTTGACTGAGGTATTATGATGTTATTTTTACGACGACGATGTGTATTATGCTGTTGAGGTATGTTTATGATCAATAAGATGATGCTACCGTATATGAGGAATTTGATTATGCTACGTATTTATTATGATGAAATATTGAAGAAGTGTCGACGAATATGTATATGTGTAATAAGGTAAGGAATAATGAGTAGTGGTTAGGGACTCTGACTTGTGAAAAAGGATGTTGGAAAGCAAGACTCATACTTTAAGAGTTATGAAATGTGTGTAAATGCGTGAATGTATCACAATGCCAGCGAAAATTTTTAGGACACTGTTATATTTATAGGATTTTGTTTCTACACATTTCTACTGTAATTTCTCGACTTGTGAAATTTTATTTGTATCAAACTGTCACAGTGGCGGAAACTTCTGTTGTAAATTTCGGTAAGAAAGCTAAGTGACCTCAACGTAATGCGTCGTTGACGCCAAGCTGTGCGTCGCCTGGAGAAAAAGCCATTAGGTGGAGAAAAAAAGAGGCCATTAACCTCGATATTGACATTCCTTTGTAGAAAGCATCGCAAATACCACACGCTCAAACTTGAAAACATATGATTGTACTGTGGAGTTATTAATTTATGATATTTACTAAAATGCCTAATGAAATGATGAGAAACATTTTACATCTATTGTCTTTCTAGTTGAGAGAATTTTTTTTGCCTTTGGAGACGCCATTTGCCTAGTGAATGACGTTTCATATGTTGCTTTATATATATATTTGCTCATTTTGTTTAATATCAAGTTTCTTGCTGCACTGCAGCATTGGTTAAAATAAAATTTCATAGATGCACTAATATCACTATTTTCTGTCTACAGACCCAGTAAAGAATATGTTTATGATGTACTTTCTTAGAAAAAAGAGCACAAATAATCATTTCCCTTCACAGGATTTGCATACTTAATTTTCTTTTCAACTACTTGGTAATATTTCTCGTAGAATAAGTTGTGGTGCACCTTTTTAATTACATAGACATTAAGATGTGAATATACATTTCCCTTGTCTGCATTGTTGTCTTTAGTGTAATATTTTTTCCGTTTGAGCTATGTCACGTTTAGATATAAGTTATTGTATTTGCTGCTGATGTTTGCCAGGCATAGTGCTACAAAATTTCTCTTTACATTACTCTGTTAAGCCAGTTTTACTACTGATTTATTTTTCTTGTTTGCTGCTCAGTGCGTTATATTAGTTGTAATATTGGAGCTTGCTTTGCCAATTTCCATTTTTTTTGTCATTGCTGTTTCTGTTAATTATTTTGTGCTGCTGCATTGCCTTGTCCCTTAGTTCAGCATCTGAGCTCAGTAGATTTAACTTAGCTTGAGATGCGGTAGGCTACATGTGAGAACAAGTTGTGATGAATTGGAAGAAATGCATTGGGAAGCTATAAGAAAATGGTTTGACCAGAAAAGAATTTTGAAAGAGGATGTGAACAGAATACAGAAAGCATGCTTGGATAGGATTTTTTTGGTGGAAACAAATGTTGAAATAAGGGGAAAGATCTACAGAACGAAGTTTTGGGTTGGACTGCAGTACCAAATGTTACCCTGTCAACGAACCCTGTCTTTCCTTTTGTATTATTCCGCTATATGTTTATCTACCCTTGTGTATTTGTCTTTTTCCTGTCTTTAAGTGTTTAGCTAATAAGATTTATGTTGTAGAATTTTTCAAATACTATGTTATTTTCTTTGTAAAGATGTTTAAACATTATTTATTCTGTTCTGTTTTAATGCTCATGTGTGAAGTTGATGTTTCAAAATTTATTCTGATTTTTCATGTATGTACTTACGTCATAATTCCTGTAACACTGATGTATATGTCATTTCTATTCTTTTGTAAGCCCATATTACAACAAATGTTATCTGTATTGTTATGTTCTTTAAAGATGTATTTTGTACCTTTGTTATTGTATTCTCATGTTATAAAATTGTAATTGACACCAGTTCATCATATCATTAACTTGTAAAGTTCAATTTCACTGCACACGTTTCTGTTGGTCATACAATATGGACAATATGTGAGAAGTAGGGACTGTTAGTGTTTGCACATGTGTTAATAATTCAGCAAGGGACTGGATAACAGCATTGCTGGTTCTAAGGACGATTCCAAAAACTTTGTGAGTGCACAAGTGGTGGTTAAGGATTTGCTATATTGTCCGCAAGACTCTTCGATGGTGATTGTGCAGCTGCACAGTCGCAGCAGATGGCTGCTGGCCATCTCTACAAGGACTACAGTGGGTCTGCATCTTTGATGACCCACCAATACCATTATTTCTACAAGGACTACAGTGGGTCTACACCTTTGCTGAGCCACCAGTGCCATTATTTCTACAAGGGCTGCAGTGGGTCTGCACCTCTGGTGGTCCACCAATACCACAGTCTCTACCAGGACTACGGTGGGTCTGCACCTCTGGTGGCCCACCAATACCGTAATCTCTACCAGGACTACAGTGGGTCTACTCTGTGATGACCTACCTACCAATATTCTTCAAAACTTCGAATGACTCTGCTGTGGGTTTGCTCTGTTGTGGCCCATTACCTGTCTCCATGTCGAGAGTCAGCACTGTCTTTCCGTTGGAAGGACAACACTACTTCTTCAAGACTGCATGGAAATACACTACTTCAATGTGCATTTTCTTTTACTGCTCAGACTTTGAGAAAAACACAGCAATTTTACTGTGATGAATGATCAGGCCTGCCTTTATGGACGGTGAGAAAATTTTAGCTTTTGACCAACATTGTATCAATAAGTGTGTGCGTTTGATATCTTTGTTATTGTAATTATGAAAAATTTTATCAAATCATTATTGGCCACTGCCCAAAACAGTTTGTAAAATTTTTTGTGGGGACCATGGGAGCTATGTAAGTAGACTGTTTATGTTTTCTTATTGGCAACGGTACGTAGCACTCTGTATGAAAATCACTGGCTGTGCTGTGAGCAGTCTGTGGCTAGTTTGCATTGTTGTCTGCCATTGTAGTGTTGGGCAGCTGGATGTGAACAGCGCGTAGCGTTGCGCAGTTGGAGGTGAGGCGCCAGCAGTGATGGATGTGGGGAGAGAATTGGCGGAGTTTTGAAATTTGTAAGACTGGATGTCATGAACTGCTATATGTATTATGACTATTAAGGTAAATACATTGTTTGTTGTCTATTAAAATCTTTCATTTGCTAACTATGCCTATCAGTAGTTAGTGCCTTCCGTAGTTTGAATCTTTTATTTAGCTGGCAGTAGTGGCGCTCGCTGTATTGCAGTAGTTTGAGTAACGAAGATTCTTATGAGGTAAGTGATTTGTGAAACGTATAGGTTAATTTAGTCAGGGCCATTCTCTTGTAGGGATTACTGAAAGTCAGATTGCGTTGCGCTAAAAGAATTATTGTGTGTCAGTTTAAGCACAGTCATGTATAATTTTTCTAAGGGGACGTTTCATATGTCGACCCTTAGCTGAGGATACCTCACTGGAATCTTCTGATTTTTTTCTTGTAGTTTGTGTAGTTAGTGTAGCTATTGTTTATTGCTAGTGCATAATTGTAGAGAGAATCTCCTTTGTAGTTGCAGTCTTTCATTGTTGTTGTGGCATGCATGTAGATCTGCACCAAGTATTTCACAGCTGCGCTTGCAATTAACGAGATATTATTTTCATTGCTGTGTTAATGTGTTTTCTTATTTAGCTGTTCAAATTGTGCTTTTCTGTGTTGTCATGTGAAATATTGTGACAATAATGGCGTGTGAAAAACATAATACTAGGCTCCAAAGTAAACTGAGAAATGACGGTGAAGACGAAAGCAGTGTGTTAGCGCCACCGTGTAATGAATTAACTAATGTTCAAAGTAGTAATTTGGTAATTGTGCATAGGGAAATGGAGCGGGCTGCAAATAGTGTTGTAGGCAGTTAAACAATTAGTGAACAGGGAAGCATGATCGATCGATCGGTCGGCAACCGCTCGCCTCAGGAATCCGAAACGACAGAACACAGTATTGCAAATACTGTAGATTCAGGTTTTGCGTCCTCACCGTTTTCTCAAATAAGTCAAGACACATTTCCTGCTTTTCAAAATGCGAATATTGCCGGTTCAAATGCATTGCCCAATAGCACTGAGGAACATGTTTCAGACTACAGTGCATTGTTATTACAATTAATGCAACAAATGGGCCGAAAGCTTCAAAAGTTAGACACAATGGAACAACACCAGAGACAAACACAGCAACATTTAGACACAATGGAACAAAATCTTCAAAAGTTAGACACAATGGAACAACACCAGAGAAAAACACAGCAACAGTTAGACACAATGGAACAAAATTTTCAAAAGTTAGACACAATGGAACAAAATCAGAGACAAACACAGCAAAAGCTTCAAATGTTAGACACCACACTTGAACAAACACGTGACGATTTAACTACTGAGTTACATAACATTGAATCGAAATGTTAAAAAGTGTGTAATGACGTAAAAACACAAATTTGTGAGCATTTTCAACCTATTTTTTCGCGGCATGAAAATGCATTACAGAATCACGAAGCAGCCATAAAAGAACTGCAAACCATTGTTCATGAAAATCATGAGACCTTGTGGGCTAAAATTGACTCAGTTGCATCTACCGATTCGGTTACGCTACTCGCAAAAACTCAGGAAAACTTAAAGGACACAGTAGGTACGATTTCAACACAAATGGACACTCTGAAACTTGGTTCAGAAAAACACACTGAGGAAATAAGAACACTATCGGAGAAAGTAGCCGAACTTTCGGATCAGTTTACTAACTTATCTACATAGATATATGATGATCTGAATGACACAAGACCTGTAGCCATCACTGACACAGAAGAGTATGAACAAATTAAGAAATTCAAACAAAATCAGAATCAAATTAATACGCAACACAAAAGAGAAATCCGGGAAGTACAAGATCAGTTGGCACAAGTAATACAAAAATTACAAATTTCAGAGGACACTCGCGCTCCAATACGGGAAGAGGGACTTAGAAATACGGTAAAGCCGCAAAATAATAACACTGGGCATTTCGGAAGTTATGAAAAAAATTGGCTATGTGCACCGAGCTTTGAGATGGAACCGCCGATACGATGTAACAATGACCGACATGCGACTCGCCGACATGATGATTTTGACTATAAGCTGTTCATTACTACACGTAAATTCAAAACATTTAAGAATTCCGGCAACGACATTCATCCACAAGCGTGGCTCCATCAATTCTCTCATTGTTTTCCTCCCAACTGGTCATTAGAGCACAGATTAGAATTTATGTGTGGCTATTTAGAGAATGAACCAGCTGTAAGAATGTGATTGGTCATTCACGATTGTTACAGTGAAGGAGAATTTTACCATGCCTTCCTCTCAGCATATTGGTCTCAAGCTACACAAGACCGAGTACAACATAGCATCATGATGATGAAACACTTTGAACAATCTGAATTTTCCAGTCTTGTCAAATATTTTGAAGACATGTTGCATAAGAATCAATATCTTTCATACCCATACAGCCCTTCAGAATTCATCTGCATTTGCTTAATGAAATTGCCTGAACATTTAAGAAATATTACTTTGGCAGGACGTTGCAAAGACGACATTGAAGCTTTTCAGGGACTCTTACAAGAATTAGAAATTGACACAGACAGTCGCGGGATGCGAAAACAGGAAAACAATCACTACAGGTCACATCCTTCACAATTCTGTGACGACAGAAACAATAACTGGACACGACAAGGCTATTCTTACAACGTAAATCGTGAACAAAACACATACCACCCATATGACAACCACTGGCAGAGTAATAGTTACAGAGAAAGATCGCATTTCCGTAGTAATGAATATGACAGAGATAACCATAGAAACAGACAATATGGGAACCAAAATAATTATTATCAATGGAGACAGAATAACTTCAGACGCAACGGTCCACCACGCAGTTACGATTCCGGGAGAAATTCTCCACCACATGACCGACAAACAAGAAACTATGTAAACTACCGGCAAACCGACAGACCTGAATTCCATCAGAACTGGCGAGTTTCAAACAGGGCAGGGCCTTCTCGTCAAGGTGAATTTGTAGAAGTTAGGTCTCCTAATCCCAATAACGGCGCGTGCCAACAAAGAGACAGACAATGACTTGCACCGCAGGCAGCCACGTGCGCCGGCTGGCTCAGAGAAAAAGAACATACACGCTAACCATGAGAAAAATTTTAGCATTCCTTACCGACGTATACCACATGATAATTGCGTTGAAGTTGAAACTCTGCGTACTAGGAAGAGTAAAGGTTTGCACCACATTTCACATGTAAAACCATTTATTGAAAGATAATCTGCTTTTTAACTTTGGTTTTGCCATATAACTTTTCACTTTACATTACTAGTATGCTTTGTCAGACTTAGAATCTGTTAACATGCAACAATGTTTGAAGTTAAATATCCAGTCAAGAACCAAGAGAACTTATTTCAACAGAAATTACGAATGAATTGTTATAGTGAACAGACGACACAATGTTGTTATTTGTACATTCCTGCTAGTTAGTTGCACGATTACGTAACGACTATAACGTTCACATACTTAGAGCATTTACCAGTACTGCTAATGAGATTTTAATGCAACATTTTGGTTTACTTGAAAATACATTCTGGATTTAAAGTGCTTTCTGTGAGATACCAGATGACACAGTGGTTAGTTTATGTGACAGCTACACGATTTTATGACGACACTACTAATGAGTGACAATTTACAATGTTGCTTTTGTGGTGTTTCTGTTTTATATCTGCACAGTTTTTCTGAATTATTCTGGAAAGTAAAACATGTTTTAGTATTAACTTTTGTGGTATAGCTACAATGAGACAGTCTTTTCCGTAGCACAACAATGCGTTACATTATAGTACTTTCTTGATCACGGTAAGGTACGTAATAACTACGATATCTATACGCAAAGCATTTCACTTTCGTTTATGATGAGGTAAGTACACTGACTTCAGCAGATCTTTGCTTACAGAGGATGATAACTACGACACTTCCACAGAATTATCTTACAGCAAGATGCACATTTAGCGCTACAGGACATGCATTTGAGTGATTAATTTTGTACTTAAACCATTTATTTTTCAAGATTTTTTAATCACAAAGAAAAATTTCCATGATACATTTCATTCCATTGCTGTAATCTGTAATACCTGAGGGTATAATTACATTAATCCCCTGGGAGGTACACGCTTACTTTGTGTACCATGTGTTTGGCAAGCACAAGGACCCCTAGCTAATATGGTATTTGCTTATACAACTTTACACATCGGTACCATATTTCTCTAACACAGCTATCTGATCATTTAACAGAGAAACAAACATTTTTTTATCTACGTCAGTGACAGATGTTTACGCAATTACACAGCTGGATAACTTCACACTTATGAAATTGTATTTTGTCTGTACTGTGTGAACCCTTCATATTTTTCGGAACCATGGTGATACTATGAGAGCTTTGAATGATGTATTTGGTAAGGGAGCATGATTTTAAAGTACGTTTGAGGTAGATGACACTATTGAAATGAGCAGAGAATTTTTTTTAGGTTTTGACATTATTGCAGAAAGCTACGACGTTCTTTAGATTTGACTGAGGTATTATGATGTTATTTTTACGACGACGATGTGTATTATGCTGTTGAGGTATGTTTATGATCAATAAGATGATGCTACCGTATATGAGGAATTTGATTATGCTACGTATTTATTATGATGAAATATTGAAGAAGTGTCGACGAATATGTATATGTGTAATAAGGTAAGGAATAATGAGTAGTGGTTAGGGACTCTGACTTGTGAAAAAGGATGTTGGAAAGCAAGACTCATACTTTAAGAGTTATGAAATGTGTGTAAATGCGTGAATGTATCACAATGCCGGCGAAAATTTTTAGGACACTGTTATATTTATAGGATTTTGTTTCTACACATTTCTACTGTAATTTCTCGACTTGTGAAATTTTATTTGTATCAAACTGTCACAGTGGCGGAAACTTCTGTTGTAAATTTCGGTAAGAAAGCTAAGTGACCTCAACGTAATGCGTCGTTGACGCCAAGCTGTGCGTTGCCTGGAGAAAAAGCCATTAGGTGGAGAAAAAAAGAGGCCATTAACCTCGATATTGACATTCCTTTGTAGAAAGCATCGCAAATCCGACACGCTCAAACTTGAAAACATATGATTGTACTGTGGAGCTTTTAATTTATGATATTTACTAAAATGCCTAATGAAATGATGAGAAACATTTTACATCTATATTCTTTCTAGTTGAGAGAATTTTTTTTGCCTTTGGAGACGCCATTCGCCTAGTGAATGACGTTTCATATGTTGCTTTATATATATATTTGCTCATTTTGTTTAATATCAAGTTTCTTGCTGCACTGCAGCATTGGTTAAAATAAAATTTTATAGATGTACTAATATCACTATTTTCTGTCTACAGACCCAGTAAAGAATACGTTTATGATGTACTTTCTCAGAAAAAAGAGCACAAATAATCATTTCCCTTCACAGGATTTGCATACTTAATTTTCTTTTCAACTACTTGGTAATATTTCTCGTAGAATAATTTGTGGTGCACCACTTTAATTACATAGACATTAAGATGTGAATATACATTTCCCTTCTCTGCATTGTTGTCTTTAGTGTAATATTTTTTCTGTTTGAGCTATGTCATGTTCTGAAATAAGTTATAGTATTTGCTGCTGCTGTTTGCCAGGCATAGTGCTACAAAATTTCACTTTACATTACTCTGTTAAGCCAGTTTTACTACTGATTTATTTTTCTTGTTTGCTGCTCAGTGCGTTATATTAGTTGTAATATTGGAGCTTGCTTTGCCAATTTCCATTTTTTTGGTCATTGCTGTTTCTGTTAATTGTTTTGTGCTGCTGCATTGCCTTGTCCCTTAGTTCAGCATCTGAGCTCAGTAGATTTAACTTAGCTTAAGATGGGGTAGGCTATATGTGAGAACAAGTTGTGATGAATTGGAAGAAATGCATTGGGAAGCTATAAGAAAACGGTTTGGCCAGAAAAGAATTTTGAAAGCGGATGTGAACAGAATACAGAAAGCATGCTTGGATAGGATTTTTTTGGTGGAAACAAATGTTGAAATAAAGGGAAAGATCTACAGAACGAAGTTTTGGGTTGGACTGCAGTACCAAATGTTACCCCGTCAACGAACCCTGTCTTTCCTTTTGTATTATTCCGCTATGTGTTTATCTACCCTTGTGTATTTGTCTTTTTCCTGTCTTTACGTGTTTAGCTAATAAGATTTATGTTGTAGAATTTTTCAAATACTATGTTATTTTCTTTGTAAAGATGTTTAGACATTATTTATTCTGTTCTGTTTTAATGCTCATGTGTGAAGTTGATGTTTCAAAAGTTATTCTGATCTTTCATGTATGTACTTACGTCATAATTCCTGTAACACTGATGTATATGTTATTTCTATTCTTTTGTAAGCCCATATTACTACAAATGTTATCTGTATTGTTATGTCCTTTAATGATGTATTTTGTACCTTTGTTATTGTATTCTCATGTTATAAAATTGTAATTGACACCAGTTCATCATATCATTAGCTTGTAAAGTTCAATTTCACTGCACACGTTTCTGTTGGTCATACTATATGGACAATATGTGAGAAGCAGGGACTGTTAGTGTTTGCACGTGTGTTAATAATTCAGCAAGGGACTGGATAACAGCATTGCTGGTTCTAAGGACGATTCCAAAAACTTTGTGAGGGCACAAGTGGTGGTTATGGACTTGCTATATTGTCCGCAAGACTCTTCGATGGTGATTGTGCAGCTGCACAGTCGCAGCAGATGGCTGCTGGCCATCTCTACAAGGACTACAGTGGGTCTGCATCTTTGATGACCCACCAATACCATTATTTCTACAAGGACTACAGTGGGTCTACACCTTTGCTGACCCACCAGTGCCATTATTTCTACAAGGGCTGCAGTGGGTCTGCACCTCTGGTGGTCCACCAATACCACAGTCTCTACCAGGACTACAGTGGGTCTGCACCTCTGGTGGCCCACCAATACCGTAATCTCTACCAGGACTACAGTGGGTCTACTCTGTGATGACCTACCTACCAATATTCTCCAAAACTTCGAATGACTCTGCTGTGGGTTGGCTCTGTTGTGGCCCATTACCTGTCTGCATGTCGAGAGTCAGCACTGTCTTTCCGTTGGAAGGACAACACTACTTCTTCAAGACTGCATGGAAATCCACTACTTCCATGTGCATTTTCTTTTACTGCTCAGACTTTGAGAAAAACACAGCAATTTTACTGTTTTGAATGATCAGGACAGCCTTTATGGACGGTGAGAAAATTTTAGCTTTTGACCAACATTGTATCAATAAGTGTGTGCGTTTGATATCTTTGTTATTGTAATTATGAAAAATTTTATCAAATCATTATTGGCCACTGCTCAAAACAGTTTGTAAAATATTTTGTGGGGACCATGGGAGCTATGTAAGTAGACTGTTTATGTTTTCTTATTGGCAACGGTACGTAGCACTCTGTATGAAAATCACTGGCTGTGCTGTGAGCAGTCTGTGGCTAGTTTGCATTGTTGTCTGCCATTGTAGTGTTGGGCAGCTGAATGTGAACAGCGCGTAGCGTTGCACAGTTTGAGGTGAGCCTCCAGCAGTGTTGTATGTGGGGAGAGAAATGGCAGGGTTTTGAAATTTGTAAGACTGGATGTCATGAACTGCTATATATATTATGACTGTTAAGGTAAATACATTGTTTGTTGTCTATTAAAATCTTTCATTTGCTAACTATGCCTATCAGTAGTTAGTGCCTTCCGTAGTTTGAATCTTTTATTTAGCTGGCAGTAGTGGCGCTTGCTGTATTGCAGTAGTTCGAGTAACGAAGATTTTTGTGAGGTAAGTGATTTGTGAAATGTATAGGTTAATTTAGTCAGGGCCATTCTCTTGTAGGGATTACTGAAAGTCAGATTGCGTTGCGCTAGAAAAATTATTGTGTGTCAGTTTAAGCACACTCATGTATAATTTTTCTAAGGGGACGTTTCAGATGTACTCATCCCACAAGTAATGGGACGCAGCAACTCCGAGATAGCGATGAAGTGAGGATTTTCCTCTTAAGACCATTTCACGAGTGTACGGTGAATATCAGGAATACGGTAAAACATCAAATCTCTGACACTGCTGGGACTGGAGAAAGATCGTGCAATAACGGGACCAAGGACGACTGCAGAGAATCCTTCGAAAGTGACGCAAGTGGAGCCCTTTCGAAAACTGCTGCAGATTTTAATGCTGAGCCATCATCAAGTGCCAGCATGCGAAACATTGAACGGAACATCATCGACATGGGCTTTCGGAGCCTTGATGACTGCACGACACACTGCTTTACACGTCGCCTGGGCTGGCGATGACTGCAGCCATGTTGCCCGGTCGGACAAGTCTCGTTTCAAATTGTATCATGCGGTTGGACGTGTACGGGTGTGGAGACAACCTCATGAGTCCATTGACCCTGCGTTTCAGCAGCGGACTGTTCAAGCTGGCGGAGGCTCTGAAATGGTGTGGGGCGTTTGCTGTTGGAGTGGTATGGCACCCCAGATACATCTAGATACGGCTCTGACAGGTGACACGTACGTAAGTATGCTTCCTGATCACCTGCATCCATTCATGTCCATTTGCATTCCGCCGGACTAGGGCAATTCCAGCAGGACAATGCGACAACCCACACGTCCGGAATTGCTACAGAATATCTCCAGAATCACTCTTCTGAGTTTAAACCCTTCTGCTAGCCACCGAACTCCCCTGACATAAAAATTATTGAGCATATCTGGGATGCCTTGCAATGTGCTGTTTAGAAGAGATTTCTACCCCTTCATACTCTTACGGATTTATGTACAGCCCTGCAGGATTCATGGTGTCAATTCCCTTCAGCCCTACTGGAGTCATTAGTTGGGTCCACGCCACGTCGTGTTGAACCACTTATGCGTGCTGTCGGGGGCCCTGCACGATATTATATAATGAAGCAGTTTCCTTGGCTCTCCATTGTAGATATCCTGTGTAGGTATGGTGTTCCCTGCATTATCCCGAAATTTAAATTGGACTGCCGACCCTTTGGCGATTGACCATTTTTATCACAAGTGGACAAAGGATATTGGGTCATCTATTGTTTATCGTTTGAAATAAATTGGAAAATAGATATGGGTACACAATTTTGCTGTATAGTTTCGTGTAGCAAAGTTCATCTATGTTTTAACCGAAAAAAGACTTTTTGCTCTTGTGTATTTACGGACGTATCCCTGAAGATGTGAAACTAGTTGGATCATAAATATTTACCATGTAGCTGAAACTGTCTTTGTTGTCACAGTAAAATTGTACACCAGTGAAGCCCACAACAGAAAATTTTCTAAAAGAAATTGGTGGCTCTTTGCTAAAATGGATGGGAAAAGTCCCCCCCCCCCCCCATGAACCATGGACCTTGCCGTTGGTGGGGAGGCAGCGATACAGATAGCCGTACCGTAGGTTCATCCACAACGGAGGGGTATCTGTTGAGAGGCCAGATAAATGCGTGGTTCCTGAAGAGGGGCAGCAGCCTTTTCAGTAGATGCAGGGGCAACAGTCCGGATGATTGACTGATCTGGCCTTGTAACACTAACCAAAACAGCCTTGCTGTGCTGGTACTGCGAACGGTTCAAAGCAAGGGGAAACTACAGCCGTAATTTTTCTCGAGGGCATGCAGCTTTACTGTATGGTTAATGATGAATACGTCCTCTAGGGTAAAATATTCCGGAGATAAAAAGTCCCCCATTCGGATCTCTGGGCAGAGACTACTCAAGAGGACGTCGTTATCAGGAGAAAGAAAACCGACGTTCTATGGATCGGAGTGTGGAATGTCAGATCCCTTAATGGCGCAGGTAGGTTAGAAAATTTAAAAAGGGAAATGGATGGGTTAAAGTTAGATATAGTGGGAATTAGTGAAGTTCGGTGGCAGGAGGAACAAAACTTTTGGTCAGGCGAATACAGAGTTATAAATACAAAGTCAAATAGGGGTAATGCAGGAGTAGGTTTAATAATGAATAAAAAATAGGAATTTGGGTAAGCTACCACAAACAGCATAGTGAACGTATTATTGTGGCCAAGATAGACACGAAGCCCACGTCTACTACAGTAGTACAAATTTATATGCCAACTAGCTCTGCAGATGACGAAGAAATTGAACAAATGAATGACGAAATAAATGAAATTATTCAGATAGTGAAGGGAGGGGAGAATTTAATAGTCGTGGGTGACTGGAATTCGGTAGTAGGAAAAGGGAGAGAAGGAAACGTAGTAGGTGAATATGGATTGGGGATAAGAAATGAAAGAGGAAGCCACCTGGTATAATTTTGCACAGAACACAAGAATCATGAAAGAAAGTTGAATACATGGAAGAACCCTGGAGATACTAAAAGGTTTCAGATAGATTATATAATGGTAAAACAGAGCTTTAGGAACCAGGTTTTAAATTGTAAGACTTTTCCAGGGGCAGATGTGGACTCTGACCACCATCTATTGGTTATGAACTGGAGATTAAAACTGAAGAAACTGCAAAAAGGTGGCAATTTAAGGAGATGGGACCTGGATAAACTGAAAGAACCAGAGGTTGTACAGAGTTTCAGGGAGAGGATAAGGAAACAAATGGCAGGAATGGGGGAAAGAAATACAGTAGAAGAAGAATGGGTAGCTTTGAGGGATGAAGTAGTGAAGGCAGCAGAGGATGAAGTAGGTAAAAAGACGAGGGCTAGTAGAAATCCTTGGGTAAGAAGAAATATTGAATTTATTTGATGAAAGGAGAAAATATAAAAATGCAGTAAATGAAGCAGCCAAAAAGCAATACAAACGTCTCAAAAATGAGATCGACAGGAAGTGCAAAATGGCTAAGCAAGGATGGCTAGAGGATAAATGTAAGGATGTAGAGGCTTATCTCACTAGGGGTAAGATAGATACTGCCTACAGGAAAATTAAAGAGACCTCTGGAGAAAAGAGAACGACTTGTACGAATATTAAGAGCTCAGATGGAAACCCAGTTCTAAGCAAAGAAGGAAAAGCAGAAAAGTGGAAGGAGTATATAGTGGGTCTATACAAGGGCGATGTACTTGAGGAACATATTATGGAAATGGAAGAGGATGTAGATGAAGATGAAATGGGAGATCTGATACTGCGTGAAGAGTTTGACAGACCACTGAAAGACCTGAGTCGAAACAAGGCCGCAGTAGTAGACAACATTCCATTGGAACTACTGACGGCCTTGGGAGAGCCAGTTCTGACAAAACTCTACCATCTGGTTAGCGGGGTGTATGAAACAGGCGAAATACCCTCAGACTTCAAGAAGAATATAATAATTCCAATCCCAAAGAAAGCAGGTGTTGACAGATGTGAAAATCACCGAACTATCAGTTTGATAAGTCCCAGCTGCAAAATACTAACGCGAATTCTTTACAGACGAATGGAAAAACTAGTAGAAGCCGACCTAGGGGAAGATCAGTTTGGATTCCGTAGAAATACTGGAACACGTGAGGCAGTACTGACCCTACGACTTATCTTAGAAGCTAGATTAAGGAAAGACAAACGTACGTTTCTAGCATTTGTAGACTTGGAGAAAGCTTTTGACAATGTTGACTGGAATACTCTCTTTCAAATTCTGAAGGTGGCAGGGGTAAAATACAGGGAGCGTAAGGCTATTTACAATTTGTATAGAAACCTAATGGCAGTTATAAGAGTTGAGGGGCATGAAAGGGAAGCAGTGGTTGGGAAGGGAGTGAGACAGGGTTGTAGCCTCTCCCCGATGTTATTCAATCTGTATATTGAGGAAGCAGTGAAGGAAACAAAAGAAAAATTCGGAGTAGGTATTAAAATCCATGGAGAAGTAATAAAAACTTTGAGGTTCGCCGATGACATTGTAATTCTGTCAGAGACAGCAAAGGACTTAGAAGAGCAGTTGAACGGAATGAACAGTGTCTTGAAAGGAGGGTAAAAGATGAACACCAACAAAAGCAAAACGAGGATAATGAAATGTAGTCGAATTAAGTCGGGTGATGCTGAGGGAATTAGATTAGGAAATGAGACACTTAAAGTAGTAAAGGAGTTTTGATATTTGGGGAGCAAAATAACTGCTGATGGTCGAAGTAGGGAGGATATAAAATGTAGACTGGCACTGGGAAGGAAAGCGTTTCTGAAGAAGAGAAATTTGTTAACATCGAGTATAGATTTAAGTGTCAGGAAGTCGTTTCTGAAATTATTTGTATGGAGTGTAGCCATGTATGGAAGTGAAACATGGACGATAGATAGTTTAGACAAGAAGAGAATAGAAGCTTTCGAAATGTGGTGCTACAGAAGAATGCTGAATATTAGATGGGTAGATCACATAACTAATGAAGAGGTGTTGAATTGGATTGAGGAGAAGAGAAGTTTATGGCACAACTTGACAAGAAGAAGGGATCGGTTGGTAGGACATGTTCTGAGGCAGCAAGGAATCACCAATTTAGTATTGGAGGGCAGCATGGAGGGTAAAAATCGTAGAGGGAGACCAAGAGATGAATACACCAAGCAGATTCAGAAGGATGTAGGTTGCAGTAGGTACTGGGAGATGAAGAAGCTTGCACAGGATAGAGTAGCATTGAGAGCTGCATCAAACCAGTCTCATTACTGAAGACCACAACAACAACAACAACATGGGAAAAGTTTTATGGAATCAAATACAGCCTTGTCGCTAAACAATCTACAGTCTGGATTTACGAACTGCCTAAGAAGTTCAGAGTTTCGACATCCCTGAACTGAATGAAATATATTAATCGACAGATCCAAGACTTAACAATAGCCTCTCCAGTTCCTAAAATGTTCTTTATTTCGGTACGCGGCCTACTTCGACTTTTATATTGAATCCATTCTCCAGTGGATCGGAAAAGCCTGTTGTGCCGAAGCATTTAATGTTCCTTCACCCTAGCACAATTCTTAAACCGTGTCCAGGGCTTAGTGACTGGACCAGCGGGGAGTAGGGTCGCGTGATCTTCTTGAACGAGAGCAGATTCATTCTGCCTAATGATTCTGGATGTACTCTCATGTGGAGAGAGGTGGGAACACGTAATGCACCCGGATAAATCGTCGAATGTGATCGTTGTGCCGTCCAGGCGTAATGTATGGACGAACTTACTTCCAACCCTTTCAACAAAGTGGGGAAAGTTTGGGTGTGATCACGTAGCTAAGAAGAAAGCTGGAGAACAATGATGCTATTCATTACATGAACCTTGAGTACTTACTTCTGATGGCGTAAATTACATTTAATGTAACTCACTGTGCAAAATACGGTTACACCCCATACCTTGGAGTAAAAGTAATTACTATGTCGGACGTAAACGGATAATTTTATATTTTTCTTTTGAGACATGGGGTACACCGTTACTAATGGAAGTAATCATCAATCATGAATTTCTCATGGGCCCGTTTCTCACTATTTTCTGTTGAAGAGTAGGTCCCTGCAAAGAAGACGAAGCGTTTCGTTCACATCTTCAGAAGATCTGTTTGCCTGACACGTTTTCAGATTCTTCTGAGTCTTTTGTGCGGTCTAGGCCCGGAGTCTTCCACATTTTTTTAACCTGCCGGGAAGGTGCTTTTGTTACACTGTGTTCATTTTTGTAGGGAGATTCTGTGATCACGACGCATTTTCCTCTTCACCTGGTTGATCTTGGTCTCTCGTAATGAGGAAATGGGCTTACACTCTTCGGTGATACAGTGAGTGAAAACTGTGTTTACACATCGATAGACTGACCGGGATATGGAGAAGAAGCACTAACTTACTCTGTTATGTTCTGGGAATCTGGCGTTATTCTTTCGGTTGTATCTGATGGTGCAAAATGCATTTACATTAACCGGGAGGCTTAATGTCAGTATGCATTGCTGCACTTCTAGTGTATGCAACTCTTATCACTATTCCCGAATGGCTGTCAAGCCCGTTGTTACTTTCGTGATTATGTAAAGCGCTTAACGGTCCCATCTCAAATGAAAATATACCTCTTCAATAATGGATAATTAATCGAATTGGTAGTGACAAAAATAATCTAAAACTGGCGGAAAATTACTGTGAATTCTACAAGTAATTATTAAATTTTAGTTACTGAAACGTGTACACGGAAGTAACGTACCGTTAAAAGCATAGACTACTTACGACGACATATAAGTTACGTGCAACGAAGTCATTGAGTACTGTCAAGTAGTTCTGGTTTTACCCCATAGCCTCTAGATGGTTTTGTCCCACCTGTACCTTATCTGTATCATTCCTTCTGCGTAAGAAACAAGGCGAAGAATTATTTAACATGGCATATCTTCACAAAGCCTGTTAAAAGTATTATTCAGTCTATTATTAGTTTCAGCTTGTGAGTTTCTTTTGGAGGACATAATGACAGTTACACAACTACAAAAATGTAACAGAATATTTTGCTCAACAATAACGTGTCTGACAGTATGAACTGTCATGGGTGTACTGAACTTTCTGGCTGTCTTCACAGTCTTAAAGACCAAAAAACAATGTATCCAACTCTCAAAGTTAAATGTGAGGTGCATTCATTCACCATGTGCGTTACCTTCTGTACTATTTAGTAATAGTTTTTTCTGTGTGTGGACTAAGTATCATCGAGCTATAGTACGAGGGTTATTCCAAAAGTAAGGTCCGATTGATTGCCAAATTGAAACCACAGTGAACATCAGAAATGTTTTACTTGTAACGATTAGCTACACCTTTCAGCTACTTCTCTACGTAGTCGCCGTTCTGACTTAGACTTTTGTCATAGCGTTGTACCAACTTTGCAATAGCCTCATCATAGAAGGCAGCCGCCAGTGCTTTCCGCCAATTCTCCACGCTGGCCTACACCTCGTTGTCTGTGTCAAAATGTTGTCTTCAAAGACAGCGGTTCATGTGACCAGAGATGAAACCCAGGGGGAGACAATTGCGGACTGTATTGTGGGTAATCTAACATTTCCATTTGAAAACGATGCAGGAGCATCTTCATTGCCCCTGCAGAATGCGGTTGAGAATTGTCGTGAAGACGAAACAGCACGACAGTTATGTAATGTTGGCTGCATAGCTTCAGGCGAAATTTCTCACCAGGCCCTCGTACTTGGCGGCAGACACTATTTTTAGACATCTTTACGCACTCACTGCGAGCTCAGAAATCAGAAGAGCGACGTGATGCTAACTGGGGTTATACTAGAGACACTACCCAACACATCTGTGCAAAGCTTTATCGGATTTTCATAGTCGTTTCCATTTCGCGACCGATCGGACCTTACTTTTGGAATAACCCTCGTACTTGGAAGTGGCACATCCTGCGGAAGTAACTTCCGCATTCCAGTTTTGCGAGTCCTTCTATACAGGGTGGTTCATTGATAGCGACCGGGCCAAATATCTCACGAAATAAGCAGCAAACGAAAAAACTACAAAGAACGAAACTCCTCTAGCTTGAAGGGGGAAACCAGATGGCGCTATGGTGGGCCCGCTAGATGGTGCTGCCATGGGTCAAACGGATATCAGCTGCGTTTTTTTAAATAGAAACCCCCATTTTTATTACATATTCGTGTAGTACTTAAAGAAATATGAATGTTTTAGTTGGACCACTTTTTTCGCTTGGTGATAGATGGCGCTGTAATAGTAACAAACGTATAGGTACGTGGTGTCACGTAACATTCCGCCATTGCGGACGGTATTTGCTTCGTGATACATTACCTGTGTTAAAATGGACCGTTTACCAATTGCGTAAAAGGTCGATATCGTGTTGACGTATGGCTATTGTGATCAAAATGCCCAACGGGCGTGTGCTATGTATGCTGCTCGGTATCCTGGACGACATCATCCAAGTGTCCGGACCGTTCGCCGGATAGTTACGTTATTTAATAAGGAAACAGGAAGTGTTCAGCCACATGTGAAACGTCAACCACGACCTGCAAAAAATGATGATGCCCAAGTAGATCTTTTAGCTGCTGTCGCGGCTAAATCGCACATCAGTAGCAGACAAATTGCGGAAAATCGGGAATCTCAAAAACGTCGGTGTTGAGAATATTACATCAACATTTATTGCACCCGTACCATATTTCTATGCACCAGGAACTGCATGGCGACGACTTTGAACGTCGTGTACAGTTCTGCCACTGGGCAGAATACAAATTACGGGACGATGACAGACTTACTGCACGCGTTCTATTTAGCGACGAAGCGTCGTTCAGCAACAGCGGTAACGTAAACCGGCATAATATGCACTATTGGCTAACGGAAAATCCACGATGGCTACGACAAGTTGAACATCAGTGACCTTGATGGGTTAATGTATGGTGCGGCACTATGGGAGGAAGGACAAGTGGCCCCCATTTTATCAATGGCAATCTAAATCGTGCATTGTATGCTGATTTCCTACGTAATGTTCTACCTATGTTACTACAACATGTTTCACTGCATGACAAAATTGTGATGTACTTCCAACATGATGGATGTACGGCACATGGCTCGCGTGCGGTTGAAGCGGTATTGAATAGCATATTTCATGACAGGTGGATTGGTCGTCGAAGCACCATACTACGGCCCGCACGTTCACTGGATCTCACGTCCCCGGATTTCTTTCTGCCGGGGAAGGTGAAGGCTATTTGCTATGGTGATCCACCGACAACGCCTGACAACATGCGTCAGCGCATTGTCAATGAATGTGCGACCATTACGGAAGGTGATCTACTCACTAATGAGGGGAATGTCGTTACAAGTATTGCCAAATGCACTGAGATTGACGGACATCATTTTGAGAATGTATTGCATTAATGTGGTATTTACATCGCGATGTAACAGCTTGCGTTCTCATAAAGGTACATGTATAAAATTGGAGCAACCGAAATAAAATGTTCAAACGTACCTAAGTTCTGTATTTTAATTTAAAAAACCTACCTTTTACCAACTGTTTGCCTAAAATTGTGAGCCATATGTTTGTGACTATTACAGCGCCATCTATCACAAAGTGAAAAAAGTGGTCCAACTAAAACATTCATATTTCTTTACGTACTACACGAATATGTAATGAAAATGGGTGTTCCCATTAAAAAAGAAACGCAGTTGACATCCTTTTGACCTATGGCAGCGCCATCTAGCGGGCCAACCATAGCGCCATCTTGTTTCCCCCGCCACGCTAAACAAGTTTCGTTCTTTGTAGTTTTTTCGTTTGGCGCTTATTTCGGGAGATATTTGGTCCGGTCACGATCAATGGACCAACCTGTATAGTGCCAGAAGCATATGCTGAAGAGATAAAAGAGTATACCACAAGGTTAATAACGTTTGACCCAACACAAGGTAGCAATATAGCAGCGGTTCTGCAAGATATAGGTTATGGGTGATTGTTAGCCATCCGAATGTGTGTGGTACCAGAGGTCTAGTCACAAGCTACACAACCGGAGTGAAATATGGGCCGGTCATCTGTAGGCTTATGTGGGTGCGGAGCGGGCATGTTGCACCTGTGTTCGGGTCTAGCGGATGTGGTGGACCAGATAAAAAAGTGAGTCCACTATTGTGCTCCTGAAACCACTGAAGCACGATTCTGGCCTTGTAGACTGACAGTTACCCCGCTGACGGATGACGAACATTAAGAGTTGCTGATGATCCGCAATAGTGCTCGCATAGTTCGCAACAGTTATGGTGGCTTCGATTACGATTCCCACTGAATCCCAGATGAATGTCTCGCATAGAATAAAATCGCCCAATCGACCTGTGTCTGTGGTGCAATGCGTGCTTCGAGCAGCCGTTCATCAGCCTGACGACGTATCCGGACATGGTCACTGACGAAACGAGAAACGTGAATCATCCGACTACGCGGCACGTTCCCATTGTTCCACGGACTGACCACTACGATCCAGCCTCCACTGCCGTCGTAGTTTACTATGTCGCCGGCTATGCATGGCATCATGTAGCGGTCGTCTGCTTCTTAACAGCGTAATTTTCAGATCGTTTTTCAAAATGGCCTGCTGATGAAGGTCGAAACTGGTCGTGGACTTAGATAAACAGATATCAGTAACTGGAGCACCCTTTCGTTAAATAATTATATAGTTACGGAACACCAAAAGTCTCCAGAATTGGAGAAACTAATTATCCCACTGTGATGGACAAGTTTGAAACTTGGCTCGAAGGTGCCTGCAGATCTCCTCTGTAATCAGGCAAAAGAATGGTATCCTATGTCGTCACCTTCTGGCCTCGCGCCACTTGAAACAAGGAAGTGTCGACTCATTAAAAAAAAAAAAAATGAAGGCAGAACTCAGAAGTTAATGGGAGGAGTAAGGTGAGTTAACAATATCTCATGGGCACCAAATTTCTCCACAATTATGCCCATAAAATGAAAATCATCAAACCACCTGTTACCCACGTTTCATCCTTTACGCTTCTCCGCTAGACTTAAGAACCGCGACACCCAGTGTTAAAAAAACGCGGTTGTCTTGTGGGTGGCCGAGTGCAACATTTCAGACACACTGCCACTTAGGCAAAGCCTACAGGAGATGGTATAATTCATGTGAGCGAACACCAATCCATTCTTCGGTGTGCTGATTTCCACACATTTCGCGGTCTAAAACGACAGTTCGTTTTACGATGAGCAGTGGGACACCGTTATTGTCAGTGTTTGATACTGCTGACACCTCTGGTGGATTCACATGTAAGGACATTGTGGGGCTACAACGACTGAACATGATTTGACCCCTTTGCAGTGTAGTGCGACAGTAATTTTTGCTCCGATATACAGGCTGGAGTCTCTAGGGTCTATTCAAAACCATTCGACAATATTTCAACGTGATCCAAAGCACCAAAGTGCGTTTACACATTTTTCAGCCATCCCGTTTCGCGTCCTACTGTGGCGAGAATACGGAGTGCCGGAATGTAATCATGTGCGTGCATAAAATGGCAAAGGGACTCTCGAAGACTTCCCACTTCCGCAACTCTCTTGGTGCCAACCGTGTACCTTCGAAGAGCTCATTACACATCTACTTGTCAAGGACTTCGAAACCCATTCCCGGTTGCTCTGGTGCCTGTCTGCACTGGATGTTCATTCTGTTTGTTGTTTGTTTACCAGATTATTCAATCTGTTTTCGAAAGAAACTCTCTGCTTCAATGTCTTGAGGATAATTCGAAATTCGTGAGGGGGAGTGTTTTTAATTTATTGTAACTTACTTCACTGAGTCCCATGTTCCCAAGATTCCGTGAAACTGTCATAGCAAACACGCTATACGTTCAACACCGTTTAGGTTAGGTAGCCCGCTCTCGGCGCTAGAGCAGCCGCGAGGCACCACTCAATTGACTGGGTGTCGAAGTCTTTGAGAAGCACATTTTTAACGTGCTCAAAAAAAAGTGTGTGTATCACCGAGGGTGCCGCCTAGCTGGAGGGTGTGGTCTTAAAGAGTCCCTTTCTTGTTTCATTTACACACATGTCGATGTTGCACCACTCCATGATCACGTCACGGGAGAACGCTAAAAAGTAGTGGCGTTGTGTCAGAAATGTCTTCCTAAGACATCCATGAGATGACAGCCTAATTTAAGTACTGGATATATTGTTCTAACTTCAATTGCAGAGATGTCAAAAGAAGGGGTGAAATGTGGATAAAACGGGGTGTGACGACGTTCCCATCATGTGACGCACCCACTCTGGGATGGCTACCCCATTCATATAAAACTGAACAATACTTGCTACAGTATCTGTACAATTCTTAATAACTGCCCACGTGAATACTTATAATACGTGAACTCAATCAGACAATCAACCAGTGTCAACTACGAAATGATCAGTCACTGTTACTGACTACTGATATATGGGACCAGATATTTAGTGAGAAACATACAATTATCGGTAATGTCTGTAATTTGGAGACTAGACTTAATATGCAAGTTTTAATAACAGCTTCTAATTCAATGATATCTAATTAACAAACCTTAGCTCATTTCACTTACATAACATATGTGTTTATTGTACGATTCAGTGATTCATAAAAGAAAAGAGAGTCTTTCACAGAGAGCCGAATCTGAATGCATCACAATAATACTTGTCAAATGTTAACTGAAATGGGTTAACTATTAAGAATATCTTTATATATATAATTCTACTGTACGTGTGTGTCACTGAACTCCTCCTAAACGGCTGGACCAATTTGAATGTTTTTTTTTTTTTTTTTTTTTTTTTTTGTATGCGTTTGGGTGGCGCCATGGATTGTTCAGATTCACAAATCAGCACGGCAGATGGCGCTGCAGTCGGTATCTAGGTTATTTATCTATACAGCAACTAAACGGCTGGATCGACTTGAATGACTTTTTGTGTATGCATTCAAGTGGGTGCTGGAAAATTTACGTTCTTAGATCAGCACGGTAGGTGGCGTTGCATTTTTGCGTGCAATATTGAGAGTACTATATTCAGATAAAAGTTACGTGCATAGGATTTCGTTTATTTTTCGACATTTTAATTTGAGTGTATTATATTAAGTGTGTTACGTTATTTTGACATTTTAATTTTTTGTACGGTGTCTTTTGATATTTCAGATGTCACATTTCAGTGAATATTGGGTGTATTATATTCACATATAAGTTACGTACATAAAACAATGCCACGTCTTCGTAGACGAGGAAGAAATAGTGGTTGACGGACTCGGAATTCACAATTAGTCCAGAACCGTCGGTTAAATAGGTCGGCTGAAGATCAATTGACGGACAATGAAAATTTAAGAAACCAGGCTGCGATCAGACGTGCTAATGAAAGTCAAGAGCAACGCAACGAACGCCTTCGAGCTAATGCATTGAGACAAAGACTGGCCCGTCGACGAGTCACCGACACATTCAGAACACGTGAACAACAGCGTTTGCAAGTGTATCGCGCATTGACACGTGCATCACTTCTTCGCCTTGAGTTTGAATATGAGTCGGACATCGACTATTCGTCACATTCACAGATTGTAATCGGTGCTATGAACAAACAATGTCAGCACTGTCATGCACTCAAATACAAAGGTGAATCGGCCGGTTTCTGCTGCGTGTCTGGAAAAGTTGTATTGCCACCATTGAATTCGCCGCCAGAACCATTGAAAACACTATTGGCTGGAGCTACATCTCAATCTAACATGTTTTTGCGTAAAATTCGCAAATTCAATTTGTCCTTTCAAATGACATCATTTGGAGCAACAAAAATCGTTCAGAATGAGGGTGGTCGCAATTTTCAATCAACGTTTAAGATTCAGGGCCAAGTGTATCGTGAAATTGGTTCTTTAATGCTGATGCCTGATACCGATTCAAAATTTCTGCAAATCTACTGTATGGGTGATGAGGAGCAGCAAATAAACGCACGCTGCCAGTATAACCATATCGAGCAGATGGAGGAGCGAGAAATTGTGGTTGTTTTAGAACCGTTTTTACGGAAACACAACGAGTTGGTCCAGTTGTTCAATAGCGTTTGAAACAGACTGCAAAACGGCAACTATACGATCGTCATCAAAGCAGACAAAGTACCTTCTGGGAAGCAGGCGGGCCGATATAATGCACCGACCATTAATGAAGTTGCAGTTGTTATGGTTGGCGACGCATTTGAACGTCGATATATACGAATCCAACGCAGAGATAACACAGTGCCTACGACTGGAGACAGTCATCGCTCTTACGACGCTTTGCAATATCCATTGATATTTTGGGAAGGAGAAATGGATATCATTTAAATATCAGGCAAAGAAATACAACAACAGGTACAATCTACACATTTCATTGCCTAATATTTTATTTTAATGCATGATTAATTTCTTTTTGTCTTAGTTATATTTTTACTCTACAGGCGCAGAAACCAGCAAGAAAGTGAGCGCGATGAAGTTCTACGCATATCGGTTGATGATTCGAGCCAATGAAGACAGTAATATTCTCCGATGCCGCCAACTGTTTCATCAATATATCGTTGATATGTATGCGAAAACTGAAAGCGAGCGATTACGATTCATCAGGTATAATCAAGCGAAACTTCGATCTGAGGAATACATTCATTTGCGTGATGCTATTGTTGGTAACGCAGATGTAATAACTAATATCAACGACATCGGACCTTCATATATTCTTCCATCATCATATATTGATAGATCACGTCATATGCAAGAATATGTACAAGACGCCATTACATTTGTGCGCTCGTACGGACGACCAGATTTATTCATTACATTTACGTGTATTCCAAACTGGGATGAAATTAAAATTGCGTTATTGCCAGGTCAGACTGCATAGATCGACACGATATCACTGCACGTGTCTTCAGACAAAAGGTAAAATCGTTGACGAACTTGATTATACATTCCTCTGTATTTGGCAAAACACGTTGCTAGCTGTATTCTGTTGAAAGGTAAAAACCAGATTTGCCACACGCGCAGATTTTGATTTGGTTGGTCGACAAAATACAGTCTGAAGAAATTGATAAAATTATCTCAGCAGAAATTCCGGATCGGAATATCGATCAAGAATTGTATGAGACGGTTACTGCTAACATGATCCATAGTCAATGCGGTGCTATAAACATGACGGCGCCGTATATGGACAATGGAAATTTTCCAAAAAATTGTATAAATGATACAATCACTAATATCAATGGTTATCCATTGTATCGTCGTAGAGACACTGACCATGGTGGTCAAACACATAAATTACGCATGTCAAACGTTACAACAGTTGACATTGACAATCACTGGGTGGTTCCGTATTCACCATTGCTGTGTAAAATATACAAAGCACACATAAACATTGAGCTCTGCAGTTAGGTGAAGTCCGTAAAATATATATGCGAATATGTCCATAAGGTTGTATTTGCTGTTCACAATGTTAACGAAAACGATGAAATAACACGGTATGAATTGGGTCGATACATCAGCAGCAATGAAGCAATTTGGCGTATTTTGGGTTTTCCGATGCACGAAAGAGACCCTGCTGTTATACATTTGGCCGTGCACCTTGAAAATGGACAGCATGTTTATTTCACGGAAGACACTGCACTACAACGTGCATCAATTGCTCCAAAAACCACATTAACTGAGTTTTCGATCTATGCAACCGACCAGGTATTCAAATGGTTCAAATGGGACTTAACTTCTGAGGTCATCAGTCCCCTAGAACTTAGAACTACTTAAACCTAAGTAACCTAAGGACATCACACACATTCATGTCCGAGGCAGGATTCGAACCTGCAACCGTAGCGGTCTCGCGGTTCCAGACTGTAGCGCCGAGAATCGCTCGGCCCCCCCTGGTCGGCGACCAGCTATTCCCGGTCAATTCGCAAAGACATCAATGTATACTGATATGCCACGATATTTCACAAGGAGCAAACAGTCAAAAAAGTGGGAACCACGAAAGCGAGGTGTTCCGGTTGAAGGATACAACGGCATATTTATGGGAAATACATTAGGCCGATTATACACAGTCCATCCAAAGCAATGCGAATGTTTTTTCTTGCGTTTATTGTTGGTTAATGTTCCTGGACCGACGTCCTTCCAATACTTGCAAACAGTCAATGGCATTTTGTACGAAACATCATGATGTGCGTCGCGAATTACATTTGCTGAAAGACGGCAACCATTTGGATATTACACTTGGAGATGCAGCATTGAGTTCCTCTCCTCGTCAAATGTGCCAATTATTCGCCATATTATTGACGACGTATTTTCCATCTCAAGCTTCTGTCCTTTGGGACAAATACAGTATAAAGATGCCATGAGCGACGGCATTCTACATCGCATTCGGATCGCTGTTCAAGATCTTAATATCTATTTTTCGCCTGAAATATATAACGAGGCGCTAATAAAGATTGAAGACATTTGCATTCTGATTTCGAATATTCCACTCATTCATTTTGGTATGCCCTCAAAAAAAATGGCTCTGAGCACTATGGAACTTACCATCTGTGGTCATCACTCCCCTAGAACTTAGAACTACTTAAACCTAACTAACCTAAGGACATCACACAGATCCATGCCCGAGGCAGGATTCGAACCTGCGACCCTAGCGGTCACACGGTTCCAGGCTGAAGCGCCTAGAACCGCACGGCCACACCGGCCGGCGGTATGCCCTCACCTAACCAGCAACAGACATCAATAACAACGAGATTCAGCGCGAACAACAGTTCAATACGGTCTGTTTGACTACTTCCGTTGAAAATAATGAACAACTACTCACTGATGAACAAAAGAATGTATACGATCGAATTAATTTGTCAATTGCAGCAGAACAGGGTGGATTCTGTCTTTTGGACGCACCAGGTGGCACTGGAAAAACGTTTCTCATCTCACTAATTCTTGCGCGCATTCGATCACAAAATCATATTGCGTTAGCAACCGCTTCATCAGGTATTCCAGCCACTTTGCTTGATGGCGGACGGACTGCACATTCAGCACTCAAGTTGCCGTTGGACATTCACACAAATCCAGATGCAGTGTGAAACATAGAAATGTATTCCGGGATGGCTAAAGTTTTGCAAAAATGCAATATTATTATCTGGGATGAATGCACTATGGCCCACAAGCATTCACTTGAAGCTCTCGATAGAATGATGAAAGATCTAAATAATAACACCAGGCTTTTCGGTGGTGCCTTACTGCTGCTGTCCGGTGATTTTAGACAGACATTGCCGGTCATTCCACGCGCTACATATGCGGATAAAATTAACGCATGTATAAAACAATCTTATCTATGGCGCAATGTCAGTACATTACGTCTTAGCACAAATATACGTGTTCAACTTCAAAGTGATCCATTGGCACTATCGTTCTCCGAGCAATTTCTCAACATTGGAAAAGGACAATGCATCAAATTGCTAGACAATTTCTGCAAATGGTATATACGAAAGATGCTTTGATTGGAAGCATATTTCCAGATTTACAAGCTAATTATATTAATCATGCGTGGCTTCGTGAACGAGCTATTTTAGCAGCAAAAATATCGATGTTGACGCTATTAACTGCAAAATACAACAGTGAGATTTTGTTCAAACCGATCGACACTGTTACCGATCCTGAAGAAACAGTCAACTATCCTGTTGAATTTTTTAATTCGATGGATTTACCAGGAATGCCACCACATATCTTGCGATTAAAAATTGGCTCACCTGTCATTTTTCTTCGGAATTTAAATGCACATAAGCTTTGCAACGGTACAAGATTAGTCATAAAAATTATGGGCAATGTTATTGTAGCTACAATTTTGAACAGAAAATTTGAAAGTGAAGTTGTTCTCCTACCACGAATCCCAATGTTCCCTTGAGACTCACCCATTACATTCAGACGTCTGCAATTTCCAATTCGCTTGGCATTTGCCACGACTATTAAGTCACAAGGTCAAACAATGTCGATTTGTAGGTTGTATCTAGAAAATCCCGTCTTTCCACTTGGCCAATTATATGTGGCGTGTTCTCGCATTTGAAAACCGACAAGTTTATTCATTTATGCTCGTCAGGAATTGACTAAAGATATTGTTCATCAACTCACATTAAGATAAAATTAACCAAACGTTATTGATTATAACGAATTTAGAAAAACTGATGTTATTTCAAAATAAAGAATAATGAAATTATTATATTATTTGTCTTTCGTTTCATTCTTCGTTTAATGTCCTAATCGCTTGAAATATCATGCAGGACGTCTGTCGGGTCCGCTAGTATAAGATAAAAATTAAAAGTATATTACTGAGTTAAGAACTGAGTGGAATTTTACAGATATCAAAGGATACCATTTGATCCACGGGAACATTTATCTGGAAAGCATTTTGTGTAACAATACGCAACGTGAAGGAAAGTATTCCGTATTTTTAAAGATGTTTTAATTTTCTTATATTAATTAAAGAATCGTCTTGCGTCAGAATCTGGGTGTGCGAACAAATATATTTTGGCCACCTGTTTTGACAGCTCAGTTATTTACAAACACTGTTTCCAAAAATCATTTAAAACGACCTGGTACAGTGCTCTCGTATCGTAGAATTGGTTAAATTAGTTCATGGATAAACATCTTTCGGAAAGAGTAAAATGCAGTTCATATGTTCTGGTCGCAGGCAGTTCGCTCCGCGCTCTTGCATGTGCAGGTGCTGAATAAACCTTCCTTAAGTAACGTGTATCCACAGGACATGTGGCCTGTAATTGAAGAAGTGTCATGATGATCACTCCATTGGCAAAAGATTCCGGAATAGTCACCCATTCGGATCTCCGGGAGGGGACTGCCAAGGGGGAGGTTACCATGAGAAAAAAATTGAATAATCAACGAAACGATAACGTTCTACGAGTCGGGGCGTGGAATGTCAGAAGCTTGAACGTGGTAGGGAAACTAGAAAGTCTGTAAAGGGAAATGCAAAGTCTCAATCTAGGTATAGTAGGGGTCAGTGAAGTGAAGTGGAAGGAAGACAAGGATCTTTGGTCAGATGAGTATCGGGTACTATCAACAGCAGCAGGAACTGGTATAACAGGTGAAGGATCCGTTATGAATAGGAAGGCAGAGTTGAGGGTGTGTTACTGTGAACAGTTCAGTGACCGGGTTGTTCTAATCAGAATCGACAGCAGACCAACCCGACAACGATAGTTCAGGTATACATGCCGACGTCGCAAGCTGAAGATGAACAGATAGAGAAAGTGTATGAGGATATTGAAAGGGTAATGCAGTATGTAAAGGGGGACGAAAATCTAATAGTCATGGGCGACTGGAAAGCAGTTGTAGGGGAAGAAGTACATGAATAGGTTACAGGAGAATATGGGCTTGGGACAAGGAATGAAAGAGGAGAAAGACTAATTGAGTTCTGTAACAAGTTTCAGCTAGTAATAGCGAATACCTTGTTCAAGAATCACAAGAGGAGGAGGTATACATGGAAAAGGCTGGGAGATACGGGAAGATTTCAATTAGATTACATCGTGGTCAGACAGAGATTCCGAAATCAGGTACTGGATTGTAAGGCGTACCCAGGAGCAGATATAGACTCAAATCACAATATAGTAGTGATGAAGAGTAGGCTGAAGTTCAAGACATTAGTCAGGAAGAATCAATACGCAAAGAAGTGGGATACGGAAGTACTAAGGAATGACGAGATACGTTTGAAGTTCTCTATCGCTATAGATACAGCAATAAAGAATAGCGCAGTAGGCAGTACAGTTGAAGAGGAATGGACATCTCTAAAAAGGGCCATCACAGAAGTTGGGAAGGAAAACATAGGTACAAAGAAGGTAGCTGCGAAGAAACCATGGGTAACAGAAGAAATACTTCAGTTGATTGATGAAAGGAGGAAGTAAAAACATGTTCCGGGAAAATCAGGAATGCAGAAATACAAGTCGCTGAGGAATGAAATAAATAGGAAGTGCAGGGAAGCTAAGACGAAATGGCTGCAAGAAAAATGTGAAGACATCGAAAAAGATATGATTGTTGGAAGGACAGACTCAGCATACAGGAAAGTCAAAACAGCCTTTGGTGACATTAAAAGCAACGGTGGTAACATTAGGAGTGCAACGGGAATTCCACTGTTAAATGCAGAGGAGAGAGCAGATAGGTGGAAAGAATACATTGAAAGCCTCTATGAGGGTGAAGATTTGTCTGATGTGATAGAAGAAGAAACAGGAGTCGATTTAGAAGAGATAGGGGATCCAGTATTAGAATCGGAATTTAAAAGAGCTTTGGAGGACTTACGGTCAAATAAGGCAGAAGGGATGGATAACATTCCATCAGAATTTCTAAAATCATTGGGGGAAGTGGCAACAAAACGACTATTCACGTTGGTGTACAGAATAAATGAGTCTGACGATATACCACCTGACTTTTGGAAAAGCTTCATCCACACAATTCGAAGACGGCAGGAGCTGACAAGTGCGACAATTATCGCACAATCAGCTTAACAGCTCATGCATCGAAGCTGCTTACAAGAATAATATACAGAAGAATGGAAAAGTAAATTGAGAATGCGCTAGGTGACGATCAGTTTGGCTTTAGGAAAAGTAAAGGGACGAGAGAGGCAATTCTGACTTTACGGCTAATAATGGAAGCAAGGCTAAAGAAAAAGCAAGACACTTTCATAGGATTTGTCGACCTGGAAAAAGCGTTCGACAATATAAAATGGTGCAAGCTGTTCGAGATTCTGAAAAAAGTAGGGGTAAGCTATAGGGAGAGACGGGTCATATACAATATGTACAACAACCAAGAGGGAATAATAAGAGTGGACGATCAAGAACGAAGTGCTCGTATTAAGAAGGGTGTAAGACAAGGCTGTAGCCTTTCGCCCCTACTCTTCAATCTGTACATCGAGGAAGCAATGATGGAAATAAAAGAAAGGTTCAGGAGTGGAATTAAAATACAAGGTGAAAGGATATCAATGATACGATTCGCTGATGACATTGCTATCCTGAGTGAAAGTGAAGAAGATTTAAATGATCTGCTGAACGGAATGAACAGTCTAATGAGTACACAGTATGGTTTGAGAGTAAATCGGAGAAAGACGAAGGTAATGAGAAGTAGTAGAAATGAGAACAGCGAGCAACTTAACATCAGGATTGATGGTCACGAAGTCAATGAAGTTAAGGAATTCTGCTACCTAGGCAGTAAAATAACCAATGACGGACGGAGCAAGGAGGACATCAAAAGCAAACTCGCTATGGCAAAAAAGGCATTTCTGGCCAAGAGAAGTCTACTAATATCAAATACCGGCCTTAATTTGAGGAAGAAATTTCTGAGGTTGTACGTCTCGAGTACAGAATTGTATGGTAGTGAAACATGGACTGTGGGAAAACCGGAACAGAAGAGAATCGATGCATTTGAGATGTGGTGCTATAGACGAATGTTGAAAGTTAGGTGGACTGATAAGGTAAGGAATGAGGTGGTTCTACGCAGAATCGGAGAGGATAGGAATATGTGGAAAACACTCATAAGGAGAAGGGACAGGATGATAGGACATCTGCTAAGACAAGAGGGAATGACTTCCATGGTACTAGAGGGAGCTGTAGAGGGCAATAACCGTAGAGGAAGACAGAGATTGGAATACGTCAAGCAAATAATTGAGGACGTAGGTTGCAAGTGCTACTCTGAGATGAAGAGATTAGCACAGGAAATGAATTCGTGGCGGGCCGCATCAAACCAGTCAATAGACTGATGACCAAAAAAAAAAAAAAGTGAAGTCAGTGTTCGTCATTCATCTACTTACACCTTCTTCGACGTGACATTACGCTGGTGGAGGCGCCGGGTATTGGAACTTGTGATACCGCGCATTGTCGACGACACAGTGGCTCCCTTCAGGCCACGACAGAACCACTGTTTACGTGGCGAGAAACCCGAGTTCGAACCATATTCGGCAGATCGCAATCTATCGGAGACAGAAGAAGAAGAGGACGTTACGATGACAGCAATTGTGTGCCACCACATGGACATCCTTCCGGGTTCTCTGTTGACGATGGCCAAGATCCAAACAAGTGGCTGAAGGTATATGAGCGTATAGCCAAATTTAACAAATGGGATGACACCGTGTGTTTGGCTGACATATTTTTCTACTTGGAGGGCACTGCCAAGCAATGGTATGAGAACAACGAGAAGCTCAAAAGCTCAGAAGTTTACCAGGAGGAACTGTGCAAGTATTTCGGGGACACACAACAACAGAAGTGCAAGGCTGAAGATCAATTAAAGTGCAGGGCACATCCTACATTCAAGACGTCTTCGAACTGTGTGAAATAGTGGGTCCTAGCATGAAGGAGGAAGAGAACGGTGTTGCTGAGGACATGTATCAAGCCCTACTCCTGATGGACGTTTCGACAGCAGACGACTTCATAAAATGATGCCAGAATATCTAGACAAAGCATCAAAAAAGAATTGCACGCAAGAAGTTTGAACGGCTTCCAAACGTCGTATCGATGTCTGTGATGGAGGAAGGAGCTGATTTCACAAGTGTTCTTCGTCAGATAGTGAGAAAGGCACTTGGATTGCACGGCGAGCAAAAAGCTGAGACGCTTCAAGAGGTCATAAGGGAGGAAGTGGCACGGACATTGAACCCAATCTCTCGTTCTTCATTTCCCTGTAAATCGATAAAAAAGTCGAGACCCAGGTGAAGTTACGCTCCTACAACGGCGCACGAGGAACCAGTTTGGGCACCAAGGAAGACTGACGTCTGGGGACCCAGGATAACCAACCAGTATGTTTCCACTGCGGACGACCGGGACATGTGGTGTGCTATTGTCGAGAAAGGCGGCGGGTATTTGATGACGCCCGCGCCAGAAGACAGCAGACTGATCTTAGCCGACGCCAACTCTGGGACGACAGAAATGAACAAGAAGATGTGGGTGCAGTACGACGTAGGTCACCATCGCAAACTAACCTCTCCCCAACAAGTCGATCAAGGGCTCCATCGCCGTTTAGAAGCTCCAGCCGATCACCTAGCCTCCGCAACCTGGAAATCTAAAGGGTGCGACCTTCGTTGGAGGTGAGGCCGCAGAGGAGAAAAATCATCCGCCGCCTAAAATGATAGGAAACTACGTCGATATCCTCATGGATGGCCGACCAGCCCAAGCTCTTGGGGACTCTGGAGCATCATATTCAGTCATTTCGGAGAAGTACCGTCGCCAGTTGCAGAAAACTGTATGCGTCGACTGCAAAACATCTCTGCTGATGGTGGCTACTGGGAAATATGTAAAATCTACAGGAAGATGTGTCATTCGTGTGGGAGGCCACTTATGCCCCACTTATGCCATACACATCCCTTAGAATTCATCGTCTTACAAAACTGTAGTCATGATATCATTCTCGGATGGGACTTTTTGAAAGCTTCTCAGGCAATTATAGACTGTGATCGCTCAAAGATTCTGCTAGACGAGATGAGATACTGTGGACAGGAAGATGCGCCTACGAGTGTGTGGAGACTATGTGTGCTGGGTGAAGTGATCATTCCTGCAGTCAGCGCTAGAAAGGTAGCTGTCATGTCTCATGCCATGCATCAACCCATGGATCTTGTCGTGGAATGTAGGAGAAGCATACCACTGAAGAATAATTTGTTCATCCCAGTCTCTGCCGTCTCGTTTAAGAACGGATTCGGTGAATTGTGGATAGTCAACTGTCGCCGAGAACCGCAGATCCATCCAAGACACATGTGCGTAGCAAACGCTGAGCCGTTAATTGCAGAACAGCTGAGCGTCATAGAAACCTCCCATGACGAGTCTGTGGGCGAAATTAGCGCTACCACTACGAGACAAGATCTTCTAGCTCGGCTATCACATCTCACTAAGGAAGAACAGGAGAAGGTATTTGCCATTCTTTTGAGTTCTCTGAATGCTTCATTCCACAGGTGAAGAGCGATTTAGACAAATCGACGGTGAGTCACCGAACTAGCACTGGAGACCATCAACCAATAAGCCAGAGAGCATACCGTGTGTCAGCAACGGAACGTCGAATAATTCGCGACGAGAAAATGATAAAGAATGACATCATTCAGCCTTCACAGAGCCCATGGTCGTCACCAGTGGTTCTCGTCAGGAAGAAGGATGGCAGTTGGCGCTTTTGTGTCGATTACAGAAAACTTAATAATATAACTAAAAAGGACGTTTACCCTCTTCCACGAATTGACGCTACACTAGATTGCCTGAAGGGGGCTAAGTTTTTGTTAACCATGGACATGTACTCGGGATACTGGAAAATCGAAGTAGATGAGGCTGATCGTGAGAAAACTGCATTCATCACCTCAGAGGACCTGTATGAGTTTAAGGTAATGCCGTATGGTCTGTGTAATGCTCCAGCAACTTTTGAACGGATGATGAATAATCTTCTAAATCACCTGAAATGGACGATGTGTTCTTGCTATTTAGATGACATTATAGTGTTCTCAGAGACATTTGGTGAAGACATAAAAAGACTCAGGGCCTTTCTTAAGTGTCTCCAACAAGCCGGACTGAAACTTAATCCAAGAAAGTGTCTCCTTGGAGCAAAATAAATCAAAATATTTAAACACCTTGTGTCAAACAAAGGTGTGCGGCCAGTACCGGAAAAGGGGAGATCTATAACGGAATTTTCTATTCCTAAATGTATTAGAGATGTGAGATGCTTCCTCGGATTACGTTCTTATTACCGTCGTTTTTTCAAAGACTTTTGTATCAAAGCCAGGCCACTCCAAGAGCTGTTAAAAGCCGATGCTAAATTTATCTGGCGTGGTGCTCAACAAGATTCATTCGATGTGTTGCGAAAATTTCTGTTGACTGACCCTGTATGTGGTCTGTATGATGAGAGAGGACCTACAGTACTACACACAGACGCCAGTGGGTAAGGGATCGGTGCTGTTCTGGTACAGATTTCGGATGGAAAAGAGAAGGTTATAGCATGTCCTTCTAGGACACTTACAAAAGCCGAGAGAAACTACTCAACTACAGAAAGAGAATGTCTTGCTGTGATCTGGGCCATGCGCAGATTTCCACAGTATCTCTATGGAAGGCCATTCACAGTTGTTACAGACCATCATTCACCCAACAGGACGACTCACCTGGTGGGCACTACGTCTTCAAGAGTATGACATCACCATAGTGTACAAAAGTGGAAGAAAACACCGAGATGCCGACTGTCTCTCAAGAAACCCTATGCAAGACCATCAAGACTTTGATGAAGATAGTGTCTGTCTCGCTGCACTCCAGGATTTCGCTGCTGAGCAGAAGAAAGACGCCAAGATATCTCAAATAATGCTTGCCTTAAAACGGTCAGAGGAAGTGAAAGGACAATTTAAGGTAGTAGATGGATTACTTTGCAAGAAAAACTTTGATCCGCTTGGAAAGAGGTGGCTACCAGTGATTCCTAAACACATGCGCTTAGGTGTTCTACAGAAATTCCAAGACACACCTGAGGCTGGACATTTAGGACTTATTAAGACATACGATGGGATCCGCAACAGATTTTTCTGGCGAGGTTTATTTAGGAGTATCCGTCACTATGTGTCGCACTGTCGAGAGTGCCAGAGGAGAAAGGCAGTTCCTTAGAAACCACCTGTCCGACTCATACCAATTAGACCGGCCGAAACGCCTTTCCAGGGTATAAGATTTCACCTCCTCCGACGATTTCTAACGTCTGCTAGTGACAATAGATGGATTGTTGTTTGCATGCTTATCTGACACGCTACGACGTTACAAAAGCCGTGAAAACATCCGAAGCATTCGAGGTAGCCAAATTTATTGTAGAAGACATTGTATTAAAATACGGTGCCCCAAGGTCGTTAATTACGGATCGAGGGTAAGTTTTTCAATCGAATCTTGTGTCAGAGATAAACCGTCGTTACAACATTACTCATCACATGACGACTGCCTACCATCCACAAACTAATGGGCTTACTGAACGCCTTCCTAAGACCTTGGCCGATATGCTATCAATGTTCGCCAATGTTGAGCAGAGCAACTAGGCTGAGGTGCTACCTTTCGTGACGTTTGCCTACAACAGCACCAAACAAGACACCACAGGATTTACGCCAATTTTCCTGGTGCATGGGCGTGAGGCAACGACGACGATGGACACTGTGTTTCCGTTACGTCCTGATGACGTGGACGACAACTACATCGGCCTGATGTTGGCTAGAGCAGTTATCTCGACTCCGCACGCTGCAGGCTCAAGAAAACGATGCCGAAGGTATGACGCCAGCCACACCCATGTTGTCTACCAGCCTGGTGACCTCGTCTGGATCTTCACCCCTGTTCGGGAAGGTTGGTCTCTCTGAGAAGCTCCTCTGGCGCCACTTTGCACCTTATAAGTTTGTAAAACAGTTGTCTGGTGTTACTTATAAAGTTGAAGATTTCGACCCAGACAAGATCAGAGACACGGGCCACGTCCTCCGAAGGAAACCCTATAAGGATCCTACAACCCAGGGTAAATACGAAGCTACAGCGACAGGCAACAAGCGGAAAGGTGACGAAGAACGTAGCGGCAAGGGAAGTTCTAAGGTCACCGCCAGGGCGAACATCAGTCATCGGGAGTCGGAAAATGCAGGAGCGACGACTAGGAGGACGTAACACCGAGACTCTGTCCTCTGAAGGAGGGAGTAATGTCGCAGAAGAAGCTGAGTACCACAGTTGCCGTAGTTTAGTGGTTATGATACTAGACTGTTACCTGGAGGGTCGTGAGCTCTAAGCCCGTCTGAACATTAAAGTTTTAATTTCTGTATTCAGTTTCAGTTGGTTGGGTTGTTTTTGGGGAGGAGACCAGACAGCGAGGTCAACAGAAGGAAGGGGATGGAAGTCGGCCGTGCGCTTTCAAAGGAACCATCCCGTCATTTGCCTGGAGCGATTTAGGGAAATCACGGGAAACTTAAATCAGGATGGCTGGACGCGGGTTTGAACCGTCGTCCTCCCGAATGCGAGTCCAGTGTGGTAGCCACTGAGGCGGTTTGAGTGTATTGTAGAAGTATCCACAAATGGCAAGAACCATTGTACTGGAATGTTCTGTAGCTGTATATATACCGTTTGTGCTCTGGGCGGAGGCAGTTCGCTCTGCGCTCTTGTATCCGCAAGTGCTGAATAAACCTTCGTTAAGTGAAGTTAGTGTTCGTCATTTATCTACTTACACCTTCTTCTACGTGACAATATCACACAATAAGTGACTTCCCGTTAGTTTTTGTCGAACACGACGAAAATGTTATACGAGAATAGAATTACATTTGGAACAGCACACAACTGTCTGTCATCTGCAGTAAACCAGATAATTCTGTGTAATCTGTTATCTGGAACTAATAGCATTTGTCTAAAGTAGTAAAAAAATTGTCTAAAATGGAACTATTGGCTACTTTCACTTTGTTAATGCCGTTCATCTTGCTTGTAGTAATTATTTGTTAATCACGGATGTCAACACTACTACGTCAATTCTGTTTATTGTTTGTTTACCAGGTTGTTCAGATCGTCTCCGAAAGAAACTATCTACTTTAGTGTTGTGTGGACATTTTCAAATTACTGAGTGTGTGATGTGTTTGTTATTTGTTGTAATTTACTTCATCGGGTTTCATGTTTTCGAGTTTCCATGAAATTGAAATAGCAAACACGCACAATATCACTGTTTGCGGAACATTCAGCGAGTCCATTAACTTATTTTATATGCTTTTCGCAGATACTTTGGTCTTTGTTTTGAAAGCGGGCTTTGATGGGTGTGTCTGTGTCCGTATCTGCAGACAGAATATGTGCAAGAGTTGTGAGTGAGTGGAGTTTGTGTGTGTGTGTGTGTGTGTGTGTGTGTGTGTGTGTGTGTGTGTGAGTGTGTGTGTGTGAGAGAGAGAGAGGGAGAGAGAGAGAGAGAGAGAGAGAGAGAACATTTCTGTTGTGTTTTTGGGTTATTCGAGTTAATTCTGAGAGTTCTTTGACAGCAGCTAGCAGCCTTTCATTAGAAAGAACTGTGTAGTACTTCATAGCTGTGTAGCCGTTTACTATTCCCTTTCCCTCATCATGTGGCATTTGTATGTGCCGCTTTATTACTAGTTTCTGTGCAGGTCAGTGTGAAAAGCGGTTATCAAGTGTCCATGCTCACACGATTGTCCGCAAATGTAAAGTGACATGTGTTCTTTGCATGGTGTCTACTATTGAGAAATTGCCTAAGTCAATGCAGAACTGAAAGTCGCACTCAGGAACAGGATCAACACCAAAACAACTAGAGAGCTCAATAAACCGGGAACTGCAGTACGAGCTGGAATTCGAAAATCACATTATCAGTGGTGCAATTGCCGTTATAGGAAAACGTGATGCCGAAGCCATAGAACATAGGCAGTGGAGGAATGGAAGAAAGTCATTTGGTCGAATAAGTTCTCAACTTCTGGCCCAGCTTATGTATGACATACGGTGTCCTAAGAGTACGATACAGAGTGCTTGCTGGAAAGTGCGAAATATGGCGGAGGTTCGGTTATGGCTTTCCCAGCCGTATCTAGGTACTCCATGGGCCCCTTCATTATGCAGAAAGGTCCCGTTACTCCCAAGCATTAAGCAACATTTTGGCTTTTCAGGTCCAACCTTTAGTACAGTGTTTGTTCTCTAATGGTGACCCTGTGTTTCAACAGCACAGGGTCGCTGTTTACACAGCTCGCATCGTCCATCGTAGACACTGAAGAATCGTCTGACATGACGTAGGGGAGAGTAATAGGACCTTTGCTGTTCGTGTTTACGAGTACATTCATCTGACAGTACTGCTAGCAGTAATAGACTTTTCGCACATAATATAATTATCTATGAGAAAATTATTTTCCGCACCTCGTCATGATGTAAAGAAATACAGAAAAACGTATTTCTTAAAAAGTAAATTCTTGATATCCTTTTACTACAGAATTAATGAGTAATAACTAGAGCCAGTGATGCAGTTTATCAAAATTGTAAGAAGATGAAGGAGATAAATGACTACAGTGAAATTCATGCGGTCACGGCAGTACACAAATAATTAGAATTATAGAACGGTGTATGCAGCCTCTAGGCGTCGTACCAAGGAGTTAGATGGCATATATATCTGTCGCAAGCATTGCCACGCGTTTTGTTGGTACATCCAAAAAGCATCGTCAGTAATTGCAGGAGCACCAAAACAAATAAGGTACTGACACTCCATAACCCATGCATGTTCGATGGATGAAGTTTCAATTGAATGTACAGGCCAGAGAAGCAGTGTTATCCGTCGTTCTTCGATGAAGACGTGCACATTCCTCGCCACTTGGGGCAGACATTGTCCTGTTGAAATATGATCGGTGGAACTGCTTGCAGGAGGGTGAGTGACACGGATTCCGTAACTTCTCTGCTGCTTCATGCCACTTCAGCAGTTGACACCGACACTGTATCTTCCGGGTGTATGTCACCAGACTTCCCTCCCAGCCCGAGCCCCTAGCGTCCCAGCCTTTGCCATCACCACTATCCTCGAAGCTTCGCACTGACTTCTGACGATGTAGCACAGACATCGACAACGGACCTAGGTCTGGCTTCAGGCAAATATTGCTAGTTCCAGTCGCAGCATGTGACTACACAACACCACCCACACCTGGCCCCCGCTCGGCTGTGGTAGCGGTCAGGTCCATCGTATGACTGCTCCATCCCCTGTCTCGAGGCACGAACTCGACACAGAACTTGATAGGAATCTCCGGAGACAATCGACAGTGCTCATCCTCTGCAGCCCTCTCATCCCATCAAAATTCTTGCAACTTTCCAAGCCAGTAAACAAGGGAAACATGCAGCGTCTGGAAATAAAGAAATCAGTGACAATCGTTCATAGTCACAACCTGCCGTGCCTTACTTTTCTTCAATTAGACACACTTGAAACATAACCTTAACGCATCATTGCTGATGAACATTCCAAGATGACAATTTGTCATAAGGTATAACACCAAAATATTAGTCGCTGGTCTTGCATTCACTATCCAGACTTCTGACTTATCAACATTACAAACTCTCCCCATGGACCGTATGACACACGTCAAAAATACGCTAACTGTCAACCCTGATACCTGCGGCCATTCGCCAACTTACTCGCAAATAATCGCAAACCCGAACGATCATGTGATACACAAAGTAGATCTCCATGATGACATCGAAACCATAACAAAACAAGAAACAAAACCTCTAGACCTTGCTACCTTGAATAACCTCATCTTCAACTATATTGAAAGCTATCTTGTCTATAGCTGACATTTTGAGAGACGTGGCTGCAATACAGATATAAGGTTTACAATATAAGCAACTACCTACCTCTAGTACAGATTACAAGAGTTTAACTGAAACCACTACTCGTTCCGTATCGTTACAAATGCATCTTCGGACGGCTTCGTACAGCCTTTCTTTCCTGCAGGGGCTTCGTTTTGTGTTAGGTACTGGTGCGGTGCACTAAGGCAGACAAAAGACTTATTGATAATAACACGGCAAAGTTACGATAAACTTTTCTTCCTTTTTTCCCTTCAGAGAAACATTCACGAAATGATTTTTAACTTAATAAAACGGGGAATGTGGCAAAAACTTCCATATTGGAGGTTTATGTGTGACGCATTCGTCCTTTATTTGTGATCTGTATTATTAAATTATCGTTTTTTTTCTGCTCCCAATACTGGACCTGCCCATGCACTGTCGATTCAAACATGAGTTCGTGCTTCCTAAGCAAAGCCCCGACCGGCATCTACGTAAATGCCATGAATGAAACAGCACACAGGCAAGACAGACGCTCTTATTTATATGATGCTGCTATCAGACTATGCCCACACGGGCACGGTGCACAACCATGTACTGCTACCAAATCTTGCGTGGGATTTAGACGGATCTCTATGAAATACTCACCATCTGATTTTAAGAGGAGGGTTCTGTGAAAGAAATTGTTTTTTGTACATCTTAGAGCATGATATATTTTCTCGATAGAGGACTAAATTACTTTTCGTTATTCACCATAGTCAGTGAGGTGCATGAAATCAAGTAAAACATTGCAAGCTATTTTAAAGAACGTCCAGAGGGAAAACTACGTTTTGTAAACTTTGCGTATGACTGATTTAAGATCATACATCGCAGAAATGCAGATAAGATATCAAAATTTTGGTTAAAACTTGGAGCAGAATGATATCTCATTTTGTTCTCCAGTTACTAGTTTTTATATCCAGTCGAGAGTCACGTACGATGGACCAGTTTTCAATCGTATTTCATAATCGGTTCAAGATACCGAAACAGAAAGTCCACAAATGCTCCCCAAGGTTGTTGTCCAAACGGCAGCTCATGTGGCAACTGTCCGACACACACGAGTTTTTGAAGTCGCCCCCCCCCCCCTCCCCCGCCACCCGACTTGTCTTTATCCAAGGCTCTCCATCAGCTGGCAAAGACACCGTGTCTTCTGGTTCTTATGATATACATCCCCAGACTTCTTTCACTGCCCATCTTCAAGCACAAGCCTTAGCCGCCGCCACATCGTTCTGCGTCCCACACTGGATACGGCGACGACACCTCACAGCCAACAACCACAGACCCAGTGTTGGCTTTTGGGAGATACTGCCAGGTCTGAGAATCGATCGAGCCGTTCGACACATCTCATCTGCATGGCATCTGTGGGTCCGTCCTGATGCAAACATATTGTTTCTTCTCCCCAAAACCAGTTTGGAAGAATGCTTGCCAGGATCAGTATGTCTTCCTGTATTTTGCAACTTTTTTCCTCTAGATGTGTATTTAAGTGTCAGGTTGTCAGTTTTACACTCTTCAATTTCCTGTGTGACCACATCATAGGGTGCGGAAGGCATTGTCAGAGACCATTCAGAAGGTGATTACATTACCTGATGTTTTCATCATCACGTAGAGTCGGCCGAAACGTGTATGTGCAAGCGCCCATCGGTCGTAATATGAACTCAAAAACTGATGATTGATTAGTATAAACAGCAGAAACTGAAAATCACTTTGGCTGTTTTAGTTTTTAGTACCAGGCATGTGCCAACTGGTTGACGCTCTAAACGAGGGAAAACATAACTGAAATTCCTTTAGTGGTGAACTCGACAGCGGGATTTGGAACTAAAGGTGGAAAATGGTTCTTACACAAAGGCTTAATATCAAAACATTGATATCATCAAGGACGTCAATATCCGCCTTCATAGCCTGCATTACTACATCAGATAATAAACACTTGTGTAACTGTTGAAAATTTACCTACCGACTAGTGTGATGCAGTGGTTCACACACTAGCAACGTGATCAGTGGATTGTGTTAGTTGGTACAGAACAAAGAAATTCTAATAACGTTAGTGAAACGTTTGTAAATAACAATACACAGGATTTCCCAAAACTATTAGTTTAAATTAATACAATATGTGGGGAATACCAAAACAAATATATTTCTGGAAGGAAAAAGTACTCTCTGAAGTCAACTTGCATTGTTAGAGAACATTTTTTTAGAGGTGCTGATATATGCTGTTGTGTCGGCGCAGTTAACTAGGAATGTGTTCTAACATTCAAAACAGCTCTATGTACTGATGTTCGGCTGTCTAGGTTGGACAACGGATGGAATTCCAGCCCGTTTCAGAAGTGATATGAGGAATCAACTGAGAGCCACATTCGGTAATCGCTGGATCGACCGAGGTGGCGCTGTGGGCTGGCCACCCAGGTCACCTGACATCACGCGTCTAGATATCTTGCTCTGGGGGCACATGAAGCAGTTGGTGTATGTAACTGTTGTGGACGCAGAAGACGGCCTTGTCGCTAGAATTGCCGTCGCAGCTGGTACCTTTGCACATATGCCAGGAATCTTCGTATGGACACAACAAAGGTCCAACGATGTACTGTCGTAGCTAGGATCAGGGACCTTAACTACACACACACACACACACACACACACACACACATATATATATATATATATATATATATATATATATATATATATATATATATATGTGTGTGTGTGTGTGTGTGTTTTGATGTTCTCTGTCTCGTGTACTAATCTGAACGAATGGTTTCGGAACACCCTGTATAAAACTGTATTTATTATACAAGATCTGTGATGTGATAACCTTTGTTGACAACAATTATTCCATTTTAATATTGAAATGACCAAAATTTTCTTACATAAACCTGGTACTGCCATGTATGTAATAATAACACAACCTAAGCTGCAGTTTTATATTTATTGCTCAGGACTGAATCTGGAAGCCGCCTGTTGAATACGTTTTTCACATTACGTATCACTACGCCAGTTGAGCGTCATTCACCTTCCTCGAGAACTATTTATTAGATGCCCTAGTCTGACAGGGAAGTCTTTGGTTTTATAGTGAAGCATATATGTATGTTGTACCTTGAAGGTGCAGCCCTGCGAACAAATCAAGTGGTTTTGCGTCGACTTCCGCTAGTGTAACGTGGATAGTCGGCCATTTAGTTCATACTCTGTCACTTGCCTTGCTCTGCTTCTTTCCGTGGTCATTGGCTGTAACAGCTAACGTTGCTCTACTCCTGAAGTTCATAATTTTTTGTCTCGTGTGGTGCTAAGATGGCATTTGTACTCTGCTGTATTCAGGATTTCTAGTAAGAGCACTGCTCTCTGGCATTGCATTGGTAAATCCTAAACTACATGACGTTTTTCGTCTTTTCGGCTGCGTATTCATTGTATGCAAGGTGGGTTCAAATGGTTCAAATGGCTCTGAGCACTATGGGTTCAAATGGTTCAAATGGCTCTGAGCACTATGGGACTTAACATCTTAGGTCAACAGTCCCCTAGAACTTAGAACTACTTAAACCTAACTAACCTAAGGACATCACACACATCCATGCCCGAGGCAGGATTCGAACCTGCGACCATAGCAGCAGCGCGGTTCCGGGATGAAGCGCCTATAACCGCTCGGCTGCAAGGTGGGCTCTTCATCCTGTATGCTTCTCTGGTGCATATAATCAGAATTAACATCTTCTTTTGTAGGAGCCAACTGCATATACTAGTCACATTTTGTTTTACTTTCTCACTCACTGAATAGTATTACGGAGACTTGAGAAGCTGTATGGCATAAATTTTCCATTTACGAGAAATGTGGTACCGTATTTTATTGCCAGCCAGTCCCTGGGAGGACATATGAAAGGCAGAAATGCCAAAAGCTTTAATCTGACATTTGTCCGGAGAATGAAGGAACATTATGTCTATGCTGCTAAATAATTCGATTTGCATCCAAAATTGGAGAATATATTCTGATACCAAAGTATTATGCTGCTCATACCATCACCGCAAACAGTAATGAGAAAAATTAGAAAATAAATACTTTGTTAAAAACGATCTAAGACCCACACGAAGAAACCCATTACTTCTAAGTCACAAAAGGAAGCTGTTGCAAGCTGATTACTGCAGAGAAGAAAATAGCAACCTACGATTGCTAATAATTCTATTTGTTTACACAATTATCGCCGTTACCCGTTTCGAACCGGGAGGTTCATCTTCTGACGTCTGTTGCAGTTTATATTACATTTGTTGTTTTTTACATTACGTGGAGGCTGTTTCTTTTTCAGTAAGTAATACAAATGCAGATACCAAGTCCAAAGTCAAATTTCGAGGCAAGATTTCTGAACCTTTCAAAATCCAAACGGGTTTGAAACAAGGGGATGGAGTATCCCCAATTCTATTCATCATCACTTTGGAAAAGATTATGGGGGAGACATTGGAGGAATACACACAACAAAAACTAAAGAGAATTTCTTTTGGAGGATCAGTTAAAGGCCTTACGATACATGCACTAGCTTTTGCAGATGATTTAGCATTCCTATCCACAAATATAGCAGATGCAGTTAAACAAATAGAAATCTTAGCAAAGCATGCAGCTAAATTTGGTTTCCAGATACCACAAGAAAAAACTTAATTCATGTGTGACAAATATAAGGAAATCAAAGAATTGCACACAATTATTGGATGTATCGAAAGGGTCAAACGCTTTAAAAATTTGGGAGAAACAATAACGGATACTGACATAGGAAAAGAAGCTGTCAAACTTCGAGTAGCTAAACTTATGACATACATTATAACACAGAAGCTGTACAACAAAAAATGCCTATCTGGAAATGCAAAGTTATTACGCTACTATACAGTGACAAGAACAGAAGTTCAGTATGCAGCAGAAACACTCTCCCTCAAGAACAAAGGACTAATAGACGAGCTCGAGAAGAAGGAAAGAGTAATTCTGAGGAAGATTGTTGGTGGACACAAAAAAATTGATGAAAAATGGGTAAAGACGAGCAATGAGAAGATCTACCAATTTATTACACCACTCACAACGGAAATGAGACAGAGAAGGCTGATTTTCTTTGTTCATCTGGTGAGATTGGATGATGGTAGATTAACGAAGAAAATCTTCAATACAATTTAACAGAGGAAAACACTCAACTCTTGGTTGCAAGGAATAAAGAAAGACCTCGGTGAACTTGGACTTATAGAAATGGACGCAATGAATAGGGACAAATAACTGAATTCGATGTTTTTCAGGAGGCTCCAAAACCGAAGACCAACAGGAAACTAACAGCTGAACATCTGGAAAAAATGGCAGCAGGCAGAAGAGCAGCTCGACAGAAGAGAAAGAATAAAATTTACAGGAAATAAAATTTGTAAAGCGGTCCTCAGTTGGCCAATTCGTGTAAATAAATAAATAAATAATAAATGCAAATGTAAATAAACGTGAAATCTGAAGATGAATCTGTCGTCCCGAAACGAGCTACGACTATATTTGTTTCAATAAATAGCGTTATTAAGAGTGTGTATTCGTTGGTTTCTTCTTTGTAAGAATCACCTTGTATTTTTCATACAGTCACGATCTCAAGAATGCCAGTGTTGTTCCAAATACCGTTAATAATGAGGCATTACGTTTTATTTGTGATAATACAAATACACCTATAGTTTTATAACTAACAGAACAGATGTCAACAGAATCCATTTCTCGTACCTGTAAAATTTTTCAAACTAGAGAGGAAAATACAGCTTGACAATGCCGCAACGCATGATTGACTTTCTTGATGGTTTAGCACTTGTATTAAGTCTAGGAACTTGCAATATCATGCAGGGAACAGCATCGAAAACGCGTTTTCTGAACGAAAGCTGATTACTATTTTTCCCTTTTCCACTCATCACGCATGGGGCATTAATAAGTGATACAACATATTGTTTTCTGGCCAATTTCAGTTGAAAGAATGCGGATAGTATTGTGGGACATTGTGGAATATTTCCACTTCATCCCCTATAATTTCGTGAAGTTCCGACTGATGGCGACGATATACGTAGCCTCCAAAATGGTGTCTGTAACGGAGGTGCATTCCAATCAGAGAGCTGTCATTGAGTTTCCATGGCTGAAAACCGTAGCATCGTAGATATTCATATGAGCTAGCAAAATGTCGAGACTGGGCAGTGAACAAAAGCACGGTGAGTCGTTCGAGGAGGCGCCTGTCATCATGGGAACAAGGTCGTGCAGATCTGTCCAGTCTCCCAAGAGCCGGCCGGCCGCAAAAAGCTGTGACTTTCACAATTTGCAACCTGCAGACACTTACTCGAGGTGCTCGACGGATCACAATCAAACACCTCGCTGCACAACTGGACATCTCTGTTGGTAGCCCTGGCACACTCGTCCACCGGCTGGGGTATTGAAGCTGCGTACTAGTTGGTTTCCTAGCCGTCCAACAGAAGAGCATAAGGAGCAACAAAGGAACATCTGCGTGTAATGCTTGACAGATCGTTATTTTCTGTCAAACACAGTTAGAGGTGATGAAGCATGGGTTCGTCACCTCGATTCGGAAATAAACTGGCAGTCCACGGAATAGTGCCATACTACCTGTCCACCGATGAAAAATTCAAAACCGCACCAACAACTGCTAAAGTGATGGCGACGGTCTTCTGGGATTCTGAAGGTGTTAGTCTGATGTCCTCAACTCTGAAGTGTACTGTGCTACCCTCAGGGAACTTAACAGACTACTTTACCGTGTTCGACGTCTCAAAAATACAGAAGAAATTCTTCTTCTCCATGGCAACGGAAGGCCTCAAGTCTGCGCACTCGAGAGGGGCTCACAAAACTTCATTCGACTTTTCTGTCTCATCCTCCCTACAACCCTAATTACACCGTCGGAACTGCATCTGTTTGGCCCAATGTGGAACGCACTCCGCAGCAAGCGTGTGGTAATGAGTAGGTTACTGACGCAGCAAGACGTTGGTTCCCACGCCGATCTGTTGAGTGGTACCATACGAGCATACGTGCCCTCCCAGTAAGGTGACGTAAGGCCGTCGCAGTGGACGGAGGATATTCTAACTTAAAGAATGGAGATTAATATGGTGCATTAAACTAAACTCCTACCGAAAAGGCCATGAAGGTCCAACGATATTGACCGGCCGCCGTGTCATCCTCAGCTCATAGATGTCACTGGATGCGGATATCGAGGCGCATGTGGTCAGCACACCACTCTCCCGGCCGTATGTCAGTTTCCGAGATGGGAGCCGCTACTTCTCAATCAAGTAGCTCCTCAGTATGCCTCACAAGGCTGAGTGCACCCCTCTTGCCAACAGCGCTCGGCAGATCGGATGGTCACTCCCCAAGTGCTAGCCCAGCCCGACAACGCTTAACTTCTGTGATCTGAAGGGAACAGGTGCTAGCACTGGGGCAAGGCCGTTGGCCAATATGATGTATTGGGATTCCAGAAATAAAAAAAAAAGTTTTAAATTACTTCTTGCTCGCCGCTCGTCTATCTGTTGTTGTTGAACTTTGATGCCCATTTATTGAAGAATAATTTGAGTAGATCCGACGTTTCTCGTAACTTATCTTGCTTCCGAAATAATTTGTCAGTTTTACGAATTTTATGTTCAGTCTATATGTGCTAGTTTGTCTCTCAGTCATGTCTGTAGCCGACACCATCACAATTTCTTCGAAACAAGCTGCCTTCAGCTGAATTAATTGGGTTTTCTAAACTGCTTTCAGCAGCTGAGTGTTTTTTAATTGCGTGAAATTTTCAGCCAGTTTAATGTAGATGTGTGCTGAAAAGAACTTCGAGACATGCGTTGCAGTCCCGAATGCATCAAAAGAAAGAAGCAACGAACGTTCCAACAAGAGCGTGGCCATCAGAGACGGAGCACCATCTCGGATTACTGAAGGATATCCAAGAAAAGCGGCCGTGCCCTTTTCAGAGGAAACATCCCACCATTTGCCTAGGGCGACTGAAGGAAATCAAAGAAAATCTAAATTTGGATGCCCGGACGGGGATTTGAAGCGTATTTCACTTGAATGCGGGTCCAGTGTACTGATCTACTTGGCAACCTCGATCGGTCTGAAAACATCCAGAACTGGCTTTTTGGATGCATGCCTTTAGCACACGTTTTCTCTACAGCGGAAGCCGCAGCTGCTCAAAAAGTTTCAGTTATTTTGGTTTTACGTGTTAGTTATAATTTTGACTAACGAAATTTTCAAAATTTTTATCGATAAAAATCATGCGTAGTTGAAAATCACATCGAATAACAATTTAGGTTTCACATACCGTACCTAATTTAAGAGCTCTGATTTTCATCTACTTAAGGAACACTCCGAATTTTTCTGAATGCGGTACAGTACATAGAAAAACATATTAATGGAGTTTTAACAATATATAGATAACAATTAAATAAAAAGTTAATAAATGCATAAGGATGAACTATAAGATGGACAAACTAGAGGTACTGGAAAGAAGGATTATTAGAAAAATAATGGGTCCAATAAAAACTGCAGATGGATGGAAAATAAGAAGTAATGAGGAGATATACAAAAATAGAGGGAAAATATGTGAAGTAATGGCCAAACGAAGATTAACCTTTTTCGGACACCTATACCGAGTGGATGGAAACAGAGTAACAAAACAAATACTCCCATATTTCTGGAAGAAGAAATCGACAACACCATGAAGTACAGAAGTAAGGAAAGATCTATAAAGAAACAACATCAAAGAATCAGAAACAGCAGAAAGAAACCGTTTAAAAAATAAAATACTTAATTTGAAAGGCTTTCAAAGCAGAAGAAATAATATCTCGGGAACAACATAGAGAGAAGAAAGGAAGAGACTTCATGGGGGAAAATGAGGGAATACTGGAAGAATAGGAAACAACAACAAAGGAGGAAGGGGAACCGAAGTTGTTAACGTGATCCTAGTTGGTCAATACGATTGTAAAAGAAAATTTAAATAAATAAATAAACAACAAAAAGAATTCAACTGCTAGTTATGTGTGTTACGTGTTATTCCTTTCTGTGTTATTACTGAATGCATGTATTATTATTCTGTACACTTAAATTTCGTGAAAACCATATTATGCTATTTTTTAGGTTGTACAGTCTTCATTTAGCTTTCAATGGAAAGCGTTCCATAAAGGCAGTCTTTGATTAAATGCCGTCAAGTCACTGTTAATTTTGTATGCTTTACACCATACAACGATTTTGAGAACGATTGTGTTCAGGTGTCTATTTGGAACAATTATATGTGACACTTATGAATGTGAAACAGACAAACAATAGCGGAATGGACATTTTCATTTGAATATCACCCTGCACATTACCATTGGGATATTAATATGTAAGATCTGTGACCTGGATACAAACTAGAATGGTGTCCGAGAGGACCGTTATTAGAGTACCTTTCCTGCCGTCGACATTTACATTTCACGTGGTTTTCCTAATCTACTTAGGCAAATGTCGACACATTTCCACTAGGAAGGCAACTGACGGTATCCTCCACCGTCTTCATCCAGTCCGTCTCAAATGTACTAGTAACTGACGAGACCGTAAATCCGTATCTGCCTCGGACAACAATTGTTTAAAAATATTTCCATTATGTCATGAATCCACGTAGTGATGAACTCTAGGGCAGGTCTGAAGAACAGAGCAGCTAGCAAGAAGCAGACGACGCGACGGCTGAACAGAAGCCGCTGGGACCACGTTGCTCCGATAATGGGCAGCACTTGCCGGGGATTAAAAACTGATCCTGCCGAGGAGAAAAAAAGAGCTACGTAGCAGCGGGTGGTGAAGGCACATATTGGATTTTCCTCCATTGGTAGCGTGAGGCGTGACTTAGAACAACCGCTCACACTATGACACCATACCAGAATTTAAGCGTATGTCTTGTGGAAGACACTTATTCTGTCTTCACTTGTATTTTATGATAATTTTAGAATTAATCTTGTGCTACTCTTATGAATATTCAGTGACGTATTATTAATTCCGTTTCTCCACGTACAGGCTATCGAAAAGTTCGCGAAACGTGATGGTAATTACAGGCATTAATCAATTAGCATTAAGGACAAATCTTTATCAAACTGGGAACGAATAACTACAGAAGACAGACAAAGATATGGAAAGCACTCCTTCTAAGTTTTACACACACACACACAACACACACACACACACACACACACACACACGCACACAGATATATACAGGGTGGTCAGAAAATGTCTGAAACGGTTGTCGTGATGTTGTAGGGCAGATTGTACTGAGACATAAACGGTAAGAAAAAAATGCGATACGTTGCGCCGTTTCCGAGTTATTTAACATAGAATTTAGCCAATCGGGGCGTCGCGCGCTCACATTCAGGCGGCCTGCGAGTCCTTTGTTTGGTTAGCAGAAACTTGAATTCGTTCGCGCAACAACCTTATCGGCTAACTTCAATGCTAAATAACTCGGAAACGGCGCAACGTACCGCATTTTTTTTCTTAACATTTATGTCTCAGAACTATCTGCCGACAACATCACGACAACCGTTTCGGACATTCCTCACACACAAATAAAGAGAAAAGATGTTATGTGGACATGTGTCCGGAAACGCTTAATTTCCATGTTGGAGCTCATTTTAGTTTCGTCCACCTACGCTCAATGGAGCACGTTATCATGATTTCGTACGGGATACTCTACCTGTGTTGCTAGAACATGTGCCTTTACAAGTACGACACAACATGTGGTTCACGCACGATGGAGCTCCTGCACATTTCAGTCGAAGTGTTCGTACGCTTCTCAACAACAGATTCGGTAACCGATGGATTGGTAGAGGCGGACCAATTCCATGGCCTCCACGCTCTCCTGACCTCAACCCTCTTGACTTTCATTTATGGGGGCATTTGAAAGCTCTTGTCTACGCAACCCCGGTACCAAATGTAGAGACTCTTCGTGCTCGTATTGTGGACGGCTGTGATACAATACGCCATTCTCCAGCGCTGCATCAGCGCATCGGGGATTCCATACGACGGAAGGTGGATGCATGTATCCTCACTAACGGAGGACATTTTGAACATTTCCTGTAACGAAGTGTTTGAAGTCACGCTGGTACGTTCTGTTGCTGTGTGTTTCCATTCCATGATTAGTGTGATTAGAAGAGAAGTAATAAAATGAGCTCTAACATGGAAAGTAAGCGTTTCCGGACACATGTCTACATAACATATTTTCTTTCTTTGTGTGTGAGGAATGTTTCCTGGAAGTTTGGCCGTACCTTTTTGTAACACCCTATATATATATATATATATATATATATATATATATATATATATATATATATATATGTGTGTGTGTGAGTGTGTGTGTGTGTGTTTTATACACTCAGTTATCAATCAAACTGCTTAAACCCCCAAAATCGAATTCTACACTTAGACGTCCCGATTAATGAGCACAATTTCACCTTAGTGGCAAGTGTAGAAGAAACGTAGCCTGGTTGTTCTAATCAGAATCTACAGCAGACCAACACCGACAACGATAGTTCAGGTATACATGCCGACGTCGCAAGCTGAAGATGAACAGATAGAGAAAGTGTATGAGGATATTGAAAGGGTAATGCAGTATGTAAGGGGGGACGAAAATCTAATAGTCATGGGCGACTGGAATGCAGTTGTAGGGGAAGGAGTAGAAGAAAAGGTTACAGGAGAATATGGGCTTGGGACAAGGAATGAAAGTGGAGAAAGACTAATTGAGTTCTGTAACAAGTTTCAGCTAGTAATAGCGAATACCCTGTTCAAGAATCACAAGAGGAGGAGGTATACTTGGAAAAGGCCGGGAGATACGGGAAGATTTCAATTAGATTACATCATGGTCAGACAGAGATTCCGAAATCAGATACTGGATTGTAAGGCGTACCCAGGAGCAGATATAGACTCAGATCACAATATAGTACTGATGAAGAGTTGGCTTAAGTTCAAGACATTAGTCAGGAAGAATCAATACGCAAAGAAGTGGGATACGGAAGTACTAAGGAATGACGAGATACGTTTGAAGTTCTCTAACGCTATAGATACAGCAATAAGGAATTGCGCAGTAGGCAGTACAGTTGAAGAGGAATGGACATCTCTAAAAAGGGCCATCACAGAAGTTGGGAAGGAAAACATAGGTACAAAGAAGGTAGCTGCGAAGAAACCATGGGCAAGTGTAGAAGAAACGTAGCCTGGTTGTTCTAATCAGAATCTACAGCAGACCAACACCGACAACGATAGTTCAGGTATACATGCCGACGTCGCAAGCTGAAGATGAACAGATAGAGAAAGTGTATGAGGATATTGAAAGGGTAATGCAGTATGTAAGGGGGGACGAAAATCTAATAGTCATGGGCGACTGGAATGCAGTTGTAGGGGAAGGAGTAGAAGAAAAGGTTACAGGAGAATATGGGCTTGGGACAAGGAATGAAAGTGGAGAAAGACTAATTGAGTTCTGTAACAAGTTGCAGCTAGTAATAGCGAATACCCTGTTCAAGAATCACAAGAGGAGGAGGTATACTTGGAAAAGGCCGGGAGATACGGGAAGATTTCAATTAGATTACATCATGGTCAGACAGAGATTCCGAAATCAGATACTGGATTGTAAGGCGTACCCAGGAGCAGATATAGACTCAGATCACAATATAGTACTGATGAAGAGTTGGCTTAAGTTCAAGACATTAGTCAGGAAGAATCAATACGCAAAGAAGTGGGATACGGAAGTACTAAGGAATGACGAGATACGTTTGAAGTTCTCTAACGCTATAGATACAGCAATAAGGAATTGCGCAGTAGGCAGTACAGTTGAAGAGGAATGGACATCTCTAAAAAGGGCCATCACAGAAGTTGGGAAGGAAAACATAGGTACAAAGAAGGTAGCTGCGAAGAAACCATGGGTAACAGAAGAAATACTTCAGTTGATTGATGAAAGGAGGAAGTGCAAACATGTTCCGGGAAAATCAGGAATACAGAAATACAAGTCGCTGAGGAATGAAATAAATAGGAAGTGCAGGGAAGCTAAGACGAAATGGCTGCAAGAAAAATGTGTAGACATCGAAAAAGATATGACTGTCGGAAGGACAGACTCAGCATACAGGAAAGTCAAAACAGCCTTTGGTGACATTAAAAGCAACGGTGGTAACATTAAGAGTGCAACGGGAATTCCACTGTTAAATGCAGAGGAGAGAGCAGATAGGTGGAAAGAATACATTGAAAGCCTCTATGAGGGTGAAGATTTGTCTGATGTGATAGAAGAAGAAACAGGAGTCGATTTAGAAGAGATAGGGGATCCAGTATTAGAATCGGCATTTAAAAGAGCTTTGAAGGACTTACGGTCAAATAAGGCAGAAGGGATAGATAACATTCCATCGGAATTTCTAAAATCATTGGGGGAAGTGGCAACAAAACGACTATTGGTTCAAATGGCTCTGAGCACTATGGGACTTAACATCAATGGTCATCAGTCCCCTAGAACTTAGAACTACTTAAATCTAACTACCCTAAGGTCATCACACAACACCCAGCCATCACGAGCCAGAGAAAATCCCTGAACCCGCCGGGAATCGAACCCGGGAACCCGGGCGTGGGAAGCGAGAACGCTACCGCACGACCACGAGATGAGGGCAAAACGACTATTCACGTTGGTGTGTAGTATATATGAGTCAGGCGACGTACCATCCGACTTTCGGAAAACCATCATCCTCACAATTCCGAAGACGGCAAGAGCTGACAAGTGCGACAATTATCGCACAATCAGCTTAACAGCTCATGCATCGAAGCTGCTTGCAAAAATAATATACAGAAGAATGGAAAAGAAAATTGAGAATGCGCTAGGTGACGATCAGTTTGGCTTTAGGAAAAGTAAAGGGACGAGAGAGGCAATTCTGACGTTACGGCTGATAATGGAAGCAAGGCTAAAGAAAAATCAAGAGACTCTCATAGGATTTGTCGACCTGGAAAAAGCGTTCGACAATATAAAATGGTGCAAGCTGTTCGAGATTCTGAAGAAAGTAGGGGTGAGCTATAGGGACAGACGGGTCATATACAATATGTACAACAACCAAGAGGGAATAATAAGAGTGGACGATCAAGAACGAAGTGCTCGTATTAAGAAGGGTGTAAGACAAGGCGGTAGCCTTTCGGCCCTACTCTTCAATCTGTACATCGAGGAAGCAATGATGGAAATAAAAGAAAGGTTCAGGAGTGGAATTAAAATACAAGGTGAAAGGATATCAATGATACGATTCGCTGATGACATTGCTATCCTGAGTGAAAGTGAAGAAGAATTAAATGATCCGCTGAACGGAATGAACAGTCTAATGAGTACACAGTATGGTTTGAGAGTAAGTCGGAGAAAGACGAAGGTAATGAGAAGTAGTAGAAATGAGAACAGCTTGAAACTTAACATCAGGATTGATGGTCACGAAGTCAATGATGTTAAGGAATTCTGTTACCTAGGCAGTAAAATAACCAATGACGGACGGAGCAAGAAGGACATCAAAAGCAGACTCGCTATGGCAAAAAAGGCATTGCTGGCCAAGAGAAGTCTACTAATATCAAATAGCGGCCTTAATTTGAGGAAGAAATTTCTGAGGATGTTCGTCTGGAGTACAGTATTGTATGGTAGTGAAACATGGACTGTGGGAAAACCGGAACAGAAGAGAATCGAAGCATTTGAGATGTGGTGCTATAGACGAATGTTGAAAATTAGGTGGACTGATAAGGTAAGGAATGAGGAGGTTCTACGCAGAATCGGAGAGGAAAAGATAATGTGGAAAACACTGATAAGGAGAAGGGACAGGATGATAGGAAATCTGCTAAGACATGGGGGAATGACTTCCATGGTACTAGAGGGAGCTGTAGAGGGCAAAAACTGTAGAGGAAGACAGAGATTGGAATAAGTCAAGCAAATAATTGAGGACGTAGGTTGCAAGTGCTACTCTGAGATGAAGAGGTTAGCACAGGAAAGGAATTCGTGGCGGGCCGCATCAAACCAGTCAGTAGACTGATGACCAAACAAAAAAGCTATTTAGGAAGCCTCTGAGCCGCTTACACATCTGAAAAACTAGTACGTATGCGCGGACGTTCGCTAACAGTCTCTCATAGGGCACTGTGTCAAAAGCTTTATCACAAGACACCTTCGTACCTTCTGTCTTCCCACTGTCAACCCCAACGCCTTAGTTACTGCCCAAAGGACCCCTCTGCTTTTTAACCAAAGCCCTCCAATCCACAGAACACATATTTTCCCAGCCAAATGCTTTTCCTCCAATCAGATCATTAATAAAACTGTAGTGCTGTTTTTTATAGGAACGTCACTCCATATACAATGTTTTAAATATCAGTTTCACGTTTTAGGTTTTAGTCTTTCGATCTTAATTTGAGACACAGGCTAATTTACGGTTTCAGAGTTCTTTTAATTGGCAACAAAATTCATCCTTTTATTGATTATAAAAAATTTGTAAATTGTTTACTTTTTTATCACATTTCTTTATTCTTTGTTAAAGCTTCTATGTAAAGGGCGGCGTGTTCTTCGCGTGATATCCCAAACACCACCGAAATGTGGCGAGAGGAACGAAGCAACAATAAAGAAGTGAAACATTTTTTCGTCACTGTCTTTCGTCTCACTGGCACCCCAATTTTTTTTCAGAACCTGGATCAAATATTTCTTTAAAATGTGTTTGTTTACATTGACTTTGTTTCTGTATCGATGAGTGACTATTCTTGCCACGACAGACACTTTCCTTGTCTCTATTTTGCACAGTGTGTGATGGTTCACATATTCTTAAACATCACTCGATTATCCTACTAAGTACTTTCTTATATACCTGCAGACGTGGCTGTTATCTAATTGTGATAGGCTGGTAAGGATGAAGGGGAGGGATGTTAGAGGTTCTGTATTGGTGTTTTCATTAATGGAAACCAGGCGTTTTGATTGGTGTTTGGATTAGTGCTTGTAATTGGTGGAAACTGGCGAATGGAAAACGAGGCGGCAGTTGTGACGTGGCGTTGTTTGGTTGCTTTGTAGCGTCGGCTGACTGTGGCGCGCTAATACTCCTACTTGGCTGTTTAAGAGACACTGTTGGTAGCACCTTGGTTCATCTGGGCGGTCAGTTGCTTAACAGTTGTACGTCAGCTCGCCCGTCGTTCATCCTTGTCATCTGTGGCCTGTGGCGTACCGCAGTTGCCTTGGAGAAGGTCTAGGCCACGCACGGTGTACTATAACCACGGCGCAAACAAGTATGTAATTGTATGTTTCATACCACCCATGACCCTTTTTTTTCAATGAATAATCTGATTGGTTTCATACGGACCACAGCTTGTTACTGTCCTGTAATACTGTCTTCATCTCAGAGTAGCACTTGCACCGGACGTCTTTAGTTATTTATTGCATACATTCAAAACTCTGCATTGTCCTATGGCTTTTACTCTCCACATCTCCCTCAATCACCATGGACATTATCTTTGACTTCTAATACTCGTCCTCTTGTCCTCTTACCTTGTCCCTTTGTCTTGTCAAAGTTTTTCACGTGTTTCTCTCTTCGGCGTTTCTGCGGACAACTTTCACACCTCTTACGTCAGTCCACCTTATTTTCAACATCCTTTCGTAGCAACACATCTCAAATGTTTCGGTTCTCCTAACCTGACCTGACCCATGCTGCACTTATCTAAAATGTCGCGCTCCAAATGTACATTCTTAGAAATTTCTCCCTCAAATTCAACAGAATTATTTTGGTCAGGAGTGCCATCGTCTGCTTTTTAGGTCTGTGGAACTTACGAAACAATTGTGTTGTCTTATTTGGAAATAATGATACGCTATCGATGGGGATTATGTGATTGATGGACTTTTATATGTTTCTCGACCAGTGCTCATATTCAGACTGTCATCCCACAGACAGTTATTTGGGAGGGATAGATTTTATAATGAGTCTTTTATTCCCCTTTTATCTAACGGCAGTCTGAAGAGGACCGCCGACCTTTCTAAACCGGTTACAAAATGGTTCAAATGGCTCTGAGCACTGTGGGACTTCAAAATCTGTGGTCATCAGTCCCCTAGAACTTAGAACTACTTCATCATCACACATACATGCCCGAGGCAGGATTCGAACCTACGACCGTAGCGGTCACGCGGTTCCAGACTGCAGTGCCTAGAACCGCACGGTCACACCGGCCGGCAAACCGGTTACACCGTTGTGCGATGACCATGGGACGATGCCATATAAAACGTAAAAAGGTAGGGGAGGAGCGAGTAAGAGTTGTATAGTGTGGGTTCCGTACAAACATAATATTACGAATATAGACAGATTTTCTATTTCAAGAATCGAGGATTTCGATTATTTTTGCCTGTTATCGATACTAATATTGGCCGCATCGGTCCCAGAGGCTCCAAGACTTTCGAGACTGTTTTAATTTCAAGTTTAAAGACGGATAACAAATGACAAAAGAAATATCTTTTCCGTGTGATATAATTACAAATTACCTACTTTCTGATTCACTTTAGTTGCACTGTGAAACCATTCTTTTCATTAAATTCCATGTTTCTACGTCAAGGGAAGTTCCCTATAGGTTTTAGTGAGTGAGTCTCCTAGCATCAAAATATGTAACATAAATGACCATATCTTTTTAAGTTCATTGATTTAAGAGCTTAACCTATCAACACCACCAAAGGATTATAGACGTCAATATGTGATGAGAATTACATCTTGATATATGTACCCAATCCTGAGAAAAATGGGTGTTAACAGAGATAGGGGAAGGCAAACTGTAAGATAACAAAGAAAAAAATGATACTTTCATGTGATATAATTAAAAGTTAAAAATTTCGGATTTTTCCCCTTTAATTGTACTGCGAAATCTTTCTTCTTGCCACATTTTATGATTATAAACCAAAGAGAACTATACTATAGGTTTTGACGAGTGAATTTGTATCAATACGTGTGACATAAATAAGCATATCTTTTGATGATTTTTACTGGGACGGTAATAGTTATTACACCGCCAAAGGATCAAAGTCCTTGGTACATGACATAAAGCTCATCTTGATGCGTCTGCCCGTTCCCGAGAAAAAAGGGTCTTAACAATGGACGAACAAGCAGTCTGATAACAAATGACAAAAAAAAATCCTTGTGATACAGTGACAGGCTAACAATTTTCGAATAATTTTACTTCGCTCGCACTACGAAACCTTGTTTCTCGGAAAATTACGTAATTCTAGGTCGACGGGAGGTACCGCATAGACACACTGTAGGTGTATTTTGATCCCATTGACTTCGAATCGTCACATTTTTGCATTGCCAAGGGACGTCAGACGTCAATATGTGACGTAAATTTCAATTTGATACGTCTACTCGTTCCTGAGAACAAGGGCTTTAAACAATCGAACACACAAATACAGAGACAGACAAGCCGGCAACGGCGTGATCGTATAAGGGTTCCTTTTTCTCACTTGAGCTACGGAACGGTAGAAGAAGAAAAAACTCTCTTCTTAGTGTTATCCTACATTTTTTGCGCTGTATACTGTACCCTTTGAAAAAAAACACTGTTTATTTTACTTTCAGCATGGTTGCTCTCCTCCGGAAAGTGACGCGTCACTATCTGTTGTCCGCTTCTAACCACAAACCTCTCCGGCGCGTCCGAGTGTTGCTGCGACAGACGAGTATTTGTCTGGGCCGCAGCAGGGGGCGGCGCTGGGAGGTTTTAATTTGATCAGCGCGGCCACCCTGGGGACAGACGAGCAGCTGAGGGCCACGGCCAGGCGCCGGGCCAAGCGCAGCGCCCGACCTCTGTTTGCTTGCTGCTCACAGAGCCGGTTTCCGAGGTGGCGAATTCTGTGGTCCGGTCTGCGGGGAATGAAATATTGTCAGATGGGGAGTTCCATTTCCGATAAATTGAGCGCGGGAAGAAGAGTCGTGGAGTTTGTTTTCCAGGTGCGTGAAACTCGCAGTCGTTGAGATCAGACTGCAGTATATCACCTGTATAGGTACTGCCTTAAATTTAAGATGGAACAAAACAACCGCTGTTATATTGGCAAATGTGTTCCGCAAATTAGAGGTTCCAGAAGGAAAGGTACTGCTTAGGCAACACTACACGAAATTAAATTGGCAAATGTGTTCCGCAAATTAGAGGTTCCAGAAGGAAAGGCACTGCTTAGGCAACACTACACGAAATATTGAGGCAAAAATAACTTGTCTGAAATTGAATCAGACGTTGCTATAAGAATTAGTTTACGAAATGAGATACTACTACTGTAAGATGATCTTTCCTTTTTCGACAGGAAACGGACCACGGCCAAAGTAGGGAAGATATAAATTCACAACGGCAGCAGACAGGAAAATTTTTTCAGAGACGGATAAATTTTTAGCAAGTCTGGACTGTAGCTTTATACAGAAATGTGGATAATGAAAAGATCGTACCATACGAGATTTAGAAATGCAGTGCTGCAGAAGAACGTTGAAGATTTTTTGGCAAATGTGTTCCGCAAATTAGAGGTTCCAGAAGGAAAGGCACTGCTTAGGCAACACTACACGAAATATTGAGGCAAAAATAACTTGTCTGAAATTGAATCAGACGTTGCTATAAGAATTAGTTTACGAAATGAGATACTACTACTGTAAGATGATCTTTCCTTTTTCGACAGGAAACGGACCACGGCCAAAGTAGGGAAGATATAAATTCACAACGGCAGCAGACAGGAAAATTTTTTCAGAGACGGATAAATTTTTAGCAAGTCTGGACTGTAGCTTTATACAGAAATGTGGATAATGAAAAGATCGTACCATACGAGATTTAGAAATGCAGTGCTGCAGAAGAACGTTGAAGATTAAGTAGGTTGAATGGGTAACATATGAGGAATTAATGAATCACATGGTGGAGAAAAGAAATTTATGGCACAACCTGACTAAAGGAAGGAATTAGATGCCGGCCGAAGTGGCCGCGCGGTTCTAGGCTTTGAAGCCTGGAACCGCGAGAACGCTATGGTGACAGGTTCGAATCCTGCCTCGGGCATGGATGTGTGTGATGTCCTTAGGTTAGTTAGGTTTAACTAGTTCTAAGTTCTAGAGGACTAATGACCTCAGAAGTTGAGTCCCATAGTGCTCAGAGCCATTTGAACCAAGGAATTAGATGGCTCTGAGCACTATGGGACTTAACATCTGAGGTCATCAGTCCCCTAGAACTTAGAACTACTTAAACCTAAAGACATCACACACATCCATGCCCGAGGCAGGATTCGAACCTGCGACCGTAGCGGTCGCGCGGTTCTAGACTGAAGCGCCTAGAATCGCTCGGCCACAGCGAGGAATTAGATGATAGTACACAACCTGAGACACCAATCTCGGTGACTCAGTGATGCGTGAAGGTAAAACCAGCAGTCGGAGACCAAATCTATACTACGCTAAACAGGTTCATTTCGATTTAGCTTGTTGTAGCAATGCAGACACGAAAACTGATGTACAGGCCAGACTGCTGTGGAGAGTGGGTTAAAAGAAGTCTTCAGACTGTAAATAAAAGCAGTGACAACATACATTCATATGCTCTATTCGTAATCGTTTGAAATATAAGTATGTAATGTGACAAGATTTTGCCACAATACATTTAATATTATCGTTGACTTTATATACTGAAGCGCCAAAGACTCTGGTATATGCATGCGTATTTAAATACAGAGATATGTAAACATTCAGAATACAGTGCTGCGATCTCCAATCCGTATAAAGATTTAAAAGAGTGAACGTGGTGTTGTAGTCGGCGCACGAGACACAACATCTCCGAGGTAGCGACGAAGTAGGGATTTTCCCGTACGGACATTTCACGAGCGTACTCTCCGACATCGCGACGGCCGGAAAAGGGTCGTGAAAGAACGGGACCAAAGACGACTGAGGAGGATCGTTGAACGTGACAAAAGTGCTACCCTTCCGCAAATTGCTGCATATGTCAATGATGGGCCATCATCAAGTGTCAGCGTGCGAACCATTCAACGAAATAACATCGACATGGGCTTTCGGGGCCAAGACGAGTCTCTGATCACCTGCGTCCATACATGTCCAGTGTGCATTCCGAGGGACTTGGGAAATTCCAACAGAACAATGCGACACCCCACACGTCCAGAATTGCTACAGAGTGGCTCCTGGATCACCCTTCTGAGTTTAAACACTTCCGCTGTTACATCAAACTCCCCAGACATGAACATTACTGACCACGTCTGGGAACCCTTACAATGTGCAGTTCAGATCTCCACCCCCTCGTGGAGGGGAGTGGATGGGAGTGAGCAAACAAAATCTTTACACGCGTTCTGTTATATACTGACGTAACTCCACCCCTTGGAGATGCATATTGCTTCAATTGTTTATGCAAAAAATTGCAGGTATTCCATGTACGTTATCTGCACAGCGGACAACGTCCCAGTCAGCACGTAGTTGGTGATGTAAGTGATACGCGCACTCCTCTTAGTTGCGTAGGGAAATACAAACAGTAAATGTGAAACTTCCTGGCAGATTAAAACTGTGTGCCCGACTGAGACTCGAACTCGGGACCTTTGCCTTTCGCGGGCAAGCGCCCGGGTTCCCGGGTTAGATTCCCGGCGGGCTCAGGGATTTTCTCTGCCTCGTGATGACTGGGTGTTGTGTGATGTCCTTAGTTAGGTTTAAGTAGTTCTAAGTTCTAGGGGACTGATGACCATAGATGTTAAGTCCCATAGTGCTCAGAGCCATTTTTTAGAGTATGTAGGAAGCGAACCAGAACTGACAGGTAGCTCCGAGCCTCCTCACATCTTCATCCTACGCAGAATAACTCCCCCCTGCACACTTAAGAAGACAATTTTCCGAAGCAACAACAGAATAAGACATGTTCTTCGCACACCGAATGATCCAGTTGACAAAGTAAATGCTGTTGGAGCTTACGAAATCAAGTGGGAATGTCGATTAGTGTATGTAGGTGAGATGGGGTGACCCATCACCATACGGATACTTGAACACAAAAGATATATCGGACTATGACAACACACCAAGCCAGCGCGCTGGCAGACCACCAGGATGAGTGCGGCAAACAGATTGATTTTTGTGAAGCTCGCATACTGGCGAAACAGCCTTTTACTTTCCGGGGGAATATTAGAGAGGTGGTAGGAAAAGCCAAGCTACGCGCCAACATGAAGAGAAAAGACGTCTTGGCTGCCAGCGACTATCGACTTCTTGGCTGCCAGCAATAACAGCGTTACCGGAACGGCAGCTCATATGAAGCAACAGACACAAGCGTGCGGGGGACCGCAGCGGCCGCAAGTATGGAGTATTGGCGCGCCACAGTCAGCCGGCGCTAGAAAGCAACCAAACAACGCCACGTCACAACTGCCTCCTGGTTTTCCATTCGAAGATTTCCACTAATTACAAGCACTAATCCAAATACCAATCAAAACGCCTGCTTTCCGTCAATGAAAATACCAATACAGAACTTCTAACATCCCTCCCCCTCATCCTTACCAGCCTATCACAATTATATAACACCCACGTCTGCAGGTATATAAGAAAGAAAATTTTCTCAATCATCAGTAAACAAAAATACCCTGATGAAGGTCACTTGTAACAGTGAGCGAAACGTCGATAGTTTTACATATTGACAATACGGTCACAAAAACAGAAAACATTTTATTGAATGTGACAATGGCCGCGGAATATTACGTTTATGTAAGTCAAAACAACGTTCTGTGCAATTAAAAGGAAGGGTGGTAACATTAAGAATGCAACGGGAATTCTACTGATAAATGCTGAGGAGGGTGCAGGTAGGTGGAAACCGTACACTGGATACCTCTGTAAGGCGGAAGATTTTTCTGATATTATAGAAGAAGACACAGGAGTAGATTTAGAAGAGTTAGGGTGTCCAATGTTAGAATCAGAATTTAAAACAGCTTTGGAAGACCTAGGAACAACGAAGGCAGATGGGATAGATAACATTCCGTCAGCATTGCTAAATTCACCTCAACGAAATGTCTATTCACTTTGGTGTGTAGAAAGTGTGAGTGTGACGAAATACCACTCGCCTTTCGGAAAAAATGTCATCGAAACAATCCCTAGGACTGAAACAGCTGAGAAGTCCGAGAATTACCGCACAATCAGCTCAACAGCTTATGTATCCAAGTTGGTGAGAAAAACAGTATACGGAAAAAAGGGGAAAGAAAATTAAGAATGTGTTAGATGGCTTTAGGAAAGGAAAGGCACCAGAGAGGCAATTTCGAGAGGCATTTCTGACGTTGCGGTTGGTTATGGAATACAAATCAAGACACGTTAATAGGATCTGCCGACGTGGAAAAAGCGTGAGACAGTGTCAAATGGTTCAAGATGTTCGGAATTCTGAGGAAAATAGGGGTGACCTACAGGGAGGGACGGGTAATATACAACATGTACAAGAGTCAAGGTTGAATAATAACAGTGGAAGACCAAGAACGATGAGCTCGAATTCAGTCAATGTGTAGAAGAAACATGATGGAAATAAATGAAAGATTCAGGAGTGGAATTAAAATTAAAGATCAAAGGGTATCAGTGATGATTCGCTGATAACATTGCTGTCCTCAGTGAAAGTGGTGGAAATTTACAGGATATCTTGAATGGGATGAACAGTCTAATCAGTGCAGATTATGGATTAAGAGTAAATCGAAGAAAGACGGAATTTATGAAAAGTAGCGGAAATGAGAACAATGTAACATAGTAATTGGTGATCGCGAAGTAGATGAATTTAAGCAATTCTGCTACCTGGGGCAGCAAAATAACCCGTGATGGACTGAGCAAGGAGGACATAAAAAACAGGGACATTTCCGATCAAGAGAAGTCTGTTAGTATCAAGCATATCTCTTAATACGAGGAACAAATTTCAGAGAATGGTCGTTACAGTACAGCGTTGTATGTTAGTGAAACAGAGGTTGTGGGGAAACCGCAAATAGGCTCGAAGCATTTGAGATGAGGCGCTATAGAAGACTGATAAGGTATGCAATGAGGAGGTTCTCCGTAGAATCGGTGAGGAAAGGAATGTATGGAAACCACTGAGGAGGAAAGAAAAAGGTCAGGATAACAGGACTTCTTTTAAAACATTAGGGAATAATTTCCATGGTACTGCAGGGAACTGTAAGGGGGTAAAAACTGCAAATGATTCAAATGGCTCTGAGCACTGTGGGACTCAACATCTGACCTAGGGACATCACACACATCCATGCTCGAGGCAGGATTCGAACCTACGACCGTAAAAACTGCAGAGGCGGTAAGAGATTGAAATACATCTAGCATCTAATTGAGGACGTAGGTTACAGGTGCTACTTTGAGATGAAGAGGTTGACACAGGAGTGAAATTCGTGATGGTCTGCATCAAATCGATGACTCAAAAAGAAAAAAAAAGAATCATTGATGAGATGTGCTGAAATGAAGTGAAACCACAACATGATACTTCGGTATATGAAAATCCATGGATGTAGTTTGATAATGTCAGTGTCATTTTAATCATTTGTAGGGTAAGAATTCCACTGCGGAAAGAACATTAGGTAACCACACACAAACACACACGCCATATGTTACACACTTCATACCATACTGTCACCTCCTCTCTTTGCACAGCTTTTACATTTTAACTGTACTGAATTGGATTATTTATCCCACAACTAGTATTTTATAACTGACTGCGTCGACTTTTATTTATGAGCGAGGCAACTCTGTGAGGTTGTTACTTTTGCTTCTCGTCTCATGTGAATAAAAAACTGGGAACATAAAAATCTCTCTAGTTAGTAAAAAAGTACAAGAAACTGCACTATAATATTATTTACACAGCTTTGTTATTCACTCTTTGTTTCGAGCATATCTGACAATAATACAGGCATGCTGCGAAAAATTATTTCGAGCACTTAAGACACATCAGACAATAGTTATTATATCTCTAGCAATAGCGGATAACGGTGAGTGACGGAGTTCGTTACAGAAGCGCCTGTTTCATTCTGCTACTGAATATGGATTGGTTTTCTTCGGTGTCGTCTGTGTGTTCGTGAGAAGGTAGACATATGAACGCCAAGAGAGTAAATTAAACATTTGCTCTGCACATCGTAGACGAAAATATCTTTAAAACAATACGTAAGAATATGAACTTGTTGCATTTGAGATGCAAAATAAAACGGATATACGCATTGACCCCAACATAGGATGAAACTGCATCACAATCACTTCTGCCTACATCTACATCTCGTAGATACTACGCAAGCCACGGATTATACCCTGTACCACTACTAGTCGCTTCCCTTCCTGTTCCACTCGCAGACAGAGCAAGGGATAAACGACCGTCTATATGCTTCCGTACGTGCCCTAATTTCTCGTATTTGATCATCGTTGTCCTTACGTCCAATGCATGTTGGTGGCAGCAGAATCGTTCGGCAGTCAGCTTCAGATACGGGTTCTCTAAATTTTCTCAACAATGTTTACCGAAAAGAACGTCAGATTCCATCCAGGGATATCCATTTGAGTTCCCGAAGCATTTCTGTGACACTTGCGTATGGTTTGAACATACCGGAAACAATTCTAGCAGCCGGCCTCATTATTGCTTCAATGTCTTTCTTCAACCCGACCTGATACATATACTAAACACTAGAGCAGTACTCAAGAATAGGTCCCGTCAGCGTCCTACGTGTGATATCCTTTACAGGTGAACCACTCTTTCTTAACATTCTTCCAATAGACCTAAGTTGACCATTCGCCTTTCCTACCACAGTCCCAACATGCTCGTTAAATCTCATATCGCTTTGCAACGGTACAGCCAGATATTTGAATGAATTGACTGTGTCAATCAGGAAACTAGAAACATTTTTCCGAAAATCGTGGATTTGACTGCCCTATTCATCCGCTTTAACTTTCATTTTTCTACATTTAGAGCTAGCTCCGATTCATCACACCAACTGCAAATTTGGTCTAGGCCGTCTTGTATCTTCCGACATTCACTCACCTCCGACACCTTACAGTGCATCAGTCATCATCTGCAAACAACCGCAGACTGCTGTCCACCCTGTCCACCAAATCATTTACATATGTAGAGAACAGCAGTGTCCCTAATACACTTCCCCGCGGACTCCTGACGATACCCATTTCGCTGATGAATACTCGCCGTCGAAAACACACTACCTAGCGAGTATAGACTAGGATGTCTGTGGAATCATTGAGGAGGTACAGACAGACAGTCATGCGAAATTCATATAGCTTTTTGAAGGCTATCTTGAGCAGCTATCTTGGCAGCCCACACGCAATGGAGTTATCTTAGACCTTGTTGCTACAAATAGGCCCGACCTTATCGACAATGTCAGTATAGAAGCGGGGATAAGGGATAATGATGTACTGGTTTTTATTGTTTAAGAAGTCTTCGAGCTACTCACATATCTGTGAACTTATTCCATATGCTCGTACCTTAACAGCCTGCAATGGGGCACCGAGTCAAACGCGTTTCGGAAATATAGAAATACGGAATCTGCCTGTTGCCTTTCACACATATTTCGCAGCATATCATGTGACAACAGGGCAAACTGAGTATCGCACGATCGATGGTTTCGAAAACCATGCTGGTTCAAATGGTTCAAATGGCTCTGAGCACTATGGGACTTAACATCAGAGGTCATCTGTCCCCTAGAACTTACAACTACTTAAACCTAACTAACCTAAGGATATCACACATATCTATGCCCGAGGCAGGATTCGAACCTGCGACAGTAGAGGTCGCGCGGTTCCAGACTGAAGGGCCTAGAACCGCTCGGTCACTCCGGCGGGCAAATCATGCTGATTCGTGCACGTAAGCTTCTCGGTCTCAAGGATTGTGCAGCCAACAGAAGTTAGGGATATTGGTCTGTCATTTTGCACGTCCGTTCTTTCATCATCCTTGTGTACTGCAGTCACCTGCGCTTCTTTCCAGTCGCTTGAGACTTTTCGCTGGTCAAAAGATTCACGATAAATGCAACCTTGGTAAGGGGCCAATGCCATAGGGTACTCTTTGTAAAATCAAAATGGGATTACATCCGGACCTGGTGATTTATCTGCTTTCATATCCTTCCGTTGCTTCGCTACTCCAGGTATGCTTATTACTATGTCGTCCACACGGGAGTATGCCGATGGTTAAATAACGGTATGTTTCTTTGATTCTCCTGTGTGAACGATGTCTTGAACGTGAAATTTAAAACTTCGTCTTTCGTTTTGCTATCTTCAACTGATATACCAAATTTGTCAAAAAGGGCTAAATGGAAGCCTTAGACCCGCTTAGCGGTTTTACGTAAGACCAGAATTTTCTCTGGTTCTCTGCCAGATCTTTTCCTAAAATGTGAGAGTGTTAGCTGTTGTATACTTCGTATATATATCTTCTCATAGACGCAATAACCTCTACAAGCCTACGTTTGTCGTCATTTGTGCGTTCCATTTTGAACCGAGAGTGCAACAGCCACCGTTTTCGAAGCATTCTCCGAATTTCCTTATTACGCCATGGTGGGTCTTCTCCATCCTTTATCCACTTACCAGGCATATAACTCTCCAGTCCACGATTTACAATCTGCTTAAACTTTTCCCATATTTCCTGTACGCCCATTTCACTGGAACAGAGTGATGCCATTTCACTGTCATCATGATCGCCAATCCCCGTTTCTATACTGACATTGTCGATAAGGCCCGGCCTATTTGTAGCAACAAGGTCTAAGATATTTCCATTGCGTGTGGGTTCAAATGGCTCTAAACACTATAGGACTTAACAGCTGAGGTCATCAGTCTATCTTAAACCTAACTAACCTAAGGACATCACACACATCCATGCCCGAGGCAGGATTCGAACCTGCGACCGTAGCAACCGCGTGGTTCCGAACTGAAGCGCCTAGAAGCGCTCGGCCAATTGCGTGTGGGTTGCCAAGCTAGCTGCTCAAGACAGCTTTCAAAAAGCGTGTTCATATAATATTCGCATGACTGTCCGTCTGTACTTCCTCAATGATTCCATAGACATCCTAGTCTATACTCGGTAGGTTATGTAGTTTATTTTGCATTACTGTGGCACAGACATGAAACTGGTAGGTATATGGAGGTATAATAAAGTGAAATAGCGCTACAATCTACGTTGTGAAGCCGGCGCCGCCATGTTAGATTTCCCAAAGAAGTAGACTACTGTTGATTACTGCTTCTTGTTCTTCATCTCTATCGTGTGCTCGCAATAGTGCAGTGTTTTAAACACAAAATGTTAAAGTCCCTTTGCGAATAACACATCGCCAGGAAGGCATTTTCAGAAGTTTCTCTTGTCTTACATACACATTTGAACCTATAATACGACACATTTCGCCTCGTTAATATAACATTAGTTTTGTTATGTATTTAAAATAACCGAGAAGAGTAGTATGTGATGGAAAAGTCTTCTTTTGTAAAACACCATTTTTTGTAATACGGAAACCAATTTTCGCTCTATATCCTCTTCCCGAAAATTTTGAGAAAATATTTTGCTGTGTATGCTCGATTTTCAGGCTTTGTTACTTACAGTGTTCTTCCAGAGAGATTTTAGAGTTGGGCTGATTATGTCCGTGATCATCGTGGCAAATATCTAGTTCTTCAACTCGTTTTAGGACAACAAAAATTCACACTTGCACTTAGGTGAGATTCCATGTCTGACACCCAATGGAGCTCTCGGACTGACGCTGTAAGATTAATTGTAGCCCACTTGCCTGAGATTTCCATAGCCGTTAAAATTCTCAGTAAGTTAAATTGGTCAGCTGAAACATGTTCTGAGAGAGTTTTTTTTTATGGTAGATCTTTCGAATGTCTTAGCATCAGTTTGGCTGAAGTTGTTGGTACCAGTTGACTACAGAATCAAATTACTACAAGCTCGAAAATAATTTCATTGATGTTGAGGTAAGACACCTTGAGAGGTTAATTAAATAACTTGAAACATATTCGGGAAAGATGGGACACCATTCTCCCTGAATCCAAATTTGTTTACAGTGCAATTAATACCGATCTTGAATTTCCTGAGATGCACACTGAGAAGAGGACGTCATTCATGAAGAGAGCGGGGTGAAGTGAGAGAGGTAAATTCAGAAGATCTATTGAAGGCATATGTTTTATGTCACCACTGCCAATTTAGCGCCTAACTTGAAAACTTGATGTATAATGCCGTGTGGCTACGGCTTCCGGGTAGACCGTTCGCCTGGTGCAAGTCTTTCGAGTTGACGCCACTTCGGCGACTTGCGTGTTGATGGGGATGAAATGGTGATGATAAGGACAACACAACACCCAGCCCCTGAGCGGAGAAAATCTCCGACCCAGCCGGGAATCGAACCTGTGCCGTTAAGTATGACATACTGTCGCGCTGACCACTCAGCTACCAGGGACGGACAAAACTTGATGTGAAACAGGAATATTAAATGTTGATTAATCGGGTTTCTGCAGGTTACTCGCGTCTTTCCTGCACTTGATATTTCAACTGCGTGAGTCGCAGTCTTCTTCAGGAACGGCTACTTTGTTTTTCAGGCCGATTGTGTTCAAATTGTCACTCGAGAATCGAAAAAACGCTCTCAGATACTGTGTCTGTTGTCTCAGGTACCATTTCACGTACGTCGTTTGTTACATGTACTTGTGTCCCTTGGGGTCTGGATGTTGCTTACGTTGCGTCTTCAGAAGATCGAGTGCTGGCTCCCAAGTCGAGCTCAGCAAGAAAATCAGTGTCCCGCTTAATGAGATTCTCAACGGCCTTAATCTCAATAAATTCTTTTATGACGCCGTCCCAGTATCGCGATGTTTTAGTTAAAATCTTGGCATCATTATACTTCATACAATGATTGAGTTCTTGCCAATGCCCGGCAATCGCTGACTTGATCGCCTCTCTCAGTCCGGTGGGTCTTTGGTGCTCTTTTCACCTGATGTCAACGGTCCTGGTCATCTGGCCGATGTATGCCATCCCACATTGACATAGTACGTGGTGAATGCCCGGTTTCTCTACACGCAGGTTATCCTTCACACCCCCTAGCAGAGCCTTAATTTTGGTGGTGCATGGAAAACGCTTTTAATGTTATGTTTGAGGAGGACTCTGCAGATATCGTCCCAACATATGGCAAGTGTGCAACTTTTTGTGTTTCTTACTTGCATCTCTTCAGGAACCTATGGTGGCGAAACAGGGTGCAGCGCCTCTTGGACATCTCGAGAAGAGTATAAATTTTTTTAGAACATAGGTTGTAGATGTACTATCTCCAGCCGGCCGGGGTGGCCGAGCGGTTCTAGCCGCTACAGTCTGGAACCGAGCGACCGCTACGGTCGCAGGTTCGAATCCTGCCTCGGGCATGGATGTGTGTGATGTCCTTAGGTTAGTTAGGCTTAAGTAGTTCTAAGTTCTAGGGGACCGATGACGTTAGAAGTTAAGTTCCATAGTGCTCAGAGCCATTTGAACCATTTCCCTATCTCCGTCACGAAATTATCCGAATCTGACAGCGTTCGTGCCCGGTGAGCCAGTGTTCTGAGTACACCGTTTTTCTGTGTCGGGTGGTGGCAATTGCTGGCTTGCACGTACAAGTTGGTGTGAGTAGGTTTGCGGTACACACCATGACTGAAGGTACCATCTCCCTTCCTCTTAACTAGTACATCTTTCTCCAGTTCCATGGTGAACTTAATGTTGGGGTGGCGTGAGTTTAGGTGGTCCAAGAAAACATCGAGCTTTTCCCTCCCGTGCGGCCCTATGACAAAGGTGTCATCCAAGTATCTGAAAAAGCATTACGGTTGATCTGGTGCCGGTGTAAATGCGTCCTCTACAACTCTTGCCATAAAGAGACTGGCCAAAACCAGTGAGAGCTGGCTGCCCATTGCCGCCCCCCCTCCCCCCCCCCCCTTCCGTTTGCTCGTAGAATTGACCCAAATATAGAAAGTATGTCAAAGTCATTATGTGTCTGAATAAATCCAGGAGAGCATCGTCAAACTTTTCTCCAATCAGTTGAAGTGAGTCATTCAGAGGTACGCTGGTGAATAGGGATACCACGTCGAAACTGATCATGATATCAGAGTCCGAGATCCGTAGCTGTCTGAGGCGTTGTAGGATATCCTCTGAGTTGCGAATATGATCGGCACACTTCCCCATATATGGCGACAGCATTTTCTTAAGGTGTTGAGCAGTGAGGTAGGTGGCTGCGCCAATTTTGCTGACTATTGGATGTAGAGTAATCCCTTCCTTGTGCACCTGAGTGGTATTGAAGCTTTAGCGTTTTGCTGCTTAAGGATCGTTTCTGGCAGACCATTTTCCTTCAGAAGAGCGCTGGTCTCCTTATCTAACTTGTCTGTAGGGTCCCTATCTATTGGTCTGTAGCCGGGTCGTCTAGAAGTTGTCGCACCTTACTGTCATAATATGCCTTCTGTAGGACGACTGTCGCATTCCCCTTATTTGCTGGTAACACCACAATGATGTCATCTCCCGAAGTTGTTTGAGGACCAGCCTCTCGTCACCAGAGATGTTTGGTTCGGGCAGCTAGTTTTAGTGAGGGCCCTACGCGTCTCCCGTCGGACGTCTTCAGTTCACTGGCAGGAAGTTTCAGGCCCACCTGATCCACTGCACTGACGAAGGCCGCTACAGGAATATTTCTGCGGGTAACTGCGAAGTTGAAACCCTTGCTCAATACTTTCAAGATGATGGCGTCCAGTTCGGTCTCGCCTGGTTGAAGACATTGCGAGCGTTCTCGTTCTGTTGCGTCTTGTTGTTAAGACCTTCAAACTTGGCTAGTTGACAGGACGCCGATTTTTTCCTATTGCACTCCGCTAGGGACCAGGAGGTACCATCAACACGGTCTCAGTTTCGTCTGGTTGGAGAATTTGCTATAAAAATGACTAAAACCAGCAACTTTCTGGATGTCACATCAAGTCGGTATCGCATGTCAAGTACTCTCTCCCTGATCAATGCTAAACTCGCTCGATGTTTAATTATGTTGGCCGCTCTGGAATTTACGTGATGTTTAATTCTAGCGAATACTGGAACCACGTCGTCCTCTCGCATCAGGAAACAGAGAACTGAGCAGTCTTCCCTTCCTTTTTCGAAGCTTGTCTAGCTTTCTAATATTTAAATACATTTCCTACCCGTAGAGTGTTCTAATGTAATTCTTCAGGCTCTTCCGGTGAGGCGCTGTCAATTTGATTAATCGGATTTCTGCCCGTTATTCGCATCTTTCCTGCATCTGGTGCAAAGAATATTGTAAATGAAATATTTGGATTTTTATGAAAATTAAGACGAGTGATGATTAGGTCGCTGACGCACGCGAGTTATCTATCAATGAAAGCCATAATTATGTCACAACAGATTCAGGTGATGAAATTAAATATTTGAAACGTGTTCATAGTTCAAACTTTGACTGCACTACTTTGAAATAATTAGACGCACGACCTTAAAATTTCAATAAATGAAAAGCACCAGTTTGCTTTTGTTCTACAATATTACTTTTCTTGTTAACCGATTTTCGACTCACAAGGCCATCTTCAGACATTTACTGAGTATTATCACCAATGAAGTTAAAATGTTTGCAAACAACATTGTAAGAGAAGTAACACGTCTAGACTGAAGTAGAAATATACAGTAAATAACATATTTGAAATGAAAACGTAAAAATTGATCAGTACATAAACAACAATGAAGTAGACAGGAAAACCTTTAGCACAAAATAGGAATAGCATCCCTACATAACAGTTTCTATTAATAAAGAAAACTAATAAAATAAAATAAAATTAGTACTAGACAAGGCTACATCAGGAGGTATGAAACATGGAGAGTGATACACAAACCCATTAAAAGAAGAGACAATTATCCATGTAACTAGAGAAGGAACTTAAGCAATATCAATAAGATAAACAGAAATAAATAAATGCAGGAAAATGGAGGTGTTTGAGAAAACCTACAGTTTGAGAGCGTGGTGGTACTGCAGTTTAACATTAAAATTTTAATCAAAGCAGTGGCTGTGTAACAGTTTTCATTAAACTCATATATTCTACACGCTAACATGAATAGTTGTTTTGTTGCCACTTTTCCCACTGACTTTAGAAATTCTGATGGAATGTTATCTATCCCTTCTGCCTCATTTGATCTTAAGTCCTCCAAAGCTCTTTTCAATTCTGTTTAATATCTATTCCATTAATTAATCCATAACAAATAACATTTCGCTCTTCAGAAAATGTTTTCGTCCCCAAGATACAAAGCTTGCTGGAAGAGACTCTTAGATCTAAGTCTTCCTAAATCAGCGGCTATTAGAAAGCTGAATTTCGGTCTAATTCGTCTCACTCAAACAAATGTATAACTTTACATAACATTTTTCTTTTTTTTCAAAAGATCACCCTTGTATCGTTTGTGTCTCACCTATTCCACTCATAAGTATAATTTTTTACTATATCTAAGATAGTTCCCTTCCTTATAAGTTATAACTATCTTGATGAAAAGTAATTATGACACGTTTGATACAAATAACAGTATACATTCCATGTTGAAATTACATATCATTCGCGAAGAACTTTGTGTACCTACGCTTAGCATCTGGATGAAACTTACAGCGTTGATGGCCACAGCAGCATACTACCACAGCAATCGAACAATGTTATATCAGAGATAACAGTGCAGCATTCAGTCTTCTGCCAAGAATGGGCGTCATCTTTAAGTACAAGTGCCAGCATCAATCTCTTCCATACCACTTTACTAAACGTGGAAATTTGTTACATGAGTTACAAGTTTTTTGAGTTTTCTCACACCTGAAATCTAACTAAATCTTCGTATTGTGAAACACCCTTCCAGGGCGTGACTGAAAAACGATGGCTTTCCTATGTGTGTGCCAATAACTTTAATTCAAAGCATCGTCTACTGTGGTACCATCTGCCTTTCATTAGCATCCATTAAAAATTATTGATTCATTATGGTGTTTTATCAGTAATTCTATAAAAAATTGTGGGAGATGAAGATGAGAGAATATATACAAAGATGGTTCTTCAGAACAAAACCAGGAGCTTTCTGGGAATGAGAGTAAACGTAAATATTTTCGGCCTGAACCGAATACTTCCTGTGTAATTGAATGGAAAGCTCGCAAAGATGAAAGAGAAACGAAGTATAAATTGAAGCCAGAGGGACGGAGCATTTGAGTTGTTGACTTAATTGGTTTAATCGGCGAGATGACTTCAAACGAGTTGAGAAGAGACGCAGGTCAAAACTGCAGAATGAAACGAAATAAACTTTTGTCACTGTCAGGTTTCTGCAGAAGGCACTTAAATCTATAATGAGTTGTTTTGTGAACTAATAGATATACAACTATTACCTCTAATTGTGAATATAATATTTTTCTGTTCTCTGGACAAGGTGTACGTTGGAATATCCTGTAAACAGTGCTTATTTTCTAAAATTGTGGTACCTGTGTAGAGATATGTTTAAGTAAACGGTCGCATCTTGTAAATGCTTACTTTCGTACAAATTTACACTCTGTGAAACAACGTCGACCATGTTTACATTTTTGTTTCTGCCTGATGAATTATTGCCTACCTCCGGTAAAATAGCATTTGGCAGGAAACGAATGATGGAGGAACAGAATGAGATTGATGAAACATGTGAATCAGTACTGATATTTGGTTTTAACAATATATAAAATTTACTCTAAAAAGGAACATGTAACGCTTGTTATATTAACCAGAGGGTAATTTATAAACTGAATTTTTGCTCAAAGCTCAAGTAATTTGGGCGAGATTAAAATACAATAAATTAACACGTTCAAAAGAACAGAAATCACACGGAATCCGCAACTGTGGTAGATATTATGTAAACTGTAGGTTGAGAGGAGGGGAGGGGAGAAAGGAAGGGGAAGGAAAGCAATTCAAGTTGTCAGCTGGACCGGGATTTATGTAGAGTCATCTGTGACGAGAGGAAATGCGGTTGGCCGGGATCCGAACGCTGCTTCTCCTACTTCCTAGGCAGCTTTGTTAACCACTGCGCCACCCAGACACGGTGTTCATCGCAATGGCGCGAACTGCCTCGGTGTGCGCCTCGGCCGATCTACATTCCCACCTAGCGCCAGCCTGTCCACAGTCCCCTTACATGTCCTCCATTTTCGCTACTTTGAGATTCCCACAGGCGGTCAAACGTAATTGTGCATCCGCAGTGAAGTTGGTGTATTCACAGCCCATTGAGGCGAATCAATTATGTGAATGTGCGCTGCCTGTTCTTTCGGACATGATTGATTCGCTTCGATCAACTACGTTTGCCTTACTATCATGTAATAACACATGTGTGACTTAGTTTCCTTCCCTTCCTCTCATTTCATAACGTGCTTAACTGCCAGGCTTAAACAAACTTTACCATACATGATGCGCAGTTGTGACTTGTTAGCCGTTACAGTCAAGAATTGTCGCTTGTTCAGCCGATCGCGCGACCTTGGTGCGTGACCTTCGATACGTAGCTTAACATAAGATTCTGCCCTTGTTACAGACCGTTTACATAACTGTGCAGCCCTGAAATTCCTACCAACTGAGCTACCCAAGCACGACTCACGCCCCGTCCTCACCGCTTTACCTCTGCCAGTACCTCGTCTCCTACCATTCAAACTTTACAGAAGCTCTACTGCGAACCTTGCTGAACTAGCACTCCTGAAAGATAGGATACTGCGGAGACATGGCTTAGCCACAGCCTGGGGGATGTTTCCAGAATGAGATTTTCACTCTGCAGTGGAGTGTGCGGTGATATGAAACTTCCTGACAGATCAAAACTGTGTGCTGGACCGAGACTCGAACTCGGTACCTTTGTACAGTTGGTAGAGAACATGTCCGCGAAAGACAAAAGGTCCCGAGTTGGAGTCTCGGTCAGGCACACAGTTTTAATCTGCCAGGAAGTTTCATATTAGCGCACACTCCGCTACAGAGTGAAAATCTCATTCTGTGCAACCCTATTTCACCCAGCTGAGTATAGGCATTCATGTTACACTATTTACTGATCACAGTTTCCAATAATTTCCTATGTAACTGAAGCTGAAGTTTATTAATCTTAGAGCGATCGACTACATTTCTTTTCAAAGTATAAGGCTGACGTGGGATTCGATCTTAATCTAGAACACACACGAATATTTCACTCCATACATTAGTTACTTCCAGGTAACATCGTTCTGCCCATCGAAACAACAGTGGTTTAGTTAGAAGTAGTTAAGAACTGGTATTAAGTTACTGTGGGGCAAACCATTTGAAAAAAAATGTTAAACTTGGAAGGAACCGAATTAAGTTAATTCTTCTGAAATTTACTTAATGGTTACGAAATCAAATACCTTTTACGGAACTGAAGTTACTTGAAAACAAGATGGATGCAAAATGTGTAGTTCCTACGCATCCCTGAGGTTACCCTATTTTTAAATATCTGATAGTTTATGATTACTGAAAGGAATTATTAAGAAACTGTAGAAGCGTATCAAGCAAATTTGCCATTTATAAGAAAAAGGCAACCACAACCATTGGTGCATATGAAATAATGCCCTCTTCAGCTAGTGAACACTCCCTGAACTCTTACAATACTCAAAACAGACTTGTAAGGCTCTGATACTGTATTGAAAATCACGTGTTTCGCATAAAATATTAAAGATACATACTGTGTAATGACACGAAAATCAGGAATAGGAAATGTCCTTAGGTAAATGACGCTAGAAGGTACCGAGAATGTAAAACACAATATTCTTCAAATTAGAGGAAATACATGCTTCTATAAGACCATAATATCCTTGCAAATTGGTCACAGTAAAGTTGTTCGCTTGAAAGTTACTATACTATGAGTAGTTGTTCATATCGCTGTTCATGTGTCTGACCACGTGGATTAATAAAGCTAACGAAGGCCCTAATAGAAGCCATTGATCACGAAACACTAACTGCTCCAACACTCAAACACTATGGGAAGAAAATTTTGCAACCTGTACCCCATAAATTCTAGGCATTACTTATCTATGTATACTTAATAGCAACACCATAATGTATCTCATTCGACACACTTTTATCCACATTTTACAAATCCACACCTCTAAATGTGGAAACCCATCCACATCTATACTCTGTGTTAACCAGTCTGCGACACTTCCCATTCTATTCGCCAGACAGTGCCACAAGGTCAAAAAACTAACAGGGAAGGAAAACCCTTCTGAATCCCTATCTCGCGTGATTATGTTTTCAAAACTATAAAAGTGCGTTCCCCAAGAAAATGACAGTCACTTGCGAAAGTATTTCTAATGTTTGATACCCTGTTACAATAATTGTTTAATACACATTGACATACTTTCATTTAGGTGGCTCAAAAAATTAACAGCAGCCAACTGATCCATATCGATGCTGTGTTACATTAAGTTTTGACCAGAAATGTTAACAATAGTTCGGTGTTTATAAGTTAAACAAAGGAAAAGTACTGCTGTAATGTAACTTTTGTTTGATTAGCAACATAATATAGTTTATGCATTCACTCAAAGTGTAAAATGGTGAAATACACATATATTAAGTAGAAAACTACACATAAATTCTAGAAACTCTTTGTGAACTGTTTTCAATAAAGGCTATGTCTTCGTGGCAGTGCTTTGTATTACATTTCCCAATTAATGAGTTAAATTTCTTTACCAGTGTTCTATGTAACAGTTCCTTAACTACTACAACACAATTGTATACATCACTTTACAACTACCTGATTTTCAATGAAGACGTATTAAGAAACTTTTTCAATAGGACAATGTGATCTACAGCGTCCCTTGCTCGTAATGAATTTTCGTATCTTTTCACTCTTTTTGGTTTTCAGTGAGACCTTTCTCTCTACACTCATCACTTTGTAGTGTCGCAATATACTATGAGAAAGCTTTCACAAAACCCGCATGTTATACCATTATCATTCAGGATTTGTATAAAGCTCTGTATTCTATTGTGTAGGCATTTGAAGCACGCTGTACACTTGGGGGGGGGGGGGGGGGGGGAAGTGAGTGGTGGTGTCAGGCTGTGAAGATCAGGGAAAGCACTGTTAACAGTTACAAACGACTTTTATTGTCTTCGGTGCACGAGGTAGTGAGGCAGGCATGCCTCTCCTCGTTGTCCCTGGCTGGGGCTGATGAACCTGCGATGGCTTCAACTCAGATCTACTGAGACGTTTCCCTGTGCTACTGAGATGTCAGTCTTTGGAGGCCACAGATGTTGACGTCAGGGACACTATGCGCTGTGCTGTGGCAGCTTCCACTTGAAGAATGGTTTCTTAGCTCCGCATGTGGGCGCAATGGCACGTGTGGAGTCTTCTGTGTGCAGCATTCAACCCGCGGCCTTCGGAGTCGTGGCCCCAAGTCCCACTAGGTACTTAGCTTCGGCTGTGAAAGGCTCGGGCGGCAGGTCGGCAAGGCTGCTGCACCAAGTCCCATGAAGAACTTAGCGCAGGCGGCCGCCGCAGGCCAGTCACGAACCCATGGCTGCCGCTGGTGGAACCCAGTTTTGTCCGGCGTCACTTCGGCTTCGTGGTGGTGCTGCTGGTTTCCAGCAACGAGGAGTAATCCCTGCTCTCTTAAAATCCGGAGTTATTTATATGCCTACGCTGCCCATTTACTCCACTAAAACCCAGTGGCAGGTGGCAGTGCCATAACAACATACTAGAACTGGTGTGGTGACACTGTATCACTTGCCACACAGTTACCACAGTGATGAGCTCAGCTACCCTTGCTTCACAATCCATTGGCGCATATGTTATTCTGACCCACATGTCGCCACACTGGCAGCTATCGACCCACAGCCATTAAGGCAATACCATACGGCGGCCTTAAGAGCAAAATTCGAGTCAGTAGGGCATTAGGAATTGCGACACTTGGGCGTGAATGAGGTCGGGTACGTCATACGCGAGGTATTTTGAAGCGCTGAGTATTTAATGCCATTGTTGCCGCACAAATCTTGCTGTTACGGTAGCTGGAGGTAAGGGAGAATGTGGCAAGTTGCAATGTTGAGTTTATTGTTCCGCCAGGGTCAGAGGGAGATGCACATGTGGAAAGGTGGCCAGGGTACGTCGCACCCAGCCTCATAGTCGGTGTTACATTTCTGAACTGTCAGCAAGTCATGAGATATATAATTATATACAGTATTCTTTGAGTTACTTTTAGATTTTATATTTCTCAAGATGTCTTATGAAGAAAATGAACGTCGGCTACAACAACTACTAGCAGCAAACTGTTCCAATGTTAGTTCCTGTGACTCCGAGACCAAAGAAGAGATTGAGAAAGTTTTTCAAAGAAGTGAAGAATGTGCTTCGGAGCAAGAGAGTGATTTGGATGATTCGGAAAAGCCAAAATTTGCGTTAGCGGCACCTAGTTAGTCACCTGAGGTACGTGGGATCTTTTATACGTCCAAAGACGGTACAAAATTGATGGAGGATTGTCCTAGGCAAAGTGTTCCTATTCGATCAGAGAATATTATTACTAATTCTCCAGGTGTAAAAGGTGCTGCAAAACACGCCAAAACATAGACAATGTTGGAGTCTTTTTATAACAAATTGTGTGTTGAATACTGTTCTCACACATACAAATAATCAAATAAGGAATATCACGGAAAACATCCAAAAAATAAAGAGCAGTACCACATGAAAGATGCAACTTTGGAGGATCTGAAGGCATTTCTGGGACTTTTGTATAGACAGGGTGTAAAGCTCTTAAACAGACAAAACTTGAACGAGTGATGGCCTACAGATGGTACTGGAGTTGCAATCTTTCGGGCTACTGTGTGACAGTAGTGGTTTTACTTTCTCCAAAATTGTTCGAGATTCGATGATAAGAACACCTGGGACGAAAGGAAAAAGACAGACAATCTGGCTACTATAAGAGATATTTTTGATAATTTCGTTGAAAGTATTCATCAACACTATATGCCATCTGAGAACCTTACTATCAATGAACTGTTATCTTTCCGAGGGAGATGCCCCTTCCGTGTATACATGCCAAACAAACCAGCCAAATGCGACACAAAAATGTATGCTCTTGTAGATGCAAAGACATTCTATATCTTCAAACTGGAAATACACTAGGAAAAACAACCACCAGGGCCTTACCAGCTTAATAATGAAATATATGATATTGTAAATCGTTTAGTGGAACCAATAACGAAAACAAATAAGAATTTTACGTTCGATAATTGGTTTACTAGTTACCCCCTTATGATCCATCTCTTGAAAGAACATTCATTGACTTCTGTCCACGGCTGGTCCCGGCGGAGGTTCGAGTCCTCCCTCGGGCATGGGTGTGTATGTGTTTGTCCTTAGGATAATTTAGGTTAAGTAGTGTGTAAACTTAGGGACTGATGACCTTAGCAGTTAAGTCCCATAAGATTTCACACACATTTAAGCATTTTCTTGAACTTCTGTTCACACAGTCCGTCAAAACAAGACAAGTGTACCTGAGATTTTGAAGAAAGGAACAGAAGTATGTAGTTCTCTATTTGAGTTCCAGAATGTGTTACATTGGCATCCTACGTACCTAATACAAATAAAGTTGTGGTGGTTATGTGATCTTTACACCATGATAAAAACATAGACCAATAGACAGGTGTTAAAAGAAAATCGGAAATCATTGCCTATTACAGTGCAACTAAAGTCGGAGTGGATGTCGCTAATGAACTGAGTGTCACTTACGGTGTTGCCCGCAACAGCAAATGTCGGCCTATGACAATTTTTATGGTAAACTCAATATGGCTGACATAAATGCCATCACAGTCTAGGGAGAAAGTAACAAAGGTGACAAAACACGCATCGAGATTTCATTCGCAATTTAGGTTTGAGTCTGATAAATGACAGTCTTCGCATCAGACAAGAAAACGTACGTCTTCCATAGGAAATTCGAAAAAGGACTGCTGTGCTGATCAACTGGGAGAAACACTTCATCGACAGTTCCAAAAAAAAAAAAAAAGGAAGAGAGAGACTGGTAGATATTTCAAGTGCGGCGACTGTTGACTGTGCTGAAAAAAAGACAGGAAAACAAGGCACTGTTTTTCGAAGTGTGAGAAGCCAATATTTATGGAACACGCGATTTTTATGTGTAGAGAATGTGCTGATTTTTAGGCGTAGTTTTGGTGCTGAGCTAATTGATCTCATAAGACCTTTTACTCCCTTTCTCTGTTTTGTAATTGGATGACAATATTTTTATGTTAATCAATCAAAGAAACTGAAACTTGTTTCGAATTTTATATGAAAAAATGTTAACGTTCTGAAACTTGTACTTTTTCTGAGAAAATATAGACACTTCATTATTTCACCCAAAAAAGGTGTTATATCTTAAACATAGTACTTTACTTACTCATCTTGTTTAATAGACACCACTACTAATATCCCTAGTAAAAAATGCTTTACACACAATTATAACATCAAAAATTCACGATCAGAGTTTCGGGTATCTCATACCCACCTCAAGGCTGATGTAACAATTTCTCACTTCATTCACGCCAGGTTGTCACAGGTACCTGATGTTTGTCATCTCGGTTCTGACGTACTTGCTGTAGCAACTGGTCTCTTGTGATTCGCCCTTTCTGTGCGGCTATCTACTGACTTAACTAGTGGTCGAAGCTGGGTTTCCACGTGACGATAAGGAAGGTAAGCATCCGAATGGTCAGCACATCTTGGGGCTTGGCTAGGCAATGTTCCTGTGGTCATGTTACATTTAACCGAGTCAGTACCATCGTTACGGCTGTCAAATTGTACGTCCTGCTATATCACACTCAGTATCGGAAAATCTTCTACAGCTAGCGCTAACCTCGGATCCCTTCTCACACCGTCCATACTAATGATATGATACAAATAGTTGACTTTTTCCAAAGCAAAGTAACAGTTTTCCATACTGACTGCCAAATTGGCTGCGTTTAGTCTCTTGGATACTTTCCTCAGATTATGTCCCTGTACATCCCTGGAAAAACTGATTATGTTATAAAGATACACCAGCCACTGCAGTGGATTCAAACGTCTCAACACCCAGTCCAGAAACCATTGGAATGTTGCTAGCACATTCGTCAACACTAAAGAGCTCCTTCTATAACCTTAATTACCCAAGGTGCCGAAAACACTGTTTTAGGCCTATTCTCCTGAGGAATTTTCATTGACGCTGTCCACTCATTAAATCCACTGTCGAGAAGTATCGGCATTGCCCTAGAGTATATGTTGTGTCTCTGAGTTCGGAGTGGCGGTAACTGCAACAAAAACGATACCTCGTAGAGCCACCAACAAAAGTTTCCTGTCCAAGGATTATTACTCTCCTGTATCACCCATCAGCCAAATGTTGGTTAAAAATTCCTCTAACTATCGTTGCAGCGACCGCAATACTCTAAATGGTTTTTGTTAAACCGGTGCTTCGTACCCTGTTGGAATCCTACGCTGTGTAACTGGTGTGAAAGGTGGTGGAGGTTAGTGTTTAACGTCCCGTCGACAACGAGGTCATTAGAGACGGAGCGCAAGCTTGGGTTAGGGAAGGATTGAGAAGGAAATCGGCCGTGCCCTTTCAAAGGAACCATCCCGGCATTTGCCTGAAACGATTTAGGGAATTCACGGAAAATCTAAATCAGGATGGCTGGAGACGGGAATGAACCGTCGTCCTCCCGAATGCGAGTCCAGTGTGCTAACCACTGCGCGGTGTGAAAGGCTATGGACCTACTGGTAAAGTAGATCTTGAGGCTCCAGTAGCAGGTCCTCAATTCGCAATCTCTCTATCCCCCTCAAATTTCACGAAATACAGTTCCGGCAGCATTCTGTGCGTTTCCATGTCCTATACCCTCTCTGTGACCCGTCTTTCTCTTCTGGAATCTCCAATGTTGCGTTCAGTAACTTCACTTCCTCTCCTGCATGCATGCAATACTTTCCCTTAGTAAACAACATGCTGCATCCAGTACCTTATTTTCTTCATGGGTTCCACTATACGTAAAACGTTAACTGGTAAGTCAGTCTTTTCATTCACCCACAGTGGCTTTGTGAAGCCTCCTTACAGACAGCCATGCCTGTGAAGCCTTAATGTCACTGCTCATTGTTTAATTGGATTGTCACGTTTACCAGACACCCCTAAAAACAGATCAACACTTACAACCGTTTCCCCCAGCCGAAAGTTCCAATACACTGCCCCTAAACTGCGGCAAATCACTGAACCCTCTGGTTTCGCAAAAATAGCCTTCGCATAATCAGACTCCCATGGCAGTCACCGCACAAGGTCCCTAAACTGCGACAAATCCATTGGCCCCTCTGATTTCGCAGAAATAACCGTTGTACAATCAGGCCTCCATGACAAGTCGCCGCACAAAGTATAAACGGTGTCACTCACCCCAGACGAATGAACTGCCAGCTGTGGCTCGGTCGTCGCGCTGGACAGGGGGTGGATGGCACCATTTCTTGCAGTAATCAGTCAACATAGTCATATTGTCTAAGGAAAATACACATGTTGCCGATCATGATAAACACTGCGTAATATTTGCGTCAGCTATTGCATCACCGACTGGCCATAATACGAGGGTTGGAACTTAAATAGTGGCAACTATTTATTCACAACCGATATAAAAGAGTTACATGTTTGCACCTGTTACGGTCCTTCAAAGTATTCACCAGCGTTGTATAGAACCTGCTGCCAGCGATGTGGAAGGCGTAGTATACCGTTAGCATAGCCTGTTTTGTTGATGGTGCGAATGGAGCGATCTACTGCCTGTCGAATCTCTGGAACAGCTATGAATCGAATGCCACGAAGTGGTTCCTTCGGTGGATGGTACACTATTTCTCAGTCCCATCGACCGAACAGAGTAGCCACAAATTGCGCTGTTTGCTCTCTCGCATTGTCGTGCAAAATGATGGGTGGGTTGCACAGAAAGTGTCGCCGCTTCTTTCGCAAAGCTGGTCGCAGGTGATGCTCCAAAAACGAACAGTAATACTGTGAATTGACGGTCTGCCGTGGAGGAACGTAACGCATGAGGATAACACCATCACAGTCGTACGCGAGAATCACCATATCTTAAGACCGCTCCATTCGCACCATCAACAGAACAGGCTCTGTTAACGGTATACTACGCCTTCCACATCGCTGGAAACTGGTGTTATACAACGCTGGTGACTACTTTGAAGGACCGTAACAGGAGAAAACATGTAACTCTTTTGTATCGGTTGTGAACAAACAGATTACACTATTTAAGTTCCAACCCTCGTAGTTGATGGCAGTGTCAGATACATACATGTTCCATGAGAATGGCTCCGTTTGGGCAGATAGTGCTGTCAGAGATGAAAGGTATCGGTGACTTGTTGCCGAAGCCGGTGTCTACTGTGATCATCCGGTCCTCGAAGTCCTATAGCATTCGTCTACGAGTTCTTTGGTTCTGCGATGTTGTGGAACGGCGACTTGACCTGCCACGTAGCTGGTAGACGAGTCACCCGTGGCAGTCTGCTAAATTTTCCGGTTACGTTAATTTTTACAGAAAAATACGTTAATTTCTGAACAGAAACTCCACAATTGATTTTCAAAAGCACATTTACACGTTCATTAATAACGAAAGTATTACCATACAACCACAGGAAATCTACAAAGAAAACACAAACAGAAAATAGTAGTAACCTAACCTCGAAAAAGAGACATCTTTGTTCATTCCCTCGCTGCAACGCCATTCTATAAAAAAAAATATTTCTAGGAAGATCGCATCACCTGACGACTAATGAAATCTAGGAACGGTTGTAGAGATCTGTTGGCTAGTAAGAATAATTTTGTGTGTATTTCAGATGGATGACACTTTGCTACGAAATGTGAGGGCGTCCTGAAAAGTACTGCCTCCGAATTTTTACGTGAAAACTCTTAATGCTTTTTTAAAATAAAACAGACTGTGGTAACGTACAGAGATCGCATTGCTAGACCAAATTTGGCAACATGAATCTACTCCACAGACATTAGTGATGTCTCGCTGAAATCCACAACGATGTATGGGGAGATGCTACTGAAGACTACGCCTCCCGTCACAGCAAATCGGCGCCCTCACGCTGAGGTCATTACAGAGTCGAGGTGACAAGGGCTCTGCCGCAGTTCAAGACCTCAGCTACAGCAGTCAGCATCATCGTGGACGACAGCAACCGTTAAGGTATCTGATGAAATGTTCTTAGTAAATGTCGCATTTTGTACTGCAAGAGGATAGTTCGTTAATCTGTGCATCAAGTGACGCTTTGCTAGTCCACGACAGTTGTAAATTATCCAGTACTCTCGTGGTAAATAAATGTGTCAAAGTTACCTAAGTCTTTTATCCATTGACGTAATAATCCAATATGTCATTTATTCCAGTATGATGAGCCTTCTCACAGGGAAATCAAAGAATTCACAGTTTTGGCCTGACGAAAGTAGTTCGCCTGGCCGCAACACAAACGTCATTAACATTCTACCTCTAGTCACCCTAGCGACGAACACATTTCTCCCAATGAGAGGTCACGTTGCCAATACTATCACTGTAGAATGTTTGATGACGGAGCCACAAACTCACCTCTGCTTGCTCCGCTTAATCACTATCCTCGAAGGTGCTCTTCAGCTTTTTGAAACAGATGAAAATCGGATGGATCGAAGTTGGAACGGTATAGAGGATTATGGAAGACACAGAACACAAGATGTCGGATTATTGAAGATGCCGCAGCGCTCTTGTGTGGTGTGGCATTTTCATGCTGAAGGAGCGTGCGCTTCATGTGTGGACGAAATCTTCGAAATCGAAACTCATTGCAGCACGCTGTTTCTCACGTACCAACATAGTTACGTTACACGCAATTCGGAGCCCTCTAGCGGGAGAGGGCAGCAAGTCCGTAGGCGTGAAGAAGAAATATGAAGAGTGTTAAAAAAGTTTGTTTCATTTAAATATTTTATAAGAGTTTTCACATAAAAAAATTCGGAGGTTTACTTTCCAGCGCTCCTTCGCACAACATTTGTAGTAAGCGTACTGTAATATCGCTGGACTGGTTGCGGAGTATCTTCGCGGGCAACCGCGTCTGCAGAGTCGAGCACGGGACACGGAACTGTTGTGTTGTGTTGTGTTGTGGGTAGCTCTGCATGTGAGAGGATTTGTTAGTAATGAGGTTGAAGTGTTGATACAAGGGCTGTTATAGTAAAGTGATGAAATATGGAAGTGATTCAGAGGAAAGTGCGTCAAGAAGTAATGAAAAAATGAGGAGTGCCGTCGATAACGTATTTGTGCATCCTCTCGTTTCGTGTCGCACAGTATCAATCATCCGCGCCGTGTTCGGTCTCCCAGAATGAACTGATGTGAATCAGTAGAAATTAGTTACCATAAGAGAGTTCAGCCAAGTGCCAGTGTCTTGTAGCGAGCGTGAGGACGTGCGTTCGGTCATCGCGTTCCGTATCATCAACAATCAGCCTCGCCGCGACAGTTACGCGCACGCTCGTACAACTGAGAACTGTGAACTGTAAATTTAGCTTTGTGAACAGTGTTAAAATTTATTACTAGTGTGAAGGAGGACTGGTGCCAAATATCTGTGTATGCGTGACGAGCGTAGGAGCTTCAGTGCAATGATTCGGCCTCCGCATCATCAACAATCATCCGCGCCGTGTTCGGTACGCGAACGCTCGTCCAAGTGGACGGATAATCATCAAGACTGTCAGTTGGGATAAAAATTTACGACTTATAGTGTAAACAGTGCAACTTGTGATTTGCATATCGTCTCAGAATATAGATGTTCATACCAGACGTAGAACAGTGTTGTGCTTAACGTTGAGTGGCTCCCCTTATAGTTTGCATATTTCGATAAATAATTTCAGGCAAGCCAGCAACAGTGTGGAGCAGAACAGTACGACCGCCGCGGGATTACCAGGTACGTGGTGTGGACAGGGCGCACGGTCAAGAAACGGTCACGAAACGACACCAGTTTAAAAAGGGTCCCCCACCTCCATTTGTACTCCCGCACGTGTTACACACTCATTCCATCAGGATGAACCTTGTGTCGTTCCTGGCGACCATTCACACCGTTTAGCGGTGAAGGCTAGATTAGAGTCTGACTTTAAATTTATATGATCCGGCCAGGATTCGTTCCAGTGACCTTTCGGTTTCCATTGACGTGGTCTGTAATTTGGCTACCACGCTCGGCGACGGGCAATTATGGGACTGCCAACTGATCTGAACTTTGTGGTGGAAACATGTAACGTCACATAAAAATGTTCATTCGAAAAACCGTCTGACTACTTGCTGAGTATCATTTGTCAATCTGTAGTTCATTCCTGGTAGAATTGAATAGAGAAGTGTGTCGTGCTTCTTCAAGGGTCCGTTCAGTGGGCACGAGAGCATTACAGGTATGCGAACGACTCCAGTGGCAGAACTGCAAGAGAGTGTTTTATCCATAAGAGAGGAGTTCGTTGGTTAACTTCAAAGACTGTCCGTTTCAAAAAGAGTCAGGCAACATATTACTTGGGTGGTGTGCGTACTGTAAGACCTTCGGTACACACACCATCAGATTATTTGACTTGTCGCTCTAACGAAGTAGGCGAGTGTCAACAATATGTCTCGTGGTCTTATCGTGACGTGTTTATCTTCTGCCATTAGGTCAGACGATAGAAATGCCACTTGAATGCTTAGAGTAGCAGATTGATGGTGACCAACTTTAAACAGAACTTGATTAATTTTCACACACATTTATTAAGATAAAATCTGAAGTTCCTTTGGTATTGATAAGTTAATTTTATTCTCACATTTATCTCTGATACTTGACAAAAGTGTCTATACATTTATCTTCATGGCTATGTACAGGGATATGGTAATCGTATTAGGCGCAGACTGAATCTTGACTATAGACTGGTACAGACAAATGTAGAACTCGTACAGACGGGTACAGACTAATGCAGACTGGTACAGACTGGTGCAGACAAATGCAGACTGACTAATCGGAGGTCTGTACACTCGTTATAATACCTCGCGCGTTCATGTATCACTGCGCGAGTGTGATTCGCGAGGAGAAAAGGTTCTACGTTAGCAGCAATCTTATTGGCTGCGTAACATATTAAGATGCGGATCGTTGGAAGCAGAATTTGGTCCATCTCTATGGCAGCGCCATCTCGTAGTGCAGAGACGGACGAGCGCTGCGCCTGCGCTGTTGTGCTTAGCGGGGCGCGCTCTAGTGGGAAAGTTGTGTGCGCGCTGACTACGCGGAACTATGTACACAACAACTTGCTCCCACATAAGTCTCTCGAAATGACCGCTGTTATACCGCCAGGCGTGGGAAAAGGGTGGAAAGTGTATAAGGATATAACGGTTACTATCTCTGACTCAGCTCGTCACTTTGCTTGCGTCGTGTAATGAGTGCAAAAAAGCATTAAATGAGTATACTAATAACCACACATTACTGTGTATTTAGAAATGGATTCCTGACAGAGCACAAAGTATGCCGTAACGAGAGCAGAACGCCAGATAGTCCTGAGGCCCGCCGGACCGAGGGCGGGTCGGGTCAGGACAACATTCCAGTGGGAACGGGCAGCATCCGGAATGTCTAGAACCAACCATGGAGGGTTAAGGCCATAGATACACATTTAGGACGAGTTCCAGTCGACGAGTAGTATCAGTTAGCGCCTGATGATGACAACGAGTCACGTTGTCGAAATATTGTCCGCGAACGACACTGATATCCGACAGAACACTCCACAGCTCAACATATCAACAGAAAGCCTGAAGAATTATATTATTCCGTTACTGTGAAACAGCAAAGCTTCTAATTTAACCTGCTTGCTATTACACTCGACCTGAACTTTCAAAGAAGTGCAGTAGTTCCTTAATATGTCATCCATTCATAGCAAGACGTACTTCTATCTTACGTTTTTGCGAATCACGAGCTCTCTGAAAGACTCGAGATTTGTCACACATGCGCTGATGAAACATTCCTGTAACCTTTTTATATCATTAATACGACTCCCATGTACCAAAACATTAAAATATCCCAGCAGTCAAAAACGCAAAGGATTAAGACCGGTGAAACAGCTTGGACGTCCTCGATGGCGTTTAATATCTGAGAGGGAAACGAACGATATCTCCAGTTGTTGATGGAATGCTATCTACTACAGCAGTACAGGCAAATAGTTTCATTAGTAATGACGATACCTTGCACTAGTGAACCTGAAGAACTGTGCAGTTTGTACCGTGCAGTCTGGATATTTTTCAGCATACGGACACGGGCTCGATGGTTGCATTCACTTGCCAGACTATAACGCAAGGTCAAGTCATCTATTTAGTGTGTGGGACAATAGAGTACCATTATGCTGGTACGTATAAAGAAAAAACTACGAAGTAGAAGCATTTCACACACTTATGAAAACATAAACCGGTTCCGTTAGAACTATTCTATGGGTTGCATATACTCAGAACTGCGAATATAGACGTCTACTGCATTCCGTGTCCATGGACAATAACAGAGGAATGTATTCTCAGTAGTCTACTGCATCTTGCTGGGAGTAGCTTGCAGTAGAGGAGAGATGTTTTACAGTAGCGAAGGTGAAAACATGCACATAGCTCTTAAAGTATGTGTTTTAGAGCTCATGTTAACTGGATATTTTTGTTTTATTTTGATCTACACTACTACTCCTCTAAATACAGAATGCCTTTCTTTTGAGCACGCTATATACGCTGATGTAAAACTTTGCTGGAGATACCTTATGACATAAGGCCAGTTAAATCACACCAATGAAAATGCAAACGTAACATTACAAAACAGTTCGGTAGAGAGAAACATCAAAAGGATCAGACATGCGTTATAACACTCTGGCCTTAACGTCATACGGTCTGGGTGCGCTGATCCGTGTGTAAAACGAAAGAGTGATTCAAGTAATGCATGGAACCCCTCCCCCCCCCCCCCCCCCGCAAACTCACTCCCATTCATTCTCTCTCTCAAACACGCGCAGCATTGTTATTCGTTCCTCCAGTGAAAAAATCGGGTTCTTGCTTTTGAGTCACATCTCGCAAAATGTGCTCAATCGATAGAAGAGTACAACCAGCATAACTGTGAGGGTGCCGAAGTGCTGCTGTTGGTTTACTAACGAGGTAATTATTTTGCATGATATCGAACAGCGTTCGATGTCGGGTGAGGTCTGTGGTGCAGCCCGTTTCGCGAACCGCAAACCACGTCGCTGAGCGCCGTAAACACGGAGCAGGCGCCTGTATGCCGCATAAAATGGCTTAACGACATTGGTTTAGCGTTGAGCGAATGCTGTGGGAACACTGTGCGACCGCGCTCCGTCGCACTCACATTAATTTTATGGAGCAGGCTGCGCTGTCTGTGTTGCAGGAGCTGTAACGACCAGCAATTCAGTTTAGACCCTGCAGTCGGCCACTCGCTCTGTCCGCAGCGACCAGATGCCCAAACGGTTTTTCGGCCGAGCTGTTTCTCTTCTGCTAATAACATAAAAGGGAACTGATAAAGAGAAGGGGTCTAGATTGAATCCAGATGTGGCGTTTTAAGAGGGATCGCAATGTTATTGTTCCAACAGAGCTTTCAGCAAGCTGCGTTTACAAGCTCTGCTCAGTAATTTCATTGTATATGTGGGACACAAACCGCGAAATGAAGAGAGGATGATAAAAAAATACTGTGAAATTTTCGGTCCGTATAGCGCTGTGTATTCAAAGCAGAGAGTGAAGTGAATGCGTTAATATAAGTGATGTTTACAGAGGTCTCGCAGGGACGCAGTATTAAAGTTGTAGGATTATGACACTTTATGTGGCCATTTTCCAAGCTTCTATCGAAACGTCAGAGGACCATCGAGAGGGTGTATAAATGATGTTTGCCAGAGCTGCGTCTACTGCAAGTATTTTACCCAATAGCAACATGCTGGACCTTCGAAGTATATCAGAATTTAAGAAAGCCTCTGTTTGGTACGTGACTTATGCACTAGAGTCTGACAGCTTGAACTTCATCATATAGTCACAAAAGGAAATCGTTCAAAAGAATGTTCCATTTACCTAATACACTGTCTGATCACAGACATCTGGACACCTGTTAGTCAACATTTATGTGGTTTGTGTGTACTCCATTTACCTCTACTGACGGCTTGGACTCCGCTGGGGACACTTTCAGTGACATGTCTGAATGTCTGTGGAGGATTGGGAATTTATTCTTCCTCAAGACCCGAAACCAGAGAAGGTAGTGATGTTGGACGCGGGGGTCACGAGCGGAGCCGACGATCTATTTCACACCCAAGGTCATCCACTGTGTTGAGAATGTTACTCTCCACAACGCTTAACAGATGGTTCCTATTCTTCTGAATTCAGATTTTTTTTTAAGCACAAGGGGACCACACTCTACCCATGAAAAACGCCAACGTAACACAACTACGGCACGACACTGCTGGCATTACACATGTTGGCAGCTAACGTTCTCCAGACTTCGTGACTCATCTAGTCTGCATAACTATGATAACTCTATAGTTCACAATTAATCGACAGGCTGAGGGTTCATCGAAACACCTTCAAGCTATTTTTCTTCCGTTCCGCTCTCGAACAACGTGGGGGAAAGTGAAAACTCAATTCTTTCCCTACGAGCTCTGATTTCCGTTATCTGGTTACTATGATCATTTCTCTGTAGGTAGGTTGGAGCCAACAAAATATTTTCGCATTCAGAGGTGGTTGAAATTTAACGTGGTATTTGTTGTAATGATTGTCGCCCACTTTCCCGAATCATATGCGTGACACTTTCTCCCCTATTTCACGATAATACAAAGGAGCTGCCCTTCAGTGAACTTTTTCAATGTCCTCCGAATCCCAAAGCATGCAACAGTACTCCAGAAGAGGGTGGACAAGGAGAGTGTACAGGTAGCCTCTTTAACGGATTCGTTGCATCTCGTAATAGTACGTAGTCTTTGGTGCGCCTTCTCCACACATATTCTATGTGATCGTTCCAGTTTACGTTGTTCGTAACAGTAATATCTAGGTATTTATCTGAATTAACAGCCTTTAGATTCGTGACATTTATCGTTTAATTGAAATTTAACAGATTTCTTTTAGTACTCATTGTGACCCCACACTTTTCATTACTCAGGGTCCATTGCCATTTTTCGCACCACACAGACACCTTGCCTCAAATCATTTTGGAATTAGGATTGATCTTATGATGAATATAATAGGCGGGAAAAAACTCGCGGTTTGAGGCGCCATGTCATGAATCGCCGGCCCCTCCCTCCGTTCCTTCGAGTCCTCCCTCAAGCATGGGAGTGTGTGTTGTCCTTAGCGTCAGTTAATATAAATAGTATGTAAGTGTAGGGACCGATAACCTCAGCAGTTTGGTACCTTAGGAATCCACACAAATTTGAATATTTAGGTGGAAAATGACAACATCGTTTGCAAACAGTGTAAGACAGCTGCTCATATAGCTTCCTAAGTCGTTTATATAGATCAGAAGCATTAGAAGGCTTGTAAATCTTCTTTGGGGAAGATAGGATATTACTTCTGTATTCCTCGGTGACTTTTCGTCATTTACGACAAGTTGTGACCGTTCTTACAGGAAATCACGAATTCATTCACACATCTGAGTCGATACTCAATAAGCATGCAATCCGATTAGAAGTAGCTTGTGAGAAACAGTGTCAAAACCCTTCTGGAAGTCTAAAAATAGGGAAGCAAGTTTACATCTCCCGTAGATAGCATGCATTATTTCGTGAGAATAAAAACCTAACTGTGCTCCACAAGATCGATATTTTCTGAATTCCTGTTGGATTTGTCAATACATCGTTTTCTTCGAGGTAATTCATAATGTTGCAACACAGTGTACGTATGTTCCAAAAACGTACTGGACATCGACGTTAGTGATATGGGTTTTTAATGCAAAGAATTTCCTATGTTTCTTTTCTTGATTGTTGATGTACCGGTGAAACTTACCACTCTTTATGTACGGATCTTATGAGGAGCGAGTGGTTGTATGTGATTGCTAAGTAGAGAGCTATTCTATCAGCATACTCTGAGAGCATCGTGAATGGTTTGCAATCTGGATCACAGGCAACAACGAGATATCTCAAGATGGCAGCTGTTGTTGATTCGAATAATGGAATATTTACGTCATCTTTGTTGTAGCAATTTTGGAAAACCATGTTTAGTAAATCTGCTTTAGTGGCATTCTCATCATTCAAAAAATATGTGGTAAGTTCCTATGGGACCAAATTGCTGAGGTCATCGGTCCCTAGGCTTAGACACTACACTAACTTACGGTAAGGATAACAAGATAACCCACATCCATGCCGAGGGAGGACTCGAACCTCCGACGGTGGGGGAGGGGGGGGGGAGGGGGAAGCGGGCGAGCCGTGACAAAGCGCCCTAGACCGCGCACCGCGCGGCTCATCATTAAAATTACCATTACTATCACACACTGAACGTATTGACTGCGTCTTGCCGCTAGTGTACTTTACATACGACGAGAACGTCTTTAGGCTTTCTACTAGATTTCGTCGAGACAAGGTTTTGTTGTGAAAAGCACTAAAAGCATGGCACACTGACATTCGCGTCTCAGTAAAAAGTCACCAGTCTTGGGGATTTTGTGCTCTTTTATATGTGGTATGCTTCTTTCGCTGCCTCTGCATAAGTGTTCTCATCTGTGATGCGTACTGTGAGGGACTACTACCATTTAGTTGGTATATGTCGCTCAATTGTCGTCTACACTATTTCCATACATTTAAAACGACATCTGGTCAATGCCTAGCCAGTCATACTGGAAGATGTAAACGCTGTATTTTAGGTAGGCGCCAAGTGAAGCCTTATTTGCGTTCTCCTATATATATATATATATATATATATATATATATATATATATATACTCCTGGAAATGGAAAAAAGAACACATTGACACCGGTGTGTCAGACCCACCATACTTGCTCCGGACACTGCGAGAGGGCTGTACAAGCAATGATCACACGCACGGCACAGCGGACACACCAGGAACCGCGGTGTTGGCCGTCGAATGGCGCTAGCTGCGCAGCATTTGTGCACCGCTGCCGTCAGTGTCAGCCAGTTTGCCGTGGCATACGGAGCTCCATCGCAGTCTTTAACACTGGTAGCATGCCGCGACAGCGTGGACGTGAACCGTATGTGTAGTTGACGGACTTTGAGCGAGGGCGTATAGTGGGCATGCGGGAGGCCAGGTGGACGTACCGCCGAATTGCTCAACACGTGGGGCGTGAGGTCTCCACAGTACATCGATGTTGTCGCCAGTGGTCGGCGGAAGGTGCACGTGCCCGTCGGCCTGGGACCGGACCGCAGCGACGCACGGATGCACGCCAAGACCGTAGGATCCTACGCAGTGCCGTAGGGGACCGCACCGCCACTTCCCAGCAAATTAGGGACACTGTTGCTCCTGGGGTATCGGCGAGGACCATTCGCAACCGTCTCCATGAAGCTGGGCTACGGTCCCGCACACCGTTAGGCCGTCTTCCGCTCACGCCCCAACATCGTGCAGCCCGCCTCCAGTGGTGTCGCGACGGGCGTGAATGGAGGGACGAATGGAGACGTGTCGTCTTCAGCGATGAGAGTCGCTTCTGCCTTGGTGCCAATGATGGTCGTATGCGTGTTCGGCGCCGTGCAGGTGAGCGCCACAATCAGGACTGCATACGACCGAGGCACACAGGGCCAACACCCGGCATCATGGTGTGGGGAGCGATCTCTTACACTGGCCGTACACCACTGGTGATCGTCGAGGGGACACTGAATAGTGCACGGTACATCCAAACCGTCATCGAACCCATCGTTCTACCATTCCTAGACCGGCAAGGGAACTTGCTGTTCCAACAGGACAATGCACGTCCGCATGTATCCCGTGCCATCCAACGTGCTCTAGAAGGTGTAAGTCAACTACCCTGGCCAGCAAGATCTCCGGATCTGTCCCCCATTGAGCATGTTTGGGACTGGATGAAGCGTCGTCTCACGCGGTCTGCACGTCCAGCACGAACGCTGGTCCAACTGAGGCGCCAGGTGGAAATGGCATGGCAAGCCGTTCCACAGGACTACATGCAGCTTCTCTACGATCGTCTCCATGGGAGAATAGCAGCCTGCATTGCTGCGAAAGGTGGATATACACTGTACTAGTGCCGACATTGTGCATGCTCTGTTGCCTGTGTCTATGTGCCTGTGGTTCTGTCAGTGTGATCATGTGATGTATCTGACCCCAGGAATGTGTGAATAAAGTTTCCCCTTCCTGGGACAATGAATTCACGGTGTTCTTATTTCAATTTCCAGGAGTGTATATATATATATATATATATATATATATATAATTTTTGTTGGGTTTGGATGTTACGGTATTCAGTCTTGTTACGACTTTTCTGTCACTAATACCTATACCCGTCATGGTGCTCCCTGTTTGCTCGGGATTATTTGCTGTTAAGAGGTTGAAAGTGTTTCCTGTACTTTTTTCGAGCTCGTGTTTGTAAGTGTCAAGTTGCTATCTGAGAAATATGCAAAACCTTTTTTTGATACCGAAATGTGTAAATCTCAGTGCAGGGCAACAGAACAATACAAAAATTTAATTGTGAACGGAAGTTTGTGGAGCACACACTACAACATGCGAAGTTCAGACTAGCCGGAAAATCCCAAAATTCTTCTAGGAGCATGTAGTTTGAGTTCAGTGAAATTTCCATATTCTGTCTGACTGCAAACAAATGACTCAGATTAAAATTTCGACCTTCAATGTCGTTAATCTTTATCTTTAGTCTCACGAACACTCACTGTATCACAACGGCGATGGATTTGTGTCATTATAATCACACAAAAAATTAACTTAATTAACACGTCAGACTTTCTGATAAAACTGCTTGAAAATTCACAAGGCAGCACTTTACCGAAATTTTTTACTGCTATTAAGCTCCTGAAATTATGTGATATTACCGGTATTTCCACAAATTTATTCAGACAATCACTGTAAGTAACAGTCGATACTATCTCTGATGGTAATAAAATTTGTTGGCCTACTTGGGTGCACGGAATAATCGTCTGCTTTGCTACTTGTTGCGACAAAGAATAATCATGTGACTGTCACAAGTCTAATTTCATTTCCTGCAGTTATGATGTGCAGTGCAAGACGGTTTCTTAACAGATTTCAATAAAATGCTTCTCAGTACATAACTCGTGACGTGCAATGCAAGTGTGTAAAGACAGTCGTGAAACTAAAATGAAAATGGGGAACTAATCTTAAAGACTGACAAATGAGAACAAAGACTCTAAGTTAAATTATGCTTAATTAAGCCACGACAACAATACGCCTTACTATAAAGTTCTCACACCTCGTGGTCTAGTGGCTAGCGTTGCTGCCTCTGGATCATGGGGTCCCAGGTTCGATTCCCAGCCGGGTTGGGGATTTTCTCTGCCTGGGGACTGGGGGTTTGTGTTGCCTTTAATATTTTATAATCGTCATCACCATTTGTGTCAGTGGCTAGATTGGACTGTGAAGTAATATGGACTGTGAAACAACTGGGACTTTGTAAGGCGCTGATAGAAATCTGGGGTGGGTGACAATGTATACAAAGTATCGGTGGACAGTTAAAAAGTTATATAATTGTAGCACATAAGTACAAATACACGTTAAGTACATTCATGCAAACAAGTGTACAAAGCTTCCAGTAATAGATCATTGTACATATTTGCCATGATACAGAAGACTTGGCATAACAAGGTGCTTGGTGTGCTAAATCAGCACTCAGTGAAATATAGTGACATAAATAGATACAGATTTACAATAAGGCAATAAGCATTACAAAGTCATTAAAATTAGCTGCACAAATGTTTTAAAAGAAACCTGTAAGCACAAGTAAGAATTCCTGTCAGTTCGAATGGAATAAGAAAGATACATTTATTTCATGTAACATGGTACAGAACTTAACAAAGCAGTTACAATTGTTTATTCAAATGTTTAGGATGTATAGGATTTTCTGTTCAAAATTGTTAAGAAAACCTATTGTAACACCATAGTTATAATACACTACTGATTTATTTTGCTTTTGTTTTATTTAATGTTACATCGTTGAGCTTCTGTAAATGTTGTTTAATTGAATCGATAACACAAAATTGTATACTCCTTTCTTTGTTAATACTTCGATGTCATGGTTTGATTCTATACAATGTAGTATATCTGTCATTTAAATTTTTTGTCCCAATTGGAGGGAGACATAACTTATTGTATATATTTGGAATTTATTTAAATAATTTTGTTTAGAACTACCTATATGTGCAAATGATATGTTTTGTTTAAAATGATTGTTTGCTGTTATGTAAACTGCTGACCTTTACTTAGGATTCTTAGTTATTCTGGATGTAACAGGTAGTATGGTTTCCCTTCGGAACGGAACTGCGTAGCGCTCGCAAGTTGTGGTTGGCTAGGTAGAAAAGGTGGGACCAAGTGTCAGTCGGGAACGAGCTACCAAGCTGTGCACTGCTGTGTAAAAGTTGTACATTGTGCTGGTTCCGAGAGAGACCTTTTCTGCCGCTTTCCAATGCCTCGGATGGATGGATAAATAGCTGGAACGATTCTGGAATTGGTATCCATCATCACCACCAAGAAGGGACAGAGTCCAGCAATTCTGCCTGCAAATCCACCTACCAACATGCTGTTGCCACCACATTGCGCAATCACTGTAACGGAATACTATAATAATGTACAGTGAAGGATCAACTTATTGGATGTGTTAGTGTGCACAAATATAAGGTAACTTATAACTGAATTTATGTACGTACTTTGATTTTTTTTTCTTATCAGAACACCTCTCAGGTTCCTCTCCGTTTGAACTAAAGTGATTACCGAGTACCCCTACTGAAAGAACATTAAAGCCCAGTGTTTTGCTAATTAATGCCTCTTGAACATAGTAAAAAGAAAGTTAAAGTTAATGTGGCAAGAGAGTGAGTTAAAGTAAATGATGCATACTGAAAATAATTTTCCTATTAAAACTGCTTATTAAAGTGTGGTTGCCAACTTCAAAAATTAAAAGTTCTTAAGACTGAGGCTTATAAGGTTTTGCTTAGTAAATGATCACATTGCTGCCCGTTGTAAATCGCAAAAGGTGAGTCAATTTCTTGTATATTTGTCAACATTGTGTCTCACTGCAGTAAAAGTCGTGAATTGCAGTTGTGGAAAGTGGGATCCCTGCTAAGCACTTGTTTCTTTTGGGTATTGAAAGCCCATATTAATAGTGTAATAAGTTGCACAGGTTGTTCTTTACCACTATTTGAGAAAACAATAATTTCTTTATTCAAAAGACAGTGATAAGTAACCTGTTAGTGAATTCCATTTAACTTTTATTCTAAATAGAATAGCATTTAGTTGAGAGATGTTTAAGCTGTGACCAGTTCATAATTTTGCAGTGAACTACATTTATAATTTTATGGCAGCTAGGAAAATGTTTGAACAATAATACTGAACCGATGTCCAATTAATGATTCTGCAGTGAATATTAATAGTAATGTAATAAAGACCATTCAGTTTGAATAAGCCCTGAAAGCAATAGTGTGTTTCGTTATCTGTTATATTTATGCAAATAGTTTGTTCTGCTCTGTCAGCTCAAATCTTACCGAGAACATATGTAGGTGTCAAAGTTCATTGCACTCACGTGTAGCAAAGTATAGGTTGTGTGTGTCCGTTAAGGTTACTCACACCTATTTTTTTAAACAAGAATGTTAATCATTCTCTTGCCTAATTAGGCTCGCGACCGTTTTCCTTATTCTTTAAGCAGTGTAGTTAGGTAAAACATTGTTACTCTCTGAATTTTTACGTAATGCTGACTTTCACTGCCGATAAGCCACCTCCGTTAAGCAAAACGCGGTCAATATAACAAAATTCCTCTCAGAGGGTAACATTGCTCTGTTGCGTTATGCCGTAATTGCTTTAACAAGATAGTTTTATTTCACAACCAGTCTCCAACTTTAAGGTTATGGTATAGCAGTAGCATACAGGAGAGTTATACTATGACGACAACATCATTCAATGTATGGAAAGAATATGGCTGCAGAACGTCACACTCGTCACTGTTTTGTCACACACACGCTAACCACAGCTGTGTCAACATGAGCAAAGTATTTTACCTTCAGTTTCCCCACTGACAACCCACAGACCTCAAAATAAGTATGTTACCCAGACACACTTAGGGAGGATGAAGTGTTCTTCACAACTTCTCCTGACGACCCAGAATTTGAAGAGCTACAGTCACTGCTGTATAACTGCCATAATGAGCATTGTTTCCACTCATCCATTTTCATAAGCAGAGACATGGTGTGACACTCTACATAGTGCCATAGCAAACTGCATGGAGCCATCTAGCATAATCTTTCCATTACGCTTTGTGTGTGCATTGTGATCAAGTTAATCACCCATGTGTATCCCGTGAATGTGAAAAAAGTTACAAAGGAACTATGTAATCAGCTACATACATTTTAGTTACAAGATGAATTGTCCAGAAACACGTGGTAGTTTTCTGTGCATGTACCTTATTCAGAATTCTTTATCTTATACACATACAATAGAAATGGTTATCTTACAACATGGGCATCATATAAATTGCATACAAAGCTTATTAGTGAAATTAAAGAAATTGCTTGGATAAGAAAACAGTTAATCATGAGTCTGGAAACAAATGTGAATCTTGAATCTCTCTATTTCTGAAGTATCTCACATAAACGAATAGACTCTGATCCAGATTCTTGAATTACATACATTTACCTGTCTGGACAAAATGGCAACTGTCACATATCTCATGTACAATAATATCAGGGATAAGTATGGTGGTCACTAATATAACTAATTATTGTATTCACACTTTTAAAATAGAAAACTGTCAATTAATGTCAATGTGCTAGTCAACATCTTATACTATTACAGCGGTAATAACAATATAACATCATCTCGGCATCTATCAAATTTACTGGTATCATTAAGTCTACAAAACAGTTGCCACTCTTGCTGATAAAAGAGTAACATGTTAATTACATTTTCAGTAACAAGTTGCAAGATCCCAAAAATTCCGAGATCGTCACCACAAAATAGCTGTATCATCTGATGAGGACATATACACAGAGCACACTTTTGAACAAACAAATGTTAATTTATAATTTATTTTGGTTCTTGTTTCCATTGCTACACAGTGTACCTGTATAATTAATATTATACCAAATACTATGTCATTACTCAGGCGAAAATCTTCTTTTACCCCTCAATGGCAACGAAACGATAATCCATTAAAACACTCACATATATTATCACTACTGAAATAACATCATGTTCTGCTCCTCATTGGCTTTCTCAAATACTTCTTCTAAACTCTCTTCACTTAGATAGACACCATAATTCTATACATATTATTCCTTCATCGCAGCTCAGCATAAGTACCATTTCGATTATTTTACACTATCAATATTCATCAATATTCAATATCAATATTTCATAACACAAATGCAGCTGCATCATAAGCACATCATTTATTAACTTTTGGTCTCCGTATTTTTTATATAGATAATTACTATTAAAAACAGTCTTGATCACAATTTATTTTATAAGGTGACCGGTTTCGACCACTGCTGTGGTCATCTTCAGACCATTGAGTGGAAACCCCTTTCTGTTGTGATTCTCCAACAGAAAGGGGTTTCCACTCAATGGTCTGAAGATGACCACAGCAGTGGTCGAAACCGGTCACCTTATAAAATAAATTGTGATCAAGACTGTTTTTAATAGTAATTATTTACAATTTTATTGATCACTGCTGTTCCCATAATGCATTCAAAAGTAATATTTTATATAGATGTCAAATAATCGCTTTCTTTGTCATCATTACACTGTGTCCAGTATTATGCCATATACATATTCTTTGAAGTTCAAAGGCCATTTTTCTATATTATGAGTAGTCACTAGCTGACGATTTTTGATTCATATAACTATTTTCAAACATCTCAAAATGACATCAGTAAAGTAGATTTCTACAACATCATTCAAAAATTACGAAAAGTGTATAGCAAATTAAATTTGTCACCACTTAGGAAAATAATTTCTTGTGGTGGATGTTCAGCCAGTCTCCTCTCAAAACTTACTTCACTTTACCTATATATACACTTATACAAGATAGTAGAAGAGAGTTACTTACACTTATTACCTAAACAGAAGAGCAGATAAAGTCGAGTGCACCATGAATTAAAAAAAAGGGTAGGAACACACAGCTTGAGGAGCCATCAGTCGCCAGCTGATATCTCGTCATAGAGAGAACATCCATCTTCCTTATTCATTAAGTACATTGATATTGGATACATGATGAACACCTCACAGCTTACATGTCCTCAGTGTTTCCACCTTCACGGCATTTTCGTGATAAATACGACGTATGCGAAATAGTCCATTGTATAAAAGAAAGAATGTATGATTGAATGGTTTTCCCTTGTGAGGAATATGGTGAATTTCACCAAGACCATTTTGTCCTATGTACATCTGTTTGATATTTATTTATCTCCGTTGCGTCTTCCTATTTTCAGCAGCTCTCTTAATGCTGGGTCAGTCTAAACCAGTCACTTCATGATGATGTAGGGATCTCTGTTTGGGTAATGGTACAATCTCTCTGACTCAATCAGATCGCTGCTTATTGTTTAACGCAAGAAGAGGGGGCAAAGATGTTGAATCACTTAGTAACTCAAACAGTACATTCTGAAATAAATGAAGATATCTATCCCAAGTGTTGTGTTTGCAGTTACAATACAGTTTGCAGTGTTTCTGAAGCTCTTTCACTAGGCGTTCACAAGGGTTTGAATACGCATGATACAAGGAAATAGAGGTAGGTTTGATTGTCGTGTGGCACGATGTATGCAAGCAATGGTGGGTTATGAATTGAGGTCCACTGCCAAATATTACTTTGCCTACGTGACCAGCTTCCCTCAAAAAGTATTTAACAAGTGCTGCAGACACAGATTTTGCTGTTGCTCTATGTAGTGGTGTAAATGACACAACTTTCGACGCAAGTTCTACTGCCACAAAGCCGGCCGCGGTGGTCTCGCGGGTAAGGCGCTCAGTCCGGAACCGCGCGACTGCTACGGTCGCAGGTTCGAATCCTGCCACGGGCATGGATGTGTGTGATGTCCTTCGGTTAGTTAGGTTTAAGTAGTTCTAAGTTCTAGGGCACTGATGACCACAGAAGTTAAGTCTCATAGTGCTCAGAGCCATTTGAACCATTTGAACTGCCACAAAAACAAAAGAGTAACTGTTGTCTGTTGTGGAAGGTGTTCAAATAAATGGACAGCTGCAAGTTGTCTTAATTTAGTAACGATTATAGGAAACAGTGGAGCAGAGTGAGATGTAGTGGGAGGGTTTGCCTTCTGAGGTACTTTACACTTTGAAAGCACCATATGAATTCTTTTCTCTATATTGTGAAAATAACATTGCACACAACTTGTAAAAATGTTTTGATGTCCCATAATAGGCATAACTACGGTGTATGTATCACACAAGTTTGTCCACAAAGCCATTAGGAATACAAACAACCAATAATTCTCTATTAGGGTTCCTATGTTTAAAAAAGAATATTGTTCTGCATCAGATAAAATTGTCTCACAGCTACATTGTCCCTGAAAGTTCATATTTCTTTGAGTTCGCTCCATGTAGGATTCTTATCGTCTTCCTTAGTGATGTCAGCCAGTGTTGGTGACATGTAATTCTCAAATGCAACCTTTTGAACATATAAGATTTGAAAATTATTTTCTTGACAATCTTCTTCAGTTGCTTTGACAACACCAGAAGCTGAACATGACAAAGTATCAGCAACTACGTTTTGTATTATCGGAATGTAAACGATGGTAAAATGGAACTCCCATAAAGTTAAGGCCCAACACTCAAGACAATCATAATTTAATTTAGCAATCATCAGAAACTGAAGGGCACAGCAATCAGTATAAATCTTGGTACACCTGTCATACAAGAAGTAGCAGAATTTATTAAACTCCCAAACTATAGCCAATACCTCTAATTAAGTCACAGAGTAATTACGCCCTGAGTTAGATTCAATGCGACTGGCAAAAGCAGTGGTCCTTTGGGTAATGACACAATTTTCCTCAAATTCTTGAAAAGTATGTATGCCAAATCCAAATTTGGAGCTGCCAGTAGAAATACAGAAGCCATGTGACAGAGCTGGATGATGTAATATAGGTGTAGCAAGACGTGCATCCTTGAGACTTTGAAATTCATCCTAAGTTAACTCATAATAGTGGCACGCAATATTCTTATCAGTCAACTCATAGAACCAAGAAATGGTCACGTTTTCAAGTTAATGAAGCGACGTTAGAAATTAATAAGCCTTAAAACTGTCTGAGTTGACATTTAGTTGTAGGTACAGGTATGTTTGCAATAGCTTCCAACTTTTTCAGGCTCAGGTTGAATTCCTTTATTAGATGTGATACGATCAAGGAGAACCCTTACAGCATGAAATTTCTACAACAATCCTCCATTTTCTGAGGATGGACAATTTTAGGAAGAGTATTGGTATTAATTTGTCTAGACTCTAACCCCAAACATATTGACCCACCTCTTTTTTCAGCAACGTGAAGCGGACTGTTATAAGAACCCACAGCAGGTTCAATGATACTTTGATCTAACATGGACTGTATCTCATTTCTTACTGTTTCCCTCTATACCAAGTGGGATATCATAAGGCAGAACAAAAAGTTCATATGTTCCTTGACTTTAAATTCACACAGAAAGTTTTGTATGGTACCAGGTTTCCCGAAATGAAAAATTAAATTTGGTGTTAATAATAATTACTTGCAGACCTAGCTATGTTAGAATGGTGTTTAAAGAACTGTTTTGTTAATGAACCAGTAAATGAATAACGAAGGTCTAACGAAGTTGAAAGATAACTTTAATATTGATATAGTAATGAAGTTTAATTATTTCGAGACAGATATAAAGGTATTTAAATGAGCAGTAAATAAGATAAAAAGAGTAGTAACTCATATACTGGAAATCTTGAACGCATGATAATTTCAGCAATCAATTTTTAAATATAGTAATCATAACAGTTTCAGGGTCCCAACCTTCCCCCTTTTTATTCATTTGAATTCTGAAGTGTTCCACATTGGTTTGACCAACAAAAGTTAAAGTCAATATAAAAGTCAAAATTTATCAGTGTTTTGTCTTTATCAAAATTGACATTTTGTGTGGGGCTCGAAAGTGCTATTTCCAGGGTAACCTATGCCCGATTTTAATCAGATCAATGGACAGTATACATTATAGTGTAGTGTTATGTATTCATGGTTTTTCCATATCAGTACAGAAAGTGAAACTATCAGTTCAATAGATTTTCTGGTTCTAAGATTTACTATATTATGCAGTGTTACTACGTGTTGTTTTGCATGAATATACACCAACTTGTACAGGGAAGAAACTCAGTTAATGCCTACTTAGGCTGGCGACCATATTATTAACAAATTGGTAGCATCTTCTGTGTTGCTCTTTGTCCATCCTGACGTGTAGTTGCATTTCGGACATACTTGATGTATCATTGTTATTACAGAGTGGGTGTAAGTCTGATTTGCCACCATTCAGGTACACGTTGTCAATATCCACACAGTAATCCTGTCTCGTAAGGTAAACCCCACTCACTTACCATAGTACAGGCTTTAATGAGTATTGTGTGCCCCACGCGCACGTTACAAGTGGCGACCGTGACAGAACATCCAGTTGTTGTTGGTGAAAAATTAACGTGAATACCGAACAGTGGATGTTCAGTGGCACGAATTGCAATATTATTCAGTAAAGTAAATAGCAGTGAACGTCAAGTAAGGTAGTGAGGTGTAATTTGCGTTCAGTATGGACAAGAACGTAGACACAGTAGATGAGACGAGCGTAATGGAAAATGCGGCTGTCAGTGACAGGAATGTACGCGGCCAGATAACAGATGGCGTTAGCGGAAGACAATTGGCGTACATACAATACCACGAACATGTTAACGAACAGATTGAAATGTCGAGATTGCCTAGAACACAGCAAGGAATAAAACGGGAAGTAGAGGATAACTTTGTAGATGATAGTGGGGATATGAACGAATCCACTGACATGTTTGATTCGCCACAGATAAAGAAAGAACCGAAAGAAAATTTTGATGTAGGATCGGAACACACCGATTTCGTAGAACAAAACAGCGCGAAAATTTTAAGCATGAACGATTTATTTCAACAATTAACCAAACAAATTGCAGGACAGAGTGAGCAGCTCAAAACACAGAATGATCAGCTTAAAACACACGTTGACGAGAAGCCTAAAACACAAAGTAATCAGCTCAAAACACAGAATGATCAGCTTAAAACACACATTGATGAGCAGCTTAAAACACAAGTTGGTCAGCTTGAAGCACAGGTCGAAGAACAAGGAATTAAAATGAGTAAACAAATAGAACAAGTAGAACAAAAAGTGGGTAATTTAAGTTCTGCAGTAAATACTATGAAGTCTGAAATTGACGCAATTAATAAAAATATTAATACTATGCAGAGGGAAATTGACAACATTAACAGTAGGTTTGATGTTGAAATTCTCAACATCCAAGCGAAAGTAGAGCCTCTAGTTGAAACAAAAGTAGACGAAAAAGTTTTTGGTCTTAAAACTGAGATCGTAAACGAATGCCAACATGGAAACTCACAGCTGAAAAAGGCAGTTTCAGATACTGAAAGAAATTTAGGCGAAAAGGTTATCGGATGTGTACAAAAGTGTGAACAAAATACATCGAAAATTCAAGGCAAAATTTTCGATCTCGAGAGTAAAATCAAAGATAGGCCTGGTGTTGTCTATAATGGCACACCACTTGCGAAGCTGTTGCAAGGTGAGGAGCGCTTCGATCCCGCCAAGAAACATAACAGATGGCATCCATTGGATTTCATCAAAAATTGCGAGAGACTGTTTGCTGAACACTTGTCTGGTCAGGAGAAGATAAACGTAGTAATTAGCGCCTTAGCAGGTGACGCTAAGCGCTGGGGAATTAACTTCAATACCGAACTAATGACGTTCGAAGAGTTTAAACAAAAGTTTACGGAAGAATAGTGGTCCGAACAAAAACAGGATCATTTGTGGCGCGAGTTTATCATGGCCAAACTTCATGATAACAGGGGCAGGAATTCTTTGAAAGATTTCTGCGAATATGGGTACCGAAAGTTGACTCATTTAAGAGGGAGAAGATCCGATTCAGAAATCGTAAGGTAGCTATATAAAAAGCTTCCAGAAGATTCGAAGAGATATGTGGGAAGCAATCATCGCAGCTTCCAAGCGTTTCTCGAAAGGGTCGAAGACGAAGATCATTGGCGCGAAAGTCGTGACAATTATCAGAATTTTAGTAACAGGAATAACCGCAATAATGACGAGAGGAGTGACGGCGATGGTTTTCGCGTCAACAAGATACAGAGAGGTAGAGGCAGAGGAAGAGGAAGAGGAAGAGGGAGTTATCCACATCGCGGTACAGGGTACACCGTGCAAAATAATAACGACGCGGGAAACTGATTTCCGCGAACGTTGCAGGCCAAACGGAAGCGGACAGAACATACCGGCCTTGATTTAAGAAATATTACCGGACTGACAGTGAAGTTACGAGACAGCTTAGGGACAGGCGTGGAGCGATGCAGCGTGTTGTGGTGAAGCAAGAGCTGACTCAGATGCGCAGATGATTCATCTTCGCCGCGCAGTGCGACACATGTTAACAGGCGAGTGGAGTATCAGAGGGCAACGGCCCAGCCTAGCAGAACAGCTGTTCAGAGAGAAGCTGCTAGCAATAAGGCAGCATTAGGTACGAACATAGCCGTAAGGGCTGATGAAAATATTACGAGTGGTAATTCCGTGGCGAAGGAAATAGTAGCTGGAACAGTGGATACACAGAGAGGTGCGGTTAGCAGTGTTAGCAATGAAGTAAATGGCGAGAATGAATTAGCAGAAGTAACCGATTGGCGTGTGCAGATCGATGATCCGTACAAGGGCCTCAAGCAATGTGAGTGGGAGGATTTTAAGAAGCAGCATGAGGCAAGGAGGTTAATTAGTGAAAAAGGAGATAGTAGGGACGTCGGTAAGGTGACGTGGCCCGAATTTAAAGAGCAGAGAGTAAACAGCGCCGCATAAAGTATGCGTGCTGCCGATAGGACGATGGTTAAAGATAGGAAGGAATTGGAGAATGAAATCCTACGCATTGACGAGGAAGTAACTTCTGTTAACGATCCGCCAATAGTACAATCTGTTACCGAAAGGCACCATGGGAAAGGGGCAAGAGTAATTGAAGTCCACGAGGATTACACTACATATGAAGTAACAGTGGATGTGAGTAAAGCTGATTATGAGGCCGTTTTGCCAAAAGAGGATATTGAGTTAAAATCAAAGTCTGACGAAGATGCAGAGGAAGAACTTGGTGCCTGTCTCAGAAAAGCTTTTATGTTAGAACCTGAAAGCGATCCAGAATGGTCAGATTCGGACGATAGTTCAGATGATGAGTATTTCGGTACTAGTGAAAATAATGGGAATACAGCTAATTGCGATATTGTACCTACTGATGACGAAGTTTCAAAACAAAACCCAGATGTTGAGACTGAACACAGAAAGAAAGAGCCACCTGATGACTCAGTGTTTATTTTGCAAGGAGTTCAAGTAAGCAAAGACTTTGAACTCCAGAAACTGAGAAAACCACCAGATATAAATGGTTCACAGGTCAGGAACATATCTAGGGACGATGTCACAGTCGACCAAGCTGCGTTGTTGAAAAAACAGGAAGGGGCATGATTTAGACCCTGGGGCAGATTTATATTGGACTTTGAGAATGTCATGAACACCTTACATCATGAATCTACTGGGTTCCCACCGGAAGAAATTTTGTTAGACAGCAGAAGTAAAAGTTTAATTGAGGAAAAACTAGAGTTTCCACCTCGTACAAGCTTGGGGTTGAGTCAAAAGAAAGAATTAGTCAGAAAAAGGGCAAAGCAAAAAGCTGAATCTAGATCTAAAAGACATGATAAAAACCTGAAATTTTCAAAATTAATAATTGAGGATTATGTTCTTTTAAAAACCCACGAAAAATCTAGTGAACTGAACCATGAAATTTCCAAATTTAAATATATTTATAATGGACCGTATATAATACAGAACATTCCACATGATAATGCTTACTACCTTTTCTACCCAAAATTCAAGAGATCTTTAGGTGTAAGAAACGTTGTGGACCTGAAACTGTATGTTACTAGGAGTGAGGGACCTAAGTACACTCAGAAAGCAATCTGCAGTAAATGTGCTGTATCTTATGCAGAAACTATTTTATTCTAAATGTAACAAACCTTTGTAAATGTATGTATACCAATTTCAGTGTGCTAATGTACTTATGTGAGTTTCAGATTACCAAATGTACTACAAATGTAAAGATGTATGGAGAAAACGGCTGAAAAGAAAGGGTAAATGCTGCAAGCCAAGTAAAAGATGGGACAGCAAAGAATCAAAGAGGGCATATAAATAGTCAAAGGGGAACTGTAAGTGTGGTACAGGTGATGTGATAAAATGATGCGAAATGGACTGCCCCAAACTGAGTAATAGGCAGCAAATATGTGTAGTGATTTTTCTAAATAGTATTGTGTGTTTATTAGTAAATAAGGAAATGGACTGCTATTCAATGTAAGCAGCAACAAATTCTTTTATAGTGTATATAGGTATTTGTATATGCTTTGTAGTTAAGTGTTTGTGTTTCAGCTTTTGAATTTATTTTTTTTTGAGAAATTTAATAATAAATAAATTATGTTGTGACAGGAGGTTGGACTGTGCCAAAGGCACTTAAGTAAATGATAGGTAAATGTTCTCGATAAATTAAAAAGTATAGACCTATATGATGTGAGTGAAAGGAAGTTTTGTGATATAAAATTTTATGATGATACATTCACTCAAAGATTCAGAACCACTGTATAAATATAAAGTTTAGTGTTCCCATCAAATTTGCACTTAGTGAAATTTACTGGAAACAGGGGCATGTGTAACAACAACAACGCTGTACTATTGTACAAATAAGTAATTTTTTTCTTCTGATTTTTCGATAAACTTGAGTAATTGATGTTCTGCTTTCATTTCTTTTTTGTTTCATGCCATTGTGTTAAGAAAACTGTAAACGAGTTTCAATGTGAAAATTAATGTTTATGTCAAATGTCAAGTAGTATTGTGATTGAATTGAAATGTAACAAATTTTGGAACTGTTGTAAGATGTTTAAAATTGTAACTGTGCGTCTGGTCCATACGTAGGCAATGTGTTAGAATATGTAGAATGCAAAACCTCGGGTGAATACCCTGTCTGTAAGGGAGCGGTAAAAGGTGGATGGCAGGCGAGTGCGGGAAAATGCGCACGGGCACTGCACGGCACAACGGGCTCAGCAGTAGTAGTTGGAGTTTGGCATTGGTCTGAGCAACACGTTCTGGAGCGAGGAGGCTCTCCTGGAAGACGTTGTTTGATTGAGCCTCCGGTATGCCGTTCCAATGCCCACACAGCATGGCAAAATTCCATAGGCACTAAATGGAAAAGTTTTGCGACGCTAAGAAGAATTAAAGTGCTGATACATCAAGAGCCATAGCTGTGGTTGTATGTGTGCTCTGTGCCTCGCCATCTCGCCGCTCGCCAACCGCTGCATCGATACAAGCATGTTGAAACTTTTAGTACTGTATTCATATGGACCAGAGAGTGAACTATTCAATAACAACTTAAATTTTACCAGAACTTTCCTATCATTTAATTATCCTCCCAACTAACGTAGATATGGTCCTTTCCAAATGTTGTGCAATCCGAGTGTCCCGAAATGAAAAATTAAATTTGGTGTTAATAATAATTACTTGCAGACCTAGCTATGTTAGAATGGTGTTTAAAGAACTGTTTTGTTAATGAACCAGTAAATGAATAACGAAGGTCTAACGAAGTTGAAAGATAACTTTAATATTGATATAGTAATGAAGTTTAATTATTTCGAGACAGATATAAAGGTATTTAAATGAGCAGTAAATAAGATAAAAAGAGTAGTAACTCATATACTGGAAATCTTGAACGCATGATAATTTCAGCAATCAATTTTTTAATATAGTAATCATAACAGTTACAGGGGCCCCCCCTTCCCCCTTTTTATTCATTTGAATTCTGAAGTGTTCCACATTGGTTTGACCAACAAAAGTTAAAGTCAATATATAAGTCAAAATTTATCAGTATTTTATCTTTATCAAAATTGACATTTTGTGTGTGGCTCGAAAGTGCTATTTCTAGGGTAACCTATGCCCGATTTTAATCAGATCAATGGACAGTATACATTATAGTGTAGTGTTATGTATTCATGGTTTTTCCATATCAGCACAGAAAGTGAAACTATCAGTTCAATAGATTTTCTGGTTCTAAAATTTACTATATTATGCAGTGTTACTACGTGTTGTTTTGCATGAATATACACCAACTTGTACAGGGAAGAGAACCAGCTCTGGATGATAGTAAATTAGTTGCCTTTCAACGCTCTGCTGGAAGCAGTTCTTCAAAAATTTATAGAATTCTCAGGAAATATATTAAATTAGTTCTTTTACCTTTGGCCAAACCTAGACCTCTGTTTGTATCTATTAAAGATGATTTGGGATTGAAAAAGCCTGGAGTTTATAAAATTCCCTGTAACTGTGGGAAGGCCTACATCGGACAGACTATTCGCACTGTTCGTGACCGGATTGCGGAACATCAGCGTCACATAGGTTTTTTCCAGCCTGAAAAATCTGCCGTCGCTGAACATTGTTTCAATGAAGGCCATAACATGTCGTTTAAAGAGACGCAAATCATTGTTCCGGATTCTCGTTACTGGGATTTCGTGCTCAAGGAATCCATCGAAATACGATTATCTGATTAAATTATTATTTGAGATAAAGGTTTAACTTTAAGCATGATATGGAATCCTGTTTTATCTCATGTAAAACAACAAGGGTCTGGTTTTCGACCCGCTACATATTAATTTCTTAATTTGCGATGTATTACTTTCGCTAGATCCTACCGCCAGTGGAGCAGGAATCCTTCGCTTCACATAGGGCAGCTCTTCCGCTTCTCGCGCAGGCGCAGTGTCCTAGACACGGGGTATAAAGGAGCCGCCGTTTCTCATGTTCATGCGGTTGTGGTGTAATTGTAAACTCAGCGATCGCACCTGAGGATGGCGGCCAGATGGATTACCGAAATATCGATACTGAGCATCACTGATGCGTGAAGGAGCGGTGATTTGCGGGATTCCCGCCAGGGTGGTATTGCCTCCAATCCGTACAGGCAATCGTCGGGATTCCGTAAGCTTTAAGCTTGTAGCGTAAGCTGGGAACTTGCCGAGCAGGTTGCGCGTAACGTCCGCAGGCCTTCGCGCCGCCGGTCGCCACCAATCCTTAAAGGGATCGCACCTGAGGATGGCGGCCAGATGGATTACCGAAATATCGATACTGAGCATCACTGATGCGTGAAGGAGCGGTGATTTGCGGGATTCCCGCCAGGGTGGTATTGCCTCCAATCCGTACAGGCAATCGTCGGGATTCCGTAAGCTTTAAGCTTGTAGAGTAAACTGGGAACTTGCCGACCAGGTTGCGCGTAACGTCCGCAGGCCTTCGCGCCGCCGGCCGCTACCAATCCTTAAAGGGGGAAACCACATTAGAAGGCTGTTTGACACTGATAATTTTGGATTTATTTTGGGTAGGAAGAATTAATTAGAATTTAACAAAATTTCGACGACATTTCATTCATAAAACACCAAAAAAGTTTTGCATCATCTCGGTTCCGAGAGTTCCGGAACCTGTCCAGAATATTGGAAGAGATATCAACATAATCATCATTTCCGACATTTTTATTGCTCATGAAAGCCACACATTGCGTGTGGTGCCGCCATAAGGCGAGACCTTCAGAAGGGGTGGTAAAGATGTCTGTACACACCGGTACCTCTGCTACCCAGTAGCTCGTCCTCTTGCATTCATTAATGCCTGTATTAGTCGTGGCATACTATCCACAAGTTCATCAAGGCACAGTTGGTCCAGATTGTTCCACTCCCCAACAGCGTACATCCCCCAGAGTGACTTGTGGGTCACGTCGTCTATAAACAGCCGTTTCAATCTATCCCAGGCATGTCCGATAGGGTTCATGTCTGGAGAACATATCGGGCGATGTTGTTTTCCTGAAGGAAGTCAGTCACAATGTCTGCGCGATGGAAGCGCGAATAGTCGTCGATAAAGGCGAATGCCTCACCAATATGCTGGCGATATGGTAGCACTATCGGTCGGAGGAAGGCATTCACGTATCGTACAATCATTACGACACCTTCCATGACCACTAACTGTGTACGTCGGCCCCACATAATGCCACCCCAAAACACTAGGGAACCTCTACTTAGCTGCACTCGCTGCACAGAGTGTCTAAGGCGTTCAGCCTGACCAGGTTGTCGCCGAAGACGTCTACAACGATTGTCTAGTTGAATGCATATGCGACACTCATCGTTGAAGAGAACGTGGTGCCAATCCTGAGTGATCCATCTGGCATGTTGTTGGACCCATCTGTAGCGCGCTGCATGGTGTGGTTGCAAAGATGGACCTCGCCATGGAAGTCGGGAATGAATTTGCCCACGGTGCAGCCTATTGCGCACTGTTTGAGTTGTAACACGACGTGCTGTGACTGCCACGAAAAGCATTATTCAGCATGGTGGTGTTACTGCCAGGATTCCTCCGAGCCAAAATCCGTAGGTAGCGGTCACCCACTGCAGTAGTAACCCTTGGGAGGTCTGAGCGAGGCATGTCATCGACAGTTCCTGTCTCTCTGTATCTCCTCCACGTCCAAGCAACATCACATTGTTTCACTCTGAGATGCCTGGACACTTCCCTTGTTGAGAGAACTTCCTAGCTCAAAGTAACAATGCTGTCGTCATCGAACAGCGGTATTGACCATCTAGGCATGGTTGAACTACAGACAACATTAGCCTTATACCTCCTTCCTGGTAGAATGACTGGAACCGATCGGGTGTCAGACCCCATCCGTCTAATAGGCGTTGCTCATGCGTGGTTGTTTACAACTTCGGGCGGTTTTAGTGACACCTCTGAACAGTCAGAGGGACTGTGTTTTGTGTTACAATATCCACAGTCAATGTCTGTCTTCAGGAGTTCTAGAAACCGGGGTGATGCAAAAAAGTTTTTGATGAGTATTTTTCGAACAGTTTTTGTGAATTTTTTTGAATAATATTTCAGCCAAAAATATTGACGTTAAGCTGTGATCATAGAATGAAGGGTTTTACGACGTGATGACATAGCTGTTGGAAAACATTTCGGATGTGAGGTCGTGGTCCAAGAAACTTTACCGTTCCTGACGTTTCGTCCAGGACTGCGCTGGACATCTTCTGAGGCGCTCTTCCGCTGAGTCTTGCCGACTGACTAGTCCGACGTCCGAGAGCGGCAAATGTACTGTAAGAAAGGAGGCGTGGTCGAAGCAACACGTGATGTGCAGAGATAATCCTTGCCAAAGATAAAACTTAACAATAACAGCCACCTTGTGTCTGATTGGTGTATAATTTTAAGGGATTTGGCTCCATCATTTATTGCTTTAAACAACTCCCTACACATGGCTTGTCTAGAAGAAGATTTAGACAACCAAGAATAAGTTTCAGAAATTAAGAACTCAAGATTCGTTGCTAGCATTTGGGCAGCAGAGGACACTGCTAACTGAACTAAATGGCAGACACAAGGGATCAGTACAAGATTAGCGATCTCACATTTCTGGTAAACCCCATTGTTAATACTCACCATTACAGAGGCATTAACCATACCAATACCTCTCATTTGTTTAGTTTTAAAACTATAATCTGAAAGTAATGACTTTGCTGCAGTAACAATACATTCAGCATTCCCCTATTCTAGTTCAAAAATTCCTAATAATGTGGAAATATCTCTGCTTCGTTGTTTTGAAAAATATGCATTGCACGCAGCCATCAATTTGGTGACAGAAATATCTGCGGAATCATCCATAAGAAGACTAAAATACCCATTGCCAACATCATTATGTAGTTCTGACTTAAAGTGCTGGAAGAGAATCTTCCTGATAAAGCACTGCTCCTTGTATGGTGTAGCCATGAAAGAGATGCATCATTAGCACTTTGAAAAAAATTCTTGATTAGATCTGAAAGATTATCAACGGACCAACACAGTGATTAACTACAAACAATGTAAGAGCAACTTCAGCAGCTGCACGGGTGTACGAATGTTTGATAGACTCAAATGACAATGTTTACCGCAGTGAAGATGAAAAAGGTTCAGATGCTTTTAAATATTTCTTAATTTTTCAATGCAAAAGTAAACCTGACTAACACACATTCAGGTTGCATTGGCAGTGTTTACACCGCGCACCACTAGGATCGCCGGGTACCTCTAACAAACAGTCCTTTAATTGTTTATCACTTCACCACTCTTTTCTAAAATGTCGTATATACCCCTTGACAATCTTTTCATACATATTCAGTCAGTCGTAAAACAAACAAGAGCACTATACTATTTGTTAAGCACACAGTAACTCACTACAACACTGTAATCTATAACATGGTACGCAGCTCCCCAGTTATGGGCGGTATCAGTCGGCAGTAGTCGGGAGAATTCGTGCCCTAGTGATTTTCAGATGTTGGTTGCCAACAGCGTAGCGTACAGTTAGCCGGTGTTACCGCATTGTCGTCTTCATTGCTGAGCTCTCTGTCGCTGTCTGTCTTTTGTTGCACTATGTTCAATACGAGTTTTAGGAAAATGTGTGATGCACTTGCTGGCTCATCACGGGGGCTATCTTCTACTGCATTTCAGAAAAGAAAGCCGGTTATCAGGCGCTCATGTAAGTTCAAAACACAGGTTTCTGTAGACTGCAATGGAGGTGGAGTTGGTTCTCCCCCCTCCCTCCACCCCCCCACCCCCCAATCCATCATTCCACGCAGCACAGCTTGTCCGCTCTCCCCTCTGCCCACAAACCTCACTCGACAGATGCTAATTCGCTGGAAGTACCGAACACTAATGTATTGCGCTCACTATCCAGCATGCGCGGCACTAACTCATAGAGCGAAACAGATTTTTGTTAGTGTCCTGCTGGTGCTAGAGACATGTATATTTAGAGCCAGTTCGCATCCTGGTGGTGGATGATACTTCCGCTGCCAGTACATGGCCGACCAGGGGAGGAGAGATGGTAGTTTTAAACTTCCTGATCGCCAGTTTTGGTGCCTATGTTCTGGATTAAACTCCAAACCTCTCCACAGTCTCTCATGACGAGAGGACATGTGATACTGTGGAGGGTGATTCGTCTGTCGGATGGGGATGTTAAGCTCGGCGACCCGCTTGATGCCTTTCTAGAGAATTACGCCATGTGCCAACACCGATTTTCTCCCTCTCCCTCTTCATGCTTAAAAACGCAATCACGACACAAAACACTACCATCACTCATCACAGTCATCCCCCATGTACAGAAACACTCTCGACACTTCGTAACAGGTCGGAAGAGGCAATGGCAAACCATCTGCACTCGGACCCTTTCCGGGATGGCATTTCAGGATCCCTGCTTCAGCCCCCTACGCTCAGTTCTTGAGTTTGGGATTCTTACATACTATTATATATTTGCTTACAACGGAAATTAGAGTTATCTGCCACCGCATTATGTGTGCTTTGTTGAGGTGTCAGTCACGTTGCTCAGTAGGAAGGAAATCTAAGGAGTTAATTGCAGTTTTCAGTTATATCCTGTGTGTATTTAATTTGAATTAACAAATCAGAAATATAGCCCGATTTTGCAAAACCCTGAGTTTTAGTGCAATACATCAAATGTCTGTGAAATCTTATGGGACTTAACTGCTAAGGCCATCAGTCCCTAAGCTTACACACTACTTAACCTAAATTATCCTAAGCACAAACACAAACACCCATGCCTGAGGGAGGACTCGAACCTCCGCCGGGACCAGCCGCACAGTGCATGAATACAACGTCTTGGACCGCTCGGCTAATCCCGCGCGGCTGCAATACATCTGTGAAACTGTCTTGCAGGTGCACAAACATTTGCATTCGTTATAATTTTTAAAAAAATTATTTTTTTTCGAAATTAAATGAAACTAGAAAAATCCATCAGAAAAAGGCCCAGTTTTAATAACATCCGTCAAAAAATCCGTCAACCGTCAAAAGTAGACTTTACCCGTCACACAACATGTAATTCTAATATTCTGAAGAATCAGCCTCAGTTGCACAAATTTTCTTGTCTTTATCAGGTTTCGGCTAAATTACTCTAGCCTTCTTCAGAAGCATAAAATTACTATAACATGCCAGAGTGGGGCACAGTCAGCATTAAAGTTAAAACTTATAGTACCGTGGTACCACGTCGAATTAAAACTACTTAGCTGAAGTCCAGCCCCGGCATCTCTTCACCACGCGGTCGGTTGGCAGCGGCAGCAGTAGGTTTTAATTTTAATGTTGACTGTGCCTTCCTCTGGCATGTCATAGTAATTTTATGCTTCTGAAGAAGGCTAGATTAATTTAGCCGAAACCTGGTAAAGACCAGAACATTTGTGAAACTGAGGCTGTTTCTTCAAAATATTAATCAATCACAGTTACTGATGGGACTGCAATATGCTAAAAATTCTGTCACATTTGACGGTAAATCCGTCAAATTGACAACACTGAACATACACTGATACAACAACATCTCTGACTTATTCTGACTAACATCCCTGATCTCAGACAGGTCGTACACAGAATATGATTACATAGATATTACAGAGGTTGAGTACATTTATCAGATTCGCAGCTTCCTTCACATTTATGTCAAAAACCACCTGAATATCGTCATGATAAATAGGACAGTCACCTTTAAATGTCACGTATATTTTTGCTACCACTTACACTTCGAATGGGCTACTGGACTAATTATTGAAAAAAAAAATTCGGAGAGACATTCAGTATTTTTCCGTATCACGTTTCGTTCCTGCCAAGGACTTTATAAATCTATTTTCATCAACATATCGAAAGTAAATTGAAGTCACCACCTTGCGAGGAACTTCAAAGGAATAAGACATCTTCTTAAAGCATCACATCTTTATACTGAAACATTAGTATTCCAGAGTTATTAACACCTGCTTGCCATGTATCAAGTGTCACTATAGAAGCTGTAAATTGTCGTAGCTGCTTTGGGAAACAGCCAAAGCTCCAAGAGCTAACAGAAAGCCTTTAAGGTCAGATGTCCGAAAGAAGAGACAACACTTATATCCACGCACGCACACACACAAAGACAAAACTGCCGATGTCTCTTCAAAGAAATTGAAGCAGGCTCGGCCTCTTACAGTGAAAAGTCCCCTATTGAAAAATTGTACAGGACTGTGCTTAAACTGACACACAATATTTTTAGCGCAACGCAATCTGACTTTCAATAATCCATACAAAAGAATGGCCCTGACTAACATTAACCTATACCTTTCACAAATCACTTACCCCACAAAAATCTTCGTTACTCGAACCATTGCAATACAGCGAGCGCCACTACTACCAGCTAAATAAAAGATTCAAACTACGGAAGGCACTAACTACTGATAGGCATAGTTAGCAAATGAAAGATTTTAATAGAGAACAAACAATGTATTTACCTTAATAGTGTTGAAAACTCATAATATTCATAGCAGTTCATTACATCCTGTCTTACAAATTTCAAAACTCCGCCATCTCTCTCCCCACATCCACCACTGCTGGCGGCTCACCCCCAACTGCGCAACGCTACGCGCTGTTCACATCCAGCTGCCCAACACTACAATGGCAGACAACAATGCAAACTAGCCACCGACTGCACACAGAACAGCAGTGATTTTCATACAGAGCGCTGCGTAACGTTGGCAATAAGAAAACATAAACAGCCTACTTACAACAGGAATCGGTGAAATGCCCCGAATAATGAAGATGATGGGCTTGGGCCAATAGACTAGTAGTGTGTGCATAAGTTGAGTATGTGACTCTGACAGAAGTGTGCTAGGACGGGAAAGGTTTGATTCTGCAGCGTAGCATCTCTGAAATAAGGGGAATTATGCTACGGAATTTTATGTCGTACTGTACATCGACTATAGATCAAAAAAGTTTATGAAAGTTACTTCCTAAAATACAGATTGATTTTCTATTACTGTTACCTAAGAGATGTATCAGTATCTGTGGAAAAGTGTTGAAGTGTAAGTTACAGTTCAGAAGAACAGAGATTAACTTTCTGGGCAGCACTCATGGTTAATACTGAGCTCATTTTAACAAGTCTACTATCAGGGAGTGCTGGAAAGTAAAACCACTGAATACATGTGACAATTCCTGAAGATTTTTAAACAAAACGAACGTTATTAATATTCTACGCCTTTAAACTCCATGTCTACATATTTACAGCCGTCTGCCACTAGAAGGATCCGAGCTGTAGCGAGTAACATGGCGGTGTGTGGCGCGTTATGACGGTGCGTTATAAACAGCGTGCTACAGTCTAGTTTCAAATTCGAAGAGTGTGTCTACACACGGAGCGTCCGCTTCTTAAGCATGAGACATCCGAACAATATGACGCCTTTTGTTCACTGTCTCGATCATCCTCCATAGAGTCTCGAATTTGTTATATCCGGTTTTCATCTGCTTCCAGTTCTTAAAGAACACCTTCGAGGACTTGTGATGAATTGGTGCAAACAGATGTGGGGTTACAGTCAAACTTTCTAGAGTAACTGGAAGAATTATGTTCGTCTTCAGGGTGACTATGTTAAGAAATAAATATAGAGACATGAAGAATGATGATGTAGAATGTTATACCGTTTGTTTTATTTAAAACGTTTTGAGAGTTTTCTCATAAAAATGCGGAAGTATTGCTTTTCAGCAAGCCACTGTAAAGTCGCTGGCTGCTATGCACTGCGGTAAGTGACTTACTAATGCTGAATGTTGCAGTGCATACGGGAAGATGATAATAATATCCTAACTTTAAGTTAAAAGCATTTCATACGATTAATTTCACAGAACAATGTGTGTCTTTATTTCATGGGGGGATTGTAATTAGCTTGAAACAGCTAATTAAAGATTGAGTGATGGGGACCGTGGCAAGCCCTCACAAAGTGGAAGTGTGTGGTTATCATGACAACGATTCAAGAAGACCATAATAAGGCAATCAAAATCCCAAATGTACTAACTGCTGTTGTAACCTCCCAACAGTTTAAAATTTCGTAAACTCCCAATAAAAATATGACTAACCTCCCAATGAAAATGCGACTCACATATAACCTTTCGATAATTAACTGACTGTGACTCTAAACTGGTAAATTTGGACGTCAGCAGTGCTGTATCATGGCCCTGAAAAATCATTCTCAATAAATTGAAAATCTTATCTCAATGATGTCGCCGGATAACGTGTGTATATCTGCTCCTATAAGAAATTTTTCTGGCTCAGCACAGTGCAATGCTGGCCACTAGATTTCGATATGTATAAAATAAACTGATTTTTTTTACGATAATTGCCATGACTATGGATAAGAGAAATTAGCAAAAACTTTAAATTCAGATGAATGACTTTGAAAAGTTATCTTTATAAGAAATATTATTATTGAATTATTATTGAAAATTATTGACATATGACTTTGATGTAACAATAGTACAAAATGAGTTGTTGCAAATTACATATGTGCGCGGAAATAAATAATAATAATTTTTGCTTTTACCTTATACTACATCGCTCAGGCACCGCCGTCGTTCACCACAACTGGCCTTGGTAATTCCATACAGGACACAAGTGCTCTCTGTGAGCTATACAGGTAGACAACTGCTCTCTAAGAGCGACCTGACCCTACTGCCCGACTGCGAGCTACTACTACTACTGCTGCTGCCGACACGGCTCTCTGGTCTGCGACTCTATTGTAGCTTACATATCGCAGGCAGCGCGTGAGCAATCCATCGAAATAACATCTGCTCGAGTGCGCTAGCAATATATTCCTTAATCATGGACCTCTTACACTGTTAATAAAAGTAAGTTAAACCTTTGACGATCGAAGATGAGAAATGTACTAGCGAAATCAATGAAGAATAACTTCGTAACGGTACAGTGATATGCCCCTGGCATTTGAGTTACTTATTACAAAAGCAAAAGGTCGGAAGCATTAGTGTATTACGTCCTGGAGCGGCACATGAACGCCCATGGGCTACTGAAGTCAAATTGCTTGCAGTAGGAAAGATTTGTTTCACAGTATCTAAGATGAAGATGTGCTCTTAGTACTTACGCTATGGCATTTTAGAGCTCATGTTTACTAAACTTTTTTTCACCGGATTATTGTTTTCCTGTCATACCCCTGAATGTTGAGCATTTCTCCTGGAAAGCTCTGCATACAAGGTTGGCGAAATAGCTGCAGAATTCAATAATGTAATAATTTCACTTCTAAAGGAAGCAGGTGCTGAAAGCTGAAAATATTACCAAACAATCATTCACATAACTCTTGTTCAAGAAAGTGCTGACAAGCATTAATTACAGCCAGATGAAAAAACTGCTAAACATTGATGTCGCTGAATATCAGTCTGGACTATGGTGCAATGTAGGAAGAATCGAGGGAATGACAACCCTATGACTTGTCTTAGGAAGTATGTTAATGAAAGGTAAACCTGTGTTTATATCACTTGTACGTTTACAGAAATGAATTGACACTGTTGACTCGAACACACTATTTGAAACTATGAAGGTAACAGCGATAAACTATAGTGAGGGAAAAATTATTTATAACTTGTAAAGAATCTATACAGCAGTTACAAGAGACCAAAAATTTTAAAGAAAAACAATGGTTGAGAAGGGAATGTGACAAGCTTGTGGCCTATGTCCAATACTTGTAAATATGTACATTGAGGAATTAGTAAAGAAAACGGAGGAGAAATACTCAGAGGAAATGAAACATCAGAGAGAAGAAATTAAAACGTTACGCTTTTCCCATGACATTTTAATGCTGACAGAGACAGCAAACGACTTTGAAGAGAGGTTGAAATGAACGAATATTGTCCTGCAAATAGTTTATAAAATGAACGTGAACAAAAATAAAACAAGATCAATGGAATGTAGTCGACTTAAATCAGCTAATACTGAAGGAAAAAGATTAGGAAATAAGACCGAAAGCAGTAAAAGTGCTTTGCTATTTGGGCAGCAAAGTAAGTGATGATTTTCGAGGTAGAGAGGTTATAACATGCGGATTGGTTATAATAAGGAAATCTTTTCTTCGAAAGACAAATGTTTTAACACCTAATGTAATTTTTTATGTTGGGGAGGCGTTTCTGAAGCTATTAGTCTGGCGTATAGACTTGTGTGAAAGTGAAGCTTTGCCGATTAGCGTTTCAGGCAAGAAGAAAATAGAATCATTTGAAATGTCGTGCTACAGAAGAATGCCGAATTTTAAATGGGTAGATCGAGTATTTAATAAGGAGGCACTGAACCCAATCAGGAAATAAGTAATTTCTGGCAGAATGTGATTAAAAGAAGGGATACAACACTTTCTGAGGCCTCAAGCGTTCGTTAAGTTGGTAATGAAGGGGAATGTTAGGGGAATTTTTGTAGAGCGAAACCAAGGTATCTATACAGTAGTTAGGGCCAAATGGATGTTGGAAGCAGTAGTTAACCGGAAATGAGGAGTAGAATGGAGAGTTTCATCAAACCACAACAACATCAGCATTTTACACAAAAGTCTATATCTTCTTTCTGATTCAGATAAAATTGTAGTGCAGAGCAACACTTGCACATCCAGTGCGATTTTTTCCTCTTGCATCTGGTTTGTTATTACTCGAATGTCCTAGTGTAGCTTACTGCTGTTTCTTAAATAGGAACTATAGCAGGTATATACTCAACCATGTAACCTAAGCAGTTCCATCTGAAATGCTCACCTGCAGGCTGTCTGGCGCCCATGGGCAGTGATGGGCAGGGGTGGCCAAGCAGCTGGTGCACATCATTATGCAATGGGGTTGCTGTAACGTAACGAAGTCGAAAACTGCATTTCCGAAGATGTCAACAAAATATGTAACATACATTCACCGCATACAAGTAACAGTATTCTGTATGCACTGTGAATGTAGGTTACACATTTTGTTGACACTTCGGAAATGCCATTTCCGGTTTTATGTTGATTTGAAAATGGATCCCGGCCCGAAACTAGTCATCGAATGAAAAAAAAATATTTGCAACTTGGACTCGTTTTCCGTTGTAATTATATGTGTTTTGAACGTTAGGTCACTATGGCTTGTTACCATGAGATGTTTGTCAGTTGTGGTATTGCGTTCCTACCATGCAGCGCGCCCGGGTTCGATTCCTGGCCTTGTTGGAGATTTTCTCCGTTCGTGGATTGGGTATTGTGTTGTCCTATTATCATTTCATCCTCATTACCGCCACACAAGTCGACCAATGTGGCGTCGACTGAAATGAGACGTGCACTCGCGGCAGAACTACCCCGGATTGGACCTCCGGCCAACAATTACACACGATCATTTCATTTTTTCCAATGCTTTATCGTGAATGCTGCAGTAGAAGAACAAACATCCTACCTGCTTATGGGCGATACTTTGAATTTATTTACATTAAGTATGAATGTTCCTATAATTTCTGCTTTTAAGATTTTACGATATGCTACACCTACATCTGAGAGTGGCCCCCCGCAGCTGGCGACGTTATTCACCACATCATTTGTGTGTGTTGTGAACAGTGAACAATTATGTCACTGATGATTTCGCTCATTGAAAATAACATTTTACCTTCCATCATTTAGGAGGTCTTCAGTCCAGTCCAAGATCTACATCCCCACTTACTTATACATCTATACTCTTCAGACCACTTTACGGTCTGTAGCGGAGGGCACAATGTGCACTACTGTCACTTCCTTTCTCTCGTGCTCCGGTCGCGACTGATTTACGGGGAAAATAGTTTTCGGTAAGCCTCTGTGTTAGCCAGAATCTATCTAATTTTACGCTCATGGTCATTTCACGAGAGATACGAAGGAGGAGCCATTGTACTGACTGACTTTTCTAGGAACGTATGCGTCCATAATTTTGACAGTGAAGTCCACCGTGCATCAGAACATTTCACTTACAGTATCTGCTTCGAGAGCTGACTTCGTATCTCCGACACACTTTTCGCTTACTAAATAAACCTGTAACGGAACGACCTGCTACTCTTTGAATCTTCTCTAGTTGTTGTGTGAAATTCCTAACTATTTTCAAGCATCTGTAGACCGAGAATTTTGTAAGCTACGTCCTTAATGGTTGGACTGTCAAAGGGTTCTTCCAATAAATCTCAGTTTGTCATCTACCTTACCTGCGATTAGTCTTATGTGTTCCTTTCACTGTAAACCACTCCGTACGCCTACTCAGATGGCTCAAATGGCTCTAAGCACTATGGGACTTAACATCTGAGGTTATCAGTCCCCTAGACTTAGAACTACTTAAACCTAACTAACCTAAGGACATCACACACATCCATGCCCGAGGCAGGATTCGAACCTGCGACCGCAGCAGCAGCGTGGTTCCGGACTGAAGCGCCTAGAACCGCTCGGCCACAGTGGCCGGCCGTACGCCTACTCCCAGAAATTATATACACATCAAAGGAAGGTTTGGATACCTCGGTTCCGAGAGTTCCGGAACCTGTACAGAAAATCGGAATAGATATCAACATAAACATCATTTCCGCCCTTTTTATTCCTCATGAAAAACACACATTGCATGTTGTACCACCATACAGCGAGATCTTCAGAGGTGCTGGTAAAGTACCTCTAATACCAAGTAGCACGTCCTCTTGCACTTGCATGTATTCATCGTGGCATACTATCCACATGTTTATCAAGGCACTGTTGGTCCCGATTGTCCCTCTCCTCAACAGCGATTCGGCGTAGATCTCTTGGAGTGGTTGTTGGGCTATGTTGTCCATAAACATTTTTCAATCCATCCCAGGCATGTTCGATAGGGTACATGTCTGGAGAACAAGCTGGTCATTCTGTTCGTGCGATGTCGTTATCCTGAAGGAAGTCATTCACAAGAGGTGCACGATAGGGGGGCGAATTGTCGTCCATGAAGACTAATGCTTCGGCAATATGCTGTCGATTAGTTTGCACTATCGGTCGGAAGATGGCATTCAAGTATCATACAGCCGTTACGGTGGCGTCCATGATCACCAGCGGCGTACGTCGGCCCCACACAATGCTACGCCAAAACAGCCTTGCTACACTCGTTGGACACTATGTCTAAGGCGTTCAGCCTGACCGGGCTACATCCCAACACGTCTCCGACGATTGTGTAGTTGAAAGCTTATGCGACACTTATCGATGAAGAGAACGTGATCTCAATCCCGAGTGGTCCATTCGGCATGTTGCTGAACCCATCTGTACCGCTCTGCATGGTGTCGTGGTTGCAAAGATGGCCTCGCCATGGAAGTCGGAAGTGAAGTTGCGCATCATGCACCCTTTTACGAACAGTATGAGTCGTAACACGGCGTCCTGTGGCTGCACATAAAAGCATTACTCTACATTACAATGAAATGCACACCCTTAGCTGCTTACAGGCGTTGACATACGTCAACAGGGACAGACGAAAATGTGTGCCCTGACCGAGACTCGAACCCGGGGTCTCCTGCTTACATAGCAGACGCTCTATCCATCTGAGCCACCGAGGACACAGAGGATATCGCGACTGCAGGGTTTTATCTCTGGCACGCCTCCCGCGAAACCCACATTCTCAACATATTGTCCCGCACTACATTCGTAGTGCTCCCGCCCATTATACTCGTTACTCGCGGCGCGTTGCCGATTCCCGTAAGAGTTCGGCCACTGTTTGTGCATTCGCACAGAAGGAGAAGATGGTAAAGCGGGCGGTGAGCCTTAACTATATACCTGTATATACTAAGATGGTATCTGTGCTTTCGGACATGTCCGAAAGAAGAGATACCATCGGTGTCCATGCAGCCCGTTAGAATGAAATTACAATGAAATGAACACCCTTAGCTGCTTACAGGCGTTGACATACGTCAACGGGGACAGATAAAAATGTGTGTCCCTGCTTACATGGCATGACGCTCTATCCATCTGAGCTACTGAGTACACAGTACGGGACAATATGTTGAGAATGTGGTATTCGCGGGAGGCGTGCAGAGATAAAACCCTGCAGTCGCGCTGTCCTCTGTGTCCTCCGTGGCTCAGATGTATAGAGTGTCTGCCATGTAAGCAGGGGATCCCGGGGTCGAGTCCCGGTCGGGACACAAATTTTCATCCGTCCCCGTTGACGTATGTCAACGCCTGTAAGCAGCTATGGGTGTTCTTTTCATTGTAATTTCATTCTAACGAGCTGCATGGTCACCGCTGGTATCTGTTCTTTCGGGCATGTCCGAAAGCACAGATACCATCTAAGTATACTTGTTATTCTACAAGTTGGTGCTGCTGTCAGTGTTCCTGCTAGCCATAATCCGTAGGTAGCTGTCATCCACTGCAGTAGTAGCCCTTAGGTGGCCTGAGCGTGGCATGTTATCGACAGTTCCTGTCTTTCTGTATCTCCTCCATGTCCAAACAACATCGCTTTGGTTCACTCCGAGTCGCCTGGATACTTCCCTTGTTGAGAGCCCTTAATGGCACAAAGTAACAATGCAGACGCCATCCAACCGCCGTATTGACCGTTTAGGCATGGGTGAATTACGGACAACACGAACCGTATACCTCCTTCCCGTTGGAATGACTGGAGCTGATCGGCTGTCGGACCCCCTACGTCTAATAGAAGCTGCTCATGCATGGTTGTTTACACCTTTGGGCGGGTTTAGTGACATCTCTCAACAGTCAAAGGGACTGTGTCTGTGTTACAATATCCACGTCAACCGGGGTGATGTAAAACCTTTTTTATGTGTGTATTAAGGTGATTGTTCTGCAATTGTGTAATAATACTACAGTACATTTTTTATCTACTTATTCAAATTACGTTTGCAGTTCACGGATCAACCGTGGATCCTCTGCACCTCTTCTTGCATTTTACTATAATTTTCTAGCGTTGAGTGCTTTCTGTAAAGGACAGCATCATCCACGAATAGCAACATGGAATTTTTCGACGTTATCAGCTAGGTAGTTTATATAGAGGAAGTTTCAGAAGTAAAGCGTCTAACTTCAGGGAATTGTAGACGGTTTCCTGAGAAACAAAACGACGGGAGGAACTAGTGTCCTGAAAAGTCATCCAACGACGCTACAGAGTGTCTAAGTTAAAGACGCCGCCACGTGCCGCTAGGCCTCTCTCCGGCAGCAGGCGTGAAATTGTACCTGAACTTTCTGCAGGCAGGCCGACACCTGTGGTTTTCGATATCCAGTGATCTTCACTGACTGCCACATTGTACAGTGGTGCTGCTAGACATTCCTTTTGTCCTATGAATACGATGCTCTGTTGCCGTGGTGGCTGGCAGCGTTAGACAACGACTTTTCCTATACACAGTGTATCCTCTCACGGCACCCTCTACACAGACTCCGATGTTTTACGGTATACAGAACGTAACAGACAGAAAAAGCGTCTACATAACGGGGCGACTGTCGGTTTGCGCAGCAGGCGTCGCCGTGTACTAACCCTGGAGTGTGTGGCAATAGGTCGAATTACATGAATAACGGCAGATTTTTCCGAGACATCGACGCTATTATTGAATTTAAAGGGCAGGAACCGTGAATGCAAGGAACCATACGTGGAGGCACCGTGGCAGTTATCAGACAACAAGATCCAAGGAATGTACATTACCATTTATTCCGCAGGTACAGGAAATTATTTACGTTGTACAAAGTAGCCAACATCTGAAACACATGCAAAAAGTAAATGTTCAAATATAGTTGAGACTGTTTTACTCACTTTTTTACAGTAGTTTATCTGGTCTCTGGCACTGCCCGCAACCGTGCTTCCACCACTAGCAAATTAAATACAGTTACTTTAGGTGCCTTGTATGCCTGCCTCCAGCGTCGTAGCATGCCTGACATCTGCGTGACATTGACTGCCGCACTCGCTCAGAGTTACTGGGCATAGTGCGAACAACCTCACAGGCTGCATGTAGCCTCGTCAGTTGGGTTTTCTGCTGACTCCAGTGGGGTTTCATACGCCACATTCTTCAGATCGCGCAGCAGGAAGAATTCCAGCGCGTTGAGGTCAGGCGACAGTGGCGACAACGTTACAGGTCCACTACGACTAATCTAGCGATCACTAAACATCCGTTCGATTTGGGTTATGGCAGCTCGACTGAGTTGTGTGGATGACCCATCACGCTGGAACCACATATGTGACAGATTTCAAGTGGCACCTCCTCCAGTAATTCTGGTGGCACTTTCTGAATGAAGGTTGTATAGTTGTCGCCTGAGAGTCTACGGGGAAACATGTAGGGGTCAATCAAGTAATCGAGGACTATATCAGCCCATATACAGTTAGTGACCTTTTCCTGATGATTGCATTCGTGAGTATTGTGGGGCTTCGCCGCTACCCACTCACGGCAACTAAAAATTGCAATATAAGTCCTCAGTTATTTGCTGGATGTATTCCAATCTCTATCTTGCTCTATAGTTTTTACCCTCTACAGTTCCCTCTAGCACCATAGAAGCTATTCCCTGACGTCTTAACAGGTGTTCTATCACACTTTCCCTTTTTCTTGTCAGTGATTTCTATATGTCCGCTTCCTCTCTATTTCTGCATCTACATCTACATACATACTCCGCAATTCACCATACGGTGCGTGGCGGATGGTACCTCGTACCACAACTAGCATCTTCTCTCCCTGATACACTCCCAAACAGAACGAGGGAAGAATGATTGCCTATATGCCTCTTTACGAGCCCTAATCTCTCTTATCTTATCTTTGTGGTCTTTCCGCGAAATGTAAGTTGGCGGCAGTAAAATTGAACTGCAGTCAGCCTCAAATGCTGGTTCTTTAACCTTCAGTAACGATTCACGAAAAGAACGCCTCCATTCCTCTAGAGACTCCCACCCGAGTTCCTGAAGCATTTCCGTAACACTCGCGTTACCTACCAGTAACAAATCTAGCAGCCCGCCTCTGAATTGCTTCTATGTCCTCCCTCAATCCGACCTGATAGGGATCCCAAACGCTTGAGCAGTACTCAAGAATAGGTCGTATTAGCGTTTTATAAGCGGTCTCCTTTACAGATGAACCACACCTTCCCAAAATTCTACTAATGAACCGAAGACGACTATCCGCCTCCCCCACAACTGCCATTACATACTTGTCCCACTTCATATCGCTCTGCAATGTTACGCCCAAATATTTTATCGACGTGACTGTGTCAAGCGCTACACTACTAATGGAGTATTCAAACATTACATGATACTTTTTCCTATTCATCTGCATTAATTTACATTTATCTATATTTAGAGTTAGCTGTCATTCTTTACACCAATCATAAATCCTGTCCAAGTCATCTTGTATCCTCCTACAGTCACTCAACGACGACACTTTCCCGTACACCACAGCATCATCAGCAAACAGCAGCACATTGCTATCCACCCTATCCAAAAGATCATTTATGTATATAGAAAACAACAGCGGACCTACCACACTTCCCTGGGGCGCTCCAGATGATACCCTCACCTCCGATGAACACTCACCACCGAGGACAACATATTGAGTTCTATTACTTACGAAGTTTTCGAGCCACTCACATACTTGGGAACCAATCCCATATGCTCGTACCTTAGTTAGGAGTATGCAGTGGGGCACCGAGTCAAACGCTTTCCGGAATTCAAGGAATATGGCATCCGTCTGGCACCCTTCCTCCATGGTTTGCAAGATATCATGTGAAAAAAGGGTGAGTTGCGTTACGCAGGAGCGATGCTTTCTAAAGCCGTGCTGATGCATGGACAGCAACTTCTCTGTCTCAGGGAAATTCATTATATTCGAACTGAGAATATGTTCGAGAATCCTGTAACAAACAGATGTTAAGGATATTTGTCTGTAATTTTGATGATCCGTCCTTCTTATATACTGGCGTCACCTGCGCTTTTTTCCGGTCGCTCGGGACTTTACGTTGGGCAAGAGATTCGCGATAAATGCAAGCTAAGTAAAGAGCCAACGCAGTAGAGTACTCTCTGTAAAACCGAATTGGAATCCCATCAGGACCTGGCGATTTATTTATTTTCAACCCATTCAGCTGCTTCACAACCCTAGGGATGTCTATCACTATGTCGTCCATACAGGAATCTGTACGAGACTGAAACCGCAGTATGTTTGTACGATCCTTCTGCGTGAAAGATTTCTCAAATGCTAAATTTAAAATTTCAGCTTTCGTTTTGCTGTCTTCCGTTGCCAGGCCAGACTGATCAGTGAGTGACTGGATGGAAGCCTTCGACCCGCTTACCGATTTTACGTAAGACCAGAATTTCCTTGGCTTTTCAGCAAGATCTTTTGCTAAGGTATTACGGTGGTAGTGGTTGAATGCTTCGCGCATCGCTCTTTTTACAACAGCACGAATCTCTACTAACTTTTGCATGTCCTCATTCTTCCGATCTTTGTTGTACCGCGAGTGAAACTGCGTTTGCTTCCTGAGCATTCTCCGAAATGTGCTGTTAAACCACGGTGGATCTTTTCCGCCCGTAACCCACTTTTGCAGCACATACTTATCCAATGCGTGATTTACAATGTGTTTAAAATTTTCCCATAATTATTCCACGTCCATCGTACCGGAAGTAAATGACGTCGATTCATTTACTAAGTGGGGTGCTAACGACTGCTTATCTGCTCTTTCTAGTAAGAATACTCTCCTAGCCTTATTTACCAACTTTCGTAACCATAGTCGTAATGACAACATCATGATCACTAATCCCTGTCTCAACACTGACATCGTCGATGAAGTCTGGTCTGTTCGTGGTTACCAGATTTAAAATATTTCATTTCACGTTGGCTGTCGATTCAGCTGCTCAAGACAGTTTTCGGATAATGTGTTCAAAAGTAATTCACACGACGGCTTGTCTGTACCACCTGTAATGAATCCATAGACATCCCAGTCTATACTAGGTAGGTTGAAGTCGCCTCCGATTAATATAGCATGATCCGGATACTTCTGCAATACCGAATGTAGACTCCCTTTGAATGATTCTAGAACTGTCACGGTGGAACCTGATGGCCGGTAATAACACCCCACAATGAACCTTATTTCCTCTAAGCTTGTTACATGTGTCCAGATAACTTCATAATCACACTCTACTTCGACCTCAGTAGACGCAATATTTTTCTCAACTGTAATGAAGACACCACCTCCTACGGTGTCTAATCTGTCTTTCCAATACACGTTCCAACCCTCACTAAATATTTCAGAACTTCTTATCTCAGGGTTCAGCCAGGCCTCGGTCCCGAGAATGATTTGCGCGCCACAGGCTTCCTGGAGGGCAGTAAATTCAGGAACTTTATTCCGAACACTCTGAAAATTTACTGCTAATAGCTGAAGTGTCTTTATACTGAGCGTGTCCTGATTTCCCTACCTGCACGTCGACTGGTGAGTGCTCCTCACGACACCTCGAACCCCTGCCTAGCCTAAAAAAAACCTTATGTGCACGCCATAAGTAGTCTGCTACCCGAGTAGCCACTTCCTTTGTGTAGTGCACCCCTGACCTATCTAGGGGCGTCCTACAATTCCCCACCCAATAGCGCAAGTCTAGAAATCTGCAGCCAAGACCGTCACAGAGTCGACGAAGCCTCTGGTTGAGACCCACCACTCGGCTCCTAACCAAAGGACTCCGATTCACTCTGGGAACAATGCTGCAAATAGAGAGCTCTGCTTGCACGCTGCGTGCGGGGCCAGCAGTCTTCACCAAATCCGCCAGCCGCCTGTACGAACTGAGGATTGCCTCAGAACCCAAGCGACAGGCATCATTGGTGCCAACGTGAGCAACTACTTGCAGACGACTGCACTCGATAGTCGCAGGCAAGGCCGCCTCCACCATCTTGGATGAGTACCCGCGGCAGACAAACCGAGTGCACGTTGGATTTCTTTCCAGCCCTGTACGCTATTTCCCTAAGGGGCTCCATCACCCGCCTAACCTTGGAGCTCCCAATAACCAGCAAGCCTTTGCCCCCGTGTGCCTGCTCAGGTCCTGCTGAAGGAGCGGCCACCTGCCCACTGACAGGATGAATAGGCGAGGCCAGCCGGCCAGCCAGCCAGCCTCCACATTGGCCCTCCGCCTCAAGAGACGCGAACGCATTGCAGTCCGCCACTCACCCTGAGGTCAGGGCGGCCCTAACGCGCTGGGTACACTAGAAATTGCCTTGGCGGCTGAGTCAGCGGACGCAGCAAGCGACACCTGGGGTGTCTCTAGCGACTCGCCGGACCCTCTGCCGTCGCTGCACCTCGAGGTAGCAGCCTGAAGGCGGCTGACCATGGCCAACAGCACGCTCAGCTGCTCGCGAACCGCGGCCAGTTCCTCCTGTGTCCGCACACAGCATGCACATGCCCTATCCATCCTACTGGTAAAATCTAACGACTCCGCGAATTTATACTCTACGGCTATCAATAAGCAATATTACTCCTCTGAAATACGAGAATACGCAAGGATTTTATGTAATTAAATATTCAAACGCACAAACACTCAGAAAGAAATTAAGAATCAAACTACAAAACAAATATGAAAGCTAAATATGCGACTCGCTACTGCACTGCTGCTGCACTGATACTTCGCCAGCGGCTGCTCAAGGCTCACTGAGGAGAGAACCTTCTCATTCCTTACATTATAGGCCACCTAATTTTCAACAATCTTCTGTATATCCCTCCCCCACGCGCTTTTCAATCCGAACATATCGTTCTTGATCATCCAGTTCTATTTTTCTGTCTTGATTGTATACTACTCTTCTTTCGCTATAGATTATCCCTTTTTTCACGGAATTTCCAACACCTTGCACCGTTTGACATCGTTGAGTACATTTTTCAGCTCGACAAATCCTAAGAGTGTTTCTTTACTTTTCCTCAGTCTGGTTTCCATTATCAATGGCAACAAAAGAACTGCCTCTCTGATGCCATCATCTTTCTAAAGCCAAAGCGATCAACAATATTGGAACAATATCTATTCTAGCGTAGTTTTAATTTATTCAAGATGGCAGACCCTCCCTCCCCATACCAGCCCCTGCCCGTTGCATAATGTAGCAACATCTCACTGATGCTAATGGTTCCCCTGCTCCTGTTTACCCCCTCTTCCCTCGTGTGACCTACCCACCACTTCCCCATCCCCTCCACTCCACCCTGGAAAATAGTGGGAAACGCTCAGCCTGTGCTGCGCTGTTGGTGAGGGAACATTTAAAATATGTTGCCAAAACGCTCATATTTGAAAGATGCTCTTTTCTGTCACAAGAAGTTGGAAGAACCTGCTACAGGATAGGGAGTCAATTATTGAAGGGGAAAAGGTTCGCTGGTTAGGAGTGCAGGAATGTGTGGGTCTAAGATGGGAGGTCTGGTGCATAGCACTGATGGCATACGAATGATTGTTGGGACAGAAATGAGGAATGAGGAATGACTAGAGGAGGAAAACGGAGACACTGATAGTTGCTAGGGAAAGAGCCATGTGGAAAGAAGGGCAGGGGAAAGGATATATGCGGAGGCGAGGGAGAGAAAGTCCTGATAAGGTAGATCAGGTGGGGTGACATGTTACTGGTAAGATGGGTAAATGTTGGGATGGAGTTCGTGGTCTGGAAGGGAATTTGGCTGAAGTTTCTTTGGGAGAGCATTTACAGGGTGTGTACATGGAGGGTTGGTGGAATGTGTAGCAACATGAGAGACTAAAGTAGAGGGGAAGTGATAGGGTTATTGGAGTCAAGTTTGCAGACGATAAAGATTGTTTTGAGGTGTTAGTATGAGGGAGAAGAGCCTGGAATTGCTGAGTTGGTATAATATCCTTTTGGAGAAGGTAAACGTATGTGGAAAGTGAGGTGGAGTGCACAGCATTCAAGGATCTGGAGGGACTTGTAGAACTTGGGAGTGCAGATATGCATGCAACATTTTCATAGCCCACAAAGGGCTGAATTAGGGATTTGTACATGTGACGGACAGTGGAAGTGTGTAGTCTTCATGTTCAGCAAGTTACTAGTTTATTATTTTTAGTCTGTTGTGAGCTTTCTGATGTGTTGTTAATACATGGGGTTTTTACATTAGTTGCTGGTTGAAGTTTAGTCGAAGATATTTTAGTATGTAAGTTAGCAGGATTTGCAATCATAACTGTTTTGAGATAGCAGTCATGAGATGGAAGGTGTGGGTGGTGCATTTTTATTGCCTGGGTTTTGGTGGGGTTAATCTTAAGCACCCATTGATTACACCAGGAGCTTAGTGACAGAGGTGCCCATCTGGAATGATCGTTGGGGTTTCTGGAGTAAAGGATAGAGGGCGAGGAAGCACTGTCATCAGCATGCTGAAGCAGGTGGATGGGATGAGGTAGTTTGGGCATATTAGCAGTGTAAAACAGGTAAAGGAGGGGGGAGAGAACGGAACATTAGTGTACTCCTGTAGTGGAATGGATGGTATGGGAATCGATGTTGTTAACAAGGACACAAGAACATAGGATAGGCGATTGGAGAGGACATAAGTCTGAAATTTGAAAAGGATACCAGAATGCCATTCTTGGTCATATGCATACTCTACCTCAAGGGAGAAACGTATGGCTGAATTGCGGTTGTTGAGCTGTTGGCATGGGACATGGGTGAGATTCAGGAGTCGATGATCAGCAGAGAAGGAGGGATGGGAGCACACTGGGTAATAGGAAGCAGATGGTATTGGTGCAAAAGAGTTGGTGTGCCAAGAGAGGATGGATTCAAAGACCTTGCTTAACAGTGAGGTGAGGCAACTGGGGCAGTAGAAGGAAATATCAGGGAGGGGAGGTTTTGGAAAAGCGTAGGTTTTGGAGATTTTCCACAAGTCAGGATAGTAGCCTATGGAAAGGATAGTCTTCTAAAGATTTGTACAGGTGATGAGAAAGGAGATAGCTCATTCTTTCAGGTGGAAATAGGTAAAATGGTTGTGTACAAGGAGTGTGTCACATTTTCTCTGAAGTACTTGTTTTATGTCCTGTGCTGTGACTGGGGTGATTAATTCTGTGTCTGGTATGTTGTTCATGAACCAGAAACTGGCGGCCAGGGTTGGGATTGCATATTTACGCATTCATGGACAATAGGGAATTTGGAATAAAAAAGTAATGGTCGCCGGGTTGGAGAACATGTCAGACAGGTAGGATGCAAAGTTATTGGCTTTCCTCAGCTCATCAGGTAAGGGAGGTTGTCTTGAACGATCAGAAAGTGTGGTGAATTGCTTCCCAGTACTTGGAAGAATTAACTGGGTTTGTACCGTTGAGTCTGGTGCATGTATGACGCCTTTCCCAGCGTTTTTGGCGTTTGGTAATTTCTAATGTGTTGCATGTGAGGGTATCCCAATAATGAGCCCTGAGGAAGGAACGATGAAGCAATGGGACTCATGGACAAGGAATACAGCTTGTGATTGGAGAATGGGGTTATGAGGATATACAGCTTTAGTAGGGATACTGGTTGGAATCTGACAAGGTCTGCTGCATGAAGGCTATGGTGTGGGGGATATCATTGGGATGCTGGAAGGTTAGGAGTGGCTTCCTATCTAGTACCTATGCATTCCCAGTAGGTATCAAGTTGGCAGAGGAGTAGTCATGGACAATTTTCAGATGGTGATAAGGATGGGGTGTAGTATATGGTGAAGTGCTGCTACATTTCTGTAGTTTTTTTCTTTTTTATTGTAATTTCATTCTCCTGCCCCATGGGCAGGGGAGGGCTGGCTGTGCACAGTCCACCACTCATCGGCCAAACGGTTTTAGAAGATACATGAAAGGGGAATGCTTACAAAAAAGGGGGGATGAAAGGAGGACATAAAAAACGCTGTAAATGGAGATGATGTAAGATGGGGGGGGGAGGGACATGCACAGGGGGACAGTTTAAAAGTCGACATAAAGTTAAGAAAACACAGCTGGCAGTTCGTTGCGCACTTAAAATCACAGGAGTCGAACACAAGTTAAAAGTTGGCCATAGGATAAAAATCACGCAGAGCGAGACACTAAAAATAACCACTGGTAACAACAGAACACCCACAAAAAATAAAAACCGCTGGTATGGAGCTGCCAAAGGACTGGAGGTAGGAGAGGAAGAAGAAAAGGGGTAGGGGTTTGGAGGCGGGAGGAAGAAGAAAAGGGTGGACAGTGGGCGCACCAAGAGGTAGGAGACGAGCAGGGTGGGAAATGAAGAGGGGAAACAACGCAGGACGGAATGCAGAGGCACAGAAGGGAAGTGAGCTGCTATTTTATTTTTATTCTTTCTTTCTTTATTGGATTTCAATTCCCCCCAACCCCAGAGGGGGGAGGTGGGCTGGCAGCAGCGTAATATGCTGCTCTACAGCCTACAGAAAAGTTAAAAAACATAATGAGAATAGGAACAAACAAGAGAAACAGGCAATAGAATGGCGACATTGTAAAAAACGGTAAAATGGCGGAAAGCTGTGGAATTTAAAATATAATAACACTGTGGTGATGGTGCGGATGAACACACAAGAAGTAGACCGACACAATTAAAAAACACTGTGACAGCCTGGTTTCTGTTTGCATGAGATAAGAAACACAACTAGCGACAGTATGGCGGCTGTTTGCAACACTGACAGGGGATGCATGACACTGAACACTCATAACAATACTATACAGGTGACACGGCGGCAGATGGGGGGGGGGGGGGGGGGAGAGGGAAGACCTGGACCTATGAGGGAGAAAGGAGTGGAGGAGAGTAAAAGAAAAAAGGGGGAGCCGATGGAGTGAGGGGACATAGAAAAGGGGGGCTGGGTGGATGTCTGAAGGCCTGGGAACGGCAGTGGAGGGGAGAGCAGAAAGGACTCAGAGGAGAGAAGGGAGGCAGTGAGAGGGTAGGTGGGGAAAAAACAGAATGGAAGGGGGGAAGAGGGAGCCTGGGAAAAGGACATGAGAAATGAGGGTGAGGTGGGGATCAGAGTTGATAGGAGGGATAAATTGAGGGAGAGAGGGCATCATCCAGGAGGGGGAGTCGATGGAAGCCACCTTGGGAAACGAGAAGAAGGGTGTTGAGCTAAAGGGTAGGGGGGGACACAACAGTGAAGGAGCAGCAGAGGGCACGGGTTGAGGAGGAGAGGAGCAACCAGGGGATGACGGGGATGAAGGTGGCGGGAGATGTAGAGGATGCTGATATGTTCGAGGATAAGGAGCAGATGGGGGAAAGGAATCAGGTCATTGAGGATCCGCGTGGGGGACGGGAGGCATATGTGGAAGGCAAGGTGGAGTGCATGGTGCTCGAGGATCTGGAGGGACTTACAGAATTTGGGGACGGGGTTGCTGCTATATATTTATTTCCTTTATTGATATTTCATTCCTCAATGAGGTGGGTTGGCAGCAGCCTCCATACGCCGCTTTTCGGCCAAGAGACACAACAGATAGACATAGAGGACAGAGACACATATAAAAAGCATTGTAATACATGATGAACATATTCACAATATATTAGAAGGCGTTCGATGGAAGGCACTGTACATACAGGGTGTCAGCACGTGAACAGACAAAGACATCCGGTTGGAGACGTGAATGTAGGAGAATATTGAGGAAAACACTGTAGCACACAACAGAGAAACACTGACGCATGGAAACACTGGTGATGATCATCGGTAAAGCACTCACAAGCACACTGATGAAAGAGGGGAAGGGTGGGAGCCTGCCTCTAGGTGAAAAGGAGAGGTAGGAGGTTGGGAAGGAGGGGAGTGGAGCCAGTGGGAGCGAAGAAGGGAGGAGAAGGGGAGGGGGTAGGGGAGGGTTGGAAGTCCAGTGAGGGGGGAGAGGAAGGAGGGAGAAGGTGGAGGGGGAGGAAGGGAGGAGGGAGTGAAGAGAAAGAGGGTGCCCTGGGGGAAAAACACAGGAGGAGAAAGGGGAGGATCAAAGCCGGTAGGAGGGGTAGATGAAGGGGATGAGGGCATCATCAGTAAGGGGGAGTTGGGGGAAGCCACCTTGGGCAAGGGTACGGAGTGTGGTAAGATGGAGAGCAGGTGGGATGCAGGTGTACAGGGGTGGCAGCAGACAGGGGTGGGAAAGGACGGGAGATGGGAGGGACAAGCAGGTGAGGGGGATTAAGTGTAAGGGAGGTGTTAAGGATTCCTATCCATTCAAGGAAGAGGAGGAGGTGTGGGAAAGGGATTAAGTCATAGAGAATCCACGTGGGGGAGGGAGGTGGGTGTAATAGGCGAGGCGGAGTACATGGCGTTCCAGGATTTGAAGGGACATCTAGAAGGTAGGAGGAGTGGAGATCCAGGTGGGATGGGCATAACAGATGATGGGGCGGATGAGGGATTTGTAGGTGTGAAGGAATGTGGAGGGGTCGAGACCCCATGTGCGGCCAGAAAGGAACTTGAGGAGGCAGAGTCGGGAGTGTGCCTTGGCTTGGTTGGTCCAGAGATGGGGGGTCCAGGAGAGGCGACGGTCAAGGGTGACGGCAAGGTACTTGAGAGTGGTGGTGTGGTTAATAGGACAGCCATAGATGGTGAGATAAAAATCAAGGAGGTGGGAAGAGGGGGTGGTTTTGCCTACAATGATCACCTGGGTTTTGGAAGGATTGACCTTGAGCAGCCACTGGTTACACCACGTGGTGAACTGGTCAAGATAGGACTGAAGAAGGTGCTGGGAGCGTTGCAGGGTGGGGGCAAGGGCAAGGGCAAGGAAGGTGGTCATCGGAGTATTGGAGAAAGTGTAAGGGGGGGTGAAGGCAGTGGCATGTCCAGGATGTAAAGAAGGGAGAGACAGTGGTGAGTATGGAACCTTGGGGCACACCGGCGGCGGGGTGGAAGGTACAGGAATCTGTGTTATGAAAGGTGACATAGGAAGGACGGTGAGAAAGGAAGGAGTCGCTCAGACGGACGTAGTTAATAGGAAAAGCGAAGGTTTGGAGCTTCAAGAGGAGACCGGAATTCCATACACCGTCGTAGCCGCGCTCAAGGTCGAGAGAGAGGAAGATGGCGGAGCGACGGGAATTTAACTGTTCGGAGAGGAGATGAGTGAGGTGAAGGAGAAGGTTACCGGTAGAGAAGGACGGCCGAAAGCCACATTGGGTAGAGGGAAGGAGGTGTTGCTGGTGGAGGTGGAGGTGCTGGTGGATGCGTCGGGTGAGAATGGTGTTCAGGACTTTGCTGAAGACCGAGGTAAGGCTACTGGGACGGTGTGCTGGTATAAATCCATGCTCCCTATGTACAGGAATCACGTAGCAACAGCATTGGAGAAAGAAACACGCTTGTACTCTTTTACGAGTTGCAATTCGTATCCTAGGCAACAGAAACGTGTGAAACACATCGTATGATATACCTTACGAAAGTAGAGGGGATGATAACCCATTTGAAAATCGCATTTTTAGAAGATAAATTATAAGCATTACCTCAAAATGACCATTAGCGCACCCAGGGGTCATTCTGCGAACTGCTGCATCACATGTGGACATCGCAGTTTCGCACATGCGCGCCTCTAGCGAAGACCAGCCGAACTGTCGTCAATAGTGTATCGTGAAGCCTCTGGCCATTCTAGGTCATCTCACAGCCTCAGCATCGGACGTGCGCTGGTCGAACGTCTCCATACGATCCAACACAAGTATGAATTAATCACACACAATTCCAAACCAAAGACAACATTTTTGATATATGTGGTCGTCTGTCATAGGATTTTACACCAATTCTTACAATTCCAAGGTAGCATTGAATTTTAAGAGACTCCCCACAAAGTATCGTATGTCCACAACAAAGTTGCTCAGGGAACTATGGGTAATGCTAAAAGTTTTCTCTCTCGCAAGTAGCATGTGCAGTCGAGAAAGAGGTAATATATGTCCCAACTTGCCGAAATCAAACAGTTCGTCTCCCCTGAAAGCTACGCTGTGCCACTGATAAGTACAATCATGGATTTTTCAAATTCTTGTAAATTTTGCGCAGATATAGGTGGAAGATAGTCATTGAGTGACCTATTGGCACATCGGGTGGCAGGCGTGGTCTATATTTGGCAAACGATTCTGAGAGGACGTGCTGTGAAGAATCCATACATCGCAGTTACGAAAGCGCCTAGTGACTGTTTTTGTTAGGAGCCGAAGGAGGCTGAAGAAAGCAGACATTATAATTATTAAAGAGCACTCCACCTGTCTCCTCCAGAGGAACTAGGTCAGAGGTGTAACGAATAGACATATAAATAAGCAAGCCCAGAGGCTCAAATCAGTCAGTCGTGTTGTAATTCTGTCTGTGTCCAGAACTGGAGAGAATGACGATTATTTATGTTGCAGGCAAACGACGACGACCTTCTTGTGATGGATTTTGCGGCCAACTGGCCCGCTGAAACTACCTCCAACGTCCACTGCATGGACGCTCCAAGTTGAGGTGGAGCCCATTGCACCTTGGTGCTGCACTAGTGCAGCGACTCTTAGAGTGACATCAGACGGACTGCAAGCTGCCGTCTGCATGGGCGAGGCCAGGCAGCTGACTCATCTCCTACCAGGTTCAGAGCTGTCTGTCTGCACTGAACAATCTGCCCTGTATGGACAGTTGGAGCTACTAAAGCTCACTACAACGACGGCAGCCGGCTGTTTCCCTTTAGTACTCTACATGGGGTGTACGAGTCATGCTTCACGGAGCAGTCACCTGCGTCACAGGCTACAGATGCAGCTAACGTATGTGGCGGCCACTTAGCCATCGCCGGCCGGGGTGGCCGAGCGGTTCTAGGTGCTACAGTCTGGAACCGCGTGACCGCTACGGTCGCAGATTCGAATCCTGCCTCGGGCATGGATGTGTGTGATGTCCTTAGGTTAGTTAGGTTTAAGTAGTTCTAAGTTCTAGGGGACTGGTGACCTCAGAAGTTGAGTCCCATAGTGCTCAGAGCCATTTGAACCATTTGATCTTAGCCATCACAGGGAAAGGAGATGTATGCTGCAGATTCCAGCAATACGTTTGGCGCTGATCCACGTATGTACAGCATGTGGGGCCATCCCCGAATTCAGCAGAAGGTCCGCTGTGTACCCTCGGTGTAATAAAGTCAATGACACAATTGCCTGTGTTTCTCTGGACGCTTTGGCGTGAGTCAACCCTCTCTAGAAAATCACATCTCTCGGTCGTTCTGAGATATTACAACCCCTGAGCTCGGTGGACTGTAAGAGTTATTTCCCTTTAAATAAAATTCCTGCTGAGAAATGACCTTGTGGATGACATCGGAAGTTCACTGTGGCTTTTTGCGGATGATGCTGTGGTATATCGAGAGGTTGTAACAATGCAAAATTGTACTGAAATGCAGGAGGAGATGCAGAGAATTGACGCATGGTGCAGGAAATGGCTATTGAATCTCAATGTAGACAAGTGTAACGTGCTGTAAATACATAGAAAGAAAGATCCCATATCATTTAGCTACAATATAGCAGGTCAGCAACTGGAAGCAGTTAATTCCATAAATTATCTGGGAGTACGCATTAGGAGTGATTTAAAATGGAATGATCATATAAAGTTTATCGTCGGTAAAGCAGATGCCAGACTGAGATTCATTGGAAGAGTCATAAGGAAATGCAATCCGAAAACAAAGGAAGTGGGTTACAGTACGCTTGTTCACCCACTGCTTGAATACTGCTCAGCAGTGTGGGATCCGTACCAGATAGGATTGATAGAAGAGATAGAGAAGATCCAACGGAGAGCAGCGCGCTTCGTTACAGGATCATTTAGTAATCGCGAAAGCGTTACGGAGATGATAGATAAACTCCAGTGAAAGACTCTGCAGGAGAGACGCTCAGTAGCTCGGTACGGGCTTTTGTGGAAGTTTCGAGAACATACCTTCACCGAGGAGTCAAGCAGTATATTGCTCCCTCCTACATATATCTCGCGAAGGGACCATGAGGATAAAATCAGAGAGATTAGAGCCCACACAGAGGAATACCGACAGTCCTTCTTTCCACGAACAATACGAGACTGGAATAGAAGGGAGAACCGATGGAGGAACTCAAGGTACCCTCCGCCACACACCGTCAGGTGGCCTGCGGTGTATGGAAAAAAAATTACCATCCTGAGGAAATGTTCCATTTGATTCTGACTAAATTAGTCAGCTGAGCTTGAGTATACACACTTCATAGTGTAATGGAACTTCATGACCCTGACGAAATACGCACATGCAGTTGTAAAATGATCCCATCAAATGTATGCAAACACCTGTTAGTGGGTATTAATAAGTGTACAAACATACATTTCTAATTTATGTCATCCTGATTCTGAAATTTTAGTTTTTAATTAATCATCAGCAACATTCAGTGAAATCATGGTTATATATTTATTCACTTTACTGCCTCCTATAAACGGCGGATGTTTATGTGTAACTAAATTTGCCCTACACATCAAAATCATGCCGCCACATTTCCTCTGTTTTCATTCTCCATTTTTCTGTTTATTAATCTTGTTTGACTGCATGAGATGTTAACCTGTTTGGGCGATATGTTTTACATCTGTGTGCCCTTGCTATCTTCGGAATTATGTGGCTGATATATCTCAGAAAGTTTGATGATACGTTGCCAGTCTGATAGATTCTACACACCAAGTTTAATAGTCGTTTGGTTGTCTTTTCCCCCATAATGATTTTAGAAATTCCGATGGGATTTTATTCGTCCCTTGTGTTTTATTTGTAGCTCAAGTCTTCAACAGATATTTTAAGTTTTGACTCTAATACATGATCGTCTTATCGACTCAAGTTTCTTCTTCTATCGGCTGCCGCTGGTCTTTAATCGTAGACGCAGACGCGCAGGAAGCAAGCTACTGGATATTTTCGAACGCCCAGCACCCCTCTCCATCCGTAAATAAAGAAGTCTGTCAAGCACTTTCACAGACTATGTCCTTTAAGGGATATTTCGGTCACAGCTCCCTAGCCCTCCCATTGTCATTAAACAGGGAAGCCCTTTCAACAGCAGCCTCCAGTAATAATACGGCCATCTACAGAGAAATTGAGCGTTCTGCTGTTAATGCTAGAAGCTCTCGCTCTAGCAAACAACACCTACAGCAGGGAGAAGTAATACCTGCAGGGAATTCCCTTCAGTAGTTCAGCAGTTAATATTTGCTGTTAGTCTTCCAAGAAATGAGCATTCATCTATAAATGATTCCAGACACTCAAAAGCCATCGTATCATTCTTGGAACGACTAGGCACTTGAATATCAGTGGGGTACATAGCATAATGTGGAACAATGTGCTTACCGTCCTCCTACATGCAGACCGAAACGTTCTACTTTTGATATATGATGGAAAGGCTGACCCAATCAACAATAGCAAAATACTTGTCTGCTGACCACCTCATCCTAAGCACGTTTGAGTCCACAGACACTGGTTTCCCTAAGAATACGGTAAAGTAGAAGCGTTCCTATTGCTTCCCAGCAAATTAGTGCGACGAGCAGTACTTGTGTTAGCAATGTCAGATATACACACAATACTGAGCATAGCGGCACCTTCCGTTTCATATCTTCATTCGGATGTGACTAAGCGAGAATATACCACTTGTATTCCGCCGATTACAAGTCAATTGCTGGCTTTTATTTCGCAAAATGTTATTGGTAAATTTTACAGAACCTACACGGGAAACAGGTAACTTAATCATTCACAGCTCACGTAAGGTATTAAAGCCAAATCACACAACGGTGTGCCAAAAATGACACTTTTATCGAAAGAAGCGAATTTCACGTATCACCACACTTTCGTCTCTCTGAGAAATAAATGTTTTGATTCAAACAAGGTGTCTATGAGTTCGTTCCATATCTGTTTATCGTGCACTCTAAACTCGGTCGTACTAGCATCTTCCTCTACAGAATATGCCATTACCAATGTGTGTGTGTGTGTGTGTGTGTGTGTGTGTGTGTGTGTGCGTGTGCGTGTGTGTGTGTGTGTATGTCTATGTATGTCCGTATGTTTGTTGTAGGATAGAACACCACATGATCAGAATTCAGCATAAATAAGTGCAGTTCTGAAGTGCCAATAGTGTTACTTGTTTGCAGCAAATAAGAATCACAAATTCTGTCTTAAGTCCCACATAAATATTCTGTATTTGACTCATGTTGGAATATCTTGGAACTCAACACAGAATTAGGCTGTGTTTGTCGTCTGTTTTCAGTGTGACGATTCTGCGATACATGGGAAGGAATACTGTCTCCAGAGTGTCGTAAGATGTTGTCAAAAAAACAAAACAGCCGACTCTTGCTAGCGATGTGCACCTTTGATTATATGAATCAGAAATTTTCGTAGACATTTCTGACGAGAAGTGCAGGTTTTAATCGATAGACTATTTTTCCATATTCCTTGTTAATCAAGTGTATCTATACAATATGGCAGTGCAGAACACACGTAATACGAAAATGCTGACCGTGGTTTAATGCTATCCAACAATTTTATTCTCCTTAGGAAACGGCCATTTTCTTTTCTTCCATGAATTCTCTGGATGGCAGTCTAGGATGCACATAATCAAATGATGAAGGGTAGTGGATCTATGTTGATGTGCTTGAGTATAATATCTGAATCAATTCTGATCACTAGCGTGAGTGTCAGGTGAGAGAAATCCTGTAACTATGTGCAAATGTTACTGAATCAGTTATTCATAACATCAATTGATTTCTCGATTTTCCATCACAGATCTGAAATTTAAAAAGTTTTTCCATTTGCTGTACCACACCTAAAGTGACCATTTTCTACCATCTTAGAGAAAGCTTCCATTTCGTGAAAACCACTTCTTAGATAAACACTGATAAGCGTTGAAGAAGACCTTACATATCCACCAGGAGGGGTATGTATCTTGGGAAAGACCTAGAATAATGCTTCACTGCTTCGCACGCTGAAGGACATAGGCACTTTATTTGGGCAGTACTTATAAATGTGGAAAAACTCTTGAGTATTGGGCGAGTGATGATAACATCGAGGCGACACCAGAGTTTCACCTTACAGTGGGTGCACATATCAACCACATAACACGAACTGATGTGGTCTGACACGACTGGCGAACAACGACTTGTAGTGTTGAGTTGTCAGATTGATGTTACCATTACCTGTACGTATTATTTAACCACAAATGGATTTATGCGTGTTAATGTCAGGATAGCACCAGATATTGACCTCCAAGTTATATTGGAAGCTGAGAATTTATGGTGTGGTACGAAGATGAGGCTCATTGAGACAGAATGGAAAAGCTGTGTGGCAGAGATATACGGGTGTATCGACAGGCAGCTGACAACTAAGTACGTCACACTCTGTTTCGGAATTCCTATCTCTGACAGCAGTAGTATCATTCACAATGTGTGGTGTTGCTACGTTACAATTAACAGCTCGAAATTCATCACTCGAGAGTCGTCGCAGACCGTATTTCTAAAGCATCAACGTATCATGCACAGACGTTTTCTGCAGGAAGCGGTATGTGTGTTAGTGGAGTGAAACCAGATCTGTGGTATGCGATACATGTGATTTCGGTCACACAGCCATTCTAAGATCAAGGGAAGTTCACTCCAGCAGCTTTTGGATGCATTAAATTTAGAATTCAAAACATACAACAACAAATCATTGCCAAATAGTGCTGCATAGTCTCCAAACGTAAGGAAATGCTGTTTGCATAGAGTGATGCTTTGTGCGGTACCCTAGCCCACCATTAACAAATGTTTCACTAAAACAGCAATATTACGTACCATATACCTACATACAGACTCCATCCAGGTTTCGATATATAATCTACTCAGAAAGAAAAAAAAGTCCGAAGTCTTGCCACTGAATAGAATCGGAGGTTCCAAACGATTGTCAGGGTATTTAAGTACAATCATGCTGTGTGGGGTACGCCCTGCCACCATTAACAAATAATTCATTAACATTACAGTCTTCTGCATGATTTATTTCCCATACTGAATTTTGAAATGTGCTTCCCTATCGCTAGCACTTAGACAGATCAAACGAGAATAATCCACTTCCATAGTTATAAATAAGTGCTTAAAAACCAGGTTCTTCGTAGCGGAGGAGTATGTAAAGAGATCGCCCGAAAGTTATGTAGTCACATAAATCTCTTCTGACGAAAAAGGAAATCTAGCGATTTTTCCTTGATTCCTTAGGCTAGTATCTATGGAAGACAATTCAATTTCAATATCAGCCAGTTCTGATTTAGGTAAAATTTTTATATTCACACTTCATCCATACTAACGTCTTCTAAAATACACCATGTGCCTTATTATGGAAAGCGATACAATGTCTCTAGAATGGACAGACTTCCCCTTACTAAAGTACTGATATAAGACATCATCCTACCCTGCACCATATGGTGCATACATTAAAAAACCAAACATCTCCAACTACCAATTCCGATTACATGTGCTGTGTGATGTTTATACTAAAGTAATATGGCGCATAGCTGTAGGAAGCAGATTTTCTTTTTCTTCTTGCAATACAATCCGACACATAATCCAGTCGTTACTAGCTTAGTCGGGTGTACGTGTCACAAAGCAGTTGTTATTGGATCATATGGAATTGTGCAGCACATGTCTTAACGACAGTACTCTACCAGGGGAACGAAATGATATTTTTTAACGTCATGGAAAACTGCATAAATTGACATAACAGTTGTATTATATGCTAGTTCTGTACTTCAACACTAAAAAAAAATCACGATTCTTCAACATAAATCACAGAGCAATCATTGCTATTATTTTAAGAACAGATCTAAGTATGACTGATGTCGGAAAAAGAATAAGGAAAGAATCTATTCTAACGATAACGTTTTATTCTTCACAGTGTATATTAACAAAGTGTAAAAACCACTTCACAAAATAATTGTATCTCTTACAAATCATGTTCTTCGTCAAAAACGCTCTTACTGTAGGTATAGCATGTCTCTGACACACATCCCACGAGGAAAGGGTAGGTCAAGATTTAATAAAAAACAGTAACATGTCTGCAGGGAAAGAATAGTACTCCTTCCTGGGAGCAAATTTTACACAGGTGAGCATTGTCAGAAGCTCTTACAACTACATCGTATTCTGATACTGTTTTCAGAAGGTTTGATTTAAGTTTAGTATTGTTTGCCAACTTTACAATAACTTTTGCATTTCACTTCTGGCAAATATTGTCCACCAAATCATCACTACTACACGAAGCACAGACAAGCACTTGGAGAACCGCACAAGATGTTCATCCTATGAGATATTCGTTCCATCCCAGTATTTCAACCCTCTACCACAATTTTAACACACAGTTCCATCTCCGTCAAGATACAAGCTTCAGTAAGTTCTCAAGGCACTGCTTACTAACCAAAGACCAACCTTTGACAACCGTCATCAGCTTCGCATCGCACATCTTTACCTAACCCCGCCCCCCCCCCCTCCTCCACCGCCACACCCCATGAAGTATGGACCCTGCCGTTGCCGTTGGAGCGGCGGCCTGCGTGCCTCTGTGATACATATAGCTGTACCACTCTACGGTAGGTACAACCATTAAGGAGGGGTATGCAGCGGGGCTTTGAATTTCACCGCGCTACACTCGTTCCCTCAGATATAAATTATACCGTCGCAGCTGTATGAACGCTTGACGGCAGAGAAAATATTTATAAGAAAATGAAGGTACAAAAATTGTAACACTTTTTGTTTTCTACCCGCTATCGTATCTTGAGAGCGAAAGCTTAACTTCACTTATTCGCTAGTCTTGGTATGATTCAGATGTAAAAACGTATTCGTTAATCTTGGTCTGATTAAGCCGTAAAAACTTATTGATGTGCAGACATAATGTATTGTGGAACCTCGTATAAAATTTGGAGGAGGGAAGCAGCCGTAAAATACATTGCAACAAATATCAAGATGGTATTCATTCGTAGACATTAGTAATTCCTGAACGATGAAATTTACTGCAAGATTTTGGAGCAGCTACGACATTTTCATGCAGAAATGAAGCAGGAGATTGTTGGAGAACAAGACCTGAACGCCGCACGAGAGAAGACATATTAACATGGCAAGGAATGTGCTTTTATCCACGCCACTTCCTCTGTTAATCACATTTTGCTATTCTCTGTTCTCTTTCAAATAATTTTTGTGGTGGAAATTGGTTTGTCTTTTGCTCAGATACGCCACAAGGACCATCCCAACAATAGCTTTTCTGAATCACGAAGTCCGATAGCTTTTCTGTAATACGAAGTCCGATTTGCATTTCATTCTTCCCCTTTCCGCACGCTCATTAACGGTTTTAAATCCCCCTTTTTATTCACCATTTCTTCCCACATTTTCAACCTTTTCTTTTCTTCTCCTTTTCTTTTTTACTAAGCACTACAACTGGCTCCCGCGACAGGACGCAATCTTCGGATGTGTCGTTTTTGAGCAAATTTGAAACTTTAATTTGTATTTTTTCCCAACAGAGAATAGCCAAAAGTCCTGATGTTTAAAGGGTAACTAAAAGACCAACTTTATTGTACCTAAGCAAATGATTATACAAAAATACTGTAAAAAATTTTTGTAACTAATTCAATCTGTTTTTCTTTTCATGGCATATATTGATGCAAAACTGTTATTTTGACATCTTTTGGTGACTATCCGATAGAGATGTATTAAGAAAATCCATTTTGACGAATGCGATTTACGCAGAAGTGATTGACCAGCCGCTGCAGGACAGAAAATTTAATGGTGAGTCACACAATTATATTTCATTCAAACATTCAATAGCCAACTGCAGAATCCATTTTTCCCTATCTACACATCCTGTAGTTTTGTTCTAGATTTTTCTAAAAATTATCTACCTCTATTGTAGTTTGTGGTAATTATAGTATCGTTGTAGCATATGAAGATCATGAATTTGACCGCCAAACAATCATTTGTTATGAAAAATTTTGCCCGCCCTGCTGCATCTTTCTCAAACCATTGTTGCAATAGAGCAATCATTTACATTCACGAGAAAATATTTCAACCTAAATTTGAGTCAAATCTTTATTAATCAGACTTATATTATCCCCTTTTGGATTTACGATTGCATATCCTATTACAATGGAACGCGGTAAGGTCGAGGTAGTTTCGGCAGATGTGTTAAGTGAACTAGATTCATCGTTCAACCAACAAGAAAGTCCTCGTTTCCCTCCATGGACGAGTTCACAGATCAATGCAATGGTTTTGCCTCAAACTCGCAACATTTGTGATAATACACGAACAGAGACTTGTGACGGTAAGTCACTTAAATGGACATTTGGAGAAAGGGAAACGAAGTTTTTGTTATGAGACGTGTGAATTATAAATTATTTCAAGACTGTGCACGTGTGCGCGATGTATAACAAATAGTAAAGAACGTAAGTTGTTATTATCAAAACACAAATATCGATGTAATTAACAAAACACAGTTTGTTTGGTATAATCTCTGTGTAACATAGGCCACGGAGATCAGAGACAATGCTTTGATTGAACTAGCTTTCCTGTTTTGTTGCGTCCAGCGGTAGGGTGCCATTTTAGTGCTGTCTGATAATTAACGTATGTTTTATCTGTATTTTGAAAAATTTAATAGAAATTATCATTAGAAACTGTGTATTATTGACTTAGTTATCACCTCTCATGATTGCAACCATTAATTATTATTAACAAATTTTTTACAGGACTTCGTAGTTCAGGGAGCTCATCTCCCCTAGCAGGATTTAGTCAGCCATTACGCTGACTGTATTATTTAATTAAAATTTCATATCATAATATTAAATGTAAATAAAAGAGACTTCTTAGTTTTGATCTTTCATTAATTTCAAAGTTAAAAAGAGTCAAAACAGTTTTCGTTCATTAATATTTAGAATACTGAATGAGTACAGTATGTTTAATTTTGGCCGCCTAACGGCAGACGAGATTCTCTTCAGTTTTTCCTTGTAAATAACGAAAAAGAAATATTTGAAATCATTACATTACGCCATATCTCAATTAACCTTTGTGTAATTTGGTACATAAATAACCCGTAGCCCCTGAGATTCATATTAATAATTAGAGTTTGCGTAAGAATACGCATATTTTCTTTTCTAAATAGCAGCGCTCACGCAAACTATTTATTAGAAAGTGATGAGTCCAGCGCTCACGCAAACTATATATTAGAAAGCGATGAGTCCAGCGCTCACGCAAACTATTTATTAGAAAGCGATGAGTCCAGCGCTCACGCAAACTATTTATTAGAAAGCGATGAGTCGCGCGCTGTGTTTAACAAATATTATATTGTACGTACTTCGGGGCAGCCGATGTCCGTACGAGTGTTATCGCTGTATAAGTTAATCAAAAGTCTCATGCTAGCCCACAATATTTAAAGCCACACCAACCAAAATCATAAAATATATAATTATAAAAATAAAAAATATACCCTTGTACCGTGATACACTTTAAATGACGAAATGTGGAATGGACGCGAGACTAGACCGTCAGCGCCATTCTTAACATCAATGTCAGAACCGAATATGAGACGAATTCAGCAACGTGACACAAATCGGACACAGGAGACTGACAAACTGGACCGACTATTAGAGTTATTTGCAGACATGAAACGAGACGTTAGTCAGAAAATTGACGCAAAACTGGACGCACTCGGACAAGACTTTGACACAAAATTTAACACACTCGGGCGTGACTTTAAACAAAGGCTAGACAAAAGCGACGAAAAATTTGACGTATTAAACCGTACTATGCCCGAAAATTTTGAACGAACGACAAAACAGATGACAGAATTAAATAACACCACTCAACAGCTCAGCCACGGATTTGATACATTGCCCGACCGAGTCACTAAACAGGAAGAAACTTTGGTTGCATTCACACATGAAACAAAAAACAGTATCACCCGATGTGAGAATCAGTTAACTCAAATAGTTAATGTGCAGGAGGAAGTGAACACCCGTGTGGAAGAGTTAGCTCAGGCGCACACTTCAGCTATCTTCTCCCAGTAAAAACTGACTGAAGAACTGGGAAATATTACCCAACAGCTCACAATGGTAGTTCTTGAACAAACCCACCTCAAAGAAAAGATAGAAAAATTAGAAGACCGAGCGGACCTCGCGTCACTAAACAACGACACCAACATGGCTTAAAGAATTGTACATGAATGTAAATTGTGTGACGACTATCAGGACAAAAAACTGAAACAATTACACAGGACATACTTTGAAAAACAAAGACACGTGTTATAGACGAGACAAAACACATAGAAGACGAAGTGACAAAATTACGAGACAATGTTGTGCCGTGTTTGGCGATTAGTGAAAACGCATCGTCAGGGAACGACAGAACAGCTAAAACTATGGGTAATGACACAGGCAGAACACCTATTGTGGAATCACCCATTTCCAATCAAAATTTCAATGTGCCGCTGTCTCTTCCACCAAACGAGCAATATTACGGTACTACACCTAGAGTAGCAAGTGACACAAACCACATCAGTACAGTTGTGCCAACCGGCATGGCCGATGACACGTTTGTAAGGAATGGGTAATTACAGGCATTTTCCAGTGAGGACAAGCCCAAAGTCCACCCTATTGTGTTTATTAGATCATTTGACGGTGTTTTTCCACGTAGTTGGTCAGAAGTCGATAAAATCAGATACGTCACCAATCTCATGCGAGGACGAGCAGCTAAGTAGGGTGCCGCTATGAAATGGCGGTGCCTTACGTTTGAGCAGTTCGAACAAGCCTTCCTGGACGAATTCTGGTCCAAGAATGAGCAACAGAGTCTAAGGAGAGAAGTTTGCAACAACGAGACCTATGAACCTGTGGTGTGCGTACTGTAAGACCTTCGGTACACACACCAGCAGTTTATCTGACTTGTCGCTCTAGCGAAGTAGGCGAGTGTCAGCAATATGTCTCGTGGTCTTATCGTGGCGTGTTTATCTTCTGCCGTTATGTCAGACGATAGAAATGCCACTTGCACGCTTAGAGTAGCAGATTGATGGTGACCAACTTTAAACAGAACTTGATTAATTTTCACACACATTTATTGAAACAATAACAATCATAAACCTTACTTAACTTGATTCTGGATGCTATTTACAACTGACAATCTGAAGTTCCTTTGGTCTTTGTACGTTAATCTTATTCTCACATATCTATGATACTTGAAAAAGTGTCTATACATTTCTCTTCATGGCTATGTACAGGAATATGATAATCTTACTATGCGCAGACTGAAACTTGACTATAGACTGGTACAGACTAATGCAGACTGGTACAGACTGGGGCAGACAAATGCAGACTAATGCAGACTGACTAATCGGAGGTCTGTACACTCGTTATAATACCTCGAGCGTTTAGGTATCACTGCGCGAGTGTGATCCACGAGGAGAAAAGGTTCTACGTTAGCAGCATTCTCATTGGCTGCATTACATATTACTACGCGGATCGGCGGAAGCAGAATTTGGTCTGTCTCTAAGACAGCGCCATTCTCGTAGTATGGAGACGGACGAGCGCTGCGCCTGCTCTGTTGTGCTTAGCGGCGCGCGCTCTAGTGGGAAAGTTGTGTACGCGCTGACTACGCGGATCTATGTACACAACAGACCCTAAAAAAGAAACATTAAGACAATACTTTGAGAGGTACCTAGACAAGACACTGTACTGGTCCAAACCAGCCGACTTGCAAACGGTAATTGACACTTTAAAGAGCCACTTACCCTTGCCATACTGAGAAAGATTAATAGGAGTTCCGGAGAATGACATTAAGACTTTCTTAAACTTCTTAGATCAAATGGACGTAGTTTACAGAGGCGATTCGTTCCATTCAAATTCTACTCATATTAGTAACCAAAATCAGCACCCACCCCAAAGGACCCCTGTGACGGTGGTTGGTGGAACCATCCGTCTGCGCCGCGACACAATACGATGCCTGCGCGAGAAACATATTCAGATGGAAACGTGTATGAAGGTAGGAACAACCACAGAAATTCGTGGAATAATAATAATAACAATAATTATCACCCATACCAAAATGGTAACCACATGCAAAATGAAAATCACAGACAGTACAACAACAACCGTAATAGGAGACGTGAGAATAACTGGTAAAACCCGGGCTACTTTGACAGGAACATGCCATATAACAGACAAAATTACCACCAAAACAACAACAATCCCATCAGTCACCGACAGAATATGTGGAACACACAAAATTCACTCATGACAAATCATAACCCTCCACGGAATCCACCGCCGTTCCCCAGTACAGTTATGCACTCCCCACCACGAAGTAGCAGTAACAATCGCGGCACGCCATCAGCTAACGCATGGCCGCCAACCGGCCGGAATGTAAATATAGTGGAGCTGGTCAATGAACCCAGCCAAACACAGCTGACGACGGAAAACAGTCGACGACAGAGCTAAGCGCTCGTGCTTCGGTCGTGAGGTGTTGTAAGAGCGCAACGGCTGAGACGGTTTGTTTCCTCAGGTACGACGACAAAATGACAGCAGAACAGGAATTAACCGACGAGAAAAACATTAAATCAGAAAGTTGTGTTAAGAATTCATACAAGCTACGGCATGGGTTAAGTTTAACGATTATGATGTACAAATTTTATTCGATACTGGTGCTGCTGCAAGTGTGATGTCAACCGCATTCTATAATGAATTGAAACAAATTATAAACATACCTACTTTATCAGTGCAGAATTGCCACGTGGTTAGTGCCACAGATACTAAATCTAAGAACATACGCATGCAAGCGCTTGTTAACTTCACATTTTCCAATATACAGTTCAAGTGTAATTTTCTGATTGTAGACAAGCTTATTGTACACTGCATCCTAGGGATGGATTTCTTGAATGAGCACAAAGCAATCACAGATTTAAGTAATGGCATATGTTAACTATCTGTAGGAGAACAACTAATCAATGTTGAACTTAACAAGACGATTGTACGACGACAAAAACATTACGAAGTAAGTCAATTTCAATTGGTATATCCTACCATAGTTAGTGTATGTAATTTAATACATGAAAATTCAAACTATCAGGAGCTTGAGCAGGATTTATTGTATCAGAAATTTGGTGAATCTGTCTATTCAACGAAACAACAGCGAGAAGAATTGTACAAATTATTATGTGATTCTGCACAAGTTTTCAGTGAGAGGCCTGGTGTAATCAGAGGTTATAGCTACAAAATGGATGTTAAGCAACATAAGACTTATTGTAGGACACATTATAATATTCCATGGGCGAAGAAACCTGCAGTTTTACGTGAAATCGAGCGTATGTTGACCTGGGGTATCATAGAAAAATCACATTCTCCTTATTGCAGTCCTGTCCTGGCGGTAGGCAAGCAAGATGGCTATGTCAGATTGGTGCTAGACGCAAAATGATTATACCTGTTAACAAAACACCCGTCAACTTGGACGAACAGTTGTTAAAATTTTATAATGTACAATACCTAACTAATATTGACCTCCGCTTATCGTACTGGCAGGTGTCCCTTCACAATGACAGTAGTAAATACACCGCTTTCCTTGTGAAGGAAGCAGTTATCAGTTTTGTGTGTTGCCTTTTGGTTTGCGCGTAAGCGCGGGCGTGTTCATCAAGGCGCTTGATGCCGTTCTCGGCCCGTGTTTGTTGTAACGCGTCACGGCATACGTCGATGACATTGTCGTGGCAACAAATACGTGGGAGGAACATATTAATATGTTACAGCATTTTATTTAAATTTTCACAAACTGGAGTCACAGTCAATCTTTCGAAGTCCAAAGTAGGAAGGCGCGAAATCAAGTTTTTAGGACATACTATCTCACCGGAAGGAACAAGATTGATGCTATTCGTAATTTACCTCCTCCACAACAACGCAAACAGTTGAAAGCATTCTTAGGATTATCTTCTTTCTTTCGGAAGTTTGTTTCACAACAGCTTCTGAACACCTGCTAACTCTACTGAAAAAGAACGCAATTTGGAGATGGATAGAGTTTTGCCAAGCTGATTTTCAGGCTATTAAAGATGCACTGGTGAACGCACCCCACCTCTGCCACCCTGACTTGACGTCAGATTACATTCTTTGGGGTAAACATACTCGCATATATACAACCCATCAAGCCCTTTCTTTCTTGCTATCATGCAAATTGCTTCATTCACGGCTCACCCGGTGGTGCCTTTCACTCCAAGAGTACAGCTTCGAAATTATTTACATTAAAGGTGAATCAAACGTAATAGCCTATGCCCTGTCCAGTTTGCCGTAAGGCATACAGGACTTTTCGGAACTCTCCGAGCAATCATCAGACTTTAACATCTTACGTATGTACGATGGTACGTACGCCCCATACTACCGCAATATGTGCAAGAACTTTGCTTCACTTCAGGACAGCGATCCCAGGTGGTCAAACAACAAAAAGAAATTACGTACAGATCCTGCTACCCACTTGCAAAAATATTACACAATACACAAAAATGTACTTTCTCATAGGCGTACCACAGACTCGCACCATTGGTGTGTTTGTCTACCAGATGCACATGTTGACGATTTTATTATGTTCACACACCAAACTTGGGGACACTACAGAGTCACCAAATGCACTGATAAAATAGTACAGTATAGTTATTATCCCAATCTGTGTCGGAGGGTGTTGCAAGTTATTCGTAAATGCATCATCTACCAAAAAGCAAAATTTTCCAACCGATCATCTTTGAATGAATTACATCCTATCGTACCAACCTGACCTTTGGAATTAGTTTCGTTAGATATCGCCGGACCTTATCCCAGAGCTCGTGGAGGTGTGAAATACATCGTTGCTGTACTTGATGTCTTCTCAAAATACTTAAAATTGTATGCTATCCGCACTGTAAACGCATCCGCTATTGCTAGACATTTGACTAACAACTACTTTGCAAGGTTCGGCAAACCCCACAGCATTATCATGGATAATGCACCCTATTTTACGGGAAGAAAATGGAAATCTTTTGTTGCCACACATGACATCAAACATATTCTTATATCAGCATTTCACCTGGAAGGGAACCCAGTAGAAAGGAATTTTAGAGAGTTTGGTCAATTCGTGAGAATACGTTCACCTCGCAAACACACGAAGTGGATCGAATTTTTAGAACCCTTTCAGCAGATAGTAAACAATTTGTCTCATGCCTCAACAGGATACCCACCACAGGAATTATTATTAAACAAACCTGAACAGAACAAGTGGGCTAGATCCATTCCAAAGCTAACCGCATCCACGACACATATACCTTTGGAAGAGAAAGTAAGACAGGCATACACTACGTTATGCAATAAAGCCAAGATCAGGAAAGAGAAGTATGACAAACATGTTACAAATACACAAACCTATCAGGTTGATGACATTGTTGTTTTGCGCTCACATCCTAAGTCTACAAAATTAAAACAACTGAACGGAGAATGGCAGCTATTATATTCAGGTCCTTTCAGAATAGCAAGCATACCTCACCCAGGTTGTTACGCCCTAGAATACCCGTTATCTCACAAGCTGAGGAGGCTGCATCCCCACAGACATTTAAAACCCTTTGTGCACTAAAACAATATAATATAATGACAACTAATTTGAACATGAGCAAGTCGCTATGAAAACAAGATTGTAAATATTTGTATTGAATACACGAACATGAAATTATACAGCCTAAGAACACAAACGTTAATTTATGGAAATTATATACTGCAGCTACACTTGTACTCATAATTATGAAGAGAATGTAAATCCAGGTAAGTACACTTACTGAATGAGAAAAGATATTCATATAGGAATGAAATCTACACAGGTTGCATTTGTTCTTATTTGTAAATTATAAGGTGAATCAACAACTAGTTAGTTATTTCAAGGCACTCTAATGAGAAGAGATAATAGCTATTGAGATCAATAAGGACATAGGTAAGTAGCAGAATGAATGAGGATGTAAGAATGAATGATCAGTATGAATGAGTTAATATTTAGGTTAATATAAGAAGGTAAGTTACTGTGAAGTATTGGATGGAGACAAGAGACTATTTGAGGAAGGTATTATTGGAGTTTTATGAGAATGGAAGTGCCAGATGGCCCCACGTTTCTGATATATTAATGGTTGATGATGAATATATATATATATATATACATATACATATATATATATATATATATATATATATATATATATATATATATAATGATGAATAAGAGAAATATGTGAGTAAGGAATGAGTGAGAATGTTTTGGTAATATTGTGCTACGTAGAGAAGTGAGTAAATAGTCCACATCTTTAAGATTACATAAGAATTTCAGTTTGAAACAAAACATTTGTGAGGAGTTAGAACACGTGAGTACAAGACGTTAAATGTGAATCTATTTTTAGTGCCCTTGAAAATGAACGAATGCAAGAAAAGCAGAGTGAACATAATGATGATTACAGCTGTTGAAAGAAGTGTAGTAAGAATGTAACTTGGAAACACATTAGCTTTAATTTACTTCAGAAGTGTAACTTAGTAACCATTCGTTAAGTTTTGTTAAGCCAGTGTGTGGAAGAAAACATTTATAGTTCGTGTACAGACAGGAGAATGATATTTTTAGGAACTTAAGTTGAAATATGGTTTTTACACAGCGCTCATGTGAATACATTTGTATAAACAGAATTACGAAAGTGAAATTTAGTGCCATGCCAGCCTAAAGACAGAAAACCCTGAGGAAGCAAAAGATAGGAGAGTTATTAAGGCCGTTTTGCGACTCGTACAACACCTCCACTTAAGCGAACAGATGACAAAATTACATCTACATTGAAGACAACATTTGACTTTTCAGGCCATGCAAGGTAAGTGCAAAGGAGCAGTGACCACCCGTCCAGTCGACATCGAGCAACGGACGCCGAGAAAGAGATATTTTACTGCCAATTATAATACTACGTTCTTTATTTATGTTTTATAGGAATAAATTATATATATATACACACATACATGATATTTAACCTTCACTGAAGTAGAAGGAAGTTCATGGTTGGACTCTTGAGAGGAAATTTGGTACGTTATTATATAATACACATTATGAGAGAGAAAATCTCTGTGAGATATATTTTCCATTTGTATAGACGGTATCCACAAGAAGTGGAGATATCGAGGAAGTACTGAGCAGATATGTGACTTACTCATGCAAGGATTTGTTAAGCTATAATACATTTAGTCATATGAACAGTCAGAACACAAACTGAGAATCTGTCACGATGTTACACTACACAGAATTGACGTAAGGACAATTACATTTACCCATGATTTGGTAAATTGTAAGCACCTCCTTTCACACACCCCTTGAAGGTGATGCAAACGTTATAATGTATTCTGTCCTCTTTTTATACAGTGGCTGTAGGATTTGGTAGTTTATAGGTAGTGAATAGTTTCTTCCATTCTATCTTTCTTTCTTTCTCCATTATGCTAGCACCTCCTGCAACTGGGTATTGTTTGTTTATGGGATGTAAGAGTATGTTGTGTGACAGTAAACTTTCAGGTACGAATAAAAAGACATGAAGAAAATTAAGTATTTTGAAAAAGGATTATTGATGGCATTACAAGCCTGGTCAACCACTAGCCAGATATGAAATCAAAAGAAAGAAATGAATAATAAATGAAGGAAAGCCCGTGCTTTAAATATTAAGTCTGATATCCCTTGGCACGCCCAAACCTGAATAAAGAAACTTAAAATGACCATAAACCCCAATAAAAGAAAGCTAATGGGACTTATAATTTTTAGCGTAAATACTTCACATGCATATTCTTATAAATTTATATGTATTTGTATGTGTTAAAACTTTGCATATTGTCAACATAGTTTGAAATGTGACCACGAAATGTAAGCTTTCATAATTAACGATGTAAACATGCTGGGACAAAGTGAACTTTGTTAAAATGTAAATATGGCAAAAAGTGTTGCAAACTGTGTTAAAATGTGAACGTTATAAACGACGAATTTTGTGTTATTTGTGAAACTTATGGTGAATAAAGCAGATAACTGTTTGTAAACCGATATAAACTGCATTCTACTTCGACTATACTGAGGATTTTCACACTGCAAATGAACGTTTGTTGGCGAGTGTAAACAACGTGATGAAACACCTACCTTTTCGAACTTCGACGCCGTTGTTCCTGGCCGGCCTTCAGATGCTTTGGACACAACAAACTCATCACCTGTCGTAGGCGATGTGGAGTCTAAAACTACATCGACCACATATGCCCCGGGAACAATAGTTATGAAAACGCACAAGGACCTGGAGTGTTGTGTCGTAACAGACGCACACGCTCAATCTTATGGTGCCTCCGGACTTAACACTCCATTTATGCTGGAATAATAACTTGTAATGAACACTATGTGAAAGTGAATACTGTGCAAGTCTGTCATAACACAGCGATTTTGAAACTGCCGCTCGCGACGATACAGTGATGCTGTTGCGCATGCGCAAAGACTACGTGCTGCCAGAGATGCATTGGGAAACCAACGCTGAAGGCACACAACATTAACTGCGCTGGCGAGGACCTTGCTCAAACAAACTTTATGTAAATATATGTATATCAATTTTGTAAAAAGGATCAAAACTGTGACAAATGTATTTAGTGTATAAGTTTAGAAAGTAAGTATTGACAAAGCTTATCCCGTATGAATGCACGTGGCCTTTCCTATGAATATATATATATATATATATATATATATATATATATATATTGACATTTAGGTATATCTATTATATTGTTTGCTAGCCTGCCACGATAAATGTTTTAGCGTGACAGTCGAGGGGGCGATGATGCGGGACTTTGAATTTCGCAGCGCTACACTCGTTCCCTCAGATATAAATTATACCGCAGCTGTATGAGCGCTCTACGGTAGAGAAAATATTTATAAGAAAATGAAGGTACAAAAATTGTAACTTTTTTTGTTTTCTACCCGCTGTTGTCTCTTGAGAGCGAAAGCTTAACTTCACTTTTTCGCTAGTCTTGGTATGATTCAGACGTAAAAACTTATTGATGTGCAGACATATTGTATTGTGGAAGCTTGTATGAAATTTGGAGGATGGAAGCAGCCGTAAAATACATTGCAACAAATATGAAGATGGTATTCATTCGTAGACATTAGTAATTCCTGGACGATGAAATTTACTGCAAGATTTTGGAGCAGCTACGACTATTCATGCAGACATCAAGCAGAAGATTGTTGGAGAACAAGAACTGAACGCCCCACGAGGACATACTAACACGGTAATGAATTTACCCTTATCTACGCCATTTCCCATGTTAATTACATTTTGTTATTCTCTGTTTTCTTTCAAATAATTTTTGTAGTGGAAATTTGTTTGACTTTTGCTCAGAAACGCCACAAGGACCACCCCAACAACGAAGTCCGATAGCTTTTCTGTAATACGAAGTCCGATTTGCATATCATTCTTTCCCTTTTTCACTGTCATTAACGATTTTAAAACCTCCTTTTTATTCACCATTTCTTCCCACATTTTCATCCTTTTCTTTTCTTCTCTTTTTCTTTTTTATTAACCACCCTACAGGTATCTGTTGAGACGCCAGGAAACGTGTGGTTCCTTTTCAGTACTTGCAAGGGAACACTCTGGTTGACTGACTGATCTGACCTTGTAACATCACCCGAAACGGTATTGCTGTGATAGTACTGCCAACGGCTGAAAACAAGGGGAAACTACAGTCGCAATTTTTCCCGACCGCATGTAGCTACACTATATACCTAAATTATGATTGTTTCCTCTTGGGTAAAATGTTACAAAGGTAAATTACTCCCCCATTCGGATCTACGGGCGAGGACTAATTAGAGGATGTCGTTATAAGGAGAAACAAAGCTGGCGTTCTAGGGATCGGAGCTTGGATTGTCATATCCCTTAATGGGGCAGGTAGGTTAGAAAATTTAAAAAGGGAAATGTATAGGTTATAGCTATATATTGTGGGAGTTAGTGAAGTTTGGTGGCAGGAGGAACAGGACTTCTGGTCAGGTCAATACAGGATTATAAATCCAAAATGAAGTATGGGTAACGCAGGAGTAGGTTTAATAATGAATAACAAAATATGAACACAGGTAAGCTGCTACGAACAGCATATTGAACGCATTATTATAGAAAAGATAGACACGAAGCACACACCCACCTCAGTAGTACAAGTTTATATAGCAACTAGCTCTGCAGAAGAGGAGGAGTTAGAGGAAATGTATGATGAGATAAAAGAAATTACTCAGATAGTTAAGGGAGACGAAAATTCAATAGCAGTGAGGGACTGGAATTCGATAGTAGAAAAAGGAAGAGAGAGAAAAGTAGTAGATGAATATGGACTGCTGGGAAGGAGTGAAAGAGAAAGCCGTCTGGTAGAATTTTGCGCACAGCATAATATAATCATAGCTAACACTTGGTCTACAAGGGAGATGTTCTAGAGTGCAATATTATTGAAATGGAAGAGGGCATAGATAAGTTGAGAAGGTAAATATGATACTGCATGAAGAATTTGATAAAGCACTGAAAGACTTAAGGTGAAACAAGGTCCTGGAAGAAGACAACATTCAGTTAGAGCTAGTGATAGCCTCGGGAGAGCCAGTCATGACAAGACACTTCCACTTGGTGAGCGAGATGGAGGCAGATGAAATACCCGCTGACTTCAAGAAGAATATAGTAATTCCGATTCCAAAGAAAGCAGGTGTGATAACTACAGAACTGTCAGTTTAATAAATCACGATTGCAAAATACCAATACGAAACCTTTACAGAAGTATGAAAAACTGGTAGAACCCGACCTCGGGGAAGATCAGTTTGGATTCTGGGAAAGGTAGGAACATGCGAGGCAATACTGACCCTATAACTTCTCATAGAAAATAGGTTAAGGAAAGATAAACCTACGTCTATAGCATTTCTAGACTGAGACAAAGCTTTTGAAAATGTTGACTGGAATACCCTCTTTCAAAATCTAAATGCAGCACGGAGAGGATGGCTATTTAATATTAGTACAGAAACCAGATTGGAGTTATAAGAGTCGAGGGACACGAAACGGAAGAAGTGCTTGAGAAGCGAGTTAGACAGGTCTGTAAACTATCCCCAATGTTTTTCTATCTGTATACTGAGCAAGCAGTGAAGGGAACAAGAGAAAAATTGGGAGTACGAATTAAAGTTCACAGAAAAAAAATAAAACCTTTGAGGTTTGACGATGACATTGTAATTCTGTCAGAGCCAGAAAAACGACTTGGAAGAGCAGTTGAACGGAATGGACATTGTCTTGAAAGGGGGTTATAAGATGAACATCAAGAAAAGCAAAACCAAGATAATGGAAGGTAGACGAATTAAATCAGGCAATGCTGACGGAATTAGATCAGGAAACGAGACATTTGAAGTAGTGTCTGAGTTTTTCAACTGGGGAAGCAAAGTAACTGATGATAATCTAGGATATAAAATATAGACTGGCAATGGCAAGAAAAGCGTTTCTGAACAAGAGAAATTTGTTAACATAGAGTAGAGATTTCAGTACCAGGAAGACCTTTCTGAAAGCATTTCTGTGGAGTAGCCACGTATGGAAGGGAATCATGGACGATAAAAAGTTTAGACAAGAGGAGAATGGAGGCTTTTGAGATGTGGTGCTGCAAAAGAAAGTTGAAGATTAGATGGATAGATGACGTAACTGATGAGGAGGTACTGAATAGAATAGGGTAGAAGAGAAATAGATATATCCGTGGTCTAGGACGCAGGCACGGTAGCTCAGCGTGTTCGGTCAGAGGGTTACGTGCTCTCTGTAATAAAAAAAACTGAGTTACTCGATTAACAATGAACTACAATGGATGTTTTACGACTTCCGCCCTGAACAGATGCAACGATTAAAAGCGAACAAAATGAGATTTAAAAAAATAAAGGGGGGGGGGGGGTAGCGTCTTTGATACATAATCAAAACAACTTCGGTTCCGGGTTCGATCCCCGCCACTGCCTAAATTTTGATAAATAATCAGCATTGGCGGCCGAAGACTTCCGGCATAAGATGTGAGTCTCATTCTGCCAACGGCCTTGTCAAAGAGGGCTGAGGAGCGGATAGAGGTTCAGGGCACTCTCTTGTCCTATGGGTGGGAAATTGCCCCTAAAGGCGGAAGAATCAGCAATGATCAACGACATGAGGATGCAGAAGGCAATGGAAACCACTGCATTAAAGACACGTAACGTGTATCCATAGGACATGTGGCCTGTAATTGAAGAAGCGTCATGATGACTCTCCATTGGCAAAAGATTCCGGAATAGTCACCCATTCGGATCTCCGGGAGGGGACTGCCAAGGGGGAGGTTACCATGACAAAAAGATAGAATAATCAACGATAGGATAATGTTCTACGAGTCGGGGCGTGGAATGTCAGAAGTTTGAACGTGGTAGGGAAACTCGAATATCTCAAAAGGGAAATGCAAAGGCTCAATCTAGATATAGTAGGGGTCAGTGAAGTGAAGTGGAAGGAAGACAAGGATTTCTGGTCAGATGAGTATCGGGTAATATCAACAGCAGCAGAAAATGGTATAACAGGTGTAGGATTCGTTATGAATAGGAAGTTAGGGCAGAGGGTGTGTTACTGTGAACAGTTCAGTGACCGGGTTGTTCTAATAAGAATCGACAGCAGACCAACACCGACAACGATAGTTCAGGTATACATGCCGACGTCGCAAGCTGAAGATGAACAGATAGAGAAAGTGGATGAGGATATTGAAAGGATAATGCAGTATGTAAAGGGGGACGAAAATCTAGTAGTCATGGGCGACTGGAATGCTGTTGAAGTGGAAGGAGTAGAAGAGAAGATTACAGGAGAATATGGGCTTGGGACAAGGAATGAAAGAGGAGAAAGGCTAATTGAGTTCTGTAAAAAGTTTCAGCTAGTAATAGCGAATACCCTGTTCAAGAATCACCAGAGCAGGAGGTATACTTGGAAAAGGCCGGGAGATGCCGGAAGATTTCAATTAGATTACATCATGGCCAGACAGAGATTCCGAAATCAGATACTGGATTGTAAGGCGTACCCAGGAGCAGATATAGACTCAGATCACAATATGCTAGTGATGAAGAGTAGGCTGAAATTCGAGACATTAGTCAGGAAGAATGACGAGATACGTTTGAAGTTCTCTAACGCTATAGATACAGCAGTAAGGAATAGCGCAGTAGGCAGTACGGTTGAAGAGGAATGGACATCTCTAAAAAGGGCCATCACATAAGTTGGGAAGGAAAACATAGGTACAAAGAAGGTAGCTGCGAAGAAACCATAGGTAGCAGAAGAAATACTTCAGTTGATTGATGAAAGGAGGAAGTACAAACATGTTTCAGGAAAATCAGGAATACAGACACACAAGTCGCTGAGGAATGAAATAAATAGGAAGTGCAGGGAAGCTAAGACGAAATGGCTGCCGGAAAAATGTAAAGATATCGAAAAAGATATGATTGTCGGAAGGACAGACTCAGCATACAGGAAAGTCAAAATAACCTTTGGTGACATTAAAAGCAACGGTGGTAACATTAAGAGTTCAACGGGAATCCCACCGTTAAATGCAGAGGAGAGAGCAGGTAGGTGGAAAGAATACATTGAAAGCCTCTTTGAGGGTGAAAATTTGTCTGATGTGATAGAAGAAGAAACAGGAGTCGATTTAGAAGAGATAGGGGATCCAGTATTAGAATCGGAATTTAAAAGAGCTTTGGAGGACTTACGGTCAAATAAGGCAGAACGGATAGATAACATTCCATCAGAATTTCTAAAATCATTGGGGGAAGTGGCAACAAAACGACTATTCACGTTGGTGTGTAGAATATATGAGTCTGGCGACATACCATATGACTTTCGGAAAAGCATCATCCACACAATTCCGAAGACGGCAAGATCTGACAAGTGCGAGAATTATCGCACAATTAGCTTAACTGCTCATGCATCGAAGCTGCTTACAAGAATAGTATACAGAAGAATGGAAAAGAAAACTGAGAATGCGCTAGGTGACGATCAGTTTGGCTATAGGAAAAGTAAAGGGACGAGAGAGGCAATTTTGACGTTACGGCTAATAATGGAAGCAAGGCTAAGGAAAAATCAAGACACTTTCATAGGATTTGTCGATGTGGAAAAAGCGTTCGACAATATAAAATGGTGCAAGCTGTTTGAGATTCTGAAAAAAGTAGGGGTAAGCTATAGGGAGAGACGGGTCATATACAATATGTACAACAACCAAGAGGGAATAATAAGAGTGGACGATCTAGAACGAAGTGCTCGTATTAAGAAGGGTGTAAGACAAGGCTGTAGCCTTTCGCCCCTACTCTTCAATCTGTACATCGAGGAAGCAATGATGGAGATAAAAGAAAGGTTCAGGAGTGGAATTAAAATACAAGGTGAAAGGATATCAATGATACGATTCGCTGATGACATTGCTATCCTGAGTGAAAGTGAAGAAGAATTAAATGATCTGCTGAACGGAATGAGCAGTCTAATGAGTACACAGTATCGTTTTAGAGTAAATCGGAGAAAGACGAAGGTAATGAGAAGTAGTAGAAATGAGAACAGCGAGAAACTTAACATCAGGATTTATGGTCACGAAGTCAATGAAGTTAAGGAATTCTGCTACCTAGGCAGTAAAATAACCAATGACGGACGGAGCAAGGAGGACATCAAAAGCAGACTCGCTATGGCAAGAAAGGCACTTCTGGCCAAGAGAAGCCTACTAATATCAAATACCGGCCTTAATTTGAGGAAGAAATTTCTGAGGATATACGTCTGTAGTACAGCATTGTATGGTAGTGAAACATGGACTGTGGGAAAACCGGAACAGAAGAGAATCGAAGCATTTGAGATGTGGTGCTGTAGACGAATGTTGAAAATTAGGTGGACTGATAAGGTAAGGAATGAGGAGGTTCTACGCAGAATCGGAGAGGAAAGGAATATGTGGAAAACACTGATAAGGAGAAGGGACAGGATGATAGGACATCTGCTAAGACATGAGGGAATGACTTCCATGGTACTAGAGGGAGCTGTAGAGGGCAAAAGCTGTAGAGGAAGACAGAGATTGGAATACGTCAAGCAAATAATAGAGGACGTAGGTTGCAAGTGCTACTCTGAGATGAAGAGGTTAGCACAGGAAAGGAATTCGTGGCGGGCCGCATCAAACCAGTCAGTAGACTGATGACCAAAAAGATGAAGAAGAGAAATTCGGGGTACAATGTAACTAAAAGAAGAGATCGGTTGATAGCACACATTCTTAGGCGTCAAGGGATCATCAATTTCGTACTGGAGGGAAGCGTGGGTGGCAATCGTATTGTAATGTTGCAAAAATTTTCATTTTATTTTTGGAATTTATGGTTTTCAGTAGTAACATATGTCAAAGCATGGATGACGTTTGATAAATCCGCAATACTTTTTTGGCCGTTGAAGATGGTTTAAGACTGAAAGCGGTAGTAGGATAAATAGCATTATCACAGACAGCACAGTGTTATGCATTTTGTAAAATTCGTACATGCTGTTGATGAGCGCTTAAGCAAGATGTTAGGATAAGGTGGTCAGCAGACAAGTATTTTCTACTGTTCTCACAACATTACGGTTTGCATGTGTTAAGACGGGAAGTATATTGTTCAACATGCTACTATTTACTCGAGTGCCATTCAAGCGCTTTGTCCTTTCGAGTAGGACAGGAAGGCTTTTGCGAGTCTTGAATCATTAACAGCTGAGTACTCTGCTTTCTGGTAAAGACCAGCAGCAATTAATAGCAGTGTTATTATTTGAGGTTTCTGTTGAAAGAAATACCTGCAGATATAACCTCTCTTTGCTGTATGTGCTGTTTTGCGTGAGAGAGAGATTTTAGCATTAGCAGCACAATGCTCCAATATCTCAGGAGATTTGAATCTAAATGTACATCTAGATACTTCGAAAGCCACCGTACGGCCCGTGGCGGAGAGTACACTGAACCGCTACTAGTTATTTTCTTTTTCGTTTCACTACCAAATACAGTGAGGAATAAACGACTACCTATATGTCTCTATAAGAGCCCTAATTTCTCGTATCTTTTCTTCGTGATCCTTAAGCGCAATGTATGTTGGCGGCAGTAGAACCATTTAGCAATCAGCTTCGATGTACACCGGCATATCGATATTTTTTCTAAACGATATCGATACACATCTGCGATTTTTTCCAGAGATAAATCGATCGAAAATGGCAATATGGAATGCCGATATTTTAAATATTAATAATGAGCAGCCTCAGTTGCACCGTTTACGTAGAATTTACCTAGGTTTCAGTAGGGATAGCTCAACCCTCATCAGAATAACAGTATCTACCGTTTGTCCATAGTGGACATAAATGTTAAGACAGTCGATCTAAGTACGTTCCGCACAGGCTAACATATACGCCCTTTTCCTCAGCTTTGATGTCACTTTAATAGTAAATTCGGGTTCAGGAGGTAAGTTCACGTCTTGTGCCAACAAGTAACTATCATACAGTTTATGCGCAGGTGCAAGGTATTTTGTCCGTCTAGGCGGGCCCCATGACGCTACGGTCAGTTCCAGTACAGCACACGTGGCTGCAGCATCGCGTTCGCGAAGTGGGACCGAGGCAGTGCCAGATAAGTTTTACAGTCTGACGATAATTTATGGATTTGTAGTTTTAGATTGACGATGTCCACTATGGACAAACGGTAGATACTGTTATTCTGAAGAAGGTTGGGTTATCCCGACTGAAACCTAGGTAAATTCTAGGTAAACGGTTCAACTGAGGCTGCTCATTATTAAAATTAAAATTAATATTTATACAGTTGGTGACAGGGCCACGAAATATTGAAGATATTTAAATGCCGATATTTTTATTTTAAATTATGTTTTTTCATAATATTCGGTAAATATTTGAAGTTGTTCTTTCGAAATTATAATAGAACATAATTTTACTTGCGTAAAGGAGCCTTACTGCTTTTTGAGCTTTCATCACGTCCATTCTTTATCTTTGGGTGTATAAAGAGAGGAAAGAACAAGATTTCCTCTCTGAAGAATTAGTACACCAGTTGTGTTTAAATATTATTTTTAACGCAACTAGTGTGCTATTTCTTCACATCGACATTCTTCGAAAACAGATGCTGAAAATGGTGAACAAAAATCTGAATGGCAACATTAGTCTGTGCAGTTGACGTAGACGTGTGAGAGGAAAGACTGCCTTCATTGGTGCTTGGCGCTAACAACAGAAACTGCAACGTATAGCTTCACCACACAATTTTGACACTACAAAGGCTAGGTCGCTGGCTTTGGCAGCAATGAAAAAACAGGGAAGATGACATGAAATGTCCCAGTCAAATTCGATATGTGATGAAACCGAACGACGAGCCCATAGGACATCTTTTATTGTGCCACTTACATGCAGTTACCACTTTTTAGCACAGTATCTATCGCCAAACGTGAATGTGCATCGTTTGCTTTTCAGTTCTTATTTTAAAGGAGACAGGCAGGTTGCTATCTTGTTGACGTACAGAATATCTGATGAGAAACCGATACTTAAATATTTCTGTAAAACCAGCAGTATATTTACAATGTACAGCCGATATTTTTATAGGCTGGTACGTCCTTTTCCGTCGATATATCGACATACCGAAGCTTTCTTCGATGTAGCGAGAACAAGTAATGATACAATTTTAAATGTCGATGTATCTGATTTTTGATCTTCTTAAAAGCGTCAACAGACCTACTTCCTTCCAGTGAATCCTGTTTGACTTCCCGAACTATCTTCATAACATTTTCATGTTGTTCAAACCTATCAGTAACATATCTAGCAGCCCACCTCTGAATTACTTGCATGTCCTCCTTCAGTCCGACTTGTTACGGATTCCAAATATTCGAGCAGTATTCACAAATAGCTCGCACAAGCACCTACATGCGATCTCCGCTGAATACGAACCACACATTCCTAAAATTCTTCCAATAAGCTGTAGTCGACCATTCGCTACCCGTACCACAGAACACTATTAATTCTGTATCTGAACATTACAGGTTTGTTTTTCCTACTCATCCGCATTAGCTTATATTTTCCCACATTTAGAACTAGTTGCTGTTCATCACATCAACTAGACATTTTGTCCAAGCCATCTTGTATCTTCCTACAGTTACTAAACCTCCACAGCTTACCGTACACCGGATCATCGCCAACAAACAACCGCAGATTTCTGCGCACCCCGTCCGCAAAATCATATACGTATACGGAGAACAACAACGGTCACATCACATTTCCCTGGGGCACTCCTGACGATACACTTGTATCTGATGATCATTCTCCGTCGTGGTCAACATACTGGATTTCGTTAGGTAAAAAGCCATAGAGCCAGTCACGTAACTGTGAATTTATTCCAAACGCTGCTACCTTCGTTAACGGACTGCAAATTGCCCCGAGTCAAATGTTTTCCTGAAATCTGGAAATGTGGAATCTACCTGTTGCCCTTCATCCATAGTTCCCAGTAAACCATGTGAGAAAAGGGCAAACTGAGTTTCGCATGAACATTGCTTTCTAGAACCATTCTGATCTGTGGACATAAACTTCTCAGTCTCAAAAAAAAGTTATTATATTCGAACTAAGAACATGTTCAAGGATTCTGCAACAAACCGAAGTTGGGGATATTGGTCTGAAATTTTGAAGGAACGTTCTTTTACCGTTCTTATATACGGAAGTCACCTACGTTTTTTTCCAGTGGCTTGGGTCTTAGAGCTTGGCTAGAGTTTCGCAAAAAATGCAAGCTAGATAAGGGGCCAATGCCGTAGATTACTCCTTGTAAAATCAAATTGGAACTCCATCCGGATCTGGTGACTTGTTTGTTTTCAAATCTTTCAGCAGTTTCTGTACGCCAGGGGTGCTTATTACTAAGTCGTCCATGGGGTGTCTGTCCGATGATCCGATGACGAATGGAGACTTAGACCAGTTTAGCGATTTTACATAAGCACAAAATTTTCTTGGGTTCTCTACCAGATCTTTTTCTGAGATATGACGGTGGTAGGTGTTGTACGATTCGCACGTAGATCACTTCACAGACGCACGGATCTCTACTAACTTTTGCTTGTCGTCATTGGTGCAGTTTCTTACGAACCGAAAGCGCAACAGCCTCTGCTTCTGTACATCTCTGGAATTTCGTTATTGAACCACGTTGTTTCTTTTCCATCTTTTATCCACTTACTTGGAACATCGCTCTCCAGACAAAGATCTAAAGTCTGCTTAAGCCTTGCCCATAATACCTCTACATCCATCTTACTGGAATTAAGTGATGCCAGTTCACAGTCTACGTGAGATGCTAATAACTGCTTATCTGGCCAATCTAGCAGAAACACTCTCCTAGCCTTCTTGACTGAATTATTAACCTTCATAAACCCAATGGCTATAAAGACATAATGATCGCTAATTCCTTTTTCTTCACTAACATTGTCGATAAGATACTGCCTATTTGTAGCTACATGGTCTAAGATATTACCAATGCGTGTTTTCAGAAAACGTGTTCAAAAGTATTTCTCATGACTGTCTGTACCCCCCCCCCCCCCCCCCAGTGAATCTACTGACATCCCAGTCTATACTTGGTACATTAAGGACACCTCCAACAAGCATTGCATGACTTGGGTATTTACGCGCTACAGATCTTAGACTTTCTTTGAGTGACCCTAGAACTGTCACACCAGAAACCGGTGGCCGGTAAAAACATCCAATAATTAGCTTGGCTTCATCTACACCTGTTATACGCGACCAGATGACTTCATTGTAACACTCAGTTTCCTCAGTTTCCATCTCAATAGAGACAATATTTTTGTCAGTTGCAATGAATACTCCCCCTCCTGTGCCAATCTGTCTTTCCGATATACGTTCAACGACTCGCTAAATATCTCGGAGCTTGATACATCGGCTCCAGCCAGCTCTTGGTCCCAAGAGTAAATTCAGCGCCAGAGATTTCCAGGGAGGGGGGGGGGGGGGGAGGTAATGGTTTCAGACACTTTGTTATAAATACTTCGACAGTTTACTGACAAAAATATAACAGTTGAAGTGTCTTTATTCTGAATGCAGTCTCACTTCCCTTACTGTATGTCGACTGGCGAGTGTTCATCAGAATACTTACGACCACCGCCGAGCTTAAAAGAAAACCCTCAAGTGCATTCCACAAGTACTCTGCTACCCCAGTAGCTGCTTCTTTCGTGTAGAGCACCCATGACTTACAAATCCCCACTAGATAAGGCAGGTCTACAAATCTGCTGGCAAGACCGTCACAGAGTCGACGATTCCTTTGGTTGTAGCCCTTCGCTTGACTCCAAAGCAAAGGACCTCAATCAACTCTGGGAACAATGATGCAAATTGCGAGCTGTGCTTGCACCTCTCGCGCAAGGTCAATAATCTCCACCACTTCCGCCAGCCGCCCGTATGAACTGAGGATGGCCTGAGAACCCATGAGGCAGACGTCGTTGGGGGCTGAAGTGAGAAGCTGGTTGTGTACCACAAATTTTAAAAAAATGCTTGTCCCCTGCGGGTCTGTGTCTGTTTTTCCAGACTGGTGCCAGCTGATACAAAAAGAAACTGGAGTATATGAGATAGCCCTATATTAGAGTCAGAATTTAAACGAGCGCTTGAAGACTTGAAATACAGGTAAGCAGAAAGTGGACAATATTCCATTGGAATTTCTAAATTCATTAGGGGGAAACATGACCAAACGACAGTTAAAGTTGGTGTGTAGAATGTATGAGACTGGCAGCGTACCGCCAGAGTTCTGAAGAAATAACGACCGCTCAGTTCCGAAAATAGCAAGGGCAGACAGCTGCAAAACTATCACAGAATCGGGTTAACATCTCACATACCGAAACTGCTGACAAGAATAATATGTAGTAGAATACATAAGGAGAATGGAGGACTTGTAGTGGCATGATTTCGATATGTAGAACAAATTACGTTCACACGTAAGCATCTGCCGGGTACAATTGTGCAAGTAACTGTATTACTAGCCGGCCCATACAGTTATTAAAGCACTGATATTCTTTTGATGGGTGTATGCCTTAATTACTAGGAATGGCTTACAGTAACTTACGGTCTGCAGTAAATAAATGATGTGATGGAGAACGATAACTAACAAAATTTTTGAGGGACGTTATCCAAATACAGCAGGAAAGAGTGTCGATACAGCAGGTGAGAGTGTCATACATTAATCACATATGTATGTCAATCTTACTTGTAGGGCCACACAGTAAAATTAATGATATCCAACGACAAGTTAAGGGTGGCCGAGCGGTTCTAGGCGCAACAGTCTGGAACCGCGCGACTGCTACGGTCCCAGGTTCGAATCCTGCCTCGGGCATGGATGTGTGTGATATCCTTAGGTTAGTTAGGTATAAGTAGTTCTATTTTCTATGGGACTGATGACCTCAGATGTAAAGTCCCATAGCGCTCAAAGCCATTTGAATTTGAACTATATTGCAGTGATCAGAAAATCCCATTTCAGTGAAGGTTGCTGATGAGTCATTAAAATCTATAGACTAGGAGACTTACATTCAAAAATCAGGATTACCTAAATTAGGGATGTATAAATTGTAACTCAAAATAATACCACTAATAAGTTTTTTTATGCTTTTCATAGGACAGCCTTACATATGCCTGTGTTGATTTCGTTGGCACATTGGAGTTCCGTCTACCCAGAGGTATGTATTCAAACTCCACCCAATTATATGGCGGGAATCATTGGGAACGCTTATGGAGGATGGTATTCTGCATAGGAATTTTAATTTTCAGGGGAGATGAACTGTTCGGTTTCCACAAGTTGGAACAGGTACTACCTCTCTTTCTGTTGCAGATGCTGTTTGCAAGAGAGAAGACTTTTAGTACTATCCACAGACGACTGATTGGCCATCATCTCAGAAATGTTATATGCAGCTTGGAATCGGATGTGATGAATTCAACCATATATTTGCGGGGGATCTTACAACGACATCTGGACAGTGTGTGGTTCGATCCAGTGGCTGTGACATGAGCCAGATCGCAGGGCGCTGCTCATAGACACCTCATGCCCGAAGACACAGACCACGAAACCAGTCGACAGTTTCGCTGAACGTCGCTAAATAGCAAGCGTGTGCTGTCGCGAGATAGGCTCGAATACTGCATGAGTTCGCGCGACGAGAGCTAGATGAGTTAGCGATCGTTCCGAGGTAGCGCATACGGTTCCTCTAGAAGTCCACTTTTCATCTGCATCTACGTCATACTACAAAAACCACGTAATGGTGTGTGGTGGAGCCCTTCAGCCCTGTTCCACTTGGGAGTGGGCGTGGGAAGAATGGTTGTCGGTAAGCCTCTGTATTGGCTCTAATTTCTTGAATTTCCTCCTCATCTTCATTGAGAGACTATACGAGGATAAGTAATATGTTGTCATACTCCCCCGGAAAATGTTCTCTTAGAATTCCAATTGTAAATCTTTCCATGATAAAAAATGCCTTTCTTTTAACGTATGCAGCTGGAGTTTGTTGAGCATCTTTCTTTATAGGCACCTGCGTCATCTGCGAACAGCCTTCCAGAGCATCCAGTGATTTCTACTAGATCGTTTACACACATTGTAAACAGTAACAGTCCTATCACATTTCCTTGGGGTACTACGGAAATGACCTTCAAATCTGTCGATTCTGTTCCGTTAAGAGTGACGCGTTAAGTTCTGTGTGCAAGAAACTCTTGAATCCAGTTGCAAATCTGCTCCGATACTCCGTAAGCTCGTATCTTTATTCTAAACGGCAGTGCGGGACGGTTTGGAAGACCCTCCTGAAGCCACGAAACACTTCGTCATGCTGAGAGCCGTTGTCTATGGCTCTGTGTATCTCATAGAGGAACAGAACGAGCTGAGTTTCGCAAGATCTCTCTTTGCGAAATCGTTGCTGATTATTAGTGAGGAGATTACCTTTCTTCAAAAACGTGATAATTCTTGAGCATAAAAAGTGTTCCATAATTCTGCAACAGCCTGATGTCAGCAACATAGATTGAGTATTTCAGCCTCGCCGCTGTTGTCTTCCGTTTCGGTACCTGTATGGTCGCTAAATCAATGAGTAGATAATTTGGACCCACGTGCTGATTTTACACACGAACAAAAACTCTTAGGGTTTTTCTCAGATTCGTTGACAAAATTTTACTTACAAAGTCACTCTCATTGTCCTCGATACACTGATTTTCGCTTAGTTCAGCTTTTCTTTGTCAGCTAGGTTCCTACTTTTCTTTGAGTCTGAGATAATGTTCTGTTTGTTTATGTAGTAATTTTTCTTTAATACCCTAATCGAAATTATCTTGTCTAGGACATACCGTACGAATCCTTTGAATTTCTTCCATTTGTTCTCCACTTCTTCGACCTCATCACTGAATATTTGATGCTAACTACTCAGTCACTCAGAAATTTGCTAAGTAAAAATAGCTTCCTACATTTCTTAACATTCTTTGTAAGACCCGTTGATGTAGATGCTAACTGATACGATAAGTTCAGGTCTCTCTGTTGCCAGGAGGTGCAACACTTTTCCCTCTCTAACTATACGTTCAAAGTAATTTTTCGACAAGACATCCAGAGCAATGTAACACGAATTCCTGCCCCTGGCACCAGTTTTGACACCATGACACTCCCAGACTATATCTGTCAAGCTGAAGTGAGTCCATGTTACAACGATACGATTAGGAAAGTTGCTAACAATATTCTGCCTGAAGCGCTCTACCACTTGAGCTCCCTACCCAGACGGTTTATAAAACTGCAATTTTTGCCCGAAAATTAACGCTTATCTTCAGTCACTTAACTTCAGAATCGGAATCGATGATAACCTCGATAGATTTTATCGAATTCTGTACTGCAATAAACATACCGCCAGCATTGGCGACTAACCTAACTTTACGATAAATATTCCAATCTGAACTTAGGATTTCGTTGCCATTAACGCCCGGTTTCAACCAACGTTCTGCTACTAATAATATATCTGCATTACAACATTCAGTAAGCGATACTAATTATGTGAACTTACGTTTGAATGCTCCTGCAATTTGTTGAAATCATATTAATCTTTTCTATCTCCGATCTGCGACGACGAATATTCTCTGAGAATATTGTGGCTAATTTATTATGAAAAAGGTCTTTGATCCCAAGGGATTGTTTCTCTAACCTGAAAAAGCTCTACGTGCACATCGCTCGTACTACCCTAGTATCCGCTTTCTGCGTGTAGTCCATGCCTGACCTATCAAGGGGAACCCTACAGTTCCGTACCCAATAGTGGAGGTGAAGAAATTCGTATCCTCTGGGTAAGACCTTCCGCACTGCTCCAAGCCAGAGGATCGCGCTTAACCTTGGGCACGATGCTACAAGTAGACAGCTTAGCCTGCACCCCGCATGCGATGGTAGTTGCCTTCACCAGATCAGCCATCCATCGAAAGAAGCAGGGAATGCCCTCACAACCAAATTGGCAAGCATCATTCGTGGCGACATGTGCCACTATATGCAGCCGGTTACATACAGTGCACTCCATAGCCGGCGGCAGGGCCACCTCCATATGACGGACGAGAACCCCGCCTCCCAACGATCATACCGAGTGTAAGCTGGCATTTTTTCCCGACTTGCCTTCTATTTCCCTGATTGGCTCCATCAACCGTCTAACATTGGAGATCCCAATGACAAGCACTTTCTCAGACTGAGCAGAAAAATCGGCAGCTGTCCCAACAGGAGAGGCATTCTGGACGGGCATAGGGGGCCAGCGGCTCCCTCTTTCGCCTTCCGTCCAGTGTCATGCGAACCTGCCACTGTCTTCCACCCACTCTCCAGTGGTTCAAATGGCTCTCAGCACTATGGGACTTAACATCTGAGGTCATCAGTCCCATAGCCTTAGAGCTACTTAAACCTAACTAACCCAAGGACGTCACACCTACATCCATGCCCGAGGTAGGATTTGAACCTGCGACCATAGCAGAAGCACGGTTCCGGACTGAAGCGCCTAGAACCGCACGCCCACATCGGCCGGCACTCTCCAGTGAGCACACTTTATGAAACGTCCCCTTTGAACAATTATACATGACTGTGTTTAAACTGACACACAATATTTTCAGCGCAACGCAATCTGACTTTCAAAAATCTCTACAAAAGAATGGCCCTAACTAACATTAACCTATACCTTTCACAAATCACTTACCTCACCAAAAATCTCCGTTATTCGAACTACTGCAATACAGCGAACGCCACTACTGCCAGCTAAATAAAAGATTCAAACTACTGAAGGCACTAACTACTAATAGGCATAGTTAGCAAATGAAAGATTTTGATAGAGAATAAACAATGTATTTAGCTCAATAGTGTTCAAAAGTCAGAATGTACACTACTGGAAATGGAAAAAAGAACACATTCACACCGGTGTGTCAGACCCACCATACTTGCTCCGGACACTGCGAGAGGGCTGTACAAGCAATGATCACACGCACGGCACAGCGGACACACCAGGAACCGCGGTGTTGGCCGTCGAATGGCGCTAGCTGCGCAGCATTTGTGCCACGCCGCCGTCAGTGTCAGCCAGTTTGCCGTGGCATACGGAGCTCCATCGCAGTCTTTAACACTGGTAGCATGCCGCGACAGCGTGGACGTGAACCGTATGTGCAGTTGACGGACTTTGAGCGAGGGCGTATAGTGGGCATGCGGGAGGCCGGGTGGACGTACCGCCGAATTGCTCAACACGTGGGGCGTGAGGTCTCCACAGTACATCGATGTTGTCGCCAGTGGTCGGCGGAAGGTGCACGTGCCCGTCGACCTGGGACCGGACCGCAGCGACGCACGGATGCACGCCAAGACCGTAGGATCCTACGCAGTGCCGTAGGGGACCGCACCGCCACTTCCCAGCAAATTAGGGACACTGTTGCTCCTGGGGTATCGGCGAGGACCATTCGCAACCGTCTCCATGAAGCTGGGCTACGGTCCCGCACACCGTTAGGCCGTCTTCCGCTCACGCCCCAACATCGTGCAGCCCGCCTCCAGTGGTGTCGCGACAGGCGTGAATGGAGGGACGAATGGAGACGTGTCGTCTTCAGCGATGAGAGTCGCTTCTGCCTTGGTGCCAATGATGGTCGTATGCGTGTTTGGCGCCGTGCAGGTGAGCGCCACAATCAGGACTGCATACGACTGAGGCACACAGGGCCAACACCCGGCATCATGGTGTGGGGAGCGATCTCCTACACTGGCCGTACACCACTGGTGATCGTCGAGGGGACACTGAATAGTGCACGGTACATCCAAACCGTCATCGAACCCATCGTTCTACCATTCCTAGACCGGCAAGGGAACTTGCTGTTCCAACAGGACAATGCACGTCCTCATGTATCCCGTGTCACCCAACGTGCTCTAGAAGGTGTAAGTCAACTACCCTGGCCAGCAAGATCTCCGGATATGTCCCCCATTGAGCATGTTTGGGACTGGATGAAGCGTCGTCTCACGCGGTCTGCACGTGCAGCACGAGCGCTGGTCCAACTGAGGCGCCAGGTGGAAATGGCATGGCAAGCCGTTCCACAGGACTACATCCAGTATCTCTACGATCGTCTCCATGGGAGAATAGCAGCCTGCATTGCTGCGAAAGGTGGATATACACTGTACTAGTGCCGACATTGTGCATGCTCTGTTGCCTGTGTCTATGTGCCTGTGGTTCTGTCAGTGTGATCATGTGATGTATCTGACCCCAGGAATGTGTCAATAAAGTTTCCCCTTCCTGGGACAATGAATTCACGGTGTTCTTATTTCAATTTCCAGGAGTGTATATAGCAGTTCATGACATCCAGTCTTACAAATTTCAAAACTCCGCCATCTCTCTCCCCACATCCACCGCTGCTGGCGGCTCACCTCCAACTGCGCAACGCTACGCGCTGTTAACAGCCAATTGCCCAACACTACAATGGCAGACAACAATGCAGACTAGCCGCAGACTGCACACAGCACAGCCAGTGATTTTCATACAGAGCGCTACGTAACGTTGCCAGTAAGAAAACATAAACAGACTACTTACAACTTTAGTCAGATGTTGTGAATCAGAAGACTCAATATCTGGGTCACCAGGGAATTCCAACCACGCTGAAAGTGTGGCAAGTGTCCCCACTAGCGCCCCGATGTCGCCGCAACTTTAGCATTAGCCAGAAGCATGTTGACAGTAGCCAACACGGCTTCCAGCTGTTTACGGACAGCACTCAATTCTCCTTGTGTTCACTCACAACAAGCACTGTCCCTAGATATATCGTACTATGAATAGCTATAACATCTCAAAAGGTTCAATAGCGTTTGGAATGTACACAAAATATAACGAGGAAAGTAAATAAACACTAAAAACTGCTCTGCAGTTGTTTCACTATACCCTGAGATGGAAACTCTTAAATAGGAATAAATTTCTCTACTGAAGTGGTTGTACCTACAATTACCCGTTATTAAAAACTTTGCTTACCCAAAAGGTACTGCATGACATAAATATGCAACCCAGAGTCCAGTGATTTAAACTATATGGTGCGTACCAGCACGACGTTTAAACTTAGTAGCGTGGCGGCGGGAAAATTACAGTAGGAAGATGCCTTACAGAAGGATTTGCACCAAGACTTATGCAGAAACAATAACTTAGAATAATCTGCTAACCACTAGCCTACACAGTAAAATACACAGGTATGGTTCATTTCTTTGCAGAAGCACGTAAGAAAAAGCTAAAATTAAATTATTATGTATCAAACAACTGCTGCTGCTACTACGGCTGCTGACGCGTCCGCTCTTCCAGGGTCGGATAACGACCACTACTTTCTTATTAAATATTGTACGATGTATTTCCCACGTGTCTGTTGGCTATGAGACGACTTGCGACTCGTAAATAGGCTTAAGAGTTTTCGATTACCCAGTGCTGTTGATACATGACTCCTACATTCAGGGAGCGTGTATTTATAGCAGCACTGGGTCAGTGTGTCGCTTTCCTAAAATTACTACCCATCCTTATGTCCCTCCCAGCAGCTGTTCACCTGTAGATCAAAGGCGGCTACTCCTTGCACTTCAGTGAGAGTTTTCTGTCTTATTGTTGGTGCCCATCCTTTCCACATAGAGCTACGGAGTAGGCTGGCTGGAGCAACTCTTTAGTTCTAGATTAATAGCGAAAATCTCTTCTCTACATCCAACAGCTGTTCGCAAGACTGGCAAGAGCTTCTTTCCAGCGCTCGATTAATGGCAGCTGACCCTCCCCAACCCTCATGCTTATCAATCAGAGGAAAAAATTTGAAATTTCTCGCTGATTTCTGAATCTCTCACTAACAGGAGAAGGGGTGGTAGACGGCACCAGTTTTCTGGGCTTAACGTTGACGCCAATTTCGTGGCGGTATTGCACACGCGATCAGAAAAATGCGATCTATTTGCGTATGTAATTACTTTTCGGCAGGTTGATGATTTTTAAAACTATTTTACAACATTTGGATCTTCAAAAATTAGGTAAACAGCACCAAAATTAAGTAAACAGCGGAGAATGATGAACTTTCCCACCAAACGAATAGATCCACAACGCTACCTTCCACAAATAGGTTAAATAAACAATATGAAAATATAATTTTGTAAATAAACAATACTTCCTCTGCAATGTTGTTGATACCATCGCATCATATGGCAAACCATCCCACAGCATCAACATTATTTGCTGAATAGTATTCTTCTTACCCTCCTACATTATCTTTCCTTTCCTGTCTTTAAGTAGGGTGCTACTGAACAGTCCTTGCTTGAATGCTTACGAGTAATACTGTTATTAAATTCCTCTATATCCAACACTAACATCTCATCAATTGAAGACATTTACCACAAAAGATATTGAATTTGACTCTCAGGTGGGGGCAGAGGACGGTGGGATAAAATGGGCACGGTGGGTGGTGAACACGCAGGATAACCTTAAAAATAAATGAAGAGAGAGGCTACCCTTTATCCTTCCACACCAACAGCTCAGCACAGACTGAGAGTTTCCCTATATTTCACCATGACTTCCGTTAAATGCGACGGCATTACCCCAGTACGCCCCCATGGTACCACCTTAACAGTCGACGTCGGAGCCAACGTCTTCTTGAATCAACTTCCCCTCATCAGCGTACTGCTTTCGGCGGAGTATACCCCTCATTGGGCCAAACAGATGTAACTAGGAAGATGCGAGATCCAGGCTGTAGGGTGGCTGAGGGAGAACAGTGCAATGAAGTGTTGTGAGCTCCTCTCGCGTTCACAGACTTTAGTGAGATATTGGCTCAAAAAATGGCTCTGAGTACTATGGGACTCAACTGCTGTGGTTATTAGTCCGCTAGAACTTAGAACTACTTAAACCTAACTAACCTAAGGACATCACACACATCTATGCCCGAGGCAGGATTCGAACCTGCGACCGTAGCAGTCGCACGGTTCCGGACTGCGCGCCTAGAACCGCGGGAGTGAGATATTGAGTTGTCCTGAAGAAGGAGAAGTGATTTTGTACTCATGTAGCGAAGTCGTTTCTTGTTTCCTCAGGGTACCTCAGTATACCTCTTAGTCGATCGTTGCATTATGAGGAAGGACAGGAAAGAGAGTAACGCTTTCAGAGTCCAGTAGATCGTCGCCATAAGTTTACCAGCTGAGGGTGCTGCTTTGAACTTTTTCTCCAGGGGATAGGTAGTGTGGCGCCACTCCATGGATTGCCATTTTATTTCCGATTTGAAGTGATGAACCCATGTTTCATTCCCTGTGATGACATTCGACAAAAAATTGTCAATTCCTCGCTCTTCGTTGCTCATTATGGTCTTCTGTTAGGCCATGAGGAACCCACGGAAAAATACGCCTCTGAGCACCCCCGCTGAGACGTCCAGTTGTGCAGCTAGGTCTTTGATTCTGATCCGTCGATCATCTCAAATGAGAGTGTCCACACGTCCCAACAATGCAAGAGCTGTGTGCAGCCAGGTGGCACGCAGGAGATTGTTGGGCAGGTCTGCGCAACCTTGTTGCAATGATGACTCCCCATGCTTTTGTTCCTGTCACGTCTCGCTAGACATCCTGCAAGTGTCTGCAAATATCTACGATCCTCTGGTTTCCGCCAAATGAAACTCAATGACAGCTCTCTTCTTGGAACGCAGCTCCATTACAGACGCTATTTTGAAGGCTACATACAGCAGAGCCATCAATTGAAAACCCATACAGGGGCTAAAGCAGGAATATTCCACTATGTCCCACAACAAATGTCTCACTTTTTCAATTGGCCAAGAAAACAAGTTTTGTATTAATTATTGGCCACCCCTCGTATATTCTCCTACGGGCTATAAATTTTGGCAGCGCCCACCAGTTAGTGTTATTTATCGTAGCCGAGCACCACACGGTATATGTGCAAAGCGATGAATACGACCGAGTGGTGACGCTGTGGTTTATGTGAATTGCAAGGGCAAGCTTCCGCACTGACAATGCTTCTTGCTGCGAAGTGTCCACGCACGTCACGTCGCACTGCCCCTTCGTGACTGGAACTACATGCACTCTATTAATCTCGAACGATAATACACGTTTAGTTTTACCTCCATTACAGATTTTATTTTTCGTAACACTTCCTATGGTCGAAAGAATTTTAATACAGATATTTAGCAGTTTTCCCAGTAGTTCGTTGGAGTCATGCCTCAGTTAGTAGGTAAGAAGTTTCCCCAATTTGATAAATATATGTTGTTGACATGAGTGTATAAATGCATAGACGAAAAGAGTGTTTGACTTTTTCGAAACATCGCATGCTCCATACGTAATGACGTGCTTGAAAGTTATCTAGAGCCTTTCAGAACGTCGCTACTACTGCTAATGTCGTGGACAGTGTTGCCAGAATGTCATTAACGCGGTGTATCGTTTTCAGCACATGATCAGAAGAGTACGGTGCGCATACTAAAACGAAATTAAAAAGGTTAGAGCGGACTGTAAGCATCTGTCAATAATCTCTGCAACATTGTGTGGGATACCACTGAAGTGAACGTTATTTATTTAGCGTCTGGGTACATGAACAATTGCCACTAAAACGTATTCGATGTAGCTGAGCCTTTCATTGTGATATGTATATGTAACCGAATCTTCCGAAACGGGTGCGAAGGGGATTGTGTTTTGCAGTATTTCGTGCTTGTATGTGTGTGTGTGTGTGTGTGTGTGTGTGTGTGTGTGTGTGTGTGTGTGCATACCTCCCCACGCCGGCCACCTTCCCCCTCCGGTCGTCACGCTTTAATCGCCCACTAACTGTTACGTGTTTATCGTCCGGACAGAGTCCATTGAAAACTACCACGGGCGTTCGTTGGACGACATCACTGGCCGTTATGTGCCGCGGATAGACTCTCATTGCAGGAACCGTCAATATTTCCCCAAAAAGGCTTTAAAGTAAATACGCTGCGGAACATAAATTGATTTTAATTATGAACCTCATCCCTCACCAGCCATAATAACATCGTAATTGCTATTCGAGGCAGGGGAATAATTTTTGTCGAAAATTTGTGGCCCGGACGGGAAAATGAAATGAACGCGTCAGTCTCGGTGGAAAATATTGTGCCCTAAGGGATCGGCCCACATAACATGAATCGACAACCCGTCTGTGCTTTGCACTAACACACTCGTCAGATCCCTCAGATATAAACCATACAGGCGTGACGCTGCAAATGCATGTGTCAATACACATTTCAGACTGAATGTCTCTCTCTACCACGAGAACGTGCTGAAAAGTAGAATCTACGAATTTATTCTCTTCTCAATCTCGGTTAAGATGCTGCATGTCATGCATATTACCCGGTCGACTTTCCTGCTTCGCTGACGCAACGCTCTGCTATTGGAGGACTCCGAATTGTATCGTGTAACATGACGCTCAGTAACGCAACTGTACTGACGGAAAAAAAGAAAGAAAACAAAGAACGCAACACCAAGGAGGATTTGTGTGACATAAATTAAAGTTGGTAGCCGTGTTTCTACGTCTGAAAGATGACGTCCATCGAAATTGCTCGCTAGTCGCATAAAAGTGGCTCTCGTAGCACCACTATAAGGATGAAAATCTGGTTTGCTTCAAATATTCGCTGTGCCGGTCTTGAAGGTTAGTTACCTTTGAAGTTGAACATGGTGAGTTGATGAAACTTGCTGGCAGATTAAAACTGTGTGCCGGACCGAGACTCGAACTTAGGACCCTTGCCTTTCGCGGGCACGTGCTCTGGCAGAAGTAAAGCTGTGAGGACGGGACGTGAGACGTGCTTGGGTAGCTCAGATGGTAGAGCACTGGCCCGCGAAAGGCAAAGGTCCCGAGTCAGAGTCCCGGTCTGTCACACAGTTTTAATCTGCCAGGAAGTTTCATATCAGCGCACACTCCGCTGCAGAGTGAAAATCTCATCATGGTGAATTGATGTCAGTCAAGAAGGCGTTTTAGGTGACAAAGACGCTGTTACCAACATCTCACTTTGAACGAGGTGGTGTAATAGGACAACGAGATGCTGAATTCTGCCTCTGTCATATTGCAGAAAGGCTTGGCTGGTACGCAGGTATGGTACATAGCAGGTACGGTACATAGAGGAATTTAGCGTCGTAAGAAGACCGGGCTCCGAACGGTCACGTGGTGCTACTGAAAGGGAAGACCATCGTGTTCGCATATGGCTCTGGCGCATAGCACTGCTTCTACAGAAGCGATGTGAGCAGCAGGTGGCATCCCACAGTGACACGCCGAGCTGTTACAAAACGGTTATTTCAAGGACAGCTCCTAGCAAGACATAGCTTGCATTGTAGTGACTCCAGACCACCGCCATGTGCAACTTCAGTGCAAGAAAGATCTCATTGGAGGACGGGGTGCAGGTCTGTCGTGTTTTCTGATGAAAGCTGTCTCTAAGTCGGTGCTAGTGGTGGTCATGTGTTAGTTAGAAGGAGGCCCGTTGAGGCCCTGCAGCGAACGTGCGTGCATGCTGGAGACACTGGAGTTACACCTGTAGCTTTGGTCCTGGGTGCGATTTCGTATGGCAGTGCACTCTCGTGGCTATCCCACGCACACTGACTGAAAATTTGTACATGGATCTGGTGATTTGAACGTTTGTATACGATTCATGAACGGCATTCCAGTGGATGTTTTCCAACAGGGTAACGCATGCCCACATAGCACTGTTGTAACCCTACACGTTCTACAGAGTATCGACGTTTGGCCTTGGCCTGCTCCGTCATCAGGTCTGTCTCCAGTAGAGAAAAAAAATGGCTCTGAGCACTATGGGCTCCACTGCTGTGGTCATAAGTCCCCTAGAACTTAGAACTACTTAAACCTAACTAACCTAAGGACATCACACACATCCATGCCCGAGGCAGGATTCGAACCTGCGACCGTAGCGGTCGTGCGGTTCCGGACTGTAGTGCCTTTAACTGCTCGGCCACTCCGGCCGGCCTCTCCAGTAGAGAATGTATGGGACATCACAGGACGACAAATCCAGCGACATTCACAAACAGCATTAAGTGTCCATGTATTGACTGACCAAGTGCAAGAGGCATGGATCTCCATCCCAAAATGACAGCCGGCACCTGTGCAACACACTGAATTCGCGTTAGCATGTCTGCATTCAACATCTTGGCGTTAAACCGGTACCAGCATTTTACATTTTCACAGCCTTATCTTTCAGTAACTTGTGATCTTGCAATGTTAGTCACTTAAATGTGTTACCTAGACAAGTGTATTTCCGAACCTTCATTACAGTACATTAACAATTTTTTTTTTGGTGTTCCAATTTTTTCCGTAAGTTTACATTGGTGCCTAGAAAGAGCTTCCAATTGAACTCTATAGAAGTATATCTCTGCCTCGTGATGACTGGGTGTTGTGGGATGTCCTTAGGTTAGTTAGGTTTAAGTAGTTCTAAGGTCTAGGGGACTGATGACCATAGATGTTAAGTCCCATAGTGCTCAGAGCCATTTGAACCATTTTTTTTATAGAAGTATAAGGGATGTGTGTGGTGATGATTGTATCTACATGGGTGGTGTGAGATGTTGGGTTGTTAGAGCTCCTAATAAAGGAAAGGATGATGCTAACCTCAACGTGAAAGACAGAGCTCGGAGCGGACGACCGCATCGGTAATCGACGAGCCTCATCGGCATCGGGTTGAAGAACTCATCAAAGAAAATCATCTGATTACACAGGTACAGCTATTGGGTAGTGTGACATATCTCGAGAGAGTGTAAGGGTCATTATCACAGAACTGCGGTAAAGATAACTCTGTGCATGTAGGTGCATCGAATGCTTATTCTTCATGTGAAACAGAATAGAGTGAACATCTACCACAATTTGTTTTGCTTTTCGAAAGTGAAATTAGTACATGTAACGAAAATTGTAAATTTTATATACTAAGATGGTATCTGTTCTTTCGGACATGTCCGAAAGAACAGACACCATCGGTGACCATGCAGCTCGTTAGAATGAAACTACAATGAAATGAACACCCTTCGCTGCTTACAGCCGTTGACATACGTCAGCGGGGACAGATGACAATGTGTGCCCCGGCCGGGACTCGAACCCGGGATCTCCTGCTTACATGGCAGACGCTCCATCCATCTGAGCCACCCGAGGACACAGAGGATAGCGCGATTGCTGGGATTTATCTCTGGCACGCCTCCCGCGAAACTCACATTCTCAACGTATTGTCCCGCACTACATTCGTAGTGCCCCCGCCCATGATACTCATTACTCACGGCGCGTTGCCGGTTCCCGTAAGAGTGTCCTCGGTGGCTCAGATGGATGGAGCGTCTGCCATGTAAGCAGGAGATCCCAGTTTCGAGTCCCGGTCGGGGCACATATTTTCATCTGTCCCCGTTGATGTATGTCAACGCCCGTAAGCAGCTTAGAGTGCTCATTTCATTGTAATTGTAAATTTTGACGTATTATCCAAAAGCGCAAGAGATATATCGATTACAAAGATGTACTTATGAAAGAACGTAGCGAGGCAGTTATCGCTGACGCAGAGTATATGTAACAAAGAGCTTGCGTTAGGTCGCGCAGTAGTGGGCAGTGACTGCTCAGGAGTAGCAGGGGAAGCGCGCCAAAGGCTGGCAGTGTATGTTGCGATGCTCCAGAGTGGGCAGCCGCTTAGTATTATATATTCAGTGTAATAATTTCAGAAGATTTACGGAAGAAATAAGATCTGAAGTAAAATTAGTTAAGAAAATGCTACAAACATTGTTATGACATTTTGATGAAGAAACTTTCCACATACTGTTACATCGATCTACAATAAGGTAATCGCTATTCATGTATTTATTCTCTTGTGCTGTAGAACGAATATGAATGAGACAAGCTATGTCTGTAACCCCAATTTTTTTATTTTATTTTTTGTAAAGGTCATTTGTTAGCGTTAATTTAATTTTTATAATATGGCTTAACAGTTTCAAGTCAGTTTCACAATACAGTAAGATTTTCAAGTAAGATAACACAGTCGTTCTCCTCAGTCATGTTCCGCCTCCAATTCCAAGTCATTTTTATGTAAAATTCGAAATGTGTCTCTGTCAAAAATCTTACATTTTGGCTTTTGCAACTGCAGTTAGCTTGGTAGTACTGAACAACGCGTTATCCAAGGCAGCATCAATACGAGGTAAGAACTTTATTTTACACAGCTTATGTACTTTCGCACAGGGACCACTTTTGTACTTGTATTGTATGTTAACCGGGGCCCTAGAAACGACGGAGAGGCTTCAATCCCCGCCGCAGCCACAGTGGTCCACAACCCCACGACGACTACCGCAGTCCATTTCACCCCTCCAACTCCCCACACAGAACCCCTCTTTCAGGGTTATAGTGCGGTTCAGCCCCCAGTGAACCAACCCACGGAACCTCTCACACCAGACCAGTGAAACCCCTATGTTTATGTGGTAGAGTAATGGTGGTGTACGCGTACGCGAAGAACTTGTTTGCGCAGCTATCGCCGACATAGTGTAGCTGAGCTGGAATAAGGGGAACGAACCCGCATTCGCCCAGGCAGATGGAAAACCGCCTGAAAAGCATCCACAGACTGGCCGGCTCACCGGACCTTGACACAAGTCCGTGGGGCAGATTCGTGCTGGGGACCAGGCGCTCCTTTCCAATCCGGAAAGCCATGCGTTAGATCGTACGGCTAACCGGGCGGGCACTTTTGTACTTACTCAGATTTACAAGACCCTAACATGATCGAGTAGATCTGATTGTACTTATCTCCAATTTGTCATTACCGCTCACAGGTTTTAATTAGTTTGTGTTTACTGGTATTGCTTTCTTGCTAGTAGACAGATGTTTTAAAACATGCTCAGATAAATATACAGGTACACGTAATCAGATAAGCAGTCAGCACACCACTTGATATAACTGTTCTTTGTTGGCCATAAGCATCACCCCTTACTTTAGATTTAAACGGTGCACTTAAGGCGATCGTAACTGTTTGAGAATCTTTTGCTTGTGATATAGTAAGACTTAGGTTCTGCTCTCACTTGCATAGTAATAAGTGTCGTTAGAAATTCTGGCACTCCACATTTACCAATTTGTGCTAATATATTTTTCAACAGGTCAACGGCCTAGTTTTTGCTCTATTGGATTATCATTCATCGTCTTCGTCTTGGTGATTGTTTGTCCATTGAATCTGTTAACTGAGTATGCCGCGCAAAACAGTGAACAGACAGACGCATACTAACGTAACAAAAACTAATAATATGTCGAATGCTCAGAACAGCTCTACTGCCATGGAAACAGATATTGCTCAGCTTTTCTCAAATGTGACGTTGTCCAGTAATGCGAACGATCAGACGGCACATTTCGCTGAATGGGTAGCCGCTGAAACACATACTTTAAGTGTGCAAAACCTAGATTCGGAACAAACATACACAGACCGCGTCAGTTGTAAGACGAATGAAACTGCAACATAGGTGTTGACAGACAGCACCGTTGCACACACAACACAAGATACGAGTTTAAACACAATAGATTCCGGACACATAACATCCGATTCCAATCCAAAGTTAAGTAATGCTGTTTCTATGATTATGAATGAATCGTCTCTCGTGCAACAAAATATTCCAGGTACATCAGACAGTAAAGTTCAGACAGGAGAAAATCCTCTCTTGATGATTCTTCAACAACTGAACAATAATATGAATTGAAAACTGTGGTAAAAATTGAGATAATTAACCGTTAAATTTGATTTTTTTCTAATTATGAAGTTTGAAATGTAACAGCTCATTCAGTTTTTCATAAATTACATAAAGTCTAGAATTTCATACACCTGCAAGTATGGTTGTATGTTGCGCAAAATCCATCGAAGAATCTCTCTTACTTATGAAGAAAAGTGTGCCTATAGCAACAAATGCAGCCAAAAGTAAGTGAAAAAATAATGAAATTTCACATGTAAAGAAATTTACTTTTTATGTTTTTGAACTTCCACTGCTATGAGTGTGAATCTTGAATCCTTCTTGGTCATTCTGATAAAGGTTTCTGAATTTATTTGTAAAAGTTTTGACAGTGAAAATTAAAATATCCTGTAGTGCCTCTCCTGCTCCAAGTCAGCCCGTTTGACACTAACCCCCCCCCCCTCCTCACACACACACACACACACACACACACACACACACACACACACACACACACACACACCTTAAATGAACGCAATGTTCTCTTTCATCCACGACAAAACTATACTAAACAAAATTACAGAACAGCACAGGTAGTTGAGATACCGCTACAGGACTCAAACTGTAATTTACAGCCAAACAGAACATGACCAGAAAATACATGTATTCTGTCTTGCAGCAACGTAGGTCACAATTCACAACCTCTTCATATAATCAGTGAAAACGTAGTAACATTTGACAACATAAGAGACACGTTGTTACAGGAGAAACCCCAAACACAGAAAACCATTTCTCATCCTGTAATCGAGACTCTAATTGGGAAACATTGTTTACAGCAGTTATTAATTTTGGTTCACCAGATTCGGTGATTAATGAAACAGCCTTTCATAAATGTAACCATTATAATTCTTGCGGAACATTTCCGACAAGAAAAACGAAAGTAAGAAGTAGCAGTTCTCGGCAAAGGAGTCGATGCGAGCAACAAAAACAGTCATCAGGTAGCAAATTCTATTCGAACTTCTGGATTGTTCCCTTCCTCACCACTGATGTAATAATGGGCCCGGATTTCCTAGTTACAAATGATGTGATTACTGATTTTAAGAACTTATATCTGATGGTTAAAAATGCCAAACAATAACTCGCTCTGGTGTTTGAAAAATACGCTTTCGCCAGAAGACAATGACATTAACCGTATTAATCTCATTTCTGTATCCAAAAACATCGCTTGGCAAACGAAATTTTTACAGATACGTATTTCCAAAGTAATAATGATCTAACAGATGATTTAAACTACGATGTAGCACAAACAAATAATGGAAAGACAAGTAAAAGTGGAGCCATTACGGATGACGACAGGCAAGAATTACATTGTATCTTACTGCAACATTTTCAGGTATTCGGTAACGTTCCCGAAAATGTTTTCATACTCTTAGGCAGAACTGCTATTTCAGTAATATGGAGAAACGCATATGTCAAACTTTGGCAACATGTAAGATTTGTCAAAAAGCAAAATCATCCATTACATCTCATATTGCCCTACCGTATTCTATTGTTCCCAATAAATTACGCCACACGGCCGCAGCTGATATTTTTGGGTCCATTCCAAGGACAAACAGAGGATTTTGTTATATTTTTGTTGCACTTGAACTTACGTCGAAATTTGACACCTTTATGCCACTACGCAACACAAGTGCCCAAATAATAGCAGCAGCATTTTACTAATGACTTTTTGCCACATGTTGATATGTCCATAAGGCAATTTCTGATAACGGATCTCAGTCTCGATCAGCGATTTGGACACGGACGTTGGGAGCTATAAATATTTCTCCTATTTACATATCCCGATATCATGCATTTTCCAACTCCTCAGAACGTCTTATGAAGGAAACTGGTAAACTTTGTCACACTAATTTCACAAAAAAACATGCTGAATCGGACAAGCACATTTAAAGGTTTGAAAATATCATCAGCTCTATTCCTAATGAATAAACAATGTTATCTCCGTATCATATTTTGAAAAATATAGAACCACCAGACAAAATTAGAGAAATAGTATCTATTCCATAATCACGCCGATTATGCCACATGAAATCACTAAGCGAGCAGCACAGCGCCGCAAGATATTACAGAAACAGGGGAGTGATTTTCGCGACTTCCAAGCCTGACACGAAATATTGGTACACACACATCATTTGTCAAATAAAGTTAAAAGTCGATACAGCAAGTCTGAGCATCTTTGTTCAGGACCTTACAAGATTCGTAGTTTACCATACCTAAATGTTGTTCATATTTAAATGTTTGAGACAAGGAAATTCTGAGACAACCATCACGTTTCTGACGTGAAAAAGTTCAATCAGAAATCAAATCGACATAACATTTATTTCATTTACATAGATTTTCTACCTTAACTTTTTTCGGTGTATCTTATTCCATTAACATATATTATCCATTGCCTTTGTCCTTTCAGTGTTTTACTGTGCCCTTTCTTACATTATGTTACGTAGGATTAAGACCCTTTTTCACATTGTAAATTCTGTTATTACTTTACACTCATCCTGATCACTCTTGTTCGAGACTTTGATGTGCTATGCAGTTCTACTAACTGAGATATTATGTCTTTATGAAGCGCTAAATCCGCAGATGGATTGCATGGCCATTGTATATAAGTCATTAAGACAGAAACTCAGGAATATAAAACAAACAAAATGGTACACAAATAATTCCTTTCATGAAATGGTATTTCATACATAGGTAAAATGCTAGTCACTACGTCCCTTTTCCTTTGCTTACTAACCATTTCTTTCAGCAGCCCTCAGGAAGTAAGGAATTTGCCATGAAATACTTTGGTTAGGATTATTAATGATGATGTTAGATTTAAGGATGCTTATGAAGTTTATAATGTTTTGCTAGGAGGATATTTATGAAGCGGTGCTAATATCATGCTATATGTTGAAACTATGAATATTTTACATAATGAACGATTACTTTTCTATGAGATATATAATGATGATGCTCTTTTATGATGTTATTTTATAATGTGTATGTATGTATGTACAATATTTCAAGGTTCATTTGTTTAACTCGTTGAGGACACTGATTAGGATTTATTTTGAGGAAAGTGATTAGGTATAATACCCTTCTTACTTTGTCCATTTATTTCTGATGGTCAGCAGATGATAATATATTTTGTGCTTCTAGTATATGTCTTTTACATTGACAGCCTAACACCTAATTGCACTTTACAGGTACATCAATCTTCATTAGTCATTCTGATCGTTATTGATTTACTTAAATGCACTAGTGTACTATATGTCTAATTAATAAGCCTTTTTGCATGTCTATGTTATTTTGCCATTATTTTAACTCAGCAATGTGATCGCTAGTTTTCATGTGTATTATTTTGTCTTCACTAATGATGCATGACCATCGATGCTTATTACAGAGTCCACTTTCCCTTACCATAATATTATCCATATCCCAATAGACATGCTACTCTCCAATACCTGATAATTTTTGCTACAAATATTTACCCATGGAAGAGCAACTTTGCATTGTAGGCCTTAGCTTGCCACTTATTATTTATCAATCACTCATGTATCTCATTGCTGCTGTTTACTATGTGTGTAAAGCCTTATGCGGGCACTTATCAGTGGAAACTTTCACTCTTAATAGTCATGTTTTATTATCACCACAAGCTGCCACTTACAGTAGTATTCCATGTAGTTTATTGTTACGATATGCTACGCACTGTATGCCTTAGCTTGCCATTTATTATTTTTCTCCCATGTATCTTATTGTTACTGTTTCATATCTATGTTAGGCCTTATGTTGCTGCTTACAAATGAAAGCTTTCACAGTTTATAGTCACGTTTCAGTATGGCCACAAATTACCACTTAGTGTACTATTTCATGTACTTTATTGCTAGGATTTCCTACGCATTGTAGGCCTTAACTTACCACATATTATTTAACACTCATGTATATTATCATTATGATCTGCTGTGTATGATACACCTCATGCTGCCACTTATTATCTGTAAGTTCAAGCATCTTATTGAGTCATCTTCTGGAATTGAATGCACACATTTATATAATTAGATACCAGATATTACATGATGTAACACTGTAAATATTACAGAATAGAGGTCGTTCATAGAGACAAGTTCTCACTCAAAGGTTTCTAGCTTAGCTACAAATATTTTCTCTGCTTTCCATGGTAAACTGTTCGGTCTTTACCTAACTAGGAGTTTGCCAACATTTTGTACTAATTACCATAACTTATGACTGTAATATTAGCCATTAATTATTTGCAACACAGGAGTTGTCTATGTTTTCATTGTGGCACAGCCATGATTTTGACATATGATATACTTCTGAGCAGGCATGGTCCACTACTGCATGACCTAACATAAGCTCTTTGAGATCTTTGTGACACATAGTCGGCCTCAGTGATACCTGCCTCGCAGCATTCTTTCATACGTACGTCTTTGTAAGTGATATATCATTTATGCTCTTGGGTAAAACGTTAAAATTTACTATTTTGATTATATGCACCTATTTCAAGAGTAAGGATTGTGGGTACCTTAACAACTTTGGAAAGCTGAGTTCACCATTCTGAACTAGAAAACAAAAGGGCATCGACGAAGTTACACCGCAAAGGGTCACTGATGCAATGCCATCAGAAGCCAAATTAATGCACATGGCAGTCGTGGATATTCAAGCTGTGGTGCTTTTGGAATTCATACCCACGGACGACATCATAAACTGTACAAGGCACTGTGACTTCCTTAGAAAACTGTAATGCTGTTTCGAATTTGAAGAGTTCCTCCATGGATGAACCACCTCTCCTTCAGTATGACAATGCCATTCCGCATACGAGTGTTGTGACATCTGCAACAATCGAACCCATTGGGTTCACTGTCATCGATCATCCCCCATACAGTCCGTCTTAGCCCAACCGATTCTCACCTGTTTCCAAAACTTAAAAATTGCCTCCGAGGACTTAACTTTGATGGTGATAAAGCACTGCAAGCAGAGGTGAGGCTTGTGGCTCACTCAACAAAGTCAGACATTGACGATATTAACAAACTGATCTGTTTTTGAGATCTCAAGTTGGGAAATAAATACACTGAGGTGATAAAAGTCGTGGGATGCCTCTTAATCTCGTGTCGGACCTTCTTTTGCCCAGTGTGGTGCAGCAACTCGATACAGCATGCTCGCAATAAGTCGTTGGAAGTTCGTAACTGCGTAAGTGTTCCCAGTTCCTGATTTTGTACATGAACTGACCTCTCGTTTATGTCCCATAAAAGTTCCATGTAATTCATGTCACGCAATGTGGGAGGCCAAATTCGCTCGAACTGTCCTGAATGTTCTTCAACTCGGTTGTGAACAGTTATGTCCCTGTCATATGTTTACGAACATGAATTCCTAACTGTCTGCAAATGATCTTCAAGTAGCCGGAACGTAAACATCTCCTGTCAATTCCATATAAACACAGTCCACACCATTATGAAGCCAACAACAGCTTGTTCAGTGCCTTGTTGTCAACCTGCGTCCATAGTCTCATGGGGTCTATTTTACACTCCAATCCTACTGTCAGCTCCTACCAACTGAAATCGGGACTCCACTGACAAAGTCAAGGTTTCCCGGTCGTCTAGGGTGCAGTCGATATAGGCACGAGCCCAGGAGAGGTACTTCAGACGACTTCCTGCTGTTACCACAGGCACTCGAGTCGGTCGTCTGCTGCCACAGCCCATTAACGCCAAATTTCTCCGCTTTGGCCTAAGAATGAGCTCATAATACGTCCTACATTGATTTCAGAGGTTATTTCACACATTGTTGCTTGTATGTTAGCAACTGCACCTTTACGCAAACTCCGCTGCTCTCGATCGTTAAGTGGAAACCATTGGACGCTGCGTTGCCTGTGGTAAGACCTGAAATTTGGTATTCGCGCCCCACTCTTGAGACTTTGGATCTCGCAGTATTGAATTCCCTAACGACTTCTGAAATAGAATGTCCCAACTACCATTCTACGTTCAGTGTCCACTAATCCCCGTCGTGCGGCCGCAATCACGTCGTAATCCTTTCGACATTAATCACCTTAATACGACTTACAGATCTGTCAATGCACTGCCTGTTTTATACCTTATGTACGCCATACCACCGCCTTCTATATATATGGGCATACCACTATCTCATGACTTTTGTCACCTCAGTGGATTTAAACTTTAAGAATATAAATGTAGAACGTTGAAGTTTGTTTCATTTAAAAAGTGTCAGAGATTTCACATAAACAGTTTGGAGGCATTACTTTCCTGCATGCCACTGTGGTTGAAAATTTTCACCTTTTGTGTTACAGAACTACAATTTCGTAAAAGGTTTCGACCAAAATCATTATGTATTCATGTGTTATTACTTTCACATAATCTGAATGAAACTTGATTCAAATTTAAAACTACATTTCAAATTTGTGAATTATCTGTGTTAGCGTTATTGTAGAGTAATCATTAGAATGTATTGAACACGATAATGGAAGGATATTTTGTAGAGTGTATTTCTCTTTGTTACATTTGTGTTTGCCTGTCCATTCTACTCAACATTCCATTCTTCAGTTTTAGCTGGATGGCCAATATTGCGATTTATTCATGTTCTTCTTTAGAAAAACATTTTGTGCTGTATATTATAAATTATAGTGGTGAGTTGTGGAACTGGCTCATACCTCTCTTATCTTAAGCTCCCCTCCCTTCTTCCACTTTTATTTCATAAGTACGTTTCTATGGAATATTGTAGATTATTCGTCTGAATTGCTCATACATTGTCGAAGACTTTCTACAGAATTACAAATGTCGCGAAGATGTCAGTGAATCTGTTTTTCCTCTCTTTCGTTACTAAGTGAAATCTTAGCATTACTGCTCTGATATCCTTAATTTCCGGAATGATAGTCTGGTCGTTTTCCTAATCTTTATCGTCTGCAGTTTAGAAGATTGAGATAAAGAGATACACCTTCTTTATATCATATGACTGTTCTATACAATTATCGATCTTTAGGCTGGTTTGATGCATTCAGTCTTTTCTCTGTTGTGCTAACCTAGTTCATTTTGTCTCTTGAGACACTATTCTAATCTCTGCTTAAAAGTTACATCCGAAATCCTTTATAATCTGCTAGATACATTCAAGTCCTCATCTACCCTTGCTATTTGGTCCCTAGAGTTCCCTCTAGAAACAAATAAATTATTCCATGATGCTTTATCAGGCGTCACAATAATCTTATTTCCTCACCTAATCCCTTTAAAAGTTCTGTGTATGGCATTTTATATCCATCCAATGCTTGAATTTCTTCGACATCATCTTATTTCAAATGTGCCCCAATCATATTTAGCAAGGCCTTTAGGCCTCAGCTCGACATCAGTATAAGGTTACAGTATCGGTCTTGTATTGAACAAAGCGTTCTTCACACGTGTCAGTATAGTTCCTGTATCTTCTTTGTTTCTGCTATTCTGTGTAATCATACTTCCTATATAGGAGAATTCTTTTACTTCTTCCTTTGCTCTGTCGTTACAGTTCTGATGTTGAATTTCCCATCCTACTATCCTTCAAATTTTGCTTTATTTACTTTTATGCTATATTTTGTGTTTGGTACGCTGTCCAGTCGTTTCAGAGGTCTCCCACGTAATGTAACATGCTGACACAGTGGCTTTATCTCCCTCATACTCTTACACTTTCCTTTCTCTTGTAAAATTGTCTTTACTTCTTTCATTAGATTAATACTTGTTCCACAGATCATGAATACGACACTTCTTAATGACGTGGGACATGTCAGTTTGACAAAAGGTTTCTTTACATGTCATAATTCAAGTTTCTTCATTTTTTTTTGTAAGATTACTAATTTATATCTAAAAATTCATCAATTGAGTAGAGAAAGTTGTCATTAATAAATCCTGTTAATTTGTCTTTAATGTTGGTTGTCTATATGTCAGCCTTTTCATGATATTTGGTAAGTGACCAAAAGGTAACATAATTCACTTCTTTCTTTCCCAAAATTAGATTTAACACAAAGTAGTGAAAATCAGGTTTTCTCCTAGTGTCGAAGCTATGCACATTGCTATTGCTTTTGAACTGGAGTGAGTTATTAAAAGCATTTATTATTAATAAAATATTCATAAGTGATTATATATATTGCCAAGCTACTATGAATATCCCTAGTTCCTTAAATAAACGTCTGCAATATTATCTTGGCTGGGTTCCAGTTATTCGTCTGATTACACACCTTTGTGCAATGAAAACTTTTTTCAGTAATGATGAATTACTCTGATATATGATGTCATGCGAAAGCACCTAATGAAAACAGGTATAACAAACCAATTTACTTCCATGATTATCATCAACAGTAACCCTAATAGCACAAACAGCTAAGCCCAAAGGTTTCAGGGGCCTGTCATTGTGTTTCTTCAGATTCACCCTCTCATCAATGCACACACCCAAAAATTTGGAATATAATGCTTTAGCTACAGGCTTCTGCTCTAATCCTATATTTATTAATGGTGTTCTGTTTACTGTACAGAACTGCATATTCTGTGTTTTTCCAAAATTTAGTGAGTGACCATATTCAGAGAACCACTTAATAATTTTCTGAAAGACATTATTTACAATTTCCTGAACTAATTCCTGTTTGCCGGGTGTGTTTACTAAAATTGTTCCATCAGTAAAAAAAGCTAGCATTGCATCCCCATGAATACAGTGTGGTGAGATACTAATATATATTAAGAACAATAGGGACCCAAGATTGAACCATATGTGACCCCATTATTGATACCTGCCTAGTTTGAGGAATCTGATGATTTTTGCACATTATGTGAACTATTCTTTTCAAACTATTCCAGTTAAATATCAGTTAAGCTATTTGTGCATTGTTCCACTCATGCCACAATACTTAAGCTTATCTAGAGGAATTCCTTGGTTTATACAAACAAAAGCTGTTGAGAGGTCAGAGAAAATACCAATTTGTGGTGCTGTGTTATGCAGAGCAATTAATATTTGATTGGTTAAAGATATATAGCATTTTCTGTTGAAAAGCCTTCCTGAAATCCAAACTGATGCTTTAGCACCTTAGTTTTACTAATGTATGAAGCTAACTTGTGTACATTACTTTTTAAGAATTTTAGACAAAGCTGTCTGAAGTTTGACTGGGTAGTAGGTGTTGGCACAAGGTCTATCTGACTAGTTACACAATGGTTTAACAGTAGCGTATTTCTGTACAGCAGGGAAATGGTCTGTGTCAGTGAGCTAAAGAGTCAGTGTCATAGAGACTGATAATACTACTTATCTGTTGGGAACAAGCGTTTAGTACTTTGATGGAGATGCCTTCAATTCCACATGAGCTTTACTGTCAATTTAGTTTATTATTTTTCTAACTTCAGGAGAGGTGGTAGAATATCAGTTTTATCAAACTGCATTGGTATTGCCTCTTTCGTATAAGGCTTTTAATTTTCTAGTGGCTATCTGGGTCCTTTACTTTATCCACAACATTTAAAAAGATTATCAGTAAAGATATTTTCATCCTCTGACTATTTGTTAGTAAACTTTTCTTTCAGACTGATGATAATACAGTCTTCCTGTACTCATGGTTTTCCCGCTTCCTTTTAATAGTATTCCAAATCATTTTATTTTTGTAAGCTCAGACATAATATACATACATCTGGACAATTTAATAAATGGCTCTGAGCACTGTGGGACTTAACTTCAAAGGACATCAGTCCCCTAGAACCTAGAACTGCTTAAACCTAATTATCCTAAGGACATCACACACATCTATGCCCGAGGCAGGATTCGAACCTGCGACCGTAGCTGTCGCGTGGTTCCAGTCTGTAGCGTCTAGAATCGCTCCGCCCCTTTGGCTGGCGACAATTTAATAACTTTTCTTCGCTTGGTACAGTAGTTTCTGTAATATTTGATAGCTACTGGGTCATTGGTTTTTCTTGACATTAGATACATTCCCTTTTCTGATTACAAGATATTTTTATCTCTTTAGTAAACAATGGTTTTGTACTTAGTTCTTCTCACCATTATATTTCACTGTTTGATTAGGGAAACTGTTTTCAAAAATCTAAACATATCATGAAATAAGTCATATTTTAAATGCGGATCAGGTTCCCAGTACACCTCGTCCCAGAGTAACTGCTGCAAACTCTCCTAAGTTTGCAATCATTAAATGAACGCACCATTTTAGAGGACTCTTGCATTATTGTACAGAGCCATGTGACATAGTGTAACTATGTGTGGATCACGATCAGAAAGACCATTCTTAACATATTTATTGTTTACTTGATTAAATTTACCTTGGTGTATGTAAATATTATGTTCAGTCTGTTGCTTTCCTGTACTACACATGTAGGAAAATCAATAACTGTCAGATTGAAAGAACCAAGTAATACTTCAAGATAATTTCTCACAGTCCTTCAGAAAATTTACACTGAAATTCCCCTAAATAATTATATGATTTCTCTGTCTGACAGATAGCACAACAAGAAATTTAAGCTTTTCAGAATAGTTGGATATTTCCCAAAGGGGGTCTACACACAGTTATAATTTTACTATTATTAAGTTTAATCTCACAGGCATCTGATTCTATATGTTGCTTTACACAAAAGTTTTGAATTTCTAAATTTTTTACGCTGTGATAACATACATGACAACTCCTTTTCCCACATTGTCTCTACATACATGTGCTGAAAGCTTATATCTACTTACATTTACTTTTCCATATCTCTGACTGTATGAGTCTTTGATATCTGAGTGAAAAACATGATATTGTTTCATCCTCACGTTACAACCTTCATGAAAAGGAACTGTCTGCCTTGATCTTCCAATTTTATTATTCCCACTTGTTTTTCGTAGATGTTTCAGATTGTTGGTTTGACTTTGTATTTTAGATTCCGTCTCCTAAGGGCTATAAACGAGAAGGACTTACCATCTTTATTGCTCAGTTCGAGAAGTGTGTGATAGTAGTCTGGCTGGCAACAGACCTTCAGTCTTCACGTCTTTATTGTTCTTCAATTTTGTGTGCGAGTTACGACCGACCTTATTAAACTGAGTTATGTTGTTAAGTAATGGTTTTGTTGTAGTTCTCACATCACTCTGTTGTTGTCTTTATGAGCCCATTACGTCTTAATAGTTGGACACTGTTGCATCCATATTTCTATAAAGCTCCTTTAATTCCTCCTCTCCATTTCGTTTGATGGTGGCGTGATCATATGAGTCTATGAGATTTTCAGACTGCATCCATACCACCTCATCTCAATAGAATTCAGCCTTCTCTTTTCCTTAGTCCATAATGTTCGAGTCTAACATCTATACAACGTTTCACTGCAAACATTTTCGTTTAGAAATGTTTTCCTGATTGTTGAATGTTTTTTTTTTTTAGTATAATAGCTTCTACTGTTTAATGATGAAACTTCTTACTTGGAGAATTCTGGCTCTTATGTCTCCTTTGCCTCTGCCATTCCTAGTGATATTGCTTTCTATAAGTCAATATTTCAACTTGTTCCAGTAGCTCGTTAAGCCCATGTATTTTTGTTTTATACTTCTTTTATGTTCTTGGTATATCCTTGTATCACTGACAGTCTTTTTCAGTATAGTTTCAACGTCTTCTTCAGACTGAGCTAAAATAGCTATGCCATCAGCTTATCAACTGTCTTGCCATTTATCACTATTCATATAATAGTTATCTGTAATTTTTATATGCCTCACTTATGTATTAATCAACAGTAATAGTGGTAGTGTACATACTTGCCGAACTCCTTACCGAAACTGTGCTTCTTTTATTGTGTGTCCACCATTGACAATCATCCTATTTTGTTATGCTTACACATACGTCTTCGGTGTCTGTTATATGCTAACAAACCTATGTATGTTCAAGGCATATCACAATCAAAACGACGCCCTTACATTCTGTGTAGTGTCACTCTATTTCATTGGACAGCCGCAGTGATGTCATTCAGGGACGTCATTCAGTGATGTCACCCAGTGACGCCAGTCTCCTACAGAGCAGCTGCCCTCAAACACAAAAGCTCTACCTGTTTGCAGTCTGGGAGCCACGGTGGATAGCTGTTGCGCTCGGACAGACTTTGGGGTGTCCATTGTCAAACTTGCGGAATGAACACTTTGCTGGTAGAAAGTACGGCATTGGAAAGAAACAGCGAAGTCTTAGAAGTCTTCCCATGGGTTTCACTGTAACACTGCTTTCAGTCGCAACCTCACGAAAAGAACCCGTTTTTATTGGAAACACGTTGAGGGGTACGCTCTCATAGGCTGCTCCAGGTAAGACAAAACATTTGAAAAATGGAATAAACAATGTGGATATACGAGGATATTTCAGGGTTATCGCCACGCAGGGACTGAGCCATTACCTACATGTTCTGTGTTTCGCGAGCAATCGCCTTAGTCGATTGGCTATATGACCACAGATATACCTCTCACCCGAAATTTCACTGTCACAGATATTTCCTCCCGTTACCCCCGAAAAAATACCACATAGAGAAGGTTCTCTATTCCTAAGGAAAATTTCACCGCGAAAGATGTTTACGGAAAGTAAGGGTTTACTTGTCCCTAAGAGATATATACCAGTTGGATGCTACAAAGAATGAAATGCAATTGGATTTAAGAATTTCTCAGCACACTAAGCATATATTAAGGCATCACGCTAATACAGTGAAAAACCGTCCTTAGAATTCATAATGGGCTTATGTTGGCCAGGAAGAGCGTTGACAAGTTTATTGAGGTATGCAATATTGAACTGATGTAACTAATCGGTGATTAGAACCCGTAGAATTTCGAAACTGCAAGGATGTTCATTGGTGCCTTTTACTCGCTAGTCCTAAAAGCCCGAAGCATTTGTGTGGGACTATGGCTGAGCGATGTAGTCACTCTATGTGCAGTAGGAACGTATGCATACAACCCTGTAAACAAAAATGTAATCTAGAAAGCTGGGCTTGTCCACAGTGCACTCGTGAAGAAGCAGAAGCAAGAACAAGTAGTCGCAGAAAATAATGAATTAGGAATTTGGTTCATAATAATGCTATTCTTCGTGTCGAGGTATGAAAAATAACGGCAAAATTCCTTCGTGCTATCTCTGGCCCGAATTTTACACTCGATACACTACAGAGTAAACGACTCAATGGACCGAAAACGCCATCGACACCTTTCGTATTTGAAATAAGATAAAATCGCGATTCGTCGAAGCAACACCCAGTCAGCGCCTGCCCAGTTTGTGTATTTTGAGACACATTGAAGACCCTGAGTTCTGTTTGCCCCTTCGAAATATGACCCTTTCTGAAGTGTCACTTTCCTTATCTTCACTGCATGCAATATCCTTCACAACGTTCGCTCTGAAACTGTTCGCAAAGGAACCAGATTCACCGATAGGACAAGTGTGACACTTGTCTCCAGTCTCTTTTTACGACCACCGTTCTTACACCATCTTATGCAACCGTGAATGTTTGTCATCCCCTACAGACATATCGTTCGCCCCGCGTTGATACATCACCAATTTGGGTAACTTCATTTACGATGTTATCATGGGCACGGCCAAACACGACTGCTACTTTCAGCCAGCCTTTCGCGTTTACATGTGGACCCATGTTACCATTCTGATATGATGCAACCAACTGCCACAAACACAACGCTCCACTGACATGACATACGTCAGCGGTGGAGCGTCACATGGTCACCTGGTATCAGTTCTACAACATTTACAGCGGTCCAAAGTGTTCAGTTTTCTGTTATAAGGGAATGGCTAATATTTTGGTAAATGCATTTCACAATTCATCCAGATGATTCTAACGTTACGCGTATGTAGGCGGGCTATTTGGTAATCTAGAGCTGGTGGGTGAGAGGTAAGGTGAATTTGCTTGAGGGGGGGGGGGGGGGGTCTGGCGCTCAAGGCGCGGCGTAGCCGCCTTAGCCGAAGCGCTGTGGCTGGGCAAGCCGCAGCAACCGGTCGAGGCCAGCGAGGTACAAAGACGAGAAGCCTCGCCGAAAATGGATAAATCCCAAATCTGGGACATTGTACGGCTGTTATTCGCTTGGTCCTTGTGCAGGAGAGAATGTTCCAAAAGTGTTGGAGTGTCAGACCGGCTGAAAGATGGGTTCTTACAGGTCTTTGAGAGTCTGTAATAATTTACACTCAAATACTAATGCAAATCTGAATACATTGGTGAGCCCAGAAACATGACACACACTCAGTGACACAACAATAGTTTTTGTAGCTTTGAAACAAGAAAAGTCAATAATTTACAGTGACTAAGTATTTTGACAATGAACTCTAACTTCACAACTTTCAAATGTTTCATGCTGTTTCAACATATGATTTGTAGATTATAGCATTGCACTGTATCTATTTTTATCATGATTTATAATTTTTTATATCTTTTCAGTATGCAAATGTTAGAAAATCATATCCTCCACAATTACACAGCAAATTAACACTGCATGACTGCCTTAAATTTTGTCGTACTTGTGCACTTATTTAGTGAAGAGTTTACTATTTTGCCAGTAACTTTATTGAAGTAGTAAGTGCAATTCATAACAGAAAATCTGATAAATTAAGAAGTGGTCAGTCACTTGTGTCAGCTGACACCGCCTTTGCGAAAGAATGCAAAAGGACATTTTTTACAAGCAGGCATAAATAATCTGTTTGGACAGTATAATGGCTTATTCATTTACGGACAAACCTTTATTTATATTTATTGTAAATGGTTTCAGTATTACTGAATGTTTATAGTAATATTTTTGTATTTAAGTATTGTTGTAGCATGTCACTTTAGCCCAGGAGAGTTAAAAGAGGTCGGGGGCAGCCTTAAGCCAATGGAAAAGCAGACAGTAGTGGAATACTACGGGAGTCAACTGGAGACTGGAACTTTTGGAGTGAAGAGCTTAAGGAAGTGATTTTAGATACCTGAATGTTCGCTTTGGAAGTGGGTAGACTTGCCTGTGGTATCCTGTCATTTTTTATGGTATGGGTGACAGATTGTAGGTGGTGAACGCCTGCTAACATACTTTCATTTCCGCTTGTATTACAGTACTCAGGATAGACAGACATTGCATGTCATTCGATAATTTGCAAATCAACATGTTGAACTCGGAACTGTTCTGAACTGGTGAATAGTTCGTATACTGTGATTACGAAAGGGACTTACACTGATAACCAAAACATTACGACCACTACTACTTGCGATATTAAATGCCCCTATTGGTGTTGCGAGCACGTGACATGGTACGAAAGAATGTAAGCAGAGCACACATGGATGGTGGTCATTCTAGCGAATATGTAGGCATAAAATGGGGAAATCAATTGAGATAAACGACTTTGACAAAGGGCAGATTATTATTATGCAGAGCCTGTGAACAACTATCTTGAAAACGGGATTTTCAAGACTACTGTCATGATCATCTATGGAAAGAAGTAGAAGGACAGTGAAACCACCACTAGTCGTTAAATGGTTGGATTTTCACGATTCTTCACAGAACGTGGAGTTCGGAGGCTTGTCTGCTCTGTAAAGAGGAATAGATGATGGTCTGGGGCACCTCTGCCAAACGACCACCATGCTGGTGCATACACAACTGTTCCAGAGTACACTGTTCATCGTGGATTGTTGAACATGGAGCTCCACAGCAGACACCTCCTGCGTGTTTACATGTTCACCCAACGACATCGTCAGTTACGACTGCAGTGGGCACGGAAACATCGGAATTCGACTGTCGGTCAATGGAAACGTGCCGGCTCTTCGGGTGAATCAAATTTTGCTGCCCTAGTCGATAGTTGTCTCCACAACCGCCCTCAGCGATGTGAACGGAGGCTCGAAAAGTGCAGCGGGCCACGCACGCCTGCTGGTGGGAGTAGTATTATGCTATGGGAGGTATTCTGCTTCTCTCACGTAGGACACTCTGATAGCTGCGAATCACCTGGACCGTTCATGCTTGATTTCTTCCCCGATGGCGATGTCGTCCTTCAGCAGTATAACTGTTCGTGTCTCGAAGCCAGAACCGTGCTACAGTGGATTGAGGACCATTATACTGAACTCACGTTGATGTATCGTCGACCAATTTCACCAGATAAAAATCCTCTGTCACCAATTTGGGTCGCTGTGGGCACCATCACCACGTACGCAAATCAGCGGCCGGTTATTTATGCGAATTTTCGTAGACATCTAGTGCCACATACTTCCACAAACCTATCAACAAGCAGTCGGATCCCTGATACGCGGAATCGCTGATGTATTTCGTTCCAAAGGCAGACAAACAAACTATTAAACAGGTGGTCATAACGTTTTCGCTCATCAGTGTGGTTTTTGTGTATCTTTCATTTTGGGGATTTTGCTACCTTTCTCGTAATGATCTCAACGTAACTTTACTGCATTTTATAATGACTGTTAATAACAAAGATGGGGCCCCTCCACGCCCGCACCAACGTGGTGACCAAACCAAAAGTTGTACTGTCACCTCCGTCAACATGTTAGTTATATAATAGGTGGATCACGGGATGCTGGAATGTGATGTTATCTGTGCGTCAGGGTAAGACTACGCATTAATACGGTCCATCAGGTGATAGATAGTGGACGAAACGCGAATGAAGGTAGCAATTTGAAGAGCAGAGGGAAAAAAGTGCCAAGGCTCGTGCCGTGGGAAAAAAACCTCTGCGACAATGGGATGGGTAGTAAGAGCAGTAGTGGTTTACTAGCTGCTCTCGTTCATGCAAGGTTGGGTTTGTTAGTGTGGGTATCATGCATCATTACCGGGGCAGGCGATGGCGATGTATCCCGGTTGGCTGCGGCCGCTGCATTCCTGGAACAATCAGGATCGTTATATATTAGTGGGAGTTCGGCCATAGATCATCTCACTGTGTGGAGGGGTGGGGGGGGGTGTAGCTTGTCTGGATGTAGTGTACGGTACGGCTTCCCTGCGTGGTGCCAGTTATTTGGCAAGTGTGTTCCAACTGAATATCCAGTAATGGTGGCTGATTAGCAAGGGCTCACCTGTACCGTTGTGTTTGCGTGTACTTGGCCATAGATGTTAGGTTCTTGAATACTCTCTGTGTTCAAAATGAATGTCGTAGGAACATTTCCCATTTATCTTAGATGTCCTTTCTTAAATAAACATTATTCAGCCTAATTATCCGTCGTCTACATCCATCACAGACTTTAGAAGAGAATCCCTGTTATTAAATTATTCATTGACTTTTATTGTGTATTTCTTTGTACACTCCTGGAAATTGAAATAAGAACACCGTGAATTCATTGTCCCATTCCTGGGGTCAGATACATCACATGATCACACTGACAGAACCACAGGCACACAGACACAGGCAACAGAGCATGCACAATGTCGGCACTAATACAGTGTATATCCACCTTTCGCAGCAATGCAGGCTGCTATTCCCCCATGGAGACGATCGTAGAGATGCTGGATGTAGTCCTGTGGAACGGCTTGCCATGCCATTTCCACCTGGCGCCTCAGTTGGACCAGCGTTCGTGCTGGACGTGCAGACCGCGTGAGACGACGCTTCATCCAATCCCAAACATGCTCAATGGGGGACAGATCCGGAGATCTTGCTGGCCAGGGTAGTTGACTTACACCTTCTAGAGCACGTTGGGTGGCACGGGATGCATGCGGACGTGCATTGTCCTGTTGGAACAGCAAGTTCCCTTGCCGGTCTAGGAATGGTAGAACGATGGGTTCGATGATGGTTTGGATGTACCGTGCACTATTCAGTGTCCCCTCGACGATCACCAGTGGTGTACGGCCAGTGTAGGAGATCGCTCCCCACACCATGATGCCGGGTCAACACCCTGTGTGCCTCGGTCGTATGCAGTCCTGATTGTGGCGCTCACCTGCACGGCGCCAAACACGCATACGACCATCATTGGCACCAAGGCAGAAGCGACTCTCATCGCTGAAGACGACACGTCTCCATTCGTCCCTCCATTCACGCCTGTCGCGACACCACTGGAGGCGGGCTGCACGATGTTGGGGCGTGAGCGGAAGACGACCTAACGGTGTGTGGGACCGTAGCCCAGCTTCATGGAGACGGTTGCGAATGGTCCTCGCCGATACCCCAGGAGCAACAGTGTCCCTAATTTGCTGGGAAGTGGCGGTGCGGTCCCCTACGGCACTGCGTAGGATCCTACGGTCTTGGCGTGCATCCGTGCGTCGCTGCGGTCCGGTCCCAGGTCGACGGGCACGTGCACCTTCCGCCGACCACTGGCGACAACATCGATGTACTGTGGAGACCTCACGCCCCACGTGTTGAGCAATTCGGCGGTACATCCACCCGGCCTCCCGCATGCCCACTATACGCCCTCGCTCAAAGTCCGTCAACTGCACATACGGTTCACGTCCACGCTGTCGCGGCATGCTACCAGTGTTAAAGACTGCGATGGAGCTCCGTATGCCACGGCAAACTGGCTGACACTGACGGCGGCGGTGCACAAATGCTGCGCAGCTAGCGCCATTCGACGGCCAACACCGCGGTTCCTGGTGTGTCCGCTGTGCCGTGCGTGTGATCATTGCTTGTACAGCCCTCTCGCAGTGTCCGGAGCAAGTATGGTGGGTCTGACACACCGGTGTCAATGTGTTCTTTTTTCCATTTCCAGGAGTGTATTTTATGAACTAGGAGTTCTAGCCAATGCATAGAATACCTGACTGCACAATCACAGCTAAAGGTTACTATTTGCAGGGAATTAGCTGCAGCGCATGAAAATAGTCGCTCGCTACTTGACCCAATGACTACATCGAACTATTCTTTTCAAACAGAGCCGTACAAAGCCAATCCATCTAAAGTGCAAATAACCACAGGTAAAGGTGCATCTAGTTTGATCGTACGGCATGTTGTTCACAAAAGTTAGTACTAAGCTGTTAACAATAGTTACCGTCGCATGGATTACGTCCATATGTGTAAATAAATTTAATTCATTACCAGCATAATTCTAGACGTACACGATCATTAGTTCTCAGTACTGTCTTATCCTCGGGCAGTGGAGTGACATATAGTTTTACCTCCCCTATTCTCTCATCCACTGTCATTAATGACACTATAACTATACTACGTTCAGTCTCCACAATCAGGTACATCACAACAGTTACACTTAAACTGCTGCACTAAAACGCCATGAAGGAAAGGTACTAGAGGGAATGAAGAAGTTGCTGAAACATTCCATTTGGGGCCCTTAGACTATAAATAAGACTTTACTCTCATTTCGAGGAAACCATAGTTGTCACTCGGATGGATCGATACCAGATCAATGTGACGACACTCTGGCAATATGACGTGCCAAATGGAATCAAATGAACATTGTGCAATTGTTAAGAGAACAACAACATAGCACAATAGATGACCTCTGCAAGCATCCTATCTTGATACTCCCTTCCCTCTCTTATCATAGTTGCGGATCCCCAGCTGACAACTGAAATATCTTTGGAAGTAATTTCGAACAGCGTTGACACCATTGAGCTCACTGGAAGAAGCCAAAGCAAGACTGCAGTGGTGAATATCGACAAAGTGCGCAAAAGTGATATAATTAAATAGATGTGAACGATATCAGACTAACTAATCAACACACATCGCGAGACAAACTTCAGTACCCCGTTGTAGAGGTTTTCAATTCATTCAAGATCATTCTGATGAAATGATTAAATTTACAGATCAACACCACAAGCATTTCTGAGGTATAAGGTACCGACCCATGCGGAAACATCCATAATCGTACGAGGTACACTCTTGTCGGGCGGCAATGCAGGAGCTGATTGGTATCCGGTCAATCGTACAGATTTCGAATACTGTACTGGGATACGTTATTTCAAGCCTGCTCGTGTTGTTCACGTATTCTGTAAGAGTTGTTGGTTGACGAGCTGCATGAGTCACTTCTGCTACCATCATATCCCACACTAACTCGTTTTGAGATCGGAGATTGTGCTGGCGAGCATTATCCTCTTGGAACAACATATCACCTTCGTGTTGAAAGGAACATTCTGCACGTACTGAGCAGTAATAAGCGTCTCTCCCCCACCCCCGTCTCCCCCCGCAGTCCACAGGGACACCAAACGTGTGGTGGGGCCAGTGTCTTTGACGAATGCACTCTGCGAGAGAGCGGTCACCAGGTCTACATCGTAAGAGGAAACGACCTTCACTTGCGTGCAGGCAGAATCTGCTTTCATCGCTGAAGACCACAGTGCGCCATTCCATCATCCAAGTGATTCTCTGGCAGCGTTAATCGAGCCATGTAATTCGATGCTGTGGCGTGGGTGGAAGAAGGGCTACAGCTTTGCGTACCCATAGACCCACTACCAAAAAATGGTTCGCAGCATTTCCTGTGGACCCGTTTAGGCTTACAAGCCCTCTTACCAGTGGTGAGGTAGAAGTGGAATCTGACACTACTGGCCTTACGGGAAGAATACCCTGGCCGCTTCTCGCGTCCGTCGGCCGTCGTAATTTAGTATATTATTATTGTTATAATTATATTTTGATTGTTGCCGACTTAGGTGGTGGGCCTTAATAAAAATGATATTTCATTTAATTTTGATTTTACGATTAAATGCTTTCCTGAAGCTCTCCTTTTTAACAATATTAATCTCAAATTATTTGTTACGTTAATGAATGTTAGACTCGCTGCATCTTAAAACATGAGCATACAAGCTGAACAATGTAGTAAACTTTTCATATTAATTTCCTCGGCTAGTCAGTTCACTTTAAAGCAAAATATCTTTAGTTATTAATTACAATTGCGGCCCACACACGCGTGAGAGTATTTTTCTTACCTCCGTTAACCATTGTATTGTAGTCGGAGTCCTGGCTCTGGGTCTCGGCTATGGTACTGAAAATAAGAATCTTAAAGCTACATATTTCTGCAACTTCGTGCGGCTGTGGAGAAAAATTAATATTATGTTAATAGCGGGCGAGTTTTCCGCTTCCGCTAATTTTTCATAAGTTAATATCCCCACCTAATGGCGTCGTTGGCAGCATCGGCCGCTGCGATTGTTGAACTGTAAATTACTTGAATGTAGGTTAATTCAAGGAAGGCGGACATGAAATCGGGATCACCTCTTACAAATTAAAAGTGCACAATAATATTCAATTAATATATTATCTGCTTAACTCATACAAATATGCTTACATTTGTCAGCACTCGAAAGATGTCCGTCTATACACACTCAAGACAAAAGGGGACGTGAAGACGACTAAAAAAATTTACAAAAGAGCGTATCTTGTCGTCTCTTTAGATCATTTTGTTATATTTCTTTGCCTTGCATTTCCTTGCATTTCTCGACAGAGAAATTATTGTTTTACGGCTGCATGATAAAAATAAATTATTCAATTTTTAAATGTCTCTTCTTTATAAATACTGATTTTTAAGTCTTTTCGTAATATAGCACTGGGGACGCTAAACGCTATCTGTACTGCATAGACATACAGAACCTCGCCTGCCGGTGTGAGAATGTTCATGTGACCATTGCTACCAGCATTGTTACACAACTGAGGCGCACGTCCAGCTTGTGCGGCAAGGACCACCCCGCCACTCGGAAAGCCACAATTTGATCCCTTTCAAACACGTTTATTGGGCTGTAGGCAGTACTAGTGCGTCTGTGTGAATTCCTAAGTGACCAAACTGCTACACACTACTTAAACTAACTTATGCTAAGAACAACACACACACCAACGCCCGAGGGAGGACTCGAACCATCAGCGGGAGGGGTCGCGCAATCCGTGACATGGCGCCTCTGTGGCACGTTTGCCTGCTTGCTTCGCACGTCTGCGCCACGCTGAGCCTTCTGTCTTGGACCATTCCCAGACAGAGATGGCTGTCTAGCAGATATGACATTACGCTACCTGCTGGCAGACGACGTATTATCAGTACATCTCCTATCCCCCAGATGGCATAAGCCGCTGTCAGATCTAAATCAACGTCGTCTTTCCAGCTGCACTATTCTTTTTTTTTTTTTTTTTTTTTTTTTTGCAGTGTACGTATGAGCAACCGATACATTTTGAGAAGGTGGTGTCCCAGAACTCTTATATATTTGAAAAATGTCATATTACCGCACTGAGCTACTGGTAAAATACAAAAATACAATATTTATACAGCTGCTTTCTGTCGTCTGACCATTATCAGATTGATAAAAGAATTCACAGCATCATTTTACGTGAAATATGAAATCGTTATCGTTAGCTGATCCGTGTTTGTTGCTAGTAAATAGTGATCAGCTAATCGGTCATTTTTGTACGTACACGACAACAGTTAAGATATACATGTCGACGTTGTAAGCAGAAGATGAAGAAATAGAGAAAGAATATGAGGATACTGAACTACGGAAAGCGAGACGAAAATCTAATCGTCACAGGTGATTGGAATGTGTTTAGAGAAAGAGATAAAAGAAAGGATTACGGGAGAATATGGGCTTGGTGGTAGAAATTAAAAACAGAAAGACTAACTGAGTTCTGAAATAAATTTCAGTTGGTTCTACCGAATGCTCTCTTCAACAACCGCAAGAGGAGGAGGTATATTTGGAAGAGGGCAGTGAGATACAGATTACAAATCATGATCAGGCCGACGTTCTGAAATCATATATGGGGTTGTAACACTTAAGCAGTGCTGATATAGAATCAGATCATTATTTGGTAATGATGAAGAGTAGGCTGAAGTTTAAGAGATTAGTCAGGAAGAATCAATTCACACAGAAGTGAGGTACTGAAGTACTAAGGAATAACGAATTGTGCTTGAAGTTCTCCAAGGCTATAGATGCAACAATAAGGAATAGCTCAGTAGGCAGTACAGTTGAAGAGGAATGGACATCTCTAAAAGTGGTTCAAATGGCTCTGAGCACTATGGGACTTAACATCTGAGGTCATCAGTCCCCTAGGTCTTGGAACTACTTAAACCTAACTAACCTAAGGACACCACACACGCCCATGCCCGAAGCAGGATTCAGACCTGCGACCGTAGCGGTCACGCGGTTCCAGATTGAAGCGCCTAGAACCGCACGGTCACACAGGCCGGCGACATCTCTAAAAACGGCAATCATAGATGCTGGAAAGAGAAACGCAGGTACAAGGAAGGTAACTCCGAAGAAACCACGGGTAACGGAAGAAATATTTCACCTAAGGTGAAATGACTACACGAGAAATGTGAAGAAATCGAAAAGGAAATTACCGTTGGGAGGACTGGCTCAAGATTCACAGAATTTAAAACGGCCCTTGGTGTAATTAAAAGCAACGTTAGTAACATTGGGAATGGGAATTCCTTTGCTAAATGTAGAAGAGAGATCGGAAGCGGAAAGAATATATTGAGGGCCTCTTATGAGGCAATGTCACTATCTAATGACCGGGTAGAAGAAGAAACGGGGAAGAGATAGGGGATCTAGTATTAGAATCATAATTTTAAAGAGCTTTCAAAGACTTAAGATCAAGCATGGCGGAAGGGATAGATAACATTCCGTCAGAATTTGTAAAAATCATAGGGTGAATTGTTGTTGATAATTCTTCCGGGTTATATGGCCGTGGTCCATGGAATTCTTCTATTCCTAACGTTTCGTCCAATACTACGTTGGACATCCTCAGAGGTATGGCTGGTCCTGCTGAGTCCTGCCGACTGACGAATCGGGCGTCGGAGCGCGGCCTAAATTCCGAGGAAAGTGGGCGTGGTCTAGCTTGCACATAGTAGCAGAGAGAGAACTAGTCAAAGATAAAATGTAACTAACGATAATAGTCCGTCATAGATAAAAATCACTTATCGATTCTGTAACGCCACTGTCCATATCTCGCCTAATTTCAAGGCCTCTTCTTGTCTATTAAAATTATCTTCATGTTTATAAATTTCACTAGCCTCCCTATACAGTCGTGGATAATAGTTCGTGGTAGCACTTAAAACTGTAGTTTCAGAAAACTTAACTACATGGTCACCTGACTGATGTGCATGTTCCGCAACGGCCGATTTATCTATTTTTCCCAGTCGGCAAAGACTTTTATGCTCCTTTACCCTCGTATTCACACTTCGTTTCGTAGTACCAATATAGACCTTGCTACAAGTACACGGAATTTTATACACACCGCTAGATGATAATGGTGGCCTTCTATCTTTAATAGAACGACGTACTTGTCCTATTTTTCTGGTAGGTTTGAATACCGGTTTCACTTTATGTTCCAGCAAAACTTTGCCGATTCGATCTATAAGCTTACTGATGAAAGGTAAAGACACCGTGTTCTTCCATTGCTGTGTACCATCCTTGTCCTTTGGCCTGCTGTAATTAGGTCTTAAAACTCTATTAATTTCTTTGTTTGAGTACCCATTCTTTTCGAAGGCGTGTTTCAGATGATTCAGTTCCGTATCCAGATGTTACGGCGTACAAATCCGTTTAACCCTGTCCACTAAACTTTTGATTACACTTCGTTTTTGTTGTGGGTGATGATTGGAGTTCTTATGTAAATATCTATCAGTACGTGTGCTCTTCCGAAACACTTTATGTTTTAGACTGCCATCGGTCTGTCTCATGACTAGCACATCGAGAAACGAAATAGCCTGGTCTTTTTCCACTTCAATGGTAAACTGAATTCTAGGGTTTATGCTATTGAGATAGTCAAAAAATTCGTCTAAGGCTTTTTTACCGTGTGTCCAAAGCACGAATGTGTCGTCTACATAACGATGCCAACAACTTGGTTTCTTATTTGCTTTATTCAACGCTAATTGTTCAAAATTCTACATGTAAAAATTGGCAATCGCAGGGCTCAACGGGTTACCCATGGCAACACCATCCACTTGCTCATAAAACTCTTCATCCCACTGAAACTGGCTGGATGTGAGACAGTGTCTAAACAGTTCGGTCAAATCTTCAGGGAAAACTTCCATTATGTAAATCATAAATTCATTGACCGGAATCCTAGTAAACAGAGATACAATATCAAAACTGACCAGAATGTCTTCAGGAGCCAAGGTTAGACCTTCAGTTTTCTCAATAAAATGACATGAATCTCTCACATAAGAATCAGTCTTGCCAATGTATGGTTGTAGAAGAGTAGCTAGATACCTAGATATTTGGTAAGTAGGGGAATCAATCACACTAACAATGGGTCTGAGAGGGAGATTTATTTTGTGAACTTTAGGTAAAGCATAAAGTCTGGGACACTTAGCTTTACTCCTTAGCAAAACCTTTTTATCCTTCTTTGGAATGGAAGCAGAAGACTTTATCAACGTATTAGTTATCCTCAAAATAACAGCCGTCGGGACTCTTCTAAGTTTATTGTAATGTCCCGCCACTAATAGATCCAAAATTGTACTTCTGTAGTCCTCTTTGTTCATCACCACAGTGGCATTGCCTTTATCAGATGCAAGAACAACTATCCCTTCGACCGCATTTAAATCCCTGAGGGCCTTTCTCTCCCCCTTAGTTAAATTACTCTCCAATAGCCTATTATGGTATAAGACCCTTGTGATTTCAATACGAATTGCATTAGCAGTTGCCTTAGGGAGGGTTCGAATCCCTGCTTTCACATTAGCAATAATCTCTTCCACTGGTACATGCGTAGGAGTAATCGCATAATTACCTCCTTTTGCGAGAACTGAAATCTCATCCTAAGACAATGCTCTAGACGATTTGTTAATAACAGTCTCTGCCATTACAGTGTTATTAGTACTCTGTACATTAGATCTTATTATATTGAACTTCTTCTTATTTAACGTTCAAATCAATGGAATCTATAATGGAAGTGACCACCAATAGGCATAAGAAGAAGTTCAATATAATAAGATCTAGTTAGTGCGTTAGTGCTTGAATCACAGGCCGACCCACGAACATCTGTGCGCCCTTGTGCGTACTGCCTTAGTTTTTTTAAATTTGTTCTTTTTATTGGTACTTGTATGGTTTCTAGCCTGTTTTGTGTTTTAAATTAGAATTGTTTTACTGTTAAGGCCTTCAGCCTAGTTTAAAGTATTGTTTAACGTAAGCTCTTTAGCATTAAAAAAAAAATTTTGAATTTTTAAGTGTTCGGCCTTCAGCCGATTTGAATTTAACTTGTTTACTTCAACCTATTGAATTTTTAGGTCTCCGGCCTTCAGCCAGTTTGGGGATCAGTTGTTTGTTCTTAAGGCCTACAGCCTAAATTAAAGAACTGTTTCGCGTAAGGACTTTGGTATTTTTTTAAAAAATTAAACGTTTTGGAGTTTTAAGCGTTCGGCCTTCAGCAGATTTGAATTTCACTTGTTTAGTTCAGCCTATCTAAAGAACTGTTTTAAGATAAGGCTTGCCTTTTAAATTTCTTGCGTTTTAAGTTATTGGCCTTCAGCCGTTTTTAAATTAAAGTGGCTTTCAGCCGGTAATTAACTCCCAAAAATTAAAGCTGTGTGTTTAACAAAATTTTTTTGGGCTCTTGTAATGTTTGATCAAATAATAAAGTTGTATGTTCGAGTGTAACTGACAGCCACTTATTTTTGCCCCTTTCCACAATTTATTCTATCTGTCCTGTCCTGCGGGCTTGTCAGGGCATTTTAAAACTGTAACTGTATAAAACACTGCGTTTATTACTATTTCAGAGCAGTTTTACTTATCTGATACTATCTTGATACTGCAGAACATTTTTATTTTTTCTACAGGTGTGCATTACACACATTCGTAGCGGTGGTCTCAGAAGGAACATGAAGTAAAATCAGTAACATTCAGTGGGTCAATAGGCAGCCACACTATCATTTTTTATTTTATTTTTTTAATAGCAGAATGCATTTGATAGTAAAAGTATGGCTACGAACATAACTGAGGAACGTTTCATTATAGTAGACGAGAGCAACGGCTAAAGGGGCAAGCATGAGGCTTAGTTTTTAGTGTGTAGCTGTTCCCTGTGCCGGTCTGTTCTATTGAAACAGGTGAACACAGAATTTTCTTTCCACGATACATTATTGCTTCTAAAAATGGTTCCAATGGCTCTGAGCACTATGGGACGTAACTTCTGAGGTCATCAGTCGCCTAGAACTTAGAACTACTTAAACCTAACTAACCTAAGGACATCACACTCATCCACGACCGAGGCAGGATTCGAACCTGCGAACGTAGCGGTCGTGCGGTTCCAGACTGTAGCGACTAGAGCCGCTCGGCCACCCCAGCCGGCTATTGCTTCTAAACGGCCGTTATTCCTTAAGTGAACCTACATATTTTGGATAAACAGGAAGGGCAAATCCTATGCGTCTGCACTCGATGTTTCACTGGTTGTTCGAGAGGGGACCTGCTTACCTCCTGTTTTTGAATATATCTTGTGGTCCTCATTGGATTCTTCTCTGACAGTTATGGTTTCAAACATTGTTAGTTTTAACAGTGCAATAAATTTTGAATAAAAAGTCACTTATATCTCAATGTAAAACCTTCAGTCCTATGTGAGAGACAGTTGGAATTCATAAATCAATATAATGACTGGGACGTCTGATAATACTATCTCAAACACAAAATTTGGACTTGAGTTCCTCCCACAATATAAGATGTTCCAATAACTTACGGGCATTCAGCAGGGTGACGTTGTCGACAGCTGAAGATATTTCGACAGACAACGCAGAACTGCAGCAAGTAGGCGCTGTGCAAGGGAATTTAAAACCTCGGTTTTCAAAGCAATGCCCGAAATATAAAACACACAAACACACACACGCACATGCACACGCACACGCACACGCACACACACACACACACACACACACACACACACACAGACACACACTGTAAACACTAACACCATCATGCACTTATGCAATCAAAGATGACCGACGTCAGAAGTTACCGATAATGAATGTCAATAACGAAGAGTGAGGTAGCATTAACTCTATCCCTTTGTTTTTTGTCAATGGGGAGAACAGCAAAAATCTCGACCTTTATTATAAGGTAACTTGCTAATTTGATTTCAACTGCTTCCTTAATAACAGTATTCAAACAGCTGCAGCTTGCATGCCAGAATCTCAGTGTTATTACATTCCATGATATGACCAGCGCCAAGACAATTTTCTGCCACTGCCTTTTCTTAAAGTAATACATCAGTCTACTGGATCAGAGTAGTATGTTGTTTCGCTACACGATATGTTGGAGCACCAATGTTATTCGGAATGGGTCTTAGAGGAATCTCTTGCTTGAGAACCTCCAGGAGGTCAAATAACCTAGGGAGGCAGCGCGATAAGAAATAGGACTGTTGATAGCCTCCTGCGACAAGGAACTTTTCTTCAGGAGGCTGTCACTCTTTCTCTCAACACTTTTTGTGAGGTCAGCGCCGATCTTGCAGTACATCGAATCAGACGGTAAACATTGTACATTTAGAAATTAATGCCACTTGTCCAAAATAACTGTAGAAAATCCATTGTCCACAGGCAAAATAACAATATCCCGATCAACTATAAGTGAAACTAAAGCACACCGCTCGAATTTTGTTATCTTAATCTTCGTTGGAAGTGCCCCAGCTAACACTCGATGTGACTCCCTCCGAGCCTCCTCTGCAATATAAGGAGATAGTCAGAACAAGTCTATCCAGTAAAACTAATGCAATTAATTTGTGGTGTGACCCATTGTCACGTAAGAGGCATGCGACCATTTGACGGATATGGAGTTTCTTTTACAACCCCCAGCCAAACGCTTCGTCGACTCTTTGACGGTCTTGGCTGCGTATTTCTAGATCTGCTTTGTCATGTGAGGATTTGTAGGAGTCACCTTGAGATAGGTCTGGGGTGTCACTATACAAAGGAAGCACCTACTCGGCTAGCAGAGTACTTGTGGATTGAACATGAGGTTTTTTTTTAGGGTAGACGGTAGTTTAAAGTAGTCACATGAACTCTCGCCAATCGATACGCAGCAAAGGAAGTCAGACGACATTCAGCATAAAGACGCTTCTAATGTCTAAATTTTATCAGTGAAATGTCGAAGTATTCGCAATAAAGTTTCAGATTTACTGCCCTCCAGGAAAGTTCTCTCGCTAAAATTATTCTTGGGACCCACAGCTGCCTGAAACCGGAAGTGGGAAGCTCCGAAATAAATTGTGAGTCGTGGAACGTATATCGAAAAGACAGATTAAAGGCCATTGGAAGGTGAGTGCTCACTGCAGTTCACAAAAATATTGTCTCTATTGATGTCGTAGTTGAGTGTGACAGTGAAACAATCTGGTCGCTTATAACAGGTGTAGATGAAACAATGCTAAATTTTTGGATGTTTTTACCGGCACCCGAATCCGCTGTGGCAGTTATAGTGCCACTCAAAGAAACTCTAAGGTCAATATTGCGGAAATACCCAGATCATGAAGTACTTGTTGGAGGTGACTTTAACCCACGGACAATTCCTGGGCTGTCTGTGGATTCATTGAGGGAAATACAGACAGGCAGTCATGCGAAACACTTTTGAACACGTTTTCTGACAATCGTCTTGAGCAGCTGGCTCGGCAGCCCACGCACAATGAAAATATCTTACATCCTGTAACTACAAACAGGCTGGACTTTATTGACAATGTCAGTACATAAATGGCGATTAGCGATCAAGAGGTCATTCTAGCAACTATCGCTACGAAAGTCAATAAAGGTTAAGAAGGCTAGGAGAGTGTTTGTGCTAGATATAGCAGATAAGCAGATGTCAGCATCTCACTTAGACATTGGACTGGTATCAGTTAGTTCTAGTAAGATGGACGTAAAGTAGTTATGGGCAAATTTCAAGCAGACTAAAAATCGTGGTCTGGAGAGTTATGTGAGTAGTAAGTGTATGAAGGGTATAAAAGACCTACCATGGTTTAATAATGAAATTCGGAAGATGCTGAGGGAGCAGAGCTGTTACACTTCCGGTTGAAAAGAGAACGCACAAATTACGACAAGCAATGGTTAGTATACATGCGTGCGTCTGTGAAAGGATCTATGCGCGAAACATGCTACAACTACAACCGTCAAATCTTAGCGAAAGACCAGGCAGAGAACTCGAGAAAATACTGATCCTATGCAAAATCGCTAAGCGGCTCTAAGGCTTCCTTTCAGTTCCTTGTTGACGAGTCGGGTGTGGTAACTGAAGGTAGCAAAAGCCGAATTTTTAAATTTCACGTTCAAGAAATTGTTCACATAGGAGAATTCTGCGAATATACCGTCACTTGGCCATTGGACAGACTCTTAAATAGACGAAATAGTAATAAGCATCCCTGGTGTAGAGAAACAACTGAAAGATTTGAAAGCAAATAAATCACCAGGTTCTGATGGAATCCCAGTTCAGTTTTACAAGGGGTATTCTACGGCGTTAGCCCCTTACCTAATTTACATTTATCGCGAATCTCTCACCCAGCAAAAAGCCCCAAACGACTGGAAAAATCCCACGTGACGCCAGTATATAACAAGTTCGACTTTCTTGAGAGTGAGAAGTTTATGTCCACGAATTAGCAAGTTTTTAGAATGCATCGCTCTTCCGAAACTCAGCTTGCGCTTTTCTCACATGATATATTGCGAACTATGAATGAAGGGAGACAGCGAGATCCCTTATATCTGGATTTCCGAAAAACATTTGACACCGTGCCCCATTGTAGGCCGTTGACGAAGGTACGAGCACATAGAGAAAGCTCACAGATATGTGAGTAGCTCGAAGACTTTGTAAGTAATAGAACCCAGTATGTTTTCCTCGACGACGAATCTTCATCAGAGATAGGAGTGCCCCGGGAAAATGTGATAGATCGCTGTTACCCTCTATATACATAAATGATTTGACGAATACCGTGGGCAGCAATCCGCGGTTGTTTGCTGATGATGCTGTGGCGCACGGTAAGCTATCGACGGGTCGACGAGTGTAATGGATCCTTCCATGAACAACAGCTAGGTCAGTATTTTGCTTGATGTGACTGGTGGCAGGAATTTAGTATGATGCACGATTTTGGTAAACGATGGAACAATGTTTTGATCATTACACCTCAACAAAAACTACAACGCATGTTGCAGTCTCATAGAAGTTTGTCTATTGAAAAACCTTTTTATAGCCAATATCGCATTAATTAATATTTATTATAGACGACCGGTTTCGACAGTTGAGACTGTCAATTTCTGATCTTCAAAAAATTGTTTGATTATTAATCTGTCCCATTATAAGTTTACCACTCATGCCATGTCGTCATTGTGGTGGAGAGTATACAGAGCATCATACATATACAGCACATTACACATTTATTTTTGGCAAACCTATGTATAATATGCAGTATTTTCTCCAGCATCAGACGACATGGCAAGTGTGATAAACTCGTAATGGGACACAGTCTCAAATGGGGAAACTGGTCGTCAATAACAGGCATTAATTACAACCGGCTTTGCTATATATATATATATATATATATATATATATATATATATATATATAATTTCAGATTGAAATATTACTCAACTGCTGAGCAGTTTATCTAACAACCGCAAGATACGAAACATTTTCTCCCCGTCGAGGTAAACAATATGACACCTAAGTTTCTCCCAGCGTATAAAAAGAGCAAACAACTTACGGTAAAGCAACCAATATTTCGACAAGTATACGTCCTATCATTTTCATAACAAAACTGAGGTAAAGAAGCGCTGTGGACGGGAATTTAAAACCTAACAGAAACTCTAGTTTGCCTTTTAGCAGAAACTGTGAGTAAACTTCAGTTAACAAACTAGACAACCAGTCAATTACCGCAAGTTTATACATTTAAATTTGGTCTAGGTTTCGATACTGCTATGAATACCTACTTCAGAAGTACATGATGTTACTTGGTTACATTAGTTAAAACATATAGGACAGGTGATTGGACATCTGTTAACACATCAGGGCTCAACTTCCATGGAACTAGAGGGAGCAGTAGATGGTAAAAACTGTAGGGGAAGATAGTGACAGGAATACATCGGGAAAATAATTGGGGACACAGGCTGCAGTTACTACTCTCTGTTGGAAAGGTTTGCACAAGAGAAATTTTTGGTTTGGCAAGCCGCATCAATATACACATATATAGGCTGCAGATAACGTTCTGGGTCAGTCTGGGTCAATGGTTAAATGGTTATAACACAAAATCTACACTCCAGTTCATGGCTATATTGAAAGGGTGCAGACAATTTTGTTTGTCAATGGTTACAACACAAAATCTATATTCTGATTCATGGCAATGAAACAACAAACGTAAAACGGGCAGAAAATGGAAAGACAGTAACCAGCAGCATACATACTTCGAATGAAGGCCATCAGTGACCGAATAGGGAAACATCTTCACCTGATTGTTATTTACAGTCACTGTAAGATCCAGGGTGTTTTGGGATCCGCCAAGTATGTAATAGATGCTCTGTACATTACGGTCATTTACAAGGTGGTGAATGGAGAGAAATGTACTTGCAAAACGGGCAGACAAGTACAATACACATTCAGGAGGAAGAGCGCTACATTCGACTTGGACAGCACAACAAATTGGCGATGGGCACACACGAGTTAGCGCGCAGCAGGAAAATATATTTCACTGAGTCTTGCGTACTTACCACGCAGTCAGAAATGCTGATCCGCGAGATCAGGGACGCCACTAAAGTATTAAAATTAATAATTTTTAACGGTGTGAATACGAGTATAATGCTTGTGCAATCCTAGGAGCCAGCTGTAAGGGCCCGACTCCGTGCACTAACAAATTGAAACTCGGCGGACACCAGTGAGACACTGCAATTGGCGTCACGTGTCCCGCATTAAGAAAAAATCTACATCCGATTCCTCGATGACTGTCGCTCATGGCTGATACTAAATCTAAAGATAGTGATCTTTCACCATAGGTTACCAATTCCATCAACAGGTCTTTTATTTGTGAGGTAATGTGTTGCGCCGCGTAGAGGCGAAGACGAAATAGATTTTCGACGGTGCTGCACATATGTAGACCCAGAGAGAGCCCTCTGCAACATTGGCCTAAAAGTCGGTGAAAGTTATTTTATCACATAATGCCGCTCTGCGAACAGAAAACATTTATATTAAGTGAGGCCATGAAGTTGGGAAGTGTGGTTGGTTAAGGCACCCAAAAAACACTACATGTATAAAAGGGAACGTGTGTTGATGTCAGAGTCGCTAGAAAGGACAAGTTTCTGAAGTAAAAACATCTCTTACTCATGTCTCGAAATTTGGTAGAAAATCCAAAGAAATTCTGGTCGTATGTAAACTACACAAGCGGCAAGACCCAGTCAATACCTTCGCTGCGCAGTGCTGATGGTACTGTTACCGACGACTGTGCCGCTAAAGCGGAGTTATTGAACGCAGTTTTCCGAAATTCCTTCACCAGGGAAGACGAATGGAATATTCCAGAATTGGAAACACGAACAGCTGCTAGCATGAGTTTCTTAGAAGTAGGTACCTTAGGGGTTGCGGAACAACTCATGTCGCTTGATACGGGCAAGTCATCAGGTCCAGATTGTATACCGATTAGGTTCCTTTCAGATTACGCTGATACAATAGCTCCCTACTTAGCAATCATATACAACCGCTCGCTCACCGATAGATCTGCACCTACAGATTGGAAAATTGCGCAGGTCGCACCAGTGTTTAAGAAGAGTAGTAGGAGTAATCAATCGAGCTATAGACCTATATCATTGACGGCGGTTTGCAGTAGGGTTTTGGAGCTTATACTGTATTCAAACATTATGAATCACCTCGAAGGGAACGATCTATTGATACGTAATCAGCATGGTTTCAGAAAACATTGTTCTTGTGCAACGCAGCTAGCTCTTTATTCATAAGAAGTAATGGCCGCTATCGACAGGGGATCTCAAGTTGATTCCGTATTTCTAGATTTCCGTAAAGCTTTTTACACCGTTCCTCACAAGCGACTTCTAATCAAGCTGCGGGCCTATGGAGTATCGTCTCAGTTGTGCGACTGGATTCGTGATTTGCTGTCAGGAAGGTCGCAGTTCGTAGTAATAGACGGCAATCTTCGAGTAAAACTGAAGTGATATCAGGTGTTCCCCAGGGAAGCGTCCTGGGACCTCTGCTGTTCCTGATCTATATGAATGACCTGGGTGACAATCTGAGCAGTTCTCTTAGGTTGTTCGCAGATGATGCTGTAATTTACCGTCTAATAAGGTCATCCGAAGACCAGTATCAGTTGCAAATCGATTTAGAAAAGATTGCTGTATGTTGTGGCAGGTGGCAGTTGACGCTAAATAACGAAAAGTGTGAGGTGATCCACATGAGTTCCAAAAGAAATCCGTTGGAATTCGACTACTCGGTAAATAGTACAATTCTCAAGGTTATCAGTTCAACTAAGTACTTGGGTGTTAAAATTACGAACAACTTCAGTTGGAAAGACCACGTAGATAATATTGTGGGGAAGGCGAGCCAAAGGTTGCGTTTCGTTGGCAGGACACTTAGAAGATGCAACAAGTCCACTAAAGAGACAGCTTACACTACACTCGTTCGTCCTCCGTTAGAATATTGCTGCGCAGTGTGGGATCCTTACCAGGTGGGATTGGCGGAGGACATCGAAAGGGTGCAAAAAAGGGCAGCCCCTTTTGTATTATCACGTAATAGGGGAGGGAGTGTGGCAGATATGAAACGAGAGTTGGGATGGAAGTCATCAAAGCAAAGACGTTTTTCATCGCGGCGAGATCTATTTACGAAATTTCAGTCACCAACTTTCGCTTCCTAATGCGAAAATATTTTGTTGAGCCCAGCCTACATAGGTAGGAATGATCATCAAAATAAAATAAGAGAAATCAGAGCTCGAACAGAAAGGTTTAGGTGATCGTTTTTCCCGCGCGCTGTTCGGGAGTGGAATGGTAGGGAGATAGTATAATTGTGGTTCGATGAACCCTCCACCAAGCACTTAAATGTGAATTGCAGAGTAGTCATGTAGATGCAGATGTAGATGTGGCAACATAAACAAGGCTCCGTATGAATCACAACTGTCACTGTTCATTTCTGTTCCGTTGCGGTCTGTTGACAAATATAGATATGATGTGTGGCAACGAGGCGAACATACGTCAAACACTAGATTAACAATTGAATACGTGGATCCCAGACGGTACACGTTAATTTATGTGATGCTGTTTAACGCCTGTGAATAACGTAGCTGGCAATCGACATGACATTAGGCATTATCTGAGGTGTTCATTGGTTGTAATGCGCGCCGTTAATGCATGGCTCATCGATTACCGGTGGTCTCGCACCAATGACAAATTACAGGCTAGCACGCTCCATACACTGACTGGAACACGGCACCCAGTACCGAAATCTCACTACGCGGCGTTCATTTAGGTGCCGCGAATACTGCGAGATATCGTCTGCGAATGTCTGACTCGTTACACATTCAAGACATCTCTTCACTGTATCAACACTGATGAACCGGAACATCATCACCACAGAAAGTAAATTGTAAGGCAGCGTCACGTTCCTTTTTACACACTCGAAGCTTAGACCCCTGTAGTGAAATCTTCTTCACGATCTTCCGACATTTCTGGTTAGCTAAACACTTCCCATCACCGAACGCGAGACGCAATACGGCCTGGTGGTGTTGTGGTCACAAGGCGAGATAAGAGAATTATATATGCGGGAGTAGAGGAGAACGGGGACGTAATTGGAGAAATCTACTAACATAAACGCTTTTGACAATTCGTATATTCTTTATTGCCCTTCGTCTGGGAACATCTCGGAAACGGCGTGCTGTTGTCGTGAGAATCTACGTAAAGTGACTGAAGGGCGGTGAAGACAGGAGACAAGGCACTGGACGACCACGTTTCACGCAGAACGTGGTCGGAGGATTACCCACTCTACAAAGTAGATAGGCGACGATTTGTTGCGGACGTGACAACAGAATAGTGTTGGCGCGTGCGCATTTCGGAGTACAGCGTTTAACTCACAATGCCGAATACGAGGCTGAGCAGCAGATGACTCCTGTGTTTTCCCATGTCGACGCAAAGACATTGTCAGTCACAGTTGCAGTGGTAATGGGATCATCGAGATTTGACCGTCGGTCCAAGATAACAGATTGCCTGGACGGATGACTCTCGTCTCTTGCAACTCCATGTAGAAAGTCGTGTCCAAACACGCCATCTTTGCACAGCGTCGCTCAAGCAGGACAGTGGGGACTTATTAGACTATAGGGGGCAATCACAGAGGTTTCCATCGAGCCTGTGATAGGTACTGTGAATAAGTGAACGACATTGCGGACCACCGTGTCGCACCCAGCAAACAGTTTAGACACTTAATGATATAGGATATTGATGATGGTCTGTCAAGTCAGCTAACATGGAGAAGGCTAACTGAATATTTTGAAGGAGTTATGGAACTCGGTCTGGTAGCGCACGAACAAATACGAAGACTCGAATAACTACAATCTTTTATGCTCGGCTGAGCAAAACTGTGTAAGCAACCTGAATGAAAGTAAACCATTCTTGATTGTATAAAATCCCAAGGAGGGAGGTAAGTGGCTATCTATGTGAGCCCACGTGATACCACGTGAGTCTAACAAGGGAACCTCCCCATCGCACCCCTTATAACTAAAAGTTGGCACAGTGGATAGGCCTTGAAAAACTGGACACAGATCAATCGAGAAAACAGGAACAAGTTGTGTAGAAGTATGAAAAAAATAAGCAAAATATACAAACTGAGTAGTCCATGTGCAAGATATGCAACATCAAGGACGGAGTGAGCCTAGGAGCGCCGTGGTCCCGTGGTTAGCGTGAGCTGCGGGACGAGAGGTCCTTGGTTCAAGTCTTCCCTCGAGTGAAAAGTTTACTTTCTTTATTTTCGCAAAGTTATGATCTGTCCGTTCGTTCGTTCGTTCATTGACGTCTCTGTTCACGGTAATAAGTTTAGTGTCTGTGTTTTGCGACCGCAAAACTTTGCGATTATTAGACGAAAGGACGTGCCTCTCCAATGGGAACCGAAAACATTTTATCGCAAGGTCATAGGTCAACCGATTCCTCCACAGGAAAACACGTCTGATATATTCTATACGACACTGGTGACGGTATGTGCGTCACATGACAGGAATATGTTGTCGACCCACCTAACTTGTACACTTGGCGAATGGGTAAAAAGATTCTTCTACCTTACTCGATTTAGATTTTCTTGTGGATGTGATAATCACTCCCAAAAAAGTGATGAAAACATAACGGACGGGCAGATAATAAATATCTGAAAATAAAAAATTGAACCAAGGACCTCTCGTTCCACAGCTGCTCACGCTAACCACGGGACCACGGCGCTCCTGAGCTCACACTATCCTAGATGTTACCTATCGTGCACATGGGCTACTCAGTTTGTATATTTTGCTTATTTTTATCACAGTTCCACACAACTTCTCCTGTTTTCTCGATTGATCTGTGTTCAGTTTTTCAAGGCCTATCTACTGTGCCAACTTATAACTAAATCTGAGGAGGGAGCGATGGGGAGGTTCCCTTGTAAGTAACATTTCTGGCGAACGCTCAAACCAACGCACTCCCTGTGGCGTCTTCTTTGTGCTCTCAGTAATTCCTAGAAAACTTATTCGTTCTGGTTGCTGCTCTGTTGCCTTTCCGGCGTTACATTTTTAAACATGCGACGACAGGCATCCCTGCAAGCTTGACGTCTGTCTTGACGCCTTTCAGCAGGATAACTGTCCGAGTTACAAGGACAGAATCCTGCTTAAGTTGTTGATATCTTGAGTAGGTATTTGCCTGATCCGAAATCAATGGAACACATCTGAGCCGCTATCGAGCGCCAGTTCCATGCTCACAAACCCCTAGTCCCTAGTTCTTGGCCGGCCGCTGTGGTCAAGCTGTTGTAGGCGCTTCAGTCCGTAAGCGCGCGACCGCTATGGTCGCAGGTTCGACTCCTGCCTCAGGCATGGATGTGTGTGGTGTCCTTAGGTTAGTTAGGTTTAAGTAGTTCTAAGTTCTAGGGGACTGATGCCCTCAGATGTTACGTCCCATAGTGCTCAGAGCCATTTGAACCGTTTTGTATAGTTCTTGGACACCGCGTGATCTTTGCAAGGAGGTCTGCTGCCACGTATCACAGGAAAACTGCAAAAGACTTGGCGAACACAGGACGCACTGAACAGTTGCTCTATTGCGTTCCAAAGTAGGGCAACCACGGTACTGGGCAGGTGGCATAATGTCTTGACGAAGAGTGGTTATCAAGCGAACACTGTAACTAATAAATTTTGTGAATTTAGTGTTGAAGAAAAGTATGTAACGAAAGTAGCCAAAGCGTTGGTCACAGCAATTAACAACGTGAAGTCTTCTGCGTAGAATGTTTTACCTAATGAACTAGACCGTCAAGACATTATGCCACCTGCCCAGGACCGTGGTTGCCCTACTTTGCATTGCAATAGAGCAACGGTTCAGTGCGTCCTGTGTTCGCCAAGTTTTTCGAAGTTTTCCTGTGTTACGTAGCAGCAGACGTCCTCGCATAGGTAACACGGTTGATACCACGAGTCTGAAGATAAATGAACTACATCATTGCTCAACACAGATCTTCCACATGTCTCATGACAACAGCTGTTTATCTCTCTACAAGCAAGTCACCCAAAATACATGCAGATGAACTGAGTACATGGAGATGAGATATTTTGTAAGTTCTGTCCGACAATGTGACAAATTTTCTGACGTACGTTACTAATTCTTAACTTTTATAGTGGTCAAATTATGAAACCGATACTTAATGCAGTTCTGGTCATTAGTTTTTGAGGCACTGGAATGAAGACGTCAAGAACATATGTAGAACTTCGCCAGGAACAAGGGAACAGCACCGCAAAACCACTGTCCCACCGTCAACAGATATAGTCTCAAAATTTTCTGCAGTAGTGAACCAAGTGTAAGCAAACACAGAAATCAAGCATGGTTCGTGTGTTTGTTATTACGACTGTCCTATTCAAGCGGACACAGCCGTCCAGAGTGGCCGAGCGGTTCTAGGCGCAACAGTCTGGAACCGTGCGAACGCTATGGCCGCAGGTTCGAATCCTTCCTTGGGCATGGATGTCTGTGTGATGTCCTAAGGTTAGTTAGGTCTAAGTAGTTCTAAGTTCTAGGGAACTGATGATCTCAGCAGTTGAGTCCCATAGTGCTCAGAGCCATTTGAGCCAAGCGCTCACCATTTTGGACTTGAGTACTTGTACATGCTACAAAGGAAACTACTGCGAAAGCAAAGAGAGCTTAACTCCAAGTTTAAACGCAGCCAAAACCTCCCAGACAAACAGAAGCTAAACGATGTCAAAGTTAGCGTAAGGAGGGCTATGCGTGAAGCGTTCAGTGATTTCGAAAGTAAAATTCTATGTACCGACTTAACAGAAAATCGTAGGAAGTTCTGGTCTTCCGTTAAACCAGTAAGTGGCTCGAAACAGCATATCCGGACACTCCGGGATGATGATGACATTGAAACAGAGGATGACACGCGTAAAGCTGAAATACTAAACACCTTTTTCCAAAGCTGTTTCACAGAGGAAGACCGCACTGCAGTTCCTTCTCCAAATCCTCGCACAAACGAAAAAATGGCTGACATCGAAATAAGTGTACAAGGAATAGAAAAGCAACTGGAATCACTCAACAGAGGAAAGTCCACTGGACCTGACGGGATACCAATTCGATTCTACACAGAGTACGCGAAAGAACTTGCCCCCTTTCTAACAGCCGTGTACTGCAAGTCTTTAGAGGAACGGAAGGTTCCAAATGATTGGAAAAGAGCACAGGTAGTACCAGTCTTCAAGAAGGGTCGTCGAGCAGATGCGCAAAACTATAGACCTATATCTCTGACGTCGATCTGTTGGAGAATTTTAGAACATGTTTTTGGCTCGAGCAACATCTCGTTTTTGGAAACCCAGAATCTACTCTGTAGGAATCAACATGGATTCCGGAAACAGAGATCGTGTGAGACCCAACTCGCTTTATTTGTTCATGAGACCCAGAAAATATTAGATACAGGCTCCCAGGTAGATGCTATTTTCCTTGACTTCCGGAAGGCGTTCGATACAGTTCCGCACTGTCGCCAGATAAACAAAGTAAGAGCCTACGGAATATCAGACCAGATGTGTGGCTGGATTGAAGAGTTTTTAGCTAAAGAACACAGCATGTTGTTATCAATGGAGAGACGTCCACAGACGTTAAAGTAACCTCTGGCGTGCCACAGGGGAGTGTTATAGGACCATTGCGTTTCACAATATATATAAATGACCTAGTAGATAGTGTCGGAAGTTACATTCGGCTTTTCGCGGATGATGCTGTAGTATACAGAGAAGTTGCAGCATTAGAAAATTGTAGCGAGATGCAAGAAGATCTGCAGCGGATAGGCACTTGGTGCAGGGAGTGGCAACTGACCCTTAACATAGACAACTGTAATGTATTGCGAATACATAGAAAGAAGGATCCTTTACTGTATGATTATATGATAGAGGAACAATCACTGGTAGCAGTTACTTCTGTAAAATATCTGGGAGTATGCGTACGGAAATGATCATATAAAATTAATTGTTGGTAAGGCGGGTACCAGGTTGAGGTTCATTGGGAGAGTCCTTAGAAAATGTAGTCCATCAACAAAGGAGGTGGCTTACAAAACACTCGTTTGACCTATACTTGAGTATTGCTCATCAGTGTGGGATCTGTACCAGATCGGGTTGACGGAGGAGATAGAGAAGATCCAAAGAAGAGTGGCGCGTTTTGTCACGGGGTTATTTGGTAACCGTAATAGCGTTAGGGAGATGTTTAGCAAACTCATGTGGCAGACTCTGCAAGAGAGGCGCTCTGCATCGCGGTGTAGCTTGCTCACCAGGTTTCGAGAGGGTTCGTTTCTGGATGATGTATCGAATATATTGCTCCCCCCTACTTATACCTCCCGAGGAGATCACGAATGTAAAATTAGAGAGATTCGAGCGCGCACGGAGGCTTTCAGACAGTCGTTCTTCCCGCGAACCATACGCGACTGGAAAAGAAAAGGGAGGTAATGACAGTGGCACGTAAAGTACCCTCCGCCACACACCGTCGGGTGGCTTGCGGAGTATAAATGTAGATGTAGATGTAGACGAAGTGATTCCATACGAGAAATAATAGTACATTCAGAAGTACATCTGGACTCAAAAGATGAGCACATACTGGTGTAGTATGGCATTGCATGACCTCGACAGTCGTCGATGTTACCCCGTAGACCCCTTGCTCCAATTATTTCACAATTAATAGAACGGAGGGATTGTGTCTAGTGCGCGCGCTGGCCGTATTTTGTTTTCCGAAGGGGCGATGATACGTTAATGGGTCTGTAGTTACGTGCCGCCCGTTGTGGCCGAGCGATTCTAGGCGTTTCAGTCCGGAACCGCGCTGCTGCTACGGTCACAGGTTCGATTGCTGTCTCAGGCATAGATGTGTGTGATGTCCTTAGGTTACTTAGGTTTAAGTAGTTCTAAGTCTAGGCGACTGATGACCTCCGATGTTAAGTCCCATAGTGCTCAGAGGCATTCGAACCGTTTGTAGTTACGTATCTGTGCGAACTATGCGGAAAATATGTGATATTGGTACCTCAATGACTGCCTTATACCGAGTGGGATGTATTCCAATAACAGCAGTAGTATATGTATAGATGTGATTACTAGAATGAATCGTTGAAGGACTAAGGTCTTCGTTTTACCAACTTTTCTTAGCTGGCGTGTATCTTCACTCAACCCGTAAGTAGCGCAAATCGCGGAAACCAGTATGCAGCATTCAGTGTACTCTAACTGATTTTGGAAGCCATTGCTTTTATGGAGCGAGCTGCGGAAAGGCTTAAACGGGTTGGAGTCTACTATTCCCAGGACAGTCCTTTAGGTGATACCACTCGCACATTCAAGCTGCCTCGTAGCGACTTGTGGGTTATGTTACCGCAGCTTAAATGTAAGTTGCATTTATATCAAAAAATGCCTCCAATCACTATGGGACTTAACATCTGAGGTCATCAGTCCCCTATCCTTAGAACTACCTAAACCTAACTAACCTAAGCACATCACACACATCCATAATCGAGACAGGATTCGAACCTGCTACCGCAGCAGCCCCGTGGCTCCGGAGTGAAGCGCGTAGAACCGCTTGGACACAGCGGTCGGCTGCATTTATATCATCATTTTATTTTTTTAATCAGGCTGTCTTAACAATCGCAGTTGTTTCTACATTTAATAATGTCTGCAAAGGTAGATCGCGAGGGCCTGGTATGATTAGGAATCTCTAAGAAACCAACTATACGTTGAAACACGTATGTAATGTAGCAGCGATGGTGAGGCATGATAAAATCTTTGACCAGAGAGCTGTTTGTCGTTCCTAGTCTGCGCTTGACTGCGCGAGAGTTCAGTTCTGTGGCAGTCGAGTTACGAGACAGTTCAGTTGCGGGTTAGCAGTTGTGTGTGAGGAGTCGGCGGGCGTCGACATGGCACTCTGGTCAAGATTCAGGACGAGGTATATTATTTTTAAATAAGGCAATGAAGCAGCATTGCGCTCAGCTAATGATGTAAATTAACTGTAACTAATTTGTCCAAGAATCGCCCCAATAATAATTTTGTTTTCAAAGCATTTTTTTAACAAAGAATCCTTTAATGAAAGAAATATTTCCCTTGCTATTCCTTAAAGAAAAGTTTCCCTTAAATTCAAAATTTTTGCAATGAATTTCCTCCAAGCTATGGCGAAAAATAAGAGCAGATGCAGTTTTACTGAGGTAAGAATTTGAGTTTAATCAGGGCCTAAGATCGACATTTCGGTCTATTTGCGTTTTCATTGTCACTGAGATTTCATTTTTTTATTGAATTGACTTACATTTTTGTGGGCAGCTTATACCTGGGTCAGATTGCGAATTTTTATTTAATTGCCATTGTCAATAATATCTTTTAAATTTTTGTGGGGAGGTTACACTTGGCGACACTCAGTCCAGGATCGTATTTCGTTGAGAATATTTTGAAAAACAGTCAGATATCTGCTCTTATTTGCTTAAATATAATTAGCATTTGGCGCAATGCTTTTACTAATTTGTGAATTTCTTTTCTCAGATCATCGGCAATTCCTTGCTCTGTTGTATTTGTGTGTTGCTTTTGCATTGTGCTCGTTTGTTTTGTGAATAATTTTGACTATTGTAAAAATGCCGCGAAAGACTGTGAATAGTGTATCGCGAGGTATTATGAATGAAATTACCGACTTAAACAACGTGACCGATAGCAATTGTCACACGCAGTGTAATGGTGACAATCCTGCGTTCACCGACAATCAGTGCGTTCCAACCTCCAATGATGACTTTTGTCTTAATGATGAACAAACGAACTCGGTTATGTCCTCTGTTGATTTGACGACAATTGATGACGCGGAGCGCTCTATTGTAATGAGCGCTGCCCGGCTTAACACAACCGGTTTACTAAATTCACGTGACGAACACACAAATTTGTCTAATAAAAATGAACAGGATACACAAAGTACGACGGATTTATTTAATTCCGAAATAGTGACCGACAGTGTACGTTCGACTGACAAACCTTTTTGTAAATCTCAAAATAACCAAATGGTTACAGAAAGCGAAACAATTCCAGATCCACCATTAAACAGCACAGAGAATAGAAATGCTAATTTTGTATCGGATCCAATTAGGGCATTATTGGTACAAATTCTTGAATCAAACAAACAACAAAGTGAAGAGAACAAACAAAATAACGAAAATCTCAAACAATACTTTAATGAAAAATTAGACAACAATTCTAGACAGCTTAGCGAGCAGATTACAGCCGTTGCCGCGCAGTGCCATGATACTAAGGAACAGCTGCGCGAGGAAATTGAGACTTGTTCAAGAAAAAGTAGCGAAGAAATTAGGTCTGTTGCTCTAGAATTAAGAGAAATGCAAACAGCTGCAACAGAAACACTTAGAGACGAAATTAGCGGAGTCACTAAACAATGCTCTGAAAAGGCTACACAATTACGCGACGAGTTTAAAGCAATGACAGCACAACTTTCGCGCACAATGGATGAATAGATTGACGCGAAATTCGAACAACAGAACACTCAAATTAACGAACGTCTTAGTCTTCACATACAAAACAGTGATAAGCGTTTCCGCAAATTTATTCAGGATCAAAATAAAGTAAAACGTCAAGTCATGGAAACAATCACTGCTCAGAGACAAGAAGACAAACGTAAAATGTTTGCGAAGGCAAAAACGTATGTAGACAATAATATTGCCACAGTGTTCGACGAAATTAATACCATCAAGCAGTCGAACACAGAATTACGTGACGAAATTTCGGATCTTAAATCGAAAACAGACACATACACAACCGATTTTCTAACAGTGACCGACAGACTCGAGCAATTAGAACTAACACAGGATTCCGATGTCGTCAAAGCTGACGTTAAAAAACCGAACGAAACTACACGTAAATTGCAAAAACAGATTAATGCTACTGACACTAAAACCGATGATCAGGTAAAAATACTGACTGAAAAATGTGATGAACTGGCCAGTCGTATTGACGTCATTGAAAGAAATAATGACAGCAAATCAGACGATACTTCACCGGTTTCATTTAATCAAACACCTGAATTTCAGAATTTACAGCAAACAATTAATGAGATTGATTCATCTAATAATACCCTACGTAGAAAACTGTCAAGTTTACAGCAAGAAGTAACAGAGATGAAAAATATTTCAGTTAATAACACATCACAGCAGACACCACATTGCGAACATTTGTCAGACTCGCGCAACGCGTATAATTTGGGTAATCTACAGAGAGTACGGGACTTAGATTCCGAACAACCACAGTTCAACAGATTCTCTTACAATCCTGAACCTGTTCCATCACACAGAGACGATAATTTCGATTACAAACATTTTCTGTCAGTAAGAAAATTGTGTTTAAGAATGACAGAACACAGATTCACCCACTGGATTGGATACAATAATTTAGCTTTGCTTTTCCACCGAGTTGGCCCGTTACGCATAAACTTGAATTTATTTGCAGTTTTTTGGAAGGCGAACCAGCAACTCGTATGAGACCGATCGCGAGGCAATGTTATTCAGTAGAAGAGTTTCAGAATGCTTTCCTATCAGCGTACTGGTCGAAGACGACACCGCGCGGAATTAAAGATCAATTAATTAGTTTACCAAATTATGAGAACTCCAATTTTTCCACTGTCACGCAATTTTTTGAGCACATGGTCCAACAAAACCAGTACTTAAGTGAGCCTTATAGTGAATCTGCACTCATTCAATTATGCATTTCTAAATTGCCACGATCATTAAGAGTGTCACTTCTAACGGGTCAGCAAAAAGAAAACATTTCGGCATTCAGAGATCTGTTACAGCTCTTGGAAGTACAACAATCAGATTATTCTTTCGTAAACAAAAAATTTTCATATAATAACCAAGGTCAACAAACTTATAGTAATTATGATCAGGGACGTAATTTCAATAGGAAAAGTAACAGACGCTTTAGGAACGACAACTACCAGAACTTAAATCACAGACAAAATTCTGATTATCAATATCGTCAAAATTTTCAGCAACAAGAACCACCTTTTAGTAACAATAGACGTTTTTCACCACAGCAGCATGAAAGTCAAGCGGTTAGAATACCTAACCAACAATGTAATGCACAAGGTCAACCAAACTTTAATGTTTCGCCGCGTGAACGTATAGTGCCTGGTACAACAAACAGTAACGCACGGCAGCAGAGAAACAACTACGTACAGAAAACACAGTATTTCAATTCCTATCGCAATGCACCGTATAGGAATGACTATCACGACAGACGTAAAAATGATGAGCACAATTATCAGCGTACATATAATAACAGTCGATCTTACCAACAGCAGAATTATCCGCAAGAACCTATTCTCATGAGTGAACCCGACAGTAGGTATCACCCAGAACGTAATACGTCTGGAAGAAATAGTAGAACAGTTCAAATAGTCGAAATGCCACAGAATCGTCCTGACAATAATAATACGTCAGATAGAATTTGACTAGATACTGTACAGGTCGCATCTTTCAATAACACAAGCACTACCTTTGACACACAGAATATTGTTCACGAAAACGTAATTACTTTTGACGATATCAGAGACACTCTTTTACAGGAAAGACCAGTTGTTCAGAAAACCATTTCACATCCTGTCATCGAAATTAAAATTGGTTCATCGAAATTTTCAGCAGTAATCGATTCCGGATCACCTATGTCAGTAATAAATGAAGAAACTTTTAACGAGTGCAACAAAGAGAATACCTATCCTACATTACCATTAGGCAAAACGAAAGTGAAAGGAGCAGTATCAAGTAAAGGAGTAGACGTTAAATTACAGACACACTTATCATTTTGTATTGCAGGTCATACTCTTCACTCAAATTTTTGGATTGTTCCTTTATTGACAACAGACGTTATTTTAGGTACTAATTTTCTCGTACAACACGACGCAGTGGTTGATTTTCAGAATTCTTATTTAATGTTGAAGGACGAAAATATACAATTTGCTTTAGAATTTCAGCACTCATTATCTGCGGAAGAACAAACAATTAACCGCACAGAGGTCATTTCCGCAACACGTAACATAGACTGTAATTCCGCATTGTTCACAGACACGTACGTACATAACTATAATACTCCAGACGAAGCTGACTACGACGTAATGCAGATGATTTCCGATAAGGTTAAACAAAGCAGTGCAAATACAGACGACGAACGCACGCAACTACGCAAAATTCTTTTACAGCAAGCTCCAGTTTTTGACAACAATCCTGGTACTATGTCCGGATTTTTGTATGAATTTCAAGTCAAACAGCACGATACATTTAAAGCTAAACATTATCCCATTCCGTATATCCATAGAGAACAAGTTAAGAAAGAATTGCAGGATATGCTTGACCAAGGAATTATTGAACCGGCAGTTAGTCCGTACATAAACCCGCTACATATTGTTAAGAAAAAAGATGGCTCACTTCACCTCGTACTTGATTCGCGTCACATTAATGACATAATTATTAATGAAACGGATCGACCTCAGACACTAGAGGAACTTTTACAGAAATTTCATGGTACTGCTATTTATTCCACATTAGATCTGAAATCGGGATTTTGGCAAATTCAACTTCACCCGAATTGCAGAAAATACACAGCATTTCTCTGTTTTGGTGACTGTTATCAATTTTGCAAATTACCATTCGGCTTAACTATTTCTTCTGCAGCTTTTATTCGCGGTTTGAACACTATACTTCCGACAGAACTTAAGGACAGAATTACGACGTACGTAGACGACATTCTTATCGCAGAAGCTGACTGGTCTGAACACAATGTGATTTTAGAACGACTGTTGCAAACTTTTCATGCACAAGGACTCACAGTTAATCTCAGTAAATCGCATTTTGGTAAAACATCTATAAAATTTCTTGGACACATAATTTCAGCAGAAGGCATTGCGCCTGACCCGGAAAAACGTCAAGCTCTACGTGATATTACTGTTCCTACGACAAAAAAGCAACTACGCAGTTTTTTGGGCTTCATTAACTTTTTTCGCAAATTTATTCATTATTCTGCTTTAGATACACCTAGATTATGCCAATTAACAGGTAAAAACACTATTTGGTCATGGGATTCGCAAGCACATTCTGAATTTGTGAACCAGGAACATGCTTTGTTGAATGCTCCACTTTTATCGCACCCAGATCTTACTAAAAAATTTTCCATTGCCACCGACAGTTCCAACACCGCTTTAGGCGTACATATTTTCCAGGAGATTGAAGAATATGGCTCTACACTAATCAAAAACATCGCATTTGCAAGCCGCATTTTGTCACCTGCTGAACGAAATTATTCCGTCACAGAATTGGAAACGTTATGTGTTGTATGGGCTTTCTCGAGATTTCGGCACTCTCTTTATGGCAGACATACCACCGTTTACACAGATCACAGAGCTATACAATTTTTACTTTCGGCTAAATTCACTCACGACAGGTTGAGCAGATGGAAGCTATATTTACAGGAATTTAATTTTACAATAGTTCACATTCCCGGCACTCAAAATGTTATAGCAGACGCACTATCGCGTTCTCTCAGCAACCATCAGCAAGACGTAGCAACCAACTTCTGCAAAGCAAATTTCAGTGTCATGTACATTCAACAAGTTGCATTTGAAAATTTTATTTCGTCGTCATTACAGGACATAGCAAAAGAGCGAAGTAAAGACAATGTGTGGAAAGAAATTAAACACCTTTGGCAAGATAAGAATAATGTTACGATTAGACACCATTACACTGTACGCAATGACATTCTGTTTCGCCGCTCTCATCCAGACAGCAACAATTGGTTATTATGCATTCCTGACGAACTTGTTAACAAATTAATCTGGTACACTCATTTAAGCTACGCACATTACGGAGCCAGAAAATGTTTTCTTGTACTGAGACAGAACTGTTATTTTGCCTATATGGAAAAACGTATACGACGAGTTTTAGCGTCTTGTAAAATTTGCCAGAAAGCTGTCTGACACAACTTCACACATTCCTCCATTATATCCCATTATACCTGTTAAATTAAGACACATGGCCGCAGTAGACATTTTTGGTCCGATTCCCAGAACTAATAGAGGTTTTTGCTACATCTTTGTCGCTATTGAACTCACTTCAAAATTTGTTACTTTCACTCCGTTACGCAAAGCTACTGCTAAAACTGTTTCGAAAGCATTTGTAAAACATTTTCTGTTTCATATAGGGCATGTGATGAGAGTAATTTCTGATAATGGATCACATTTTCGTTCTGCTATATGGACACGCATGTTACGAGCTAGAAACATTTCTCCGAACTATATATCCAAATACCATGGTTCCTCGAACACTTGTGAACGATTAATGGAAGAAATTGGCAAACTGTGTAGAATATATTGCCACAAAAGACATATTGATTGGGACACACACATATTCTCATTCCAAGATGTAATTAATTCCATTCCAAATGAATCCACTATGCTATCTCCGTCTGTTATACTGAAAAACGTTGAACCACCAAACAAAATTAAAGAATTATTAAACTTCCCTACCTGTCGTCGACTAAGACACCACGAAATAATTGACATTGCGCTGAACAACATCAAACGTGCCGCAGAGCGCCGGAGAAGACAGCAAAAACAGGTTTGTACACGCCGAGACTTTCACGTGGGACAGAAGATATTAGTACGTACACACTATTTATCCAGCAAAATAAAAGGTAAGTGCAGTAAATTTGAACTTCTATACGCAGGTCCATATCGAATTCGCAGTATTCCTCATCCAAATGTGGTACACGTCGAAACTTTGAGAACCAGAAAATCGAAAGGAAACCACCACTTATCCAACATAAAACCCTTTATTGAGTGAACATACTTTACAATTTATCACACTGTAATGCTATTTACATATTTTATGACCACTTATGCAATTATATTTATGTGACTAATTATTGATGACTATCGTATTTTTTCTTGGCAAGGTAAGGTTAGCAGGTCGCTCTTCTTGTCGTTACACATCAGACGGTGCTTATTTTCCAGATGAACTTACGCATTTTATGAATAATTATGCAATTCCATGTAGTGACATATTAATTTTATCAAATTCTCTCTCCATTAAAGTCTTTAATTCTCACCGCTATTAACTACACTACATACAAGCTGAACACAACGAACGTCACATTTTGTCTTTTTTATGTACGATTGTTTTCATGTTTTGTTTATATGCACTGTGAAATAGTTAAGGTATAACACACCAGTTGATTTTGACATTTTTTTGCCCTATGATATCTCAACATTGTGACTGTTTTACATTTTTTTTTCTGTTGCATTGTGATATTCTCAGTACATTTTTGCCTTTGAACACTGTCTATGCTTTTGACATATTACGTTTTCTGTCATGTTATGCTGTATGCTTAATTGTGCCACCATTAACCAGTCATTATTTAGTGGGTATATGATTTAAATGCAAGACATTAATCTTTGTTCATCATTTTCAGAAACAAATAACGTGTAAAGGAAATAAATTAAACAGAAATGGGAATTTCACCTACGGAATAAACGAAAGAAGATGCAATAACTTCATGAGGAAGAGTAAATGGAACAGGATTAACAAGCATTAACAAGAATATACTATACTCATCGTAGAATAGCAGTCTTAACTAATTTTTTCTTTCAGAATACAAGGCGATTGATGCAAGCTGTCAGACAGAACTACACATCTTAGTTTTAAGTGATGAAATATGCTAGAGATAAGGAATAGTTGTGTAATGAATAATGAAGTGATTTTTTTGCAGATGATATTGAATACTGATGAAGAGCAATGATGAAGAATATGCTACTATGAATAATGAAGTTTTTCTTTACAGGTGATGATAATAATGAAGTTATGATAATATGGATGATGAAGTTTTTCTTTACAGATGAGGATGATGTTGAAGTTTATGTATTTATGCTATGTAGTTATTTAAGTATTTGTTGCAGTTTGTTTTGACAGTATGTTTTATATCGTATGGTATGATGACTGAAGGTTTTGGAAAGGACAGCTATGGAACACATTTTTATACACATTTCACTACCTGTTAATTCGAAGTTCACTACTTTTCAGCATAGTATGTGTTTCTTCTTTCAGCTCAATAATCCATTTTGTATTTTTTCCAGGAGAAGCCTTTCATGATACTTACTAAACTTGTTACTTATTAAACCTATACTAGTACTTGCATTTTTTTTACCCAGTTGTGTCACAACCTTGCTACAGCTGACTCATGACGAATGACGTTACACATTTTTCATTTACAGGAACAACCCAGAAGCAAATTTTTTGTTTTTTACTTTTTCTCTTCTTGCTTTCCCTTATAATTACCTAAAGCAATGCATTGCTAACTAACTAGCACAGAAACAAAAAAAAATGTATTACCAGTCCCAAATAATGCTACTAGTTTAAGAGAATTCTGAATAATACTGATCAGCTCTGAATAGTATGTCACTTCAGTAATGACTTCTTAATGATACAAAAAATATATATATAAAATAATGCTTTGTAACTGGCTAATAACTGCCACTGTTTATTGTAATGAGACTACTTATAATGCCCATGATTATTAATGCTATGACTGTAATTAACAGATTTTTAATAATGACTTCTTAATGATCTGAATAATACTGAATGATGAACAATGTTTTATACTATTCAATACTTGCTGGCCACTGAGTGCCAATAATTAATGTCACTAAATGAATTATGTTATTAATTATGCCATTCATTAGCTCCTGTTTTCAATGATGATTTTTCATGTTCTATAACTGGCCACTGAGTGCCAATAATTAATGTCACTAAATGAATTATGTTATTAATTATGCCATTAATTAGCTCCTGTTTTCAATGATGACTTTTCATGTTCTATAACTGGCCACTGAGTGCCAATAATTAATGTCACTAAATGAATTATGTTAATAATTATGCCATTAATTAGCTCTTGTTTTCAATGATGACTTTTCATGTTTTGGTAACTGGCCAATGAGTGCCAATAATTTGTATAACTCAATGTATTATGTTAATGCTAGGCCAATAATTGACTCTTTTTCAATGAAGACTTCTGACGAACATTATTCTGTCATACTAAATATGTTTTGTAACTGGCCAAAGACTGCCGCTGTTTATTGTAATACGATTACCCATGATGCCAATAATTTAATTTTATGAACATTATTCTGTAATATTACATACGTGGAACAGAAATGTTCAATAACTGGGCTATGAATGCCGCAAACTACTAATGTAATTGTTAATCAAGACTGGTCTGTGACTTAATGTCCTTCACCTTCTGACCTAACTACCTGGAATTATTGTAATATCCATTTGTCTTGTCCGTCCTCATGATCATGGAGCACTATATTTGGTTTTTGCACTAATTCTACGTTGGTGTGTCTTGTAAGAGCGTGGTGTTGACATGACATGCTGTCCACCACCGTGAGCGATGAAGACGTTATTATGGTCCCACTGTTTGGTGTACTTGATGTACTGCCGAAATGATAACATGGAAGATTGCTACGACGTTTCAGTGTCTTGGCTACGCTTATAAATACTAATGAAAAGGAACTTCAAATTGTCTCACTTGGTGTTGTACTTCTGTGGAAAGATATGGACTTTCAGAGCAGTTATGTGCAATCTAAAGTGCTACAACCATGGTGCAATCCTTCCCTTTCCTATCCTAATTCTTGTCACATAGTGAAAATCATTTTTTGCTAACATCATTTATGTTCATGGCCTATACATTTTATTCGATTTGCTGAACTCCAATGCAAGTACACTTATGTCACTTGTCGACATGATTTTTTGCCATTATGTTTATTTGTTGTGAAAATACTAAAGACATTTTTCGATTTGTTCTGAAGTACAGTATATGTGCACTCTTGTCTTTTATATTGTATATACATTTTTCTCATTTGCTGATATGCTCTGTCCTCATTGTATACATTTTTTGTCATTGTCTAATGTTCTGTACTTGGTGCACGTGCACAACATTTAATTCATGTACTACATCTAAATATTCTGTAAATTGTGAAAGTTGATTAATTAAAGAAAAAAATTTGCCGCGCTTGGCAAGTCCAAATGATTCACCATCGCTGCCAAATTTTTGCCCCCCCAGTGGAGGGTTATGAAACACGTATGTAATGTAGCAGCGATGGTGAGGCATGATAAAATCTTTGACCAGAGAGCTATTTGTCGTTCCTAGTCTGCGCTTGACTGCGCGAGAGTTCAGTTCTGTGGCAGTCGAGTTACGAGACAGTTCAGTTGCGGGTTAGCAGTTGTGTGTGAGGAGTCGGCGGGCGTCGACATGGCACTCTGGTCAAGATTCAGGACGAGGTATATTATTTTTAAATAAGGTAATGAAGCAGCATTGCGCTCAGCTAATGATGTAAATTAACTGTAACTAATTTGTCCAAGAATCGCCCCAATAATAATTTTGTTTTCAAAGCAATTTATTTACAAAGAATCCTTTAATGAAAGAAATATTTCCCTTGCTGTTCCTTAAAGAAAAGTTTCCCTTAAATTCATAATTTTTGCAATGAATTTCCTCCAAGCTATGGCGAAAAATAAGAGCAGATGCAGTTTTACTGAGGTAAGAATTTGAGTTTAATCAGGGCCTAAGATCGACATTTCGGTCTATTTGCGTTTTCATTGTCACTGAGATTTCATTTTTTTATTGAATTGACTTACATTTTTGTGGGCAGCTTATACCTAGGTCAGATTGCGAATTTTTATTTAATTGCCATTGTCAATAATATCTTTTAAATTTTTGTGGGGAGGTTACACTTAATAAAATCTCACTGTACGTGTACATTTAGGTAGAAGTCTGTTGACGTTTTATTGTATTTATCTCTGTTTTACTGTGAAACTTATAAGCTCTGGAAAAAAGCCAAAGGAATTGTTATTTGCAACGACTAGCAACGATAGTAGCAGTGCTTGTGCGTTGTAAAATCTTTGGGTAGGGGGTTGTTGCGCAGAGCACGCGGAGAGAGCGGAAGACGGGTTCCAGCGCTTGTAGTGTGCGGAAGTGTGTTGTGAACGCTCTCGCAGTAGAGTGTACCATTTTGGCGGCATCATGTAGGCGCGCCGGCCAGATGACTAGTAGCAGGAGGAAGGACAGTGGACGGGCGGAAGAGAGTGTATTAATTACAATTGCCCGTTCCTGTAATTAGCCGTGGCCCCACAAAATGCTACCCTCTTCAACAACAGCAGCAGTTTCAGCAACACAGATTCGTCGTCGGCTCCGAGTTTCACCGCACGCACATCACTGAAATAAGACTGTTCATTGGTAGAAAGTATTAACGGCTAACCCAGCAGCACAACTGAATGTGATCTGATTAATTAACTTTGTTTAAATAATCATCAGTTAAATTCAGGGCCATTGTGTCCTCATTGCCGGCCGCGGTGGCCCTGCGGTTCTAGGCGCTGTGCCGGCCGCGGTGGCCGTGCGGTTCTGGCGCTGCAGTCCGGAACCGCGAGGCTGCTACAGTCGCAGGTTCGAATCCTGCCTCGGGCATGGGTGTGTGTGATGTCCTTAGGTTAGTTAGGTTTAAGTAGTTCTACGTTCTAGGGGACTTATGACCTAAGATGTTGAGTCCCATAGTGCTCTGAGCCATTTTCTAGGCGCTGTAGTCCGGAACCGCGCGACTGCTACGATCGCAGGTTCGAATCCTGCCTCGGTCGTGGATGTGTGTGATGTCCTTAGGTTAGTTAGGTTTAAATAGTTCTGTTCTAGGGGACTGATGACCTCAGATGTTAAGTCCCATACAAGTGTAATATTTGATCGGTTAGCGGCGAATACTGTTCTGTTTATGCATAGCCTTTGGCGCTATTTGTTTAGCCGAATTACGACTCTTAATACGAAGTGATAGTAATTATTTTCAGTGGTAGACCTTTCTTGGAGCGGCCTGCCCTTATCTACCGGTAGCTCTGCAGCATGGTACTCGAGCGCTGGCGCCATATTTTACTTCGCTTCGGCCTTGTCTGGCGCCACTAGCTTGAGTTTGCTATCGATTTAGTTAGTTGGTCGATGTCGGCCTAGGAGGAAGTACTGGCTATGTGGGGCGTCTCTGGGTCTGAGACAGCGGCGTTGGACGGTTAGAGCCGAGTTGTTTGTGACATCGTGTTCTTCTGTGAGAGCTGAGTTGGGCTGTTTGAGCCAAGTTGGTCTGCGAAAGCCGCGTCCGTCCGACACAGTAAATTGGCTGTTGGACGAGTGGTGTGTGGGGCGTATGGGTCGGTTGGTGGGGTTTGCCTTCGTCGCATCCACAAGTTTGTGCCGGTCTCCGGCTGTGGAAAGGGGCAACCTTGTGACAGTCCGATCGTTGGTTAGTGACACCGCAATTCATCGCATTGCACGGACGGCCGTTTCAAGTTGCTTGCAATCTGGTTCATCTGCTTCACCTTGGGCCGATCTGCGGTAACGCCATCCGACTGCTCGTTCAAAAATTGCCATCATATGTCACCTCTTGCATCCGTGCAGAGCCGACACCTTACACAAGATGAGTATCAAGTGCGGTTTCTGTTGACTACAGTAATCTGAAAGAGTAACCCTGTAGTCACATTTCTCCAAGCACTGGCCTACAAATTTCACCTGAACTTTTACATAGCTGGCTCTTTTCTTGTTATTATTAAAACCATGTTATATTTCTGTAAACTGTGGCCTTAAGATTTAAATTGCAGATTTCTTGTGGAGCACAGTGATATCCGCATGACCTGCTGAGAACAGTTACAAACCCTTGCATTGCACTGCAGAAGGCTTTTATTGTTATTTAGCTGGTTTGGTGCTGCGCCGTATTTTCCAGGTGAATTACTTCGAACTGGACCGAATTTCCGATGCTACAGGTAAGCCACGAAAATTAAGTATGACCACTTTCACATTACAGTCAGGATACAGTTAAATCATTCACAGTCAGGCATCGCGGGTTCAGCTTAGACAGAGTTCACTGTAAAGTTACATTACTGATGCATTCTGTTTTATTCTTAATGTGCAGTGTTACATTTGCATGTGAATTATTCGGTCTTCGTAATTATGTTTAGTCAGGTTGTGTACGTAAATTCAAAGCGCATTTCTAGGAAAACATTTTGATTATTTAATCTTCCAAAATTAGGTTTGTAATTTAATGTAGTGTTTTTATTCTGTTAGTTTTGTGTGTTGAAACTGAAAGTCAAGTATTGTGACTTCACGCAATGTAGCACTGTTCACTGTACTACATAGTACAGAATGACACAGGGTAATTTCTTTCGTTTACAGGTTTGGCTTTGTAAATAATTTGGTAGAAGCTAGCTGCAGTACTGATATACAGTTATACAGTTTCAAATAGTATATCTACATATTTTATCAGACGGTGTTTTTGTAATTACACCACTTCCATTGTTCAGGACAATACATATACACGAAGTTAAAGATAGGAAACCAGTCAAAGTCTGGGTCACAAATTAGTTTAGGATGTTTCAACGACAGCTGCTCTTACGCCTCGTTACACGACTGTTAATGGTTCACCACCCCTTGTATCCAAATTACACTGTCGGCATTGGTTCACCAAAAAGGGAGCACCATCATTCACAGTGTGTTCTGGATACGTGACAGCTCCTTTCTTCCGTTCTATCATGTCCCCCCATTGCCGCAATTCACTGCGACGATTCCATACAAGTGACTGGCGCGTACAGACTGTCAGTGATCTGACATTCTTTAATTTATTTATTGCTTATTTAGCCTGACCAGATTGGAGCTGTAAGGCTATCATTTACACCTCATCAGCAGAAACACACATCAGACTAACAACAAAACCTTTTCAATAATAACAACAATAACGATAATAATAAGAATACTGATTATAATACTGATAATAATATTGACAATAATAATAACTGACGCTAATAATGACGATAATAATACTAAAGTGCAGATTCAGTCTGTAGAGTAAAATTTATAGGAGGAATTTCACAGCCTTTTAAAATAAAAACAGGTGTGCTACAAGATGTCGTCCTATCCCTAATTCTTTTTAATAGTAGGTTAGAGAAAACATTGAGAATTTGAAACTAAAATCTTATGAACTGAATATTTCACCTATAAGGTTAGGAAGAGGAAGCAAAAAGATCGAAGTCAACTGCCTTACTTTGGAAAAATCTGCAATACAGGAAAATATTAAGGCCACAAAATACAGCAGAAGGTTGGAAATTACAAAGTAATGCTGAAATGTACCAAAACATACAAAATATTTCAAACTTAAAGAGAAAAGAAAGACTTACGATTTTTGACTTTTATTTCGAATGCAAGACAGTAGATTAAATAATAAGATTTCAAATATTTGTGGGGTAGAAAATCCACAATTAGATAGGTCAACGAAGTAAACTGAAGATATAAACAACAGAGAAGCCCCTTGGGAAAATGTATTGAAAATGGGAGGATTCTAAGGGAGGGTAGCTAATGTCTGAAGAGAGAAAGAAGAATCATATTGAACAGATGAAAGCATACTGGAATAAAACGAAAGAACAAAGAATGGAGAACTCAAATTGGAATATGGTCCTCAGATGGCCTATTCGCTGGAAAAAAGTGCATTTAGAATGATACAGATTAGCTTAGCACATTTTAAGTAATGTTTAGTACTATCAGAACCGGAATTGATAAAGTAAAAGTAAAAGACTGAAATGACAGTGAGAGTGTCTGCTAGGAAAGGACAAAATATAAAAAGAGAACTCGGCGGACAAAGGTGGGGGTGGGTGGAGGAAGGAGTTCTGGGGGAGGGGTACTGACGAGAAGGAGTTACGTCGCTTATAGGAAACATGGCGAAGATGATAGAGAATGGACCATTATCGTATTTAACGTCTTTGAAACATGCGGCAGATTGTACCAAAGTCGGGCTCCAATACAGGAAATTAGTCTGTTGATAACGAGTATCTCTGCTGTGCATCTCAGATAGTAGAGTAATAGTGTGGACGAATAAGAGGGCGATCAGTGATTGAGAAGACATAGGGTTTGATGAGACCCGCCACGAATTCCTGAATTCCTGTCCTGCACCAGTCTTTCAATCTTTTCATCTTAGAGCAGCATTGCCAACCTAGGACCTCAGTTGTTTGCTGGATCTATCCCAATCCCTGTCTTCCTCTATAGTTTTACTCTCTACAGCTTATAACTATATGTTTACGTAATGTGTACACATAAACATACAGTTATAAATGTCCCCGTTTGTAATCGCTAATTATAACAATATGTTTACTTTTGCGCTGTAACATATAGCTATAATCAGCGGTGGAAATATATTTGCGAACGCCGTCGGTGTGCGGCTGTTTCTTGTTGGATCATCTGATCAGTCAGAAGTTGCATTGCAGGGGGGAGTAAACGCCTATTCATAATATAATTATTTTTGGATAGCTCTACATGAATTTCCTAAGGGACCGTAGTTTATCCTGCATTTACCAGTAGAATATGGCGCGGAGAAAGTATTTCGCCGCATGCAAATACCGTCCGATTTCGAGCAAAGAAATCGTGACTGTGAACTCTCTGTTTGGCAGAAACATAAAGGAAATAAAATAATTTCATGAAGGAGTGAGACATAGATTCTATACTAAATAAATAGTCCATACACCAGTTCCATTTAACTCTGAATTTATGGCAATTAATAGATGAATTTACACTGCAATGAAGGATTTAACATGGATGCCCTTTTGACTGGCACTTCTCTCCTCGTAATGAAAATAATTCCTTTGACGTTTTCACATACACGTCGCACAGTAAATCTATTGCTATGCAGTATTGCACTTTTAGTTTTGAACTTTTACTTTACACTAAAATATTATTTTTAACAATAATAATACGGCGGCAAGACATGCACGTCCGACACAAGTTACAAGAGACAAGAGAAAAATGAATAACTTGAAACGTCCCCTTTCAACAATTTTACATGACTGTGCTTAACCTGACACACAATATTTTGTTAGCGCAACGCAATCTGACTTTCAAAAATCTCTACAAAAGAATGGCCCTGACTAACATTAAACTATACCTTTCACAAATCACTTACCTCACAAAAATCTTCGCTGCTCAAGCTACTGCAATACAGCGAGCGCCACTACTGCCAGCTAAATAAAAGATTCAAACTATGGAAGGCACTAACTACTGATAGGGATAGTTAGCAAATGAAAGATATTAATAGAGAACAAACAATGTATTTACCTTGATATCATCACAAGTCATAATATATATATCAGTTCATGACAAATTACAAATCTCCGCCATCTCTCTCCCCACATCCACCACTGCTGGCGGCTCACCTCCAACTGCGCAACGCTACGCGCTGTTCACAGCCAGCTGCCGCTGCCCAACACTACAATGGCAGACAACAATGCAAACTAGCCACAGACTGCACACAGCACAGCCAGTGATTTTCATATTGAGCGCTACGTAACGTTGCCAATAAGAAAACATAAACAGCCTACTTACATAGAGAAAACATAAACAGCCTACTTACATAGAGAAAACATAAACAGCCTACTTACATAGAGAAAACATAAACAGCCTACTTACATAGAGAAAACATAAACAGCCTACTTACATAGAGAAAACATAAACAGCCTACTTACATAGAGAAAACATAAACAGCCTACTTACATAGAGAAAACATAAACAGCCTACTTACATAGCCCCCATGCTCCCCACAAAAATTTTACAAAATATTTTTTGGGCAGTGGCCAATAATGATTTGATAAAATTTTTCATAATTACAATAACAAACATGTCAAATGCACACACTTATTGATACAATGTTGGTCAAAAGCTAAAATTTTCTCACAGTCCATAAAGACAGTCCTAATCGTACATAAGAGTAGAATAGCAGTGTTTTTTCTCAAAGTCTGAGCAGTAAAAGAAAATGCACACGGAAGTAGTGGATTTCCATGCAGTCTTGAAGAAGTAGTGTTGTCCTTCCAATGGAAAGACAGTGCTGACTCTTGATATGCATACAGGTAATGGGCCACAACAGAGCAAACCCACAGCAGAGTCAGTCGAAATTTTGAAGAGTATTGGTAGGTAGGTCATCACAGAGCAGACCCACTGTAGTCCTGGTAGAGATTACGGTATTGGTGGGCCACCAGAGGTGCAGACCCACTGCAGTCCTTGTAGAAATAATGGTATTGGTGGGTCATCAAAGATGCAGACCCACTGTAGTCCTTGTAGAAATAATGGCGTTGGTGGGTCATCATAGATGCAGACCCACTGTAGTCCTTGTAGAGATAATGGCGTTGGTGGGTCATCATAGATGCAGACCCACTGTAGTCCTTGTAGAGATAGCCAGCAGCCATCTGTTGTGACTGTGCAGGTGCACAATCACCACTGAAGAGTCTTGCGGAGAATATAGCAAGTCCATAAACCACCACTTGTGCACTCACAAAGTTTTTGGAATTGTCCTTAGAACCAGCAATGCTGTTATCCAGTCCCTTGCTGAATTATTAACACACTTGCAAACACTAACAGTCCCTACTTCTCACATATTGTCCATATACTATGACCAACAGAAACGTGTGCAGTGAAATGGAACTTACAAGTTAATAATATCATGAACTGGTGACAATTACAATTTTATAACATAAGAATACAATTACAAAGGTACAAAATACATCATTAAAAACATAATAATACAGATAACATTTGTAGTACAGGCTTTACAAAAGAATAGAAATAAACATATACATCAGTGTTACAAAAATAGTGACATAAGTACATACATAAAATAATGAGAATAGTTTTCGAAACATTAATTTCACACATGAACATTGAAACAGAACAGAATTGTAAACAACTTTACAAAGAAAATAACATATTATTAATGCAACTTATATTTGAGGATAACAGTATTCCTCCTCATAGTGAATATAGCTTAGTATTAGAAGAGAAAAAAATTCTATGAAACAGTACACAGAGACAGGAAGAAAACAAACACTCAAGGGTACACAAACACGTAGTGGGATAACACCAATAGGAAAGGACAGGGTTCGTTTTCAGTGTAACATTTGGTACTGCAGTCCAACCCAAAACTTCATATATCTTTCCTCTTATTTCATCCTTTGTTTCCACCAAAAAAAATTCTATCTAAGCATGCTTTCTGTATTTATATGTTCACACATTTCTTACCTCAACATTTATTTCCAAGAAAATCCTACCTAAACCTGTTTTCTCAATGCATTTCTTCCAATTCATCGCAACTCATTCTCTTAGAGGCTACCCCCTCTTAAGCTAACTTAAATCTACTGAGCTCAGATGCTAAACTAAGGGACGAGGCAATGCAGCATCACATAACAAATCAACACAAACAGCAATGCAAAAAATGCAAATTGGCAAAGCTAGCAGCATAAATGAGCAAAAGTCAAATTCAATAACACTATGCCTGGCAAACAGCAGCAACTTATACCTAAACATGACATAGCGCAAGCAGAAAAAATATTACACTAAACAACAATGCAGATAAGGGAAATGTATATTCACATCTTAATGTCTATGTAATTAAAGTGGTGCACCACAAGAAGTTATTCTACCAAAAAGTTACCAATTACTTGAAAAGAAAATTATGAATGCAGTTACTAGTTCCTTCTTATTGTTCTTTCCTGTCCAAGTGCTCCTTTTTTAAAGAATGTGGATCATAAAATAATTATTTAATAGATCTGTTGACAGAAAGTGTTCACATTAGCAAATGCATTTTATTTTATAAAAGCAATGCTGCAACACAGCTGAAAAACAGGTATCAAATGAAATAAGCAATTACGCAAACCAAAGCATAAAAATATCATTCAATAGTCATGTGACATTTCATAAGTTAGTAGAAGTTCTCTCAACTCTCGTAGAAAGACGCTTGTCATAATCAGGTGTGCAGATGTAAAAATATTTCCAAGGATAATGGCCTCCCCTTTTTTTTGTTCTATCTTCCTGTGCTCTGAAAGGCACGCGCTAATGACTTTTTCTCCAGGCGTCTGACACAGCTGGGTGCCCGTGACGCATTACGTGCAGGTGGTCACCTAACTTTCGTACGGAAATATTTACGACAGCAATTTTCGCTAAAGTGACAGTCTCACATACAAATACTTCACAGGTCAAGAATTAGCGTTGCAAATCTGTAGAAACAAAATCCTATGAATATAACAGTGTCCAAAAAATGTTCAGTGGCATTGTGATACATTCACACATGATTCACACATGTCATAACTCTTAAAGTACGATTCTTGGTTTCCAACATCCTGTTTCACAAGTCAAGAGTCCCTACCCACTATTCATTACTCCTTACCTTATTACACATATACGTATCCACCGACACTCGTCAATATTTCGTCATTATAAATATGAAGCATAATCAAATAACTCATGTAGCCTCAGCCTATTAATCATAAACATACCTCAGCAGCATGATACACATCGTCGTCGTAAAAATAACATCATAACACCTCAGTCAAATCTCAAAATCGTCGTAGCTTCCTCCAATAATTAAAAAAATTCTCTGCTCATGTCAAAAGTGTCATCTGCCTCAAACGTACTTTAAAAATCATAATCCCTTTACCAAATACATCATTCAAAGCTCTCATAGTATCACAATGGTTCCGAAAAAATATGAACAGTTTACAATGCACAGACAAAATACAGTTTCATAAGTGTGAAGTTATCCAGCTGTGTAATTACGTAAACATCTGTCACTGACGTAGTAAAAAAATGTTTATCTCTCAGTTAAATGATCAGATAGCTGTGTAATTTGTGTGTTAGAGAAATATGGTACCGATGTGTAAAGTTGTATAAGCAAATACCATATTAGCTAGGGTTCCTTGTGGTTGCCACACACATGGTACACAAAGTAAGCGTGTACCCCCCTGAGGATTAATGTAATTATACCCTCAGGTGTTACAGATTACACCAATGGAATGAAATATATCACGGAAAACTTTTTTTGTAATTCAAAAATCTTTAAAAATAAATGTTTTAAGTATAAAATTGATCACTGAAATGCGTGTCCTGTAGCGCTAAATGTGCATCTTGTTGTAAGATAATCTCTGTGGAAGTGTCGTAGTTATTTTCCTCCGAAAGCTAAGTTCCGCAGAAGCCAATGTACTTACCTCATGATAAACCAAAGTGAAATGCTTTGCGTATAGATATCGTAGTTATTACGCTTATTGTTGTGATTAAGAAAGTACTGTGCTGTAACGTATTGTTGTGCTACGGAAAGGCTGTCTCCTTGTAGCTATACCACAAAAGTTACTACTAAAATATGTTTTACTTTCCAGAAGAATTCAGAAAACTGTGCAGATATAAAACAGATACACCGCAAAAGCAACATTGTAACTTGTCACTCATTAGTAGCGTCGTGATAAAAATCGTGTAGCTGTCACATAAACTAACCTCTGTGTCATCTGGTATCTCTCAGAAAGCACTTTAAATACAGAATGTATTTTCAGGTAACCAAAATGTTGCATTAAAATCTCATTAGCAGTACTGGTAAATGTTCTAAGTATGTGAGCCTTATAGTCGTTACGTAATCGTACAACTAACAAGCAAGAATGTACACACACAATAACACTGTGACGTCTGTTCACTATAACAATGCATTCGTCATTTCTGTTTAAATAAGTTCTCTTGGTTCTTGATTGGATATTTAACTTCAAACATTGTTGTATGTTAACAGATTCTAAGTCTGACAAAGCATATTAGTAATGTGAAGCGGAACGTTTTATGGCAAAGACAAAGTTAAAAGGCAGATTATCTGTCAATAAATGGTTTTACATGAGAAATGTGGTGTAAACCTTTACTCTTCCTGGTACACAGAGGTTCAACATTAACGCAATTATCAAGTGGTATACGTCAGTAAAGAATACTGGAATTTGTCTCAAGGTTAGCGTCTATGTTATTTTTCCCTTAGCCAGTGGGCGCACGCGGCTGCCTGCTGTGCGAGTCATTGTCTGTCTCTTTGTTGGCGCGCGCCGTTATTGGGATTTGGAGACCTAACTTCTACAAATTCACCGTGACGAGAGGGCCCTGCTCTGTTTGAATCCCACCAGTTCTGATGCAATTCAGGTCTGTCGTTATGATCATATCGTCTGTCGTCATGTCGGTAGATCCCATAGTTTCTTTCTTGTCGGTCACATGGTGGAGAATTTCTCCCTGAATCGTAACTGCGCGCTGGTCCGTTGCGTCTAAAGTTATTCTGTCTCCCTTGATAGTATTTATTTTGGTTCCCATATTGTCTGTTTCTCTTATTGTCTCTGTGATAGTCATTACCACGGAGAGGTGATCTTTCCCTGTAGTTATTACTACTCTGCCAACGGTTGTCATACGGGTGGTGTCTGTTTTGGTCACGATTTGTGTTGTGAGAATAGCCTTGTCGTGTAAAGTTATTACTTCTTTCATCGCGGAATTGCGACGGATGTGACCTGTAATTGCTGTGTTCCTGGTTTCGCGTTCCGCGATTGTCAGTGTCAATTTCTAATTCTTGTAAGAGTCCTGAAATGCTTCAATGTCGTCTTTGCAACGTCCTGCCAAAATAATATGTCGTAAATGTTCAGGCAGTTTGATTAAGCAAATGCGGATGAGTTCTGAGGGGCTGTATGGGTTTGAAAGATACTGATTCTTATGCAACATGTCTTCAAAGTATTTCATAAGACTGGAAAATTCAGATTGTTCGAAGTGTTTCATCATTATGATGTTATGTTTTACACGGTCTTGTGTAGCTTGAGACCAATACGCTGAGAGGAAGGCATGATAAAAATCTCCTTCACTGTGACAATCGTGAATGACCGATCGCATTCTTACACCTGGTTCATTCTCTAAGTAGCCACACATAAATTCTAACCTGTGCTCCAATGACCAGTTGGGAGGGAAACAATGAGAGAATTGATGGAGCCACGCTTGTGGATGAATGTCGTTGGCAGAATTCTTAAACGTTTTCAATTTACGTGTAGTAATGAACAGCTTATAGTCAAAATCATCATGTCGGCAAGTCGCATGTCGGTCATTGTTACTTCGTTTCGGCGGTTCCATCTTGAAATTCGGTGCACATTGCCAGTTTCTTTCATAACTTCCGAAATGCCCTGTGTTATTATTTTGCGTCTTTTCCGTATTTCTAAGTCCCTCTTCCCGTGTTGGGGCGCGAGTGTCCTCTGAAATACGTAATTCTTGTATTACCTGTGTCAGCTGATCTTGTACTTCCCGGATTTCTCTTTGGTGTTGCGTATTAATTTGATTCTGATTTTGTTTGAATTTCTTGATTTGTTCATACACTTCTGTGTCAGTGAAGGCTACAGGTGTTGTGTCATTCAGATCATCATCTACCTTTGTAGATAAATTAGTGAACTGATCAGAAAGTTCGGCTACTTTATCCGATAGTGTACTTATTTCCTCAGTGTGTTTTTCTGAACCAAGTTTCAGAGTATCTACTGTGTCCTTTAAGTTTTCCTGAGTTTTTGCAAGTTGCGTAACCGAATTGGTAGATGCAACTGAGTCAAATTTAGCTTGCAAGGTCTCATGATTTTCATGAACAATAGTTTGCAGTTCTTTTATGGCTGCTTCGTGCTTCTGTAATACATTTTCATGACGCGAAAAAATAGGTTGGAAATGCTCACAAATTTGTGTTTTTACGTCATTACAGACTTTTTGACATTTCGATTCAATGTGATGTAACTCAGTAGTTAAATCTTCACGCGTTTGTTCAAGAGTTTGTTCCAATGAGTCTAACTTTTGAAGCTGTTGCTGTGTTTGTCTCTGATTTTGTTCCAGTGTGTCTAACTTTTGAAGCTTTTGCTGTGTTTGTCTCTGATTTTGTTCCAGTGTGTCTAACTTTTGAAGCTTTTGCTGTGTTTGTCTCTGATTTTGTTCCATTGTGTCTAACTTTTCAAGCTTTTGCTGTGTTTGTCTCTGATTTTGTTCCATTTGTTGCATTAATTGCAATAATAATGTATTAGTGTCTGGAATCTGTTTCTCTACGCTTTTCGGCAGTGCATTTGCACCGGCAACATTCACATTTTGACAAGCAGAAAATGTGTCTTGACTTATTTGAGAAAACGGTGATGACCCAAAACCTGAATCTACAGTATTTGCGAAATTGTGTCCTGTCATTTCGGATTCCTGAGGCGAGCTGTTGCCGACCGATCGATCGATAATGCTTCCCTCTTCACTAATTGTTTCACTGTCCATGCCATTGTTTGCCGCCCGCTCCATTTCCCTATTCACAATTACCAAATTACTACTTTGAACATCAGTTAATTCACTACTCGGTGGCGCTAACACACTGCTTTCGTCTTCACTGTCATTTCTCAGTTTACTTTGAAGCCTAGTATTACGTTTTTCACACGCCATTATTGTCACAATATTTCACACGACAACACAGAAAAACACAATTTGAAGATCAAAAATAAGAGAACACATTAACATAGCACTGAAAATAATATCTAGTTACTTGCAAGCGCAGCTGCGAAATACTTGGTGCAAATCTACATGCATGCCACAACTGTTTTACTATACAACAATGAAAGGCTGCAACTACAAAGGAGATTCTCTCTACAATTACGCGCTAGCAATAAACAAAAGCTACACTAATTACACAAACTACAAGAAAAAATCAGAAGATTCCAGTGAGGTATCCTAGGCTAAGGGTCGACATATGAAACGTCCCCTTTCAACAATTTTACATGACTGTGCTTAACCTGACACACAATATTTTGTTAGCGCAACGCAATCTGACTTTCAAAAATCTCTACAAAAGAATGGCCCTGACTAACATTAAACTATACCTTTCACAAATCACTTACCTCACAAAAATCTTCGCTGCTCAAGCTACTGCAATACAGCGAGCGCCACTACTGCCAGCTAAATAAAAGATTCAAACTATGGAAGGCACTAACTACTGATAGGGATAGTTAGCAAATGAAAGATATTAATAGAGAACAAACAATGTATTTACCTTGATATCATCACAAGTCATAATATATATATCAGTTCATGACAAATTACAAATCTCCGCCATCTCTCTCCCCACATCCACCACTGCTGGCGGCTCACCTCCAACTGCGCAACGCTACGCGCTGTTCACAGCCAGCTGCCGCTGCCCAACACTACAATGGCAGACAACAATGCAAACTAGCCACAGACTGCACACAGCACAGCCAGTGATTTTCATATTGAGCGCTACGTAACGTTGCCAATAAGAAAACATAAACAGCCTACTTACATAGAGAAAACATAAACAGCCTACTTACATAGAGAAAACATAAACAGCCTACTTACATAGAGAAAACATAAACAGCCTACTTACATAGAGAAAACATAAACAGCCTACTTACATAGAGAAAACATAAACAGCCTACTTACATAGAGAAAACATAAACAGCCTACTTACATAGAGAAAACATAAACAGCCTACTTACAAACTGAGTAACTGTTCATCGAGAATATCTCGTACATCAAAAGAATGTGTAAAAGTGTTCTTCTGTCCGTTTTTTCGCGCCGCGGTTTTCAATGTCAGTTACGCATTGCATCTCTGACGGCGCTTCGACAATAAACACGTTACGTCACAGTACGTTCATCTTTTACATTCTCGCAACCTTATTTGCTAACTGTAGCTATTGCCGAGTGACTGCTCGATTAGTGAATGATTTAAAATGATAAGGCAATCACATAATGTTACAAGCTCCCACAGTACCGGGGAAGTTATTCCGTGATGTCTTAACTGATGTCCTACCATCCTGTCCCTTCTCCTTTTCAACGTTTTCCATATATTACCTTCCTTTCCGATTCGGAGGAGAACCTCTTCATTCCTTATCTCATCAGTCCACCCAGTTGTCAACATTATTCCTAGGAACCAATCTCAAATGCTTCTGTCCGCTTTTCCCACTGACCATGTCTCACTACCATAAAATTCTGTGCTCCAAACGCACATTCACAGAAATTTCTTCCTCATATTAAGGAAGATGTCTGATACTAGTAGACTTCTTTTGGCCAGGACCATTAGTGTACGTGTTCCGCCGCCCTACCTCCGTCAGTCAAGGGTTATTTTACTGGCTTGGTAGCACATTTCCTTAGCTTCATCTACTTCGTGATCACCAGTCCTGATGTTAAGTTTATTGGTGTTCTCGTTTCTATTACTTCTCATTACTTTCGTGTTTCTTCAATTTTCTCTCAAACCATAATCTGTAATCATTCGACTCTTCATTCAACATATCCTGTAATTCTTCACTTTCGCTGAGACTATCAATGTCATCAGAGAAACTTAACACCGATATCCTTCCACGTTAAATTTTAAACCCTATCTTGAATCATTCCTTTATTTCCATCATTCCTTCTTCGACTCATGGACTAAATAGCAGGGGTCGAATAATACCTCCCTTTACTATAAGCTTTTTAATCCTTGGACTTTGTTCTTGGTCTTCCACTCTTATCGTTTCCGCTTGGTTCTTGTACATATCGTATATCATCCGTCTTCCCCTATAGCTTGCCCCTACTTTTCTCAAAATTTCTAACATCGTGCACCAACTTACTTTGTCTAGTGCTATTTTCAGGTCTTCCTTCTGTTTAGCTTCTATTATTAACCGCAACGTCAGAACTGCCTCTCTGCTACCTTTATCTTTCCTAAAGCCAAACTGTTACCACCTAAGCAACCTCAGTTTTCTTTTCCGTTCTTATTTATACTACTCTTCTTGTCAGCAACTTGCCTACATGAGCTGTTAAATTAATTGTGCGATATTTCTCGCACTGTCGGCTCTTGCAGTCTTGGGAATTATATGGAATATTTTTTTTTCCAAAGTCTGATGGTATGTCGCCAATCACATACATTCTACACACTAACGTGAATAATGTTTTGTTACCACTTTCCCCAATGATTTTACAAATTCCGATGGAATCTTATTTATTCCTTCTGTCTCACTTGATCCTAATTCTTCCATAGCTCTTCTAAATTTAGAATCTAATACTAGGTCCTCTACTTCTTACCTATAAACTCCTGTTTCATCTTCTGTCAAGTCGTCAGATGTCTTCCCCCTCATAGAGTCCTTAAATATACTCTGTTCAAATATTCGCTCGCTCCTCTTCATTTAACATTGCATTCTTAATGTTACCGCCCTAGCTTTTGATTTCGCCAAAGGTGCTTTTGACTTTTCATGTAGACACTTTGTCTTAACTCTCCTGCACTTCCAAATTATTTCCTTCCTAAGTGACTTGTACGTCTGTATTCCTGAATCTCCCTGGATGTGTTCGGTACTTCCTACTTTCGTCGAACAACTGAAGTATATCTACTATTACCCATTGTAATTGCAGGATGTATGTAGAGCCATAGCAACCGAAGTGGCTACGCACACATCCTGTAATTAAATTAACGCACAGTTGCTTGACCTCAGGCAATAAAAATGTTTAAAATTTCAATTACCCGTTGTTTCTTTGCAGTTACCTTCCTTGTAATTGCGGTTCTCTCTGCAACTTCTGTGGCTGCCTCCTTTAGAGAAGTCCATTCCTCATCAGCTGAGCTGCTTGCTGTGCAATTCCTCCTCGCAGTATCTGCACCCTCAGAGAACTTCAAGCGTGACTTCCATATCCCACATCTTTCGGGTTGACTCCTTCTGACCAGTCACTTAAACGTCAGCGTACTCTTCATCATATCCAAATTGAGATCTGAGTCTACGTCTGCCCAAAGATACGCCTTACAATGCAATATCTGATTTCGGAATCTCTGCCTGACCGTGATGTAATAAAATTGAAATGTTACCGTATCTCCTGGCTTTTTCAGAATACCTCGTTTTGTTGTGGTTTTTGAACATAGTATTCACTGTTACCGTCTGAAATTTGTTGCAGAATTCAATTAGTCTTTTTTCTCTCCCAATATGGAACCGCGCGACCGCTACGGTCGCAGGTTCGAATCCTGCCTCGGGCATAGATGTGTGTGATGTCCTTAGGTTAGTTAGGTTTAAGTAGTTCTAAGTTCTAGGGGACTGATGACCTCACATGTTAAGTCCCATAGTGCTCAGAGCCATTTGAACCATTTTCTTTCCCATTCCTACTACCAAGACGATATTTTCCCACAACACTTTCTTTTACTTCCTCACATACAACCGCATTCCAATCCTGCATGACTGATAGATTTTCGTCTTCCTTTGAATACTGAATTACCCATTCAATTTTCTCACATATTGTCACTGTGCTTCATGTTTAGCTTTCGACCTCGGCATTTACACCTGAACTATTGTTGTCGATTCTGAGGAGAACATCCCAGTCACTGTACTGTTCACAATAATCCATTGTGTGTCCTACCTTCTTATTCGTAACGAATTTTAATCCCGTTATATCATTTTTTGCTGCTGTTGATATTTCTCTATACTCGTCTGACCAGAAACCTTTGTATTCTTTCCATTTCACTTCACTGACGCCAACTATATCTAGATTGAGCGGTAGCATTTTCCTTTTTAGATTTTCTATCTTCCCTACCACATTCAAACTTCAGTCATTCCATATCCCGACTCGTAGAACATTATTGTTTCATTTTTTATTCAATATTTTTCTCATGGTCACCTTCCGCTTGGCTATCCCCTCCCGGAGATTGGAATGGGGGCTAGACCGGAACTTTCTACCAATGGAGAGGAGCCCACGTGTCCTGTGGATACGTGTTATGTTTCTTTAACGCAGTGGTTTCCATTGCCTTCTGCATATTCATGCTGTTGATCGGCACGTAGCAATGCTAATTCTTCATAGGCTGGTGTGATACGCTGGAAAAAGCTTACGTCACAATTATTTTTTCTTTATTCGTGTACGAAATGCATCACAAAATATATAAGAAATAAAACAAACCAAGTGCATTATTTAAATGCAAAACAAGTTTGTTCATGTAAAGACAGACCTGTCACATGCAGAAATACTTACTGAAAAATATAAATCATATTTCGCTCATCTAGAATTCGGTGTAGGCTGCAACTGTCTCGGGGTCATTGAGGAGGTCTTCTCGAGTACGCTCTCTGCGTGCATCCACCAACGGTGTTCCATTGTTCATGTTGCACCACAGCCACACCATGTTCAGTGTCTGTGTAGCCGCACCTTTTCATAAATTGTTTAGATCGCTCCATGCCCGTGCAAAGTCAGTTGAACGTTATCCAGTGTCAGAAATGGTTCAAATGGCTCTAAGCACTATGGGACTTAACATCTGAGGTCATCAGTGCCCTAGAACTTAGAACTACTTAAACCTAACTAACCTAAGGACATCACACACATCCATGCCCGAGGCAGGATTCGAACCCGCGACCGTAGCAGTCGCGCGGTTCCAGACTGAAGCGCCTAGAACCTTCGGGCCACCGTGGCCGGCTCTCCAGCGTCGCCAGTCTGGGTAGTATCCCTCGGGTAGAGCTTCCTCTGTGATAAGGGGTTCTCAATATCCTTCTTGCTGTAGTGACTGTATGGAAGTTAAGGTTGGTTGTACTGAGTATGTGACACTTCGTCTAATTTAAGCCTTTTAGGCATGTATTAGTCGTTGTGTAGTGCGTGACATTGGTTATTCATGTGTTTGATCATTTCTTTCAAGCTCAGGAATGATCTGACATTTGGAGGGGCAATGCCCGACAATGAATATAAATGTTAAGAATATATTGTACACAAGCATTCACCCCTGATCCAGCCCGCGCAATCTTTGGTACGAAAGTCCTTGGAGCGTGGCAGCAACATAGCCAAGTATGGGTGGGAGTGGCGGGGGGTGGGGTTAGGGTACTAGTGTCTCCAAGACCTTCTTTTTGAGCTCGAAATGGTGGAAGGTCGCGTGACCACTCGGAACTAATAGAACCTGATCCACAACTCTGTAAAACAATCAGTGTCCACTCTTAAAAAGTGTTTCTCATATTATAAATAATGGCGTCGTATGAAATAGTAATGATGTCCACGTTTTGTGGGAATTTGGTATACCCTTACTTTCGAAAAAACCATATTACGTACATTCCAACAGTTATGAATAAGCCGCGGAACGATCCTACGCTGTATGATTACAGTTTGCCCAAAACGTCCCTTGTGTTCAATGCAGAAACGTTAGGATCTCTCAAAAACTCATGCTGTTCATCAAGTCAATGTCTGATTTAAGACAGTATTCGAACATTGTGCTACAGTGTGCAGCGTCTCATCTTAGATTGTAATGAACCATATTGAGTTTATGGTCCACACACTGCCACGGTCTTCCTGACACTTCTACCAATCTTCCAACTACATCTTTCTTGTCTGTAAATAACTACCCATTGGCTTCCGATTGACAAGTTGCCACACTTATAGAAAATTATTTGTCGGTGGAGGGGCTTGACGCGTTAACTGAAAGGTCTAATTTTCAATTAAGACGAACAGCTTGGAAAAAATTTGTAATTAGAAGTTGTAATTAGAAGCCTGAATTCCTGACGGCAGTTGGCTCAACGCTTGCTGCCCCCCTCCCTTCCCCCCTTCCTTAATTAAGCGAGTAAATTGAAACGCCGTCCGCCACCATTGTTGCATATTCCGCCACTCGGACGGAAATGGGATCTTGAGGAAGGCGTCGAAAAGAGCGGCGACGCGACGCTTCTGGACGCCTGCCGGTGACGCGTCACTCCACGGTGTCACCGACAACCAGCATAGCGACGGCCGAATTACGACACGGAAAGATGTGGAGCTCAGGAAAGTGACGTTCCAAAAGAAACTTTGTTTAGGGTCACACGTCTATTCCGAGAGCCTATAAACGCTATTCCCAACTGTTAAGTTTGTGTTGATTTCTCAATGCAGCATATCAATAGTAACGGGGTAGCTGCTTCGTTTTTTTATTTATTATTGAGCATCTGATTTCGGCCTGTATTGGTCCATGTTCAGGCTATCTGTATGAGAAACTAAATTACATCACAGGAAAAGCGTAGAAGTCTACTGATGTACGTCGTCGTCATTGTTATGATCTTAAGTTCGAATATTGAATTCGTGCAACTTAACACATTATCTTGCGTTACTTAATTCATTTTAGCATAGCTATTTCAACCTATATCCATTTGGACATGCTTACTGTACTCAAGTCTTTGTCTCTGTCTACAATTTCAACCCTCCACAATTCCTTCCGTCGCCTTACTCGCGATTTCATGATCACTTCAGGATGCATTTTATCAGCTGATCGTTTCTTTTATTCATGTTGTAAAATAAATTTATTCTCTTCCGGATTCGATTCAGCACTTGCTCATTAGTTATTCTATCTACTCATCTAACCTCCATCATACTTCTGTAACAGCACATTTCCACAGTCTGTATTCACTTCTCGTCTTAATTACTTATCGTCCACCTTTCACCTCTACACAAGGCTACACTTCCGGCAAATGCTTTCTCGAAAGATTTTTTTTTTTTTTTTTTTTTTTTAGGAATAGCCAGTCTGCATATTATGTCCTTTCTACATCGGCTATCATCAGTTATTTTGCCGCCCAAACACCAAAACGCATCTGCTGCTCTTAGGGTCACATTTAGTCTAATTTCTTCTGTTCAAAATGGATCTGAGCACTATGGGACTTAACTTCTTTGGTCATCAGTCCCCTAGAACTGAGAACTACTTAAACCTAACTAACCTAAGGACATCACACACATCCATGCCCGATGCAGGATTCGAAACTGCGACCGTAGCGTTCGCTCGGTTCCAGATCGAAGCGCCTAGAACCGCTCGGCCACACCGGCCGGCAATTTCTTTTCTATTGCTGTTTGTAATTATCATTGTTTTACTTTCGTTTATGTTCATCTTGCAGTCTGATTAGGAGATACTATTCATTCCGTTTACCTACTCCAAGTTCTTTTTCAGTTTATTTTCTTGTCTACATTCTATTTCATTTGTTTTATTGTTGTTGATTTTTATCCCATAAACGCGTTTCAAGACAATGTATATTTTGTTCGATGTGCTCTTCAACGTGGTACCACAATCGTAGTTGTACTTATATGAAACATTATCTGTTGTGCGTCACATAAAATCTGCCTCTTCATGGTAAACTTAAGTTGGCATAGTCACATGCAGAATATCATATGTAATTGAAATTATTGTACAGCACATTAACCACGTTATGATAACGCCTTGATTTCGTCGGTGTGCCGATATTCGGCACGATTGTGTTCCGGCCGCAAGTGTTAAGGTCGATGCTGGCCTCGCCAACGATACTGTGCGGTCGAGTTGGCGGCGAGCGGCCCTCTGGCGACGAGAAGAGGAGGGTTGGAGAGTACCGAGCGAGAAGGACAGAACGGCAGTGTGTTGTGGTCCGGATGGTCCGAACTGTGCGTTAGTAATTTGGGCACTCTGTGGTAATGAACTGATGGTGCAACCGAGATGCTGTGGAATTCAGCGCTGCTGTGAAACGATAAGCCTTGGGCTCTGCAATTGTATGGACCCAATTTACGGCGAGCTGTGGCCGGTGTCGTTTGTGGGTGTTTTGACACGGTAGATAAACCAGACAGCGTGGGCCCAACCTGAACACGCTGTGCTGCAGCATATTCGCCCACAATAAGGATGTCATGATACTGGAGAAGAAAGCAGTGGAATACGGTACGTGTATTAACCTTCAGTGATTTCTGCGGTGTTAGTTTAATTAACTATGTGGAGATTGAGCAGTAACTGTCACTTTTCCACAGAAATTACGATTGTGTAAAACTGTGTCCAATGCCGGATGGGTGTTGTCATAAGATTATTATATTTCTTATTTGTGAACATAATTTTCTGTTATCAGGGTTACTCATTGGGCAGATTTGAAATTTTCAGTTCTGCGCTGTTGTTCAGCGGGTTATAAATACTGGAATTTGACAAGTATGCTAAGTGTGAGTTTTTGATATATTTTTATATCTAAGTGTTAAATGAAAGTGAATTCTGAAGTTTGTAAGCTACCTTTCTACCATTATGATTCTGTAAGTTTTTATTTGGAAGTGATGTTGTTTGCTACAGTTTTTGGTTGAGAATTTATTACCCGATTAATCAAAGGAAGAGTTATTTAACCAGCCTTTCTATGAATTGTTTTAAGACTCGTTTGCCAGTGCACTATTGTTAATACATTACGAAAATCAGTAATGTTCCAGTTGGGAACGATCTTTGATGTAACACTAGGGACTAGAGGCTATTTTTTAAGTTGCGGAAACGCTAATCCTGTTGTTTGTTGTTCTTGTTGAAGTGTCTAGACGCCTCTAAATTGAATACATTGACTGTAATTAGCTCCCCCATTCTACTTGTAACTGTGGATTGTTGTGAGTGCTATGAAGTGTTCATATCACAAGGATCTATTTTGCGCTATGCTCAGATGAACATGTTTCATCTAAGTACCACTAGAACTTTGGTTCCCTGCATTTAAATATCAGTAAGTACTTTCTTTCTATAATTATATTTCACTTACAATACAGAAGAATGCAGATAACACAGTTTAGACCGAATTTTTAATAAAATCAAATTTATCTGATGTTCACTCAATGAAATTCCTCACATATCTTACATGAGTAAACATTCGTTTACACAAGATATTGCTTAACTTTTGTTGTTCATGTACTTCACTTTGAAGTGTAGGTAGGAAATATTCCACTGACCCACAAACGATGCATTACGAAATGAGATATCTTAATGACTAAGAGTAACACTATAAACAATTTCTATCATTCACTTACCTTTATGGCTGGCTCTCCCAAGGCTATCATTAACTCTAACGGAATGTTGTCTACACCTGGGGGCTTGTTTCAGCTGAAGTCTTTCATTGCTTTGTCAAATTCTTTACGCAGTATCATATTTCCCTTCTCATCTTCATCTACGTCTTCTTCCATTCCTGTAAAATTGCCCTCAAATAGATGTCTCATGTATAGACCCTCTACTCCTTCCACATTTCTGCTTTCCCTTCTTTGCTTGGGACTGCTTTTCCATCTGAGCTCTTGATAGTCGTACAGGTAGTTCTCTTTTCTCGAAAGAACTCTTTAATTCTCCTATAGGCAGCATGTATCTTACCCCCTTGTGATATATGCTTCTACTTTCTTAGATTTGTCCTCTAGCCATCCCTACTTAGCCATTTTGTACATGCTGTCTATCTCACTTGTTAGACGTTCGTATTCCATTTCGGCTGCTTCATTTCTTGCATTTTTATATCTTCTCCTTGGGGCCTCTGTGATGTTGAATTTTTGTTTGCTTTCAACTTGGAAGTATGCAAAGGGAAACGATGACACCAAGAAATGAATCAAGTGCTAGAATTGTAATGGACCTTAAATCTCCGTTACGAACTGGATATGGTATTGCAGCATGTAACTTTTTTTACGAGTGTTCCACATGCACAGAGGCTCTTGAAACTAAGGCTAACTTTGACCGGTATTCCTTGAAAAACAAGACCGACATCTTGTATGGACTACAACCACTGCCTATGAAACCATGATTTTCATTAATTTTTGGACTCAGTGTAGACATGATTCTAATGTCATATACGCGTCTAAAAAAAAGAAGACAGTTATCTATTTGAGGTTGGAACATCACGATGACAATAGCGGCACAGTAAGGAAGATGTTCAAAATTTTTACTGTTCTACGCTACAACAATTTCGAAGGTTCAGTTAATATAACGGGCAAAATGAAAAATGAGTATTTATGCAATAGGAGTAACAATGGATGGACTTTTGTGCAATTCTTGAGCGCGATTATTCCAGCAGCCCTGAATGTCTGTTATTTGAAAGACAAAAATCGTGATGTAAATGCTCTTACACGCAACAGTGGGAGAAAATTTTTGTTGTATCTAGGATATGAATTTGTAAAGCCTTACGTAAAGCAGAGAATGATGAACGTGAATGTGATGCCTGCAAAAACGAGAACAGCAATGAATCAGTCAATGCTTGGGGTGGATGTAATCCCAGTGACACGGCAGTCAAGTTCAATGGAACCTCTACAAGGAATTTCGAGCGTTGAACTTGCAAACCGTGTTATAAGGAAGAAAATCGCAAGGGTAAAATAAAATGTGTGTAGTGAATATGCATTTATGTGTGTAGTGAATACGCATCTTTAAAACTGGAACAAGTATGCAAATATTGCAGCTGATTCAAATTGAAACGTGTGGAATTACAGACAGACTTTACGTCTGAAAAAGTTATAATTTACATAACTTGCTACCAACGGCCTTGAAGTGGGATATATTTTTAATTACATTGGGATTAAAAAGATTATTACTTTCGATTACTCTGTTATTGTAAATGATTAATTTTGTTCCCGCTCATGTACCATGTCTAATCACACAATTTACTTTGGGGTACTGTGGCAGCCGCTTTGTATACTATGTAATTTTTATAGCTTGGTATGCAAAAGGTTAATCCGATTAAGGTTGGATAAAACACTTAACTGCACATATTTTATCACTGTACATTACTGGTTATTACAAATGAACATATAAATTCTTAATATTTAAAGTATAGTCGCAACATACATTTTATTAACACAACACGGTTCTGTCAGTTAACACGTTCCTACACCAGAGGCACGGTTTACGCCGATACCTTTACCAATAACATCGTTACATGTTTCTGTAGTCACTGACGACTGTGTACACATTATCACCGCAAGTTACGGTACTCTCCTGTTATTAATGGATGCAACACCATTCTAGGAAGTATTTTCAAACACTTCAGCATAGTAATTCACGTAGCAACAAAATTCAAGGTATTAGAGATAAAAATGAGCTATTTCCTTCACACATTAGATGAAATACTGAAGCGACATTCCTTATCGTAGAGAACCATTAATAACTAAAACCTGTGGAGAGCAAAAATCAAATGGAAACTGTCACATTACTTTGGTATTGCACTACTTGTTTTCATTCAGTATTAAGGTTGAACCTTTACTATAAAACTTGTTTGTTTTACTGTTGGACATTTATTTAAAAGTAACTGTTGCTTCTACACGTAAAACCTGAAATACATAATATGAGGAAAAATTAATTTTAAGAGGGAATTTATGGGCTGAAAAATTCTGAGACGCAATGTAATATAGTATGTGTGTCACTGTGAGACCTGATATTTACAAAACAAATGTTGAATAAATTTATAGTGTGCTACTCCATACACAGCAATAAGGAGGGTTAGGCTGCCGAGTGGTGCGGTACTGTCGTTGTAGGAAAAATGCACAGGAGCGGGAATGATTAGCGAACAAGTTTATACAACAAACAGAAGATTTACTCGTATTTGTCGAAGTGAACGAAAGACTCATTACAAATAATGGAGCAAGAAAGTTCAGCTTCCACAGTGTCAACCAGGATGAGGCCATTAGGAGGCGTCAGCGTAGTGTGTCCCTCAGCCAACTGGCTCGGACCACAAATGGTTTGAGCAGTTGTTGCCGGCCGTCGTACACACATAAAAAATGTTCAGCATCACCTCGGTTCCGGAACCTGTACAGAAAAATGGAATAGAGATCACCATAAACATCATTTCCGCTCTTTTTACTGCTCAGGAAAACCACACATTGCATGTTGTACCACCATACAGCGAGACCTTCAGAGGTGGTGGTCCAGATTGCTGTATACACCGGTACCTCTCATACCCAGTAGCACATCCTCTTGCATTAATGCATGCCTGTGTTCGTCGTGGCATACTATCCACAAGTTCATCAAACCACTGTTGGTCCAGATTGTCCCGCTCCTGAACGGCGATTCGGCGTAGATCCCTCAGAGTGGTTGGTGGGTCATGTCGTCCATAAACAGCCCTTTTCAGTCTCTCCCTGGCATCTGCGATAGGATTCATGCCTGGAGAACTTACTGGCCACTCTAGTGGAGGGATGTAGTTATTCCGAAGGCAGTCATTCACAACATGTGCACAATCGGAACGCGAATTGTCGTCCATGAAGACGAATACCTCGCCAATATGCTGCTGGTATGGTTGCACTATCGGTCGGAGGATGGCATTCACGTATCGGACAGTCGTTACGCCACCGGCGGCGTACGTCGGCCCCACATAATGCCAACCGAAAACAGCAGGCAAATTCCACCATGCTGCACTCGCTTGACAGTGTGTCTAAGGCGTTCAGCCTGTCCGGGTTGCCTCCAAACAAGTCTCCGACGATTGTCTGGTTCAAGGCAACATATCGGTGAAGAGAACGTGATGCCAATCCTGAGCGGTCCGCTCAGCATGTCGTTGGGCCCATCTACACCGCGCTGCATGGTGTCGTAGTTGCAAAGATGGACCTCGCCATGGACGTCGGGAGTGAAGTTGCGCATCATGCTGCCTATTGCGCACAGTTTGAGTCGTAACACGATGTCCTGTGGCTGCACGAAAAGCGTTATTCAACACGGTGGCGTAGCTGTCAGGGCTCCTCCGAGCCACAATCCGTAGGTAGCGATCACCCATTGCAGTAGTAGCCCTTGGGCGGCCTGAGCGAGGCGTGTCATCGACACTTCCTGTTCCGAACAACTTCGCTTTGGTTCACTCAGAGAGGCCTGGACACTTCCCTAGTTGAGATCCCCTCCTGGGAAAAAGTAACAATGCGGACGCCATCGAACCACGGTATTGACTGTCTAGGTATGGCTGAACTACAGACAACACGAGCCATGTACATCCTTCCTGGTGGAATGAATGGAAATGATCGGCTGTCGGGCCCTTTCCGACCAACTGCCACTGCTCATGTATGGTTGTTTACATCTTTGGGCGGGTTTAGTGACATCTCTGAACAGTCAAAGGGACTGTGTCTGTGATACAATATCCACAGTCAACGTCTATCATCAGGAGTTCAGGGAACATGGGTGATGTGAAACTTTCTTGGTGTGTGTATATCGCCGCGGCAGAGTGCGCTGGTATATCTGATATGCAGAAGGCGCTGCTCAGTGGGCACGCACCACTGAGTCCGCCAGGTCCTACTGAAGTGCTATCGCCGTCTAACAGAAACTTGTTATTCCGTTACCAACCATGATACGCCAAGGGGTGGTATCAGTATATGATAGGACAAAATTCGGTAGTATTGGAGTGTGCTTCTTGTCAATCCACTGGCGTATACACATTTTGAGAAATTTTGATCTGCAGATACCCATTATAAATTTTAGCTGTAGAATAGGGGTACTCAAACCACTGTGCTTATTTAAAAGTAGCTACGAAAAGAAGCTACATTACAAACACGTATGACATGGTTAATTATTGTGGAGCTAAGCTTCCCATAAAATGAGTGAAGTTTAAAAATATGACACCAAAATACAGAAACGTAATAATTTCATCTTTAACAAAGCGTGTAGTTTTATAAAAACGCTTTGCCGAGGAACGTTTTGATAGGGATAAGTTGCAGATATGTGAGTTCTTACTCTTTGATAAAGTCACAACTTGGTGACCTGAGTCTGCCGAGAGCTGCTGGCAAACGAGGTGCACTCTGTCCTTGTGAAGCCAACTGAGGAGCTACTTGGTTGAGAAGTAGTGGTTCAGGTCACAGCTGCTGACAACGGCCAGGAGACCGATGTGCTGACCACATGCCCCTCAACATCTGGATCCAGTGACAGCCGGCGGCTGCGGATGTGAAAGCGGTCAGTCGGCACCATTGGGCCCCCGAGGCCCTTTCGGAAGTAGTATGGTGAGTCATATCTGCATACTGGAATTCTGTTTGGCTGAGTGCAACGTTTAAGCCACGCAGGTCAAGTGGGTGCGGGCAAAGTTCGCGCCACTAGCTGATTTCCGGTGAAGGTTGCCTCGTTCCACCTGGTTTTGCTTGGCCTAGGCATGATGTCAGCGTCCGGTACCAGCTGAGTCGTTCTAATTGTCAATGTACAACGCGGACCGTGCTGAGTACAGTGGAGCCAGTGGTATGAAACTAAAGAGAGTTTGATTACAAATCCGGTGGTATACAGATATGTTTTGTGAATGTAATATTAGAGGCTGTGTGGAGACAAATTTTTATCATTAATGGAGTCGCTACAACAATGAGCTTATACAAAATGGCAAGGGCAACATTTAATTATTACGTAACTACATCATGGGCAGGGAAGGTACCTGCCACTGACAAAATCACAGTTTTTGTAAGCAGTAGTTTCAAATATATTCAACTGCATTTAAACCGAATGACAATACTTTAAACTGGTAACTCCGACCAGCGAAAATAAAATCTGTATATTTTCTCGACTGTTCCGTCAAGGGGATTTGCAGTATTAAAACCGCAAATCAATGGAGGGAAGATATTTTACTCCAAAGAACTTTTGGAACTGTTCCTCCAAATTCTCTAGTCTATTACTTACTGGCACAATAATTTTATTAATGTCACGAGTATCTATCACGAGACATATTTTTCCACTATCTTTTGTAACTGCTGCGGGCTGCTGTAATGTGACATTGACGACTCAATTATTCCCTATTCTCGCATACTTATTTGTAGTTTCACAGCCTCCTTTTTCTACCATGAAACGGAGTAAGTGGCATTAGAAAATGTCTTGTGTGGTATCACATCAATATTATACGTATAACCTCTGATGATCCCTGGTCTCTTAGAGAATACTTCCGACGGCCGCGGTGGCCGAGCGGATCTAGGCGCTTCAGTCCGGAACCGTACTTCTGCTACCGTCGCAGGTTGGAATCCTGCCTTGGGCATGGATGTGTGAGATGTCCTTAGGTTAGTTAGGTTTAAGTAGTTCTAAGTTCTTGGGGACTGATGACCTCAGATGTTAAGTCCCATAGTGCTCAGAGCCATTTAGAATACCTCTGTGTGTTCCTTTATTAGGTGAGATAACTGTAATTCTTACTCTGGTGTCAGATATGTGGATTCCTCTACTTCATCTTTTGTTGATTGACAGGACTCTGTGATACTAACATTCTCTCCACTGTGATGGATATAATCTCGCGCCCCACAAAACAGTACTGCAAATGCAGAATTTTTGGCAGGTTACGTTTGACTTCAACATTCTGACAGTATTTGTCATGTATAGCATTTGTGCGCAGCAATTAGAGTGTCACTCTTACTTCTCCAATCGCTAAACTGCAGATACCTTGAGGGAGGTCCACATTGGCATTCCTTTCTCTCAAAAACTCCCAACCCAGCATACAGGCGACTCTCAATCCCTTTACAACCAGGAACGTGCAATTGAATGCTCCATTTCCCATAAATACGTCCACCTGTACCCGGCTCTTAAATACCTGTTCTTGGGCACCACCAGCACCCGACACTTTGCAATTCTGAACTGCAAACACTGGCACTTTATGCAATTGGCACAATTTCTTATAAAAGTCATAACCCATCACATTACCTGTAGATCCTGTACCAATTACGATACTGACCGGTGTACTAAGAACTTGAGCGTGAACTACAGCCTTTATCAACTCACTATTTACTTGGTTGCATCTCTTATTCTCAGATAAAAGCTCCTCCTTCATTACAACACCATTGTTATATCTTAACTTGTTGCCTACAACCTGTTTCTCTTTAGTCTCTTACGAGCTCCCACTCCGTCCCACGGCCTACAACGGAGAGCTATATGCGGCCGTCTTTAGTTTGTGGAATCAGTTGGTATAGGACGATTATCATTCGTCACATCAACTATTATGACAGTCTGATTCTGATTCTGCCAAGCCGGGTTGTTTGAAGTACCTGCTTGACCGTGTTCGTTCCTACTACTGCTATTGTTGGAGTACCTTTCGGGGTTATTCTGATTGTCCTCTCTCGGATACTAGGGCATTGCAAACCTATTCTTCCCCTGTGGCCTTGCGTTTCGCATCTGCTGTTGATTGCCACCTCCTGGGCCAAATCTTTCCTCATATCATCGTTTTCGTCTGTTTTGAGGTGAACTGTTTCCCCAAGCCTGTATATTGTTGTTACCTTTATCATCATTCTGATGACAGTTATATGACTGATTTCCGTTCATAGGTTTACCGTTGTGGTTTCGTCCATTAGAACAATTCGCACAATTATTCCAACCAATATGGATAGCTTCTTGTTTGTCTTTGATTCAGTAGATTTAATTCAGGAAGACGTAAAGTTACAAAGTAGCAACGGAAGTGGTTACGAGTATAAAGAAAAGAGCCTTTTCTTTATACTCGTAACCACTTCCATTGCTACTTTGTAACTTTACGTCTTCCTGAATTAAATCTACTGAATCAAAGACAAACAAGAAGATATCCATATTGTCTGGAACATCGATTAGTTTCTCTGTAATATTTGGTGTAAGTCTGGATTTTAATAGCCTGGCCACATCACGAATTGAGATCGGTTCGTCCCAATATTGCATTTTGTAAATATATTCATCAAAATACTCTCTGAAGCTTCCTTGTTTAGGTCTATATGCCTGTGGACTACGAAGTCTAGAACCGCGTGACTGCTACGGTCGCAGGTTCGAATCCTGCCTCGGGCATGGATGTGTGTGATGTCCTTAGGTTAGTTAGGTTTAAGTAGTTCTAAGTTCTAGGGGACTGATGACCACAGATGTTAAGTCCCATAGTGCTCAGAGCCATTTTGAACCTGTGGATTACATACTTCTTTTCTACGTCTTTCCTGAATACGACGTGACCAGTACTTTTTTTTCAAATTCAAACTGTTTACAGATGTAGCTAGTTTCAGCTACATCTGTCACCCATCGAGCAGCGTCTCCTACTATGTGCGAAACAATAAACGTTATCTTTTGTTTCTCGGTCAAAGCAATGGACAGTATCATTCGAAAACTCTTTATGAATACAACCTAGTGAATACTTTTTTTGTCGGTGGAGAAGGTTTGAAACTGGCGGTGTTTAATTAAACTCTCCTCCATCATTATTGAAGACACAGTAGGCACAGCTCCAACACCATTCAATTGTTCACTGTTAGGACTACAGGTTCCTGCATGTACCCCACAAATTGTATTATAGGTGGCAGAGAACGTCGGAATTTCGTGTGAAACATGAGAAGCAGCTATATAATTGCCCTCAATTCTCATGTTATTTACTCTTTCCTGTCCTGTCAGATTAATCTGACTAGCCGAGTGAACTGCACGAATTGCGCGTGTCACTTTTGTGTTTTACCGTCTATCTGTTCCTCTTTGTTATCTATCCCTTTTCCTACTTTTTCTACGACCTTTTTACTATGTTCTGATAGGCAAATCTGTATTCTTTCCTCATTTCCCATCTCTATATTTTCTGGCCTCTCGGCTATGTTCTGAATACCTTCCTTCATGCTAATCTTCTCTGTCTGCAGATTTTGTACGTCTGTTGTTAGACTAACTACCAAATTTGAATGTTTCAAACTCGATATGTCTTCTTTCATGACTTCGAAACATTTAAGATGTTCATATATTTTGTTTTCCCTGTCTTTTTCCCTTTCCTCTCTATCTCTCTCTTTCTCCCTCCTCCTGCTGTCTCTCCCTTTCTAATCGTATTCCTTCCCTCTCTCTTTCTCTCTCCTCCTGATGTTTCCACATTTCTAACTGTATTCGTTCCCTCACTTTACCTCTCTCCTCCTGTTGCTTCTGGAACTGATGTAACTTCATTAGGATTGCAGTTATGGCGTCGTAACCCTGTGCGGCGCACCAAACTGTTTGCTTAGCTGCGGGCGCGGCTGTTTCACCCGCAGCAGTTGGCAACACGCTACTATCAACGCTAAACTCTATATCCACGTGCTGATGTGCAGCCTCTACTTCATGACCCATAATATTTTCTTGCATATTTGTGTTGGATGTAGATCCCATGAGTATTTTCTTCAATACGTTATCACTATCCTCTCGTGGATCTGGTTCCATACCTACTTCTCTCGTGGTCTTACTACGTAAGCTCATAGACTCTGAACGAGACATTATTTTATCCCAATTATTTTCACAGCACAATTACCACAATAATAATAATAATAATAATATCTATAATTTATAATTCTACACAAAATTTACAGCAAATATAAATTTTCTTGCCTACTTGAATCACTGTTTGCAAAACGCTACCAAGCGGAACGAACCACGAATACTGGCGAACAAAACGACACACGAAAGCAAGAGACATTTTCAGAAGCCCTTACCTTCGTTTTTACTGTCGGTTCTATTCTTATTAAAATCTGTGGTGGATCCCGGGTCTTTAGTTTCTCTTAACTTCGAAAGGAATAATCCTCGTACACATGAAACAGATTACATATACAAGCATTAATTCTTTTATCTTAATAATATATTGTTTTCATATACATAAATATTCTGGAACATGGAGCCCCACGTTGGGGTGGAGCGCTATGCTATAAGCATAGGCCTTTTCAGCCAGTAGTGTATCTAAGTGGTCCTGATAGTGTTTCATTTTCACCTTGGAATTTTTTTGATGTAGAAAATTTTTGTCTAATTGCGTAGAAGATGTAAAACTTGAAAATCAGGTCGATGTTGAGAATATTGTCTACTTCTATAGGAGTTGATTGAAGTACTTTTGCTCAGTAACCTGTCCATTCGATATCAAGCTGCTACACCATCCCAACTCCTTGTAGGTGCTCTTGGTCTGTTGACAATTTCATTGATTTCTTCATTTTGCTGAGGATTCTGTTGGAGTAAATTCGATACTGCTTCAATAGTAATGTAGAGAGGTAATGCATATTTGAAATTCGGAAAATTAAACTTTGTACGATCATGCTGCAAGAATGAATTTGTAAATCCGTTTGTAGTCTGCTGAGTTCCAATCTGGTAATTTGTTCTTTTATTCTGTCTAGCATGTTCTTGGTGAAATGTTTCGTCGGACAGAGGGTGGCAGAGCACCTCGTGTTCCAGCTGCTAAGAAGGCGAGTACACCGTTCGTTTGTTGTATATTTTTACGAGCTTCCAGCAGGAGCAACTTATTTATTTACAGATACCTGTGTATCTACTAGATTATTTTTGTAATTTATGGCGTGTTAGAGTGCTTACTAGGTACAAGTTTTTATTTTAATAAGAGTGTAGCATACTGTACCGCCGTTGCTATCGACCTTCGTAGCGTACAGTCTTTTCTTTGTTTTGCTTAGTGTAGCTCAGTCTTGTTTAGACTGTTAGTGAGAGTCCACTTCGAATTTCTGCTGCTAATAAGCAGAGAACACTGTTCGTTTGTTGTATATTTTCACGATCTTCAAACGGGAGCGACTGCAGCAATGTATAGGAACTGTGATTGCTACGTACAGATGCGAGCTGAGTTGGCGACTCTTTGCTCACAGCTCCAGGCAGCGTTGGCTTCCATCACACAGTTTGAGGCTACTGCCAAGGGGCATCACTGTGGCGGGTCATACTGTAAGTAGGCTGTTTCTGTTTTCTTATTGGTAACGCCACATAGCGCTCTGTATGAAAATCACTGACTGTGCTGTGTGCAGTCTGTGGCTAGTTTGCATTGTTGTCTGCCATTGTAGTGTTGGGCAGCTGGATGTTAACAGCGCGTAGCGTGGGGCAGTTGGACGTGAGCCGCCAGTAGTGGTGGATGTGGGGAGAGAAATGGCGGAGTTTTGAAATTTGTAAGACTGGATGTCATGAACTGCTATATATATTATGACCTTTGAACACTATTAAGGTAAATACATTGTTTTTTCTCTATCACAATCTTTCATTTGCTAACTATGCCTATCAGTAGTTAGTGCCTTCCGTAGTTTGAATCTTTTATTTAGCTGACAGTAGTGGCGCTCGCTGTATTGCAGTAGCTTGAGTAACGAAGATTTTTGTGAGGTAAGTGATTTGTGAAAGTTATAGGTTAATGTTAGTCAGGGCCATTCTTTTGTGGGGATTTCTGAAAGTCAGATTGCGTTGCGCTAAAAAAATATTGTGTGTCTGTTTAAGCACAGTCATGTATAATTTTTCAAAAGGGGACATTTCATATGTCAACCCTTAGCCCAGAATACCTCACTGGAATCTTCTGATTTTTTCTTGTAGTTTGTGTAATTAGTGTAGCTTTTGTTTATTGCTAGTGCGTAATTGTAGAGAAAATTTCCTCTGTAGTTGTAGTTTTTTATTGTTGTACAGTAAAACAGCTGTGACATGCATGTAGATTTGCACCAAGTATTTCACAGCTGCGCTTCCAATTAAGTAGACATTATTTCCATTGCTATGTTATCTTATTTTGCTCTTCAAATTGTGCTTTTCTGTGTTATCGTGTGAAATATTGTGACAATTATGGCATGTGAAAAACGTAATACTAGTCTCCGAAGTAAACTGAGAAATGACAGTGAAGACGAAAGCAGTGTGTTAGCGCCACCGTGTAATGAATTAACTAATGTTCAACATAGTAATTTGGTAATCGTGCATAGGGAAATGGAGTGGGTGGCAAACTATGGAGTAGGCAGTGAAACAATTAGTGAACAGGGAAGCATTATCGATCGATCGCTCTGAAACAGCTCGCCTCAGGAATCTGAAATGACAGGACACAATTTTGCAAATGCTGTAGATTCAGGTTTTGCGTCCTCACCGTTTTCTCAAATAAGTCAAGACACATTTTCTGCTTGTCAAAATGTGAATGTTGCCGGTGCAAATGCACTGCCGAAAAGCGTAGAGGAACAGATTCCAGACATTAATGCATTGTTATTACAGCTAATGCAACAAATGGAACAAAATCAGAGACAAACACAGCAAAAGCTTCAAAAGTTAGACACCACACTTGAACAGACACGTGAAGATTTAACTACTGAGTTACAAAACATTGAATCGAAATGTCAAAAAGTCAGTAATGAAGTAAAAAACACAAATTTGTGAGCATTTTCAACCTATTTTTTCGCGGCATGAAAATGCATTACAGAATCACGAAGCAGCCATAAAAGAACTGCAAACCATTGTTCATGAAAATCACTACACCTTGCAAGCTAAAATTGACTCAGATGCATCTACCGATTCGGTTACGCAACTTGCAAAAACTCAGGAAAACTTAAAGGACACATTAGATACTCTGAAACTTGGTTCAGAAAAACACACTGAGGAAATAAGTACACTATAGGAGAAAGTAGCCGAACTTTCGGATCAGTTCACTAACTTATCTACAAAGGTAGATTATGATCTGAATGACACAAGACCTGTAGCCATCACTGACACAGAAGAGTATGAACAAATTAAGAAATTCAAAGAAAATCAGAATCAAATTAATACGCAACACAAAAGAGAAATCCGGGAAGTACAAGATCAGTTGGCACAAGTAATACAAAAATTACATATTTCAGAGGACACTCGCGCTCCAACACGGGAAGAGGGACTTAGAAATACGGAACAACCACAAAATAAAAACACAGGACACTTCGGAAAATATGAAAGAAATGGGCAAGGCACACCGAATTTTGAGATGGAACCGCCAAAACGACGTAACAATGACCGACATGCGACTCGCCGACATGATGATTTTGACTATAAGCTGTTCATTACTACACGTAAATTCAAAATATTTAAGAATTCTGGCAACGACATTCATCCACAAGCATGGCTCCATCAATTCTCTCATTGTTTTCCTCCCAACTGGTCGTTAGAACACAGATTAGAATTTATGTGTGGCTACTTAGAGAATGAACCAGCTTTAAGAATGCGATCGGTCATTCACGATTGTCACAGTGAAGGAGAATTTTATCATGCCTTCCTCTCAGCATATTGGTCTCAAGCTACACAAGACCGAGTAAAACATAGCATCATAATGATGAAACATTTCGAACAATCTGAATTTTCCAGTCTTGTGAAATATTTTGAAGACATGTTGCACATGAATCAGTATCTTTCAAACCCATACAGCCCCTCAGAACTCATCTGCATTTGCTTAATCAAATTGCCTGAACATTTGCGACATATTATTTTGGCAGGGCGTTGCAAAGACGACACTGAAGCTTTTCAGGGACTGTTACAAGATTTGGAAATTGACACTAACAATCGCCGAACGCGAAAACAGGAGCACAACAATTACAGATCACATCCGTCACAATTCCGCGATGAAAGAAATAATAACTGGACACAAGAAGGCTATTCTTACAACGCAAATCGTGAACAAAACAGACACCACCCATATGACAACCACTGGCAGAGTAATAGTTACAGAAAAAGATCGCATTTCCGTGGTAATGAATATGACAGAGACAATCATAGAAACAGACAATATGACAACCAGAACCATTATTATCATGGGAGACAGAATAACTTCAGATGCAACGGTCCACCGTGCAGTGATAATTCAGGGAGAAATTCTTCACCACTTAACCGACAAGAAAGAAATTACAGGAACTACCGACATGACGACAGACGATATAATCGTAACGACAGACTTGAACTGCATCAGAACTGGCGAGATTCAAACAGAGCAGGGCACTCTCGACAAGGTGAATTTGTAGAGGTTAGGTCTCCTAATTCCAGTAACGACACGCGCCAACAAAGAAACAGACAATGACTCGCACCGCAGGCAGCCACGTGCGCCCGCTGGCTCAGGGAAAAATAACATAGACGCTAACCTTGAGAAAAATTCCAGTATTCTTTACCGACGTATACCACATGATAATTGCGTTAAAGTTGAAACTCTGCATACCAGGAAGAGCAAAGGGTTACACCACATTTCACACGTAAAACCGTTTATTGAAAGATAATCTGCTTTTTAACTTTGTCTTTGCCATATAACTTTTCACGTTACATTACTGGTATGCTTGTCAGACTTAGAATCTGTTAATATGCAACAATGTTTGAAGTTAAATATCCAGTCAAGAACCAAGAGAACTTATTGAAACAGAAATTACGAATGCATTGTTATAGTGAACAGACGTCACAGTGTTAGTGTGTTTGTACATTCTTGCTTGTTAGTTGCACCATTACGTAATGACTATAAGGCTTACATACTTAGACCATATACTGGTACTGCTAATGAGATTTTAATGCAACATTTTGGTTTAATTGAAAATACATTCTGGATTTAAAGTACTTTCTGTGAGATACCAGACGACACAGTGGTTAGTTTATGTGACAACTACACGGTTTTATCACGACGTTACTAATGAGTGACAATTTACAATGTTGCTTTAGCGGTGTTTCTGTTTTATATCTGCACAGTTTCTCTGCATTATTCTGGAAAGTAAAACATGTTTTAGTAGTAACTTTTGTGGTATAGCAACAATGAGACAGCCTTTTTCGTGGCACAACAACACGTTACTGTACAGTACTTTCTTCATCACGCCAATAAGCATAATAACTACGATATCTATATGCAAAGCATTTCACTTTTGTTTATCATGAGGTAAGTACATTGACTTCTGCAGAACTTAGCTTTCAGAGGATGATAACTACGACACTTCCACAGAGACTATGTTGCAACAAGACGCACAGTTTAGCGCTACAATAACTGTATTTGAGTGATTAATTTTGTACTTAAAACATTTATTTTTAAAGATTTTGAATTACAAAGAAAGTTTTCCGTGATACATTTAATTCCATTGCTGTAATCTGTAACACCTGAGGGTAGAATTACATTAATCCTCAGGGGGTATACGCTTACATTGTGTACCATGTGTTTGGCAAGCGCAAGGAGCCCTAGCTAATATGGTATTTGCTTCTACAACTTTACACATAGGTACCATATTTCTCTAACACACAAATTACACAGCTATCTGATAATTTAACTGAGAGATAAACATTTTTTTACTACATCAGTGACACATGTTTATGCAGTTAGACAGTTGGGTAACTTCACACTTATGAAATTGTATTTTGTCTGTACTTTGTGAACTGTTCATATTTTATTTTTTTTTGCAACCGTTGTGATACTACGAGAGCTTTGAATGATGTATTTGGTAAGGGAGCATGATTTTAAAGTACGTTTGAGGTAGATGACACTATTAAAATGAGCAGAGAATTTTTTTTAAGTTTTGAAATTATTGCAGAAAGCTACGACGTTTTTGAGATTTAACTGGGGTGTTATGACATTATTACGACGATGTGTATTATGCTGTTGAGTTATGTTTATGATCAATAAGCTGATGCTATATGAGGAATTTGATTATGCTATATATCGGTTATGATGAAATATTGTAGAAGTGTCGACGATGTGTATATGTATAATAAGGTAAGGAATAATGAGTAGTGGTTAGGGACTCTGATTTGTGGAAAAGGTTGTTGGAAACCAAGAATCGTACCTTAAGAGTTATGAAATGTGTCTAAATCCGTGAATGTATCACAATGCCGATGAATATTTTTTGGACACTGTTATATTTATAGGATTTTGTTTCTACAAATTTGTAACGCAAATTCTCAACCTGTGAATTTTTATATGAGACTGCCACTGTAGCAGAAACTGCTGTCGTAAATATTTCAGTATGAAAGATAAGTGACCTTGATGTAATGCGTTTTGGGCGCCCAGCTGAGAGGTAGTCGTCTGACAAAAGAAAGCCATTAGGTGAAAAAAAAAAGAAAAGAGGCCATTATCCTCGCTATTGACATTTCTTTGTCGAAAGCATCGCAAATACGACACGCTCAAACTTGAAAACATATGATAACACTATGGCACTCTTAATTTATGATATTTACTAAAATGCCTAATGAAACGATGAGCTACATTTTACATCTATTGTCTTTCTAGTTGAGAGATTGCTCATTTTGTTTAATATCTGGTCTCCAGCTGTGTTGCAGCATTGGTTTTATAAAATATACTTAAATGCATCTGCTAATGTGAACACTTTCTGTCAACACATCTATTAAATAATTATTTTCTGATCCACATTCTTCGAAAAAGGAGCTCTTGGAATGGAAAGAACAATAAGAAGGGACTAATAACAGTAACTGCATATATAATTTTCTTTTCAAGTACTTGGTAATTTTTTTGTAGAATTAATTTTTGTGGTGCACCACTTTAATTATATAGACATTAAGATATGAATATACATTTCCCTTATCTGCATTGTTGTCTTTAATGTACTATTTTCTTTTGCTTGAGCTATGTCATATTTAGATATAAGTTATTGCATTTGCTGCTGCTGTTTGCCAGGCATAGTGCTACTAAATTTCACTTTACATTACTCTGTTAAGCCAGTTTTATTACTGATTTATTTTTCTTGTTGTAATTTTGCATTTTATCTGTTAATTTAGCTTTACTGCTGCTTGGTTTGCACTCTGCATTTTTTTGTCATTGCTATTTGTGTTAATTGTTTTGTGCTGCTACATTGCTTCGTCCCTTAGTTTAGCATCTGAGCTCAGTAGATTTAAGTTAGCTTAAGATGGGGTAGGCTATATGTTTGAACGAGTTGTGATGAATTGGAATAAATGCATTGAGAAGCTATAAGAAAATGGTTTGGCCAAAGAAGAATTTTGAAAGAGGATGTGAACAGAATATAGAAAGCATGCTTGGATAGGATTTTTTTGGTGGAAACAAATGTTGAAATAAGAGGGAAGATCTACAGAATGAAGTTTTGGGTTGGACTGCAGTACTAAATGTCACACTGAAAACGAACCCTGTCTTTCCTTTTCTATTATTTCGCTATATTTTTGTGTACCCTTGTGTATTTGTGTTCTTCCTGTCTTTATGTGTTTAGCTAATAAGATTTATGTTGTAGAATTTCTCTAATACTCAGCTACATTCACTCTGATGAGGAATACTGTTATCCTCAAATATAATTTGCATTTATAATACGTTATTTTCTTTGTAAAGATGTTTAGACATTATTAATTCTGTTCTGTTTCAATTATCATGTGTGAAATTAATGTTTCGAAAACTATTCTCATTATTTTATTTATTTACTTATTTTATAATTCCTGTAACACTGATGTATATGTTCGTTTCTATTCTTTTGTAAAGTCTGTATTACTACAAATGTTATCTGTACTGTTATGCTCTTTAATGATCTATTTTGTTCGTTTGTAATTGTATTCTTATGTTATAAAATTGTAATTGACACCAGTTCATCAAATTAAGTAACTTGTAAGTTACATTTCACTGCACACGTTTCTGTTGGTCATAGTATATGGACAATATGTGAGAAGTAGGGACTGTTAGTGTTTGCACGTGTGTTAAAAATTCAGCAAGGGACTGGATAACAGCATTGCTGGTTCTAAGGACGATTCCAAAAACTTTGTTAGTGCACAAGTGGTGGTTATGGACTTGCTATATTGTCTGCAAGACTCTTCAATGGTGATTGTGCACCTGCACAGTCACAACAGATGGCTGCTGGACATCTCTACAAGGACTACAGTGGGTCTGCAGCTTTGATGACCCACGAATACCATTATTTCTACAAGGACTGCAGTGGGTCTGCACCTCTGGTGGCCCACCAATACCGTAATCTCTACCAGGACTACAGTGGGTCTGCTCTGTGATGACCTACCTACCAATATTCTTCAAAACGTCGAATGACTCTGCTGTGGGTTTGCTCTGTTGTGGCCCATTACCTGTCAACATGTCAAGAGTCAGCACTGTCTTTCCGTTGGAAGGACAACACTACTTCTTCAAGACTGCATGGGAATCCACTATCTCCGTGTGCATTGTCTTTTACTGCTCAGACTTTGAGAAAAGAAACGGCAGTTTTACTGTGATGAATGATCAGGACTGTCTTTATGGACTGTGAGAAAATTTTAGCATTTGACCAACATTGTATCAATAAGTGTGTGAATTTGATTTCTTTGTTACTGTAATTTTGAAAAAATTTTAAACAAATATGTATTGGCCAGTGCCCAAAACAATTTGTAAAATTTTTTGTGGGGAGCATGGGGGCTATGTAAGTAGGCTGTTTCTGTTTTCTTATTGGTAACGCCACGTAGCGCTCTGTATGAAAATCACTGGCTGTGCTGTGTGCAGTCTGTGGCTAGTTTGCAAAGTTGTCTGCCATTGTAGTGCTGGGCAGCTGGATGTTAACAGCGCGTAGCGTTGGACAGTTGGAGGTGAGCCGCCAGCAGTGGTGGATGTGGGGAGAGAAATGGCGGAGTTTTGAAATTTGTAAGGCTGGATGTCATGAACTGCTATATATATTATGACCTTTGAACACTATTAAGGTAAATACATTGTTTCTTCTCTATCAAAATCTTTCATTTGCTAACTATGCCTATCAGTATTTAGTGCCTTCCGTAGTTTGAATCTTTTATTTAGCTGACAGTAGTGGCGCTCGCTGTATTGCAGTAGCTTGATTAACGAAGATTTTTGTGAGGTAAGTGATTTTTGAAAGTTATAGGCTAATGTTAGTCAGGGCCATTCTTTTGTAGGGATTTCTGAAAGTCAGATTGCGTTGCGCTAAAAAAATATTGTGTGTCAGTTTAAGCACAGTCATGTATAATTTTTCAAAAGGGGACGTTTCAATACGCGGGGATGCGAGAGACCATAACTCCTACAACCATCAAAAGAAACGCTCAATATATCTATTTAAGAAAGCTGATAAAATGCTCTTAACGCTTTTTGAAGAGATAGTCTGCACTCCTTCCAATCTGATCATGTAAGCGTAGAAAAGTTGTGGAGTGATTTCAAGGAGATAGTACCAACAGCAGTTGAGTGATTTATACCACATAAATTAATAAATGATGGTACTGATCCCCCATGGTACACATAACGGGTCAGATCACTGTTCACTGCTGCAGAAGCAGCGAAAAAAGCATGTCAAATTTTTAACAACGCAAAATCCCCAAGACTGGCAAAGTTTCACAGAAGTTCGAAATAAAGAGCGTACATCAATGCGAGACCTTTCAATAATTTCCACAACGAAACTCTGTCTCGAAATCTGGCAGAAAATCTAAAGAGAACCTGGTCATACATAAAGCATACCAGTGGCAAGACGCAATCAATACCTTCACTGCGCGATAACAATGGTGAAGTCACTGATGACATTGCCACAAAAGCAGCATTATTAAACATGATTTTCCGAACCTCCTTCACCAAAGAAGACGAAGTAAACGTTCCTGTATTCCAAATAACAACTGCCAAGACGAGAAACATTGAAATAGATATCCTCGGTTTTGGAAAGCAGCTTAAATCGCTTAAGAGCTAGGCTTCCGATCCAGATTGTATACCAGTCAGGTGATGCTGATACAGTAGCTCGATATTTAGCAACTATGTACAACCAATCGCTCACAGAACGATCCGTACCTAAAGACTGGAAAATTGCTCAAGTCACACCAGTATCCAAACAGGGAAGTAGGAGTAATCCGTTGAATTACTGGCCCATATCACTAACGTCGATTTGTAGTAGGGTTTTGGAACATATACTGTATTCGAACACTATGAGGTACCTAGAAGAAAACGATTTATTGACATATAGACAGCACGAATTCAGAAAATGTCGTTCTTGCGAAACACAACTAGCTCTTTCACTCATGAAATAATGAGTGTTATCGACAGGGGATGTCAAATTGATTCCATATTTTTAGATTTCCACAAGACTTTCGACACTGTTCCCCACAATTGTCTTCTAACCGAACTGCCTGCCTATGGAATATCGCCTCAGCTGTGCGACTGGATTCGTGATTTCCTGTCAGAAAGGTCACAGTTGGTAGTAACAGATGGAAAGTCATCGAGTAAAACAGAAATAATATCCGACGTTCCCCAAGGAAGTGTTATAGGCCCTCTATTGTTCCTGATCTACATTAACGACATAGGAGACAATCTCAGTAGCCGTCTTACATTGTTTGCAGATGATGCTGTCATTTACTGCCATTAAAGTCATCTGACGACCGAAACGAATTGCAAAATGATTTAGATGAGATACCTGTAAGGTGTGAAAAGTGGCAATTGACCCTGAATAAAGAAAAGTGTGAAGTTATACACATAAGTACTAAAAGAAATCGCTAAATTTCGATTACGGGATAAGTCGCACAAATCTGAATGCTGTAAATTGAACTAAATACTTAGGGGTTACAATTACAAATACCCTAAATTGGAACGATCACATAGATGATGTTGTGGGTAGAGCCAACCGAAGACTGCGATTCACTGGCAAAACACTTAAAAGGTGCAACAGGTCTACTAAAGAGACTGCTTACACCACTCTTGCCCGCCCTATTCTGGAGTATTGCAGTGTGGTGTGGGATCCGCATCATATGGAACTAACGGATGACATCGAAAAAGTACAAAGAAGGGTAGCTCGATTTGTATTATCACGAAGTAGAGTAGGGGAGATAGTGCCACAGACATAATAAGTGAATTGAAGTGGCAATCATTAAAACAAAAGCGTTTTTCGTTACGACGTGATCTTCTCATGAAATTACAATCACCAGTTTCTCCTCCGATTTTGGAAAGATTCCTTTGGAACCCACCGACATAAGGAGAAGTGATCATTACGATAAAATAAGAGAGATCAGGGCTCGCACAGAAAAATGTAAGTGCTCATTTTTTCCGCGCGTCGTTCGAGAGTGGAACGGTAGAGACACAGCTTTAAGGTGGTTCATTGAACCCTCTGCCAGGCACTTTATTGTAAATAGCAGAGTAATCACGTAGATGTAGATGAAGGGAGTTCGTTGGAAAGTCATAGCGTCAGTCTCCTGCTATTCGAAGCATCCTCCGGTCTGCAGATAGATCGTTTGGTTAGGTGACATAATCAATGTTTGAGATCCATATTCTGGAATGCTCCACTCCACGAGTTCTGTATTTCATAAGACGTACTAAACTGAGTCGGCTTTCACCTTATTTAATCTTTTCAGTCTTGCTTTTCCGCCACTTTAAGACTTCATCAAGACGGATCCCAAGACATTTGTCGTTTGGTTATGGAGTATATTCTTGTTCCCAAAGTCGAATGTTGAGTTTGTGGTGTTCCTGTTGTTGGAGTAAGAATTCTATTTCTGAGTAGGATCAATTGACTTTTGGTTGTATTAGGTCGGTTTCTCCTTTCACTGGGCAAGGTTTTAAGCTAGCTGATGTAGCTATTGGCTTGTTCACTGATTACACTGCAGGTGGGTGCGTGACACCAATAAGTGATATCATCAACTTACAGTGTCTTCATTTCGCCAGCTGGTTCTTGGGATGTCAGCTGTATATGTCGTATTTAACAATGGGGAGGTGAAGGCACCCTGAGGGATGCCCGCTTTGGGTGTGACGTAGGATGATTTTTGATCCCAAACTTGTACTTTTCTATTCCAGTGATTATAGCTACGAAGTGTATTGTTTCTGATGGGACGTTGTATTTCATCATTGTGAAGAAGTCCCGCATGCGACGTTAAGTGTGTCAAGTTAATAAAGTTCTGCTCGCAAACGAATGTAATAATTACATGAATACAGCTGTTTATGTTAAAATGTTAAGAATATTTCTTGACCATACAAAAGTGATTTACCTGATACTGTGGACGACGAATACGGCTACAGGGTTCCCGGAAAGTAATTTTTGAATGGTCCCTGGAGAATATGCAGGCGCGGACAGTACATCGGGAAGAACATTAACTCGTGATTCATTCTGAGAATTTCCTACGCAAGCAGTTGGACATCCACGTGTTAGTTCCGTAGTACATTGCACTAATGCTGGCTCCGAAAGTTCTATAACTGAAATTAAACAATCACTATAGTTTTCACATTATCGAACAGCATTTAACAGACTGCAGCTGAGCGACGAAATCTACTAGATTACCGCTGCGGCTTCAGTTATTTTCCGGTTTCTTACACAATTTCTTATAGGAGCAATAATGAATACACTTCATCATCGGAGATAAACCAAACTGCTACTCAATAAAAAGGGAATACAAATAAAACAAAAACTAATAAATGCAAACTAAATATCTAAGAGAAATGCGGACTTTTTATATGTTTCACCAATTCTAATAAGGAATTCTGTTACCATGGAAGCAAAATTACCCATAAATGACGAACAGTCCCAGCAAAATCAAAAATCGCAGTCGTACCGACAGGCAGGCACTCATTGTCAAACCGAATTTCCTCAAAAAACGTAATTTCTTGAGATACATAGGAAGCAAAGAGAAAATAAAAAGCGGATTAGCAGAGGCAAAGAGGGCATTCCTGACCAAGGCAAGTCTACTGCCCCTACATATTGGTCTTAATTTGATGAGGAAATTTCTGAGAATGTAAGTTTGGACCGCAGCATTGTGTGGTATTGAATCACTGTCAGGGGAAAATCGGAACACAAGACAGCCGAAGCGTTTGAGATGTGATGCTACAGAAGCATGTTGAAAATCAGGCGGACTGAGAAGATGAGGAATGAGAAGCGAGCCGTGGCGGCTCTGATCTTGGAGGCATTCCGCTGGCGCCACTAACCACTTGGGTTACCGACATCGATTCGATCGTGTGCCGCCAGCTAAGGTCTACTCCTTACACGGTCTTGTGTGTAGCCTTACTTCTTGGTTTGGCGGGACCTGGAGAGTGAGTTGGATGGACGACACGTAGCTGGCAAATTGTTGCTTTTGGAGAACTCCTGCTGCCCGGCGCCGGCCTCTAGAAGCAGCGACGAAAGATTAAATCAGTTGGTGGCTAGCCATGCCGCCTCGCTTAAGGATTCGTAGCGACGAGCTGCGGGAAGACCTACGGACGTCGGGTGCACTCAGTTCGGTAAGTTCCCAGCCTACTCCGCAAGCTTAAATTTTACGGCATCTCAACTACCGCCCATGCGGGTTGGAGGGAATAACACTGTGGCCGGAATCCTGCAAGTCACGGCTCCTTCACACCTGAGTGGAGTTACGTGTGGTTTTCTTATTTTTCAGTACTTAATATTGTAAGGCCATGTCTGAGGTATGCGGAATTGGATTTGTTACATTAATGCGCCTACTAGTGACTGAATGCGTGAACATCAGTCAGTGTTACCGATCGCAGTTTCTGTCCCGGGCCATACGTCGTGCAAGTGTACGATTAGGTGTGTATGCTTGAGTTAGTGCATCAGCAGGTGCTGATATTTTCGATGCTGAATGATAGTGACTTGAGACCTGTAACCTTTATCGGTAGTCGCTTCTGCGATTAGCTTAGATTTTCTACTCTCTATACGTCCGCGGCTCATGGTTTTGAGGTAGCGTTCTCGCTTCCCGCACACGGAGCCCGAGTTCGATTCCCGGCGGGCTCAGGGAATTTTTCTGCCTTGCGGTGACTGGGTGTTGTGTGTCTTTCATTATCATTTCATCCTCATTCACTCGCAAGTCGCCGTAGTGGCGTTAAAGAACTTGTGGAGCGGCGGCCGAACCGCCCCGCGAGGGGTCTCCCAGCCACCAATGCAGTACGCTCATTATATCATTATTACTCCTTAGACAGTCTTGTGTGTTGCCCTACTTGCACAGATTACTGTTCCCTTTTGATAGTTGTTGGCACGGTATCCCTGAAGGCTGACGACGCGTTCCTTTTCCGTGGGCCAGCAACAGAGGTGCGTTTGCTTTTTGCCATTACGGCACTTCTGTCGTCGCACGGTATTTGGGTTGGCCGCCAGTCTGGTGTCTCTACCAGCAGTGTCTTGGTGGCTCAAGTTAAGTAAAGTTGATCATTTGATGTGTACCACGGCGTAGAGTCGCCGGTTAAGCGGGAACCAATACTTTGCTCTGTTTGGTGAATTTCGTAATTTCAAGAGGTTTCAGGCGTGTTTGCCAAGCCCGACGTTCCTCTTCATTATACCTCTTTAATTACTCGCATTAAGTTTAAGATCTTACCTTGAGCCACAGTCATTAGCTAACTCCTCACATTGTGAAACATGGCTGCTTATTCCTTGTTGGCTGTGATAGCCCTCTATTGTAGCTCTAAACTTACCTTCATTTTGTGCAATTGAATATTTATTAAAGGTAATTTGCAACGTTTCTGCTGGTTTTTACCAGTTGTGGGAGTTACAATTCAATTGCTTGTACTCCCAAATGATCTTGAATTTTGGAAAAGGGTATTTTTATTTAAGGGCCATTTTCTATGTTCGGTGGGAGAGTACCGGATGAGATTTATATTTAAGATTCATGTGTTCCCAGTTTGTCTGTTTTGAGGGATTCTGTATTTCATTGCTTAAGGGATTTTTTAATCACGTCTTATACATTGTTAAGCAGCCTTCCAACAGCTTCAGTCAGTGGCGTGACTTGTGATCCATCCGTATTTGGATGAATGTTATCCATTTGTGTAACGGTTACCTAAGTTTGGAAGTTGTTAATACACTTAATGGCCGTCATTGTAATTCATTCGGTTGATAAAAACATTGCTTGAAAGTCCTTACAGTCACACACACAGTTAGTGTGAACTTTTCTTCTTTTGGGGAACAGCGTATTTCCGATTTCAAGCCATGCTATTAACGATGTAGTCATTAAACTTTGTTTCTAATGAATTGAGCCTGTTCAAATTTTGATCTTAGTAGTTGTTATCCTTTTGGTACATGTTTTTTAAATTGTAATGATTATATTGTTGTTAAGTAATAAAGTGTGCTACATGAAACAACAAATGACGAAAGATGTGGATCCACCTTCCATATGTTTTCCTTAAAGAAATCTCAACCCTAGTTGTGAGATACTAACGAGGTACTCTGCAGAATTGCTAAATGAAGAAGAAATGGAAAACACTGTCAAGAGGAAGAGCGAGGAAGATAGGACATTTTTTTAAGACGTCATGGAATAATTTCATGGTACTAGACAGATCTGTAAAGGGTAAAACTGTAGAGGAAGGCGGATTTGAAACATCTAACAAATAATTGAAAATTTAGGGTAGCGCACCAACTCTACGTGTGCTCGACTTAACAAGCCGTTGGTTATGCCCTGCAGAAATACTTCCTCTATAGTCGTCCGTGGTTGTGAAATTGTTGACGGTGAGTAATTTTGTGCACGACATGATCTGTCGTTTATGTTCCATAAATGTTTGATGTGATTCATGTCGGGCGATCTGGGCGAGCAAATCATTCGCTCGAATTGTCCAGAATGTACTTGACACCGATGGCGAACAACTGTGGCCTGTGACAGGTCACAGTGTCATCCACACAAGATCCCTTGTTGTTTGGGAACATGAAGTACATGAATCGAAATGGTCACCAAGTAGCCGAACATAACCATTTCCAGTAAATGATCGCTTTATTTTAGGACCAGAGGACGCAGTCCATTCTGTATAAACACAGCCAAAACCATTATGGAGGCATCAGCAGCTTGCATAGTACCTTGTCGACAACTTAGGTACCCAGCTTCGTGGCGCCTGCACCACACTCGAGACCTACTATCAGTTCTTTCCAAATCACATCGGGACTCATCCCACCAGGACAAGGTTTTCCTGTCGTCTAGTGTTCAACCGACATGGTCACGACCGCAAGATAGGCGTTGCAGGCGATGTCCTGCTGTTAGCGAAGCCACGTACTGTCCTAACTAATACGCTCGTATTTCGTCCCACCTTGTTTTCCACGTTTACTCAGTGCTGATTGCCGGTTAGTAGTGACAAGTCTACGCAGAAGCCGCTGCTATCAACCGTTAAGTGGAGACTGTCGGCCAATGAGTTGTCCGTAGTGAGAAGTAATGTATGAAGTTTGGTGTTCTTGGCACGTTTTTGACATTGTGGATCTCAGAATATTGAATTCCTTAAACATTTCCGAAATGGAATGTCCCATGCATTTAGCTCCAACTATCACTCCGCATCCAAAGTCTGTTAATTCCAGTCGTTCGGCCATAATGACGTAGGAAACCTGCTCACATGAATCACCTGAGCACGAACGACAGCTCCACCTACGCACTGCTCTTTTATACTGTACGCGATACTACCGCCGTCTGTATATGTCTGTCGCTAACCCATGCCAATTAGCACCTTACTGTACAGTGCACTTAACGTCACGTGACCTGTAAGGCAGCAACATATGTTGGCGGCAAAAATACTATTCTGTGCATCTGAACACCCACTCCGCAGATATTAACACTATGTCTAAAGAGAAGCAGAAGGAGAAATTCTTCGTGCCAGTGGTGTATTGCTTTGCTTACATCTTTCTGCCAAAAGTGTCAGCTGTATCTTTGTTTCTACCTCTCCTTCCACATGTAATACCTTCCTAAGCAATCCCTCAACTCTGTAGCGGCGCTGACCGGCGCAAGTCACTGCTGTCTATTGGATCACGTACCCGGAGCAGTACGTTGCAAGACATGTTGATGTTGTTGTGGTCTTCAGTTCTGAGACTGGTTTGATGCAGCTCTCCATGCTACTCTATCCTGTGTAAGCTTCTTCATCTCCCAGTACCTACTGCAACCTACGTCCTTCTGAAACTGCCTAGTGTATTCATCTATTGGTCTCCCTCTACGATTTTTATCCTCCTCGCTGCCATCCAATACTAAATTGGTGACCCTTTGATGCCTCAGAACATGTCCTACCAACCGATCCTTTCTTCTCTCCAATTCTATTCAATACCTCCTCATTAGTTATGTGTTCTACCCATCTAATCTTCAGCATTCTTCTGCAGCACCACATTTCGAAAGCTTCTGTTCTCTTCTTGTCCAAACTATTTGTCTTCCATGTTTCACTTTCATACATGACTACACGCAATACAAATACTTTCAGAAACGACTTCCTGACACTTAAATCTATACTCGATGTTAACAAATTTCTCTTCTTCAGAAAAGCTTTCCTTGCCATTGACAGTCTACATTTTATATCCTCTCTATTTCGACCATCATTAGTTATTTTGCTCCCCAAATAGCAATAATCCTTTACTACTTTAAGTGTCTCATTTCCTAATCTAATTCCCTCAACATCACCCGACTTAATTCGACTACATTCAATTATTCTCGTTTTGCTTTTGTTGATGTTTATCTTATATCCTCCTTTCAAGACACTATCCATTCCGTTCAACTGCTCTTCCAAGTCCTTTGCCGTCTCTGACAGAATTACAATGTCGTCGGTGAACCTCAAAGTTTTCATTTCTTCTCCATGGATTTTAATACCTACTCCGAATTTTTCTTTTGTTTCTTTCACTGCTTGCTCAATATAGCGATTGAATAACATCGGGGAGAGGCTACAACTTTGTCTCACTCCCTTCTCAACCACTGCTTCCCTTTCATGTCCCTCGACTCTTATAACTACCATCTGGTTTCTGTACAAATTGTCAACAGCCTTTCGCTCCACCTTCAGAATTCCAGTCGACATTGCCAAAAGCTTTCTCTAAGTATACAAATGCTAGAAACGTAGGTTTACCTTTCCTTAATCTAACTTCTAAGATAACTCGTAAGGTCAGTATGGCCTCACGTGTTCCAATATTCTTCCAATCGTCTGTAAGAATTCGCGTTAGTATTTTGCAGCTGTGACTGGTAGTTCGGTAACTTTCACATCTGTCAACACCTGCTTGCTTTGGGATTTGAAGATATATTGTCTGAAAATTTAGATCAGTATCTTTTTGTTTCCAGATGAAAACGAGAAACGTAGATTAAAAATGATGAATCCGTCCATTGCTGCGCTTCGTTTGGAGGCTTCCGGGAGGCGAATATCAACACTCGTTTTAGAGAGCATACGTATAACCAAAATAAGAGCGCTTTCGGTACACAGTTAGACAGGGAAAAACATTCGGTAGGAAACATAGAGAATAATGTGGAAGTGTTTCATAGGGCGCCTAGGGGACAGTTACTGAACATACTCGAGGAAATGGAGACTTATGTGCACAGGAAACGGCAACTGGAATTACTGCTTAATGAACAGAATGAGTTTAACCTAAACGCTTATTCTGATGTATTCAGAGAACTACTAGTTTGAGCTGCGTCGAGCGCCCCAGCGTATTGGCGTGCGGTGGTGTGCACCGGGCCGCCGGCGATGAGGAGACTGGGCCTTCCTCCGAAAGTTCCGCCGCAGGAAAACAAGGACGTCATACAGAGAAGCCGCGATGTGCCGCCATTTACACCACACCCTGGATATACTATCGACTATCGATGTATTAACTTGAATTAATAGTCACTGCTTCGTTAATTATCTCACAATTACGTATACGGTAATTGATCTATCAGGCCGAAAGATTTTATTTTATAAATGTTTTTAATCTTATACTTTTTATACTGGCTTTTATGGAATTGTGTGTTTTACCTTGCTAGGCTAGGGACTTTACACTATTAGTATTTGCACCTTTTATGTGGGTTTTAAGTATGGATCCAATTCCACGTATAGTATGCCAGTACATGTTTTATTGTCACACGCTGGTTTTTCAGCGTGAAGTAATTTTAATTTTGCCGGCCGCGGTGGTCTCGCGGTTCTAGGCGCTTAGTCGGGAACTGCGCGACCGCTACGGTCGCAGGTTCGAATCCTGCCTCGGGCATGGATGTGTGTGATGTCCTTAGGTTAGTTAGGTTTAGGTAGTTCTAAGTTCTAGGGGACTGATGACCACAGATGTTAAGTCCCATAGTACTCAGAGCCATTTGAACCATTTTTTAAATTTTAATTTATGACTACGCATGTCGCATTTTGACCATAACATTTGCGATATTGGTTAACCATGTACCCTAGCTATAGTGCCCTCTGCTGACCTGAGTTTCCTTGTATAAATAGCAGACGCATTCTGACCATCACCAGCACTTACTATGTACCTACATGTTTAGTTTGACGTTCATACTACATCAGAATATTTTTTGGTATGTATGGTTGGTATACACGGCTGTTAATCTGTAAACACTTTTTATCTTTCTTATGTAGCACCAAGACATTTATAGATTTAACGTTATCAAACTGAAGTTAATTGGTTACACACTGTTTTTGTTTCTAACAAATCTGAAGATGGCAGTAGCCGAAACGGGTAATGGTTAAGCGTAAAAAATTTGTCTTATCAAGACGGACCTGTAAAAAATAAAATGTATAAAATCCGGAAAGTACCTACAGCTTTTCAACAGATAGTTCATGAGACTCCTGAGGCATCTGCATGTAAATAGGCCCGTCCCTGCAGTGAATAAGTAGTGGACGTCCACCCGGCGAAGGGCATCGAATCGACGACTGCTCTGCAGCGGACTGCCGCCGGGTGGTCCGGAAAAGCACTGTCACTCTACTGCAGTCCGCTGGTGCAGTCATCAACCACTGCCATGAACAGGTCTATCCGCCGTACAGTCCAGAAGTTCCGATAGGCCGAGAGTCGAAATAGGACCCTTCTTGACACCGACCCACTTAGCGTCTACCGTCGCCGGTCAGGTATTTCGGGGACCGGGTTTCGCTCTCCTGTATGGCATCGCTACTTCACCAGTCGCTGCTGGGGCAGAGCGCCAGCGCAAAATTACAATACTATTGTCTTATTTATATTTGATTTCATCTGATTTGTCTTGTTGATTTAATTTAAATCAAGGCTATTAAGATGTCTACCATTTGTACAGCTTCTCTTCTGTTAAGCAATTATTTCTTGTTCTCGTTTTCCACCTTATCTTCTCTCTATCTCTCTCTTCCTTGGAAAGGTTCCATTACATCCATCTCATGTCTGTTCAGTCATTTCTGCTCTTCACTACTCAGTGGTTGGTACTAGTAGGAAGGAGAAATGCGTCGATGTGTTCATTTCACTGGCATAAGTGTTTCAGCACTACTGCTATCCTTCCCACCCTGTGTGTAAGTCAGTTCTGATTAAGGGTAGAGGGAATAACCGTAGCTTCATTACTACTTCCCACTTATTGTGTAACTGTGGAAATGAAGTATTTTAAAATTAGTTTGAATCAGTTCTTTGGGTGAATGGTACCGTGTCTGCTAACACAGGATTGCCAGTCGTAAAATATTGGTGCGCAGAAAGAGAGGTTGCCTGGATGCAGACAAAGAGTGGTGTTGCATGGTAGGCACCTTTCCCTCTCCACAGCCGCTAATGGCGAGAGTGTGAAAATCGCTTGGAAACAGTACTTACGGCCCAGGGAACAGGTGAGACAGACGTGGACACGCTGCACACCTTCTTTTGTGTTATGTAAGTGTTCAGATTGCTGTCAGTATGCTTTTTAGATAGTTACATTAGTTTTCCTTCGGTGACGATATTTTTGGCGATGTTTCATTCAATGTCAAGAATAGTTATGAATTTGCGAATGAGATTAAGGATGTACAAATCCCAGCTGGAGTTACACTGGCTTCTTTTGACATTGTTAACCTGTATACCAACGTCCCAGTAAAATATACATTGGAGATTATAAGCAACAACTTTCTAACGTATAAGAAGATTAGTCAGAGTGAAATAGTGGAACTTTCGAAATTTTAGAACTTGTCACTTAATAATTTTAACATTAACGATAAGATTGTTTATCAGAAGGACGAACTCGCAATGGGCAACTGTTTGTCTGGCACTTTAGATGAGATATTTGTAAATGATTTAAAAAATAAGCTTTCTGAACAAAATCCTGACGTCTGCGAAAAAATTGTCTATTACAGACATTACGTAGACTACATCGTACTACTGTACAAAGGTGACGAAACTGAAACACGCGAGGTAGTAGAAAGAATGTGTGGGATGCACGAAAAAATTAAATTCACAGTGGAACTGGAAGAAGAAGGAAGTATAAGTTTTTGGATATAGGGTTAACTAGAAGGGATGGAAGGCATTAGAATATTTAGGAAGACGACGGCCACTGAGGCAATTATAAATGTGAAATCTTGTCAGTCTAAGAAGCATAAGTGGGCTTACTTCAGAGCTATGATCAACAGGATGCTAAAACTGCTACTCACCCCTAATGACGAGGTTGAAGAATTGTGATTAGATAAGTAGCCAAGGAAAACGGATATAAGGACCGTGATGTAATGAAACTTTATAATAAAATAAAATCAAATATATGTGACAAGAAGGAGCCAATAGATCCAGAAGGCAAGAAGTCTGTTGCTATGTCGTACAATGGTGCATTTCCCGACATAATTGCGCAGTCATTCAGAAAAATGAAAATAAAAATTGGGTTTCAAACGAAAAGTGCAATTGATTATAGGATACGCCACAAACTTGGCAAAAACAGCAACAAGTATAAGGAATCTGGTGTCTATAAGATCAGCTGCTAAGACTGCCAAGATTTATATCAGTCAGTCAGCAACGAATTTGAACACTCGTTTTAGAGAGCATACGTATAGCCAAAATAAGAGCACTTTCGGTACATATTTAGGCAGATAAAAATATTCGGTAGGAAACATAGAGAATAATACGAAAGTGATGCATTGGGCGCCAAGGGTACAGTTACTGAACATGCTCGAGGAAATGGAGACTTATGTGCAAAGAAAACGGCAGGCGGAATTACTGCTGAATGAACAGGCTTATTTTGATATAGTCAGAAACCTACTAGTTTGAGCTGCATCGAGCGCCCCAGCGTATTGGCGTGCGGTGGTGTGCGCTGGCCGCCGGCGACGAGGAGAGTGGGCCTTCCTCCGAAAGTTCCGCCGCAGGAAAACAAGGACGCCATACAGAGAAGCCACGACGTGCCAGCATTGAGACCACACTCTGGATGTATTATCGACTATCGATTTTTACTTTTAATTAGTAGTCACTGCTTCGTTAATTATCTCACAATTACGTATACGGTAATTGAACTATCAGGCTGGAAGATTTTATTGTATAGATGGTTTTAATCTTATACTTTTTACACTGGATTTTATATAATTGTATGTTTTACCTTGCTAGGCTAGGGACTTTACACTATTAGTATTTGCACCTTTTATGTGGGTTTTAAGTATGTATCCAATTCCACGTACAGTATGCCAGTACATGTTTTATTGTCAGACGCTCGTTTTTCAACGTGAAGTACTTTTAATTTATGACTACGCATGTCGCATTTTGACCATAACATTTGCGATATTGGTTAACCATGTACCCTAGCTATAGTGCCCTCTCCTTGTATAAATACCAGACGCATTCTGACCATCACCAGCTCTTATTATGCACCTACATGTTTAGTTTGACGTTCATACTACATCAGAATATTTTTGGTATGTATGGTTGGTATACACGGCTGTTAATCATGTAAACACTTTTTATCTTTCTTAAGTAGCACCAGGACTTTTATAGATTTAACGTAAGCGAACTGAAGTCAATTGGTTACACACTGTTTTTATTTCTAACAAATCTGAAGATGGCAGTAGCCGAAACGGGTAATGGTGAAGCGTAAAAAATTTGTCTGATCAAGACGGACCTGTAAAATAAAATGTATAAAATCCGGAAAGTACCTACAGCTTTTCAACAGATAGTTCATGAGACACCTGGGGCATCTGCATGTAAATAGGCCCGGCCCTTGAGTGAATAAGTAGTGGACGTCCACCCGGCGAAGGGCATCGAATCGACGGCTGCTCTGCAGCAGGCTGCCGCATGGTGGTCCGAAAAAGCACTGTCACTCTACCGCCGTCCGCTGGTGCAGTCATGAACCACTGCCATGAACAGGTCTATCCGCCGTACAGTCCAGCAGTTCCGATATTCCGAGAGTCGAAACAGGACCCTTCTTGACACCGACTCACTTAGCGTCTACCGTCGCTGGTCAGGTATTTCGGGGACCGGGTTTCGCTCTCCTGTATGCCATCGCTACTTCACCAATCGCTGCTGGGGCAGAGCGCCAGCGCACCATTACTATACTATTTTCTTGTAATATATTTGATTTCATCTGATTTGTCTTGTTGATTTAATTTAAATCAATGCTATTAAGTTGTCTACCATTTGTACAGCTTCCCTGTTGTTAAGCAATTCTTTCTTGTTCTCATTTTTCACTAGATCTCTCTCTCTCTCTGTCTCTTCCTTGGAAGGGTTCTTTTACATCCATCTAATGTGTGTATTGCCATTTCTGCTCTTCACTACACAGTAGTATCAGTAGGAAGGAGAAATGCGTCGTTGTGTTCATTTCACCTACTCAAAAGTGTTTCAGCACTACTGCTATCCTCCCTACCCTGTGCGTAAGTCAATTCGCATTAATGGTAGAGGAAATTATGGTGTATCTGTGGAAATGAAGTATTTTAAAATGAGTTTGAATCAGTTCTTTGGGTGATTGGTAGCGTTTCTGATAACTCAGGATAGCCAGTCGTAAAATATTGGTGCGCAGAGAGAGAGATTACCTGTGCATCACATTGTGGATGCAGACAGAGAGTGGTGTCGCTTGGTTGGTACATCTCCCTCTCCACAGCCGCTAGTGACGACGGAGCAGAAACCGCTTGGAAACAGCACTTCCGGTGCAGGGAACAGGTGACACCGATGTGGACACGCTGCACACCTTATTTTGTGTTATGTAAGTGTTCAAATTGTTGCTAGTATAGTTTTTAGATAGTTACATCAGTTTTCCTTCGGTGACGATATTTTTTGTTGATGTTTCAGTGTTCAGATATATGTAAATCAAACATTTAGGAGAAGTTGACGCTTATTCGCCTGATTAATTTGTGTAATGAACACTGGGCCATGATTAACGGTTGTACAACGCTCATTGCACTGAACGATTTTTCAGTTTCTTAGCGGGAATCAATGTGCTTAACGCGATTTCGCAATTTATAGTCGTTTTGTGTTAATTAACTTGTGAAGACGGAATACTCATGCCTTTGTACTATTATTTCGTAACGGTATCACTGTCCCAACTATGTTGAAGGAGGCTATAAATCATTAGAAAAGTTTTTGATTATTCAAATCCTGCGCAGTATTCGAAATGTCGCACGGTTCGTGTCCTTCAGGCTGTCTGCCGGCATCCGCAATACCATACTGGAATAAGGTCCTTTAACGTGGTCATTAATTAATCGTATGTCATAGCAAGAGATGTTTTAACTCGCTGTTTTCTCAGGCGTAACAGTTTTTGGAAATGTCGAACTTTGGACTTGTTGATGTCATTGCCCTCTCTGCCCACGTGTTGTAACGCTGTATGTGGTACTGTTATAATGGAACGTTTGTCGAGCGTGATTCAATAAATTCGGGTGCGAATGTACGATTTTTGTATTTATTTCTCGTCTGAGACACCGAATAATGCGCGTATTGTTCTCCGTGATTGTGCACAGAAACCGTTTAATGATAGGATGGGCGAGCTCCTGTGTGTAAGACATGCTACTATAATTAAATACCGGGAAACATGTGTGTGTACGGATGCTTTACATCGCGTCAGTTTTAAAAGCGAATTAACCACATTTGTGGACTCATGCTAACTCTCGAGTTTTATTTCGATGATTTCCCAATCCCATCACGTTTCCAATTTACTACTTGGAATATGTACCGCATATTATTTAAATACATTTGCTCTTGATATTGTGAGGTTGCTTATATACGTGTTGATGGTCACACAATTAATTAGTTTGAGAGTCTTTTCAGAAGCCATGGGGATGTAGAGGTCACGACGTTAAAGTTGCATGTCATCGATCAACCTCACCTCCTCATTAGCTTCCAAAAGTAGTCCTCACTTACATATTTAACGGAGAGTAATTTATTTGAAACTGCAGCTGAATTGCAGCCGTAGTGCGTATCCCTCTTATTCATTACGGGCAGTGTGTTCTGCTTGGAGACCCATTTCTTTACATAAATAAATTAAAGGCACCTTGATGAGCCAAAACATAAGTACTTGCTCAATAGTTTGTTTGTCCGTCTTTGGAACGAAATACATCATGATACTGCATGTCAGGGATCCCATAGTTTGTTGGTAGGTGATGTGGAGATATGTGGCAGAGGAAACACAGGCCATGTAATTCGCGTAAATACAGAGCCGCTTGCCCGATAGTGATCCATATGGGCAAATCTGGTCTCCGCAATATCAACGTGAGTTCATTATAATGCTCATCAAACAACTGTAGCCGGCCGGAGTGACCGAGCGGTTCTAGGCGCTACAGTCTGGTACCGCGCGATCGCTACGGTCGCAGGTTCGAATCCTGCCTCGGGCATGGATGTGTATGATGTCCTTAGGTTAGTTAGGTTTAAGTAGCTCTGAGTTTCAACGGACTGATGACCTCAGAAGTTAAGTCCCGTAGTGCTCAGAGCCATTTTTTTGAAACAACAGTAGCACAGTTCTGGCTCCGAGACATGGACAATTATAAGGCAGAAAGCTGACGTCTACGTGTTCACAGCTGTGAGCGGGTCTTCTATTACTACCACAGGTCCCACGCAACAGCAGGAGAATGTCACCCACAGCATAACAGAGCTCCCACCGGCCTTCGACCGCAGCGTGCTGCACATTTTGAGCCTCCGATCGCCTGGACGACGGCGTTTGTCAGTACGGTCGCTGGGTCATCATGTGAACACGTAGGGGTGGTTTGCTTGGAGCTCCATCTTCAACAATGTACGATGAACGGTGTGCACCAGCACTTTGCTCTTTCTGCAGAGATGCTGCAGATCACTATCTGTCTTACTTTACAGAGCAGAAAAGACTCCGAACCCTATGTGGACGTCAAATCATTTGACGCCTAGTGGTAGTTTCGCTGTCCTTCTACGTATCTCCGTAAATGCTGACGACAGCAGCACCTGAAAATTCGACCAGCTTCGCGGTTTTCGACGTGCTCGTTCACAGGCTCTCCGTAATAATAATCTGCCCTTGGCTGTGTGCAGTGGTCGTAATTTTTTGACTTGTCAGCGTAATCTTCCCTCCTAATATCTCACAGATACGTTACTCATACCTTCATCCATTAACAAAACAGGCATGTAGCCCCCAGGTGGCGACCATTCTTGATGACAGGTTAGTCTCCCTCCTTCCCTTCTCTACTCCCTCTTCTCTCTCTCTCTCTCTCTCGCTCTCGCTCTCTGTCTCTCTCTCTCCCTCACACACACACACACACACACACACATTTTCAATGACTTTATTGCTGTACTGTTGTGTGCCTCGGTAACTCAGGGGTCAGTCGCCTGCTGCTACGAGAAGGTCCTGGGTTCTATTCCTGGTTCTACCAGTGAGTTTTCCTTGGATCTCGACGGGGATTCACTCAGCCTCGTGAAGCCACATGAGGAACTACTTCGGTAAGAACTTGCGGTTCCAGCGTCAAGAATGCCGACAATAACCGGGAGAGCGGTGTGCTCACCCTCTGGCCTTCCATACCGCATCCGATAACGCCATTGACAGAGGATGACCGCCCGGTCTGTCGATCTCGATTGGCTCAGTAGGGGCAGAACGCAGAGCTTTGTTCGCTTCTGCTGCCCTGTCAAATATAACAATTACTCTGTGTTTGCACCTCACTCTCTGTGTGCAATTACACATTTTCCAATGTTGTTCACCTTTACTGTATCCAATTTCGTAGCGACAATATAATGACGGCCTTGTGAGACGAAAACCGATTAGCTAAAAGAATTAATACTGTAAAACACTGAAGCGTTTCCCTTTTAAATCTATTTTTTCAAATGAAAATTTTCCCAGTAACTTACGGCAAGAACATACTACTATTCTTAAAGTACTGATTGTATTGTGATACAGTGAGGAGCGAGAGAATCGTCCGAATATGCCAAACCTGATCCAGAATTCTAGACAAACGGAATTAATGATTGCTATTAAAACATGATAATTAAGGTTTCACCTAATATTTCAGTCTTCCACCTGTTCGTTTTGGTGAAGCATGATACATCAAGCCAGTGAAACGATTGTCGACGCCATTGTTCGAAGATAATTGACCAATCAAATTGAAAAGTTCTTACGTAAAAATATACTCAAGGAACTGAGAGAAATGATCATCAGTTAGATATCAGGGATGTTCTGCTTAGTTGTACAGCATGAATGGACGATTGGTAAGCAGAGCACACGGGCTGCTGGAGTGGAATGCTGAACGTATTTGAGGATACAAAAATTTATTTTCGCCACGTTAATTAAAACAGAGCACTGGTAACAACACAATGATTAATTAGTATTTGCAAATCGCGGTGATCTACACCGATTATTGAACTGTATAAAAGCAACGAGAATAATTAAAAATTTTTTGAAAAGATAAATAGCCTTATGGCCCCAACTTTAAACTAATAATGAGTTACTTTACACAAATACAACTGTAACATAACTGCAGATCTGTACGCACTAGTTGTGAATATGAAAAATAAACATTTTGTAAAAGCTATTAGGTCTCAAAGAAACTCAACAATACTCTCATAAATACTTGAATTAACTATTATGGAAAAAATTCAGCAATATGATGTTATGATAGCCTGAAAGATCTACGCAGCAATCAGCACATTCTCCACGTTTGACGTTCACATCGGCCGAGCGTCTGAATTCTGTGTTCGAGAGCTGAAGTGACAACAACAGGCAGGAGGGCCCGCGCACACCAATAACAGCTTCTAGAACACACAAACCCAGTAACAATACACAGTTCAGTAAAATACTAAAACCAACAGCCAAGCACTGGGTAGCGCCAAATACAGGAAGAGATGTTAAACTTCATAGCGTGACAACCGCAGTTACTTAGTAAATCAATAGTTCATTAAACAATCTACAATGACGTAAAATTTCACTTGATAAATTTATAAACCACAATTAGCTGAAGGTGGTAAAGACCAGACAATCTGCACAAAACCTTAAATACCAAAGCACCGTTTGACGGCGCAAAATTGTTACTATGATAGTTGACAACAAGAAGTTTGCAATTACAGTTTAAATTGGCGGCTGAAGTTTTATACAGAGAATAACTTTTGATTCATAAAATTCATCACTTAACATATTAACAATAACAAGTAAAGAAAAAGAGGAATCGCCGAATATAGGTCACACTTGTAATGCAACGGAAATAGGGCACAGCGCCGTTACACAGACTTGGAATACCAAGTATCCCAGACCCACGTCCAAGTGGTTTAAGCAATGACTAGCCAAAATCAAAGTGCCTACACGGAGCAATGACATCCAAAGGTTCCACCTGTAATATTTCTCGCTTAGTCAGCCATCATATTAGGCTCCAAGAAGCTGTTCCCAGAGCAGTGGAGATGCAAGAGGTATATAGATGACGAAATGTGGTGTGAGGTACCTGTGACAGACGTTAGATTCGGTACCATTCCCGTGAGAAAGACCGCCTGCATAGTGCTACTGCTTTGCTATTTGCTGCTGTGTTCGAAGCAAGGGCGCCAAATCGTTAAAGTATAGCTATTATTATTAGTTAAACTACTCATTGGAATGACTTCACTTTTCAAAATAAATATCTCTCAATAGCTGACTATCAATCAGTCGTTATAGAATTATTAAAAACAATTTAAATCAAAAACAAAAGACTGACGAAATTACAGACGAAGCACTTCGGAAGTCTTCGGGTCACGCCTTTTCTGGTATGGCGCGCGAAGTGTTTCGGGCTGTTCGTCAGCCTGGATTAGGCAGTCGAGAAGGACAGACATGTTGTCTGTCACAGGATGTGTGTGCCAGTATTCAGTATTAAAAGATCCACTCCGGTAGTCATGAAGCACAGACACGTGCCACAAATAGTGTAAAGATACATTTTCGTAAACATTGTGTCTGATCATGTACTTTGCTGTATAAGGAGGTGTTGTATTAAGATCATGCAATCTTCTTGTGTGGCCATATTAAAATACGCGAGTAGCATCCCAAAGAAGTGATACATTATTTCAGAACAGAACCTCGCTAACAGTCAGTTTCAGCCTCAAGATACAGAACCTACGACCAGCTTGCTGTTTTCTGCGCTGGGAACATCAACTTGAAGACAGCAGGTTAGTGAACTATAACAGAACCTTCGTATTCCACACAGTGCAGTAGAAACAACTAGGCGCCTCACGTGTACTGCATGCACAGGACAAATGTGCTCAGTGGCACGTCATCTGCAGTAATGCAGAGGATGATCGTTATTAACACCAACAATCAATTCATTCTTCCTTTCTTGCTGTACACCACAAAATGGCTCACCATTTAAAGTTAGTCCAGGAGCTCGCCGTTAACATGCACGCCAGGTTAAACTCCCGCGCTCTCCTGAGGATTCCAGATAGCACGACTCTTAAACAGAGCCTATGTTGCCCGGTGACTGCTTTCGCACTCCAGTTCCACTCGCCAGAATGTCAACACCGTGCGTCCTCGCAGTACACCAAGCGCCCACTGACTACTCACGATGCTCCGTGGGCTGTCTTCCCCCTGTCACTGCCGTCAACCGAGTCTCGTCACTGTCACCGACGAAGTCTCTTCCAGCCTCGCGAGCCGCGGCCATCCTAAATAGAGGACGCTACCCAATCAGGACGCCGCAAAGCGCATAACTTCGACAAAGAAACTATGCTGCCAACAACATCACAGGAAGTCACGTCTCAGCAAGAACACGAGGCGTTCTTTCATCGTACCTTCGGACACATCTTCACCAACATGTTCCTTACGGCCTACGGTTTTGGCAATATGGTTTGTTTCAATCATAAGGAGAGTACATGAAACATATGTGCTTACGTTTCACAGCTAGAAAACAAATGAGCCCTTGACATGTTGAGAATAATTGAAGTAAGGTTTTTGGCTTGTTTTTACAGAAGGTTAGATATATTTTAGTCGTTTCAGTAATCTTGGTTGGTTTGTGAAGTCCATGGCCATGTATATAGTTTTTGGTTTTAAAGACATAAAGTATTTCACGGAAATTTATATTCATTAAAGCAGTAACGTATTCTTACTGCTATACACTTATTTATGATTTATACTTTCACGTGACTTGAAGGGGATGTATAAATAACCTAAAAAGTACCACATATAAGGCTACAGTATCAGTAATCTGTGCTTCTCATTAAAAATTTCATTTTCCACTATGCATACGTTTCAAACGTTTCAGCTAAACGCAATCAGCTAATATAAAAAAAAAAAACCTCGGATTAAAGCCGCTTTTCGGTAGCTGACGCATGGAACAAATCTGCGTTATACTGTATATATGGAACTACAGCATGCAGAAGCAGCATTTTTAGTCGCTAATAATCTCCTCCCATTAGTGCCAGTGCCTCAAGGAGCATGGCTAATCAGTCTGTAATAGATATGCAACAGTTACAGTTCTCAGGAGATCAATGCCCTACAGAACAGCATGTCTTGAAAACTGTAGGTATAGTCTGTATATATCTGTAAAGGAGACCGCTTATAAAACACTAATACGGCCTATTATCGAGTACTGCTCGAGCGTTTGGGATCCCTATCAGGTCGGATTGAGGGAGGACATAGAAGCAATTCAGAGGCGGGCTGCTAGATTTATTACTGGCAGGTTTGATCATCACGCGAGTGTTACGGAAATGCTTCAGGAACTCGGGTGGGAGTCTCTAGAGGAAAGGAGGCGTTCTTTTCGTGAATCGCTACTGAGGAAATTTAGAGAACCAGCATTTGAGGCTGGCTCCGGTACAATTTTACTGCCGCCAACTTACATTTCGCGGAAAGACTACAAAGATAAGATAAGAGAGATTAGGGCTCGTATAGAGGCAATAGGCAGTCATTTTTCCCTCGTTCTGTTTGGGAGTGGAACAGGGAAAGAAGATGCTAGTTGTGGTACGAGGTACCCTCCGCCACGCACCGTATGGTGGATTGCGGAGTATGTATGTAGATGTATGTAGATGTAGTCCCAAGTCTGTGGGTGCTAGCTTTTAACAATCACTCATCCGCCAGTACCGTAGTAGCATTTTCAATCTACAAAGACAGTCAATTTGACATTACAACGAACAATCAGTCCAGTAACTGTTAGTTCCGATTAGTAACCACTACAAACTTGTCTATATACAACACAAAAGTATGAACGAATCAGACATGCATTATATGAGAAAAATAATTGGTGACTACGTCTCATAACAAGTGTTTAAGTAGGACAATTACCATCCTGTGGTACGTCAGAGACATAATTAAAGTTTTAATAGGAAAGAACAATAACTACATCAAAGGCATCTAAAACGATTTTGCAACTTTCAGCACTGAATGCATGAATCACACTGGCTATATCTGGTCTTTTCTTTGGTTTTCATAACACACTTCTAGGGTCATATGCTCTCATTGGTTTCCTACTGACTGAAGATCATTTGCAACTGTACTTTCACGTCTGACACACAACCACTTGAGTATGGATGGCTGTTTATTTTATTCATGTGTAACAGTTCTGATGGGGCTGTATTAATAGCATTGCCATATTTTTACGGCATGACACGTCGCGTAAGTAATATATGATCTTTTTCCAAATGTTGGGTTTTACCAACCTAGATGTATACAGGGTGTCACCTAACATTACCGCTGGATATATTTCGTAATCCACATCAAATACTGACAAATCGATTCCACAGACCGAACGTGAGGAGAGGGGCTAGTGTAGTTGGTTAATACAAACCATAAAAAAATGCACGGAAGTATGATTTTTAACACAAACCTATGTTTCTTTAAATGGAGCCCCGTTAGTTTTGTTAGCACATCTGAACATATAAACAAATACGTAATCAGTGCCGTTTGTTGCATTGTAAAATGTTAATTACATCCGGAGATATTGTAACCTAAAGTTGACGCTTCAGTACCACTCCTCCGCTGTTCGATCGTGTGTATCGGAGAGCACCGAATTACGTAGGGATCCAAAGGGAACGGTGATGGACCTTAGGTACAGAAGAGACTGGAGCAGCACATTACGTCCACATTCTAACACCTTTTTATTGGTCTTTTTCACTGACGCACATGTACATTACCATGAGGGATGAGGTACACGTACACACGTGGTTTCCGTTTTCAATTACGGAGTGGAATAGAGTGTGTCCCGACATGTCAGGCCAATAGATGTTCAATGTGGTGGCCATCATTTGCTGCACACAATTGGAATCTCTGACGTAATAAATGTCGTACACGCCGCAGTACATCTGGTGTAATGTCGCCGCAGGCTGCCACAATACGTTGTTTCATATCCTCTAGGGTTGTAGGCACATAACGGTACACATTCTCCTTTAACGTACCCAACAGAAAGAAGTCCAGAGGTGTAAGATCAGGAGAACGGGCTGGCCAATTTACGCGTCCTCCACGTCCTATGAAACGAACATCCTGTCAAGGGTCAGCCTAGTGTTAATTGCGGAATGTGCAGGTGCACCATCATGGTGATACCACATACGTCGACGCGTTTCCAGTGGGAATTTTCGAGCAACATTGGCAGATCATTCTGTAGAAACGCGATGTATGTTGCAGCTGTTTGGGCCCCTGCAATGAAGTGAGGACCAATGAGGTGGTCACCAATGATTGCGCACCATACATTTACAGTCCACGGTCGCTGTCGCTCTACCTGTCTGAGCCAGCGAGGATTGTCCACGGACCAGTAATGCATGTTCCGTAGATTCACTGCCCCGTGGTTTGTGAAACCCGCTTCATCGGTAAACAGGTAGAACTGCAACGCATTCTCTGTTAATGCCCATTGACGGAACTGCACTCGATGATTAAAGTCATCACCATGTAATAGCTGATGTAGCGACGCATGAAACGGGTGAAAGCGGTGACGATGCAGTATGCGCATGACACTACTTTGACTCAGTCCACCGGCTCTCGCAAAGTCCCGTGTACTCATGTGTGGGTTCATGCCAACAGCAGCTAACACACCAACTGCACCCGCTTCTCCTGTGACGGGCCTGTTACGGACCCGTTTGCGTGCTACGACCATACCTGTTGGATACAGTTGGCGGTAGATGTTTTGCAATGTGCGGCACGTTGGATGCTTTCTGTCCGGGTACCGTTCTGCATACACCCTGCAGGCTTCAGCTGCATTTCGTCGACACTAGCCATAGATGAGTATCATCTCCGCCTTTTCAGAGTTCGAATACACCATGGTCACAGTTCCTACAACACTACACTATGACAGACGTCTGGTAACACGGTGTACTACAGTTGGTCTGCGTGCGGAGACGAATGCAGAATAACAATAGCAGCAAGCGCTACATGCGGACACTGCGACAGCTAGACCAAATCACAACAGTGCACTACAGCCACACTCGTAAACACGGTCGTCATCGTAAACATGTCCCAGCAGATGCTGCTCGCCGACTGTGGCCCGTGTTTGTTACAACACGCAACTGAACGTCGGAGGTTTCAAGTGTCAACTCTAGGTTACAATATCTCCGGATGTAATTAAAATTTTACAATGCAACAAACGGCACTGATTACGTATTTGTTTATATTTTCAGATGTGCTAACAAAACTAACGTGGTTTCATTTAAAAAAAAACGTAGGTTTGTGATAAAAAACATACTTCCGTACATTCTTTTATGGTTTGTATTAAAGAATTACACTAGCCCCTCTCCTCACGTTCGGTCTGTGGAATCGGTTCTACAGTATTTGATGTGGTTTACGAAATATATCCAGCGGTAACGTTAGGTGACTCACCCTGTATAATGCATTGAAGACTGTGCGTTTCTGGCAATTTAATGTTTATGTATCTCTTTTTTGTTGACGTATACTGTAATGATAGTTTTTAACCAAAATCAGTACTGTTAATAAAGGACACGTTTCATAATACACTTGCCGGCCGGTGTGGCCGTGCGGTTCTAGGCGCTTCAGTCTGGAACCGTATGACCGCTACGGTCGCAGGTTTGAATCCTGCCTCGGGCATTGATGTGTGTGAGGTCCTTAGGTTAGTTAGGTTTAAGTAGTTCAAAGTTCTACGGGACTTATGACCATAGATGTTAAGTCCCATAGTGCTCAGAGCCGTTTGAACCATCTTAATATACTTAACAATTCGTCAGTCTAATATGAATGTATGAGATACATGGCCTAATTTTTATTCCATTTTACCGCACTAAATAGAGATAAGTGCTTGCCGTCTCAGGACATCTTGCATCATACCGCTGTTATTGTTTCACAGAAGTTTTAATCTTATCTTTACAGTTCCGAGGTCGAAAACCGGACAGACGTCAACACATATGTCACGTTGTCTCTGCCAGACACATCGCACCCTTCTCGTAACACGCTCTCACCGCTATAGAATGCAAACGACGGTATCGTTTAGAGCGTGTGCAAGTTGGTGTTTCTTTTATTGTCTGGTAAATGAGGGTACATTTCATTATTACAGTGAGTTCTGCGTTTGAAAATTATAACATATGATTTAGAAAATCCTAAGGATTTTGGAGACAAATATAGCCTTCTTTTCGACGAAGAGGTTTCAATTGAAGATCATTTTTTGAAAACTGAATCCGAATCTGAAGTAACTGAAACATAATCTGTGGCCCCAGAGAGACCATCTAGATGAAGAAGTGGAAGATATCGAATGGCAGGATTTTGTGATGCTTTTCTGCAGCTACAAAATGTGTAAAATGCATTGTAGCGGTAGACCCTCAAGATGCTTTATTCGAGTATGCACGAATCATCAAATCATACTTAGGGAAGATTAGAGAAAAACCCAGAAATTATCCTTCATTATAATGACATTATATATGTAGTTGGTGTGGTTCTCAAACTCTGTGTAACATTTAATAAGCAAGGTGGAGCCTAGAGATTGCAGGCATGAACTCAAGAGTAATTTTCTCGGTCAACAGTAATAAATATTAAGATAGGTGTGAGAACCTCAAAGCTTGCGCTCTGACTCTACTGGTAGACCAGCGTAAGAGGAGAACACTGATTACAAAACTACTAGATGATATGAAGTACAAGAGTTAAAATAGAACCCCAAATGATCAAGATAAGAAATATTGAATCACTCTGCTGCTCTAGGCTCTTCAATCTGGAACCGCGCGACCGCTACGGTCTCAGGTTCGAATCCTCCTTCGGGCATGGATGTGTGTGATGTCCTTAGGCTAGTTAGGTTTAAGTAGTTCTAAGCTCTAGGGGACTGATGACCTCATCTATTAAGTCCCATAGTGCTCAGAGCCATTTGAACTATTTTGAACTCTGCTGTTTCGGAAGCAGGGAACAAGAAAAGAATAAAAGTTACCCATCACGACTTGCTTCAGAACGTGGACTTATGAAGAATGCGTTTGCAAAAACATGCAAAAGTAATTTGCGAGAAATGTTTCTGCAGAGAGCCATGAGCACCGAGAGGCTCTGTGATTAGTTCATTCACATACCTAAATCTGTAAATAACGTAAGTCCATCCGTGTAACTAGTTAATATGCTTCTGCATTACATTATATTAACTATTGATGTTAATTTTAAAACCCAATCAGCATGATGTTCAGTTCCGGATATGTCATATTTGTATCAATGAAAAGAACTTCAGTCTTAAATAAAAATGGAAACGAACACTCAAAAACAAAAATCGTAGGATGTATCCAGGAGGTACATGACGACTAGTAGCTTCATCAAAGTTGACTCCCCTAACGGGAAGTTAACAGCCGGTGGTGATGTCATTTAAAACATGTTTACGCTTTCTACCAGTCCTATAGAATGACTGTAAGGAACTATTACGTAAATTGAGTTTGGAAGGGGGAGAAAGGGAAGGAGCTCATGATGTCAGTTGCATCAGGATTTTATGCAGACTCAGTGGCGCTGAGGGAATATGTGTGCCAGACCAGTATTCGAACCCTGGATCCCCTGCTTACAAGGCATCTGCGATAACCACTGAGTCAACTGGACACTGTGTCCATCGCCACTGAACGAGCTATTCGGCAAGCCCACCAGCTCACCCACATTTCCCACCTAACGCTACCTTTCCGAATTCCTCGTCCACGTTCTTTATGCTCGATACCTTGAGACTCCTGCAAAAGGTCGAACGTATCTGCATTCGCACTGATGGTGGTGGATTTGTAGCCCATCGAAGCGACTCAATTTTACGAATGCGTCGTGTCTGTTCTTTCTGGTATGTCAGGAAAGACACCATGCATTCATACAAAAGAAAGTAGTTTCAAGGTTAGAGTGTACCTGCGGCCGGCCGAAGTGGCCGTGCGGTTAAAGGCGCTGCAGTCTGGAACCGCAAGACCGCTACGGTCGCAGGTTCGAATCCTGCCTCGGGCATGGATGTTTGTGATGTCCGTAGGTTAGTTAGGTTTAACTAGTTCTAAGTTATAGGGGACTAATGACCTCAGCAGTTGAGTCCCATAGTGCTCAGAGCCATTTGAACCATTTTTAGAGTGTACCTGCCTACCCATCCTCCACCTTAGACAGTTCTCGCTCCTGTGGACGTTCAGGTCAGTAGGTAGTATCGTCGTCGCTGCAACCTGCGACAAATACTTGTGTAATCCATAGACATAATAATTTGTTTGATCACTGAATACTTTATCTTAGTTTAGAAATACAGATCTCCTTCTTGAATTCGTACTCGTGGTCTACGTAGTTTATACGAAACAGCTCTTTACAACTCCAGAATGTTTACGTAGCGTATTACCTGTTTGTTTAATGTGCTTAAACATATATATAATTGTGGTTAGTACATAGAGAGCTTAAAAGCGAACGCCAGCGGAAACAGTGACAAATGTTGAAATTAATGTTCCAGCTGCTGCGTCAGCATGTGAGAGTGGTCTGTTAATTAACTCTTTTGCGAGCGAACTTAATTACAGCGCGACGTGTCAACTCGCACGTCAAAACGGGACGCTATGGATCGAACTGTGCTGCGTTCAACACATAGGTATTCCATGATAGCAGTCAGATGCAATCCCTTTTACATCATCTACGGTAAAACTCAGGATCTCAAACGAGAATCTGGAAGCTGTTATGACCGGTCGCGCGCGTTAATGTTACTTTCATATTTTTTGTATATTCTCAGGTGAGGCATCAGATGGTATGTTGATTTCTCTTGTTACTTTTAATCACTTTAGAAATAATTCCTCTAGAACTGAAACGGTTACTATGTCTTAGCTAAAGAAAAGTTTCTCAGTCACATTTATTTAATTTTGACCTCGGTGGCGATATTTAAATCAGCGACGACGTCGGCTATAAAGTAATATCGGAAAGTATCAGTCACACCCCGAGTAGCGGTAAGGTGAGCCATGTGCATGTGAATACACGATAAATCATAGCGGAAAAAATAAAACATGGGCGGCTGAGATACGTATTATCGGTAGCATCCACCTCTGCCAATCGCGTCAAGTTTCTTCCACAGTAATTTGCCATGCACTCGTGCGCGTTAGTCTCGCCCTACCGGTGTATAAGGTGCCCGGAAAGCTTTGCTTTCCCGACGCATCCATCAACATCTGAACCAACATTAAATATTTCCCGTTAACCAGTGTGATCACCCTCCAGAATTTTCCTCTGAAGTCCAGCTCCTGCAGCTCATTCATCTCCTGTCCCACCTGTTCAAGAACCGTAAATCCATTATTTCTGTCTTCCTCGAACCAGAAAAAGCCTATGATCGCATATGACATTCTGGTCCCCTTCTCAAACTCCAGACTTACGCACGTCATATAAACTGTGTCTTCTTAATTGCATCCTTTCTTTCTAATCGGACATTGTTTGTTGTTATTAACAATATCAGTCCCCATACACTCCATTCCACAACTCGTATGTCGCAAAGCTCTATACCGTCTTCTCTACTTTGTCTCCCCCCGCACTGCCGGTAAGCCCGAACCGCCTCCAATAATCCCCCTCTATTAGTTCACTGATGACACCATATTACTCGCCCTCTATCGAACACTCCAAGAGTCCTAACGACCCCCCCCCCCCCTCTCCCTCCCAACCACAACTCTGTCAGTTTATCAGCTGGTGTAATCAATGGATCCTCAAGATCAAGACCTCCAAAACCCAGACAATAATTACAAGACGAACCACATGCTCCTTCCGTCTCCAGCAGTTCTACCATACCCGTAACCCACGATCTTTGCAGTTAACTAAAACACAGACGTATGTTGGACTAACCAACGACTGCAACTAACATAGACCTCACCTACTAACCATACAACAGAAATCCCACAGTCTAATAAAACTGCAATCTGGCCGAACTTGTGGAATCCTGCCCCACTGCCCTCTATATCTGTAAGTCCGCAGCTCGTGGACTCGCGGTGGCGTTCTCGCTTTCCGAGCACAGGGTCCCGGATTCGATACCCGGCGGGGTCAGGCATTTTCATCTGCATCGAGATGACTGGGTGTTTGAGTTGTCCTCATCGTTTCATCATCATTCATGAAAGTGGCGAGACTGGGCTGAGTCAAGGTTGGGGATTTGTATGGGTGCTGATAACCGCGCAGTTAAGCGGCCCACAATCCGATAAATCATCATCATCTACACTTGTAAAACTTTGATCCGGCCCATCTTCTACCCGAACGCTAAACTGATATCCGCACCTCTCCGCCCAATTTCTATAACTCTCTCAGCATCCATGAACGTCAGGTACTCCATCTCGCTTTCACACCTGTTTACCTTCCGACATATGGATCCTTTACCATCTTATCAAATTCCCACCATCCCTCACTCACACTGCACGCCCTCGAACAACCTACACTGTTCCCCAAAATCGAGTACAATAATACTATTGTCTCCCCTCCAATTTCCAATCATAGTCTTCTGCCTACACCTGTACTCCATCCTCGTGCTCTGCAAACGAAATTTCACCCGTTTCCCTCTCCCAGATCATATACTCCACCCCCGACATTTACCCATCGACTAACCGTAATTCCACCCCATTAATTCCACCTCATTACAATTCCCTTTTCTTTACCTTCCCATATTACCTACCCATTTTTCACTACCACCTCTTTCCATACTCCATTTTTCTCCTTCAAATTATTGTCTTGCCGATGCCCCCGATTACTCCTCCATTCTGGTCTCCAACCCTCCCCATTATTCCATCAATAGCAGGCTTCACTCTTTCCTCCTCAACATCCACGATTAGGCCAACTCCCTTCAACGAACGGACGACTTCCTCCTGGGCAGGTCCTTCCAGTTTTACTGACAGTGAAGTGCTATTGTATAAGCTCGATGTTTTATTTCGTATTCAAATGTGTTCTTATCTTTGCCGTTTTATGTTTTTTCCCATATGCTAGGGTCAAAGTAAATAAGACTTTGGAAGAAATGAAAAACAGTAAAGCGTGTGGTGCAGACGATATTCCAGCAGTAATCTTACAGAGTTTAAGACAAACACACGAAAGGTTTTGACCTCTCTTTACAGTTACATCTACGACAAATGGAAATAGCCGGAGAGTTGTCTTGTCTCCATAAATGTCCCAACCATTAACAGAATAAAATCTAAAAATCTTGAAGAAAGCAGGATGTCAGCCTAATATTGCAGGCAAAAATTGTTCTTCTTAGAATTCTAATTACAAAACTCTACACAGTGCTGCAAGAAACACTTGGTGAGGATGGGAAAATGGACACAAGACTCCATTGGAATCCTAAGAACTATTGGTGAAAGTTTTATAGGAAGGTCTAAGAAGCATTTTCCAAGTTCGTAGACTTCGAATAGGCCTTTGGTAACGTGCAGTGGGATAAGCTGATGGATATTTTGAATAGGAATGGAGCAAAGTGGAAGAAGATTGAGAGTAGATCCGTACTCGAATCATAAGACAATCGTATGAGTGGGAAGTGAGACCTCAGAAGAAAACTACTTTGCGAGAGGGGCCACACTGGGCTGTTGTCTCTCGCCAGTCATGTATATCATTTATTTGGAGGAGATAGCAAAAAGTTGTTTGGATGGGAAATGAGGCGTGTGAGTAGTTGAATGAAAAATGAAGCGCGTAACATTCGCAGATGACATGGTGATTCTTTCAGAAAAGGAAGAAACACTGATGGTTCAAATGGCTCTGAGAACTATGGGACTTAACATTTGAGGTCATCAGTCACCCAGAACTTAGAACTACTTAAACCTAACTAACCTAAGGACATCACAAACATCCATGCCCGAGGCAGGATTCGAACCTGCGACCGTAGCAGTCGCGCAGTTTCGGACTGAAGCGCCTAGAACCGCTGGGCCACAGCGGCCGGCCAGTGACAATGATTCAAATGCAAAGAGACATAAATGAATCCCGTGTATCATACAGTATGAAAATACACAAAAAGAGAACGACAGTCATGTTTTTAGCCTTTAAAAGACGATGAGCGAAGTATAATTTAGGGACAGAAACCATAGAACAGGTATTCGGAAAGTTGGATTAGGGAAGATACTCTCTAACATGACATCAGTCAGATCGGTGCTCGAATGGGACATTTTGAAAGCAGACACGACTTTTAGCTAGTAGTTTGAACACATAATCAAGGAAGCGACTAGTAAAATTCCTGGTATAGAGCATGGCCTTCTACGAAACAGAAACGCGAACATTGAGAAAGTAGGACGAGAGGAGAATGGAACCTTATGAAAGACGGATATGGTACAGAATGGAGAAGATCTGCTGGGCTGATAAAGACAAGAATCAGGAGGTACTGAGAAGGAGAAGATAGATTGTGATTGTGAAAAACAGGAAACTAAACTGGATAGGACGCAGTTTGAGACGAGACTGACTTTTAGTAGACGCCATTGAAGGTTTATTCCGGGGAAAAGACGAAAGGGCAAAAGATGATACCAGATGTTGGATGACGTCAGTAGATCGCAAAGAGGGTACCAAGGAATAAAGAGGATAGCAGTGGACAAACAAGCATAGGGCTGTGAAGTCTAACCTTCAGACAGATAAGCAAATAATGATATGTCCATTATGTATAAATCAATCCACTAATTCCATCTTTAAAAATTTATGCGCTAGTAAATATCTTACCTTTATGTTAGTGTTCTTTCGTCTTTGGTTTGCTTTTTCAGTAGCTGAAGAGCTGCTTTAGTGTATCGCTGACAACCCATCACCTGCGGGCTCAAATTACAATAAAGAAAAAGTAAACTTTAGTGTAAGTCTGGCCGTTTCGCTTCTTTAATGATTCAACGGTTTACAGCCGAAATATTCGCATTAAACAAAGATCCGATCCTGCTGAATTTCTTAAGTTTTAAGGATCATGTTTATACACGAAAACATGAAGGTTCCCATCAGACTAACTGACCCCTTAAATGTGTAGGATTTTTACTACCAACTGATGAGCTTTTTAGATACAGTTTAGAAGGAAGCAAGGCACCTTTAGATGAGAAGAAGGTCCATTTACTGTCTGAACGATGGTTATAAATTACGTATCGTCGGTGTGAAATTAATAGCTGCACCTGCGAAGATAGGAGCATTCCAACGAGTAGGCGCCAGAATTGAACTGAAAATATGCGTGGGTAATTTATTTGTAGAAATTACCGAAAGCAAGCACGAATCTGTATTGTAATATTCTGCGCCGTAAGTAAATACAACATTTTATAGATTGACACTGTCACGTCACATCCAGGAAGTCCAAATTCGAAAGTGGAGACATCAGCACTTAGCACTGCAGGCACGTTTATTACGAACACCAAGGCACGGCCAGAGCGGAAGTGAACTCTTTGACGAAGATCAATGGAAAATCCAGGATCGAGTGTAACAATATTAGCAAAAGGAAAGTTGCAAGATAGGCACAACAAAAAGACTATCACAAATACAGCTTTCGGCCTGGAACGCCTTCGTCAAAAACAGACGACAGACTGACAGTCAGACACACACACACACACACACACACACACACAGTCACAAACGCAAATGCGACTTAGCGTCCCCTTGACGAAGAGTTACACAAACACAGAATACTCCTGGATATATAAACATTACGAAAATAAGAAATTTCGAGAACCTTCCAGAACTGATAAAATTTAAATAGTCGGTTTAGTTCAGTTTGAAATACATCGTCAAAGTTGTGTACCGTTAAAATCCAAACGAAAAACTCATTAAGCCACCGTCGTTACTGGGAACCCACCACCTGGCAATTACTGTTGTATCGGCGGTTGCTCTATTATGTTGATACCCATAATACTCATTTACAAATTGCTCACTAATGCGGGCACCAGCTAAGCCTGCGGATGAGATCACAGAGCATTCTCACAGTCTTAGGATAATATAAGAGATTGAAAGACCCCTAGCAACGACTTTGACCAATCCACCCTGCAGTACCATTACTGATTGAATTAGTAGCTGACCAGAATCAGACTGCTACGTTCCGCGTCTCATGAATAAATGGAGCTTGGCGAGTCCTCGCCCATCCAAGTGCACAAGATTTCTCCAGACACTCCCATGTCGTGGAGGTTAGCACCCCTTATCGGTGTATAGTAGTAGATTTGAAAGTGCTGTGATGTAATAGACGGTTAAGAAGACCAAGAAACAGGTGGTTTTTATGCATGATGGTGCTCCAGACGGGTGTAGTCCGAAGCATTTTACGTAAATCAACTATGCTATCAATTTTAAAGTATTGTTCTAGTGTCTGGGATCAGTACCAGGAGGAAATAGGTAAGAGGGGACATAAGCACACACACTCCTAAAACTACACAGCTCTGCACTTAAAGCAGGGTATAATGTTAGATCGCTTCAGTTTCCGAACTATTAGTCATGTGAATTGCAGCGCTGATATCATTTCATTGTAAGAGATATATTTCCCGTGCATGATATCCATCCTTCCTGCAGGTTTCTCTACTATAAACTATGGTAACTAACTGTAAAATGAAAAAACCTCTTCCTTAATGTCGATTCTGTGTAATAAGTGCACAATGTAGCTTTCCAGAGATCTATAGCATCCACTGTTCACATCATCACGGTTCAGAAATTTACTATGCTCGCATCAGTCCTATTAAAATGAACATTACTCACAGGAATACCTCTTACAAGGAAACAGATGAACACATAGCAGCGGCATCCGACATGTGACATTACCCATCATGCCACCACCAACTCTGTAAACAGGACATCTGTCAAGCGGGTGTACACATGGGGATTGCAGTGTCTCACAAGCGCCTATCGTTAATTTAGAATCATCTTTGTTATGAAACTGAAATATCGATTTTATACCCAAGTTGCGGCAAGGGAATGGAGTATATCGCACAAATCTTCGTTCGTTTAGAGGAATGTGTCGAAACAGAATGGTAACATTTCATCACAGATGAGATGGAAGTGCTGTGATGACGGAGAGGTTTGCTGTTAATGATCGCAAATAGACAGTGCTCTAAGTCAAATACAGAACACGTGGTTGTATATGAGTCAAACGCAGGCTATGTCACGTGACTAATGCATCCTGACAGAACAGCAGAAAAAACGTTCAAATCTCCCTCTCTCTAGAATGCATCATCAGTCAGCGATTCAATCGTACCACATTACAGCTACATCTCAATCGATCACCTGGACCGATCTGTCTTATCCTTTAACGCAGATGCCTGTAAGTTTAGAGGCAGATGGTTCTCTGTTTTCCTGAAAAGCGTCAACTACAGTAGTGCGTGTATCACTGTTACCTCAATGGACATACAGTAGAATACTGCCTCGACGGAAAACATTGTGACTATTTCCGTGGCTCCCCTTCGCTTCCATGTAGACATTTTGCCGGATTCCGCTTGCTGCCGCATGCTTGTTCCCATGTACAAGAATTGTTCTGCGCCAACAGGACACGGGCATTTACGTCTTCAATTTCGCCGCATTTCAGGGTATTTTCGCTCAATTTCTACGTATTTCCTATTATTTTTCGCAATTCTATCAATTTTTAATGCCACTTCTAACAATGCGATCATAACATAACCTCTCGTTCCGTGTTCTAAATTGTTTGTAAATATAGTACAGCTGCCAACACCTAGCGCAAATCCACTATTTTTCTGACCGGGACGCGTGGTATAGCACTGGACTCGATTGCATCCACTTGCGTCCATCCGTCTCCATCAGCTGTAATAGCGTGTATTGGCTTCTGTTACCAGTGCTGTAGGATGATTTTTAGTAGGCATCTGTAGTGAACTCTGGCGTCAAACAGCAATAGATGATATTTACTTGCAGGGAATATACTTTTTAAACTCCACTCTGTTCAACACCAGCATCTAGTCAGATGCACATATTTCCCACCAAAAAGTATAAAGATAATACCTTACACATCAGCCTTTTCCCCCTTAGCTTGTAGGCGTAGGGTAGAATCTGGGTTCGAGTCAATGATACATTGCGATTTTTACGAGCAGTGAGTGTTGCTGCACTGCATTATTTTCGGATGTTTAAGCGTTTTGAGCGTGTTTTCATAGCGTTACACATGCATTATATCGCTGATCAACGAGTAGTTTCCATGTCTGCATGCTACGTACTGGATTATTTCGGTAATTTATGAGTTGCTTACGTCTCTGCACATCAGTATACTGTATTATTTACGAGTAGTTTTCAGTTCCTTGGTTCAAATGGTTCTGAGCACGATGGGACTTAACTTCTGAAGTCATCAGTCCCCTAGAACTTGGAACTACTTAAACCTAACTAACCTAAGGACATCACACACACCCATGCCCGAGGCAGGATTCGAACCTGCGACCGTAGCGGTCGCGCGGTTCCAGACTGTAGCGCCTAGAACCGCTCGGTCACAACGGCCGGCTTCAGTTCCATAAACTCTACATTGTTACCACAAGCACGTCAGGGTCAGTGTTTTGCTTCAGTGTATTAAATAGACCACGTGAAATCCTCCCATAAATAAATTGTTCAATAAATACATTCAGTACACTCCCCCCTCTCTCCAGCAGCGTAGAACAGGTTGAGTTCTTTTCCCGACATTTTTCCCCTCCAGACCGCTGGGGGGATTAGTAGGCTGGGGCGCATATGCAGCTGAGAAAAACACGTGACGTCATCATGATGCTCTGTCGTATTGACTGAACTGTATGATCATAAGACCTATTGCGGTGCCCTCTAGCAGTGAAATCGTGTACTAGCTCAGTTCCTTGGTCTGCTGGATTGGAGGCAGTTGTATCTTGTGTGGTGGGAACTTATACGTATTTCTTAGAAATGACAGACAGATCCAGCAGAGACAGATGTTTCCACGCACTGTGTAATGCATCTTTAATGCAAAGCATTTATTTGCAGGACCGTATTCTTCTTCTTCAGATGTTCAAGCATTAATGCTCGTTTCCATTCTTCATGCAGTGTGCTGTGGATGCAGTCCTCAGCTGAATGAGTGTATTAAACACTGCTCTCCCTGACTGGCACCAACATCTTGCTAATTGAACACATGGTCCTTCCACAGTGACAGCTCAACGAGCACTGATATTTCAGCCTCTTGTGGCGGTATCGCCACACTAAGCCACTAATGCTATACGTAGATAGCGAATTTAAACAAATTTCAACAAATTTAAACAAATGTATACAAATTATATTCGAATTGAATGACATCATGTGCAGTCTGTAGTGGGGGCAACACCATACTAACTCCCTTTAGCTGCAGGAGTAAGCTCTTTGAGCAAAATTCCCTCAAAAATTGGAAATTCCCGCCCATTTTCCAAGAGGATGACACACCATCAAGCAAAAAAGTCGAAAAGAGGTAGTGGGGTACTGCCCTTAGAAGCACATAATTCAATTTCCCTCCAAAATTCAAACTTCATGCCGTGGGGGAGTGGCACTTTCCCGACAAAAGGAGCCATGTCAGATAATGGTACCTGTGTGATCAGCTGACGTCACGGCCGCCAACTTGGGTGACGTCATGCGCTGTTGCCAAGTGTACAGGACGTCATCCTGGATACATCTGGGAACATTGAAGAGTGGGGTTGAATGAACTTTGTTCCACTACTAACAGGTGCTAGATCGTGTTGAAGGATGCAGTCGCCATTTCCGAATTGCTCTTCAACAGTGGGAACCAAGACGGTCCTTAAAACATCAATGTAGGGCTGTGCTGTGATAGTGCCACGCAAAACGACAATGTGTGTAAGCCCCCCCCCCCCCCCCCATGAAAAACACGACCATACCATAACACCACCGCCCTCTAATTTTACTGTTGGCGCTACACACACTGATAGATGATGTTCACTGGACATTCGCCATACTCACACCCAGCTATCGAATCGCCACATTGTGCACCTTGATTTGTCACTAGATACAACTTTTTTTCTACTGTTCAGTCGTCGAACGTTTACGCTCTTTACAGTAAGCGAGGCGTTCCTTTGGCATTTACTGGCGTGATGTGTGGCTTATGAGCAGCCGCCCGACCATGAAATTCAAGTTTTCCCACCTCCCGCCTAACTCTTATCATACTTGCAGCGAATCCTGATGCAGTATGGAACTCCTGTGTGATGGTCTGAATAGATGGCTGCCTATACACATTATGACCCTCTTCTACTGTTGCCGGTCTGTGTCAGTCAAAAGACGAGGTCGGCCTGTACGCTTCTTTGCTGTACGTGTCCCTTCATGTTCCCATTTCACTACCACATCAGATACAGTGGACCTAGGGATGTTTAGGAGTGTGGAAATCTCACGTACAGACGTATGACACAAGTGACACTGTATCCCCTTACCACGTTCGAAGCCCGTGAGTTCTGCGGAGCGCCGCATTCTGGTCTCCCACGATGTCTAATGACTACTGAGGTCGCTGGTATGGAGTACCTGGCAGTAGGTGGCAGTACAATGCACCTAATATGAAAAACGTATGGTTTTGGGGGTGTTCAAATACTTTTGATCACATAGTATACATTCCTTTATTCCTACATAGAATATTAATTTCAAACGTAAGGCTATGATCTTACTTTTCAAACGCTTGCTGAGTGATGGGAGACGGATGAAAAATGATAGGGGCAACGTTTTAACCAACTGACGAAAATTTGTTGGAAAAAAATAATGTCCGAGAGGCACAAAGTTTCACATCTTTGGGAATGGAAGACCAATGTAGATGCTGTGGCGGAATGGAGCAATGGCTATGGAACAAGCTGCAAGAGTCAGCATGCAGTTTCACCTCCTGAGCACACAGAATGCTAATGTAGAGGCGGTGTCAGCACAGAGCAGTGGTCATGGAACAAGAGACAGGAGCCCCAGCGCACAGGTTCACGTTCTGGGGTCGGAGTACAAGGAAGACCAACGTAGACCTGGTTGTGACACGGAGCAATGGCCATGGGCTGAGGTTCACATTTTGATTGTTGAAGTACACAAAAGACAAAAGTAGACACGTTGTCTGAATGGAGCAATGGTCGTGGGGCAAGAGGCAGGAGCCGACAATGTGGTTCACTTCATTGGGGACGGAGTACACGGAAGTTCATTGTAGATGCTGTGCCTGCGTGGACCCATGCCCACGGAACAATAAATAGGAGCTGGCATGCTGGTTCGCATTCCGCGGAACTGAGAACGCGGAAGATCAGCGTAGAAATGGTGGCGGTACGGTCATGCATCGAGAGACAGGTGCCACCACGCAGATTAACATCCTGGGGGTGGAGTACATGGAGGACCAGTGTAGTTCCAGCCGCGGTGCAGAGCCCTACTCACAGAACAAGAGGCAGGAGACCACAAAATGCTGTTTTTTTTTTATAAATATTATTTGTATGGCTTAAGTCATTGTATTTTGTTCATTAGTTAATGATCGAGCTCTCATTGCACCAGGCTTTTGCTGGTACAACTAATCAATTTACAATTAGTTGCTAGTTTAATAAAATGAAGCCCACTGACTACAGCTTTCATCAATAAATTAGTTCATTTTGTTGCCCACAGAAATTCATTTCTTGTACCGAATGATTATAACAAATACGTCTGTTTTAATTTCAATCATTTTACGGAATATGTAACTCATAATTCCAGTCGATAAATCTGTAAGAACTAATTGCTCTTTGTTTTATGACAGAGTCCCCTGTGGATATTTACAGGGAGCGGAACATTATTCGCAAAGTCAGATGATTATGCGAGGGCTCCAGTCGTGATTTTTGTGCTGGTAAGTTCATATTTTCAGGAGTTTTTCATTTTGGGCCTACAACGGCAGCAACTAAACTGTGTGAAGCTTTATAAACAGAAACATAAAAGTACCAGTAGGATTCCCTCTCTCAGTGTTCCATGCAAACTTAATTATGTGCTGAGATAATAATTATAATCTTGTGTGGCATAGTGGCTTGGTGCAAGTCTTTCTATTGGACGCCACTTCGGTGACTTGTGTGTCCCTAACCTATCCCAGTTATCGAATGGATGAACGTGGAGCCACAGTTTAACATCGAATCGGAACTATTTCTTGCATATGTTGAGCCCTCACATAGTTGATAGGTGAAGGCTCGGTTAAGACGTAGACTGAAAGATCCGTGGTCTGACCTAGATTGGACCCCGCACTCTCTCGATTTCCAGCCACACACTTCTCTGCTAGGCCAGCAGTTCCAAGAGTTTTAAAATTGACCTGTATGGCGGTATATTTTGACTGTTTTGACTTACTAATTAAATTTTCTTATGCCGCCAAGGACAGTAAACTTTAGTATTTGGTACAAGTCTCAACTTGATACCTCTACCCGTTCCCGAGAAAATGTTATTGAACGGACCACCAGACAAACAGACCGACAAAAATGGCAAAAAAAAAATGTGAAATAATTACAAATTAACAGTTTTTCGGATATTTTTCTTTATTTGTACTTTGAAACCTTGCTTCTTTGTCAAACTTTTCGATTAAAGATCAACGGAAGTACCCGCCAAGTTCTGATCAGTAAGTTAGCGAGTATCAAAATAAGTGACATAAATGGATATATCTTTTGACAGTGTTCACTTAGAAGTTTAACTTGCACTGTAAGGGAACCGTAGACCTTAGTACCTGGCATTAATTTTAACTTTATGCCTATACCCATTCCTGAAAAAGGGGGTCTTAAAAGACAGGTAGGCAGGCAGACGGACATAAAAATGTGGTGTAATGAAAAATTAACAAATTTCGCATTTCTTCCCTTCCTTGTTCTTTGTCATGATTCTAGGTCGACGGGATGTACTCAGTAGGTTTTAAAGAGTAAATTTGCAAGTATCGAAATATGGAACGTAGCTGTCCGTATATTTGATTGCTCTTACACGATGGGACAGTTGTCTCTTTTTGTCGTTGTTGTTCTGGTCTTCAGTTCGAAGACTGGTTTGATGTAGCTCGCCATGCTACTGTATCCTGTGCAAGCCACCTCTTCTCCGAAAACCTGGGGCCACATACGTCTTTCTGAATTTGCTTGCCATATTCATATCTTGGCCTTCGTCGACGATTTTTACCACCCACGCTTCCATCCAGTACTAAATCGGTGATCCATTCAGGTCTCAGAGTGTGTCCTATAAATCTATCCCTTCTTCTAGTCACGTTGTGTCCAAAATTTCTGTTCTCCCAAATTCTGTTTAGTATCTCCTTATTAGTTACGTGATCTACCCGTCTAATCTTCAGAATTCTTCTGCAGCACCACATTTCAAAAGCTTCTATTCCCTTCTTATCTAAACTGTTTATCTTCCATGTTTCACTTCCGTACGTGGCTACACTCAAGACAAATACTACCGCAAAACACTTACTGACAGATCTACATACGATGTTAAGAAAATTTTCTTCTTCAGAAAAGCTTTTCTTGCGATTGCTAGTCTACACTTTGTATCTTCTCTGCTATGACTATCATTAGTTATTTTGCTGTATAAACAGCAAAATTTATCTCCTATTTTAAGTGTCTCGCTTCCTAATCTTATTGTCTCCGCATTACCTGATTTAAATCGATTGCATTCCATTACCCTCGTTTTGCTTCTGTTGATGTTCATCATCCTTCTTTCAAAACACGTCCATTCGGTTCAGCTGCACTTAGAAGCCATTTGTTGTCTCTGACCGACTCACATTGTCATCAAGAAACCTCAAACTTTTAATTTCATCTCCCTGGACCTTAATTCTTATTCAAAATTTTTGTTTGATTTCCTTTACAGCTTGCTCCGTGTACAGATTGAATAACATCAGGGACAGACTACAATCCTGTCAAACACCCCTCTCGACCACTGCTTCCCTTTAAGGCCCCTCGACTCTTATAACTGAAGTCTGGTTTCTGTACAAGGGCAAATAGCTATTCGCTCACTGTATTTTACCCTGCTACATTCAGAATTTGAAAGAGAGTATTACAGTTAACATTGTCATAAGCTTTCTGAAGTCTAAAACCCTATAAACATAGGTTTCCCTTTCCTTAACCTATCTTCTAAGTTACGCCGTAGGGTCAGTATTACCTAACGTGATCGTACATTTCTGCGGGATCACAACTAATCTTTCTACGTCGGCCTCTAACAGCTTTTTATTCTTCTGTAAGGAATTCGTATTTTTATTTTGCAACCGAGACTTATTAAACATATAGTTCGGGAATATTCACACCTGTCAGCACCTGCGTTCTTTGGAAATGGCATCATAATATTCTTCTTGAAGTCTGAGGCTATTTCACCTGCCTCATACACTAGTGGCCATTAAAATTGCTACACCACGAAGATGACGTGCTACAGATGCGAAATTTAACCGACAGGAAGAAGATGCTGTGATATGCTAATGAATAGCTTCTCAGAGCATTCACACAAGGTTGGCACCGGAGGTGACACCTACAACGTGCTGACATGAGGAAAGTTTCCAAACGATTTCTCATACACAAACAGCAGTTGACCGGCGTTGCCTGGTGAAACGTTGTTGTGATGCCTCGTGTAAGGAGGAGAATTGCGTACCATCACGTTTCCGGCTTTGATAAGGGTCGCATTGTAGCCTATCGCGATTGCGGGTTATCGTATCGCGACATTGCCGCTCGCGTTGGTCGAGATGTAATGACTGTTAGCAGGGTGGGTTCAGGAGGGTAATACAGAACGCCGTGCTGGATCCCAACGGCCTTGTATCACTAGCAGTCGAGATGACAGGCATCTTATTCGCAGGGCTGTAACGGATCATGCAGCCACGTCTCGATCCCTTAGTCAACAGATGGGGACGTTTGCAAGACAGCAACCATCTGCACGAACAGTTCGACGTTTGCAGCAGCATGGACTATCAGCTCGGAGACCATGGCTGCGGTTACCCTTGACGCTGCATCACAGGCAGGAGTGCCTGCGATGGTGTACTCAACGACGAGCCTGGGTGCACGTATGGCAAAACGTCGTTTTTTCGGATGAATCCAGGTTCTGTTCACAGCATCATGATGGTCGCATCCGTGTTTGGCGACATCGCGGTGAGTGCACATTGGAAGCGTGCATTCGTCATCGCCATACTGGCGTATCACGCGGTGTGATGGTATGGGGTGCCATTGGTTAACGTCTCGGTCACCTGTTGCTAGCATTGACGGCACTTTAAACAGTGGACGTTACATTTCAGACGTGTTACGACCTGTGACTCTACCCTTCATTCGATCCCTGCGAAACGCTATGTTTCAGCATGTTGCAGGTCCCGTACGGGCCTTTCTGGACACAGAAAATGTTCGACTGCTGCCCTGGCCAGCACATTCTCCAGATCTCTCACCAACTGAATACGTCTGGTCAACGGTGGCCGAGCAACTGGCCTGTCACAATACGCCAATCACTGCTCTAGATGAACTGTTGTGTCGTCCTGAAGCTGCATGGGCAGCTGTATCTGTACATGCCATCCAAGCTCAGGCGTATCAAGGCCGTTATTACGGCCAGAGGTGGTTGTTCTGGGTACTAATTTCTCAGGATCTATGCACCCAAATTGCGTGAAATTGTAATCACATGTCAGTTCTAGTATAATATATTTGTCCAATAAATACCCGTTTGTCATCTGCATTTTTTCTTGGTGTAGCAATTTTAATTGCCAGTAGTGTATATCTTACACACATCAGATGGGAGTGTTTTGTCATGGTAGGTTCTCTCAAGACTGCCAACAACTCTGACGGAATGTTGTCAACTCCTGCAGCCTTGTTTCGACTAAGGTCTTTCAGTGCTATTTTAAATTAATCTCCTATTATCATGTCTCCCACCTCATCTTCATCTACGTCAACCTCTGCTTATATATAAAATTTCCTGCAATTTTGTTTCCCTTGAATAGACCCTCTACATACTCCTTCCACATTTCAGCTTTCCCTTCTTTGCTTAACACTTGTTTCCCATCTGAGCTCTTGATGTTCATACAGCACCTTCTTGTTTCTCCAAAGGACTCTTTCATTTCCTTGGAGGTGGTTTTTATCTTTCCCCTGGAGATATATGCTTCTAAATCCCTACATGTGTCCTCTAGCCATTCCTCTTAGCTATTTTGTACTTCCTGTCACTCTTATTTTTTAGACGTTTGTTTGTCCCTTCGACCTCTTCGTTTACTGTATTTTTCTGTTTTGTCCATTTATCAAATACACACATCAAAAACAGATTTGCATCACCTCGCTTCCGAGAGTTCCAGAACCTTTACAGAAAGATGGAATAGATATTAACATAAACATCATTTCCACCCTTTTTATTTCTCATGTAAACCACACTTTGCCTGTTGTACCACCATACAGGTAGATCTCCAGAGGTGGTGGTAAAGATTGCTATACACACCGGCACCTCTCATACCCAGTAGCACGTCCTCTTGCATTGATGCATGCCTGTATTCGTCGTGGCATGCTATCCACAAGTTCATCAGGGCGCTGTTTGTCCAGATTGTCCCACTCCTCAACGGCGATTCGACGTAGATCCCTCAGAGTGGTTGGTGGGACACGTCGTCCAAAATCAGCCGTTTTCAGTCTATCTCAGGCATGTTCGATAGGGTTCATATCTGGAGAACATGCTGGTCACTGTAGTCGAGCGACGTCGTTATCCTGAAGGAAGTCAATCACAAGATGTACACGATGGGGCGCGAATTGTCCATGAAGACGAATGCCTCACCAATATGCTGCCGATATGGTTGCACTATCGGTCGGAGGATGGCATTCACGTATCGTACAGCCTTCCATGACCACCATCGGCGTACGTCGGCCCCAAATAACGCCACCCGAAAGCAGCAGGGAACCTCCACCTTGCTGCACTCGCTGGACAGTGTGTCTAAGGCGTTCAGCCTGACCGCGTTGCCTCCAAACACGTCTGGTTAAAGGCATATACCACACTCCTCGGTGAGGAGAATGTGATGCCAATCCTGAGCGGTCCATTCGGCATGTCGTTGGGTCCATTTGTACCGCACTGTGTGGTGCCATGGTTGCAAAGCTGGACCTCGCCATGGACGCTGGAACCAGGGCAGGCCTCCTCCCTTGGATGGCTGCAACGTAACTGCCGTGATAGTCGCGGATGGGGGTACGTTTCTTCCTGATCGGCTTCCCGTGACACTGGGGGATGCAGCAAAAGGTTCGCGGTATGAGCGACCTTCCTGCTCACTTACACGCCCTCTGTACCTTGGTCCAGGCTACGCCAAGGCCTTCTGTAGGTCGCTCTGCAAATGGCGGATCCGGCACGTCGAGGGGCTAAGCTGGCAACGAACCCGACGGCGGTGTTTTGCCGTGTGGTGTCGGCACGTGGTGACATGTTTCGACACGCCGAGAGGGAAGGAAAGAAGAAAGTGAGAGCAGGTATTGGTTCAACGCTGTGGATTTTCGCGAAGAGATCATGTACTCAAACAATCACGACGACGTTGAACGAATTCCTGGTCTTGCTTGGGGGATGCAGTGGAAAAAAGAAGTTTTTATATGACATATAAACTGAAATGAGTACCTTCCACTATAAGATGTGAAACAGTATGGCCTCGACAAGGGGAGCGTGGCTACTCGTCATCACCAGTTTCATCCAGATTTACTCCATATCCAGGACTTGGTCAGAACTGAAAGTGACAAAAGTGGGAGGTTAAGAGCTCAAGAGTTTAGAAAGAAAAGAATGGAATTTTTGTCGCGGGTCTGACAAAGTATGAGCTATTTATTTTAACAGAGTTTCCACGGAGCAGTTGGCTCACCGGAACGAGAACAGAACAACAATCCGAGAGTCGTGAGTACAGGTACCTACGTGAAAAATATCATTTTGTTCATTTTTGCGTTATTAAACTGCAGGTAAAACAACGTTATGGCCAACACTGTATTGATTAATATTTTCATAAAACGAATGAAAATGGAAAATAAAAATTTGGAATTACAAATAAATTTCCAGTAAATAATTTTACGGCATGCACTAGAACTTGACGTAATAAACTAAGATATTTTCATTATTTTACAATTCATTTACACGTGCTTGGGTGATATTCATGATAAAAAAAGGAGGGCAGTAATTATCTCGGACATTGCACACTTTATAAATGACAGAATTTTGCAATTTGTAAATTTATAGATGCAGTAAAAACAAACTTGGTTTACATTCATAAAATCTTCTCTCTCATACTCTGTTGGCAGCAATCTACAAGTAACGCATCATTCTGCTAAATATTGACAAGGATAGCTGATGAAGTTCAACTGGATGTAACTTGATGCAGTCTTCTCAGGAAATTGTTTCTTTTGCTCTCTCGTTGAGATGAGAAAATTTTGGCAGATATTTTGTCAAATTCTTTACTTAATGACAAAATTACACTAGCGTTTTGGTGGGGAGAGGAATTAATTTAATAATGCACGATGGCAGTCCTTCCTCCTCTTGAAAACTATCGTCGTATAATTGTGAATTTGTTTATCCAAAGAAATAAGTTCCCTGCACGTTGAGGGTCACCATCTCTGCCAGAAAGCTGTTGTAAAATTCTGTCGTAAGTTTCCCAGATTCTGATGAAGTAATAACTTCATTCCTACATTTTACGGCGTACCCATCCACCAGTTTGTAAATCCTCGGACCAAATGGGGCAGTAATCTCTAGTAGGCAATCGTAGACTGTTGGCAGTAACTTTCCAGAATCAGTTACGAGTAAAGCATATTGCGCAGTATACGGCGGCTTACTTTGTTCGTTTCACGAGAACTATCTTTGCCCCTCCATTGTTCAGGGCTCGGTTATAAGTAGATTAGTGCTTGAAATCTAAAAAGAGAACATTCCGACATAAACATTTTCTTATACGTAGCGTTAAGAAGAGTATTTAGATTGATGTCGATGAATGAGGATTCTCCACTTCAATTACAATTCCCGCTTGTAAATTTTTTTCTGAGCCCTTGTGGATGCTGTAAGTGCAGTGAAATATTGGAACATTGTTTGCAAGCTCCAGTTTTTCTTTGCCTTTTCTTTTCATGCGTTTTATAAAGATATTGATGAGAATAGCTTACTGAGCAATATTTCGGTTTATATGTAGTGCAGGGAACCTAAAGTGTGAATTAAAGGAAAAAGGTTCTACAATGGGAAATCGCCACAAGACCGTCTAATTACCGTCCTGTACTCTTTCTGCTGAGCCTGGGAACAACGTAACCACAAATGGCTGATGCCCCGCCCGAGCAAATCCAAAATCCAACTTTTTTAAACCGTACACTTGAACACGCAACTTTAAAATGAGTGCAACCACAGCCGAAATCCAGCATGTTGAATAGAGCCTTCGGCTCTGGCGGTTAAATTCCTTTATCGGAAAGTCACGAAAGCCAGGAATGCGGAACCTTTCTTGACTTTTCAGTAATCGTCTTTAAGAGGCTGATCGGAGAACTAATAACCATTAATTAGGACGGAATCGGTGACGTGTAGACGCCGTTGCTTTGAGAGGTCAGGGAGACGCATCGGAGCAGACCCGCGGGTTTCAGCTGAAACAGTTTCCGGAATGTAACGGCCACACATCAGGGGCGAAAGATCCATCTCGGACGCGTCCAGTTAACGTATTTGCTTACTGAGCCGGATAAGCACATCCGCTAGGAGCCGCCGCGACTGTAGCGTTCCACATGCACGCCAAGCAACGTAATGCACACACCTATACCTCCAACATGGTTAAAAAGACTCTGAGGGCACCGGAGATACCTGTTCATTTGTATAATTAGCTTTACATGAAATTATACAAAATAAATGTTTTCTCTCTTTCAGGTTACCTTCCATTACGTACCAGTTAAAATTATCTGCGTAACTCCGCCCTAAGCCGTTAATAGCATTAATTGCGCGTCTGGCACATATGGCGTTAATTGATAGGAAGCGGGGAAGTGATTACGGTGAGCGTAGGAAAATCACAAGGTCACTTCAATTGACGTAACCACGAAGCATTACAATAATTTCCCATGAATCGGCGGTTCTCAATAATTGGCGAAAGTCCACGCCTAAAGTGTTGTTGTCGTTATAATATCATAGTTTAGAGAACGCTGCTACGCAACAGGGTCTGCTGTAGCGACCTCTCCACATCACATCTGATTATCTTTTACGGATCTTTAGCAGCTGGAGTCGGCATCAGCGTCATAAATAAACTACGTGACATCATCCCCTAAATAAATTGTTCTAAAAATAAATTATGTACACCCCTTCGTCTCTTCAGCAGCACAGAACAGGCTGAGTTCTTTTCCCACTATTTTTCCCCTCCACACGGCTAGAGGACGAGGAGGCTGGGGCACACGTGCAGCTGAGAAAAACACATGACGTTATCATGATGCTATGCTCCAATTGACTGAACTGCACGATCACATGACCTATCGGGATGGCCTGTATTGGTGACCTTGCGAACTAGCTCAGTTCTTTGGTCTGCTGGATTGAAGGCCGTTGTCTCTTGTGTGGCGGGAACTTATACATATGTTTTAGAAATGACAGCCAGTTCCAGCAGAGACAGATGTTTCCATGCATTGTGTAATGCATTTTTAATACCAAAGCATTTATTTGGGACCATATTCTTCATCTTCTGATGTTCAAGCATTAATGCTTGCTTTCACTCTTCATGCAGTGAGCTGCTCCTCGGCTGAATGAGTACATGTAACACAGCTATTAAAACTCCTCATGTCTGGCACCACCATCTCGCTAATTGAACACATGCACCTTCCACAGTGACAGCTCAAGAAGCACTGATATCGCAGTCTCTTCTGGCAGTAACACTACACTAAGCCACTAATGCTGTATGTAGATAATAAATTTAAACAAATTTAAATAAATTTAAGCAAATGTATACAAATTATATTAGAATTGAATGACATCAAGAGCAGTCTGTATGGGGGGGGGGCAACACCATACTAACTCCCTTCAGCTACAAGAGTAAGCTCTTAGAGCAAAATTCCGTCCGAAATTCGAAATTCCCAGCCATTTTCCAAGTGGATGACGCACCATCATGCAAAAAATCGGAAAGTTTGAGCAGGGAACTGCTGGGTGGCCCGTAGAAGCACATAATTCAGTTTCCCTCCGAAGTTCAAACTTCCCACCAGGGGGGCATGGGACTTTCCCCGCAAAATGCCACCATTTGGGATAAGGGTACTTGCATCATCATCTGATGTCACGGCCGCCATATTGTATGATGCCATGTGCTGTTGCAAAGTCTACAGGCCGCCATCTTGGATGACGTCATCGCCGCCATCTTGGATACATCCGTCAACAATGGAGAGTGGGGTGGTATGAACTTTGTTCCACTACTCCTGTTGATAATGCATGGCTTGTGCCAGAGTGGTTACACGACAATGACGTCCGTGTAATGGACCTGCCAGCACAGAGTCTGACCTGAATCTTACAGAACACCTTTGGGATGTTTTGGAACGCCGACTTGGTGCCAGGCGTCACCGACTGACATCGATAACTCTTCTAAGTGCTGCACACCGTGAAGAATGAGCTGCCCAAGAAACCTTCCACCACTTGATTGAACGTAAGCCTGAGAGAGTGGAAGCTATCATCAAGGCTAATGGTGGGCCAATACCATACTGAAGTCCAGCATCACGGATGGAAGGCGCCACGGATCTGTAAGTCATTTTCAGCCAGGTGTCCGGCTACTTCTGATACTTAGTGTATGTAACAAGATCTTTATAGGCTGCAAAGCTTCAAGGGGTAAATGTATAAAAATTTATGAAGCGTCAAACATTAGTTAGAGCTATCTGTCATTTCATATATTTAATACAGTTCTTGTTTTCTAATATACACTCCTGGAAATTGAAATAAGAACACCGTGAAATCATTGTCCCAGGAAGGGGAAACTTTATTGACACATTCCTGGTGTCAGATACATCACATGATCACACTGACAGAACCACAGGCACATAGACACAGGCAACAGAGCATGCACAATGTCGGCACTAGTACAGTGTATATCCACCTTTCGCAGCAATGCAGGCTGCTATTCTCCCATGGAGACGATCGTAGAGATGCTGGATGTAGTCCTGTGGAACGGCTTGCCTTGCCATTTCCACCTGGCGCCTCAGTTGGACCAGCGTTCGTGCTGGACGTGCAGACCGCGTGAGACGACGCTTCATCCAGTCCCAAACATGCTCAATGGGGGACAGATCCGGAGATCTTGCTGGCCTGGGTAGTTGACTTACACCTTCTAGAGCACGTTGGGTGGCACGGGATACATGCGGACGTGCATTGTCCTGTTGGAACAGCAAGTTCCCTTGCCGGTCTAGGAATGGTAGAACGATGGGTTCGATGACGGTTTGGATGTACCGTGCACTATTCAGTGTCCCCTCGACGATCACCAGTGGTGTACGGCCAGTGTAGGAGATCGCTCCCCACACCATGATGCCGGGTGTTGGCCCTGTGTGCCTCGGTCGTATGCAGTCCTGATTGTGGCGCTCACCTGCACGGCGCCAAACACGCATACGACCATCATTGGCACCAAGGCAGAAGCGACTCTCATCGCTGAAGACGACACGTCTCCATTCGTCCCTCCATTCACGCCTGTCGTGACACCACTGGAGGCGGGCTGCACGATGTTGGGGCGTGAGCGGAAGACGGCCTAACGGTGTGCGGGACCGTAGCCCAGCTTCATGGAGACGGTTGCGAATGGTCCTCGCCGATACCCCAGGAGCAACAGTGTCCCTAATTTGCTGGGAAGTGGCGGTGCGGTCCCCTACGGCACTGCGTACGATCCTACGGTCTTGGCGTGCATCCGTGCGTCGCTGCGGTCCGGTCCCAGGTCGACGGGCACGTGCACCTTCCGCCGACCACTGGTGACAACATCGATGTACTGTGGAGACCTCACGCCCCACGTGTTGAGCAATTCGGCGGTACGTCCACCCGGCCTCCCGCATGCTCACTATACGCCCTCGCTCAAAGTCCGTCAACTGCACATACGGTTCACGTCCACGCTGTCGCGGCATGCTACCAGTGTTAAAGACTGCGATGGAGCTCCGTATGCCACGGCAAACTGGCTGACACTGACGGCGGCGGTGCACAAATGCTGCGCAGCTAGCGCCATTCGACGGCCAACACCGCGGTTCCTGGTGTGTCCGCTGTGCCGTGCGTGTGATCATTGCTTGTACAGCCCTCTCGCAGTGTCCGGAGCAAGTATGGTGGGTCTGACACACCGGTGTCAATGTGTTCTTTTTTCCATTTCCAGGAGTGTAATTATCACATATATGTAAAAAATATTTATAATCTTCCTTCAAATCTTGTATAATTGCTTATAAGTGGGTTTGGAATGTCATTTACTGTTAGGACAGACATATTGAGTGCTATTAACAACAATCCACCAACATGGGATGCGTCTCTGCCAAGCCGCGTAAAGCGTGATTTAGGAAATGAAAACCCCATACTGGGTGATGTTATTCGAGTTTTATTGAGGTCAACGCTGAAGTGTAACTATTTTGAGAAATCGTAAAGTGGCCTAAGTTCAACGATGAAAGTATATTCATCGCATGAAAAGCTGCCACTGTACACTTTTTAGCACTGTAGATGGCGTAATAACTGGTATCAACCACTGATGTGATCCTTCATCAAATATGTACGTCCTGTTAGTGAAATGGTGCGTTTTGAACAGTCAGCTGTACGGATTTAACATAGGAAACTGGCTCGTTATACTGTTTGCAATTGCCCTTGACAATCCGCTGTGAGTGAAGTTACCTACGCAGATTATCCAATGTGTCTACAAGGAATGGTACAGAACTAGCAAAAATTCGGTGCTAAAGAAAAGAAAATCCAAAGCAATAGAGTTTGAAACGACGGTCATGCCTCATCTGTAACAGTTTGTTTCAAATACAAGTCCATCAAAACCCGTTAATGAGCGAAAATTGAGAAGTGGAAATGCAATGAATATTTCACAGCTTTATGTAAACCTGCACCTCTTCAGTTGGTCAGATGACACAGACACTGGACAGAAGCTGACCGGAGGTATTTAGTATGTTACGAGGAATTGTTATTTTTTACTTTTCAAATGATGCAAGGATTCCACTGCACTGAAGATCCAAAGCATTGAAAATGGTTCAAATGGCTCTGAGCACTATGGGACTTAACATCTGTGGTCATCAGTCCCCTAGAACTTAGAACTACTTAAACCTAACTAACCTAAGGACATCACACACATCCATGCCCGAGGCAGGATTCGAACCTGCGACCGTAGCAGTCGCGCGGTTCCGGACTGAGCGCCTTAACCGCGAGACCACCGCGGCCGGCTCCAAAGCATTGAGGATGGTGTTCAGCCCGAAGGTGGTTGTCTGACCCTTCTGGTAACATACGGTCACTCAGTTAAGTTTGGAAAAATCAAGCAATGTGTTGCCATTCCTTCAACGTCTCCACAGCGAGTATGCTGTGGACATTTCCATTTTCCAAGGTGACAACATTTGTGTTCACAGGACTGCAAGCATTCGTTGCTGATTCGTTGCTGAGCACTGAGACAGCCTACCACACTTCTAGTGGACCGGCCAACCAGTATTAGCACAAAGTGAATGTTTGTAACTCTGGAACAACAGGCTACATTTGGTACAGTAGATCACCATATATTCGTTTCTCTAAGGAATTTCATCATCAGTGTGGCATAAATTGGTTACCGTGTTACCTGCTGCAACTTGTGGCATCACTCCTACTCCATACTGTGGCCAGTGGATGAGACGTAACACAAAATCCGCTTCACCTCTGAAGTTTCAGGAGATGTCTGCGCAGAAAGAATAAGACACACAGCAAACAGTGAGATCAGTGGACAGATCATATGTCAATGTTTTTAACTTACGTTACAGGTGCTCAGTACGGGAATCATTTCTGATGTGGCAAACGTCAATACGTGCGTGCAATTCATTCATATCGCTGCTTTAGCCGCTGGGAGGGGTAGTAACAGCAGCCCATGTTTGTAATCTGCTCACTGGGTTGCCTGTCTGCAGGCATGAACTAAATCAATGTGATAATACGGAGCAAATGCTTTATCTACATGTGTGGTCATGCGTTGCCCGAGTGGTGAGTTCTGCAGCTATGGCACGGCGCATATGGGGACACCACACTTTGAGAGACGCTCTATTCAGTTGCTTGTGTCATTTTTCAGCATATCTTTATTTTTATTAGCAATACTGATTCGTTTCCATTTTTATCTTTCCCTTGCAGGTTTTTATTCTTTTTTAAGTCGCGGAAAAATGTTGAAAATAACTGACATTACCAGTGCTGACATATTCCATAAAGTGTCTCTACGGCGTATTTCAGGCAACAGGAGCAGTATCAGTGTCACACTAGTCGCACTTTCTTTCAGTCATCTTTGTTTTACGAGGTGCATTCAAGTTCTAAGGCCTCCGTTTTTTTTTTTCTAATTAACTGCTCACCCGAACTCGATGAAACTGGCGTTACGTCTCGACGTAATCGCCCTGCAGACGTACACATTTTTCACAACGCTGACGCCATGATTCCATGGCAGCGGCGAAGGCTTCTTTAGGAGTCTGTTTTGACCACTGGAAAATCGCTGAGGCAATAGCAGCATGGCTGGTGAATGTGCGGCCACGGAGGGTGTCTTTCATTGTTGGAAAAAGCCAAAAGTCACTAGGAGCCAGGTCAGGTGAGTAGGGAGCATGATGAATCACTTCAAAGTTGTTATCACGAAGAAACTGTTGCGAACGTTAGCTCGATGTGCGGATGCGTTGTCTTGGTGAAACAGCACACGCGCAGCCCTTCCTGGACGTTTTTGTTGCAGTGCAGAAAGGAATTTGAAACTTCCTGGCAGATTAAAACTGTGTGCCCGACCGAGACTCGAACTCGGGACCTATGCCTTTCGCGGGCAAGTGCTCTACCATCCGAGCTACCGAAGCACGACTCACGCCCGGTCCTCACAGCTTTACTTCTGCCAGTATCCCGTCTCCTACCTTCCAAACTTTACAGAAGCTCTCCTGCGAACCATGCAGAACTGGCACTCCTGAAAGAAAGGATACTGCGGAGATATGACTTAGCCACAGCCTTGGGGATGTTTCCAGGAGAGCTTCTGTAAAGTTTGAAAGGTAGGAGACGGGATACTAGCAGAAGTAAAGCTGTGATGACCGGGCGTGAGTCGTGCTTCGGTAGCTCAGATGGTAGAGGACTTGCCCGTGAAAGGCATAGGTCCCGAGTTCGAGTCTCGGTCGGGCACACAGTTTTAATCTGCCAGGAAGTTTCATATCAGCGCACACTCCACTGCAGAGTGAAAATCTCATCCAGGAAGGAATTTGTTCTTCAAAACATTTTCTTAGGATGCACCTGTTACCGTAGTGCCCTTTGGAACGCAATGGGTAAGGATTACGCCCTCGCTGTCCCAGAACATGGACACCATCATTTTTTCAGCACTGGCGGTTACCCGAAATTTTTTTGGTGGCGACGAATCTGTGTGCTTCCATTGAGCTGACTGGCGCTTTGTTTCTGGATTGAAAAATGGCATCCACGTCTCATCCATTGTCACAACGGACGAAAAGAAAGTCCCATTCATGCTGTCGTTGCGCGTCAACATTGCTTGGCAACATGCCACACGGGCAGCCATGTGGTCGTCCATCAGCATTCGTGGCACCCACCTGGATGACACTTTTCGCATTTTCAGGTCGTCATGCAGGATTGTGTGCATAGAACTCACAGCACAGAAATGCCAACTCTGGGGGGGGGAATCTGTTCAACAGTCATTCGGCGATCCACCAAAACAATTATCTCCACTTTCTCGATCATGGCGTCAGACCGGCTTGTGCGAGCCCGAGGTTGTTTCGGTTTGTTGTCACACGATGTTCTGCCTTCATTAAACTGTCACACCCACAAACGCACTTTCGACACATCCATAACTCCATCACCACATGTCTCCTTCAACTGTCGATGAATTTCAATTAGTTTCACACCATGCAAATTCAGAAAACGAATGATTGCACGCTGTTCAAGTAAGGAAAACGTCGCCATTTTAAGTATTTAAAACAGTTCTCAATCTGGCCGCTGGCGGTAAAATTCCATCTGCCGTACGGTGCTGCCATCTCTGGGACGTATTGACAATGAACGCGGCCTCATTTTAAAACACTGCGCATGTTTCTATCTCTTTCCAGTCCGGAAAAGAAAAACGGAGGCCTTAGAACTTGAATGCACCTCGTAATTGGTTAGATGTAGCTGGCCACAAATCCGTCGAAGTTTTGAAAAAGAACTTACCCAGGTGCGGATATCAAATGTCTATTTGGGATTATAACTGTTACAATTGCGTTATGGTAAGTCAACAGGCCCGATCCTGTATCTTTAAGGCAGCTAAGTGAGGTCGCGCAACTGTAAGACAATGGAGTCTCATTTAGCTGGATGGCGGTTCAAATTTCTCAGAGGCGCTGTAGGTTTTCAGTGATTTCGCTAATCACTCGACGTTACTCGACAATAGTTCCTTTGACAGAGCATGGTCGATTTCCTTTCCCTTCCAAGATCCTGGTATGTACTCCATCTCTATTGACCTCACCACCGACACGGTGTTAAACAGTAATAAATCTTTATCTCTAACTTGTAATTATTACCTTCCTCGGGTATGTGCTCTACCAACTGAACTATCCGAAGACAACTCACAACGCACCCTCACAGCTTTACTTCCACCAGTTCCTTATTTCCTACCTTCCAAACTTCTCAGACGTACCCTTTATACCTTGCTGTACTATCACTCTTGGAAGGAAGGTTACTGGAAGAAAGGATACTGCAGAGACATTGCTTAACTACAGCATAGGGTGTTGTTTCTACAACCAACACTGTTTTAACGTGTTACGAAACTTGAAATCAGAGCAAATCTTCTGCAACATAATTATTCATTCAGGAGACAATACCCCAGGGTGTGGGTTTCTTCCAGTGGTGCTACCACCGCAAGGTATACAGGAGATCTTTTGTGTAGTTGTGAAGGTAGGAGATGGGGTACTGGCCGAAGACAATTTCCTAGGTCGGTCGTGAGACTTAGGTGGATACATAAGTCGGTAGAGTACTTAAATGAGAAAGCCAAATGTCTCAAATCTGAATTCCGGCCCGGTACACATCTTTGATCTACTAGGATGAATCAAATCAGCACACACTTTACTGCACAGTGATAATTCATTCTCGAAAGTTATTCTGTTGTTTTTATTTGACATTTATACTCTTCTGACTGGTATGATGTGGCCATCCACGAATTCCAGTGCCAGCCAGTGACTGAATGTAAAAATCCGCGGCATGTCTTTCTTTCAGCCCAGCCGAGGCGGCCGCGTCAGCGCTGTTCTCACGTCTTCACATTGAAAATCGTAACGTTGTTTTGCAGGTGCAATACACTGGAGAGGAGAATTCAGAGTTGTTATATTTACATCTATGTGATTATTCTGCAATTCACAATTGGGCGCCTGGGAAGGGTTCTTCGAATCACATCCAAGCTACACTACTGACCATTAAAATTGCTACACCAAGAAGAAATGCAGATGGTAAATGGGTATTCATTGGACAATTATATTATACTAGAACTGACTTGTGATTACAGTTTTACGCAATTTGGGTGCATATATCCTGAGAAGTCAGTACCCAGAACAACGACCTCTGGCAGTAATAACGGCCTTGATACGCCTGGGCATTGAGTTAAACAGAGATTGGTTGGCGTGTACAGGTACACGATATCGCAGTTCATCAAGAGTAGTGACTGGCGTAGTGTGACGAGCCAGTTGCTCGGCCACTATTGACCAGACGTTTTCAGTTGGTGAGACATCTGGAGAATGTGCTGGCCAAGGCAGCAGTGGAACATTTTCTGTGTCCAGAAAGGCCCGTACAAGACCTGCAACATGCGGTCGTGCATTATCCTGCTGAATGGTAGGGTTTCGTAGGGATCGAATGAAGGGTAGAGCCACGGGTCGTAACACATGTGAAATGTAACGTCCACTGTTCAAAGTGCCGTCAATGCGAACAAGAGGTGGCCGAGACGTATCACCAATGGCATCCAATACCATCACGCCGGGTGATACGCCAGTATGGCGATGACGAATACACGCTCCAAATGTGCGTTCACCGCGATGTCGCCAGACCATCATGATGCTGTAAACAGTACCTGGATTAATCCGAAAAAATGAAGTTTTGCCATTCGTGCACCCAGGTCCGTCGTTGAGTACACCATCGTAGGCGTTCCTGTCTTTGATGCAGCGTCAAGGGTAACCGCAGCCATGGTCTCCAAGCTGATAGTCCATACTGCTGCAAACGTCGTCGAACTGTTCGTGCAGATGGTTGTTGTCTTGCAAAAGTCCCCATCTGTTGACTCAGGGATCGAGACGTGGCTGCACGATCCGTTACAGCCATGCGGATAAGATGCCTGTCATCTCGACTGCTACTGATACTAGGCCGCTGGGTTCCAGAATGGCGTTTGTATTACCCTCCTAGACCCACCGAGCCCATATTCTGCTAACAGTCATTGGATCTCGACTAACGCGAGCAGCAGTGTCGCGATACGATAAACCGCAACCGCCATAGGCAACAATCTGATCATTATCAAAGTGATGGTACGCATTTCTGCTCCTTACACGCGGCATCACAACAACGTTTCACCAGGCAACGCCGGTCAACTGCTGTTTGTGTATGAGAAATCGATTGGAAACCTTCCTCATGTTAGCACGCTTTAAGTGTCGCTACCGGCGCCAAACTTGTGTGAATGCTCTGGAAAGCTAATCATTTGCATATCACAGCATCTTCTTCCTGTCGGTTAAATTTCACGTCTGTAGCACGTCATCTTCGTGGTTTAGCAATTTTAATAGCCAGTAGTGTATTTCTCTACCGTTCCAATCTTGAATAATGCGTGGGACATACGAACCCTTAAATCTTTCTGTGTGAGCGCTGATTTCTCTTATTTTATTCTGATGATCGTTTCCCCCTATGTAGATGGAGCAGAGGTAGGATTAGTGTTAGCTGTTCTCGTAGCGTAGATGATAGTTATGATACTTCTGAGCCTTTGGCTTGGGTTCGAACCTTACTACCATACCACGTCCAATTTTTATATCACTCTGTTGTTCGACTTAGAAAACAAAACAATGAACACATTAGGTGACACCGTCTCTGGCTGCCTCTTTCAATTTGCGTGCCCAACGCTCTAATTGGCTAACTTCAGTGCTTTAATCCACGAGAGCATTTATGGCCTCTGGGCTGGTGATGCACAATAGAGATCTGCGCAGCTAGCCAAATCTCCCTCGGCGGTTCCCACGTTTGATACTGTGCAAACTTCCGTCATATTTGAGCATTCTATCGTGTTTTACGTTCGACAAACTCTAGTTAACTGATTTCTGTGGTATTCTGTGTGTTCTGTGGATTTTCTCATAATGGAAGAGACATTTATAAGGCACCAAGTGTTTAACAAACAGCGAAAAACTGTAGCGTCCTTCAAACGTGAGGCAGATTCAGGCCAACCGGTTTGCAATGTTGCTAAAGTGCAGGCAGAAACGTAGCACAAATGCTGTCTACCCATTTTCTGGCGACTTGATACTGCAGCATTCCTTCTGAGCGGCGTGGGCAGAGGCCATTGACGCTATCGCCGTTTATAATAAAGGGCGCAGTGTGTCTAATTTTTTTCTTAACCCTTACTTCTTGGCACCATCTACGCCGCCACACGTTTAAAAGCTTTTCAGACTATTTGTGACCACCGTTTATAGATCAGAAACAGCAGCCGCCTTGTGGAAGGCCTAATATTACATTCCATCAATTGCTATGAATTGTTATCTTTTTGACAGGAGATCGCGAATCCTGTCGCACGGCTGAGACGATAGTCCTTTAAGCACGCAGGTCTATTAGAAGTCACTTGTGAGGAAATGTATCGTAACCATTCTGGAAAGCTAAACATACGAAATCAATTTGACTTCCCCTGTCAGTTTCACTCATTACTTCATGAGAATAAACAATTATTCATATTTTACAAGAACGATGTTTTTCTAATTCGTGTTGGCCGTTTCTCTACGAACAGTTTTCTTCGAGGTAATTAATGAAGTTTGAACACGCACAGTATATGTTCCATTATCTTACAGCCAGTCAGCGTTGGTGATATGGACATATAATTCAGTGGATTATTTCCGTGCATCTTTTCAGGCCTGACGTACGGATCATTCGACGAGTGAGCGGTAGTATATGAAGGCTAAGTAAAGAGTTATGATATCAAAATGTTTCACATGGCTCTAAGCACTATGGGACTTAACATCTGACGTCAGCATTCCCCTAGACTTAGAACTACTTAAACCTAACTTAACTAAGGACATTACACATATCCATGCCCGAGGCAGGATTCGAACCTGCGACCATAGCAGCACCGCGGTTGCGGACTGAAGCGCCTAGAACCACTCGGCCACAGCGGCCGGCAGCTATGGTATAACCACACGCTGAAAGGAACCTAACTGGCATACAGTATTCACTTGACGTCTTGCTTTATTACGTTATTTAATCTGCTTCGTTACTTGGTGCTTGTGTACCTTATATACCACAAGAATCTCTTTGAGTTTTCTGCCCCTACAGTTTCTGCTTGCGACTTTCAAGCGAATCTTTCATTCAACTACTAACTATACCCAGAAAGCGTCATAAAGTCTCAGTAAAGAGTAATTTTGATTTCTCCTGCATAGCCGACCGATTTTACAGATTGCTCCGACCTATTATGGCGACTGTGACTAATGAATCATGGCTTTGCGTCTCCCCAGTTGAGTAATGTGTCCACTGCAGGAGAATGCTGGGCTAGAAGGCGCGTTCGGTGGCTACTGATCGACAGCTAGCGCAGCTACGAGCTGACCTGGGTCAACGTGAGGTGGAGGTAAGACAGATACCCGATCTGCTGTCAGCGGGAACACACACGGCGTAAGCGAGTGGCGTGACCGGTGGTGGGCGTCAGGCGTGACCGAACTGTGGGCGGCAGCTGAGGCTGCAGCAGCGAGCTATGATTCAAGGGCGGAGAAGAAAGCAGGACACGAAGCGTCAACAACAAGAGCCTCAGCCGGTAGCCGTCGTACCAGAGGCTCACGAGTCGTGGCGAGGTGCTTTAACGAAATCGTCTATCGAAATAAATGGGATTGATTTGAAATTTCGTTAAAGAAGAATAATAAAATTTATCTGTTGTTTTTAAGTTAATTTTCTTTCGTGCGAACTTTGTTGTAGAACCACTCTCTTATTTTCGTGTGGTAATAAAAAATTTTTACTTAATTATTACGTACATTTAAAGAAAAAATAATATTTACGTGAACTCATATGAACTGGTTAAGAATATTAGGTTGAGAATTGGGTCCTTTAAATCATTCGGCCTTGGCATACACTTTCCTGATGCAGTGGATTTTTTGTTAAATATTTTTACTGAATTTTATCCCGGCACTAGCCATAGAACACAAGGTTACCTCTATTAGCAGAAAATGTTTTAATTATTGCCAAGCCGACATTTATCACTGATCAAACCTACTTCATTACACATTTAAGATATTTTGAAAGAACCAAACTGTTTAAATTTCAATGTTAACTAACATTAGCTATCCGCCTACGAATGCACAAACGTATAATTAATTCAAATTTTTATCAGCCACAGGATCACTGAAAAAGAAGAACAATTTCTTAATTCACCATTGATTTTTATGCATCTGTTCCCGATTTACGGGTTTGCTATTGTTGGTCGCGGCACAGCCCAGCAACACCGCTAAAAAATGCTGAAAAATTCTTAAAGAAATTTTATAGATGACGTGGGCAAGCTAATTTACATAAATAATTCACACTTTTGATAAACTCTAATATATTTAGATCAAACAACAATACAACTCACATTAATTCGTAACGCATCGTCTAATGGCGGCTAAGTCCAGACAGAGACAAAAGAAGTCTACCCATTCGTAAAAAACTCTTTCACTGTGTCCTACCGCAATGACTTCTGAACAGAGAAGACCAAAGAATACATAATGCATTGTGCTTAAATAGTATTGCTGACTATTAACATTTCTTTGCAAATTGACGATATTATTCTCTTCTGGCAACATATCTCTGCTATCGCAAATACTGACACATTTTACAATCACATAATAAATACAGAAAAAATTCCTATCCTAAATACAGACAAATATTACAACAAAAAATATAAGGAGAATAACAAATGTCTTTTACACCACATTCAGTAATATTTTTGTTCAATAATTACGATATATACAACTTGCCCAGAGCGGCGTATATGGTACAAATAAACTCCCTTTTTTTTTTTAATAACGTGAGTTTGCCAGGGAACGTTACATTGCCCCCTGGCAGCATTTGGCAAAGAGTTTTTACACTTTGACACAATGGTGCCAGTAACGTTCTTTACACTTGTATATTTTACGGAATGGCTCTTTTATTTAGTCCCAGGGTTATATAAGTTCATGGCTCCCCCATTTGGGCGTAGGCAAACAGGAAACCTGGGCAAAACTGTGCCGGAGCCCAGCCATCTCAGTTGGTTCATGGTCATTTGAATTAAATGCAGTTATTCATTTGAATTAAATTCAGTTCGTCACAAACGGTTACACAATTACACAATATCACAGTCACATACAGTTCGACTGAAGTTTTTTTTTGTGTGTGATACTATTATTCGTGTGATACACTACAAGGTCACTTGTCCTACGTAGTAAATGTTCAATGTTTATCGAAATGAAGTCATTGACATGTTATTCAGTTTATGTGAACATAAAAAAAAAATCAATAATGCTGTATTTGGTGAGCGGTGCGGAGTGATTGTTGAGCGGCGCTCGGCGCGGCGCGCTGACTCCGTGTAGGTCACCGCCCCCGGCGTTGACAGCTACGGCGCGGAGGGGCGTGGCTGTCTGTCTGGTCTGCTACGGGCTGCTGCGACCGCTGCATAGCTGATGTAGCCGGATGCGCTTTGGATATCCGCTCGCCCGTGCGACGTCTTCTTGCAGTGCTCCAGGAAACATGCAACAAGTTCAGAAACAGTGTACTATCCTTATAGGCATTTTTCCTGCTGTGGGAAAGAACGCACACAGTTAGTGGCAGTTATTACTCAGTAGGCCTTCACTAGTCTGGTTTGCACAATATTTCGTTGTCACAGTAACACGTTTTATGGGCACACAATATTTTTCACCATGTCATGACTTGTCATTAGTCACACGCAAGTTTTCACCTTAGGACAAAATGTATCTTCGTAGTCAATGCGCTTTCCTAGCGTCCCTTGACACACAAAGAGTTAAAGTTTGACACTAGCTTGATCCACCGTCTGTTATCGGTTCACTGTTCGTGTCGTGCTAGTTCCTTGTCCATTTGCACACACGGCGATGATACCGTTTTTTATCACTTATACACAACTATTCCGTGACGTATTGCTGCAGGTTTAACAGTCACTGTCTGTCTCTGCCGCACAATACTGCACTTTTGTTTAAGTTCCTTTATTTTTATTTACAATGTCCGCTGTGCAATTTTTTTTTTTTTTTGTAATAGCACATTCGTAACTCTTTACCAAGGTGTGATATTTGCGTACATGGTAACAAAATATTAAAATTTGGTATTAGTTTGCCCAAAAGTCATCTATATTCGTGTTCGAGTAGATTTTATTTGTGCATTCCAGCCGGATTCAGGCATATTGTTCAATAACTCCTTTGAACTCATGTCACACTTTACTATCAACGTCCTACGTAACTACAGTGTAGTCTCTGTAGGCAAAAATTGACTTGGACTGTATCTGGCTAGCTCTTTTTTACTGTTTGAATCTGCACATGCTTCAATTGAAGCTTCTTTGTGCGTAACTTTGCACTACTTAAATCTGCAACAAGTTTGCCTCCCATGGTGCCCTCGGGTCACTACTGGGTGCATTATTTTCTCTAATAACATTGGTGAGATAATAAAGTTCTCAGGGCCTCATATTATTGATATTATTCTGGGTTCGAATCTGTCAATCTGACAGCTACACATATCTACATACATACACGTAATAGAAAAGATTGTGCCAAGAAATATTTCAAATTTGGGCACATAGAAAATTATGTAGTACACTAACTAATCATTACTAAAATGTTCTTTTTGATTGAACTCTGTCACAGCTTAACACTACAAATAATTGCACTAATCAGATTATCTGTGCAAACATTTAGAGCATATTCCAGATAACACAAATTAAAAGAGTACATAACACAAATATCCATACACATGAGAAAGTCAATCATATTCTTATAACTAAACACTTCTACACTAGTACATTATCTCTAAAGATCACACATCATTAATGTTCATTATTTACAAACGAATGGTGTCCACATATGACTATTAGTCTTTTACTGTAGGAATGCTTTTACATCCTTACGCGGATACAGTCCCCGTACTCTCCCTGAGTGGGGATCTGCTAAGAGGTAGCTACACTCATGTGGCACAATTACTACTCTAAAAGGTCCATTGTACACCAATTGCCACTTGCTATTCTGTTTCAAGGATCTTTAGCTACCACTTCCTTCTTGGACCAAGGAATGGAGTATGAGGCTCGACAGTAAGTTTTGTGAGGCTTCACCTCGATATTGTACTGATATCCCTTAACAATTCCTGGTCGTTCAGAAAATACATCTGCATAATTAGATAATAACTGTACCAAATCCTGCTGTTGCATAGAGTTCAAATTTTCGGACTGTGATACTTTGTTCACAAGTGCGTCCACATTTGCTTTTAATTGATCACCTTGTACGTCAGGATAATAGAGATTCTGTCCTAGACAATGATTGTCTAAATGTAGTATCGACTGATTCCTACACCTTATGTTAATAGTATTACAATTAGGTACAGGTACCTCTTCAGATCTGAGCATGGACAATTCTATTCTCCTACCAGCATTCATCAAGCTTAATTTTCACCGAGAAAGGTCGATTATTGCGTCCCTTTCTCTTAAAAAATCTACCCCCAAAATGCAGGCTACCTTTAAACCCTTTACTACCAGGAATGAGCACGCTATGGCTTCATCCCCTACATACATCTCTACCCGCACTTGGAGTTTAATTATTTGTCGCTGTGCACTTATGGCTCCAGTGACTTTACAATTATTCACGGGAAAAGTCAGCATACGCCTTTCCTTCCCCAGTACTTTGAATAAGTCCATACTCATAACACTGACAGTAGCACCTGTATCTACGACCGCTTGCACATCAATATTGTTAATTTTGATCTCTATTATCGCTTGTACTTTGTCTTTGTGCTCCTTTATGCACGTGGATGATTCAGTTATTAATTCATCTCCCATCTGTACCCCGTCATTATACCTAAGGATACAGATTTTGTTCGGTGTTTTGTTCTGTGTCGGGCTGCTCTCACTCCAAACCTCAGCCGACGATGGAGAGCGTATCTCGGCTGCATCTAGTTTGTTGAATTATTGCTAGTGGATGGGCGTGGCTGCTCTGTGTCACTGACCTCCACTATGTGCACGTTGTGTTGCGTCGGCCGCCACGGTTGCGCAATTGGCGCATTTTGTGGTGGCGGTCGGTTATTGTCATACCTATCACTGTTTTGCCGGTCCGGACTGGGCCTCTGGTTCTGCGGCCAAGTTCGGTTTGCATCATTATAAGTATTAGTGTTGCTCGGCCCCCTGGCATTTTTCCATCTATTATTGCTTGGTGGGCCTGTCTCATACCGGTCATCGAACCTCCTTTTCCGGTCATTATTCACCGGCGGACTATTGCCGTTCCGGTCTCTACCTCTATTTCCGTTTTGTGCATACTCCTGTCTCCTATTATTACCTCCGCCGTTTCCATTACTTGGTGGAGGCGTGTTATTTCTACCATTTCTATAACCATTTCCGTTACTTCTAGCCTGTTCAGAGGCTGCCTTAACGTCCTCCTGAATCAGGTCAATTGAGTCCAGAACAGACAAGAAATGTTCCATACCATTTTCAGGCACGTGTATAAGTTTTTCCTTTACATGTATCGGCAAGTGTGATTTCAAAAGCCTGATCAAATCCCGGGATGAAATCTGTTCGTCCCAGTAACGGGTCTTATTAATGTACTTCTCGAAATATTTTCGCAAATTGCCTAGTCGTGGAGAATACGGCTCTGGATTATATACCTCCTTCCGTAATCTCTCCTGGATACATGTTGACCAATATTTGGCCAAGAATGCTTTTTCATATTGCTCATATGTATCACAACTGTCAGCTGCTTCGGTTGCCCATAATGCAGCATCTCCTTGTATGTAAGACATAACGAACTGTATTTTCTGGGTATGACTCCAAACGCTAGGCAAAATGTTTCTAAATCCCTTGATAAACACTACAGGGTGAACAGATTTCTTCTCCGTTGTAAAGATTTGAAACTGTCGGTTCCTAATCAAGCTTTCTTCAATCACTACTTTGGAATGACATTTATTTGTTTCGCTTACATTGGTTGCCTGTTCTGTCTCGCAGTCGCAATTTTTTACTGCAGTATTTATATGCCTATCATTGTTGGACCTGGCTGGCGTGACATACGCCCGTGCCTCGCCATGCCGCAAGCTAAGCTCCATCTCGGCAAGACGACGGTCCACACTCCGCTGCCACAGCGGAATGTCTTTGTGCACTATCCTTTTTAGATCTTGCACATCCGCACTTGAGCCCACATCTCTGGCCTCAATTGCGGCGTGCACTTTCTGATCTATTTCTTTTATGACTTCATTTTCTACTTTGTGCACTTGTTCGATCACTTTGTTCTCAATTACTTGAGTTGTGTCAATTTCTAGTTGTTCGACCCTATTAGTCAGGACACTGATTTCCTCTACTATATTGGCGTTAGCCACTTGAACACTATCTACTCTTTCGCTTAATTCTTGCACCGTTTTGGGTATGGTTTCATATTTTTGTTTCAAACTAACAATCTCACTTTGCATAACTTCTAAAGTTTGCATCAACTGCAAGTCCCTCTCATGCAGGCGTCGGTCACGCTCTGCTTGTTTAGCATCACGTTCTCTATCGCGCTCTGCTTGTTTGGCAAATTCAGCTACCAATCTCTGGTCACGCTCTGCTTGTTCAGCATCACGTTCTCTATCGCGTTCTGCTTGTTTAGCATCACGTTCTCTATCGCGTTCTGCTTGTTTAGCATCACGTTCTCTATCACGCTCTGCTTGCACACGTACAAATTCAGCTTGGAAATTGAGCATGCGCTCGAACATAACTCTTAATGATTGCACTTCTGACACCTCACCACTCTCTGGTCCGTGTCCAGTGCTTGCGGATGGCACAGTATTTCCGCTATCAACTGAATCACTGGGTGGCAATGGCAACATTTCTTGTCCTTCTGCCCCCAGATTCTCACATTGTACTTCCTGAACTACGTCACTAACATTACTTTGTGTCCCACTTTCCAACTCGGTATCACTACTTACTGACTGTTGCTCATTATCCATGTTGATATCTTTCTGACTACGCAATCTAACCATAGTAAACAAAAGAAATAAAATCTGAACTAAATATCCTAACACTCAGGTTTCACTGACATAATCACACAAGAAATGGACATTAACTAATACACACTTACTATATACTACAATGACTAACTACCTAAATGTCCTGTTATTTTAAAACAATTTACTAACAACAAGCACACCACTAATGATCCGAGAACACTGCACTGAGGCTACTTTACTACCCACAGGACAACTACACTGTAGCTTTACCTTTTGGTGATCTATCTTGGGTGCAGCTGCCCCCTGATATTGTGGTAGGTAATTAATTTTTCGAAATATTGAGCTCTCTTCTTCAGCTTGCCTCTGGGTACATAGTGTTCTCATGCAAAAAATCATACACAGGTATTACCACACAATATTGGTTATGCAATACATACAATACATAGAAAAATTATTAAATGTTCTGCAACAAAGTTCGACTATATTAATTCCCTAGTTATCTCACGGGTATTTAGTGGCCACTGCATATTCGAGCCCCACGTTGGGCGCCAATTTAACGAAATCGTCTATCGAAATGAATGGGATTGATTTGAAATTTCGTTAAAGAAGAATAATAAAATTTATCTGTTGTTTTTAAGTTAATTTTCTTTCGTGCGAACTTTGTTGTAGAACCACTCTCTTATTTTCGTGTGGTAATAAAAAATTTTTACTTACTTAATTATTACGTACATTTAAAGAAAAAATAATATTTACGTGAACTCATATGAACTGGTTAAGAATATTAGGTTGAGAATTGGGTCCTTTAAATCATTCGGCCTTGGCATACACTTTCCTGATGCAGTGGATTTTTTGTTAAATATTTTTACTGAATTTTATCCCGGCACTAGCCATAGAACACAAGGTTACCTCTATTAGCAGAAAATGTTTTAATTATTGCCAAGCCGACATTTATCACTGATCAAACCTACTTCATTACACATTTAAGATATTTTGAAAGAACCAAACTGTTTAAATTTCAATGTTAACTAACATTAGCTATCCGCCTACGAATGCACAAACGTATAATTAATTCAAATTTTTATCAGCCACAGGATCACTGAAAAAGAAGAACAATTTCTTAATTCACCATTGATTTTTATGCATCTGTTCCCGATTTACGGGTTTGCTATTGTTGGTCGCGGCACAGCCCAGCAACACCGCTAAAAAATGCTGAAAAATTCTTAAAGAAATTTTATAGATGACGTGGGCAAGCTAATTTACATAAATAATTCACACTTTTGATAAACTCTAATATATTTAGATCAAACAACAATACAACTCACATTAATTCGTAACGCATCGTCTAATGGCGGCTAAGTCCAGACAGAGACAAAAGAAGTCTACCCATTCGTAAAAAACTCTTTCACTGTGTCCTACCGCAATGACTTCTGAACAGAGAAGACCAAAGAATACATAATGCATTGTGCTTAAATAGTATTGCTGACTATTAACATTTCTTTGCAAATTGACGATATTATTCTCTTCTGGCAACATATCTCTGCTATCGCAAATACTGACACATTTTACAATCACATAATAAATACAGAAAAAATTCCTATCCTAAATACAGACAAATATTACAACAAAAAATATAAGGAGAATAACAAATGTCTTTTACACCACATTCAGTAATATTTTTGTTCAATAATTACGATATATACAACTTGCCCAGAGCGGCGTATATGGTACAAATAAACTCCCTTTTTTTTTTTAATAACGTGAGTTTGCCAGGGAACGTTACAGTGCTGAGCCAGAATCTCAATGAGTGGAGCAGGCCGAAGGCCTCGCTGTGACCGCAGTGGTAGCAGAAGGATCATGGAGAGCATGAATCACTTGGTGGACAGCCAAAATAGAAACATCCAAAGCTGGTGCACCGAAGAAACGAGTTAGGCAATTTAACGTCAGCGCACAGCGTGGCTGCTGTGTGGACACCACAACCCAGTGGGGCAGTAGCTGTCTTTTGCTTGGAAAGGGGACAGAAATTCCAGAAGAAATTCAGACAGTGGCTTACACATTCAAAGAGGAGCCCTAGCAAGGTGCATTAGAGATGCAACTTAGTTTATATTGAAGAGTACAGGCTGTGCAAATTTTTTTTTTTTTTTTTTTTTTTTTTGGTTATCAGTCTACTGGATGATTTCATGCGGCCCGCCACGAATTTCTTTCCTGTGCTCCTGTGCTACCCTCTTCATCTCAGAGTAGCACTTGCAACCTCTACGTCCTCAATTATTTGCTTGACGTATTCCAATCTCTGTCTTCCTCTTCAGTTTTTGCCCTCTATAGCTCCCTCTAGTACCATGGAAGACATTCCCTCATGTCTTAGCAGATGTCCTATCATCCCGTCCCTTCTCCTTATCAGTGTTTTCCACATATTCCTTTCCTCTCCGATTCTGCGTAGAACCTCCTCATTCCTTACCTTATCAGTCCACCTAATTTTCAACATTCGTCTATAGAACCACATCTCAAATGCTTCGATTCTCTTCTGTTCCGGTTTTCTCACAGTCTATGTTTCACTACCATACAATGCTGTACTCCAGACGTACATCCTCAGAAATTTCTTCCTCAAATTAAGGCCGGTATTTGATATTAGTAGACTTCTCTTGGCCAGAAATGCCTTTTTTGCCATAGCGAGTCTACTTTTGATGTCCTCCTTGTCCGTCCGTCATTGCTTATTTTACTGCCCAGGTAGCAGAAATCCCTAACTTCTCTGACTTCGTGACTATAAATCCTGACGTTAAGTTTCTCGCTGTTCTCTTTTCTACTACTTCTCATTACCTTCGTCTTTCTCCGATTTACTCTCAAACCATACTGTGTACTCATTAGACTGTTCATTCCGTTCAGCAGATCATTTAATTCTTCTTCACTTTCACTCAGGATAGCAATGTCATCAGCGAATCGTATCATTGATATCCTTTCACCTTGTATTTTAATTCCACTCCTGAACGTTTCTTTTATATCTATCATTGCTTCCTCGATGTGCAGATTGAAGAGTAGGGGCGAAAGGCTACAGCCTTGTCTTACACCATTCTTAATACGAGCACTTCGTTCTTGATCGTCCACTCTTATTATTCCCTCTTGGTTGTTGTACATATTGTATATGACCCGTCTCTCCCTATAGCTTACCCCTACTTTTTTCAGAATCTCGAACAGCTTGCACCATTTTATATTGTCGACATCCTAGGAAGTTCTGGTCTTACGTTAAATCAGTAAGTGGCTCGAAACAGCATATCCACACACTCCGGGATGATGATGGCATTGAAACAGAGGATGACACGCGTAAAGCTGAAATACTAAACACTTTTTTTCAAAGCTGTTTCACAGAGGAAGACCGCACTGCAGTTCCTTCTCTAAATCCTCGCACAAACGGAAAAATGGCTGACGTCGAAATAAGTGTCCAAGGAATAGAAAAGCAACTGGAGTCACTCAACAGAGGAAAGTCCACTGGACCTGACGGGATACCAGTTCGATTCTACACAGAGTACGCGAAAGAACTTGCCCCCCTTCTAACAGCCGTGTACCGCAAGTCTCTAGAGGAACGGAAGGTTCCAATGATTGTAAAAGAGCACAGGTAGTCCCAGTCTTCAAGAAGGGTCGTAGAGCGGATGGGCAAAACTATAGACCTATATCTCTGACGTCGATCTGTTGGAGAATTTTAGAACATGTTTATTGCTCGAGTATCATGTTGTTTTTGGAAACCCAGAATCTACTCTTTTGGAATCAACATGGATTCTGGAAACAGAGATCGTGTGAGACATAACTCGCTTTATTTGTTCATGAGACCCAGAAAATATTAGATACAGGCTCCCAGGTAGATGCTATTTTCCTTGACTTCCGGAAGGCGTTCGATACAGTTCCGCACTGTCGCCAGATAAACAAAGTAATAGCCTACGGAACATCAGACTAGCTGTGTGGCTGGATTAAAGAGTTTTTAGCAAACAGAACACAGCATGTTGTTATCAATGGAGAGACGTCTACAGACGTTAAGGTAACCTCTGACGTGCCACAGGGGAGTCTTATGGGACCATTGCTTTTCACAATATATTTAAATGACCTAGTAGATAGTGTCAGAAGTTACATGCGGATCCAAAGAAGAGCGGCGCGTCTCGTCAAAGGTTTATTTGGTTATCGTGATAGCGTTACGGAGATGTTTAGCAAACTCAAGTGGCAGACTCTGCAAGAGAGGCGCTCTGCATCGCGGTGTAGCTTGCTGTCCAGGTTTCGAGAGGGTGCGTTTCTGGATGAGGTATCGAATATATTGCTTCTCCCTACTTATATCTACCGAGGAGATCACGAATGTAAAATTAGAGAGATTCGAGCGCGCACAGAGGCTTTCAGACAGACGTTCTTCCCGCGAACCATATGCGACTGGAACAGAAAAGAGGGGTAATGACAGTGGCGCGTAAAGTACCCTCCGCCACACACCGTTGGGTGACTTGCGGAGTATAAATGTAGATGTAGATGTAGAAATGCGTATCATCACGTTTCCGACTTTGATAAAGGTCGGATTGCAGCCTATCGCGATTGCGGTTTAATGTATCGCGACATTGCTGCTCGCGTTGGTCGAGATCGAATGACTGTTAGCAGAATATGGAAGATGTAGATGTAGTGTCGCGCAGTGTCTGTTCTATCTCCCCATCCTGGTTATCCATCGTGACGCGTAAACATCTTTACTCCCGGTTACATGAAATGCTCTCAGTCAAGTTACTTTTCTGTGAATGTGTCTGTGTAAACTAGTGATGCTACCGCTATCTGACTATTATTTGTTTATTTTGGAATCGGGTGCTCCATATGCAAAGTTCGCCTTTTTCTTGTGTACTTACAGGGTTTGTTTGTGTTGCAAAGGCAAATTCTTAATTAGTGGTTCGTATGTTACAGGATAACTTGATGTAGCTGTTGCTTGTATTGTGGGTCCAGGTAAAGACACCTGGGTACGATAAATGCCCTGAGTGTGTCTAATGGCGGTCGTCATCCACACTTAAGTGAAGAAAGAGAAATTGGCTGGGTCAGCATCTCCTGCTTCTATTATATTTTGACTTTAATGTTTTCTGGTTATTCCGCTTGCTTGGAATCAGTGGTCTTCCTTGTAATATTATGGAAACAGTCACGTTATAGTGGATGATTGGTCTTAATGACCTTTAACTGTTTTCAATATATTTTTGAAATTTGTAATGTGGAATATGTAGGTTAATTTTACAGATTTGTGATCTGACTAGACCTCTGTGCTAAGCATCTGTCAAATTGTTTTAGCTTAAAGTTGTTTTCAAAACTATTTTCTTCAATTTCATTCGGTAATTTTTGAAAGCTATGTAATATCTGCACACATTTGTGTTGCTGTAATCAATTTAATTAATTCCTGGAGTAGCTGCTCAAATTGTCTTGCGCCATTTTCTGTGTTTTAGTTAACTGGTTTGTGTTTTTAGTAAACGGGTTAATAAATTTGTAGCCCAGTATCCTTCCACTCAACACCACCTCCCTACCACATACAGCTATATATATATATATATATATATATATATATATATATATATATATATATATACTGTGCGAGCCATCGTACGGTGCGTGGCGTAGGGTACTCTGTACCACTACTAGTCATTTCCTTTCCGTTCCACTAGCAAATAGAGCAATGGAAAAACGACTATCTCTAGGCCGCCGTATAAGCCCTAATTTTTCGTATCTTATCCTGGTGGACCTTACCTGCAGTGTATGTTGGCGGCAGTAGAATCGTGAGGCAATCAGCTTCAATACTCGGTTCTCTAAATTTTCTCCTAGTGTTTGTCGAAAAGAAACAGGAGATAGGAGCTTTGACTTGGTGGGTTGTTCGCGATGCGAGTGCCGTACATCTGAAATGATTTGAGTGCTAATGTATGTAACCCCACTTTAAGACAAAGAGCTGTTTTCTGACTATTTGCTTGCTTTAAATGTTCATTTGCCATTTCGATGTCTGTGGACAAGGACATATATTGTTAACTATTGTTGTTGTTGGCACCCCTGGCGTACTGTACTGAAGGAATTTTATGTTTTTATCGTCTTATTTCAAGCCCTACCTTCATGAACTCTAACTGGGTTAGAGTTTAAGTTTAGTTACATTATTAATGGTAATTGTCAAGAGAGATGTTTTATGTTTAACAACTTGTTTGTAAAATTGAGCTTACACCAGCACAATCCACAGCACGAATATTTTCAGTTAATGTTTTTCTTTAAAAAATGGTTCAAATGGCCCTGAGCACTACGGGACTTAACATCTGTGGTCATCAGTCCCCTAGAACTTAGAACTACTTGAACCCAACTAATCTAAGGACATCACACACATCCATGCCCGAGGCAGGATTCGAACCTGCGACCGTAGCGGTCACGCGGTTCCAGACTGAGGCGCCTAGAACCACACAGCTACACCGGCCGGCTGTTTTTCTTAGATTTTACTTTTAGAAATAAATTCGTTAGTGATTTTAGAAACGTTAATAAATTCATTATGGCTCAGTACTTTTCCGCTGAACACCAGCTCCCTACCGAATTCCAGATGTGTTTTGCTTTCTGAATTAAACGGTAAAAAATATTGCAACAGCGATGATGTCACCGGAGTACTCACGAACAGTGCTGCAAGACGGTACCTCATAGTGGTGCTCGCCACAGAGGATTGGGAAAGGGCGTTATTCTTGGGAAAATGAGAAATCGAGCCGTCAGGTGTTCCGAATTCCCTATTTGAATCCGGTGCCAGATATGTCAATACGTCTTATTGACTGTCTCGACTGAGTCTTTCATTGCATCTTACTAGTAATTAGGAGACCATCATATTAGCTAGATGATAAAGCCAGAACTGTTAGTTACAGAGCATTGTGTGTACCAATTTGGTGAATTTCAGAAACCGAAATTTCCTTCTGTTTATAATTGCCCACCTGGAGCGTACTCGTATAGAACTGATCTGAGGAAAATGAAATAATATACACGGAAAAAAATTACACGTTTGTAATTTTCATGACGCTGTTTGCCGTAGACAAGCCGTTAAGGATTTGCTAATAACACTGTTCGTCTGACGGCGTTTAGCATTAATTTTAGATCTTAGAAACGCGCCAAAACAGAAAATTAAGGTTAGGATTAACGTCCTATCGACTATAAGAAGCTTCATGGGCATAGCATAAACTGGAACCGGAAAGCAAAGATGCAGAAAATTGGTTGTATCCTCTCCAAGGAGGCCTTTATTGATTTTGGAAAATGGCGTCAATTACAAATTGAGAAAGGCAGTATGGCGTTCTCGATTGCCATTGCCCAAAATATTGCGTCATATCACTCCGTAGCAACGGATAATCTTGTTGAATTATAATCTCTCACATTCCGTTTCATTCCTTTTGTATGTGGTTCTTTGTGCTTTACGTATGCGCATAATTGGTGTACAACAATTACTGAGAAATGAAGACTGTGAAACCAGAAATGAAAAAATTTCCTTTAAACTAGCCGAGACGGTTGTAGGCGTTTCATATAGTACTGCCTCATAGATTAAACGAATGCTGCAGCATAAACTAAGATTTTCCTTTCAGTGAAGTTCATGTTACAAAATAACTAGAAACTTGAGCCGGAGGATATAAAAGAGTGAGAAGAATAAGTCTGATGTATTTAAGATATTCGTCAAGTTATTTTCTCTTATAGTTGAACTGGAGGGCCAACCTACTCACTTATGTGGGAGTAAGCAGTTTCATTGTGTATATACTAATGGTCTGTTGTAATAGCTCATAACCGGTGCAACTACGTACAGCCACCTGTTGCACTGTTTGTCCGTAACGGAGCTGAGCATTTGGGGCCCAAGCGGGCCTGACGTTCGCTGACCCAAGAAGTAAACATTTGCAGTAGCTAATCTTGTCAGCGATATTTGTGAACTCAAAACAGAGCAACGTTGCGACTGCCGAGACATTTCTCTGCGGGCCTCGCTTTACAATGAGCGACAGCACTCGTTTCGTAGAATAACGATCACTTTGAAGTCGAAAGAAAGGAGTAATACCACATTATAAGGGGCATTCAAATGAAACCCGGTCGCTGGTCTAAAGTAACGGTAACGATTTTATTAACTCAAAAATGTAGTTATGCACAGTACACATACTCAAGAATAGTAGCCAAAACTGTTGGCACATTTATCCCATTGCGACAATAGCCGGTCGGTTCCATCCTTGAAGAACCTTGTAGGCTGCTGTCGGATCCAGGACTGGACCCAGTCACACACTTCGTCATCCATTGCGAATGGATGTCCGCGAATAGATTGTTTAAGAGGTCCAAACACTTGAAAGTCACACGGTGAAAGGTCGGGACTGTATGGTGGATGTTCCAGCGTTTCCCACCGCAACTGCTGCAATGTCGTCTTCACCGCGTTGGCCGTGTGTGGGCGGGCATTATCATGCAGGAGGGTGACGCCATTGTACAACATGTCTAGGCATTTCGACTTGATGGCTCGTCTAATGTTCTGCAAAGTAGGTTGATAACGCTGGGCACTGATGGTGGTTCCTCCTTCAAGAAACTCGACAGGTAGTGGGCTCTTGGGGGTCAGAAAATGACATTATGTCCTTACCAGAACTGGTGTGCACGGCCTCTGATTTCTTTGGATGTGGTGAAATTGCATGTTCCCACTGACGCTTGCTTGGATGTGGTGAAATTGCATGTTCCCACTGACGCTTGCTTTTCGATTCAAAATGGTGACGCCATGTTTCGTCACCTGTGACAACACGGTACAGAAAGCCGTATTCCTCCCCATGATAACGTTGCAGATCACTCAAAGACAGCGCCATTCAAGTATTGCGCTCTTCGGCGGTCAGTTGATGGGGAACCCACTGCGCACAGAATCTTCGAAAGTTCAAGTGTCGATGCAGTATGGTATGGGCGGTGCCCACGATAATACCCAGTAAGCGATAAATCTCGTCCTCGATGATTCTGCGTTTATTCAAGACCGAAGCACTCACTTCCCAACCATTTCCGGTGTGATTACACAATGAGCCTGTCCAAGACGAGCATCGTCTTCCAGTGACTCGCGCCTATCAAGGAATCGTTTGTGCCATTCCACAACACTTGAAAGACTCAGACTGTACTCACTGTACACAGCCTTCATCCGTCGATACGTTTCAAGTCCTCCAACTGCCTCTGCCGAAAGAAATCGAATCAAGCGTCGTCGTTCCTGTATACTCGCCTATATGTTAATTAGTGGACGATAACTTGTGTGACCATATTGTCTTCGGTGTGAAACCACACTGGCGCTATGCAACATCAGACTGTTAGCACGCATCAGTCTCTCTACCAATCGATGGCGCCACTATACCTGCAGAGGTGCCACCTTATGTGTAAGGCAAAGGTAGACGCACTGCCCAGGTTTCATTTGAATGAATCTCATACCACTCATAATTCTTCTGATTTTTATGCTGTGGCATAAAGAATTGGCGGTTTTGTCTAATTGGTTTCAAAAAGCAAAGAAGAGTAACAGAAGTTTAGATACCTATCATTTAATAACTATGACACAGTTTCCTTAAAGACTGCCGATGTTGGTCCGTGAAAGGCTTACTAGCGCCTTTTGACTTGTAATAACGCCCCAAAGTAGTTACAATCTATAGCTCCTGACGTCCACGTCTTTGCACTTCCCCTTGGGTTGGCTTTAATGCCGGCCGCGGTGGTCTAGCGGTTCTAGGCGCTCAGTCCGGAACCGCGGGACTGCTACGGTCGCAGGTTCGAATCCTGCCTCGGGCATGGATGTGTGTGATGTCCTTAGGTTAGTTAGGTTTAAGTCGTTCTAAGTTCTACGGGAACTGATGACCATAGATGTTAAGTCCCATAGTGCTCAGAGCTATTTGAACCATTTTTGGCTTTAATATAGCTTTCCTAAATTGAGCAATTTTCAAAGAATATGTATATTGTGTATCTTAACATTTATGATTCAGGAGCTGCCAAAAACTTATTACTATCATCTAAGAGTATTGGAATTTCGGAATATGGAGCAATGACTCTGAAACTGTATCAGTAATATCTGGTGTTATAGACCTGAAATTCATCTTGTTTCGTAAAATTTCTGGCACATTCGCTGCACTCATAAACGAGGAAATAGTTATCAAAACAAATAATTTTAACTATTATCTAAGTTATAAATCGATTCTCTTTTATTATAATTTTGGTGTTGGCACTTACCCTGTCCCTCAAAGTGTCTGCTGGAAATGCTATGAGCGTTTGGCAGGTTGAACACTCTTTCCTAAGATTAGTCAAATATTCTTCCACTGGTATGATATAGGAAATAGATTTCATTCACATTTTTTTCATTTAGTTCCTGAAACGGTGGTGGTTTGCAGCAACATAGTCCACAGAATGGAAATAGCTGTGAGTTGTGATGTGCCTCTGTATATATAGGCTACAACTTCGTTACATAACAAGATGAATTAATAAAACAATTGGTTTATAATCAAAGTTGCCTGATATTAAGAAAATGATCACGGTATGCACCTCTCTCCTAAAATAATGAAACAATGTTGTCAGTAGCTTCCACAACATGTCTGCACTACACTGCTGAAATGAATATGTGTTGATATGTTAGCATCACTCTCAGATTGGTGATGTACAAGCCATGATGCTATAATGATCTGCATGATAAGTCGATTTCAATGGCCGTGAAAGGCTTACTAACGCCTTTTGACTTGTAATAACGCCCCAAAAGTAGTTACAATCCACAAACTTCCATGTAATTTGCAATGAGTAATAGAGGGCCTGCATATCTCTGTATCAAACAGGATACGAAAGTAAAGAGTTTAACTAAAACAACATGTGCTACTAGTTCCTACTAGTTTCACATTTGTAGCGGTTCGCAACGCAATGGAGCTGTTTCCCCAAGTATGTATTCATCTACTCACAGTGAATGCCACCGCTAAGCATCTGAATATGAACCATGAAATAGCATTCCCACATTTCTTGTATACATAAATTGATTCCTTGGTACAGTGTTACCGAACGCAACATTCTGATGTCCAGGAATAGCAACCACGTCACCTTTCCTTACCTGACGGCTACCCACCTTCATAGCTGAGGTCACCAGTTTGCCTTTGGCAGTGGAGCAAATAAGGCGTACCGTTTTCATGCTGGCTGCACACGCTCACAGTCCAGGTTATGTTTACCACAGCCAGCATCATGTGTCTAAATTCTTTTACTCTTATAGATGAGTACAATGGCACACACATTCAGAAATACCATGCTCAAGTTCACGTTCTCTGACGAATATGCGACACCTAGGGCTTATGAGATCGAACCCTTTTGCGAGGTGCATAGTGCATTAATTATAGTGACCTTACTGCCATCTATTTATGTATCCTAAGCAGTGTCGTCTATATCACACTGATTACAGATGGGGCGTGTGACAAGTATCTGAACGATGTCAAACGGGTTTTGAGATTTCGACACTCCGAAGTGATGCAGGAGATGTTTCAGGGGATCACATGAGCTTGGATATCTGCACCACAAGCATCTCTGAAATGCGCTTTGAGCTGACAGAAATGATGGTGGCAGATGCATTACGACAATATGGCTCAGTGATCAGCCACAGTGCCGACAAGTGGGCACGTTTCACAACCTGTGTCGTTCTTAAATGTCCGACAGTTATGTGCTGAGTTGATAAGACATGTCCCCTCACCTTTGGTAGCTGCAGAATCATTGTAAAATACGATGGACAGCCAAAGACTTTTTATGAATGCGGTACTGCGAGCCATGTCTGATCGGAATACCTCCAGGAGAGAATAACGCAATCACTTTTTTTTTCTTTTTAAAGTGATCAGTCTTCTGACTGGTTTGATGCGACCCGTCACGAATTCCTGTCCTGTGCTAACCCCTTCATCTCAAAGTAGCACTTGCAACTTACGTCCTCAATTATTTACTGGATGTATTTCAATCTCTGTCTTACTCTACAGTTTTTAGCCTCTACAGCTTCCTCTAGTACCATGGAAATCATTCCCTCAGGGGTAAACGGATATCTTATTTTCCTATCCTTTCTCCTTTTCAGTTTTTTCCACATATTACTTTCCTCTCCGATTCTGCGAAAAACCTCCTCATTCCTTACCTTATCAGTCCACCTAATTTTCAACGTTCGTCTGTAGCACCACATCTCAAATGCTTCGATTCTCTTCTGTTCCGGTATTCCCACAGACCATGTTTCACTGCCATACAATACTGTGCTTCATACGTACTTTCTGAGAAATTTCGTCCTCAAATTAAGACCTATTATTGATACTAGTAGACTTCTGCTGACCAGTAATGCCTTTTTTGCCAGTGATAGTCTGCTTCTGATGCCCTTTTTTCTCCATCCGTCATGAGTTATTTTCTGTCTAGGTAGTTGAATACACTAACGTCTTCTACTTCGTGACCATCAATCCTGATGTTAAGATTATCACTGTTCTCATTTCTGCTGCTTCTCATTACTTTCACCTTTCTTCCATTTATTTTCAGTCCATAATCTGTACTCATCAGAATGTTCATTCCATTCTGCAGATCATGTAATTCTTCTTCACTTTCACTCAGAATAGCAATGTCATCAGCGAATCATATCATTGATATTCTTTCCCCTTGAATTTTAATTCCACTCCGGAACTTTTTTTTATGTTGTTTCCATCACTGCTTCCTCGACGTACAGACTGAGCAATAGGGGCGATTGACTACTACCCTGTCTTACACCATTTCTAATCCGAGCACTTCTGTCTTTGTCATCCATCTTGTTATTCTCTCTTGGGTCTTGTACATATTATACACTACTGGCCATTAAAATTTCTACACCACGAAGATGAAGTGCTAAAGATGTGAAATTTAACCGACAAGAAGAAGATGCTGTGATATGCAAATGATTAGCTTTTCACAGCATTCACACAAGGTTGGCGCCGGTGGCGACACCTGCAACGCCCTGACATGAGGAAGGTTTCCAACCGGTTTCTCATACACAAACAGCATTTGACCCCTGTTGCTTGGTGAAACGTTGTTGTGATGCCTCCTGTAAGGAGAAGAAATGCGTACCATCACGTTTCCGAGTTTGATAAAGGTCGGATTGTAGTCTATCACGACTGTGGTTACCCTTGACGCTGCATCACAGACAGGAGCGCCTGCGATGGTGTACTGAACGACGAACCTGGGTGCACGAATGGTAAAACGTCATTTTTTCGGATGACTCCATATTCTGTTTACAGCATCATGATGGCCGCATCCGTGTTTGGCGAAATCTCGGTGAACGCACATTGGAAGCGTGTATTCGTCATGGTCATACTGGCGCATCACACGGCGAGATGGTATGGGTTTCCATTGGTTACACGTCTCGGCCACCTCTTGTTCGCATTGACGGCACTTTGAACAGTGGACGTTGCATTTCGGATGTGTTACGACCCGTGGCTCTACCCTCCATTCGATCCCTGCGAAACCCTACATTTCAGCACGATAATGCACGACCGCATGTTGCAGGTCCTGTACGGGCTTTTCTGGATAAAGCAAATGTTGGACTGCTGCCCTGGCCGGCACATTCTCCAGATCTCTCACCAATTGAAAACGTCTGGTCAATGGTGGCCGAGCAATTGGCCCGTCACAATACGCCAGACGCTACTCTTGGTGAACTGTGGTATCGTGTTGAAGCTACATGGGCAGCTGTAATGTACACGCCACTCAAAGCCCAGGCGTATCAAGGCCGTTATTACGGCCAGAGTTGGTTGTTCTGGGTACTGATTTCTCAGGATCTATGCACCCAAACTGCGTGAAAATGTAATCACATGTCAGTTCTTGTGTAATAAACTGGAACTACACCACGAAGATGACGTGCTACAGACGCGAAATTTAACCGACAGGAAGAAGATACTGATATGAAAATGATTAGCTTTTCAGAGCATTCACACAAGGTTGGCGCCGGTGGCGACACCTACAACGTGCTGACATGAGGAAGGTTTCCAATCGATTTCTCATACAAAAACAGCATTTGACCGGCGTTGCCTGGTGAAACGTTGTTGTGATGCCTCGTGTAAGGAGGAGAAATGCGTACCATCACGTTTCCGAGCCGGCCGCGGTGGTCTAGTGGTTCTAGGCGCTCAGTCCGGAAATGCGCGACTGCTACGGTCGCAGGTTCGAATCCTGCCGCGGGCATGGATGTGTGTGATGTCCTTAGGTTAGTTAGGTTTAAGTAGTTCTACGTTCTAGGGGACTGATGGCCAGAGATGTTAAGTCCCATAGTGCTCAGAGCCATTTGAACCATATGAACGTTTCCGACTTTGGTGAAGGTCGGACTGTAGCTTATCGTGATTGTGGTTTATCGTATCGCGACATTGCTGCTCGCGTTTGTCGAGATCCAATGACTGTTTGCAGAATATGGAATCGGTGGGTTCAGGAGGGTAATACGGAACGCCGTGCTGGATCCTAATGGCCTCGCATCACTAGCAGTCGAGATGACAGGCAACTTATCCGCATGGCTGTAAGGGATCATGCAGCCATGTCTCTATGCCTGAGTCAACTGATGGGGACGTTTGCAAGGCAACAACCATGTGAACGAACAGTTCGACGACGTTTGCAGCAGCATGGACTATCAGCTCGGAGACCATGGCTGCGGTTACCCTTGACGCTGCATCACAGACAAGAGCGCCTGCGATGGTGTACTCAACGACGAACCTGGGTGCACGAATGGCAAAACGTCATTTCTTCCGATGAATCTAAGTTTTGTTTACAGCATCGTAATGGTCGGAACCGTGTTTGTCGACATCGCGGTGAACGCACATTGGAAGCGTGTATTCGTCATCGGCATACTGGCGTATCACACGGCGTGATGGTATGGAGTGCCATTGGTTACACGTCTCGGTCACCTCTTGTTCGCATTGACGGCACTTTGAACAGTGGACGTTACATTTCAGATGTGTTACGACCCGTGGCTCTATCTTTCATTCGATCCCTGTGAGACCCTACCTTTCAGCAGCATAATTCACGAACGCATGTTGGAGGTCCTGTACGGGCCTTTTCGGATACAGAAAATGTTGGACTGCTGCCCTGGGCAGCACATTCTCCAGATCTCTCACCAATTGGAAACGTCTGGTCAATGGTGGTCTAGCAAATGGTTCGTCACAATACGTCAGTCACTACTCTTGATGGACTGTGGTATCGTGTTGAAGCTGCATGGACACCTGTACTGTACACGCCATCCAAGCTCTGTTTGACTCAATGCCCAGGCGTATCAAGGCCGTTATTACGGCCAGAGGTGGTTGTTCTGGGTACTGACTTCTCAGGATCTATGCATCCAAATTGCGTGGAAATGTAAACACATGTCAGTTCTAGTATAATGTATTTATCCAATGAATACCCGTTTATCATCTGCGTTTCTTCTTGGTGTAGCTATTTTAATGGGCAGTAGTGTATAATACCCGTCTTTCCCTACAATTGCTCCTTATGTTTCTCACAATTTCGAACATCTTGCACCATTTTACATTGTGTAATGGTTTTTCCAGGTCGACATATCCTATGAACGTCTCCTTATGTTTCTCAGAATTTCGAACATCTTGCACCATTTTACATTGTCTAATGGTTTTTCCAGGTCGACAAATCCTATGAACGCCTCCTGATTTTTCTTCTTGCTTCCATTATCAACCGCAACGTCGGAATTGCTTCTCGGTTACCTTTACCTTTCCGAAAGCTAAACCGATCGTCATCTAACACATCCTCAATTCTCTTTTCTGTTCTTCTGTATATTGTTGTTGTCGGCAACTTGGACTCATGAGCTGTTAAACTCACTGCCAAGAGCTGACAAGTGTGAGAATTATCGCACACTCTCCGGAATTGTGTGGATGATACTCTCCCCCAAGTCGGATGGTAAGTCGCCAGACTAATACAGTCTACACACAAAAATGAAGTCGTTTTTTTGCCACTTCACCAAATAATTTTAGACATTCTGATGGAATTTTATCTATCCCTTCTGTCTTATGTGAGTGTTAGTCTTCGAAAGCTCTGTAAAATTCTGATTATAATGCAGGATCTCCCATCTCTTCTAAATCGACACCAGTTTCTTTTTCTATCTCATCAAACAAATCTTCCCCCCGCATAGAGACCTTCAATGTACTCTATTCCCGCATCCGCTGTCTCCTCTGCATGTAACAGAGGAATTCGAGTTGCATTCTTAATGTTACCACTCACAGATGTTTATTTTGACTTCTCCATGTACTGAGTCAGTCCTTTCTATAATCATTTCTTTTTCGATTTCTTCATATTTTTCATGCAATCATTTGATCTTAGCTTCCCTTCACGTCCTTTTTATTTCATTCCTCAGAGATTTCGATTCCTTTATTCCTGAATTTCTGTGAACACTTCTGTATTTCCTTCTTTCATCGATCAACTGCAGTATTTCTTCAGTTTCCCATGGTTTCTTTTTCTTCGTAGTTAACTTCTATGTACCTATGTTTTTTCGTTACAGCTTCTGTGATGTCCCTTTTTAGAGATGTCCATTCTTCTTCAACTGTACTGCCTTCGAAGCTATTCCTTATTGCAGCATCTGTATCCTTTGAGAACTTCAAGTGTATCTCATCATTCCTTAGTACTTCCGTACCCCAGTACTTTGCGTATTACTTAGGTGCGATCAATAAGTTGGAGATGCGACGACGTCTCTTCCCGTGACGTAAGAGGTGGCATTTCGGGACACGACAACACCGACGCCGAAGCCTTCTATCGATTCACTGCCTCAGGAGATTGCGGTAATGCCATTACATACGGTCTAGGAGACACCGATCGTAATTACGCCTGACATTCTACCGCCAGCGGCGATCGAAGGAAGTCTGCAGGAGGATGTGGACGTAGAGTTGCATTACGTGACACATGATGTAGTGGAGAATGCAAATCAGGCTAAACTACTCGCTAAGGACGTCCACATACGTGCGTGTAAGCAGCATTCGCCGAAATGACGTAAAAACGTCGACTCAATCAAGAAGACGTTCATTCCCTACCATTTGAGATCAGTGGTGATTATAAGAACTTAGATCATTCGTGACGAGAGCTGCTGCACAACGATTACGCCGACCTTCCACTTTCAGATGGTGATAGGATGTCGCGCCTTCCTGATAACTCTTCCCTACCGTTTCCATATGCTCTTCCAGATCTCAACAGTATGAGATAGAGGCGTCGCGCACAATACCTGACAATACTTACCGGTGAGGGGTTGTGGCTCCTGACACCCTCGACTGAGGCAACCAAGAAGAATACAGTGAAGGGGCCAACACACAGACTGTCAGTGATACGTTGATGGCGCCGATACACCCAGATGATAGATGATTTTGTGCAACCATAGAAAGGTAGCTCCACCATGGTAACCACAGGGTCCCAAGCTTCAGATGCACTCATTACTCTACTGCAAACTCGTACGACGAACACCAGACCGCAAGCCTATAAAATTTGGGCTGTTAATATCTACAACATTGGTCGACTGTGTAGTTGTAACTCTATTATGATATGTTATAGGCATCTGACGTTGATATCCTGTTGGTGCAAGAAGTACGGCTCGACACGTTCCCTGAGCTATCTGGTTTTTTTCATGTACGATGCGCCTTATTTAGTCAATAACAGTAGCATGGGGCTCGTGATACATTAAGGGACACGGCAATGTATCCCTCTTTTCTACTATCTACACAGGGTCTGCCAGGATTCGAACCTGACTGTAGCGCCTAGAACCGATCGGCCAGTCCGGCCGGCCAGCTTTCTTAACAGTCCCACTTACACAAAGCTCACACCAGTGGTAATTCTTTACCTTAATGTAGCATATTTCACTTGACAATAAACTAATAATGTTGGCCGTTTGCTTACATTCCCAAGTCTTTAAAAAGAACCGACAACGCACCAGGCGGATCCAGCGCCTCCCGATACTCCTGACACACTACATAAGGACGTACTCGGTGCTAGTGCATCTTGTACTCTAAGGTGTTGTTGTCATCATTAGAATGCACTAACTGGATGCAATGCCAGGTGCATTACATGTCTAGCAAATCACTATAATTTTTCTCAATAATGGGCCAAAGGAGACGTTTATAAAATAATTTGAACAGCCTATCAAGCCAAATCTGTAGTTTTCCTGTCAGTTTATTTGTATAGACTGACCGTATCAGTTTACTAACTGGGACATCTACTACATGGGTGACAATGAATACTCTCAGCTGTAAAGCGTATTTCAACTAAACAAGGATCGTACCTCCGACAAGAATAAAATAGTCTCCCACAGTATTACAACAATGTTCAAAATACGTTTTATATTCAATAATAAAGATTTTTAAGTGCCTTGACGAAATAATAGTCAGTCTCTTCAAAATGAGTAGACTAATCGCTCTGGAGCGCTGTAGATGGTGTCTCGCGACTCTTCGCCACGGGTAGAAGTCGTGACACTTAAGTGGTGTGTATATGCATGTCGGTAATTTGCATGAAATTACAGCAATAAAATAGGTCGACGTGGAGACATGACGGAATCGCAGATAGGAGCTATCGCCTTTACACGTATCCATGGCCTTCCCGTCAATGAGGTTACCAGATTTTTTCACCAAAGCATGCTCTATAATATATTTACAACGAACAGTGTACAAGTCACAGCCATAAAGCACGGCCTTACAAAAGCAGCAATAAGAACATCTCAACCGACAGGACCGGAAACGAATGTCACGCTTCATCACTGACAGTTTTGAATTCGGCAGGCCGTTAGTCAGTGCATGATTCTCTTTAAACAGTTTCCCCAAAGAGTACTGCGAATGGAATTACGTGCAATGAAAATTTTGTGTCACGTACCTCTCTAGATGCCATTTCTCACTGTGGTACATGGGCTGCACGGCTGCAGCGGTCTAGACGATGTAGAAACTACAGTAGCATACTGGAAGCGTCTATCCTGTTGTCGGAGACGTTTATCAAAGGTTTTAATGCTTATTAACGTACTATTTGGGCTCACTCATTCAAGACCTTTCTTCCAGGCTATGCTGTGGACATATATTTCTTCTAAGACGACAACTGCCTTGTCCACAGGGCTCCCTGCATGCGTTCCTGGTTTGACAAACACACAGGCACCCGGTCACATCTCGTATGGCTCGTTAATTCTCACGAACTTAATCCCATCGACAATATGTGGGACTATTTGGATCAATGGCTGTAACGTAGCAACCAACATCAGTGAAATTTGGTAGCTCGACGTGATGTACTCATCATTGAATGATCACGACTAGATACATTAGTAGCATACCTAAAGAAACTTACGGTTTCTCTTAACCACCGAAATGAGGCGATAATCCGTGCTAATGGCTGTATTACACGGTGTTAATACGAGTTCAATAGTCTCTCACGATTAAAATATTTCGCTATCATGAGGTCGAAGGTAGTTACCATAACCACCGTAATTACTAAATTTTTTGTTGATCTTTGTACGTATCCAGGGTAATCCAAAAATGCTTTTGTAATCCTTGTGGACAGGTACTTTATACCAAAGCAATACAGAAAGTCCACAGAAACATACAGGGTGCGTCAAAAAAATGTATACACACTTTGAACCGTCATAGACAATTTATTTCCAGTTCTACAAGGTTAAATATCTGTGAGAAAGTAATGTTATGTATCTTCAACAGGTGGCAGCAGTGGCAAGGAAGTAACTGCAACATGGCGGACGTGCGTTTGAGCTTTGAAGCACGGAAGCAGATAATTAAGTGGTACTGGAAGTTTGAGAATGTAGCTGCGGTTCAAAGACAGTGGAGAAGTGAGTGTGGTACAGAACCACCTTCAAGGTTAACAATTACACGTCTACGAGACAAATTCGAAATTCATGGAACAGTTTGTGATGTCCATAAATGTGGATCAGGGTGACCTCGTAAAGCTACAAGTGATGATTCCACAAATGCTGTCTTGGAACTGCCTCAAAAATCATCAAGGCAAGCGGCACGTGAGAGTAATGTAAGTGCTAGTGGTGTACTACGCGTTCTGAAGAAAGACAAGCTTCGTGTGTACATTCCAAGGCTGGTGCAACAGCTAAGTGACGACGATCCAGATCGAAGATTAGAATTTTGTGAATGGTTTCAGGAGATGGTGAGACGTGAACCGGGATTTATGGGTAGCATAAACTGTTTAGTATTCTTCAAAGATTATTCAGGGTCAAGTTGGTTTATTAAAGGTTACTGCAGATTTCCACTTACAGAAATGTCATACATTTTTTTCTATTTTGAAATGACTGCTATAGTGACAGACTAATCTGTGATATTGCATGAGATCTAGGATAGTCATTTACTGCACAAGTTTGTTGATTATATCTGTTACTCTATTGCTAAATGTGTGCTTCTGGTCACAAGATTCTCATAACTGTGATCATAACTGTGCATATAGAGTAAATTAGTTAAGCAACCATTGTGGTGGTGTTTTCCTTTCTGTCATTAGATTTTACATTTTCATGATACTTATCCCACTGCATATGACCTTATGACTAAGCAGTGCATTGAGATTTCTGTGTCACAGTTATAAAGCTTTGTCCATCTTATCCTGCAGTTCCTAAATTTATCAATTGCTTCTTTGTCAAAATTTATCTAATGATTGCCACAGTAATGTTAAAATTATGCTCAGTTCCCATCTAAAATATTATAATATTTTTCTACATCAACAGATTGCTTGTTCCTTTGTTTCCTTGTCATCTAAATTTCACATCCACTTATGGAGAGCTTTTTAGTGTTACCACATAATCATCAGCCATTTAACACGTATTGCTGGATTAAGACCTCTTCAGAGGCTGGTCAGACACCATGCTCTTCAGCCATACACATCCATCATGCACTAATGTGTTCTGTTTTTATGTACCCACCTTCTGTGATCATTATCATCATTATCAGACAATAAAGACTTCCTCTAAGCTTTTATATTGATGACAGTCTTTGGCTATACACACTCGTGTTGCTTCTTCATGTTTTGTAAAATAATCTACATGTCATCCATGAGCAAAGAATTTTCTTGGTCCATCTGCCATCCATCACTTTGCTGCACAACTGATATACCATCATTTCATTTTCATTGCAGTCATAGTTATATTTCTCCCCTATTGCGTTCTCTGATCCATTTGTTTGTTTGCCTGTCGCTCTAGTAATTTCAAACATAAGTTTTGCCTCAGCTTCTGAAATATAGTAGAATTAAAAAGCAGTGTGTCAGTGCCAGAAGTCAAGCTGATAATAAGCACTAATAACTGAAAATATTTCTTTTTAGGCTTATTGGAAACTTTATTTTGAAAAGCCTATTCAGCTTGGTGGGGAGGCTTGCGTGCCTCAGCGATACAGATAGCCGCACCGTAGATACAACCACAACGGAGGGGTATCTGTTGAGAGGCCATACAAACGTGTGGTTCCTGAAGAGGGGCAGCAGCCTTTTCAGTAGTTGCAAGGGCAACAGTCTGGATGATTGACTGATCTGGCCTTGTAACAATAACCAAAACGGCTTTGCTGTGCTGGTACTGCGAACGGCTGAAAGCAAGGGGAAACTACGGCCGTAATTTTTCCCGAGGGCATGCAGCTTTACTGTATGATTAAATGATGATGGCGTCCTCTTGGGTAAAATATTCCGGAGGTAAAATAGTCCCCCATTCGGATCTCCGGGCGGGGACTACTCAAGAGGATGTCGTTATCAGGAGAAAGAAAACTGGCGTTCTACGGATCGGAGCGTGGAATGTCAGATCCCTTAATCGGGCAGGTCGGTTAGAAAATTTAAAAAAGGGAAATGGATAGGTTAAAGTTAGATATAGTGGGAATTAGTGAAGTTCGGTGGCAGGAGGAACAAGACTTCTGGTCAGGTGACTACAGGGTTATAAACACAAAGTCCAATAGGGGTAATGCAGGAGTAGGTTTAATAATGAATAGGAAAATAGGAATGCGGGTAAGCTACTACAAACAGCATAGTGAACGCATTATTGTGGCCAAGATAGATACGAAGCCCACACCTACTACAGTAGTACAAGTTTATATGCCAACTAGCTCTGCAGATGACGAAGAAATTGAAGAAATGTATGATGAAATAAAAGAAATTATTCAGATAGTGAAGGGAGACGAAAATTTAATAGTCATGGGTGACTGGAATTCGAGTGTAGGATAAGGGAGAGAAGGAAACATAGTAGGTGAATATGGATTGGGGCTAAGAAATGAAAGAGGAAGCCGCCTGATAGAATTTTTCACAGAGCACAACTTAATCATAGCTAACACTTGGTTTAAGAATCATGATAGAAGGTTGTATACATGGAAGAACCCTGGAGATACTAAAAGGTATCAGATAGATTATATAATGGTAAGACAGAGATTTAGGAACCAGGTTTTAAATTGTAAGACGTTTCCAGGGGCAGATGTGGACTCTGACCACAATCTATTGGTTATGACCTGTAGATTAAAAATGAAGAAACTGCAAAAAGGTCGGAATTTAAGGAGATGGGACCTGGATAAACTGAAAGAACCAGAGGTTGTACAGAGTTTCAGGGAGAGCATAAGGGAACAATTGATAGGAATGGGGGAAAGAAGTACAGTAGAAGAAGAATGGGTAGCTCTGAGGGATGAAGTAGTGAAGGCAGCAGACGATCAAGTAGGTAAAAAGAAGAGGGTTAGTAGAAATCCTTGGGTAACAGAAGAAATATTGAATTTAATTGATGAAAGGAGAAAATATAAAAATGCAGTCAATGAAGCAGGCAAAAAGGAATACAAACGTCTCAAAAATGAGATCGACAGGAAGTGCAAAATGGCTAAGCAAGGATGGCTGGAGGACAAATGTAAGGATGTAGAGGCTTATCTCACTAGGGGTAAGATAGATACTGCCTACAGGAAAATTAAAGAGACCTTTGGAGATAAGAGAACCACATGTATGAACATCAAGAGCTCAGATGGAAACCCAGTTCTAAGCAAAGAAGGGAAAGCAGAAAGGTGGAAGGAGTATATAGAGGGTCTATACAAGGGCGATGCACTTGAGGACAATATTATGGAAATGGAAGAGGATGTAGATGAAGATGAAATGGGAGATAAGATACTGCGTGAAGAGTTTGACAGAGCACTGAAGGATCTGAGTCGAAACAAGACCCCCGGAGTAGACAACATTCTATTGGAACTACTGACGGCCTTGGGAGAGCCAGTCCTGACAAAACTCTACCATCTGGTGAGCAAGATGTATGAAACAGGCGAAATACCCTCAGACTTCAAGAAGAATATAATAATTCCAATCCCAAAGAAAGCAGGTGTTGACAGATGTGAAAATTACCGAACAATCAGTTTAATAAGCCACAGCTGCAAAGTACTAATACGAATTCTTTACAGACGAATGGAAAAACTAGTAGAAGCCGACCTCGGGGAAGATCAGTTTGGATTCCGTAGAAATACTGGAACACGTGAGGCAATACTGACCTTACGACTTATCTTAGAAGAAAGATTAAGGAAAGGCAAACCTACATTTCTAGCATTTGTAGACTTAGAGAAAGCTTTTGACAATGTTGACTGGAATACTCTCTTTCAAATTCTAAAGGTGGCAGGGGTAAAATACAGGGAGCGAAAGGCTATTTACAACTTGTACAGAAACCAGATGGCAGTTATAAGAGTTGAGGGACATGAAAGGGAAGCAGTGGTTGGGAAGGGAGTAAGACAGGGTTGTAGCCTCTCCCCCATGTTATTCAATCTCTATATTGAGCAAGCAGTAAAGGAAACAAAAGAAAAATTTGGAGTAGGTATTAAAATCCATGGAGAAGAAATAAAAACTTTGAGGTTCGCCGATGACATTGTAATTCTGGCAGAGACAGCAAAGGACTTGGAAGAGCAGTTGAACGGAATGGATGGTGTCTTGAAGGGAGGATATAAGATGAACATCAACAAAAGCAAAACGAGGATAATGGAATGTAGTCGAGTTAAGTCGGGTGATGCTGAGGGTATTAGATTAGGAAATGAGACACTTAAAGTAGTAAAGGAGTTTTGCTATTTGGGGAGCAAAATAACTGATGATGGACGAAGTAGAGAGGATAGAAAATGTAGACTGCCCATGGCAAGGAAAGCGTTTCTGAAGAAGAGAAATTTGTTAACATCGCGTATAGATTTAAGTGTCAGGAAGTTATTTCTGAAAGTATTTGTATGGAGTGTAGCCATGTATGGAAGTGAAACATGGACGGTAAATAGTTTGGACAAGAAGAGAATAGAAGCTTTTGAAATGTGGTGCTACAGAAGAATGCTGAAGATTAGATGGGTAGATCACATAACTAATGAGGAAGTATTGAATAGGATTGGGGAGAAGAGAAGTTTGTGGCACAACTTGACCAGAAGAAGGGATCGGTTGGTAGGACATGTTCTGAGGCATCAAAGGATCACCAATTTAGTATTGGAGGGCAGCGTGGAGGGTAAAAATCATAGGGGGAGACCAAGAGATGAATACACTAAGCAGATTCAGAAGGATGTAGGTTGCAGTAGGTACTGGGAGATGAAGAAGCTTGCACAGGATAGAGTAGCATGGAGAGCTGCATCAAACCAGTCTCAGGACTGAAGACCACAACAACAACAACAACAACAACAACAACAATTTGGTCGGATGAAACCCAATTCATACTCAATGAAACTGTCAATAGGCACAATTGTGTGTACTAGGCTGAAGATAATCCTCGCATTACAGTTGAAAAGGCTGTGAAATTGCCTGGTGTAAATGTGTGGTGTGGCTTGTCTGCAAGGGGACTCATTGGGCCTTTCAGCTTTGAAGGTACTGTTAGTGGAGAAACGTACCTAACAATGCTTGCTGACTCCATATTCCCTGCCATTCGTGCATTATACGGTAATGATGAGTTTTATTTCCAACTAGATGGCGCCCCGCCGCACTATCATAGGGACGTACGAGCATACCTGGATCACAATGTGCCAGGCCAGTGGATAGGACGCAGGGGACCAATCGAATTTCCTGCACGCTCTCCAGACCTCACACCGCTGGATTTCTTCTTATGGGGCACAGTAAAAGATGAGGTGTGCAAACGTAAACCACGTAACCTGGACACACTTTGGAATGAGATTCAGGCAGTACGCGCAGAAATCTCATTGGACACTTTGGTACGATGTACGGAATCAGTGGTGACCCGTGCTCAGAAATGTATTGATGCTGAAGGCCACCAGATTGAACATTAATCACATTTGCAAAGTACATTTATTTTTCCAATTGGCTTTTAAGCTTTCCATTTCCAGAAATTTAACATTGTAGAACGGGAAATAAATTTTCTATGACGCTTCAAAGTGTGTATACATTTTTAGGCGCACCCTGTGTGTACGAAAACCATTCGCTTTCGATTTATTAATGGAAGTTTTTCAGTGGTTTCCCTGTATAACCCAACAATTTCACTGCATTGATGCATTGATTTGTAGAAGGAATGAATCGTTATATCCACCATCTCCTAAATGGTGAAGTCGTGCCTTAAAGATTGTTAGCATTCTTATATTCCATTAGTCTGTCTTCAGGTATCATTTGCATATTGCACTTTCATATTCACGGAACAGTTAAGGTCCCGCCCCACTCACTAGGTGTCACCACTCAACAGGCAGCTATATCACTACGGGCAAGATGGTGCCAGATGCGACAGAGTGTAGTCTTCCAGAGAGCAGTGGAGCGAACTGGACTTCCGGACAACGAGAGTAGTTAAGCCAGAGGAAGCGAAGGTAGGAGGACGCTTGGCGGATGGTTGCGTATCGTGAGGATGAGTGAGCAACGGCGCAGTGCGGTGGCTGTCCTGCCCGGTATGGAGAACAACACAGATAAAATGGCGCCACTGTGGAGAAGAGTGTCCTGCCGGTTTTGTACCTGCTGCCCACAGAGTTCTGCTGGATGGACAGTATGAGTTGTGTCTCACGCCATGAGCCCCGTACTTAAGAATCTCAAAGCTGAATACTCCCGTCTAATTGACAGTTTTCTGCTTCGTAGACGCTTACATTGAATTAGCTTATTTTGCCATCCACTAGTGCTTAATCTCGAATGATCACGTATCTCCGCTCACTTGTTTCATTTTAAGGTGCTTCTTGTTCATCATTGACTATCGGATTTAGTGCCATCACACAGTGATTCCATTACGTTATAGGCCTATACAGTCTAAGACTAAAATAAATGAATAAATAAACACGCAACACGAAGGGTTTACCGGATTGGGACGGAAAGAGTTAGGTGTGATGTACTTGTGTACAGAGAAACAAACGATCACAACTTCAGAAAAAATGGATGATCCAATTGGAAGGGCTTCACAAGCTGAGCAAAACAATAACGCGTCGGTCCACCCTTCGTGGCGTATCAAGCATTTATCTGGCTTAATATAAATTGGCAGAATCGTCGGATGTCCTGACCCAAATCCTGTCCAACTGTCGCGTTAGATCGTCGAAACACCCAGGTGGCAGGTCAAAACGGCCCATAATGGTCCAAACGTTCCAAATTGCATAGATATCCGGTGACCTGGCTGACCATGGTAGGGTTTGGAAAGTAGTTAACAGGCAGTAGAAACTCTTGCGGATGGCATTATCTTGCTTGCCCACTCCGGCTCGTCATGAAGGGCGACAAAACAGTCCGTAGATTACTGATGTACCGTTGCGCTGAAAGGGTGCCGCCGATGAAAACCAAACGGTTTCTACTATGAAAAGAAATGGCACCCCGGACCATCACCCCCGGTTGACGGGCCGTATGGCGGCAGGCAGTCAGCTTGGTATCCCATCGCTGTCTGAGGTATCTTCAGACATGTGTCCGCTGGCCTTCGTGCCACATTTCGAAACGGGACTCATCACTGAAGTCGGTTCTTCTCCAGTCGATGACATTGCAGGATAAAGACGTATACTCTATGCCCCATTTTGTAGCCCGTCATGACAAGTCATCCTAGGCCTGCTTTTCCGCAAGACAATGCCCTCCCGCCTACGGCGAGAGTTTCTACTGTTTGTCTTCGTGCTTACCAGACACCACCCTTGGCCAGATCGGTCATCGAATCCCTCCCCAATCGAGTACGTTTGTACCATTATCGGAAGGACTCTCCATCCGTCTCTGTAGCTTGAACAGAATCTCGCACGGTATCCCTGATGTGGACATGCAACAACTCTATCAGTCAATTCCAAGCCGAATAACTGCTTGCATAAAGAATAGAGGTTGACCAGTGCGTTATTGACTTTCTTAATTTGTGAAGCACTTTCTCTTGAATGAATCATTCAAGTTCTCTAAGACTTTAACCATTTACTTCTCTGACAATGTGCGACACATCTATCGATTTCCGTCTCATTATAAGAATTCCTTCATGGTGCGTTGTTTTTCTTACGGTGTATATTACTTTGTTGCCTGAACTTTTACCTTTTAGAGTATTTTGTTTATTATTGTTGTACCTTAATACGAAACAGACAGATTTCTTGTGTAACGGCATTCTGTCTGTTGTTCAGTATTGTTTTTGTTATAAGCTTTTGTTAGTAGAGATCAAAGTACTGTGTGCCCCTCCCCCCCCCCCCCCCAGCCCCTTCCACCGAGGTACGCAACTCGCTGGACGTGTTGAATATAGTGAGTTAACGGAAAGTGTTCCGCTTAACTATGGAGGGTATTCATTTTGTGAATAGGCAGACATGTCTTTCATATATGGTCCTGCAAATGCTGATGGACGCAAGGCTACACTGTTATGTCAAATGATGGTTCGAGACCGGAGAGTGCCGGGTCATCCGCATTGCTGAGACAACATTCGTTC